>NW_027116806.1:0-1314409 GCF_024137725.1 Prorops nasuta
ACATTAATCAATTTCAAAACTTTAAGATAACCTTGATCTGATCTTAATGGTACATATTACTTAAGGTCAAATAAACAATAACAAGTAATAAATCTGTTTGTGCTCTTTAATTATTGTCTGAACAATATTTTTCAAAAATTCTTAGTTTTCTATTTTCGTTGACTTTTGCGTGCGACAGCCAATATATATAGAAAACTAAGAATTTTTGAAAAATATTGTTCAGACAATAATTAAAGGGCAGAAATACAGATTTATTACCTGTTATTGTTTATTTAGCCTTAAGTAGTATGTACCATGAAGATCAGATCAAGGTTATCTTAAAGCTTTGAAATGGATTAATGTATTTTTTACTATATTTTCTTGTAACTTAACTGAAGAACTTTTCAAAGCACAATATTAATTTATAATTTCGTTAAATCCTTTTCAATAAATCTAAATTTTTAATTTTAAAACCGATATTGGCATAATTTAACGTCTTCAAAAAATTCTACAAACTCGAAGATCTCTTTTTTTCATCATTTTTGACAAATTAAAAACCTATTGGGATTTTGGTTTTCATCTAACCTCGAAAAAGTGGAAGAACATCGGGTTTTTAACTTTAAAAACGATGTCGGCACATTTAACGGATTCAAAAAAATCTAAAAAATTTGGCTCTTTTTTTTCCATCATTCTTAACTAAATAATAACACCGGAAAAAATTTTATTTTTTTGTGGCTACCCTAATATATATATATATATATATATATAAGTTCACTTTTCAATATGGTTTCTTGTTCTTAGAATATATCTTTATATGTATACCAAGTTACATTAACATTAATAGTTTAGAAGTATGAAAATAATTGACTTGAATAAATACCCCATATTGACTAGACTCCTCCTTTAAAGAAAACTGGCAAACGAGGATATGGCTTTATAACAAGATGGTTTAGACAGTGATGGAACATGAAGGAGAAACATAAGAATGGAAAAAAATAGAAAGAGAGAACATAGAGATTTCAGGAAAGATACGTAAGCTGTGTCACGGGTTTAAACAGACAAACACAATATTGTTTATTAAGAAAATAATTAAGAGTAGAAAGGTTGTGGCTATGAGTGGCAAAAAGAGCGTAGGGATTCGAAGAAAGGTATTGAAAAAGGAAAGGAAACAGGACGACAAAATTGTGTTTAAAGAAAATCAAAAAGAAAGAAAAGAACTTAAGTGATATATCGCGAAGTGAAGAAGAAAAGAGTTTATAGAAAATAAAGATAAGGTGAAGCGAATAGAAGAGTGAGATTCACAGGAGAAAAAAAAGGAAGAGTTATGCAAAAGAATAGAAAATAAGGCAATAAAAAAGCAAGAAGAGGAGAGAGATGCAATAAGTGTAATAGGCACATACGGAAACAAGGAAGACCACAAAGTATATTGAGGGAAAGCGAAATATAAAGAATAAAATAAGAGTACCAGAAACAAACTAGAAAATAAAATAAGAGAAGAAAAATATTGAACAGAATGAAATGAGAGAAAATATAGAATATATGAATGACGAGAAAAAGATAGGGATTATGTGCAGTGCGAATGTGAAGAGAATGAGAGCCGGAGATCATAGTTGATACAGTGAAAAAGATTTTAGAAGAGGATGGGAGTGGTGACGAATGGATGAGAGGGATGAATGATGAAAGAAAGAACGAAAGGCAGAATGAGATGATTTATAAGCTCCCCCCCCCCCCCCCCTCTATCTAAAGCAGTTAACGGAGAAAGCGGAATGTGAGCCACGCTTTTGTCTTCCAAAGGAAAGTATGTAAAGGCAAAATATGCGAGAAAAGAAGGAAAGAATGCGAGGAAGAAAAATGAGAAAAGATAATGTAGGTGTAAGCGCAATATAAATACTATTATGCGGAAATTAAATGACAAGGTTAAAGATATTATTGTGAGGAAGGAATAGACGAGGCTGAAGCTAGCGGTCGATGGTATCATCTTTATCATGAATGTACAGGTAGTTAGCCGTACGTTTAAGTAGATAAATTTATTCCTTGCTAGGTTGCCGTATGTAGTCAGACAAACTCCATATAACTACACTCGATGCGCTCACTGTTATTAAATACAATACAGATCAAAGGAATAAAACAATAAAATTGAAAAAATATGCATCATCATCCTTATTTGATAAAGGAGAGACTTGTATATATATTGAAAAGTAGAACCGGATATGGAAATAATTTTAAAAAATTGAAGAAGGATCAAATATGTAGTATCTCGACTTCTAAGTTATGTGCTGGCAACCGGCACCTACCCAGTGAAATAAAAAAATTGGAAAAATATTCCTCATTTAATAAGGAAGAGATCTACATAGATTAAAAAGTGTGTGTGGAAGTGAAAACAGAAATTTATGAAAAAAAAAAATTGCAAAATGTTGGATTTCGCTGTACGCTATGCTTCTAAGTCGTCTCCTAGCTGCCGATACCTTTCAACCAAATAGAAAAATGTGTAGAATATTCTTTATTTGATAAGGAAAAGATTTATATAGGTTAAAAAGTAAAACCGAATATGAAAATTGATGAAAAAAATTGGAAACGGGCTCAAATACTTAAAGCGCTCGGCTTCTAAGTTACCGGTTAGCCCCCAGCGGCTATTTAGATAATTAAAAAAATTTGTAGAATTTTCATTATTTAATAAGAAAGAGATCTATATTGTAAGGTGGGCCGAAAATCAAAAAATCTTTATATCGAAGATCTGATAGTGTGAAAAAGTTTCCTCTGAAAGAAACAAATAAATATAAAAAAAAATGAAATCAAATTCGATAACATTTGACCCTTGGGCATAAAGGTCGAAGTTTTGCATTTTTTAAATACCTACATTAAACTTTACTCGTACCTAACACCTTGTTCGGTCGGCCTTTGGTGAGGATTCTTTGAACATTTTTATATCTGTTTAGAAAGTAGGAAAATACATTGGTTCAAAAACTCATCACCAAGGTGCGACAGTCATCATGTTAATCACTGATAGTTTCAATATCATTATTGACTGTTTCTCCTATCTCGGCATAAGGTGGTATCATCAGTATACATATTTAACATTACTCTAGATGTGAATGAAGTGAATTGTTAATATATCCATTTTGTAATATAATAGAAAGCAATATAAAATGGATATATTAACAATTCACTTCATTCAAATCTAGAGTAATGTTAAATATGTAAACTAATGATACCACCTTATGCCGAGATAGGAAAAACAGTCAACAATGATATTGAAACTACCAGTGATTAACATGTCTGTCGCAACTTGGTGGTGAGTTTTTGAACCAACGTATTCTTACTTCTAAACAGGTATAAAAATCTTCAAAGAATCCTCACTAAAGGCCGACCGAACAAGGTGTTAGGTATGAATAAAGTTTAATGTAGGTATTTAAAAAATTGCAAAATTTTGATTCTTATGCGCAAGGGTCAAATATTATCGAAATTGATTTCTTTTTTTTATATTGATTTATTTCTTTCCGAGGAAACCTTTTCACACAATTAGATCTTCGATATAAAAATTTTTTGATTTTCGTCCCAACTTACTATACAGGGTGTGTCAGCAATGATGCTTTTAATTTTAACCACATATTCTTGGGACTAAACTAAGTCGAAAAGTCCTATACTATAAGGTCTGGAAAAGCATCATTGCTGAGATAAATGAATTTTAAACCGATAAATCAGGGCTTTGATTCAACGGAAAAATTACTTCACTTTCACTTTCCTTGACAGTTCCCTTTCCAAAAACAAAAGACGTTTGTACTTCTTTGTCGATCCGTATTGTCGTACACGTATATACACACACAAACGCACAACTACGCCGATTATTATTATTATCTCCTAATGTCCTACTTTTGTGATTCTGGTGTTGATGAAATTCATTTTCTGCCTATTTTTAAAAGGATCCTCGATAGCACCCATTTGGTTTAAAAGTCTGGAGAATAATGCGGCGTTATTCGTAGATTAATTTTCAAGTTGCTTTATCTTTTCGGTGGCGCGGCATATTAACTGCTCTAAGCTAGTTAAAACAAAAGTATTTTATCATAAAAACAATTATAAGAAATTGTATGCTTTTCTGTTTTTGGAAGTCTAACTGTTTTATCAAATAGAACAGTTTACTGCATCATTGGAAGATCAAAATTACTCGAAAATGAATTCGGAAGTAAGGCTATAGTCCACTAGAAATTTCAATCTAAGTGCAGAACTTGAGGGATCCCTTTAAGAATAAATAAGCAATTTTTTCATTTTATGAAGGGACAAGCCACATAATTAAATAAATTTTTTCTTTACGTCGTAGTTTGCCCATAGTTTTTTCCTTTTTGCTTGTACTTTTTGCATAGTGTTCGCCTAAATGGACTTTCCAGTAAACTAGCCAGTTGCTAGACCAGATTCTAGTTTATAGTGACTGAAGTTGATATGGTGACCAAAAAGAAATATTTTACAATTCACCTAGCAAATCGTAATAAAGTGAAGAGAAAAACATAAGCATATACTAATTTATCTTTGAAATCTTTTCATACCTAAGAGCGTGCAAAGACTGAATAATAATCTACAGTATTAACAAAAAATTATTTTTAATTTTTTGGCTTGTCCCTTCAGAAAATGAAAAAAGGGTTATTTACTCTTAAAGGGATCCCTCAACCTCTCCATTTAGATTGAAATTTCCAGAGAAGACTATGGCCTTACTTGAAAATCTATTATCGAGTCATTTTGATCTTTCAATGATGCACACAGCAAGCTGCTCTATCTGATAAAACAGTAAGCTTTTTAAAAACAGAAAAAAATAAAATTTCTTATAATAGCTTTTTAAATATAATACTTATTTCTTGACTACCTTAGAATAGTTCATATGTCGTGTCACTGCAAAGATAAAACGCCTTGAAAATTAATCTACGTATAACGCCGTATTATTCTCCAGACTTTTAAACCAAATGTAGGTGCTATCGAGGATCCTTTTAAAAATAGGCAGAAAATAAATTTCATCAACACCAGGATCAGAAATGTAGGACATTAGGAGGTAATAATAATAATCGGCGTAGTTGTGCGTTTGTGTATGTATATGCGTGTACGACAATACGCATCGGCAGAGAAGTACAAACTTCTTTTGTTTTTTAAAGGGGAACTGTCAACGAAAGTGAAATTAAAGTAATTTTTCCGTTGAATCAAAGCCCTGATTTATCGGTTTAAAATTCATTTATTTCAGAAATGATGCTTTTCCAGACCTTATACTATAGGACTTTTCGACTTAGATTAGTCCCAAGAATATGTGGTTAAAATTAAAAGCATCATTGCTGATACACCCTGTATAGTTTAAAAAGTGGAATTGGATACAAAAATTGTTTCAAAAAATTGCTGCATTCTCAAAAACTCAGCGCGCTAGGTTTTTAAGCCAACAACTGGCTGCCGGCATATTTTTAGCGAAATTTAAAAGTATGTAAAATATTCCTTATTTAATAACGAAGAGATCTGCTTTGTCTGAAAAGTGGAAGCAAGAAAGGCAATTGTTTATAAAAATCGAAAAATTTAATAATGTGCGACGTATTCGCAAATTTTTCTACGATACGGTGCAGTTTCAGCTGGCTGTTGTTCATAGCAACCTCCCAAGGTTTTTTAACAAAATACGCACCTTCTTCCTTATTTCATAAGAGATCTATGTATATATATATATATATATATATATATATATATATTAAGAAATGGAACAGGCTACAGATATTGCGCAAAACATTAATGAATTCGAATTTTCATAAACGTAAAATTAATCAACTAATATGTAGTGACATTTCAGATTCTGTTGTTTTTTGTTAAAATTTAATACTTGTGCTCCACTTTTTAACATATGTATTTATCTCTTCGACATTAAATGAGTAAAATCATTCATATTTCTTCAATAGTTTGTGGAATTTGCAGTTGGGGGTATACAGATGAAACTTAGGAAACATATAAAAAAATCTGTGATCACGTCGCACATTATTTTAATGGGCTCACGGATTTTCTGAGAGTAGACGCGAGGAGAGTCTTAGTCAAAACGTAAACAATTCTATGAATACATCGCGCATTCGCAGCATCTTTAATTCTTTGAACAATTTCCAAGGCCAGTTTTATTTTTTAATATATTTTTATCTTTTCCTTGTAAAATAATGAATATTCTACATATTATTTTATTTCACTGGGGAGGTATCGGTAGTCAGCAGATGACTTTGAATCCGAATGCGTAGAGAAATTCAGCCTTTAGCAATATTCTTAACCTTTTCCGCTTCCGATTCCACTTCTCAGTATATACGTATCTCTTGTTTATCAAATAAGGAAGGTGATGCATAATTGTTCAATTTTATTTCTTCATTCCTTTGGTCAATATTGTGCTTAATAATGTCGAGCGTATCGGGCAATTCCATATCGAAATTGTCTGACTCCATACGACCAAGTTCTGTGGATGAACGGAACGTGAAGCACGGAGATCATCGCACTTACTTCGCACAATTTGACTCCAAAATGGCGACGAGTTTGGCAGGAGCCAATAGGAAATAAGCTGTCTAATCTTCAAACAAAAAGTCGAAATATTAAATATTAATTTTAATTTTTAAATTGCAAAATAGATATATAGAAGAGGATCAACATTTGAATTAGAAGCAAATTTTTATATAAACCCTTAAGCGGTCGCTATGACGCCGTAAAGCGTCAAAATTTTGGAGATATAATATTAATTTAAAATAAAGTATAATGTTCAAATGATGAAATATGTACATATTTAAATGAGGCAGGTCTTCATTTTGTCACTAGATTGCATTTACGTTTTATTTCTCATTATAAAAGTAAATATAGCAATTTAGCATTGCAGTAATTCTTACTTTTTTGAAGTAGCATATTTACATTTTACTTTCTGAAAATTATGAATATCAACGACAAAGAACTTTTATTGAATAGTAGTGGAGAGTCTGACCCTTTCGAAACAGATTCTGATGTGGACGATGAATTCTCTAAATCATTTTATAATGATATAAACTACATCCCTGGTCAGAAACTGTTTTACGACCGCTATTTTTATGTCTGTCAAAACATTTACCCTGCATTCTGGTATTCAAACAAATGTTCGATTCAGTGGCAATGATCCTATTCATTACTTCAAATTACTTTTCCATGATTCACTTTTTAATTTGATTTGTAATGAAACTAACCGATATCAATATCAAAATCCAGAAAATACCCGTAAACATATGAAAGGCTGGGTTGATTTAGAAATTGATGAGCTTCTAACATTTTTTGCTCTATTCATTCTTATAGAACATGTCAAAAAAGGCTGTCTGGAAGATTATTGGAATAGTAAATCCAATTTGTTCACTTCAATATCCCCACAAACTATGACTCGAAATTGTTATCGCCAAATTTTAGGTTTCTTACATTCTCAAGATAATGAGCATTTGCGAAATGATGTTATACTATGAAGCATCCTCTGAAAAAATAAAGCCTATTATACATAATTTGAAAATAAAATTCTCAAGTCTTTTGGACCCAGATAAAAATCTATATACTGATGAAAACCTTCTTTTATGGATAGGCCGATTAGCTTTCAAACAATTTTTACCTTTCAAACGCTATTGATTTGGTATAAAAATATATGAAATTGTTGACGGCGAAAGTGGTTTTATCATCGATTTTATCATTTACATAGGAGCCACTATTGACTGTGAAAAATTTGGATTAGGAGTTTCTGGGGATGTTATTGCACATTTTAGGAAATCTTACTTTTTGAAAGGTCATATTGCTTATGCTGATAAATGGTACACTTCTCCTACAGTAGCTGAATTTCTGCATGACAAAGATACAGGAATGTGCGGTACAATAAAAAAAATAGGAAAGGATTGCCTAATCTGAATTTGCGTTTTGGAAAAGGGGAGGTACAAGTTGCTCACAATATGATATGGATGGCTATAAAATGGCAAGATAAAAAAGAAGTATACATGATTACTACGGTACATGAACTTGAATTTAGAAAAACGGAAAAGAAAAATTATCATACTCAAGAGGATATAATAAAGCCATTATGTATAATTGATAATATTAAAAATATGGGAGGAATTGACATAATTGATAAGAATTTATCATTGATTGAATCAATTAGAAAATCAATGAAATGGCATAAAAAATTATTTTTCCAATTACTTGATTTGGCTCTTATAAATGCCCATACATTATATAATATAAACAATCAGAGAATACCTTTCCAAAAATTTAGATTAGAAATTGTTGAAGCAATATTGAATGTAAAAGACAAGCCGTCTTTTACTTTACAATCCAATAATGATCGTCTTAATGGGAAACATTATTCCAGTCAAATGGCGAAAAAGAAGAGATGCGTCGTATGCCAGATGGTAAAAAGAAAAAAAGATCAGAAACCAAAATCCAGGGCAAACAATGTCAGTTTACATTGTGTATTGTATCTTGCTTTGAAAAATATCATACTCAACCTAATTTACCATGAAAATATCAAATTATTTTCGAACATTTTTAATTAATCGTTCCCCGCCACTATAACGCCATATGGCGTCATGACTACACACATGTATTTTTTAGTTTTTACATTTAAATCTGAGAAGTAATATTAAATAGTTTTTTGTTACTATTTTCAATGTTCAAATCTCGGCCGCCTAAGGGTTAAGTAACGTTACAATATCTCTTTAACAGAACATAAAAATAGTATAAAACATTTTACTATTTTTTAAACTATATATAATATTCGTTTAACATCTATACTTCTTTCTTAAACTTTAAAACATGCGTATAACATTATATATATTTATTTTTTAAATTATTATTTGTGCCTGTGTGCATTTTATGATGCAAATGATATGTGTTTTGACGACTTGATGTCACTTTTAATTCTGTCGTTATTAAATATAATAGTTCTAATCAAAATAAATCTTTTAATAATTTCACTCTAACAAAATTACAATACCTTTCAGTTTCAGTAGATCTACATCTAATAATTCCATATTTTTCATGCGGTACCCAAATTTTATCATTTCTAATAAATGAAAATTATAATTTTTGATGATACTTACAACGGTGAAAATGCTCCCTTAGATGTGCTTCAACTGTAGCAAAGTATTTAAATATAGAATATTAGAAAAATTTTCTAAGAATCCGAAGTTAAGAAAGTGTTTTTGTATAAAACTGAATTTATAATTTTTGTCAGTTGTAAAAGAAGATAAAGAAGAACGACATACGCAACATTTTCGAAGAACATAAGAAATAGCGCTACCAATTATGATATTAAGAACATTGCACCCCAAATTATTTTCTATGGGTTGTACATATTCATAATTTTGTTCATTTCCATGTATTGCGGAAAACATGCATTGGTCAATCGATGTTATAGACGAAGCTGCTTCTGCATTTTTAACATCTGTTTTTAATGAGCTACAAAAGTCTGTATAATGTTCATCACGGTCGTCATAGTAGTTTTTTTCAAAACAATTTAATAATACAATAGGTCTGTTCTTTTTCACTGTTTGCTGCACTAGTGCAATAAGTTAGATGGAGAAAACTATGTTTGTTTTATTTTAATTAATTTCACTAGTTCGATAGCGCAGCGAAAAGGAACAAACGGAATATCGCGCGAAACTTTTGATTCTCGATTAGTGACACTGCGCATGACAGCCCTATGGCTCAAAAATAGCATCGCTTCCGAGGACCTCCGTGCTTCACGTTCCGTTCATCCACAGACCTTGCATACGACGTGCTAGCGAAGATTAGACTTTTCTACTTATCGTACGTCTAACTACCCTTACAGGCATGACAAAGATTATTCTACATCGACCACTACGAATTGGCCGCTCTAGCTTCAGCCTAATCAGAAATAATTGATAATACGAAGTCTGTAAATAGCTGTAAACCAAGAAGGCAAATAAATGATTGAATTAAACTGAATTGGACGACCACGTAGATATTGAGCAATATGATTTCTTTTACATGCAATTTTTGCTACGATAAAATCTATATTGGCGTCACAATGATGAGTTTTTGATCAGGAGGATCATTTTACTCCCCTTTCTGCCCTACATATTAATGTTTTCACTTTATCGGCTAATAAATATTTTAACTCATTATTAATAATTAACCTATTTATAACAATTCGGATTGTAATAAATATTTTGCTTTAAATTTTCATTTGTGCTTTAAAGGTTCGGTGTATAAAATAAAAATTTTGTTGTACTTACTGTGTAAGAGCTGAATGGGCTTTTATATATACATCCAAAGCTTCGTATGCAAATTCAGATGCCTTAAAATTTTCATCAAAGGTTTTAATTTTTTTAACAGTTAGAAGGGACTTCGTTTTTTCTTGTATAAACATTATATTGTCCTTTGCGCCCTATTTAATAAAAAAATTATTAAAAATATTAATTTTAATTAGTTATATTACGCACAGAATAATACAATTAAAAAAGAGGACATGTAACAAAGGATACAAAGTAAGACACTTTATTCGATAGTTTTTAATCCTTTACCAACTTTTATCGGGATTATAGCCGCCTAAAAGCCATTTTAAGCAAACGTAGTTAAATTAACCATGAGCCAAGACGGTATAGTTTATGTGACAGACACTCAGGGATCGGCAAAATGGTAATCCGAGATTACCATTATTTCATTAACTAAAAAATTATTGAATCTCATTTTTCATTTGCCAATAACCAAAAAATGGCTATTCGAAATTTTCCATTTGCTCAGTGACAGAAAAGTACTTACTCGAAATTTTTTATTTGCCGATAATCAAAAAATGCTCATTCAAAATTTATCAATATACCATTAACCGAAAAATAGCCAATCGAAATTTCTCATTTGCCCAGTGACAGAAAAATGGCAAATCGAGATTTTTCATTTTCCAATAACAGAAAAATGACTAATCGAGATTCTTTATTTGCGAATAACTGAAAAATGGCTTAATGGATATTTCTCATTTATCAGTAACCAAAAAATGGCCAATCAAAAATTTTTCATTTGCCAATAACTGAAAAATGGCCAATCGATATTTTCCATTTGCCCAGTGATGGAAAAGTGCTTACTTGAAATTTTTCGTTTGCCGATAATCAAAAAATACCCACTCAAAATTTCTCTATTTACCATTAACCGATAAATGGCTAATCGAAATTTCTTGAAAAATGCTCACTTGAAATTTCCTATTTGCGAATAACCAAAAAATGGTAAATTAGTGTCACTCATTTGACCAATAACAAGAAGGTCGTCTATGGCGTTTGCATCGTAGTTTACTTGTAAAAAAGCAATAATGGTTGCTGAACGACGCCATTATTAAAAGTGAATAGTCATAGTTTGTCTTTCGTCCGAGCGCGAATTTATTTTATCCCGTTTTGCGTCACAATTTTTGTCCCAAGGACAACAGTTGTTAAAAAATCCGGTGGTCATTCCGTTAAGAATGCAGAAAGTGTTACTTCGGGAGGGATTTTCGCCGTAAAAGATAGAAACATATTTACTTAACATTGTAACGTTGCGTTCCCGCAGCATTACAATAGCTGCCATCTAGCGCTTTGCTAATCTCAAGCGCTAGATAAGCGGGTCGTGTGAGAACTAGGGAGTTATCAGCCGATAAGCTATTGATCTAGGATCGATAACTTGTCGGCTCCCTAGTGTGGGGCAACGGGTGTAGCGGGGCAGCGGTGAAACAGGCGCAGGGCCTGACATGCTCTCGCGGACTGCCCCGACACACGTAGTTTGGAAGTTCAAGCGACACGAGTGCCGATTTATGCCCCGCCGGCGATATTCAGCGACAGAGCAACAGCCACCGCATAGAGCAAATACGAGTGTAATCGTGAGGTACGACAACTGCCACCCTGCCGCAAACCCATACCAGATAACGGAGCTTTCCAGCCCTGAGGGCCAGCACTGGGCAATCGGAGAGAGAGAGAGAGAGAGAGAGAGAGAAGAAAGACATCCACTGCTGGATAGATAAGGGTGAATATTCGTTCTGAAGAAAAAGTCGTGTGACGTCCCGTGGTGTGCTAGGGCTCGTAGCACCGATCGGTTTTATAGGGAACCGCTGGCCCTACTCACCTGTCAAGGGTAAGCGAGCAACATAGCGGAGTGGTCATTCCGTCGGACCTATAAGGCGAATATCATAGAGTGTGTAGAGGCGCGAATAAAAAGAGTGTTCGCGATTACCTAAGTTCGTTGTCAGTTTGACGGTTGACGTGATCGTTCCTTTCAGTCGATTCAAGGACGCGGACTTAGTATAATTTCTGTGAGGACTCGTGATCTTAGATTCGGAACCAAAACAATCTGGGTCGTTATTGTGATCGAGTACGCGGGAACTTAGTCAGTGCGAATAACCGTAGAGTAACGCCCACGCGCGAGAATAGAGACTCCTCCGCGTAGTAGTTGGCTTAGGAATCCCCCGGTGGCGCGTGGAGTATCGCGCGACTCGGTAGATTCCCCGTCGGGAACGCCGACTAATGGCTCGAGAGAGCGCGAGGCTAGCTACTACGTCATCGGGACTTCAGCCGCGTTCGCACAACTTAGGTCGCACCCACATTCGGGATTTCGCGTTAGCGTAACTAAGCCGTGTTATACAGAGCATTGTATTATATTGGTTACGAAAGTTATAATAAAGAGAGTTTAACCGGAATCGGAGAATTACTATTATTAGCACATCATCCCCTAAAGTCGCGTATGAGGGTTAGAACCCCCTCTATTAAAGTAAATATTCGGTTTTCTATTAATAGTACATCGAAGGTGCCCGGGTCTTGTAGGAAGTCGCCTATTGGGACGCGAACGTGATCAGTGAGGGATCACTCCTCCCTTCCCATCTACGCTATCCTCCTGGATAGACAGTAGCGTCACAATATTTACAGCTATAATTCAAAACGACAAGTCAGGCAGAATAGAAATTAAACAATTAAAACCATTCGAATCTCTAAATTCAGTTTCGATGATTTCAGCTACTAAACTACATTGAAGAAAGAAAAGAATATAAATAATTATCATTTTAAGAAAGCCTTCATTCACATTGCCTGCTTATCTGCAAGCTTTTGGTAGCTAGTGTAGCGCAGGTGATTATGTAACTGCTCACTACGATGATGGTGTCGCAATATCGAATTATTTTCAAGTTGTTTTTTTTTCTTTCAATTCTTTAAGATTTATATGCTGGAAAAATATTTTTCAATAGGAACTAGTAATACGTACACACAATCATTATTATTAATGAAATTTAAAAAGAAATTTGTATTGCATGAAATTGGGTGTGGGAATTAAAGCTGCACATTACCATATTTTATGTTACAACCGTATTTGTATTTATTATTTGATGATACAAGAAAATAAAAATATTGAGCATTTCTTAATAACAGTTGCAAAATTGTTTACAGTAATCGAACTGAAGCCTGCAAAAGGAAAAGTCTACGCTGCCGGCATAAAACGTTTTTAACTCGTCGGCTGAACCAAGTTAACCTCGAATTAGTTCGGGTGCGACACAGAGAGATCCGAGAAAACTATTCCGCTCTCTTTCATACCCCAGATAATCGATATTCATCGAAGTTGAGCGATACGAGCCAAGATACGTATACCTTCATGTAATAATGTGCGCGACTAGGGAGCAGGGACATTAGTGGGGTTATCTCACGGATGCAAGCATTTGTTAACATGTTGGTGGGTCTGCGGAAGGGGCCATTCCACGTCAAAACAGACAGATTTCGGAGTACAACACCGATTTTTTTTTTTTAAATATGTGTTAATATATAAGAAAATACAAGACTTTTGGCGCTAGTTTGAGTCAAAAATCTTTTTACGTTTCGGAGATACGAGCTGTCAAAGTTTGCAGTTTTACTGTTTTTGATAAAAACACGTAATCTTTGAAAATTTATATCTCCTAAACGAATAAAGATAGAAGACTCTGGCTGGAACGAGTGTACTCAGAAAGAATCATACTTTATTAGAAAAATATAAAAAAAGACAGTTTGTTTTAATTGGTTAAAACTATTAACAATTAAAATAAACATTTGAATTAACAAATGTGTTGTCATGCTCTGACAATTATAAAAAAAGATCAGGAATGTTCCTTGGAATGTCCTCTACAAAGAAAAAAATTAAAACGCGTATACTCTCTTGGTGTTCATAGTGAAAAAAGATATTTTATCACGACGCGCTCGGCCAGAAGCGTCGTTCGAGCGGCGTAAACCGGTGAAGCGCATGCGTAACTGAGCGCGACTAGTCTCTACATGTCGGAATCCATCAATCTATGAATAATGCGAGCTAATAACATGTTTTAATTGTTTGTTTATGTTTTTATAAATATTATAAATTAACAAGTATGGTGGGGAGTCAGTCCGTTCGCAGACCTTCATGATTGCCGCCGAGCTCTATCGTATAACCAAAGATGAAACGGAAGATTGCTCATGCGAGGTTCCGCGGCAATCCCTACAGGTAGGCGGCCCTGATAATCGCAAACGTTTTACCTTTCCATTTAATCCGTAGCGTCATCTATCGGAAAAGAACGCTAAGCATATTGTAATGCACACATATCATTACTTTGGTGCGTATATGTGTTCGGCTTTCTTTGTTTAAAATCGATCAGCTCCTGTATACGTCGAGTGTGAGAGAAAGGGGCATAAGTTTCTCGGATCTCTCTCTTCGTCTCGATCTCCCTTTCGCTTAACCAACGAGTCGACAAAAATCCTTTTCGGATGTTTGCTTTAGTCGTCCCCCTGGATAAATTACCAATAGAGACTCATAACAAATCTTATTGAACTTAATAGGGTTTCTACATCGGAAATTCTACTCTTTGTAAGAACCTATAATCTCTTATAAATTCTAATACAAACTAATAAACATATTCCGTTTAATTCTTATAACATCCATAAGAATCAATCGGTCATTTTAAAAAGGGCCGTCTTTCATAGCCCAGATTCGAGTTCGATTCCACCCAATTGTTTTTTTCTTTAATTGTAGAATATGTATATATTGCAATTAACATAATTGATTAAGAAATATGTAAAAATAGGGTTTCGATATATCAAGAGACACGGTAGTGTTTCGACGGTAAGTACATATAAGAGTAGATAATGTGTCATGCCTATACCGCCGTTGAGGCACTACTGTATCTTATACAGCAAGTTTGGCCGTCTCAATTATTTAATCGATTTTTCTCCGTAAATGATACACTGTCATGATTTCAGTAAAGCTTTTCTTGAAATGGTTTGGAACAAGCTTTTATTTGATCCCATGAACATTAAAATTGGTTCACGCAATCCAGAGATCTCATAATTTGTCAGCTATATATATAACGAAAAATTTAATTTCTTTCCGTCATCTTCTTCTTCTCCAGCCAGAATGTATGTCTCGGGCTGAAGTTAACCGTTAAAGAAAATGACGTTATATTTATACAAACTCGCCGACTAACTAATCGATATAACTAGTTTGGCGGGAGGCGACTAACTGCTAACTGTTAATTGTATTACCGGCATAACCCTAATATTTTCATCCAAATTACTCAGCTGTGATGATAGTGCAATATAATTGAAACTGGATAATTAATAAGGAATAAACATGAAGGAGTCAGCAAGTTCATCGGATAAGTAACACTGTATTGTAATATATGCTAATAAATTTTTTTATTTGGTGGTACTTTGTGGGATTTATTTCAGGTTATAATATGCAGCTGTGATTGTAGGACTTCAAACATGATATAATTGAAGATTTCAAAACATTAAGCAAAACTAGCATACTCGATGGTATTATTGAATTTATCCCTGATAGCCAAGCTATGCGCTCACAAAATTAGGTCAGAATCCTGCTGCAGCTTTTGTCAGCAAAATTATGTCAAGCTAACTGCAAAACCTTGATTAATAAATTCTGCTAGCAGTTTGTGTATATAATGTTTACTTTATTCTATACTGTCAGATTATGACGGGAAATTGTCAACTAAAACGTAGCAGGTTCAGTTGCAAATTTAAAATGTAAAATGACATCAAAATTGGTATGAGAATCTATAATGCAATATATCCTGCTTGTAAATTGAATACGAAACCAAAACTTATTCTGTTGACACAACTTGATGTCATATTGCTAACAAAACTTTATATAGGAGATTCTCTCTTTACAGTAAAATTCATAATATGCAAAATGACGTCAGCTACTAAAAGAATCTGTTTAAATGGTATAATCTACCTTGATAACCATTAGAGTTCAATATGGTAGTAATAAATAAAAACCCTACATTTTATCTTTTTAACAATAATAACAATTATTTTATATTAAGCAAACTATAATGTTTGAACCGAAGAATATATATATATATGTAATATTCTGAGGGGTAGAACACATATATATATTATCGTTTTTTAATGTTATATTTATGCTAACCCGTATTTCATTTAGAATCGTCAAATTAAATATATTCTTGCAGATGAGTTATACATACATATGAATCGCACAGGAAATGGATTTTGTGTGATTCCAATTTAATAACATAGATGGCACAGCATGCAGTGGCACCCTGGGTAACCAGAACTAACTAGTGGGCCGTGTTTTCCATGGTTAAAACCATAACATGGTTAAAACGTTATCACTGGTGCCCGCGCTTTTTCTGAATTAGTTGCACGTTACGAAGATTGTGTATTTAGCAAACATTTTATTTAGATTTATGTACGAATGCGACGAATGCAAGTTAATTGTATTTTCCATGTTTCAAGTGCTATGATAAGGTTAATTATAAAATATAATAATTTTCCTGTTATAGCAACATACATTTTATAACAAATATACATTCATAGTTTTTTTTATATATTTTTACCTGATTTGATTTTATAGGTTAATCAATTCTTTTAAACGTTCTTTCCTTCTTCTACTCTTCCGTTTTATTATTGTTGAATTTTGTTTTACAGAATTATAAACTATTTCCTGCATTAAATTTGATGGGTTATGTATCATTTGTAATTATCCTGTGAACTTTTACTGAAGGCAATAGAGATTTTACATGCATTAGATTATACCTGTGGATTAATGGTAAAAGGCATTGGATGTTATGTTAGTTGCAGAAATATATAGTATATATACATTCCTTTATAAAAAAGACAGGTCAACTTTATGACTTTCTTTTTGTTAAATTTGCTGCTTGAGTCTGAATTATGTATCATTTATATAAACTTTTCTTACAATTGCGTTGGATTATATCATTAGCAACAAACAATTTTATTTGCATATTCGAAAATACTTAGGAGATTCATATTCTCTATTAAAAAGTTGTTGAAATAGATTGATCATTTTTGCATTGTTCAGTGGAGCAACTTTGTTCTACTTCAGCTATATATCTAAAACTAAAATTTCTGCTCATGTATATATATTTGAAATTATTTTAAATACTTCCCATTATATGCACAACTGGTGTACTTTTAAATTAAAATTTGGCAGTAGCTTATTTTCATTTGTATATTTATCTGATTTTTTTATTCATGATTCCTTGCAATATACGAACTTAAATTTAAATAGGTAAGAGAGATAATAGAACAACGTACTGATACATGATGTTCCCCTTCATTTACATTTTCTTAAAAACATTCTACACCCACTTCTATATTCCTTTTTTCTCTCACTCTTATACTAATTCATAGAATTTAATGTTTTCAGGAAAATACAGCACTTGCAGCAATAAATTTTGAACACAATTATTTATCTTTGGTGATTACTCATAGAATATATTGGAGTTCGAATAAGTTCATCAGTTTTCATAAACTTTATTGTTAACAACATAAGTGCAAAACATTTAATACTCATTGAAACAATTTATTTTGAAAAAGAAAAGGTAAGACTCTATAGTTTATAATTTTAATATCTAAGCTTCATCTATCTATTATCTGTTTCCATATTTTAAATTATGGTTTTTATAAATGCCACCCTATGAAGAAGTAATATAGTATACGCTAAGCTGGGAAGTTGACATAATTTCTAAATTTTAGCAAAAGTAATTAATTTGGTATATTTTTCTTTTGCGTGGTATACTAGACCTCTTTTGTACTATAACAGCTGCAATAATATATAAAGCATAAAAATTTACATGAATATAAATCTTTCAATTTTGTTAAAATTAAATTGATTATTTTCAACGCTGTTAATTTTATCTCAAATATTAATAGATAAGTATCACTGTTATTCAAAAACATAGTAGAGAGCTCTTTACAAATTCGTTTCTTTAATCTCTTCTACTTTTTCGTTTTTGTCCTATACTTTGTATTAGTTATATGAAAGTGAAAATTTCTTATTGCAAATCTTTGTACTTATTCATTGACATAATTTTATGTATTGCAGAGTCATAGGGTATCGTTTAAAATCTATTTTATAGGTGATTGCATTACATTAGAAATACTCCTAGGATATTTTTGCAATACAATACATACTGCACATTTATCACTTGCTTACAAATTTTAATAGCATTGATATTAGCTTTCATAAAATTAATTGCTTTCAAAAAGAAGCAGATGAGAATTTTTATTATTCCATTTTTAAGGGGCTATTACAGTGTAAGTCTCCGAAAGAGTAGCTGATTTTAATTGTTTTGATATATCAGAAGTATTTGATGTGACGATTTAATTTTTTTTATAAAAATTAAACTCTTATGGAATAGAAAGCAACTTTTTTTGTTACATAAAAGAATATATGTATATATCAGCGAAATAAAGAACCAGTAAATGTATTATTTTCTGGCGTAGATAGTTTCAGAAAAACAAGTTTTGAAAATCCATTAATTGAAACTGAATGTGAACTTATATCAGTCTGGGTACCGTCGGAGTGAGAACCATTACACAAAATTATACATCTAATGCATATTTTTCTTTACTGAAATACGACGGAAATAATACTATCTTTTAAAAGTTTTGTAAAAATTGACGCCGTTTTGGTATTTTATAAAATACATCAAAGATATTGGTGATTGCGATAGTCACGTATCTAAAAATTAAGAATGTTTTTGAATTTTCTGTATCACACTGCATGAATGGCTAAATTATCTGTGCTAGTAACAAAATTTTTGTCATGGATTTCATCTATAATTTATTGTTAAATAATGATCTTTTTCAGAAACAAAAGAAAAATAATTTTTCATTCTTGAAGATTGTACCTTTCATAACAAAACTTTACTGATGCAATAATTTGTAAATATAAAATTATTAAATATAGCTAATTTTTTGAGCTTTCACACTGTAATAACACCTTAATGCTTCAGCCTAAGCTAAATATTAATCAATTTACGATGTTCTTAAATTATATTTTTTACAGATAATGACACACACATATGATACTGTAATTGCATAAGCGAAGGTAGCTGGGAGTTCGATAAGATATATTAAAGAAATTCGTAAATCGTAGTATTAACATGAAACGTAGTAATATCAAATATTCGATATCACGAAAACCTTTAAGATATTTATCGGTGAAGCAGAGAAGAAGACTAATGAATGAAGTGCATTCAAATATACCGGTGGCTAATCGCGGTAGTTGTGTAGAAGCCAATCTTGAATCTTCCATTAATCCAATTCCTTCGTTATCCGTTCCTATAAACACTGAAGCAGATAGTTTCCTTCCTGAAAATCCTGCGGATTATCAGGAAACTAATGTATTTTCCACGTACTCTTTTGATTCCTCTGATGATTCTGAGTTTGGTGCAGCATCGATCGTAGAATCACCATTTTCGTTACTTTTTAAAGATCGGCTTGCAGCATGTTTTGTTGAAAGTAATTTGAATCATACACAAAAAAACAGCATTTTATCTGTACTACGATTTCACTCTTGCTTCTTAAATTTTCCAAAAGATGCTAGAACCTTTATTAAAACGCCGAGAGATCGCGTTAATGTTATTTCTGTTGAACCAGGTGAATATATTCATTTTGATGTAGAACAACAAATTGTTAAGTTTTTAAAAACGGTTAATCCTGAGTCTTATGTAAATGAATTAAATGTAGATTTTAGCACGGATGGGTGTCATTTAGATAAATCAGGCTCTATACACTTGTGGCCTATTCAAATTAGAATCGCTAATATCCAACGTGCTCCTCCCATCCTTGTGGGAATTTATAAAGGGAATGAAAAACCATTTGATACAGTCAAATTTTTTGAACACTTTATATACGACATTTCAAACATTATATCTAAGGGGGGAATCAATTTTAATGGTAATCAGCTGCCGCTTTGTTTAATATCTTTTATAGCCGATGCACCAGCTCGAGCATTCGTACTTAATCATCACGGCCGTACATCATCTAAACCTTGTTCGAAATGCAAGGTCATAGGAACGCGTGTTAAAAAACGGTACGTATTTAAAAATATTAAAAATGTATTAAGAACTGATTTCGATTATTTGATTCGTAATGATAAAGATCATCACAAAGAAGGCACGACTCCTCTGATGCATATTCCTATCGGTTTAGTGTCAGGGGTACCGTTCGAATATATGCACCTGGTATGCTCGGGTGTTATGAAGAGACTCTTACTTGCATGGATTTTAGGAAAATTTTCTCCCGGTTCTAAGATATCAGGCAATTCCGTAACTGTAATTTCTAATAGGTTAGATATTGTTAAAAATTACTGCCCATCTGATTTCGCACGACCTCCGAGACGTCTTGAACTTTTTGCTAAATACAAAGCAACGGAATTTCGACAATTTTTATTATATACAGGGCCAATTGTATTAAGTGGTATACTAGAGGATTCTATTTATAAGCACTTTTTACTGTTGCAAGCCGCGATAAAAGTTTTGGTATCTCCTTCTTGTTCCCTTTTATGGCTTCGATTTGCAGAGATAGCTATTGAAAAATTCGTTATGAGGTGCGAACAACTGTACGGCTTATATTTCAATTCTTACAACGTGCACGGTCTTCTGCACATTACTGAGGATGTTAGAAAATTTGGTAGTTTAGATTCTTTTTCAGCTTTTCCTTTTGAAAACAATAATATTATCTTCAGGAAACTTTGTCGAAAACCGAACCTTCCTCTTCAGCAAATTGTAAATCGATTAAAAGAAATAGATAATAATGCAGTCTCAACTATACATGATTATGCTTCTTCAGTTTCAAAGATTGTTAAGTGTAATGCTACTATACATCGTCCTGCTTATACAAAAATAAAGTTTAAAAATACTTTCCTTACTACTGAGATACGCAATAATTGCTGCCTTTTGTTTGACGGTTCAGTCTGTATCATTGAAACTATAGATTTCAAAGATGATTCCTATTTTCTGTTCGTTAGAAAATTTGAAACAATTTCAGACTTTTATGACGTCGGTATTCCTTCTTCTGACCTTCAAATATTTAAATGCTTAAATTTACATGAGACCGTCGTTCCTGTTAAATGAGATACTGTTCTTGCTAAGTGTTACAGAATGCCTCTTTTCTTAAATACAAGGAATATAAGTAGTAGCAGCAACGATGAGAATAATAGTGAAATATCCGCATATGTGGTTTGCGCAATTGTACATTGCGAATAATATATTGTTAACTATAGAGAAAGAAAGTGATTAATCACGGATGAAGTGCGAAGTTCGGATGTACGACGTAAGGGTGATACCAAAGCCATAAGCAGGGTTCTTCAATGTAGCCAAGCTCATAAAAGATTTGTACGTCGTAGGTAAATGATTTATCCCGTTCGCCACAAAATACTTTTCATAACTATTGCTGCAAATTAAAGTTTCTCAAATATATTTAGGCGGGGTAAAATTGTGACTTAATTTTTTTATGAAGTTACGATGAATATCAAATGATTAAGCATATCAGAAAACGGTAATTTAGTTACATTATCAGCATTTCCCTCTAAAATTTATATAATCATTTTATAAATTATTTTAGTGCTAAGCAGAGAGGTTAAGAAAATAAAACATTAAGAGAATCAAGAAAATTAAATTCAGTGTAACATGTGTTGCATATGTTATTGAGCATTGCGCTCAAAATTTAATAAAGTATTACTTTACTATTTCTCGTTTTGCTTCTAAAAAAATAACGTTTAGTAATATTTGCATTACTACAAAGATACTTAATATTTTTTTATCTTTTGCCTCACAGCTCATTTTTTATTGTTAAAGCTATTGATTTTAACGATGTCTGATCTTTTCTGATCTTTAGGTTACAAGTTTCGAACAATTACAAAATATTTTTATGATTTAGGTATTCTGTTTGAATTTTTAATTTCAACAGTAGTGTAGCAATGCGGTTCCGATGACAGGGAGTGGGGGTAGCTGCTTTGTGGTGTGGAAGTGGGATGGGTGGGGATAAGACTCTCTTAGTATGGTAGTGGTGGGGATGAGGAAGGAAAGGGTCTTATAGTGGGATCGAGTTTGGTTAGGGAGGGAGGGGATATTTTTCACCCTATGTCACAATTGGAAGGTCTTATAGTGGGACCGAGTTTGGTTATGGAGGGGTATTTTTCACCCTATGTCACAGTTGGAAGGTCTTATAGTGGGACCGTGTTTGGTTAGGGAGGGTGTATTTTTCACCCTATGGTACCGTTGGTTAGTTATCCTACGGGGACCCTAGTTGAGGGAAGGTTTTTTCACCCTTCGAAGTCGATGGTTAGTTACCTTACGTAGCCTAACTATTTCCGACTCTGCTACACAGATAAATTAGCTTGAGTTAATTGCTAGCTCCAGTAGTCACCGCTAGGTGACTGCCTTCCTTAATCTTCTTTCGCGCTAATGGTATTTTAATATTACGTAATTACACACACGGGTGAATTAGTTCAATTTAATTGATAGTACCAGTAATTGCCGCTAGGTGGCTACCGCAATCTCCCCTTTTCTCGTTAGTTAAATTGTAGATAGCTATTGTGATAAGTTGCTGATATCGTGCAAGGAATTAACTTTCCATCGAGCATGGAATTATAACTTTGCATGGTTTTTTAACTAAACCAATGCAACGCATTATAAAATATCCTTTAAATGAAAGGATACAATTTTAATAGTCTCCCCTATGTGGGAGAATAACAATTTAACCTAAATTTCATGAATATTAACATTTTTTGCTAGGACAACTTATTTAGTCCTAGCTCTAACTACACCCCAGGTGAGGTTCGTCCTTTGCATTGAGGCTCTCCATTGTATTAATATTTTAATAGGACAACTTATTAAGTTCTAGCTCTTACTAAACCTAGGTATCTTATAAAAGAGATTGTGTGCAGTTTCAAGATTTTCCCAGTTCAACGTGCTACTTCTCTATGTCGATAAATAAATTTAGATCTGGTTTCAATACAGGTAAAGTGAGAAATTATTCCCACAAAATTAACAATGATACGTTAAAGTTTGATAAAAGAAGGAATGCATTTAATGCCTAGAAGAAAATAATTTCAAACTTAGAATGTGATGTTACTGATGAGACAAGTGCTGTGAATATGGCTGCTCTGTTACGTAATTCGATGACTGCACGTGATAGCTTAATGAGGGAATTGTTTGAATACAGTGAAAAGCTAACTCACTATTACCTAAAAGGTAATCGCCTTGAGGAAAAAGTTACAACTCTGCTGAAAAAAACTGATGAAATTGATGAAATTGATGAAAAAATTAATGATATTAGTGAAAGAATTAATCAATTGAATGATAAAGTCGATTATATTGAAAATAAATTGGATCGAAAAGTTGAGGCATTACGGAAAGATATGTATGGTAGATTGAAAATTGTTGCAAATTATATCTCTAATGAGTACCAAAAAGAGGAAATCACGAGTGACAATGAGAAGAAAAGAGAAAATGATTGGAATTATGCTCTAAAGAAACTTATATTACCGCCAGTGATTAATGAGCTTGTGTAAACATAATACGTAGTGGAATAGCCATGGGAAGTGAGGAGAAGAAACAATTGGTAGAAGAGTTGCATGTGCCTGCCGATGGAATTTATTTATATATACAAATATATAAAATGTTTTTACAATTAAACTTACAATTAAACTTATAATTAAACAAATATACATAAAATTTATATAAATGATAGAAACTTATAATTGTTCGGATATACAAAAATGAAGCAAATATACATAAATTTATACAAATATATAAAATTAAATGTTTTACAATTAAACTAATAATTAAACTTGTATCAATATATATTTTATTCAATCATCTGAAACAGAGAAATCCAGTTAATATTTTTTTACAAATTGTAAGTTTAACATTTGATACTTACATCTATTTGTTACTGTACCCATCGTGCGAAAACGTTTACCTCTTGATATACACAATGTATAGATTTTTTCGTATGATCAGTAAACATTTTTACGTGTAGTTTACACGGGGTGTTGCAAGGTTTTATAGTGGCTATCATATTATCAAATTTTGGACAACCAAACCTTTCCAAATTTATATTTGGGATATCCAAGCAATATAGAACATCCCGTTCTACATGTCCCCCTTTATACGCTACTAGGGGGTATTCACAATCCAATTTTATGCTATTCAGAAATTTGTAAATATCTTCTTGATTATAATGTTCATGTCCTGTGTTGCAATATTTTATCCCGTGAATATTTTTGAAGACGAAATTTAAGCTTTTTTGGTTCTTAATTGATCAACTTTTATACGGCTCACGAACACGAAATGCACCGTATTTCGTATTTCCCGTAGTTAAGTTTTTAATTGCCACTTCTTTATACACAAAAGCAATACTAATGCCTGTCCTACGATTTCTTCGAGCTTTTAAGCACTGTTAGGGAGGTGTCAACAATTTTTTTAATCTACGGTAGGAAGATGCCTATACTACTCTTAGAAGAATGGAAACGTCATTGGCTCTAAGAGAGAATATTTTCTGCCCTATGCTACATGTAGTGGGCGGTAATTCTAAGATGCTTTAAGGGTTGACAAAACTTTTGTCCTACGGTGGGGAAATGACTGACCTGCCACTCTTGGAAGAACGGAAACGTCATTGGTCCTCAAGAAAATATTTATGACCTATGCTACGTATAGTGGGAGATAGTTTTGACCTATGGTGAGGATAGTAGGAGGGATGAAGAACTATTACCTTGAAGAGAGGGAGAAATTTTCATGAAACATGCATATTTAAATAGAATTATTTTAGTATAAAAAACGTAGGCATAATGGCACCATCGTTCGTTGATTTTCAAGGATTCCGTTTGACGGATAAGTCATTTATAATCAAAGAATTTGCTGTTATACAAGAACAAAAAGTGTTCCATATTTTATTTTCACCGCCCTATTCATATTCGTGGCTAAGTGAAGAGGAGCGAAAGCGGACAGAGTAAGTATATGAAAAAGAAAAAATATATATTATTTTTGTTTAATATAATGTTTCTTTTTTAGCTGGTTCTTTCTAAATTATCACGGCTTAAATTGGGAGGATGGCTACTCACCCTACTATAAATATAAAAATATTAAAAGGAAGTATATTTATGATGATGCGGATGAGATATTTGTGAAAGGAATTGAAAATACAAATTGGTTAAGAGATATTTGTAATTTAGAAATAACTAATGTAGATAATTTTATGTGGGGGGATTTTGATTTAGAAGATAGCTTGCATAATTCACATCTTCCACCATGTTTGAATCATGAAGGTGTATGTGCCTTAAAAAATGTCTATTATATGAAATATATGTATGAGCAAAAATCTGGAATATATGTATAAATGAAAAACGCTTGCATCTATTTTCTAACATGCCGTTACCTGTCCTCAATGTTCTCTTACCCCCTGAAGAGTTTCAGAGATCCTTTATCTGAAGAGCTCAGTTTCCCACCCACTTTTCCTCAGTTCCTGATTAGTCCTCTCGAAGAAAAGAACAAAAGATATCTCTACGAAATAGAGTTTTGAAAACGCAAGAAGAATATCGCGAGTGGGTACGCGAGTGTCGTGAATATATTCATAAACTCAGAATCTCTAATCGCAACGCACCTAGAGGCACGCTGCAGAAAATTTTTGCAGAAATTGCACAAATACAGTGTCTTCTACTTAGAGCAGCTAAGGATAAGAGTTATTGTTTGAATCATGCTCTCAAGAATCCTGACTTAGGAAATCAGCATAATTATCATGAGTGGGTACGCAAGTGTCGTGATTATATTCGAAGTTTAAGAGATGCTAATAGATCTGCAGCTCCCGATACAGTACACAAAAATGTGGCTGAAATAACAACTATCCAACGTCTACTTCTGCATGCGGCAAAAAATAAGAAATCAATTGGAGCGAGAAAGCTTATTTGGAAAGATCTCGAGTCTTCATTTAAATCTCGAATATGTAGCGGAATGGTTGTAAATTATAATTATATAGAACCACGTGATTTTCTAACAGGTGCAAAAGACTTAGTACAGACCTACACAGAAAAACTTTTTAATAACGTGAACGCAGTTAAGATAAATTGCATCTTTAACGGCCAATTTATTTGTAAAGAGATTAGTGATATTAAACATATCTCAACCCGTAATGCAGTCTTATACAAAACTGATACTTTTAGTGATTGGTACAATACAAATATAATAGACAAAATTCTAAAAGAATTGAGTGAGTTTCAAGAGCGTGATAGTGGATGGGCGTTGGAAAAAATTCTGAATTTAATTATAAATATAAATTATTATAACCCGCTGCATATAGGTTGTGCAGTTGAGCTTCCAGAATCTATTAAGAATAAACAGGCTGTGATAAACATTCACAGTGATGATAATAGATGTTTTGCATGGGCTGTAACGGCTGCACTCTATCCGGCAAAACCGAATACTCATCTCCAACGAAAATCTTCATATCCTCATTTTACAACTGTTTTCGACGTTAGAAGTATAACGTTTCCGACTACATTAAAACAGATTCCGAAATTTGAGGAAGATAATGATGTCTCTATTAATAGTTTTACTATGGTGGAAGAGACTGAGAGGAATGAGAATACAATCATAGCACCTCTACAATTAACAAAATGCAAGAGGACCAGACACGCTAATATTCTTCTTCTTCTCGAGCATCAAGGAGCAGCAGCACATTTTATATGCATCAGGAACCTTTCCAGACTGCTAAATGGACAGCTTACTAGAGGAAAACGCTCTCATCTTATTTGTGATCGGTATGTTTTACTGTCTATATATATATATATATATATATAATTACTGCTTCTATATTCTAATATTACTTTTTCCCTTTTATAGTTGCTTACACTATTTCCACAATGATGAGAAACTAAAATCGCATGAACGTGATTGTGCGCAACTCAATAAAAACATCCGAATTGTGCTACCTGACAAGGACCATTGGGTTTCCTTCAATAACATGAAGAACAGTGAGAGGGTACCATGTCATATACGCTGACATTTGGGTGCTTGCTTGAAAAAGTTGAGCAAACGGATGACGATATCAAGAGACACGGTAGTGTCTCGACGGCAAGTACATAAAAGTAGGTATAGACTTGTCTATACCGCCGTCGAGGCACTACCCTCTTATACAGCAAGTTTGGCCGTCTCAATTTTCAAATGGATTTATCTCTGTGAATAATCCATTGTCATTGCTTAAGTAAAGATTTTCTTAAAATGGGTTTGAAAAAGCTTTCATTTCAGCCCACGAACATGAAAATCGGTTCACGTAATCCAGAGATATCATACTCTGTTATCTATATATATGCCGAAATAACATTTTTCTCCTTCCTCATCTCTTTTTCCAGCCAAAATGTATGTCTCGGGCTGAAGTTGGTCGCTAACGAGATAATAAACTATACCAACGACCGAACTGTGTTTGTGAACTGTCAAATAAAGTCGATATGATCGATATAATGAATCCGGCGACTATTGTGAATTGTGTAAATTGTAATGTGAGGTTATTTTTATTTAATGCAGTGAGGTTATTCATCGTGTTGCGATATTGCATCTGTTAATTTTATACAATCACAAATAAATTCAATTAACAGTGATTGAAGGATTCGCGAATTAGATAAGTATAACATTATATTTTACAATGCAGGATGTAGTATACTTTGTGGTCTTTCTTTTTCGGATTAAATCAAAACAGAACATTTTCATTTTCATTGATGAGGATAGAGCTTACTGGATTAAATAAGATTAATATTTACAACTCTGTGCCTATGAGAAGTATACTTTCAACATTAATGTGCATCGGTCATTATCAGGAGGATATTAATTGAAAGAAATTGTTAAGGTAATCATATGCTAAACTTTCAGGTATTGAAATCATTAATCAAATGCATGTTTTGCTTTTTGTTTTCTTTAAACTGATATTGATTGTAACTATCCGATAGGTTATATCATATATATATATATATACGAACAAATATTTCAGATTAAGTTATGGCAATGCTTATTTGAAAGATATGAAACATTCCAAAGAATCTTCATTTACGTAAAATACAAGTTGACCAGTATTTGGATTTGAACAAATTATACGATAGTAGATATTTACAAAAGATGCGAAGACAACCAAATATTACAGAAGTTAGGTCAACAAGCAATAAAGAAAATGGAAATGGGGCAAAATCAAATACTGGTAAGTAACTGAGATGCTTCATGTTGCTTCAAATATTTATTTTCTTTGAAGATTAAGATTGTTAAATGATGAATTTGATTTCAGGCTTACTCATAGTGTTATCATTTAGTATTTTACAGTCACTGTGGAAGTGTCTTATAGCAAATGGTAATACTTGTGCTTTGACATAAATACATTTGGTACAATAGAGTTAAAAATCCAAGGAAGAAGGTTCGCTCACATACTGACTATTGGAGTTGAATCAACAACTGGGCTTTTCACTCCTGTATTCTGGTACTTGAAACAGGCAAAGATGAAAGCATGGAAAGATTGGCAAAGTAAGAATAAGCCAATATTCAGAAAAACGTCATCAATCGCTCAGCCATAATTTAAGGATGAGACTCATTGGGTGAAATTCTGAAAAATTGAGTTAATAACTATTAATTGTTTTCCTCTGTTACCTATGCTAGTATTCTAGGCCAAAGGCAGTATACTGGTCATTGGTATGGATGAAAAAATGCAATGTTTATTCTCAATTGAAAGTCAGTCCAAAAATTAATGGTTTCTACTCCATTTTGTAGCACCAGAAGTCCGACCAGTTTCAACAGTGTATAGAAATTAGCGAAACGAACATCTGAGGACTCTGGCACAGGAAATGTTATAAGGATAGAACATACAGTGAATAAATTTGGGAAAATGAAAGCAGTATATCTAAAATAGAGACTTCCATTGCATTAATTTGTGTATTTTCGAGTTTATATTGATGAAAAGAAAATACAAATGGCACTATTTTGCTTGAAAAAGAGCCCTGATTCATAGCTGATATTGGGAGTAACAGTTAAGAAAAAGAGATGAATTTCTAAACAAATCCTTAAAAGTGAAGGGCTTGTAGATGATTTTGGGTATACAATTTTGGAATTAAAAATCACATACTTGATGAAAATTATAACAAAATCATGTAGATCTGTAAATATGGAGAGAATTCATGATTGCAATATTTAACATGTGATGGGGCATACGGTGAATAAATTTAGGAAGCTGAAAACTATATATCTAAAGAAGAGAGGCATCCATTGCAGGAGTTGGTGTATTTCCTAGTTTATATTAATGAAAGGAAAATATAAATGGCATTAATGTGCTGGAGAAAGTGCCATAATGCAAAGTTGATATTGAGAGTGACAGCTAAGAAAAAGGTGGAAAAATGAGTCAATTCATAAGAAAATCCTTGAGAGGGAAAAACTTGCAGGTGATTTTGGGCATACAACTTTGGAATTAGAAATCACATAGTTGATGAAAATTATAATAAAATCATGTAGATGTGTAAATATAAAAGTAATTCAGGATTTCAATATTTCACATGTAATAGAGTATACGATGTGTAACTTCAGGAAACTGAAAGCAGTATACCTAAAAATCATAGGCTTCCATTACATTAACTGGTATATATTTTACAGTTTATATTAATGAAAAGAATATATAAATGTCACTAGTTTATCAGGGAAAAAGCCATAATGCAAAGGTGATAGTGAGAGCAACAACTAAGAAAAAGGTGGATTTAAAGGTAAATTTAGAAATAAATTTTTGAAAGCGAGAGGCTTTAAGGTGATTTTGGTTATAAGATGTTGAAAATATAATTCAAACAGTCATTGAATCCTATGTTAAATGCATCTAAAAGTGTAATTATGATAAGAACTCATCATTGTAGTATTTTGTATTTTATTTATTAGATTAATAAATTAATATCTCGAATTGAAGCGTTACATTATGGAACGATCACAACATTGGAAAATGTTTTGTAAGATTGAATTAGTTAAAACAAGTTTTTAGTTTTAATTCCTATATTCTTACAAAACGTTATAAGATCCCACAAAAAACAAGCTTCACTTGTAATAAATGGACGGCAAGTACATAAGTCGTATCTAGCATGATTAATATATAATAATATAAAATATTTTAATTAAAAAAAAAAGTGAAATCCAAATGTTAGGCAAGTATAAATTTTTACCATGGCCAAAATTGAAATTTGGAAAAAAGTAAATAGCAATACAAAAATTACTTGCCGGGCCCGTAATATCAATGTGTAAGTCGTTATCTTGCTATATAAGTGTTGCTTCTCGTAAGTTATAAATGTGGCTATTTAATACGACTGCACACAATGGGCCCGGCAAGTAATTTTTGTATTGCTATTTACTTTTTTCTCCAAATTTCAATTTTCGCCATGGTAAAAATTTATATTGGTATTTATCAAAAACACATACCTTTTAGTATAGGTTATTATTTTAAAAGCGTTCGTGATTCAACGCTTTCTAATTAAAAATCATATCGAGGACTTGATTATATTGAATGGTTTGGACATGAGCTTGATAAATTGGCTAGTATAGCGAGTGAAAAACTGAAAACAGTAATACCTATGCATAAATTAAGTATTAGTGAAAATTCAAGGCATTATACTGAACCCAACTGTCATATATGTAAAAAGCCGTTTCTACCAGATCAAATACGTGTTCGCGAACATGATCATTTAACTGGTAAATATAGGGGACCTGCTCATAATAATTGTAATTTAAACTATAAAGATTCACATGTAATACCAGTAATTTTTCATAATTTATCAGGTTATGATGCACATTTTATTTTTGGTACAATCGCTAACTTGTATGAAGGTTCAGTACACTTGTTACCTGTACATAAGGAGAAGTATATTTCATTCACTAAATTCATCCGTAAATATAATATACAACTAAGGTTTATCGATTCTTTCAAATTTATGGCATCTAGTTTAGACAAATTGAGTTCATATTTAACGAGATCACAATTAAAAAATTTAGAGTCAGAATTCTCATATTTAAAAATAGAACAATTTAACCTTCTGACAAGGAAAGGTATTTTTCCTTACGATTACATAGATAGTCTGAACCGTCTGGAAGAAACTGCTTTACCTCCACGCGAGATATTCTATAATAGATTATCCGATAGTGATATTAGTGAGGGTGCGTATAATCACGCTAAGGATGTATGGACCAAATTTCAAATGCGAACACTTGGGGAGTATAGCGATCTCTATTTGAAAACTGATGTACTATTGTTGGCTGACGTTTTCGAAAATTTTCGTGATAGCTGCATGCAAACTTATAATTTGGATCCTTCTCGTTATTATACACTCCCAGGCTTCACTTGGGATGCAATGCTCAAACATACAGGAATAAGATTAAAACTTTTCACTGACGTAGAAATGCTGCTTTTCGTAGAACGGGGCATACGTGGTGGTTTAAGCCAATGCTCGCACCGCTATGAAAAGGCTAACAATCGGTACACGCAAAACTACAATCCCGAGGAACCTTCTAAGTATTTAATGTACTACGTTGTAAATAATTTGTATGGGTGGGCAATGTCTCAACCGCTACCTACTCACGGATTTCGCTGGATTGAAAATGTTAATAATTTGGATATCTCTAATATACCGATAGATTCACCCGAGGGTTATATTTTAGAGGTTGATTTAGAGTATCCAAGCATGATTCACGATAAACATTCCGACCTTCCGTTTTGTCCCGTACGTGATGCACCACCGGGTACACGTCAGAAGAAGCTACTTGCAACTTTAGAACATAAGGAACGCTATGTTATACACTATCGTGGTTTACAGCAATGTATGCGTAATGGTATTGTCTTAAAACACATTCATCGCGTTTTAGGATTTCAGCAGTCCACCTGGTTACGTAAATATATCGATCTGAACACTAGTTTGCGTGCAGCATCTAAAAATGAGTTTGAGAAAAATCTTTTCAAATTAATGAACAATGCGGTGTTCGGTAAGACTATGGAGAATGTTAGAAATAGAGTTGATGTGAGACTCGTGAGTAGGTGGGAGGGAAGATATGGCGCTAAAGCAATGATTGCTAAGCCTAATTTTCACAGTCGCACTATATTCAGTGACAATTTGGTAGCGATTGAATTATAAAAATTAGCAGTTAAATTCGATAAGCCTATATACGTAGGTATGAGCATTCTTGATATTTCGAAAACATGTTTGTATGATTTTCATTATGATTATATGCTTCCTACGTTCGGTAGCAAATGTAAAGCGTTATATACCGATACGGATAGTCTAATATACATCATTGAGTGTGATGATATTTACACTATTATGAGGGAGAATCTTGCTAGATTCGATACTAGCGATTATTCTCCCAACAATCAGCACAATTTACCTCCAGTGAATAAAAAAGTCCCTGGGTTGATGAAAGATGAGAATAATGGGCTGATAATGACAGAGTTTATTGGACTGAGATCAAAAATGTACACATTTAAAGTACAAAATAAAATTATCAAAAAAGCTAAAGGTATTAAGACTTACGTTGTTGCTAGAAACATAACCTTCGAGGACTATAAGGATTGTTTAACAAATTTTACTGTACAAGTCCGCAATCAAAATTTAATTCGCTCAAAATTGCATAATGTTTATTCGATTACGCAACGGAAAGTAGCTCTCAGCCCATATGATGATAAGCGTTATATCGTGCACGGAACTGTATCGACTCTACCATGGGGTCATTATAGAATAAATTAATTATATTTAAATTGAATAATTTTATTAATAAATATTGTTTTTACAAAATATTATCTTTATTTATCCATGAATTATGTTTATTATCGAATCCTAACCACTTCTCAAAGACCTTATCGCCCTTCTTACGTAATACCTTCTCCACTAGATATACATTAGGATTAGCAGTTTTTAAAAGTTCATATTCGTAGAATCCTCCGTATTTATTAGTACCACTAGAGTCTCTAAGTAAATATGTAACAGGATTTGTTTTCTGCACTTTTATAATTTCAAATATTTCAGTTGTCCAATTTGGTGTGTATCCCTTTGCGAATACATTCTTGTATTTACTGATTCGTACAAAATCACCTACTTTGATCTTGGCACGTCCAACAATCTTTATGTTATTGTATACTGTAGTCAGGAGCATATTTGCATGATCTGGCGTCACATCAACTGGTCGCATTCCTATAGTACGATGTTTTCTTGCGTTGTAGTCTTCAACTAGTCGCTGCAGTATGCCTCGCCACTTATAATTTCCATTCAACGTAAATCGTTTCCACATTTCAGTCTTCAGCGTGCGATTCCAGCGCTCAACTATCGTAGCTTTCAATACGCTGTATGTTGAGTAATCATTTATTCTACGTTTTTTTATAAGCGATTTGAAATCACTATTATAAAACTCCTTGTCATCATCTGTCTGCAAATTTTTGGGACATCTCCCACTATTCAGAATCTTCGTAAATGCGTCTGTCACTTCCTTGCCAGTTTTGGTTTTTAGTGCTACTGCCCATCCAAATTTCGACAATGCATCAATAACTGTGAGAATATAGTGGTAACCTCCGTCAGTATAATTCTTCATATCAACCAGATCTGCTTGCCAGAGGTCATCGAAGCCTCGTATTATAACTCTTCTACGTTGAAAATTCCGTCTTGCAGGTACATGCAGTTCTTTGACCAATTTTTTCTTTTCTTCACTATCCATAACTCTTCAGGTATGTGTTGGGTTTACAAGGGTACAACGAGCACTGATGGTAGTAAAAGTTTCTTTTTCCTAATAAAACTCTTTGTCGAATTATTTCAAGAAGAATTCTCCTTAGCATGATTCTCCCCATGAAAAATAGAACTTTTTTTTTTTTAATTCCGCATTATCTTCATTATATGTTTCTTTGATTCAGCATCCTCTTTAGTCTGATTCTCCATGAAAATTGATGCATATTTCTTTAAATCTGCATTATCTTCAGCATGTTTCTGCATGAAATTACTCAATTTCACTTGAAAATCATTCAGCCTTAACTCGGTTTCATCCAGTCTTAACGCAATACTTCGTAAAATATCACTGTTTTCTTGCATTTCATTTTTAAGGTTCTCACGTACAGCATTCATATTATCCAGCAGAACACGCATATTCGCAGCACATTTCTCATCAGTAGCATCAAATCCTAAATTTGAAATAATATTCCCCTTAGCATTAAATACATTCATACGTTTATCAAATATTAATGTTTCATCTTCAGTTTTGCGGAAATATTTTCTCACATTACTGGCAGTGGAAATACCTCCAAATTTATTTATCGACATTGTGAAGTAACACAATCAACTGGGAAATTATGAAAAGTGTAATATCTTTTATAGGATAATACGTTCTTCATGAAGCTCCTCAATTATTGATTGTATCTCATTATGATGATTCGTATGTCCTGCAGCAGATGATGCTATCAAAAGTCTCAAACGTTCAACTAATTCGTTCGGATCATTCCAATGTACATAGTTCACTGGTTTATCATTAACACACATATAACCGCTACCTTTTACAAGATTCTTTGGAGGAAATAATGAGCTAATTATTTTCTTCCATTTATGACCCTTATTCCCACGAAGCTTTCCCTCGCTACTGTAATCTGCTCTGTGTACATTAGTTTTAGAAAGAATATTCTTATATGTTTTTAAATCATCTTCAGTATAATCATGTGGCTCTTTCATGAAGATCAATTCAAATAGACCAATAGTACCCTGATAATACTCATCATCAATAATAATAAAATCTTTACGATTTACTTTAAAAGAACATTCTCCAAGTCTCATTTTGTTATGTCTAGCATCTCGTTCAATTCCAAAATTATCATCAATTAAATCCTTATTTTTACGCAGAAACATCTCTATATATTTACGTCCAATTGGTGCATATTCTGACAAAGAACTATTTAAATCTAAGGATCTTTGCAATGGTGATGATGGAGTTTCTGCTTGCATTGGTGATGGTATTGCTAAATCATTAACATCCTTTTCCACTTTCACTCCCTCCTCCTCCTCCTCCTCATCACCATCCTCTTCCAGAGAAAGGTATAATGTTTCATTAGGTCGTGAATTTCCTTGCACATCATCATCATCATCAGATGAAGGGGTTGGAATTTTAATTCTAGAGTTGTCTGCGAAATATTTACGTTGTGGAGTCGATGAGAAATAAGTTCTTTTACGTTCCGATGGAATAATCAAAGAATTATCGCTTACAGTAGTCTTCTGTAGCGGTTCCTGTTTATACTCATATTTCGGGGACACGAAGGTCATCTCATTATGTTCAGTGAGCTTCTTTAATGGCTCAACAATTGGTTTAAAAGTTTCATTTAAATTGGTTTCCATCATTTCTCTTCCTGATTTGAGTGCACGATATTTTTCACGAATTACTTTACTTTTCGCGGCAATCTTCTTTAGCAGCATCTTTTCTTCCATTTTCCTGCTTTCCATGTTTTACACGTTCAATCAACGTTCAATCCACGTTCAATCTAGATTCGGTCCACGTTTATACTAGGTATATTCCATGCTCATTTGATGTGTGTGTTTTGATGGACACTTGGCTCTAAACTGAACAATCTTAAGCAAACGGTATACTATTTCATCTTAGCATACTCATCGAAACCTTTCCGATATCTACCATTTTGAATTGTACTATCCTTGTCGATCACTAGAAATCCATAATCATGGTGCCAGCACTTTGAACACAATTCATTGAATTTTTCAAATGACATATCCGTGTTTACATGATCGTTATAAATATGTTTTAAATTAGTACCATCTTGCTTAAAGATTATGAGAAGATTTGCATTATCACGAATCATGTGTTTAGGAATTTTAGCATAAGTCTGGCAGAGGTAGAAGCAGTCAATATTTGAATGTCTACCCATGGAGAAGTAGTCTCTGATATTATCCTGCTTATCGTTAGCAACATCATCAAATATGAAAATAGAATTGGGTAACGCCTCAGTTACTTTTACAACATTGCTATTGTTTGAAAATTTAAAATATCCAATACCTTTTAGTCCTTTTAATAACCGTTCAAGGTATTGATACTTGGGTTGTTGAAGCGACTTTGAGTATACATAAATATTTTCAAATCTCACACCGTTAGGACTTTCTACGAGACTAAGCAGTACGTTTGTTTTACCGCAATTCGAGGGTCCGCAAATTATACTACAAATTGTAGATGGAAGTAGGGATCCATGACGTTTACTTCTTCCTCCACAACCCCCACCGACAATAAAGCGATCGGCGTTGGAGACACAAATGTGCAGTGGTTGCTTTACGAAATCCATAACTGTAAAACTCTATGATCATGCAAGCTATTTATAGGCTTGAAGCAGATTATCTCATCAGTTTTCATTATGTCGTTGTTAATGTTAGATGTGCTACGTTTGGAGGATTTAACTATTGAGCAGCTTGAATACATTCCAAAAATTTTACTATTGAAGCGCTTTCCAAACAGTATTCGACTTGTTTGGTGTAAATTACCTGAGCACATTCGTGCAGATCCTGAAGTGCAACAATATCGTACCTGTACGGAACATTATAATTTACCTAATCAAGATCATTTTGATGGAATACCGCCTTCAATAAAAAATTGCTGGATATGCCAACGAACCCGTTAGGAAAGCATGACATGATTAGATATGGTTGTGGGTCTTTTTTCAATAAGCTGCTAAATAAACTACCCTTCGAGCTGCATGTACCTGGCTACAATTATTGCGGTCCAGGTACTCGCCTTCATGAACGGTTAGCGCGTGGTGATCGAGGAATAAACCCTCTGGATGATGCTTGCCGTGAGCATGATATCGCATATTCAGTATATAAGGACCTGCCCTCGCGTCATCATGCTGATAAAATACTTGCACGCCGTGCACGACAACGTATCATAGCTAGTGACTCATCCGTAGGTGAACGAGCGACAGCGACTGCTGTCTGGGCATCAATGAATGCAAAACGGAAACTCGGCTTAGGACTGCGAGTGTCAAGAAAAAGTACGAAGAAAAGAAAAATTCGTGTACCGAAAAAACGAGGTGGTTTATTGAGGAAAAAGTCACTTACTAAAACAAAACGGGGGGGTTTATTACCATTGCTTCCGCTGCTGAGTGCGGTGGGCGCATTAGCTGGCGGTGCAGCAGGTATAGCAAAGGCTGTAAACGACACCAAAGCAGCCAAAAAACAATTGGAAGAAATGCATCGACACAATCGCTTAATGGAAGCGAGGCGGGGACAAGGTTTATACCTCGCACCATACAGTCGAATAGGAGAGGGAGTGAAAAGGAAAAGGAAAAGAAAATAAATGGACTTCCTAAATCTGGACCTATTAGTAATATTTAATTATCAAACGACTGCCGTAAAATACCGCATTTTCGGGGAGTCTTTATGCGTTCATCTCTACCTCAAAATGTGAAACGCAATGAGTGCTCCATTGTGAATCTTGATGACGAACAAGGTCCTGGAACACATTGGGTCGCTTACGTTAAACGTAATAAGCACGTTAAGTATTTCGATTCCTTCGGAAATTTAAAACCACCAATTGAACTTGTGGAATATTTTGGACCTTCTGCTATAATCTACTACAACCACGACCAATATCAATCGTATGATTCAAGCATATGCGGTCAGTTGTGTGTCAAGTTTCTACGTGAACAATGTCTTTAACAGTTACACTCTCTGGCCGTGACTCGGTATTGGGGTCAGATTTTTTCCCCCCGATCGATCTTCGAGATGGACATTATGAACTCGGTCTCGTAGACTTTCAGAGCTTCAATTCAATCTCTAATGTTGTTGAGACAAACAATATATTTTACGTTGATGATCAGGAGCTAACTATACCTACAGGTTGTTATGAGCTCAATGCTATAAATGACTTTTTACGTGCTCAGATGTTCGAAGGTAATGAAGAAGAAGTAATTGTTCTACGTGCTAATAATAATACATTAAAAAGTGAAATAAAGTGAAAATATCAGATTGATTTTACACAACCTAACAATATAGGCTCTTTGTTGGGTTTTTCATCAGATCGTGTTATTCCACCGAACACACTAGCTGAATCAGACGAGCCCGTAAACATTATAAGAGTAAATATTCTACGAATTGAATGCGACATTACAGCTGGTGCGTACACAAACGGTAGACCTCGACATGTTATACATGAATTTTTTCCGAGTATTCCGCCAGGTTATAAAATCGCAGAAACACCGTAGAACTTCATTTACTTGCCAGTCATTGCGAAAGTAATTGACCGTCTCACCTTGCGTATTCTCGATCAGGAAGATCGTATAGTAAATTTCGGAGGTGAAGAAATCACAATTCGTTTACATATTAGAAAATGTTGATTTACAAGAATACTTATAAATCACCGATACTCGATGAGCCTATCAGTCCAACTGCTGCAGCAGGACAGAATACATTGAGTGAAGGTAACGCTGGAGGACAAAATACATTGAGCGAAGGTAACGTTGGAGCATCATTAACAAGAAGAAATATCACCTTTCTACAATCACTGGGTTTCAACGTTAGAAATAAAAATGGATCCATTAGATGTAACCGCTCAACCGGTGTTCGACAATCGCATCACTAAAATGGAAATGCATGCATACAATCCTTATGCAAATGCCTCATTGGGAAATAGTGATGAAATTCGAATTCCTATACAACAGCAAGATTTAATTCTTCTACCCTGTGAAAGTTATCTCTACATTGAGGGAAAGATAATCGTTGGAACCCGTGCTCCAGATGCAACAGCCCAAGATGTCGTAGGACTTGACTGTAATTCCATGGCATTCTTGTTTGATGAAATTCGTTATGAATTGAATGGTATTGAGATTGATTGCTGTAAGAATGTGGGTATTACTAGCTTCACGAAGAATCTCATATCCTTAACTGCTGAGGAAAGTGCAAGTCTACGTCATTCAGGATGGTTTCTAACAGATCACAGGTCTACGAATAATTTCAACTTTTGTGTACCATGGCAAATGCTATTGGGTTTTTGTGAAGACTACAGAAGAGTTATAATAAATGCACGTCATGAACTCGTTCTTATTCGAGCACGTGATGATATAAATTCACTACATTCTTCGAGAAAAATCATCAACTCCAAAATTGATTTGCAAAAAGTGCAGTGGAGGATTCCTCATGTATCACTGAATGATTATACAAAACTTAAATTTCTACGTTTGATTGAGCAAAACAAAAGTCTAACCATGGCTTTTCGTTCCTGGGAACTCTAAGAATATCCACTTCTACCTGAAATACAGAGGCATACATGGGCCGTAAAAGCTGCAACACAATTGGAGAAACCTCGATATGTTATACTAGCATTTAGACAAAATAAGAAGAGTACGCAGCATATGGAGATGCTTAGATTCATTATCAGTTCTGTTCGTGATGTTAAAGTCTATCAGAATTCAGAATTTTATCCATATGACCGAATTGATAGTGATAGCGAAAAAAACCGTTATTCTGTACTATATGATATGTATGTTAAATTTATCCATTCATATTATGCAGGAGAAAAACAGTCGAAACCAATGCTTAATTACAAAAACTTTGTGGAATACGGTCCTCTCTTCGTCATCGATTGTTCGCATCAAAATGAATCTTAAAGTCAGGCTCTGTTGACGTTAAAATTGAGATTGATTGTACTAGAAATATTCCAAGTAATACTACTGCGTTTTGTTTAATTATACATGATAAAATCGTTGAATATAATCCGCTTACTAGTATTGTTAGAAATGTAAGTTAATAGACTAGATTTATATGTATCTTACTAATGTAGTGAGGGATAAAGAAAAAATAAATAAATAAGATATAACAAACATTTATTGATGTCATTCCTTAAAAACATTCCTTACAAACATTTCCAAAAGTTATCTTATGATTATCATTGGGTAACTTTAAATTCTAAATTATTGTATCGTCCTCCAACATATAAGATTTTTAATGTCTTCGCTGATGCAGCATTTTGAAGTTCTTTGATTAGTTCCGGCGACTCCAGTAATTTCATCATCCTTGAGGGTAGGAAGAACCATTCGTCTGTAGCCAGCTTCGCTCTATTAATTTCTCTCCATATTTGGTCTTAATTTTCACTAATTCAGTGATTTGATACTCCTTATTCTCTTCAAAAGTATTCAGCTTTACGAAAGTCTTAGGTTCGTAAGTTACACTTGCAAGTGCATTGATCTTGGTTAAATCCATTTTTCTGTGAAAAAACATAGAAATTGAGAAAAGAAAAACATTGAAATAGAATAGAAAGAAAAGAGAATAATAATAAAAGAATAATTCTTACCACCCAAAAGAGTTTCTGTGGTACAGCAAGGAAAATATTCGGAATATAGCTTTGCACTGGATCTTTCACCTCCTTGAAGCTTCTAATGAAAACTGACTGACTGAAATTTCCCGATTGCTAACAACAAGGGTTTTAAAAATGGTGGAAGGGATGAGATGCATTCATGGAAGGGGATGAGATGCATTCTTATTGGAAGTTAATATTTGGGAGATGGGTATTCTTGCCCGCCTACGAAATTTGCGTCAAACAAGTCGTAACACGTTACAAGCGGTTTCTCCTGAATTCTTTTAATTGCATAATCATGTTGTAGACTTTTCTAAAGTGAACTGGGGAAAATTTGCGTCAAACAGGTCATGACACGTTACCAGTGGTTTCTCCAGAATTCTTTTAATTGCATAAACGTGTTGCAGACTTTTCTTAAGTGAAACGGTAAAATTTACGAGCACATTCCTCTCTATAGCTAGGCATATAAAAAATTGAGAGAATATGAAAAAATCGAGGATCTAAAAGGTCATAAATCAAGTAACAAGTCATGACACGATCTCAGGCGTCAGGTACTCGAACATATCCGATCTAGAAGATATCAGCACACTCAGCAATCAGTTCTCCAATCGCTAGAATGGTGCCAATACAGCTTCTTAACGTCTAGGTAAAAGTTATATTTTGCTTTACCCTTCAAAAAAACTGGTGCTCTGACAACTCTTTCCCTTTTTAAATCCTAGTCTGCTTGTTAGATGGATTGTATGATATGCTTACCTGAAAAAGCTAAAAAAATGGTTAAAAGATAAGTCCGGGAGAAATAGCATGACATAGGTTGGGATAATATTAAGGATAGGCTATAAAAATTCTTAGAACAGTTTTTTATTCAATATCTAAAGTTTTATAAGAGCTAGGACTCAATAAGTTGTCCTATCAAAATATTAATATTCCTGAATATGATATTAAATTATTATTCTCCCCAAATCGATGGAGAGCCTCCATGCAAAGGGTGAACCTGACCTGGGGTGTAGTAAGAGCTAGGACTAAATAAGTTGTCCTAGCAAAAATGTTAATATTCCTGAAATTGATGTTAAATTGTTATTCTCCCTAATAGGGGAGACTATTAAAATTGTATCCTTTCATTTAAAGGATATTTTGTTATTCTTTGCATAGGTTTAGTTAAAAAACCGTGTAAAGTTATAATTCCATGCTCGATGGAAAGTTAATACCTTGCACGATATCAGCAACTTATCACAATAGCTATCTACAATTTAACTAACGAGAAAAGGGGAGATTGCGGTAGCCACCTAGCGGCAATTACTGGTACTATCAATTAAATTGAACTAGTTCACCCGTGTGTGTAATTACGTAATATTAAATAACATTAGCGCGAAAGAAGATTAAGGAAGGCTGTCACCTAGCGGTGACTACTGGAACTAGCAATTAACTCAAGCTAGTTTATCTGTGTAGCAGAGTCGGAAATAGTTAGGCTACGTAAGATAACTAACCATCGACTTCGAAGGGTGAAAAAACCTTCCCTCAACTAGGGTCCCCGTAGGATAACTAACCAACGGTACCATAGGGTGAAAAATACCCCCTCCCTAACCAAACTCGGTCCCACTATAAGACCTTCCAACTGTGACATAGGGTGAAAAATACCCATCCCTAACCAAACTCGGTCCCACTATAAGACCTTCCAATTGTGATATAGGGTGAAAAATACCCCCTCCCTCCCTAACCAAACTCGATCCCACTATAAGACCCTTTCCTTCCTCATCCCCACCACCCCCATACTAAGAGAGTCTTATCCCTACCCATCGCCCTTCCACACCACAAAACAGCTACCTCCTCTCCTTGTCATCGGAACCGCATTGCTACACTACTTTCAACACAGTGTTTGCCAAATATACATATATATATTTACCTCTTTGCCTAAATGCAAATAACTTAAGTAGTATCATCGTCCAAGAAAATTATTTAGAAATATTTGCATGCGTACATGTTTTATTGATTATATATTGTGATATATAATTACAAGTTGCATAGTCTTTTTGTCAATTATCTTTATTTCGTTTTTAATTATTTAATCAATTAGCATGTTATATTTAACTATCTAGATAGAAATGCACAAAGTAAAACGAACAATTGTGAGGCCAGCAAGATACTTGCCAACCTCATCAGATGAGGCACCACCCAAGGCGAAGGAAGCTATTTCAAGTGGCACAGTACATACAGATTTAGCAGATATTAGATTGCACATGCAACAAGCTCGACAGCTTTTAAATGAATCAGATGAAACTTCCACTCCTGATAGTCATATTCCTCTTACTCGTGCAATTTCTAACCAAGATTTGGTGGACACAAATACATCGGAATTAGCCACTAAGGGAAGAACAATTTCACATGACATCAATTATCCTAATCACCATGATAATTTAAGTCATACAAATATCTCACGTACAGAACAAGTTTGCAATACACCAATCCCTATGCATTCACAGCTTGTATCTTGCCCTTCAATGGTGGAATTAACTAACAATCAATTATATCCAAGGTCACATTCTTATCAAACTAATCAAATGCAGCCGGGATACCAAATGCCTTCTAATAAGGAAGTTCAACAAATGTACAGCTTTCCACAGTACCCAACTGAGCCCCAGTTATCCGTCATAAGATCTCTGGAGCAGTATAATACCAAGTAATTTTCTACTATTTATGCATGCAATGTAGATATTTAAAAATAAAAGTAATAGTTAAACTAGCAGACACTCACCACTGTACCAGGGTTGAATAATATGCCAGTAACTCAATCGACGTCTCCATACTACAGAAATTAAGCACTATAGATATCGTTATTTTGTCATACACTTTCTTAAGTACATAATATTTATCTCATGGTAGTTACTTTGACGTCGAACTTACCAATTAAATTAAGCTAGCTAATTTATAAATTTCAATTTATACTGTAACATGTATGTAATTATAGGGCAATGTAAAAATTATGAAAAAATTGGAGAATACTGAATTATTAATACATTCGTGACCCTATGATCCGCTGGAGGATCACGATTAAAAATATTAAATAAAGAGGAAAAATTGAAACATTATATAAGAAAGTGTTTATTCACAATTAAACTTTCTTAATAAAGCAATAAAACAAATTATAAAATGTATCTGATGAACTAGGGTTTTCGACGTAACGAAAGTACTAATACCCTATCAAGTTAAAAATCAATCTTCAGATTTGAAGATCTTTTTATATTCTGTTAATAATTTTATATATTTTAAAACTATTATTTAAAAAATATACATTCAACAGCCATTATTTGAATGTCTATTAAGTTAGAACCCCCCACAGCGCGTAATAAAATTTCGTTTGTGTAAAAATTTAGTGCTATTTTTTTGCAATTTATTTGCTAAAAAAAAATTTTTTTTGCTCCATTGGTTTGGCAGGAAATTAAAGTCATAGCGGGGGGTTTCAGCTTAATGTTAAGCTAGACCCCCCCCCCCCCCCCCATACGGTTATGTAACATTCGGTCGTATGAATTTAATAAAAGATAGCACTAAATTTTTTGCTTTTTTTTTGCTTTAGAAAAATATTAAAAAGTTTAAAAAATTTTAATTATTTTAGAAGATACGGCGTTGCAAGAACGTGTCGAGGCGCGCGAGTTGTGTGAGCTACGTATCGTTTCGATTTTTCTTCGTCAACAAAATTAAATAGTTAAAAATATTATTAGAATAGTTAATTATGATCACTTAGAAACTAGAAACAAATGAGCAAAAAAATTTTTGACGAAAATGCACAATGTAAAAGTAGCTTGAGAATCACTGATCCTAGCTGCTGTGCGTTATCGCTTACTGCGTCATTTGTATGTAAGCAAAAAAATCAGATCACGAAAAATTCGATAGAATAAATAATTCTGATCACCTAGAGACCAGTAACGAGTCAGCAAAAAAATCAGGTCCTTAAAAGCAAAATAGAATAATTAATTGTGATCATTTATAGGCTCTAATCAAACCAACAAAAAAAAAACTTTGAAAGAAATACTCGAAGTAACAGTAGGTATAAGCTGTTATCTCTTCTAGTTCACGTTATAGATGACAACTGTGGCAACACCACTTCTATTGCAGCAATACAATCAGTTTTTTTAAAAATACATCAGTATTCTTAAATGTAATCATTTTGGGATTACAGATAAGTGAGCAAATAAATATTTAAAGGTTATTAGCACAATTAATTGTTGATGCCAATTATCAATTATCATATACGCCCATTATTTTGTTAACTGGACCTATGGCGTGATTCTCAATGCTACAAAAAAAACAAGATATTTCTAATTTATAAGATCATTTAATAAGGATCATTCTGAGGCCAAAAACTTGGTAACACTAAAATATTTAATGAAAATTCACCGATTGTTATTGATAAAAACGTGTACAATTGATAGACGCTATTTGCGTTAACGAGATCGTTTTCATTCAATATTTTTTTGGTCACTTTTTTTAACACCAAAATGATCGAAATTAACTCCTTAAGTATTTTGCAAAAGAGTTGATTTTTATTCTAGCATGGTTCTGCTAAATTTTCGAGTACAAATACCTTATGCAGCGCTCGCTTGCTATCATCCCCTCCACCCCCTTGGTTAAGTGGTATATTTTTGATAAATAGTTATTATCCCCGTTGCTTTCGGTGGAAAATGATTGCGATATTCTATTTAAATCTATTTCCAAATTTCTGATTTTTGGCTCTCTCTCAAAAGTAAAAGAATATTAAGTTATGTTGACAATTTCTCGTCAGCAACATATATTCAATTGATTATTCATACATCATTTTTAATTTTTTAGGATTATGAATATAGGAAAATATAATTGACTAAATAATTCTCAATATACTGAAATGTTACATCCGATTTTGTTGAAAATTATATATTTTCAGTTGACTAATAACAAGAATAGATGACAATGTATTTAAATGTTTATTTCTGCAACACGCAGGTAATATTATGTAACAATTCTACAAGAAGTATCGAAATTAAAAACTATAATTGTTTAATATTTAATAATAATATAAAAAATTGTGGTAAGCATAGTAGGATCTTTGGAATATATAACATCATTATTTAATGCAATACATTATTATATGTGGAGACGACTTATAACTGGGTTTAACTGAAATTTCTGTTTCTTTCAGGTCATTGTACTGCACCCATTTTTGTCCTCGGTAGCTAATCGCGATATAATGTCCTATTTTATCCCAGTCTCCAGAGTGTCTCGTATTTTTTGTATTTCCAGGAGACTTGAAATCAATTAAACCAGCTAGCTCGTATTCTTTTTGGAGAAACTTCCATTTTCTTGGTAACTGGCTTAATTCTAGTAAAAGACTTGCATCATCTGCAGATTCATTTCTGTAAACTTCCATTAAGAGAAATGGACCTATATAAGAAAGTATGAATAGTAAATAAATTATTTCTTAACGAAGAAATATTATTGTTATTACGAAATATTGTAATTTACTTACTAATATCTTTTAGTGTTGTAGTCTCAATTCCCAAGCAATCTTTGGTACAGCAACCTCGAGGTCCTTGTATCAAAAATTCTTGTTCAGTTTCTTCCACTTGACATTTTATAAGGCAATCGAATTGCACAGGCATTATCCAGATACTTTTTTCTCTTTGTGGACAATTATTTGTGCACTTTGATATTTCATGAAATATTGGTGTATTTGTTAATATCATTTTAATTAACTTACTTGTGTTTATTTCACAATTTATCAGAGTGCCGTAATTAGTTGTGTGAGTGTTCTTATATACAGATTTCAAGATTATCGCACGCTGTCTATAAGACATATTTGTAATTCCATTATTCACCGTATCAAGGATCATAGAAAAAAATTTAGAGTTTTTATTTTTCTCTATACATCTCTTCATAAGACTAGAGTCAAAATATGAAGTAATAAATAACTGGAATAAGCTGTCATAAGCGCAAGTATTATTGAGCGTATATTTCTCCTTCCCAATTTTAATAGATTTGACCAATAGACTATTACCATTTTTTATGATGGGAATATGATAACTTTTTTTTCTCCAAAATTTGTTCATTAGATATGGCACTTTTGGTAATATATTTACTAGACTTTTGTTTGTCAGTTTTTCCCAATCCACGCCAATTTTCAATTTCATTTGTTGCAATTATACTTTTTACATTACTTAACTTATGACAGTCTAGGCATAATCTTTTTTATCCATATCCTTCTTCACCAATAGGAAAAGAACAGGATTCTATTGCATGCACATTCTTTTTACATAAATGACATTGATGTGCCCTACCAGGCAAATCAGCATTCTTACATGCTGGACATGTTATTGCAGTAGTTGCATGTGCATCAAAAGGATCAACGCATTCATTAGGGTCATCGGGATTAATCAAATTTTCGTCATCTTCTGCATCTTCTAATACTTTCATCCTTGGATTATTATTGTTTATATTTTCATCGTTGCTAGTATTTTGCAGTTTAATTCTACCATTTATAAAATTGATATGTTTTAGTACAAACACATCTGGACGCATTGGTGTTTTATCATATTTTAACATTACGTTTTTGATTAAATTAAAATCGCTTTCTACCGATGCACTACTTGCAGGCATTCTCCCATAACCAAATTTTTCACGGGAAACATAGGACCATAAGGGATAAAGTTTAATGTCTTTCATTATATAACCGGCTAATTTTGGTATATAATGGGCATTTTCTCGATCTCCTTCTAATGAACAGTTTAAAGTATTTTTTACTCTATCGTTTATATCTGTACCCCATTTATGCCAATAGTTATTCTGTGTTTCGTCTTCTACATCATTTTCGTTTACAAATGGTTCTAGATCGTCTTCAAAATTTGGCCTATTTAACTACAGAATTCTACACCAATTAAAGAGGATAATTAAAAAATTTTTGGACAGAAATTAGAAATTTCGAAACTTTAATATAGACCATATCAAACTTCACACCTCTGAAATAATTGTTCTAGGGTGAACTGTTTTAAATATGTCGGTAAAATTGAATTGAATTTCAATGTAGCATACACTTGTATATCTTAGGGTACCGCGCCGCTTGATTTTTGCCGCAAAGTGGATAAGGGTTTAAATGTCGGTACTATACAAAGGGTGCGGCAGATCATAGAATTTTTCTTTCATTAAGCGGTATTTTTGATATTATATTGCTATTGGTAACTAGGTATAGGAGGAGCTTGCTCGCCAGTCAGTTCGTGCCAGATCGTCATCAGAGCACATTGGATTCTAGTACATAAATTGTGTTAAGGTAAACTAAAAATGACAGCCCGTGGAAGACCAGCTAAAGTGGCAAAAGAGATTTTGATAGAAATAATTTTAAAATACAAAGATAGTATTGTTTTGAATAATGAGAAAGTTGTGTCTAAAAGTAACGCGATATGGGCGAAAATAGCAGCAGAATTGCAAAATGTTGTTACTGCTTATTCGTTATATACATTTGTGACTTGCAACCGATATGGGATTAAAGAAAAATTATGCTTAACTAACGCTGTGACATCTCCTTCTTTGCAACGAGAAGCACACGCCATACCAGAAATAAGAGAAAGAACAGGTGAGTGCAGCTACATCTCAACAAGAGTTTCGGGAATTTGCGATTCATCAAACAATGAAACACTGAATTACCTTAATGAAAATAATGGCATTTTCTTATTTTCTTTAACGATGCCTAAAGAAGATTTTAATAAAATGTTAATAAAAAAAATATATAAAAAAAATGAAAAGAATAGGGCCCAAACTGTACGTCACTATACGATTCTTCAACCAAGCGTGTGGCAGCAAACATTTTGCAATAAAATTTGGGAGGCTACAAAAATAAGCTGTGGTTTTAATTTTAAAAGACACAAACTGATGCAGAACGGAGATTACGGCTACGCATATGGAACATGTAAATGTGGAGGAATTATGAAGTGCACAATAAATAATTCCGAGGAAATAACAACTATAATTAAATGTAGTTTTATTCAAGGTACTGATAAATGTGGAAAACGATATCTGCGAAATCCTTTAAGGAGCGAAATTGGACAAGAATTAGAACACACAACAGCAAGTAAATATCGAATAGACTTAGTACAAAAGTTAATAAATGACGAGACTAACAATGCTGTTGAGCCTCCACAAATTTTTACGGCAAATGTGATTCGCGTTGCTAAATATGAGATTCAACAAAAAAATTATTTTCACAAAAATCCTATTTTATCCCTGGAGATAATGAAAAACACTGGATTTAATAATTCCATTCACAATATTGGATTAAGTCCCTTCTTTGTGCATTTTTGGACAAATTTTCAAACAAATGCATATAAAGAATATGCAACCCAAGAATTTTCTAGCTTGTGTATAGATGCTACAGGGAGTATAATAAAAAAATTACAAAGATCGATAAAACTAAATCAGGCAATATTTTTTTGTACAATTGTGTAGCACGATCGGAAAGAAAAGGGAGCATTCCAGTAACACAAATGTTATCGGAAGCTCATAATACGAATGCGATATTATACTGGTTAAATGAATGGATTAGACGTGGCGTACCGTACCCTTGCGAAGTAGTTTGCGATTATTCGCGAGCTTTATTAACAGCAGCAGTACGTTGTTTCACGCAAAACTCAACATTGGAGGAGTACGCCGATGCATGTGCAAAAGATATTTTACCTAAATGTTACATAAGGATTGACGTATCCCATTTTATAAAAAAATATACGACATTTCTTAAAGATACTCGAAAAAATATTAAACAATTCTATTTATTTATAATAGGAAAGTTGATTTTAGCGGATAATATTTCCACAGCAGAAGACTATCTTCAAGTTCTTTTATATATTTCGCAGAGTGAATCGGAAGGTCAGACAAGCGAGGGAGTTAATACAATCTGCGAAAACTATAAATTAAAAATGAAACATTTGTTAACAAATGAGAAGTTTGATGAAAATTTTGAAGACGATCTAGAACCATTTGTAAACGAAAATGATGTAGAAGACGAAACACAGAATAACTATTGGCATAAATGGGGTACAGATATAAACGATAGAGTAAAAAATACTTTAAACTGTTCATTAGAAGGAGATCGAGAAAATGCCCATTATATACCAAAATTAGCCGGTTATATAATGAAAGACATTAAACTTTATCCCTTATGGTCCTGTGTTTCCCGTGAAAAATTTGGTTATGGGAGAATGCCTGCAAGTAGTGCATCGGTAGAAAGCGATTTTAATTTAATCAAAAACGTAATGTTAAAATATGATAAAACACCAATGCGTCCAGATGTGTTTGTACTAAAACATATCAATTTTATAAATGGTAGAATTAAACTGCAAAATACTAGCAACGATGAAAATATAAACAATAATAATCCAAGGATGAAAGTATTAGAAGATGCAGAAGATGACGAAAATTTGATTAATCCCGATGACCCTAATGAATGCGTTGATCCTTTTGATGCACATGCAACTACTGCAATAACATGTCCAGCATGTAAGAATGCTGATTTGCCTGGTAGGGCACATCAATGTCATTTATGTAAAAAGAATGTGCATGCAATAGAATCCTGTTCTTTTCCTATTGGTGAAGAAGGATATGGATAAAAAAGATTATGCCTAGACTGTCATAAGTTAAGTAATGTAAAAAGTATAATTGCAACAAATGAAATTGAAAATTGGCGTGGATTGGGAAAAACTGACAAACAAAAGTCTAGTAAATATATTACCAAAAGTGCCATATCTAATGAACAAATTTTGGAGAAAAAAAAGTTATCATATTCCCATCATAAAAAATGGTAATAGTCTATTGGTCAAATCTATTAAAATTGGGAAGGAGAAATATACGCTCAATAATACTTGCGCTTATGACAGCTTATTCCAGTTATTTATTACTTCATATTTTGACTCTAGTCTTATGAAGAGATGTATAGAGAAAAATAAAAACTCTAAATTTTTTTCTATGATCCTTGATACGGTGAATAATGGAATTACAAATATGTCTTATAGACAGCGTGCGATAATCTTGAAATCTGTATATAAGAACACTCACACAACTAATTACGGCACTCTGATAAATTGTGAAATAAACACAAGTAAGTTAATTAAAATGATATTAACAAATACACCAATATTTCATGAAATATCAAAGTGCACAAATAATTGTCCACAAAGAGAAAAAAGTATCTGGATAATGCCTGTGCAATTCGATTGCCTTATAAAATGTCAAGTGGAAGAAACTGAACAAGAATTTTTGATACAAGGACCTCGAGGTTGCTGTACCAAAGATTGCTTGGGAATTGAGACTACAACACTAAAAGATATTAGTAAGTAAATTACAATATTTCGTAATAACAATAATATTTCTTCGTTAAGAAATAATTTATTTACTATTCATACTTTCTTATATAGGTCCATTTCTCTTAATGGAAGTTTACAGAAATGAATCTGCAGATGATGCAAGTCTTTTACTAGAATTAAGCCAGTTACCAAGAAAATGGAAGTTTCTCCAAAAAGAATACGAGCTAGCTGGTTTAATTGATTTCAAGTCTCCTGGAAATACAAAAAATACGAGACACTCTGGAGACTGGGATAAAATAGGACATTATATCGCGATTAGCTACCGAGGACAAAAATGGGTGCAGTACAATGACCTGAAAGAAACAGAAATTTCAGTTAAACCCAGTTATAAGTCGTCTCCACATATAATAATGTATTGCATTAAATAATGATGTTATATATTCCAAAGATCCTACTATGCTTACCACAATTTTTTATATTATTATTAAATATTAAACAATTATAGTTTTTAATTTCGATACTTCTTGTAGAATTGTTACATAATATTACCTGCGTGTTGCAGAAATAAACATTTAAATACATTGTCATCTATTCTTGTTATTAGTCAACTGAAAATATATAATTTTCAACAAAATCGGATGTAACATTTCAGTATATTGAGAATTATTTAGTCAATTATATTTTCCTATATTCATAATCCTAAAAAATTAAAAATGATGTATGAATAATCAATTGAATATATGTTGCTGACGAGAAATTGTCAACATAACTTAATATTCTTTTACTTTTGAGAGAGAGCCAAAAATCAGAAATTTGGAAATAGATTTAAATAGAATATCGCAATCATTTTCCACCGAAAGCAACGGGGATAATAACTATTTATCAAAAATATACCACTTAACCAAGGGGGTGGAGGGGATGATAGCAAGCGAGCGCTGCATAAGGTATTTGTACTCGAAAATTTAGCAGAACCATGCTAGAATAAAAATCAACTCTTTTGCAAAATACTTAAGGAGTTAATTTCGATCATTTTGGTGTTAAAAAAAGTGACCAAAAAAATATTGAATGAAAACGATCTCGTTAACGCAAATAGCGTCTATCAATTGTACACGTTTTTATCAATAACAATCGGTGAATTTTCATTAAATATTTTAGTGTTACCAAGTTTTTGGCCTCAGAATGATCCTTATTAAATGATCTTATAAATTAGAAATATCTTGTTTTTTTTGTAGCATTGAGAATCACGCCATAGGTCCAGTTAACAAAATAATGGGCGTATATGATAATTGATAATTGGCATCAACAATTAATTGTGCTAATAACCTTTAAATATTTATTTGCTCACTTATCTGTAATCCCAAAATGATTACATTTAAGAATACTGATGTATTTTTAAAAAAACTGATTGTATTGCTGCAATAGAAGTGGTGTTGCCACAGTTGTCATCTATAACGTGAACTAGAAGAGATAACAGCTTATACCTACTGTTACTTCGAGTATTTCTTTCAAAGTTTTTTTTTTGTTGGTTTGATTAGAGCCTATAAATGATCACAATTAATTATTCTATTTTGCTTTTAAGGACCTGATTTTTTTGCTGACTCGTTACTGGTCTCTAGGTGATCAGAATTATTTATTCTATCGAATTTTTCGTGATCTGATTTTTTTGCTTACATACAAATGACGCAGTAAGCGATAACGCACAGCAGCTAGGATCAGTGATTCTCAAGCTACTTTTACATTGTGCATTTTCGTCAAAAATTTTTTTGCTCATTTGTTTCTGGTGGCTAAGTGATCAGAATTATTTATTCTATCGAATTTTTCGTGATCTGATTTTTTTGCTTCAATACAAATGACGCAGTAAGCGATAACGCACAGCAGCTAGGATCAGTGATACTCAAGCTACTTTTACATTGCGCACTTTCATCAAAGATTTTTTTGCTCATTTGTTTCTGGTGTCTAAGTGATCACAATTAATTGTTCTATCGAATTTTTCGTAATCTGATTTTTTTGCTCCTATAGAATTGACGCAGTAAGCGATAGCGTACAGCAGCAAGGATCAGTGATTCTCAAGCTACTTTTACATTGTGCATTTTCGTCAAAAATTTTTTTGCTCATTTGTTTCTAGTTTCTAAGTGATCATAATTAACTATTCTAATAATATTTTTAACTATTTAATTTTGTTGACGAAGAAAAATCGAAACGATACGTAGCTCACACAACTCGCGCGCCTCGACACGTTCTTGCAACGCCGTATCTTCTAAAATAATTAAAATTTTTTAAACTTTTTAATATTTTTCTAAAGCAAAAAAAAAGCAAAAAATTTAGTGCTATCTTTTATTAAATTCATACGACCGAATGTTACATAACCGTATGGGGGGGGGGGTCTAGCTTAACATTAAGCTGAAACCCCCCGCTATGACTTTAATTTCCTGCCAAACCAATGGAGCAAAAAAAATTTTTTTTAGCAAATAAATTGCAAAAAAATAGCACTAAATTTTTACACAAACGAAATTTTATTACGCGCTGTGGGGGGTTCTAACTTAATAGACATTTTATTTGAAAAACTGCAAAAATTAAAAAGAAAAGTATTGTTATCTGAAGATTGCTCTTTTACTTGATAGGCCATTAATAACTCAGAATTCACTGACTTTTTAAATAATTTTTGCATTCTTTTATAAGTACATGTTATTAAGGTGATCATAATGTAGGTGTATCATTTTACTTTGACTGAGGAGTCCTCTTAATATATACTAAATAAACAACAAAGAATATCCCCGGTGTTTAGACTTAAAGAAAAACTTAAAGTGCTTCCAACCTATATATTCATCTTTTCATTTAAATAACGTAGGATTTTGATGAACTGTAAAAGTACTTTTAGATGTTTCATATTTATTACCTTTAAAATTTTAAATCAAATAAAATGTTCAAATATATGTTCTAAAATTTGTATAATTTTTGGGCTGTCTTTTTAAACATGTAATATTTAAGAAATAGCCAAGTTCTGATTGCATGGTCGGTTTCAATGACGTGCTAATTTTTATGTATGCAAAGGACAGTTCACTCTAAATCTCAGCAAAAGTATGTATACTTTATAGCTTTACACGGCTTAAAAATGTTTAATGTATAACATACAAAAAATCCAAAATTACTTTCCAAAGTCCGTCAGAATTCTTTGTTATTTTTATGGCAAGAAGTAAAAAGACGGGGTGCTTTACGATTTTTTTATAGCCTATGCATCATGTGAATATGTTTCCAGTTATTTAGGGTAGATTTGGGATTGTCTTGGTCAATCGAAAAAAAAAAGTGTTTTTCCACGATTAACTTAATATTTAACAGCATATGTTAATAAAAGGTAAAGTAATAAATAGGATTTTACTAATGAACTCAGCCCCAAAGTAGTACAACAGTGATATGTATATTATTTATTTCAAAATGTATCATAAAATATTATTATATCTGTTACTGAAATGCAAGATTGACGACACTAAAGCCCCTCACTCTAATACCCAATCTTCTATAAATCTACGGACTTAGGAGTCAGAGTGTAGGGTCAAAACATCGCGCAGGATAATCTTACATTATATAGATATATGGTGCTTAATTTCACAGTTATCTGAGTAATCCCTACGTTTCTTTCAGCTACTTGTTGTTGGTACGATGGTCAGTGCTTACCTCTATTACCCGCTAGTTACAGCTTTAATGTAAAAACGTGTTTTCAAAAAGTAAACCAATTTTTTTTTGCAGACTAATGGAATGCTTTGAAAAAATGAATGACCGTTTGAAGTATGTGTGACATTTATCATATACGAAACAAAATACAGTAGAAAATTTTAATTTGTGTATTTCATTTGCAGGGACATTAATGACAAGTTAGAGAGAATAGAAAAAAATAAGAATAAAAAAAAATCTGTCCGACAAACCAGAATTTTTACCTATTTCTTCCGTAGAAGAAATGAAGGAATTTAATCACGTTGATGATAATATTTATAATAATGCTGTAAGGAATCAAAATTTTTTTTTACATGTTCACTGCTGCTCAAACTTTAGGGACTCCATTTACTAAACTTGTTGAATAGATAAATTATTATTTAATTACATACATTAATGAGACAGCCTGAGTGATACAACAAAATTAGAGCCATCGTTGTCCAAAGTTCATAAGATTCTACGTCCGATCATATAAGCTTCATCTATAAAAATCTATCAAAATATATAAAAAGAGAAACATGGTAGCATATTTGGCCTCTGTTTAATGTTTGTCATCAAACATCAGTTCTAAGTACCGTTTAGGATTTATCTATGAAATTCTTGTGGAAACTAGAGTCTTAGTGCATGAATGACGTTGGTTTGCAGAAAAATGGTATATTCTGGATCTACCCTCTAATAATTTATTAAGTATAACGTCTGAAGAATATTATGACCGTGCATTATCCACTATGTAATTTAACTGTTGAATTAAATTCAGATTGGTACATTAATTTATGTGCTAAACTTTATGGGCAGATGTTTTACAGTCAAAATATTTATTGGATACAGCTAAATGTGTGTGTGTGTGACTTACCATATCATTACAAACTTAATTAGAATTTGTCTACGTTTTCCATCTTGAATAAAGGATAAAATAAACAGCTTCCACTGACTTCAGTTTCAAGTGCATACGATTATTGTCCTAAACGATGTGAAGAATTAAAGTTTAAAACCAGAATTAAGCGAAAGTCAAATATGCTAATGCTTCTCCTTCCTTCAACTTTGGTTACTAGTAGATTAATATAAATTAAATGAATACGATATTACGCAAAATTTAATATAGGCCTAATAGCGATACTTTTAAATTTACTCTACCATTTAGGGTTAAGAAATTAAATGTGTAGGGATGTTTCTAAACAATCTCCTATTCCCAGCTTATCTACCTTTATTCTTATTTTCTACATGTATGTACAATGACCGGCAGAAATGGCGTCCCTTGATGCATTTAGGAACCGCATTTTAGGATCCTTCACTGTATACTCTATTCTGCTAGGCGGAGATAGGGGAATGGAACGCGATAACTATAGTAGTTAGTTTATCTCGCTCTAAATGCGTGAGTGCGAGAGAGAGAGCTTTATACGGCAAAGCAGGGCAAGCCAGGCGTCCCGAGGCTTATTTCTATCTGTGCCATTGCCTATGGCTATCTCTCTTGCTCGGTAAGAATCATTCGTCCGTCCTTGTTTAGGTCAGTTCTACGCCAATGGATACTCTCTAAAGAAGATTTTCTCAGGCGACACCATTGAAGACTGCGATTACAGCGGGGATTTTAAAATACTGTGCACCTGTCACTGTCAAACGTCAGTATGAAAGATTATTGTCGCTTACAGCGTTTGGTGCAATTAACATTATAAGTCTGGATTATTATGTGATATTCTGTAATGCACATATATATATACATATGTTAATTTACTTTTAATTTTTTAAACCAATAAGTTATTGGCATTATAGAAGAAACTCATTTAAATATAAGAATATACTGGTTTCCACTTATGTAACTTTTCTTGTAAATATAACATAATTTTAATTAATAAAATTCACTCGTTTATTAATTAGACTAAGAAGAGTTATTTCTTTTAAATTTTAACATGTATAGAATAATATCCTAAACGCGCACACTTAACTAATTATTATTAGAGAAATATTTTTATAATCGTTACACATTGATAATAATATATCTCAATATCCTTTAGTTTAAAATATCATTTACATTGAAGAAATCTTGATCAATGGTCATGAAGAGTTCGTGGCTCAATGGCTAGGTCGCTTGCCTCGAAGATTAGTTAAAGCGCTTTTGTCGGTGGTTCGAGTCCCGCGGGAGATATTTTTTTTTTTCGTTTTAAAAGCATTATTATCTTTTCTTTTTGTTAATTATTTGGAAGCATTGCTAATGCCTCCAAAAATATTTTTGCAAACCTTAAAATATACAATGTTATATTTATGCTTTTTTTGTAATCTAATCCATATGAGCAGGAGCTCGCTTCTTCGGCATTTGTTTTGATCGGAAGTGCATGTAAACAAACCACTGAATAGCTTGTTTCTTTTTGATAAACTGTTTCATTGCAGTCTAGGTGGTTAGAGCTCGCGCATCGCTATTAGTTTTCGCGTATAATGGCACCGAATATCGAAGTTTGGTTGAGGGGGCGAATTGTAGGCCTTTGGGAGGCTGGAAAATCTAATTTAGAAATTGCAGCGCTTACAGGTGTTTCGGTGAAAACCGTTCGCCGGTGGATTACCGCTTTTCAGCGCGGCGGTGGTAACGCATTGCGTGATCACCGTGCAAATAAACATAGACCTGCTGGTTCACAACCGGTAGAGGACCAACTCCTAGTGGACTACATTTCGCGAGACCCCTTCGGGAACGTAGTTGACGGAATTGTTGAGACGGGATTTCCTTTATCCGAACGATCGGGTAGGCGGCGACTTAACGCGGCCGGCATTAATTGCTATCGTCCAGCCCGCAAGATTACTCTTAATCCTCAGCACCGAGAACAAAGAGTCGCATTTGCATTAGAAAATTTAGCGACCAGTCGTGAAACGTGGGAAACGGTGATCTGGACCGATGAAAAGGTTTTTGTATCATCCGTTGACCGACGTTTTCTTCACGTCTGGAGGCCCAGCGATTCTCGGATGAACCCCGAATACGTCGTTCAGAGTGATCGCTCTGGACGAATCACGTGTGGCGTTTGGGGGTGGGTGTCAGGAGGCACGATAGGTGAATTGGTTGGGGTTCCTCCTAAGATGTCTTCTGCAGACTACATTACGATCCTTGAAGAGGTGCTTCTTCCAAGTGTTCGTGCTGTGTATTCTGCCGAAGATATGCCAATAATCCGTGTAGTGCAGGATAATTCTGCAGTTCACACTTCACACGCCACTCGTGATTGGTTAGGGGATCATCCGGAAATCCAACTGGTCCAGTGGCCGGCCAAGAGTCCGGATTTAAATATTATAGAAAACGTTTGGGCGAGAATGACCAACAAATGGGTCGCGCCAAGGGGGAGGACGAAAGCAGCAGTGCTTGAGAATGCAAGAGCTGTGTGGGAAGGCCTACGGCATGAACCACAGTTTCTTGAAAACTTAATTGAATCGATTCCAAATCGACTCAATCAAGTTATTGACGGCGCGGATATTGGACTGACTACTAGACGAACTGACGTTACGTAGGACATACAATTTTGACAAAAATTAGGAAGCTCTAGCCGTGTCTGACTAACTGCCCTTTTCAGGGCAAAATAAACTTTTCAAAATATGTTTGGAAGCAGTAGCAATGCTTCCAAATAATTAACAAAAAAAAAAGATAGTAATGCTTTTAAAACGAAAAAAAAATACCTCCCGCGGGATTCGAACCACCGACAAAAGCGCTTTAACTAATTTTCGAGGCAAGCGACCTAGCCATTGAGCCACGAACTCTTCATGACCATTGATCAAGATTTCTTCAATGTAAATGATATTTTAAACTGAAGGATATTGAGATATATTATTATCAATGTGTAACGATTATAAAAATATTTCTCTAATAATAATTAGTTAAGTGTGCGCGTTTAGGATATTATTCTATACATGTTAAAATTTAAAAGAAATAACTCTTCTTAGTCTGATTAATAAACGAGTGAATTTTATTAATTAAAATTATGTTATATTTACAAGAAAAGTTACATAAGTGGAAACCAGTATATTCTTATATTTAAATGAGTTTCTTCTATAATGCCAATAACTTATTGGTTTTAAAAATTAAAAGTAAATTAACATATGTATATATATATGTGCATTACAGAATATCACATAATAATCCAGACTTATAATGTTAATTGCACCAAACGCTGTAAGCGACAATAATCTTTCATACTGACGTTTGACAGTGACAGGTGCACAGTATTTTAAAATCCCCGCTGTAATCGCAGTCTTCAATGGTGTCGCCTGAGAAAATCTTCTTTAGAGAGTATCCATTGGCGTAGAACTGACCTAAACAAGGACGGACGAATGATTCTTACCGAGCGAGAGAGATAGCCATAGGCAATGGCACAGATAGAAATAAGCCTCGGGACGCCTGGCTTGCCCTGCTATGCCGTATAAAGCTCTCTCTCTCTCGCACTCACGCATTTAGAGCGAGATAAACTAACTACTACAGTTATCGCGTTCCATTCCCCTATCTCCGCCTAGCAGAATAGAGTATACAGTGAAGGATCCTAAAATGCGGTTCCTAAACGCATCAAGGGACGCCATTTCTGCCGGTCATTGTACAATCCGTACAACGTGCTGGCTCACCGCCTTTTTTGTAACTAACTCTCTCAGCAACTCGCCAGATGGCGATAGCCTCTGTCTTATAATCGAAGTTATTCGAGATCGATAAATCGAAGTTTACCAGTTATCGTTACCTAGCTTCTTACAAATGCTATTGAAGAATGGTCTATTTATGGCGTAGAATAAGCAAGTGATACCAAAATTTTAATCGGTAGAAGCATTGTAGGTAATGAAATTAATAAATAGCTTTGTAATGTGTTTTACAGGTTAATTACTTTACGTACCTAGGGGGCATAACGTTAAGGGAATCAATTAATTTCTGCCTGGAAGAGGGATTAAAAATTGAAGCAGTTAACAATTTCACCTGGTTCGGTAATAAGGACAAGGAACCATTATATACCTCTCTGTTTGCAAAGGCTATTTATGGTAAAGAAATACAAATTTTGTCAAGTTTTTTTAAAATGAATTATTTTTTTATTATGAAAAAATATTATTTTCTTAGGTATTTTGTTTAATAACTGTTGTCTAATTTTCATGAATTTGACAGGTGTTTTAGACATTACTTTAGAAACTCCAATAAGTAGCATTTTATATTTAGCAGAATACATCTCACATAAAATAACTCTAATTTTCGAAATCTACAGAATAACATACTTGTGTTTTGATTTGTTCATGATGTAGAAACATATTTGAAAGTAAATTTTAATTGTGTTCATAAAACTCTTAATATTTTATTGAATTATCTCTCAGCTTACCTCGAGCTGTTTCGAAAAGAATACTTGAATTTATCAATAGATCCAGCAGTTTACTACATAATTTCGATTTGAAATTATAAGTAAACGATGGTGCGTATGCCTGTATAACGGTCACGTTTACTATTTTAACAAAACCTTAGTTTACATACAATTTAAAATATATCATTTTACTGAACTACTGGACAAAATAAAACATATGTATAATGTCTTAAGAAGCTCCTAAGATAACGGATAAGAAAATAAAAATAAAATTTAAATGATTAGGTTTATAAAAACAGTTCACATTCAAAGGATGACCAAGACACGAACATATAAAAAATGAAATGCTTTCTTTTAATTTTGAAAGTACATTAACTTTCGGTTCAAACGTCTTTTACTATACAGGGTGTTTCACGTACGGCGCCCCAGCTCAGAAAGTCAGTAATAAGACTCAGGAGCGAGTGGAGGGGGCAGACGTACGTACTAGGCCGGAAAGCGAGCAACAGAAAGGATGAGTGGGAGAAGGAGAGAGCTATACGCAGGTATACGATACGCCTAGCGTATTGCCCCCCCCCCCCCGCCCCCCGTATATGACATCAAGTCAACCAGTCCTCCATTTGTTAACTGGTACTCTCTCTCTCTCTCTCTCCATCTATTTAATATGGAGATGCAGAGCTTTACTATCTTTTCCGCACCACCCAGAGGTAGATACCAAGGCGCGTTTTTTTTAAGTGGTTTCCCCGGTAGGCCTAATCCACTATACTAATTTATAAATGTTCGAATTGCCTCTCTCTTTGTTGAACGCAGAGTTCAGCTCTTCGAACAATGTCGCGCGTTGCTCGGTGCACCATGTCGGACGTGAGTGTTTGGAAGGCCGCAATAATTGCTGCACGAACCTCCTCTTCTCTACCCCCACGTTCATTTTCCACCAGATTCTTAATATGTCCCCATAAAAAGAAATCCAGTGGAGTTAAGTCTGGGGACCGAGCCGGCCAGGTGATCGGGCCACCACGACCCATCCACCTGTCGGGAAATTGCGCATCTAATGTGGTACGGGTATTTCTATGAAAGTGTGCAGGAGCTCCGTCATGTTGGAAAATCATGTTTTCCCGCACGAGCAGAGGCACATCTTCCAACAACATCGGTAGTTGCTCTTGTAGAAATTCCACATACTTCTCTCCATCTAATTTAGGTGGGAAGAAAACTGGTCCTATCTGAAAACAGAAAAAATATAATAATTTTAAAAAATGAATCAAACATCCAATAATTTATTTAATCAATTACAATAATTGTCTACTTACAACCCGGTCTCCAATCAGACCAGCTCACACGTTGATTTTCCATTTATATTGGAAGGCGCCAAGTCGGGTTGCGTGGGGATTTTCTTTTGCCCAATAAACATAATTTTTGGAATTAAAAACTCCATTAGGCGTAAATGTGGACTCGTCCGTCCACAAGACCTGGTCTGGGAATCCACTATCCCGCCTGCATTGTGCCAAGAATCGTATAGAAAAAAAAGAAGCATGAAACAATACAGTTTTAAGCAGCTATAGTATTTCAAATTATTTCAACACATACCCATGCAGAAATTTACTCTTGGCTGCCAATCCCTTGGTAGCAATTGATGCACTCGCTGCATATGAAAAGGATGCAAGGCGTTTTTTCGTAGAATACGCCATGCCGTTGATACTGGCGTATTGAAGATGCGTGAAATTTGCCTCACGCTCGACCTTGGATTTTCTTCCACATAATCCAGTACTCTTAGTGCAAGCTCGGGGTCTGCACAGCTACGTTTCCTTGAAAATTCGTGCACTTTTCCTGTGGCTTTGAAATTTTTTACCACCCTAAGGATGACCTTGTGGTCAGGGTGTCTCCGCGTAGAAAATCTCTCTTTATAAATTTTCACAGCTTTACGCGCACTTTGCTTAGCTTCCCCGTAAGCAAAAATCATGTCAACGTATTCGTTTTTCGTAAAAATCATGGTAGTTGCTCGATCAAAATCTATCACAGACTACGGAAGCAAAGTGTTTTGATTTAACACGTCAACTTTTAGCGGCGAAAGATAAAGGATTGTTATTGAAAACTAACTAGGTGTGCGGTATCTTTGATTCCTTTATATCGCAAGAAACAATGAAGAATCAAAGATACCGCGCACCTAGTTAGTTTTCAATAACAATCCTTTACCTTTCGCCGCTAAAAGATGACGTGTTAAATCAAAACACTTTGCTTCCGTAGTCTGTGATAGATTTTGATCGAGCAACTACCATGATTTTTACGAAAAACGAATACGTTGACATGATTTTTGCTTACGGGGAAGCTAAGCAAAGTGCGCGTAAAGCTGTGAAAATTTATAAAGAGAGATTTTCTACGCGGAGACACCCTGACCACAAGGTCATCCTTAGGGTGGTAAAAAATTTCAAAGCCACAGGAAAAGTGCACGAATTTTCAAGGAAACGTAGCTGTGCAGACCCCGAGCTTGCACTAAGAGTACTGGATTATGTGGAAGAAAATCCAAGGTCGAGCGTGAGGCAAATTTCACGCATCTTCAATACGCCAGTATCAACGGCATGGCGTATTCTACGAAAAAACGCCTTGCATCCTTTTCATATGCAGCGAGTGCATCAATTGCTACCAAGGGATTGGCAGCCAAGAGTAAATTTCTGCATGGGTATGTGTTGAAATAATTTGAAATACTATAGCTGCTTAAAACTGTATTGTTTCATGCTTCTTTTTTTTCTATACGATTCTTGGCACAATGCAGGCGGGATAGTGGATTCCCAGACCAGGTCTTGTGGACGGACGAGTCCACATTTACGCCTAATGGAGTTTTTAATTCCAAAAATTATGTTTATTGGGCAAAAGAAAATCCCCACGCAACCCGACTTGGCGCCTTCCAATATAAATGGAAAATCAACGTGTGAGCTGGTCTGATTGGAGACCGGGTTGTAAGTAGACAATTATTGTAATTGATTAAATAAATTATTGGATGTTTGATTCATTTTTTAAAATTATTATATTTTTTCTGTTTTCAGATAGGACCAGTTTTCTTCCCACCTAAATTAGATGGAGAGAAGTATGTGGAATTTCTACAAGAGCAACTACCGATGTTGTTGGAAGATGTGCCTCTGCTCGTGCGGGAAAACATGATTTTCCAACATGACGGAGCTCCTGCACACTTTCATAGAAATACCCGTACCACATTAGATGCGCAATTTCCCGACAGGTGGATGGGTCGTGGTGGCCCGATCACCTGGCCGGCTCGGTCCCCAGACTTAACTCCACTGGATTTCTTTTTATGGGGACATATTAAGAATCTGGTGGAAAATGAACGTGGGGGTAGAGAAGAGGAGGTTCGTGCAGCAATTATTGCGGCCTTCCAAACACTCACGTCCGACATGGTGCACCGAGCAACGCGCGACATTGTTCGAAGAGCTGAACTCTGCGTTCAACAAAGAGAGAGGCAATTCGAACATTTATAAATTAGTATAGTGGATTAGGCCTACCGGGGAAACCACTTAAAAAAAACGCGCCTTGGTATCTACCTCTGGGTGGTGCGGAAAAGATAGTAAAGCTCTGCATCTCCATATTAAATAGATGGAGAGAGAGAGAGAGAGAGTACCAGTTAACAAATGGAGGACTGGTTGACTTGATGTCATATACGGGGGGCGGGGGGGGGGGGGCAATACGCTAGGCGTATCGTATACCTGCGTATAGCTCTCTCCTTCTCCCACTCATCCTTTCTGTTGCTCGCTTTCCGGCCTAGTACGTACGTCTGCCCCCTCCACTCGCTCCTGAGTCTTATTACTGACTTTCTGAGCTGGGGCGCCGTACGTGAAACACCCTGTATACAGGGTCTTTTCCTAACAGCGGAGCATAGGAGATTCGTGTTAGTTGACTATAGCACTCGGAATGATCGAATCTGAGAGCGCTGATTGGTCAATATTGCTTAGTACCAACATATAATAGGCCGTTACCAATAGTTGGATACGAAAAATGAGAATCATCCGCCATTTTGGTGTGGAGAAATGTTTACATGCTGATCGTAGCAGAAAGAGGTGTGAAATGGAAAAATGTCAAATAGTGAGGTTACTAAAGTAAAAATGGAAAATAATGAATGGAAAGTTCGAATATTCTTACTTTCCATTCATTATTTTCCATTTTTACCTTACTAACCTCACTATTTGACATTTCTCCATTTTACACCTCTTTCTGCTAGGATTAGCATGTAAACATTTATTCATACCAATATGGCGGATGAATCTCATTTTTTGTATCCAACTATTGGTAACGGCTTATTATCTGTTGATACTACGTAATATTGACCAATCAGCGCTCTCAGGTTCGATTATTCCGAGTGCTATAGTCAACTAACACGAATCTCCTATGCTCCGCTGTTAGGAAAAGACCCTGTAGATGTAAACAGTTAATTGTTGAAGCTAGTAAAGTGAAAACTAGGACATCTTATACATGCATGCTTTTGAATATTAAGTAAGCTTTAACTTCAAATATTACAAACGACAAATAATTATTAAGAGTGTGACGCTACTGTCTATCTCGAGGGATAGCGTAGAAGGGGAGGGAGGAGTGATCCCTCACCGATCGCTTTCGCGTCCCAATAGGCGACTTCCTACTAGACCCGGGCGCCTTCGATGTAATTATTTTATAATTCCCGAATATTTATTGATACAGAGAGGGTTCTAACCCTCGTACGCGAATATAGGGAAAGGGCTGCTAATACACTAATTCATCAACTTTGGTTAAACTCTCTTTATTAAAAATTCCGTGTTCAATACAATATCCGGTCCTCCTTACACGGTATCAGTATGTTACGCGAGGTCCTAAATGTGGACGCGGCCTAAGTCGTGCGAACGCGGCTGAAGCCCCAATGACGTAGTAGCTAGCCCCGCGCTCGAGCCACTAGTTGGCGTTCGCGGCGGTCCCCCACCGAGTCGCGCGGTACTCGCGCGCCCCTGGCGGATTCCTAGGCTAACCACGACGCGACGTTACGCGGATAAGTCCCTATCCCCGCGCTTGCGCGTCCCTCGACGGTTATTCGCACTTACTCCGTTCCCGCATACTCAAGCACAACAACGACCCGGATTGTTTACGTTTGGAAGTCAAAGGTCGCGATTCCTCACGATGATTATACTAAATCCGCGGCCTTGAACCAACTCAAGGGAACGATCCTGTCAACGGTCAAACTCACAACGAATATATGCAATCGCGAACACTCGGTTACTTCGTGCTTCTACACAATATGCTTTCGTTATCGGTCCGACGGAATGACCACTCCGCTATGTTGCCCGCTTACCCGTGACAGGTGAGCAGAGCCAGCGGTTCCCTATAAAACCGATCGGTGCTACGAGCCCTAGAGCCCTAGCACACCCCGGGACGTCACAGGACTTTAATACGAAACGAATAATCACCCTTACTTCTGCTTTCAAGGGCTGGCTCTCTTCTTTCTCTCTCGCCTTGGTCTCTCTCTCTCTCTCTCTCTCTCTCTCTCTCTCTCTCTCTCTCTCTCTCTCTCTCTCTCTCTCTCTCTCTCTCTCTCTCTCGCCTTGGTCTCTCTCTCGTTCTCTTTCCTTCTCTCGCCCTTGATTCTTGCCTTAGGGCCGGTGCACTCCGCTGTCCGGTATGGTTTCGCGGCCGGGCTGCAGTCGCTGCACTATCACTCACTGATTTTCTAGGTAGCGGCTGTGGCTTCGGTCGCGAAGTTATATCGGCGGCGGGGAAGAAACCTGGCACTAAGTGTCACCTTTGACATCTAAACTACGTGTGTGGGGCAGTCCGCGGGAGCAGGTAAGGCCCTGCGCCTATCCCGCCGCTGCCCCGCTACACCCATTGCGCGACACTAGGAAGCCGACAAGTTATCGATCCCCGATCAATAACTCATCGGTTGATAACTTCCTAGTTCGTGTAACGTAGGGGTCTGTTCCCTGTATTTCCAACCCCAGTATAGGTTACTTTAGTAATAAGTAGAATAGTTAGAAATAAGAAATTATAAGAAAAGTGTTGAATTGGCTGTTTCGACACCGGGACTTCCGGTCACTTAGCGGAGCACGAAGCTCGAGATCGTTGCTCAATGCTGACACCCGAAATTTCCGGCTGGGTGCGTCAATGCTCGGACGACGATCAACGACCCGACCTAGTGAGACGCAGGCTGGAAGGTGTTGCGAGACACAGGAGGTCTTGCACCACCTCCCCCAAAATTTTCGCATTTATAATCCGCACCGACCGACCAAATTTTAGTTATCCTGTGCATCTCACTGCCGCGAGTCGCGTCCGAGCCCTACGGAGCAGATAGCTCAACACTTCTCTTTGCCCGGCCAACGAAGTGCTGGTAGTTTAAGAATTAGATTAATTATAACCTGTGTCAACGCGACTTTATAAATAAACATCTACGATTTAAACCGACAATCTTTTACGACGACCATTGCAACCACACAACCTGCCCCATCTTACAACGACCACTGCCGTCCAGAAATTTGCCAACATCTTACGACAACCACAGCGAACCACACAACCAATTGAACCGTAAGATAAACTAGAAATCCAATTGCTAGTCACACACATCTGAACTCTAACGAAGAGGCATTTCCTCTTCTATTTTAAATACCACGAATCCTGCTGACCTTGTCGATCTTTCGCCGCTCGAAGACCGACATTTCGATTATATCGTCGGCTCTGTTAACGCAAATCAGCAGTGTCTCTCCTGACCCAATTATATTTGGAAGCCATTTGAGCCACGCTACTTTGCTGACGCAGCGCCTAACGTAACATTCGCATACGACCCGCCTATCTAGCGCTTGAGATTAGCAAAGCGCTAGATGGCAGCTATTGTAACGCTGCGGGAACGCAACGTTACAACAATTACTTAAAAATGTTATTTACAACTACTTTGTATTATATGAAATATATCTGTAGTTTTAATTTCCGTTTTCCTTGCAGAAGCTGCTTGTAATAATCAATATATTAAGAAGTCAACACGTAAATAATTTCAAATCAACTTCCAGGAATGTCTTAGAACGGCGAAGGAAAGATTTAGGCACTACCAAAAGTTACGTTCAAGAATCCAAACAAAAACTGAACGAAGAACAATAGACAGAAGCCTGTGGAACGATGATGACGACGAAGATGTGGATGTCGATGCTCAATGAACAGAGTAAATATGTTAATGGTTTTAAGGATTTTCGATTCTATGATCCAGAAAGTACTAACTATCCATGATTTAAAATTGAAAAACTCTTTATTCTGTTATTTAATCAAGTATTAACCAATGAAATATTCAAAACCATCTAAAACTCAATTTAAAATAAATTATTCTATTAGTGAATTGGCATTCAATGTGGTTAATTGATCCATATGTTTTTATAATTATTTATAATCGTCTTCACCAATAGAGATTAATGTTTTCACCGATCATAAATTTTTAGGTGTCCTTTTAATTATAAAAGTATACTGCATAAGTTTGCCGTCTCTAAATTTTGAATTAACTGGTAAGCATACATATAAATCTGTTTTTGCGACAAAATTATTTAATCAGGTGAAAAAAAATAATTTTTATATAATTCTCTCTTAATTTATTAAAAAATTGCTCGAGGTAAACATATACAGTATACTTTTCCCATTAATATAGCACCTCAAAAAGTTACATTATTACAATAATACAAATTTCTATAAGCAAAAACTGAATGTAAAAAATAAAAGAAAACCCCTTGTTACAATGCTGAATAAAATATGATAACAAATTTATTTTCACATATTCAACGGTATTCGTGAATCCCAAAAATATCAACTTCAAGCATATAATCATAGAATATTATAAGGTAACATACATTATCAGTCCATCTGCTCTTGAGTAGTGATTATTGTATCCTCGTTTAAAATGATAGAATTTCTATCAGATTCAAACAAAATATCTCATTTTCTATCAACAATTTTAACTAGGGAAGTCACCAAATGGTAATGGGCGATAATGCAGTACTAAAATAATTTATGTTTTATTAATTTAGAGTGTTTTTTTTAATATTTCATTTTGGTAAATATTGAATTATACACCATAATTGTGATTATTTCAATTTTAAATCATGTGTAACTAGTACTGTCTGAATCAGACGATCAAACCTCTTAACAAAACTAAATCTTCTATATGTTGGTTTTAGAAAAATTACCCTGTATGAAAACAATGTCTCTTATATAAATTTTTTTCATTACATATATACAAGGAAAAAAGAAATATAATGGGATCAAGAAACGCGAATACTCTTTTATGTTATTGCAATGATTATTTTTCAAATATTAATATAAATATATGAATTTGATATTTTTATTTTCATTATAAATAGTGTATTTTTTGAATATATAAAGATACTTGTTTAATGGGCAAATAAACCAGTTCTATTGGAGTAAAATTTAAGGTTATGATGCGTTATGAAGGAAAAGATCCTATTGTTTTTAAAAGAATGAGATTCTTATCGGTTGTGCGTAGTAATATTTAGAAACCTCCATTATACACCATCCAAAGTAGAATCATGTACATGTACAGATTCTGTTTCCCTTTGAGATGGATATGAATCAATTTTGCGAGAAACAGTATTGCTATAGGATAGTATAGGAAAGCAGAAACTGTACATGTACATGATTCAATTTTAAAGTGTATCATACGTAGCATAATTGTCTAGATACAGAATATGAAAATATAATCAAATTGAGTTTCTGAGATCAATTTGATTGTAATAGAGGTATTTTTCATAATGTATTTTGCTGTACCGTTGAAATCCGATGTCCATGCGTGTCTTATTAACTTCTAAAGCTTTAAAAAACCAAAAATATTATTGTTATATTTATATATATATCCTATTTAACTATGTAAAAATTCAAATTTAAAATATTTTCTTTAATTTCAATGAAAATAAATTTAGTCATTTTAAGAGATGTCGTCATAATCAGTTCAAATATGCCTTATGTATAGCATAACGACCAAAAATCTGAAAAACCCAATCAAAAATTAGCGCTTCTAGATTTCAGCCCTATATGTAGTACATGAGACTTGACATATCTGACTGTGACAATGAGCTTAAAGGGAGTTTGTATACCGACATTATAGGGCAATAACTATTTTACATGCAGCGTCCTCATTTGTTAACGGATTGTAATGTTATCTCATATTTTTAGAAATGCCAGAAGATTATCTAGTGAAGTAGATTGGGCAATTTAACAAAAAATGAACAAAAATTGTTTAAATAAATATATTAACATTATTTATACAACAAACAAATTGCAAAATCGTCCAAAGTACTTTACTAGATAATCTTCTGGCATTTCCAAAAATATGGAATAACATTACAATCCGTCAACAAATGAGGACAATGCATACAAAATAGTTTTTGCCCCGTAACGTCGGTATACGGATTACCGTTAAGCCATTTAAAAATTTAAAGAGCATCACTGGGCAGCTATATTGCTTCTATTCAGCCACCAATCTGCTGCCGAAATTTATAAAATAAATCTTGCTGTGAATTTAACCTCAATCTATGACCAGATGCTGATATCAACTTCTGTTATATGTTTGATGTCAATTTGCTATCAGGTTATGTGATCAAGATTTGAGGTCAAATCCGCAATCAATTATATCCACAGTTGCTAGCACACTGAAGTCAATGTTTGCACTTCCTTGCACTCAAAATTCTATCAGTTTAAGTTCAAATGGTTATCAGGGGTATAATACTAGTTTTGCTTATCTTTTTATAGTACAGTATCTGTTTAAAATGTATATAGATAAAAATTAATTGTTTATTTAATCTTTAATTCAGGTCATAGTAAAGTATATGCTTAAAATGTATATAGATAAAAATAAAATGTTTAATTACTTATTCTTTAATTCAGGTCAAGCTTTTATTAAAACATAATATGTACTTTGTTAAGTCTTTTTGTTAAGATGTACTTTAAAGGTTACTGAAATATTCTGTTATTTAAGAAGGTAGATTAATAAAGATTGTAGGTTGATTCTGTTATATTTAATAATTTATTTTATTGTTTGTATTTGTATATAAATTATTATAAAAGTTTGGAAGGAATGAAAAGTTAAAAGGAACTCAATCAATACATTTGACGTCACATAATAATTAACTTAATCCGCCTGGAAGTTTTGGGCCTTAAGGATTAAACTTAACGACCCAGATTATTTGAGTAAAATGATATATATAATAAATAGTAGAAGCAATTAAACTAAAATAACCATTAAAATTAAACTATCTGTGCTTTTATTAATTATGGTAATACGTTTAAAATCTTAAGTGCTTATGTATAACGTTATGCAAAAGACTTGTCATGATTGGTTAAATTAACTGAATCGATCAATCGCGATACAGCGTTACTTTAGCGCAAAGGATTAGAAATGCAAACCAATGTAAGTGATTTAATGCTATAGTAAAATAACATAGTTCTATGTTCTGCCGTTAGGGTAAGTCCCACCAAAACCTGTAAGATAATATTTTACCATGTAGGATTGCCAATTTGCTGTGAATTAGCCAATCAGCATACGTATTTTCGAAAAATTGGCAATCCTACATGGTAAAATTTTACCTTACAGGTTTTGGTCGGACTAACCCTAAGAGAAAAACTCTAGGATTGTGTTATTTGACTGTAGCACCTAATCACTTAATATACATTATCATAATTAATAAAAGCGCAGATAGTTAAGTTTTAATGATTATTTTTGTTTAATTGCTGCTATTATTCATTATAAATATTATTTTATTTAATTAATCTCGGCCATTGTTTCATATTTAAATCAAACGGAAAGCAGTAATTTTACTAGTTAAAATAGCTATAGTAATATAACACGAAATCTCCTATGAGTATGCAATCTATCAAAATTTGAATTCTGAAAAGAAATGCACTAGAGAGTGCAGTCTATGGGTTTGTTTTTTAAAGATGTCTGATCGAAGCAGCGAAGAAGATGTAAGTTGCTGATTTTATTTAATTTTTATTACTTACTGAATTAAAAATATAAATCAATTAATGTAACTCATGTTTTTTGTATTACAGAGACTGCTCGTAATGATGGACATGGAAGGTATGTATCTCATTAATAAAAATTAAATAGATAAATGCATGCACGTGGTAACTTAGATAGGTTAAAATATTGTATAATAGCTTTTGTTGAAGCAAAAGCTAGAAGAATTAATATGATATTTAACCTATTAAGTTATATTTTTTAATACTATTATAGGTGTATTAACAATCACATTAATTATTTTCAGAAGCATTGCCTGGGCCATCAGCCAGAGTGGTTGGGCGGGAATTGCCCATCCCGCCGACCAGGCGTTACACGCCTCCTATTAATGGTAAGTTAACAAAATAATAATAATAATTATAAATTTATATTGTTTTAGTAGCACCGCCAGAACCACCAGCAGCAGCACCGCCTCTACCGCCACAAGGCCAGGCAGGGGCTAACCCTCCTCCTCCTCGTCCAGAGCAGGCCGAAAAAAGGGAAGGAGGAAATCATAAGTAACATAATAAATTTGATTAATAATAATTTATTTAAATTTTTTAGGAGGAAGACGGTGGCATAAAAGGTCACGCAGGGCCGGATGGCGCCAGGGGAACGCAGCATGCCAGCGTATGACAATCATGCTGCGTTCCATGGCGGACGAGGCCTTTGGTGGCAGGGGACGAGGAGGAGGAAGTCGGGGTAGAGGAAGGGACGTAGACAATAAATTGTCCCATATGTAAATAGTCCCTTTATTAAAATAAAAAAAAAATAAAAATAAATTATGTAAAGTGTTTTAGTTATTTAAAATGAAGTTCCTATTTTTCCATTTAAATAAATTATAGAGACCGTGCACACTAGCACAATGACAGTGAGATAAGAATGAATATCGGTGTATATGCATACTATCAGCGCAAACTATCGGTCTTTTTTCGCAGTTTTTGAGTGTAATTTATTTATACGTATACAGATATACATTGACACTTCGCTATCATTGTGTTGGTGTGTACGGTCTCTATACCTAACGACCAAACTGTGTTTGTGAACTGTCAAATAAAGTCAATATAATCGATATAATTAATCCCGCAACTATTGTGAATTGTATATTGTAATGTGACGTTATTTATATTTATATTTAAAGCAGTGAGGTTATTCATCGTGTTGCGATAATTGCTATAATGCATCTGCGTTAATTCTTTAAAATAAAAAATAATAAATTCATTTACAGTGACAGAAGGATTCACCAATTAGATAAGTATAACTTTATATTTACAATACAAGAGGTTATATACTTTGTGGAATATTTGTTTTTCAGATCAATTAAAATTAGACGTTTAGAAGCGTAACCAAGATATACTACAGTATTACAGATCCTTAGTTTCGAGGACATTAAGTCACAAAGAAATAAAGAAAATGGAGACGTTCAAAGTCGAATGCTGGTAAGTAGATGAGATGATAATGTTCCTTCAAATATTAATTTTCATTGAAGAGTTTTGATAGTTATATAATCAATTTGATTTTAGGCTTACACGTAGTGACATCAATTAATATTTTACAGTCAATATTCAACTCAAGATTATAATCATGTAAAGACCATCAGTTTAACATTTTCCATCTTACAGGCATACAATGGTGGAAAGTAGGAAATTGATAGCAGAATATCTAAGAAGCAAAGGCTTCAATGATATTCTCGGTAGTATTTCCTGGTACAGTATGCGCAGAAGAAGGAATAGATGACCTTGGTTTGAAATTGGATGTGTTTGAACTGTATGCTGATGTTAAGAGCTACAGTTAATTAAAATATAAAATTTTGATACGTTGAAAGGTAAATCCTTAAAATTGTTAATAGAGACTACTTAAAGACTTGGAAAACAATTAACTTTATATGAAATGTTTATAATATAAGACTAGAATTCAAGGTAAAAGTTCAAAGAGTAACGAAAGGTGGAAAGTGGTATAATATCAAATTGTTATAATTATTTTCTTTGGCAATTGAATATTAAATAATGAAAATGGAATTTGATTTAAACATAACATCACAAGTAATGAATATTATATTTTATAAGTAATTAAAATGATTAATTTAATGATTGTATTTATAAAAATAAATTGAATATTGTTTATTCAGATAAATAAATACTTTTATTTACAACTTTATACTATCTACATTTATACTATAAATTTAATTCGTATACAATTAATTTAATATAAAAACACATTTCTAATTATTAATTATTTTATAATCATCAGACTCACAAACACGCTAGTCTTTGTTTATTTCACTTTCGTTCAAAATTCAAGCGAGGCATTTTGACTGTCAAAATATTGAACTACCTGCAATTTTTAGATCGGACCCCGTATTCTGTAACTAACGAAAATTTTCGATATCGGTACGAACCGAAAATGATAAATATAGATATACATTTATTATTGCACGTACCGATATTTATCGTTAACTTTTGCTTAACGATGTCGAAATTTGTCGGTAAGAGTTACAGAATTCCCTACAGGGCCGGTGTAAAGTGAAAAATAGGATTTCCAACTAAACAGCAAAAATCCTGAAAATGGTCAATTTGAGTTAGCAGCTTTGTGAAGTGGCTGTGATATCGCGAAATCGGGTACCTGCACTAGTATACATTGAGTACATCCCTATCTTCTGCTTTTACATTGATAAAAAAAAGAAAGAAATACACTCAGTGTGTATTAGTGCAACTCCCCGAATTCACGATTAGTTGATATGGTCGGTGAAACGTTCGCAAATGCAATGGTGGAAATCTAAGAAGTCGAAGCGAAAAATGAACGATCTGTCTAAATAGATGGCAATTTCACATAAAAATGGTAAATTATCATACAATATATCTAATTTGACTTCAGAGTGTCTTCATTTTAAGCTCCCGAACATAAAAACTGCTTTTTTGACTTCAAATTCTGAGGTTTCTAGCCCTGAATTTTTTCACATTACACTGGCCTCTGAAGGTTTGGTAACGTTCGCAAATGCAAGGCTGGATATCTAAAAATTCGAAGCCAAATAAACAGTTTTCATGTTCGGGAGCTCGAAATCAATATATTCTGAAGATAAACTAGGTAAGTTATATGGTAATTTACCATATTTACGTGAAATTGTAGTCTATTTAGAAGGATCACTGCTTTTTTGGTTTCGAATTCTTAGGTTTCTAGCCCTGAATCTTTTCATCTGTGAGTGTGAACCTCGTGTGGACTTCAAACCAAAGCTAAGGCATCATTTCGTAGTTTGAAGTTTGGTCTCATCAGACATATTCATTTTGCCGCAAAAAATAATAGGTATTTTACTTGGAAAAAAGACATTTTGGGCTGCGTTTAGATGGTGACTTAGAAATAGGTACTGCTTTACTGGAGTAGCACGATAGATCTGATTATTCAGATTTTAACAGTACTATTAAAAGACTGTACCGAAGTTCCCCGTTACGTATACGAGATACCGAATAAAAAGTATAAAAGTTACCGAAAAGTGGATATTATTAATCCCTACGTTACCGACTCGTGAGATAGGCTCACGAGTGGATTATAGCTAACGTCAAGGATAGACCTCGTTGACAGGCAGAGGCCTGGATGAAAAGACCGGCGCTCCAGTAAAGGATGTCCAGGTTGCCCTGAGAAGTAAGGCAGGGCCATGCCAAATAACCCAGGCAACCTGAGATAAGGAGAAGCGGCCTCGGAGAGTCGTAAAAAGAATGACCGTGTCTATGAGTCCCCACGAGGAGGGGAGATAGAACATCGAGTCTGGCTTAAACGCTGGTTACCCGCTTCAAGCAGGCTGCGCGAATGTCGTGCGCAGACTACCATAGCAGGCAGTCGGAACGCGACCATGGGACACTTTGCTGATGTGTCCGTGCGTGCTGGTGAGCGCGTGACGCGGCACTCAGCAGCCATTGGTCCGTTCGCGTACGTGAGGTGTGTGCTATAGGCCAGCCTGCACGTACGTCATGACAGGATACCGGCCAATGCATAGTGGGTTGTGCAGGCGCGTAGTTAGCCCGTTGGAATGTGTCCCGGTGCCTTCCGTAATCCCATAGGCTTGCGCTATGGCTGGACGGGCCGTGAACATTGCCTCCGTGGTGGTCCGCTCCTGGCAAACTCTATGCTTGGCAATGATACTGCATGTTCCCGCGCTCCTCACCACCACCTGTGTGTGGGTGGTGAGGGATAGATGTATGCCCCTCAGCAGATAGGTTTGCGAGGCTCGGACTTCCGCAAGGAACCCTCCCCTCCCTCCACGACCTAGCATACTGAGCGACCCTGGCTACCGTTACCGTCCAAATGCATGGACGCAGGGCCGTATAAGATGCATAGAGAATGGGGTTGAAAGACTGCAATGATAACGTAGGGTTTTTGGCCACCAAACTGACCAACTGGCGCCCTGATACCGATAATTAAGGACGGGCGAAGATAATGAGAAAACCTGTAGTGTGAGTGGCCCCCCACTAGGACAGGAATAACGTTACAAGACATTTTGTGTTGCGCTTTACACATGGTGATTTAGAAATAGGTTCTGCTTTACTGGAGTAGCACGATAGATCTGATCATCCAGGTTTTAACTGTGCTATAAGTATACTCAATACAGAATATGAATAAGAATGGGTGATTAGCAGCATATTTGATGGATTTATAATATTGGTAAGTTTAATATTCAGGATAAAAATTAAATTAAGGTTACCAAACCAATACACAAGTCCCTTCTACTAGAGTATGATACTACACTAATGAGACATCACTCATTATAGGAACGTGATGCAATTTATATGATACATTGTAAATAGCAAGGAAAAGCAATATTAGAGATTTTTTTGCAATCACTGCCAGTGGAAAGCATATCTGACCTGAAATTGACATAAGTTTGTCAAAGGAGTAATAGGGCTCACCGATCAAACTACATAGAACGCAATCAAAAGGTAACCATAACTAATTAAACCTTAAACTAGCTTAGAAATTTGGTTATTATATTATTTACACATACTTTCAAATTGATATAAAAATACTCCTCAACGCTAACAGAAATGATAACGCTGAACTTTTAATAAATAGTTAAAACTTTGAGTCCGTCAAAATATTTTACTTTTACGCTTGAATTGCATGTCATTTTATTACCTGTATTTATTAATTCACTTATTTGTTAGATTTTTACGGTGAAAATATTTCTTTCTTTATTCGAAACTATTCTTTGAAGAGTCATTGATAAATACAGGTAATAAAATAACATGGGATTCAAACATAAAAGTGAAATACTTTGCTTCACTTAACAGTTTAACTATTATTTAAAATTTCAGTATTAACTTTCCAATTAGTGATGAAGTGTTTGTTTATAACAATAGTAAAGTGTGTCTGACCACAGCACTAGCAAACTGCCAAATTATTTTTATAGTCATAAGAATTTCAATTCTTATGACAAGTCATTTTTGTAAATTGTGTTACACTTAGCCACACAAGTTTTCTTTTATCTATGTGTAGATATTACTAAATTACTACTAACTTTAATTTGAAGCAATTAATAGACAGTATTTATGATGAGATTCACTTAAAACATGTACATAGTTTCATTATATTTTTTATAAAACAATTATGGTTAAAAATAAGCCATTGTGGCATTCATGGTATTGATAAGAATCTTCATAAGTGTATATTTTTTATATTAAATATATTATAAAATATCAATAGTTGTCAATTGATATTATTATTGGGTATTAATAATGTTTAAAATATAGTCTTATCAATTTTAACAGCTCCTTGATCTATTCAAAATGGTCTGCTTTCAATTACGGCAGTCTTATGAGATATATGATTTTGCTATGTAGCTTTTTAACCGAATTTTATGATAATACCCTTTTATGGTTGTGCAAGAACACTGAAATTAAAGTTATTAGTTATTTATCTCATAAATATTCAGATTATCATTTTACATGCAATTAATTATTAGCGTCACTATTTATTAACAGTGTTTGAGTGACCTGGTTTAGTATAGGAAGCATAGTTTATAAGAGTGGTTTTTCATAAGAGTTCTAAAATCTGATTAACCTTATGTCATAGTACTTTGTGTCTCAAAAATCACAAGGATTGTAACTCTAACACGTATAATCCTTTTAAATTGTTTCGTAAACTTAATCAAGAGTTTCATATGCCTTTTTGTTATTTATTTGCCAGAATTAATTAAATATTTTTTTTTTAAAATACTTTTGAATCATTTCTAAGGGTTTATCATCATTATTATTTGTGATTATTTTAAATATTTTAAATTATTACAAAATATGTTTTGATGATATAACTGATGATTTTATTTGTGTATACATATCTTTGCTATAATGTTTTCACCTATTTTACGTAAAAATTTGTGAGCTACCTGATAATACAATATATAAAATAATAATATTCATAGTCAACATTTTTGAAAATATGCTTCATATCTTTAAAAATATAATATCTTGTTTTGAAGCAATGAATGAATTTATTTTCTAAAAATTATATATTTAAAACTCAATATAAAAAGAAATGATAGGTTTTCGACAGTAAGTTCATATATAACCCTCGAAACGCTACTTTCTCTTTTTCAACAGGTTCGACTACTTTAATCTCAAAATAAATTCCAATTGGTTATATTTAATGATTTATATATAGATAGGCATGTTTTCTACTACTATTTTGTTAAATATTTAATATTTACGGTAATTAACTTTTAAACTGCCGTATGGATTTTTAACATGCAGTAAAAGTTGAGTATACTAGTTAAGGGGATGCATTGAGCGACTTAAACACTCATTCAAGTTTATCTTCCAAATTATTAGGAATATGAACTTTTTTGTAGAGATTAAATTTACTCTTTTGACTGTACTGAAGCGCGCTATAAACTAGGTTTCTCAAAATTATAAAAAATAATTTTCATAAAAATTATGAATACTTGTAATTTTGTTGGTCATAATTATATTGAAAGTTAGGCCTTGTAGCGCGCTAAATAAAAGTTCTATGACTAATTTGAGACCAAGAAGAAACAAATATACCTAAAAATGTGGAAGATTTTTTGAAAAACTAAATTAGCCATTGAAAGACAAGTTTTACACTGTTTACCGACGGAGAAGTTTCACAGTGCGTTAGACAAGGGCAGGCCTATTAGCTCTCCTCGCTTTAGAAGGAGTACCCACTCTCTCCCCACCATTCCCCGCTAAACAAAGCAACTCTCCTACACACAGCAAGGTGGCTGACTAACGCTGCCTGTCGGCGTGAATCCGTAGCGGAATGGAAGAACAAATAATTATTTGTAGATTTTAGGGTTAGGTTTTCGCATATCCGGCGTTGTACCGCTCTTCCATATCATTTCGGGAGGATACAGTAAAATTTTCAAAATATTTTGTCATCTACAAGTCTCAAAAAACTTGAATTAATTGACTAAAGCGTGACTCGTAGCAGCCGATGCTGATCGCTAAGTTGTGTAGCGCATCAGCGTCGGCTGATACGAGTCACGCTGTCTTCAACTAATTTAAGTTTTTTGAGACTTGTAGATGACAAAATATTTTGAAAATTTTACTGTATCCTCCCGAAATGATATGGAAGAGCGGTACAACGCCGGATATGCGAAAACCTGACCCTAAAATCTACAAATAATTATTTGTTCTTCCATTCCGCTACGGATTCACGCCGACAGGCAGCGTTAGCCAGCCACCTTGCTGTATGTAGGAGAGTTGCTTTGTTTAGCGGGGAATGGTGGGGAGAGAGTGGGTACCCCTTCTAAAGCGAGGAGAGCTAATAGGCCTGCCCTTGTCTAACGCACTGTGAAACTTCTCCGTCGGTAAACAGTGTAAAACTTGTCTTTCAATGGCTAATTTAGTTTTTCAAAAAATCTTCCACATTTTTAGGTATATTTGTTTCTTCTTGGTCTCAAATTAGTCATAGAACTTTTATTTAGCGCGCTACAAGGCCTAACTTTCAATATAATTATGACCAACAAAATTACAAGTATTTATAATTTTTATGAAAACTTTTTTTTATAATTTTGAGAAACCGAGTTTGTAGCGTGCTTCAGTATAATCAATAGAGTAAATTTAATCTCTACAAAAAAGTTCATATTCCTAATAGTTTGGAAGATAAATTTGAATAAGTGTTTGAGTCGCTCAATGCATCCCCTTAATTGTACTAAATTAAAAACGTCCCAGATGTTTCATGGTCAGGATATTAATTTATATTTTTTATTTATAAAAATATTCATTCTATCACCACTTCCTAGCATATAGATATTCCATATCTGCAACAATATAGATATTGGAATAGCCCTAAATATACCGAAAACTCTGCTTGCTGTTTATGCAATTTTGGGGAAATGTGTTTTTTAAGAGTTAAAATATAAGATATTTAGCCATTTTTTTTAAGGCTGGAGACTAACATCATTTCCTCAAATCCAAAATTTTTTACGAATTACTGAGATTTTAATGATATAATTTGTATCTTTTATTTAACTTACCGTGTGATGATAATATTCGATAGCATCTGTGTGTGCGTCCTTGTCTCATTTTTATAAGATAAATTTTAATACCTGAAACATCAAAAAAAGCCACAAAGTATTCACAGTTTTGAGTTCGAATCATGTATATCATCTATCTTTAGTAAATTTAGACTTATCTAAAAATTGAAGATTCTCTTTGATTTTTAACCTTCTTTTTCACTTTCGATGCACATATCGGCGTTCAAACAGTTTTCACTATTGTCCAAGATAACTATTCATATATTTGGTCACTTTAGACAATTTAATAATTAATTTATTATTTAACATATGATTTTATTACATTCACTTTAAAGATCAATCACATATCCCGACGAATAAATGTGCTTAAAATTTCTATCGTTGGCTTAATTTGTAGCTACTGAAGCGTAATGACGAGAAAATGGAGGAAAGAGACAAACTAAACACAGAGATGTTAACTTGTGGGAATTCGGTATCCCCACCACGCCACCAATAGCTAGCACGCACACAGTGCCAGCGGTACATCGGTGAGCCAACCCCACTACTGTCGCCGCTCGCTGGTCACGCACACAGCTACATCGATACGTGCGTGTCTCGGCTTTCGCCGTTGAAGTTCGGTTAGCTCCGGTGAGGTATGAGTACGAGAGGGATGAATATACTTTTCTCGGACCTCTTTTTCGCTCTCTATTTCTCCCAAGTTTAGCCAACGACCCGCGTCAAACTCCTTTTCCACGGTATCGGCCGGCTCGATGCAATGGGAAAATAAATTTACTTTTTGACAATTATAATTCATGAAAATTTTTAAATGTTATTACAATTTAACAATTATTCTGAAAATGGTAAAAAATTATAATGAAAAAAAATTAAAAGTAACAAATAAATAATATGGTCCGTGACAGTAATTGAAAGAAAAAATCCTTGTTATATTGCACAAAATGATCACTGAAGTGTGACATTTAAAATTCATAAAATAAAAAAAAATATACGAATATACATTAAAGATTGATTAATTTGAAAAAATGGTTAAAAATGAGGTAAAAACTCGACCATTCTCTTACAATATCACTGCACCGATAGCAATTCGGATTTGCAAATATGACCAAATTCATTAATATGTACTATGAAATGCAAAAATCTGACCTAATTTTTATGTTGAGAGCCTAATAACAGAAAATGTGGGGCTTCTCGGAAATTTCTTCGGTTATTTTCCAGTATGGAACACCTAAGCGATCTGAAATATCCTAAAATATATGCAAAAATAATAATAGGAAATAAAAATAGGACTTAATATATCACAATGTGAAATAATGTGAAGAAATAGCTCAAACCAACTATTTTAAAACATTTTTTATGCAAAATTTGAGTGTGGAAGGTACTTCCGCCTTGAAACTTTTGCAAATTCATATATAATTGTTGATAACTAAATAATTATTGCTCCAGAATGTACTTAAAATAAAAGTTTATTGAAATTGAGTTTTACGCTATGATATTGATAAATCTGACTTTATCTCTACATTGAGAAGCAAATAACTCAATTTCTCATGCTTCTCGGATGTTTCTTCGGCTATAATCTGGTATAATATGTCCGATTGAACACAAATAGATGCTATTAATTATCAATAACTTATGTGGGAATCAAAATTGGGGATTCTAAGCTATGCTACAAAATAATGACTAGAAATGGCTAAAATTGTCTAATTTCAAATTGATTTTCTACAAAATTGGAGTATCGTAGGCGCTTTCGGTTTGAATTTTTTGCAATTTCAGTTATGTCCGAAGAATCATCCGAGAAATACGAGAAATTCAGTTATTTGCCTCTGAATATTTGCATAAAGTCAGATTTTTCAATATCATAGGGTAAAACTCAATTTCAATAAACTCACCATTTTAGAGCTTTCAGAATTTCGGGCAACTTCAGCTTTAGAAGAAGAGCGACTACCGCTAACCAACCAACACATTTTTATATGTCATCCGTGTAAAGTGATGTAGCGTTTACCAAAAACTCGAAGCAAATCAAAATCCTTTTCCTCATTTAGTTTTTAATTTTTATAAAATGCTTATATGTAGCCATTAATTAATAAGATTTGGTAATAAATACATAAAATGCGTTCTTATTATATCAAATAATAAGTTGAGGTACAATAAATTCAATGTTTTTATATTAATCTGCTAACAAATACATTTTTTGTATTTATTTTTGAGTCCAATAAGTTAATGGTTATTAAAAAAAAAATTCCTTGTAATGAAAAAAAATGAAAAAATTTTAAGGTTCGCCAAGACTCGAACCCGAGCCTGCCGCGTACCAACCGGCTGCCTTACCATCTGCGCTACAGTGCTCACTTGGTATACCAAAAGCAAAACAGCCTTTTAAAGACTGGCTACAATTCTTTCATTAACTCGTCATAAATGATTAAGAAATAGCTGCCATAATAAATACACTTATTTACACAGCATTATTACACTAAATTTATTATGTTTTTAATTTGAAGCATACATTTTGCATGAAGATATGATAGTTTAACGGTAACCATGCAGTACACTAAATACAAAGCTATTCATATGCTACATTGTCGTAAATTCACCCTAATTAAGGTTCCATTTGACAAAAATCATATTTTAACTAACTTGGATTCTAGCTAATTAAATACCATACAAAAAATATTTAAACTTATTTTCGATTAAAATAGCCGGATTCAAAATATTAAATTAAATAAGTTAAAATTGCAAAATTTGTATTCCTTTTTCCTGAATAACTTTTTAACCCATTTCGCTACAAAAAATATTGTCCAATAATAGTTGCAGAGAATATTTTTCTAAGTTAAATAAAAAAATTGTTATTCTACGAAGTACAGGAGTCGAACTATTTTTGGTTACCCCTTTTTCACCCCTCCCCCCCAATTAGCAAACCCCTTAGGAGTTTGAATTTTGCAAATTTTCGCTCCTTAGGATTTACCACTTAAAAAAAAAATTTACGACTTTTTGGTAATTATTTTTATTGATTTGACTGGACTACACTTGCCGTGCTGGCTGAAAAGGATTTTGCCACTCTTCCTTGGCTAAGAGACAGTCAAGATTGGGGGAGAGTGAGAGGGTCGAGAAAACTATACTGCTCTCTCTCGCTCTGCAGTTGTGTCGAATCCGACCGAGACCCAGCGAAGGCAGCCGAGACACGCACGTATCGCTGCAATGGTGTGCGTGACTAGGGAGTTGCGCATGAGTAGGGATGTCTCACTGATGCTACCGGCTTACCGTGTGTTAGTATGACTACGGTCGCGTGGTTGGGAGAGAAATCCGGCACGATCTAACAGCACTGGTTATACGTACAGACACCGCAGACATGGCGTTCTACTTTACTATAATTTCTGCATACACATAATATACAAAAACGTTGCGGAAAGTATACTGAATTAGAGTGCTATATGTAACAGTGTCTGTACGCCAAGTTAGTATACAGGCAATACCAGAAATGACGTTCTATACTTTAGTACACCTTTCGCATATACACACTGAGCGGAAAATCAGTTGCATGTAATGAACGCATTTATTGGGATTTGCGTTTATTTGAATTTAATAATTTTCATTATAAGAATCAACAAATATTAACACATTTCAAGCGGAGTGGGTATTAGTACCCGTTTCACGGACTGGTACTCATACCCAGTTACTTAATGAATTTAAACATATTTAAAATGAAATTAATAGAAAGCAATTATTTGGTATATAAGATAAGACTATATACTTTGTTGCCTACTTAAAAGTTTTAAATGAAAACTTTTTTTAAATACTTAAAACCTCTTTTGCCCGCTACACATCCTAGTCACGGTTGTTAGGCTACCCGCTCAAAATGTGTTAATCTAAAATACAAAAATTTGTTTAAATAAAATATTTGATATAATTAAAGTAAAAAAATATTTTATTCATTTAAATATTTATTTATTTGGTTGAATCAAAATAATTATTAGTATTGCGAAAATATATAAATAATAAATATTAGAATTAAATTAACCCGTCAATGGGCGCGTAGGGTGTCCAAAGCACCCCAAGAATAAAAATCTATAGATAACTTGGCGAAAAATTTGTGCAGTCACTTACAAGTATTAGCGTTTAATTAATATAAATAACTTAAAAACATGTAACTGCTATCGTATAGCAAGGGAAAGTCACATAGATGATATTTATTGAAAAATAAATCTGATTTCGTAAATAATTTACGTCTAATAACGGAAAACAAATGGAGTGTTCGTGGCACTCCACGCGCCTATCTACGTAAAAAAAAGCACACGCCTATTGGCAAGTTAATCAATTTGTCTTTATTTCAAATAATTGTGTCATTGAATGAAATAAATGTTTTCTCTTTGATTAGAAGTTAAAAGTAATGTTTCATTCAATTTCAGATTAACATTCATTTATTAGAAAAGAAAAATTATTTCGTTACAAATTAGTTTTGTTAAAGTTGGTAAATAATATATTTCTTACATATTAACACATATTTATTTCGATTTATGAAATTAAATACTTCAATGAAATAGCTGAAAAGCATTGTGTCGTAAATTTCTGAATTCAGTAATACATTTTGTTTTTTCCATCAAAATAACAATTGTAGAGTTTAATTATTTTCAGTTTCACATTAAATGGAATTTTGTATTCAATGCAAGACGATATTTATGCTTAATCAATAAACATCGATGTATTCTATTAAAACAGATTGTGCATTTATTTGAAATTAATATATGTTTAATTAAAACGAAAGGCTTAACTGTTTTAAAACATCACATTGAATGCATACAGACTTATATTCATTCCATGAGCATTAATATTTGTTTAAATCGAAATCTTTTTTAAATTACTTTCTAATTTCTAAATCAGCAACACCGTTTTTCAATTTAATCAACATTCTTCTTGATTTAAATGATTCTCTCATTAATATAAAATATTTCATTATATGTTTAAAATAATTTCTCATTTTTATTGAACAAATTTTAATTTAAAATTATATAAAAAATTACTTTTATCCTGTAATCAAGTATTTTGTCAAATAGAAAAATTTATATAGAGCAAAGAAAAAGAATGTAACCATCAAATATCTTGGAAACTATGCATTCTAGTAAAAATACTTCAGATAAAAGCTGTATGGTTTCAAAGGGTCTATCAGTCAGTTTTATAAGTATATAACCTTAAATTGCGTTGTGCAGGCCACTTCAAGATCACATTTATTTTTCAACGATTTACCCTATTTTTATTACATATTCGTTTAGCATATTTCAAGAGTTTTTAAAAATACTAATAAAAGCATCATTCAATCCAGTCATTCCTTACATATTCCAATGTAAAACTGCATTTTGCATTTTCCCGAATAGTGCTCACCTGCTTATAACTTCAAATCGAAATATCTAATAAACGACTGGATTAAATAATGCTTTTACATAGTGTTTTCGATCTTAAGATATCCTATCAAATTACGTAATAAAAGATAGGGCATACCATTAAAAAAATATAAAGTTATCTTCACGTGACCTTCAATATTCTAACCAAAGTTAAACCTTTTATATCTTTAGATAGATTTTTAAAAAAACTTTTTAAAAGCTCTACTTATTATTTTCGTACAATTCATGTTTCGAGATATTCAATAAATGCTTCAAATTTATTTTCAACCTATTTCATTTCTTATTTGACCGACGGGTGACAATTATTTTGAATCTGTTTCTCACTCCTTAGTTAATGCTTCAATGGTTAAAGGAAGAGCAAGTACGTTTTAGTGCCGCTGGTTAGTTTGTATTCAGTGGGGGGAAACTTTGATTATTGAGTTAATTTATTTGAATTTAGTGAATATAATATAATAGAATCAAGCAAATAATATTCAAAACAGCAGATCCAATATAGCGGCCAACAATTTAAAAATTAGTTGGATTTTAAAAAATTTAGGTTCTGCAGGGTTCTTATGACATTGAAGTTAGCCACAACTTTGCAGCCACCAATTTGGGCAAAATAAGAAAACACATAAATTGAATGAAAAAAATGTTCTAACAATTATAAATTAATATTAACCACTGCAGTTATTATAAATAACCTTTGTTTAACCAAATAGACAAACAAATTTTAGTTGAAAGTTTCTTAAACGAGAAAATAAAAAAATTACTTTTATCAAGTAACACGGTAGTGTTACGCGGCAAGTAATTAAAAAAATACGAGCCGCGCGACACTACTTACTTTTACGCGAAGATTGAACCAAACTATACCACTCGATTCTTCCGATGGATATATTTTCCAATCGGTTCATTTAATGAAAATTTTAATGAAACTTTCATTATATAAATCGATTATAAGCTTTCGAATGAGACTACAAACGTCTAAATCGGTACACTCAATGCTGAGATATCAAGATTGAGCAATTACGATCAGCTATTTTAGTTTCAGCTTTTCTTCTTCTTCCGACCGAAAACTGTTGTCTCGCTCGGAAGTCTCACTCTTTCACAATAGAAGCCTATCAACGACATCTTCTGTCCTTCTCCACCACTCTTCCGATATAGTCCGAATGTGTCGTGCTAGAGGTGTGAAACAAATTCCAATATGGCCGCAACGCAGGCGCGACGTATATGTAGTATCCATCGAAGTGTTCGTTTTGTTAGTATGATTCGCACGTGAGTTTTCCACGTGAATTCATAGTTAAAATTTGGATGCATCAATTATATAGCAGTGATCCAGAAAACAATTAGATAAGTATTGTTTGTTAGAACAAATATTTAAATATTTGAGCAATGGTACTTTGTGATTTCTTTGTTTTATTGGTTACAGAAAATAGAGTGACTAATAGAAAACCATGCGTTTATAAACGTTGATCACATTCCAATTAATAAAGTAATTGGTTACAAAATGATGCCAAAACAAGGAAAATAGTTGTGGTATAGTCTATAACCCTTAATACGCAGATTATTTAGTTTAGTTTCAATGCATCTTGAAGAACAAATTAAAAGTTAAATAACATTTTTCAATATCTGATTTTTATTTACTCAGTTTTAATATTAAATGTGTTTATCAATATTATTATTATAGTATGTGTTTTCAAAATTACAGATTGTATTAGCAAAATGCAGAAAGCAGATGAACGAATGGCAGATCGAACAGATTACATATATAAAGGTATGCAGAAACAAGAATTAAACATACATTGATCTTTTGTGACTTATAATTTTAATGAGGTTAGAAGGTTGTATTAATAAATATATCTTCTTTCATCATTTAAATTTGCCATAACTTGGTTTGTACGTATGTTTAAAAATTGAATCTAGATATTTTTATATATTTATATACGCAGTTGTATACCAGCATATACTTCAAGCATACTCAGGTTATTTAAATCAGATATAATGGATTACGATGGACAAATTAGAAAGTAAATAACATTTAACAATTAATATTTAGATTTAATTCAGTCTTAGTCTTTCTGTTATATATGTTAGTGAATATTATTATTGTTTCCTAAATAGCAGATTGTTTTGGAAATATGCAAGAAATAGTTGGAATAATCGAAGATCAATGAGAATGATAAATATATATAGGTAGACATAAAGAATAATTTGACATACAGTAACTGTTTGTGACTAATTTCAATGAGGTTAGAAGGTTGTATTAACAAAATAAATCTTCTTTCATCATTTAAATTGGCCATAACTTGGTTTGTACGTATGTTTAAAAAATGAATCTATATATATAAGTACTTTTATATACTTATATGCAGTCATATACCATTAATATTTTAAACTATTGTTATTATATTCTTATAAAATGATTGGCAGGTAATATATTCTTCAAAACTGCAACAACAAGTATCGGAATGGGAAAATAAAATAGAAGTTATCAAATTGTATCCAGGAGCTGCCCCAGTAGCAAGATTGGTCGAGATGATGTCATTATGACCAGAAATCCAGTCATTTTTACATCATTTGAGCCAATTTTGGTAACGGGATGATTATGTAGAGTATGAGCCATTTATGGATATTAGAAAATCATTCAATTAGACAATGCTATGGAGGATGATAAATATAGATTTTGATTAAAAAGAGGCCTGGTATTTTACACTCCGTAAGATCTATAAAATTGTAAGACAAAAATATTAAAATATATAAATACATATTATTCATGTTTTTACAGATATATTTTTTTGTATTAATTTCAGATTATGTTGGAGAATTCTGTTTGGTATATAGTGATACATGGTGCTTATCAATAAACTCTAATACAATAATATTGAGATACTTATTTCAATTTAATTTGTGACCTGCAGGTAGTGGAAATTTAAATATTATCACATTTTCGGTTCATAGCCTCTTGTATTCTTATTATATTCTTATAAAATGATTGCCAGGCAATATATTCTTAAATAATGCAACAACAAGCATCCGAATGGAAAAAAAGAGTAGAAATAATTTGTATCCAGCAGCTGTATGTTGAGTATGAGCCATTTGTGGATATTATAAAATTATTCAATTATATTATGTTTGAGATGAGCTTTATGTAGCAAAGCAACAATTAAAAGGAAAATTATATTGTATAATACGTACATATCCAATTTTAATTCAAACCAATTTTCTCTTAAGTAGCATTATTTATATAATAAATTTGTCTTATTTACAGGATATGTCAGAAAGAAGGAGCATCTAGAATAGTGGAAAATTGGGTAAACTCTCAAATATTTGCATAAAGGTATGCAGAAAAAAATTTTAACATACGTAAACTGTTGGTGCCTATAATTATTGAAGATACAAGGATTAAGTAATAAATAGATCTTTCATCATTTAAAATTGTCATTATTTGTTGTGTATGTATATTTAAATAGTCAGCTTGGGTACTATTATGTTTGAGATGAAGTTTCAGTAGCAAAGTAACAATTGAAAGGAAAATTATATTGTATTATACGTATCCAATTTTAATTCAAACCAATTTTCTCTTAAATAGCATTTTTTTATATTATAAATTTATCTTATTTACAGGTTATCGTAGAAAGAAGAAGGAGCATCTACAATGGTGGAAAATTGACTAAGCTGTCACATATTTGCGTAAAGATAAGCATATAAAACATTATAATTTACGAAAATTTTTGGTGACTAATTTTAATGAGGATAGAAGGTTGTAGTAAGAAGTAGAACTTTCATCATCTAAATTTGTCATTAATTGCTGTATATGTAAATGTTATTGATTAATACATAAGAGGAATAATGAAACGTGATTATATTTCTTCATACGCAAATGCAGTTATACAATGCATTGTAAATTGTTATTAAATTAGAAGTGTACTATTTCGTATAGGAGCAGACAATGCTCTAAAATCTTTTATTTTTGCTTACAAAAACTTGATAAATCTTTAGAGAATATTGATATTAGACAATATGCTGAAATCCAATTTGTTGTAAAGCGGCAGTATGATGCTGGTGATTTAATCACTGCTCTGTGTGATAAATTAAGTTGCTTGAATCGCGTTGTGCAACATTATCTAACAAAACGGACAAATGTAGTACTTCATGTTGTCATACAGATATTACCCAATCTTATAATAATATTTTATTATTTACGCTATTTGATGGTATGAAGAGTTTGTTAATTCCCAAAAAATTATGCAAAAGTAATTCTTGGAGCACATGAAAGAAATAATTCAGAGCAACTTCCCTAAGTGGAAAAAAACTATTGAATTCTTTGTGCAGTAATTGCTTGAGCTCTTTAGAACTTCAGCAAAAAACTGCTAGTATAGTTACTAAAAAAGTTCTGATTGTTAAATTATCATTATATAATACCAAAACTGAAAATATAGAATACGTTAAAGATTGGATTGTTCTTAAAAACTGAAACATTAAAGGTATACCTATTGAGAAATTAGCAATGGTTGATAAAGTTTATAAAGCAAATTGTGCGATTTTCCATGACGGCAAGGATGCTGCAACTGGTCATTATACGTCTATGATACGTAAGGATAAATCATGGATATATGCGAACGATCATATCGTTCAAAAGAAAACATGGCCTAGAAATTCAAAAGGCACGTTTATCATATTCTTTGAGGAAATTTAATTAATTCAATATTACGTTATTCGTATCTCTAACGGCTGCTTTTATAAATGTTGAAAGTTGTTATCATGGGTAAAAACATCTTAACATGTTCAACAATATTAGCACCACGGCTGCGTTTAAAACGCCATTTCACTAAATATTGGCCGCAATTATAGCCCCTTCGGCTGCAATAATCTAGTGAGTAAACTATTTAAAAATGATATGATTTCCACAATGCGTTTCTATCATTATTAAATCATTTTCTCACTGAGTATCGCACAGTTTCAAATAAAATCTCGTAATACAAATTTTTTGTGTAGAAAATTATTGTATCTTTCTTCATCAAAACTATTTATAACGAGTTGATATGTATTTCTTCAATATATTATTTAAAATGTTGTACTTTTCCTTTTTTAATAATGTTAAATAAAATTGATTATTGTTAACTATATAATTATTTATATATTTCAATTTATATTCCCGTCCATTAAAATTTAATTATTAGAATACACATTCTTTCTTTAAGAGTTTCACTACATTTTGTATTATTTGCATAAAGAAATTCTTAAGATGTATCCTTGTCACATTACAAAAAGCTCTGAGATCCCCCAAAAAAACACTTTCGTGTAAAAAAAAGACGGCAAGTAATTGAAAGTGATTCCACTGAACAAAATAACCTATAAGACCAAACATTTTTTAAACTCAAATGTTACTTTAAAAATTTCAAGGTAAATATATTTCCACACATCAAACATCAATACTTTTACAATAAAAAATAATACATTAAAAACAAAATATTGCAGAAAAAGAATTTTAGACAAAAATATCTGAAAAAATACTTTACAGTTAAATATTTCAGAAAAGGAAGTAGTTCTTCTAGTTGCTTAATAAATATATCTGGCAACATAAAGCATGAAGATCAAATAAATTAGGCAAGTAAGTCAATCAATCGGCAACATAAAGTATTGAGATCACATAAATTCAGGCAAGTAAATGAATGAATAATTAATTATTATATAATTTTTGTATACGTACATAGTGGGAAGTTGAATCGTGTGTGGTTTCAACTACAGTGTAGTATATCATTTTCCAAGTTAAATTACAGAGTGAAGCTAGCTGAACCACCCACGATTCAATTTCCTACTGTGTACTACTTGCCCGGACGGGCCGAAAAGTGTAAAGTATATTTGAGTCTTCATCAGTTGCACTTTGAACTATCATCTACAGTACACATTTGGCCCGTTCGGGCAAGTAGTACACAGTAGGAAATTGAATCGTGGGTGGTTCAGCTAGCTTCACTCTGTAATTTAACTTGGAAAATGATATACTACACTGTAGTTGAAACCACACACGATTCAACTTCCCACTGTGTACGTATACAAAAATTATATAATAATTAATTATTCATTCATTTACTTGCCTGAATTTATGTGATCTCAATACTTTATGTTGTCGATTGATTGACTTACTTGCCTAATTTATTTGATCTTCATGCTTTATGTTGCCAGATATATTTATTAAACAACTAGAAGAACTACTTCCTTTTCTGAAATATTTAACTGTAAAGTATTTTTTCAGATATTTTTGTCTAAAATTCTTTTTCTGCAATATTTCGTTTTTAATGTATTATTTTTTATTGTAAAAGTATTGATGTTTGATGTGTGGAAATATATTTACCTAGAAATTTTTAAAGTAACATTTGAGTTTAAAAAATGTTTGGTCTTATAGGTTATTTTTTTCAGTGGAATCACTTTCAATTACTTGCCGTCTTTTTTTTGCACGAAATTGTTTTTTTGGGGGTTGGTCTGACAAAAAGCACCAAATAAATATTTATAATAGTACATATTTTTTACGAATATTAAATATTATTGACAATTCAATACCTGTATATTTATTGGTATTATATACAATTTGTTAATAACAACCATCATGAAGCTTTGTGCTAGAAATGAAGAAATTATTAAAAATGGACAATGGTTGGAGGATGAGCACATGGATCATTTTTTTCATATATTAAAATCGTGCTCTAATTATAATCCTCAAAGTACAAACTATTAGTTCAGATTCCTAATAATATTGAAAGTGTACCAAAAACTGTAAAACATTCAAATATTACACAGCTGTGATGATTTTAAATCTAACCAAGGTGGTAATTGGGTTTGCCCTTATTATGATGGTAAATCAATATATATTTATGATTCATTGAATAGAAAAAGATTGCATACCCATCATGAAAAATTTCTTAAAAGACTGTTCCCGTTTTATAATTTTGACAATGGATCAGTTATATTTCCATTAGTGCAATCGCAAAAAAAAACGGAAATGATTGTGGAGTATTTGCTATAGCATTCGCAATATCTCTGTTATACAATATTAAACCTAATGATGTTTTATATGATCAAAAGTTAATGCGTCCACATTTAATACAGGTTTAAAATCGAACCGCTTAGACCATTTTCCAATTATTCAAAAACAAAATGAAAAAGTTAAAATTGTTACTTTTGGTGTATTATAAAATCGTCATAAGGCAGCTTCTCGAAAAAGAGAATTAAGGAAAAAAGAAAGTGAAGAAGAACGTGTAGAGCGGTTGAAAAAAGCTTCTACTTATATTAAAGAAAAGTGGAAAAATGATACAGAAAACAAAACTATTAATGATAATAAGAATTTTTGTAACGATAAAAGTAATATGCAACTAAGTTTAAACATTGATACAGATCATAATATTTTATTAATTAGTAAAGATGAAATACCGGTTCAAGGAAGAGAAACGAGCAATATTTATAAAAGTGAGGAAGAACCCAGTATTACATATTTATAGGATAATAAAAATAAGAAAGTTGTTAAATAAATGATATGTATAAAAATAGCAATAACACAGATATCGATGTACAAAAAGAATCAAATTATTTCAGTTTAAATACCGAAAATACACATTCTGCAGCTAAAAAACATGTTTCATCAAACATTTGTGAATACGAAATTTCCTCAAATCCGAAACGGTTTAAATTTAATAATTATTCATTGAATGATTATGATAGACAAACTAATATGTCAATAAAAAAAAGAATATATTATGATTTAAATAAAAAAGATATTTTAAGAAAACGTAAAAGGTTTTTAGGATTTAAATAAAGAAGCCAACTTAAAAAAGAGCAAAATTGCTTATGAATCAAATAAAGAAGCTAACTTAAAAAAATAGAAAATATCGTATGAAATAAACAGAGAAGATAGACTAAAGAAAAAGAAATTATCATATAATATTAATAGAGAGGTTATAGTAGAAAAGAAAAAAAAAATTATGAATTAAATAGTGATAGTATACTGAAAAAACAGAAAATATACTACAAAACTAACAAATCAGTAAAAATTTGAGCTGCAAAGAAAATTATTAATAAATACAGACGTATTAATAGACAAAACAATAATATTGCTTTAAAATTTACTACAGAAAGGTGTATACAAAATTTAGCAAAGTTCTCGGCATTTCTTCAATAACAGAAAGTAGAATGGAAGCCGAATGCATAATAAAATGGTGTTTATATATTAGAAATTCGTACATTACGAGCATTAAAAAAATTTTTAAAGAAATAAAACAAAAGGCCGAAGATTCTGTAACTCGGTTTAAACAATGTATTTCTATAGGTATAATGGATAAAGTTAATTATTTATGTGGATTGTCAAAACATATTGCTTCCTCCGAACAATATTTTTATGAAACTTCTTACTATTCAATGAGTGAAATTACTGAGGCAAATTTAGATGATTCTATAAGTACAGGAGAAGATTTTTCTGTAACTAGAACAAAGGTAGAAAGAAGTATTACTAAAATTGTCATGAATTCCGAGGGTAAATGTATTAATATCATGCCTTTATTGGAATCAAAAAATAAAACTAAGACATGGCGTTGTAATTTTCTTTGTAAAATTAAAGATGTTAATCTAATAAATGATTTACAAGAATTTTATAACAATTTATTATAGTGTACTTTAAAAAAGCTACATAAATTTATGGCAGATATAAATCATTGTTCTAATAAAGTAAATTATAACAAACTCGGTCATTCACATGGTTGTTATATAAATTATAAGCTTTGTAGATCAAAGCTTATAGCAACACAGATATTGTCTTCTCATTTTCCTGAAGTGAGGTAAATTAAAAGATTGCTATACGATTTGATAGCTTTAGATGCAAAACTTAATAATTTGGACAAAGCTTTGAATGAAAATGACGTCAATTTACTTCAAGAGATATCGAAGGAAGCTCAAGAAAATGCTGCAGCACATAGAGAGAAATTCACAGAAATTAATTTAAATGAAGACGACATAAAATGTCAATATTTTCTTGCCTTTAAAGCTTTTACAAAACGTTCTATCGATATACCTAAATGGCCTTGTATTTCTTGTGAAAAGTTATCTTTTGAGAGAAATGTAACGAGAATAAAAATTTGTAATAAAACGCATGGCTCAAAACTTTGGAGCAAGCTGCTACAGCATATAGATTTTAAAGAGAATGATACTGCTTATATTTGTTAATACTGTAAAAGTAAAATTCGCTTTAATATTATGTTACCTACGTGTATCATGAATAATTTAGATGCACGAAAAGTACCAGAAGAAATAGAAAACCTAAATGATTATGAACGAATTTTGATTCAAAGAGCTAAAGCATTTCAAACTGTTTTGCGAATGGGAACTGTTATGAATAAAAATATACCACACAGAGGTATGATTCCTAAAGTTAAAGGTAGGACATTGCATCTGCCTTTGCCACTGGAAGAAACATTTAAAAAAATCTATCCTTCGCATGTACCAATAAATGTAATTCATGAATTGTACATATTAGTAAGAGGAATTCCTACTAAATCGAACGTAGTGTGGGAAAATTTAGTGGATGTAAACAAAATATGGAACGCTTTATTATGGTTGAAGGAGATAATAATCCTTTATATTCAGAAATAGTACTACCTATGTCCTTTGATGGCTTGCTATTACAGTCTAATTTAAAAGAAACTGAATTCCAAATAGATAATGACTTGAGAGAAGATGATGAAATATTTGAAGAAATAAATGATAAAGAAAAAGAAAACAATGCTTTAGTGACACAAAAGTCTCAATCTGATTCATATTATGATCAGTATACAATTTATCCAATGTAGGAAAGTAGAATTGATAAACCGGCAACTGAGCTATATCAAATGCTGAAGGTTCATGATCGTCCTTTGGACTATAATTATAAACAATTAGATGTAATGTGCTTTCCAGATTTATTTCCGTATGGAATTAATGGACAACATGAAAACCGAAGTGTTCGTCTTAGTGATTTCGAATTTATTAAATCAAGGCTTATGTCTAAACATTCACGGTTTCGTTTAAATATACAGTACTTATTTAGTACACGACAGTAACATACGAAACATTAATGCTGGTATATTTCATAAATTAAATATCACGAATCCTCGTGAAAAGTATACGGCTTCTAGTTATTTAGAAAAGTTGTCTAAACATCAACTGGAAACTAATTTAAACACTATTTTTGGTAGGTTACGTAATACGCCGCAATTTTGGATTAGACCAAGATGCATGTTGAAATGTATGATTCACAACTACGGACCTGCCACATGGTTTTTGACACTTAGTCCGAGCGAGTGGCTTTGGTCAAACATGATTGAATATCTTCGCGAAATAAATAGTCCCAAATCGAAAACCATGTCAATAAATGAGCTTATTGCTTCTGATTCTGTATCAGTATCTAGATTTATTAAAAATAAATTTCAAGCAATAATTGATTTTATAACTTCACCTAACAATCCTATTGGAGGAGTCTCGCATTACTTTATACGTAGAGAATACAAAGGTAGAGGTACTCAACATTTTCATATGTTAATTTGGATAAAAGATGCTCCAATAATTAATGTATCTTCTAATGAAGATGTAGCAGCTTTCATTTTAAAGTATATTACTTGCAGAATGCCTTCCAAAAATATTTCCCCTGAATTATACAGACGCGTTGATAAGCACCAACGACACAAGCATAACAGTTATTGTTTACGTGCTAAAAAGACTAAAATACGACTAGTCAAATTTGCAGATTTGGTTTTTCTCGACCAATAATAGATACTTTATTAATCAGAGACGTCGCTGTATATCCATGGGGCGTAGAAAAAAATTGAAAACAAAGAATAGACTTTATGACTTACCAGGATCACAAGAAGAAGTTAACATTAATGATTATAATCCCGCAATTCTTTGTGCATGGAAAGGAAATATGGATATACAATTCGTTGGAGAAAAATCGACTTTATTAACGTGGTACACTACTAAATATGTATCTAAGTTAGAAAAAAGTAATATAACAGATACACTGTACGTCATAAATTCTACTAAATTTATACGTAGTAATTTATGGAATATTGGAATGCGAATGTTAAATCATAGGGAGTGCGGTGCATTAGAAGCTGCAGATTGCTTGTTAGGAATTCCCTTATTTATAACGGATCCAAAAACTACTATTCAATGGGTAGATGTTAATATGATAAATAGTAGAAAATTAAAAAGTCGTAAAGAAATTGAAGCTTTAAGCCTCGATTCTACGGATATATTTTGTCACTCCATGCTAGATTATTATATATTATCCAACCAGGCCTAAGAATCTTGAATCCACATGCCTGTATGATTTTGTAAAATGGTATGATACTGTGAAACAGGAACCTATTAGAAAAGTGGAGCATTTCAAAACAAAAGATAATTTATATCTGAAAAAACGTTCAATTGGTTGCTTAGTTAATCATTATCATTATAATATACAAACGCAACCAGAAGCATATTTCTATGCATTACTATTATTGTTTAAACCTTGGCGAAATACTGATGAATTGAAGTGTGGATGCGATACATAAGCAGAAGTATTCGTGTCAGTACAGTCAGAACTTATGGACGGACTAAAATATCATGAACGTATTTTAGAAATTCAAAAAGGAATGGATTATATGAAAGAGTTAATTAATAAAAATATTGAAGAAAGTAATGAAGGTGATAAATATTCAAATGATTTGACATTAGAATGTGTACGTATAGAAGTAGAAGGTGCAATGAAAGACTTTCAAGATGTACAAAATAAGTATGAGGATTTAGATGTTTCACAAATGATATCAGAGTTGAACTCCGATCAAAAAAGAGTTTTTGATAAAGTGACAAAAGCTGTTTCTACCGGTCATGAAATTCTTAGAGTGTACGTTAGTGGTAAAAGTGGTACGGGTAAAAGTTTCTTGATAAAAACTATAAGATGTTGGATAAAAAAAAACATGAAAAAAGATGTCATTGTAAGTGCTCCTACGGGAATAGCAGCTTTTAACATTGATGGTCTAACGATTCACAGATTATTTCAACTGCCAGTGGAACATGGACGTACAGCTAAATATATAGAATTATCAGATGTAGCAATTAGAATTATTCGGGAAGAACTTAAAAATGTTACATTAATAATCATTGATGAAATATCTATGATTTCAAATATAACGCTAATGTATATACATCTTAGATTAGTGGAAATATTCAATACCAAGGATTTAGATAATGGTTGGTTTGGAGGAAAACACATATTATTCTTTGGAGATTTGTTACAATTGCCACCTATACGTGATAAACAACCTTTTATAAAGTTATCAAATATTGAAATTGAAATTACATAGGCACTTTAGGTTCTTATGATTTATGGACAAATTTATTTTCCTATGACGAATTGACAATTAATATGCGACAAAAAACCGACAATACTTATAAAGATATTTTATCGAGAATTAGAATAGGTATTGTACAATATTCGGAAATTCAGATTTTACTTTCAAAAAAGATAAATTTCAAAAGTATTAAAATTGAAGATCGAATGCAAGAATTATGCGATTTCATTTCTGTTTTATCCTCTGATACTGTTTGTTTACTACCAACCTGTAGTCAGTGCGATACTTTGAATGAAGCAATGTTAGACAGACTGATGACTGACGAAATACAACTGATTGCTCATGATGCAACAGATTGTCCAATGTATTTAAAGAAAAAAGTCTTACGAGTATTAAATTCTGAGGATGAAGACAGTTCTCGAACAGCTGGATTATCCAGAATAATACGAATTAAATTGGGAGCTCGTATAATGTTAAGAAGAAATATTGACATTACGTTAGGTCTTGTCAATGGAACGATAGCTACGGTTAAATCAGTAACACGATCCGTTGATAATAAGGACGATATTGAAAAAGTATAAATCATATTGTCCACCGGAGTAGAGTATACAATTGAACGTATAAGTGTAAAATTTGAGGTAATGGATACAGTTTACGTTATAAGAAAGCAATTTCCTATATGTCTCAGTTATGGCATGATAAGTACATAAAAGTCAAGGGCTAAGTTTACAAACTGCAGTTGTAGATGTAGGTAACTCTATCTTTACTTGTCGTTAAGCATACGTTGCTCTTTCACGAGTAGCAACATTAGAAGGACTGCACATTATTAATTATGATCCAGCTTCTGTGAAAGCTAGTAAATTAGCCATAATAGAGTACAACAGGCTTCGAAAACAGTTTAGACCTGAATTAAAGAATATAAGTATTTTTGAAGGAAATACTAGAAAAATGCTTGACACTATGTGGATGAATCCAAAGAATATTTAAGAATGTCAAATAATTGAAAGTGAAATACCTAAGAATTTAATGTGGAATGTTAGAGGCATTTTAAATAATAATAAAATTTATTCTTATGCAAATGCTACAATGCAATGTATGTTATATTATTCTTCCATTAGAAGTGCTATATTTAGCTTTGATGATAACGATGTTATAAGACGTTTTATAAATGTCTATCAGACTAACAAACGTATTATTACCCTTGATGAAGTTAGGCAATGCTTAGGAAATACGTATCTGAATAATCTTAAACAAGATGCTGGTAAATTTATTACAGATTTTTGCAGCAAATTTCATTTTATGAAGTCAAAAGTAGAAAATAACTTTACTACAACTTCACGGTGTGTTACATGTGATAACACAAAACTGCATCATTCTTCGAACTTTTCTATTTTACTTAATATTCCCGAAAAATCTAAAAAGTCATGATCTGACTGAATTAATAAAACAAAATTATTCAATATGGATTAAACAAAAATTACCTTGTCAACTTTGTAATGGCACGGAACATTTTAAAAAAGTTGAAATAATCACGACAAGTAAGGTGTTTATTATTCAGCTGGTACTTTTTAAACAAGTAAATGATCAATTTACAAAAATTCAGCAATGTGGAATTAAAAGTATTCCAACTACAAAATTGCGCATCAATGATAATGCTTATAAAATTCTTAGCGCAATCTTTCAAAATGGTACAACTATTGACGAAGGAAACTACATTTCTATGCTACGTCATAGTGGTCCTTCTTGGATAGTTGTAGATGATGAAAAGATTACCAATACGAATTGGCCTCGTAATGCAAGAAATATTTACATATTATTTATTGAAAAATGTAAATTAATTAAAACATGCATTTTAATTAATTATTTTTATATGTTGAAAGTATGTTTATTGATTATAAAAAATTTAATTAAATTTTTATTATAGTGAAACTGAAAATATTAAAAAAGTAGAATGGGCATTAATTATAAAGTTCATTTATGCAAAATGCATTACAAATATCAATAAATTCAATGTGTTGACTGTGATATTTTTTCAATATTAATATATATATTTTTATTAGTTAAGCAATGCTGTTACAAAACATGAGCAGTGTGGAAATTTTCTTTAAATTCTGTAGAATTTAAAAGAATAATTTAATTTTTTAAATATTATACTCTTACAAAACGTTATGAAATCCCCCAAAAAACAGACTTCGCCTGTAAAAAAAGGCGGCAAGTACATAAACCATCTAGCATAAATAATATAGTAAAATTATCCAATTAAAAAAAGTAGTGAAATCCAAATATTAGGCAAGTATATTTTATTACCTTAGCAAAAATTAAATTTTCGAAAAAAAAAAGGAACAAAAAAGTCACTTGCCGGGACCGTAATATTCATGAACAGTGAGAAATAGAATCGTCTGTGGTTCGGCTAACTTCACTCTGTATTTTAATATCAAATTTGCTACATTACGCTATACCTGAATCACACACGATTCAATTTCCCACTGTGCATGGACATTACGGGCCCGGCAAGTGACTTTTTTGTTCATTTTTTTCTTCGAAAATTTAACTTCTGCTAAGGTAATAAAATAAACTTGCCTAATATTTGGATTTCACTACTTTTTTTAATTGGATAATTTTACTATATTATTTATGCTAGATGGTTTATGTACTTGCCGCCTTTTTTTACAGGCGAAGTCTATTTTTTGGGTAATTTTTTTCTCGAAAACTGCAAAGTTTGATCTAAACTGTATCAGAATAAAAATATCTTAGAATTGATTGGAAGATACTCTCGAATTTTTTCAGTATTTTTAGGGATAATTTTAGATTTTTTTTAAAATTGTAAAATTAAAATATTCAAGAAATGTCTCCAAAAAATCTTAAAAAATTTAAGAAGATTCCTAAATTAATTCTCAGATATTTTTATTTAAGCCTTTAGTTCTTATGAAAAAAATTAATGTAGAAAAAATTCAATTTTTTTTACTTTCTTGTATTTTACCGGCCATTTTGGTAAATAAAGCATGTACGTAAAAATTCACCGTTAAACATCAGGAAATTTGTGCACCGATGGTTAATCAAATATCCATATATTTAAACGTTATATGCCTGAAAAAAAATTGTAAACTTCGAAAATGACCATATTTTTGATATTTTTTTGCGAAAAAAACCACCATATTTAATTTGGTGGTCAAAATTTATGGATTTTGAGCCTAAAATCTGATTCAGCAAACCTAAAAATATACAGAATCACACCTTAGACCCAGTTACTACTTCGTTAAACATCTGAAATTCAGCTACAAAAATATAGTCGAAAATCGACCGTCTACGGCCTTAATGGGTTAAGGATGTTCTCTTGTATAAATGATTATTCTCACAGATTTGCCCAAATTTAGTTTACAAGTACATTTTAACATACTTGATGAGTGGTTAAATTTCCAGTACCACAATCCGTACTAATTTTTGAGTTATGTAATCTCAAAGTTGCAACTTTTATCATGGACTGCATAGGACACGATTCGTTTTGAAATACAATTTTCTTTAGACATATCTGGAAAAATCTCCCAATTTCATTGATACTTACATACGTAATAGAGCAGATTTTTTGCGAGTAATATGCATCTTTTACTAACAGGTCAACCGGAATTACTTTTTGTAACATTGAAATATAAACTGCGCTGTGCCAGGTAATATCGGGGCAGGCGTAGCACCAAATACGGGGAAGGAACTCAGCTTTACTGTAGAGTGGGGGTCGTGTGTCCATCGAGACTTAAAGGAAAGAAATTAGCGGGCAAACAGTGCTGCGTAGGACATTGAATTTCGTCATTCCGCATTTCAAGGGGCTCAACTTATTCTACTTCAGAGAGAGAGAGAGAATGTAAGTGGAGTAGGGGTAATAGTCATAGTGCCGCCGATTGAGTTCAACTGATCAAGAGAACATCCTTAGTGTCATAGAGGTAGAGGCATCATTTTGCTCTACACGGCATTGATTTGCCATGTAACACTATAAAACTCATTTCCACACCACCTTGAGAAAAAGTAAGCAGCGCGTTTATTTTATCAAGGTGTCCCTTGTAGGCCTAATCCACATGTAATACACAACTTCGAATAGATCTTAGTCTTTCCAAAGGTTAATCTTATTATCCTTTCTTTTAATACTTGACGACTTACGGAAATCTCCAATCCTTTTTCCTTCATTTCAATTGTTTCACTTTCCGGTATTATGGGTTATGACAAATAAAACAATTTGCTTTATTAGAAACCAAGGCTACGTGAACACAAACGACACTGTAAAACAATATAGACGTACTATACTTCTATTGAGTTCTACTGTCAGATGTTTCCTAGTTTGCGGTACTCGTACAACAAAACTATTGAATGTAGAACCAACATTGTTAATACATAAATTGTATGAAATTTTTTCTACTTTTATTTTATATGTAAACGTTTTTTTTTTAATTTGAGTCGGAAAGGAGATTTTTTTCAAAAAAAACTGCTAGTAGGTACGAAGCTGAAGCTAGCGGCCGATGGCTAGCGGCCGATGCGAGCATTTTTGTCATTACTGTACACGTACGCTGTTATTCGAAGCGTAAGTAGAAAACGCATAATCTCCGCTAGCGCGCCGTATGTGGTCAGACACACTCTACGTGTCCTTGCACGAAGAGGTCAACTCTATAAAGTTAAATAATATCTAAACCAAATACTTGTAAAAAATAAAAAAATATGCATCTTCTTCCTTATTTCACAAGGAAGAGATCCATATAGGTTAAAAAGTGGCACGGCCACCGGAAGTGGGTGAAAACTATTTTTGAAACTCGGATTTCGTAGCTTTTTCTAGCATTTGCGACGCTTGAACTTGTATATGCCGGTGATATATAAGTTAAAGCGTCGCAAATGCTACGAAATGGTAGGAAATTTGAGTTTCAAAAATCTTTTTCACCCACTTCCGGTGGCCGTGCCACTTTTTAACCTATATGGATCTCTTCCTTATGAAATAAGGAAGAAGATGCATATACTCTCAATTTCGAGAAAAATTTCCTACTATGTATCAGCCGGTGATATATAAGTTCAAGCGTCGAAAATGCTACGAAATGGTAGGAAATTTGAGTTTCAAAAATCGTTTTCACCCACTTCCGGTGGCCGTGCCACTTTTTAACCTATATGGATCTCTTCCTTGTGAAATAAGGAAGAAGATGCATATTTTTTTATTTTTTACAAGTGTTTGGTTTAGATATTATTTAACTTTATAGAGTTGACCTCTTCGTGCAAGGACACGTAGAGTGTGTCTGACCACATACGGTGCGCTAGCGGAGATTATGCGTTTTCTACTTAAGCTTCGAATAACAGCGTACGTGTACAGTAATGACAAAAATGCTCGCATCGGCCGCTAGCCATCGGCCGCTAGCTTCAGCTTCGTCTAGTAGGTGCCATTTTACCAATAGGGCAGCGCAAACAGCAATGATACAGGTGGCAAAGTTGAAATTCAGAACAAGTACATCGAAATCGAAAAAATTACCAATTTTCAAAACTTCAGGAAAACTTTTCAAGTAATTTCTTTTTTTCGAACTAAATAACTGTACTAGTTCTACGTAAAAAAAAGTTTTGGTCGTGCTAACCCATTATTGCTTTAAAAAATCAGCAAAAATTCTTAAAGAAATAAAATTTCCTCTAGAATTGAAAAAAATTGCCCGTTCTTATAATTTCGATTTTATTTTTTTAATTTAACATTTTTTCCGTAAAGAATGTTTTATTTTTCTCGAAAAATACTTTATATTGTTCAAAAAATATTTCTTCGACGACTCAAAAGCCTTTGCAAAAATTGAAATCTGTTTTGAAATAACGTTGTACTTTGAAAACTCAGATTTCAGGTGAAACCGCTGTCTAATATCGTTATCCATCTTGCTCTTAACTGTTTCCTACGACAATAGTTTTGTTTTCTACTACTTTAATATTATTTAATTGCAAAAAAATCGGTACTGTACTCCAAATTTTGTTTGTTTCTAAATATTATAACCTTTTAAAATTTTTAATAATGTCGAAAAAAGTAATGTATAACTTATTACAATTTTAAAAGTGTGATGAATTTTCTTTTTATCAAAAGTTTTTGTAAAATGTAAGGGTGAGGAAGAAGATATATTATATACAAAACTGCAACATCGATCAATCTGTAGATAATAAGAGCTGCATAATATAGTAATTAGTAAGTAGTGTAGTATCAAGGTGACTGTCTTATCATTTGAAGGATTTAGGTGGAAGCTTTACCAAGGAACTGATTTTTCTATGGCAAAAGTAAGTGAAGTTATTAACATATAAATTATGAAAGTAATTTAGAGTAAATTAAAAAATGAGATATTGAAATAAAGACATTATATAGAAGTATTATAGATTACAAACTTACTAATACGATTTAAGTGTCACCACATTATAACCACTGTAAATTGTTTTGTACTGTGACATAAAGATTTAAGTTAAAAGCCTTCTATTATTTAAATATTTTTTCATGGTTTATTCATTATTTTAACTATAAAAAGTAATACATGCACACAGCTTACGAATTAGAAAGCAATCTGACATTGGAATATTTTAAAAAACTGAGCCTTTCTAGTGGAACTATAGTATTTGATTAATACTACTACCTAATTTTATAATAATACTATACTGCGGCAATGGTGAAATAAATTACTGTTGCAGATTTGGTAGGCTAGTACGGCGCTGCATGATATGTACTATTGTTCTATGAAAATGTACAATTAATTGGTCCTTACAGGACCTGCTTGAAATCTGCGCTAAATGTGCTGTCAGCCGAATCGCATATAGTCTACTCGAAAACTGCTTATAATCTATCGCGTTGTTACACGCATACACTGCTATCAGAACACTAACCAGTGGCGACACAGATATATGAATTGTTGTGTGGAAGCCTTGGCTTAATTAGCCAGTATTCTGCATAATGTCTATGGCGGTGAAGCTGGCAGAAAGTTTGCCAGCAGAAAGCTTCGCATCGTGTAACATGGACTCGAACGCCAACTTCAGAGGGAAGAAACATCAGATGCGTTTAATTATTTTGGCTGAAATTTATTGACAGACCAAAATAATTATAGGCATTTTCAACTGCATATTCTTATGCAGAATTAAATAACGAAGAGAATGGTACTAATTTCATCGGGGAGCTCGATTCCTGTAATAGATTTTTTGCACAAATTATGCCAACATGAACATGGAAAATTGACGTTTTCCAACTTTCTGTCAAAACTTGCGCATAGCAGGATTTTTTTTAAATTTTTTTCAATTGCATATTCTTATGCAGAATTAAATAATGAAGAGAACGATACTATTTTCATCGGGGAGCTCGACTCGTTTACTAGATTTTTTGGACAAATTATACCAAAATCAACAAGGAAAATTGACATTTTCGAACTTTCGGTCAAGAGTTGCACATAGCAGGAAATTTTTTTAATTTTTTTCAACTGCATATTCTTATGCAGAATTAAATCACGAAGAAAATGGAAGTAGTTTCATCTGGGAGCTCGACTCGAATAATAGTTTTTCTTAACAAAAAATGACGGAAAGCAATAGTGAAAAGTCTAAAGAGTATGAAAATACGATTTGGTTATTTCATTTCAACATTCTTCGTCAATAAAAACTATTACGCGAGTCGAGCTCCCCGATGAAAATAGTATCATTCTTTTGGTTTTTTAATTCCGTATAAGAATATGCAGTTGGAAAAAATTAAAAAAATTTCCTGCTTTGCGCAAGTCTTGACAGAAAGTTCGAAAATGTCAATTTTCCTTGTTCATTTTGGTATATTTAGTCCAAAAACTCTAGTAAACGAGTCGAGCTCCCCGATGAAAGTAGTACCATTCTCTTCGTTATTTACTTCTGCACAAGAATATGCAGTTGGAAAAAATTAAAAAAATTTCCTGCTTTGCGCAAGTCTTGACAGAAAGTTCGAAAATGTCAATTTTCCTTGTTCATTTTGGTATATTTAGTCCAAAAACTCTAGTAAACGAGTCGAGCTCCCCGATGAAAGTAGTACCATTCTCTTCGTTATTTACTTCTGCACAAGAATATGCAGTTGGAAAAAATTAAAAAAATGTCCTGCTATGTGCAACTCTTGACCGAAAGTTGGAAAACGTCAATTTTCCATGTTCATGTTGACATAATTTGTCCAAAAAATCTATTACAGGAATTGAGCTCCCAGATGAAACTACTTCCATTCTCTTCGTGATTTAATTCTGCATAAAAATATGCAGTTGAAAATGCCTATAATTATTTTGGTCTGTCAATAAATTTCAGCCAAAATAATTAAACGCATCTGATGTTTCTTCCCTCTGAAGTTGGCGCTCGAGTCCATGTTACACGATACGAAGCTTTCTGCTGGCAAACTTTCTGCCAGCTTCATCGCCATATAGTGTCTGTATGCAAATGGTTATCTGTGATAGTTTCGCCATTTTAAATCTTGAAAATTTAATATTAACTTTGTATTCACTAATCCCAAAATGTAAATACGGACTTTTATAAGAATTCATTAATAATTTTTGAATCTAAAATATGCCATGCTGAATTTGGAAACTTTTACACTATATTTGGATTCAGTTATGCTAAAACCTTGACACCTGAAGTTTCAAGTAAATGTAAAACATTTAACTCGTACCTTATAATATATAGGAGCACGCTTAGGCATTATTTATTAGACTGTTAAGCGGTTAATTGATAAATATAATATTCAATGTGTTCACAAAATTTGAAAGAAGAGCGTTTCATGTGTAGAATATAATTTTAATACCTGTTTTTAGATTATACCTTAATTAAATGTTACTAAGACTAAAAAATTCTTTGAGTTAAAACTAGCTGTTAATAAAGTTGTGTAGTAACTTTTTCTCACTGGTCAGGCATTGGTAATTGAATCTATTAAATAATAGAAAGGTTTAAAAAAAATAATTTTTTATCCTTAATGATTTCTCAAAGCAAGATTCTTATTCTTAACACTAAAGTATCAAAGAATTTCTTAAAAACATATATTCACACTTCAAAAGAGTCATTTGATCCTTAAATGGTAGGTTAGGGTTAAAACTATTCTTTGCAGATGAATTTATTTTTGGAATGTTTTAGCTGGAAACGTCACATATATTTTAGAAAAGTTTGTTTGTATTGTTCCTATTTGCTCTTTCGCTTTTATTGCAGTTTTGACAAAGTATTTCTTGTCTTAAAATAAACAAACACTGACATTTTTTGTTCTATTTCGTATCCAATTAACAATAGCCAAATAGATAAACCAGAGCAATATAAATATTTGTAACAAAAGCTAGATAAACCATTTTTAATTCTAGCTTCCAACGAAGAAGTCACTAAGGATTAAAACTTACTTATTTCTAAATTTCATATTAGTGAGAAAAATCTGACAAATTCTAATCAATAGAAGATGATTAAAGGTTTGTTCTATTAATAAATATTGAATTAAGCAATTTATAATACTTGATAACTTCTTTATTGAGGACTATATAGATTCAAAAATGATATAGAAACTGTTCTTATAATTACTTATACTATATACTTACTGGATTTGCCATAGTTAACCAAACCTCTGGTATATATTTGATAATTGAACTATAAAAACAGTAACTTTCTGATAGTAAAACTGATAATTTTTATATTTAGATAAATTTTTTTAATGGAATAATTTTAGACATTTCAGAAAAAGTTATAACTAGCTCCTAGCTACCCTACATATATAAAAATGTATTTTGTAAAATAAACTTAAGTCTATGGCAAACTATGTTAGATTTCATGTTGGATTGCTTCCGAGATTTGTGGAGACAAATGACAATTCAACTGTGAATTAAATACGAGATATAATTTTTTCAAATAAATCTAGTATGCAAAGCAATATGAAACCTAACATATTGGGTTATGAAGCTTATTCAAAGCAATTGCTTGTTTGAAATGTGCTGACTTACTTTTCTCGATACCAGTGACACTTTTCCATCCCCTTCTGGTGGAATATATGAGTCAAAAACTGTATTTGTACAATTGAAAATCATTTGCTTTTCAACCCAAGGTGCATGAGGTAGTATTCCATACTTTTTATACAATTTTCTATTTCTTTCTGCCGTTAAATCAGTATTATCAATTTCACTGTCACTTTTATAAAAATCTGGTAAGTCTATCTTTATAAATTTTTCTTTCCTCTCCTTTTTAAATTTAGGATTCCAATGCTTCTGTATATATCTAACATGTTGCAAAGATTTGATAATACAAGCATTATCAATTTCAGTCAGTGGCAAAAATACCTATAATCATAAAAATGAAGAAACGCATTTGAGTTTTGCCAATCACTACTTTAATTGTAGTCGATAAAATTATCATTAGATACATTTTTTTCTTGTATTTAATAATAAATAAGTAAAGCATATTTTAGTTTTCTTTCTCAATTTAAAATAATTAACAATACAATACATACCTCGACACGCTTCCTAAAAATTCCTGATAATAAATATTGTTTTAACATTTTTTTAACCTGATAGTATAATCCGGGACGTTTCCAAAATTTGAAAACAATATTGAACACCAGACAGCAATCAACAGAAGCATACGTTCAGTAATCTAACTTGGGATAAGGTGGACTTAATTGGACTCAATTGCAGTGTTGCAACTTTCAAAAAGTCACTAGATGGATCCGGATCCAGTGTTGCCAGAAAGTAGGCCGTCAGAATGGTAGTGGCAGAGATGAAACGGGAGATTGCTCATGGTGTAACGTCTAAGTTCACGGGGCTGAATTTACTATACAAAACCCGTACTGTTCGCAGACTTACCGTTTCGGGCACTATACGTTTGACTAGTTTGCCCGGGACCGGTCGCGATTCGATATATTAGATGAATGAAAAATGCAGAGATATATTGGGAACTGACAGATTGGAATATGACATCTGGTGGTAGAAATCAGAACTATTTTAAGCATGCTATTAATGGTATTATTGATACCTATTACTGATTATTAGATTTGATTAATATTATAAAAAATAAGAAATTATGGAAGTAGGAATTATTTTAGCACGTGAGAAATAAAAAACTAGGCTGTATTGTGCAGTAAACATGTGCTAAAGTAATTCCACGAAGGATTTAACCTTTACACACCATTCTTTTCCTAAAGCTGGCCATCATTTGGTTACCATTACTAATTTTTTTGTCTCAGATTATCACCCACCCATGATATTATTTCAATTAAGTTTAAATACATTTTTAAACATACGTCTATATGTATTTCTTTATTATAATGCATGCTTCTTTCCGCCATATTTGCCCCCTCTCTTCTCCCATGTCAGATCCCAATACCTTTTTGTTGAGAAAGGGCTTCCTCGACGATGGTGGGGATGGAAAATGGTACATACTAGATTGTCCGAAAACTTTTGTAGAAGTGAGTCGACTACCTATATGACTAGTGAATATGGCCGAAATCTAGTAATATATTGCTATAATGTCGTAAGGCATTTATTGTAGTATTCATTTAGATATCAAGATGAGAAAAAGATAATTGAATAATCTTCAAGATAACGTCAATTTAAAGAAGCAGAAGAAAAAACTGCAAAATAAATGTAATTAAGAAAAACTATGGATCTTAGATAAGTAAAAACGTTTGAATAATTTAAAGTATTTATATATTGAATTTACTAGTGTTACTTTGTGGAAATATATTTTGTACAAATATGATTTAGGTGTTTGTGGCTTTCGCAAAGGATTAAAGAAATGCAGCATAAATGTTTATCAGAATAATAATGAGAGACGAGACAAAAATGACTGATAAGTGTAATTAAAATATTCATGCGTACTTTATTGACATATATGTCATCTGGTATAACTTTTACTGCTACGATGTTCATATTAATTATGATTTTATGATGAGAAACGCATGGGTCAAAGAAGGCAATACTTCTTACAAGGTAAATGTAAACAATTTGCAAATGTATTATACTTTCAATTTCAAATATAAAACTGTGTCTTAACTGTTTAGTTGATTAATTATTTAGATATTACTTTTATCGCTGGAATGATATCTTGCTCATATCTACGATGAGCAGAAATAAGAAGATATGAAGGACTTTCGACTAATCCCATCCATGTAAATTGCTTCCTTTGGCACAGAGTTTATGGTTAGTAATCGCAAGGTATATGTAATTTTTATTACAGTGTTTATTAATTCAAAGTTACTTTTAATTTGCTTAGCTTAATGAGTTTATATATTAAATATGGTCTGCTTTGGTTTTTCAGATATTACTGAGCGACTGAAGTGGAACTTTTATCAAATAACCTATTCAAGGATTATAATAAATATATAGAGTATGGATATATATATAATTATTAATAATCATACGCTGCAAGATTTGTACAGATGACAAGTGTCTTTATAACAGTGATTTTGCAATACTTAATTAGAACAAGTTCAAGCAAAGTTAAATTATACAAGTTAATATTGAAATTTTATCATTTTCACTATTATTAAATATATTTAATAGATATACAATATGCAGGGCGTACCACTTAAAATGCTCCAGAACATAGATACAAAAAGACGCGTACCTCTTCAACTATAAGAGATATTCAATGTTTGCACAGGACTTTTTCGAAACCTTTTGTTATTTGCTTCCAAAAGGGTCATATGAAAAAATTGAATATCTCTTATAATTAACGCAATACACGCTTTTTGTATCCATGCTCTGGGGCATTTAAGTGGTACGCCCTGCATATTGTATATCTATTAAATATATTTAATAATAGTGAAAATGATAAAATTTCAATATTAACTTGTATAATTTAACTTTGCTTGAACTTGTTCTAATTAAGTATTGCAAAATCACTGTTATAAAGACACTTGTCATCTGTACAAATCTTGCAGCGTATGATTATTAATAATTATATATATATCCATACTCTATATATTTATTATAATCCTTGAATAGGTTATTTGATAAAAGTTCCACTTCAGTCGCTCAGTAATATCTGAAAAACCAAAGCAGACCATATTTAATATATAAACTCATTAAGCTAAGCAAATTAAAAGTAACTTTGAATTAATAAACACTGTAATAAAAATTACATATACCTTGCGATTACTAACCATAAACTCTGTGCCAAAGGAAGCAATTTACATGGATGGGATTAGTCGAAAGTCCTTCATATCTTCTTATTTCTGCTCATCGTAGATATGAGCAAGATATCATTCCAGCGATAAAAGTAATATCTAAATAATTAATCAACTAAACAGTTAAGACACAGTTTTATATTTGAAATTGAAAGTATAATACATTTGCAAATTGTTTACATTTACCTTGTAAGAAGTATTGCCTTCTTTGACCCATGCGTTTCTCATCATAAAATCATAATTAATATGAACATCGTAGCAGTAAAAGTTATACCAGATGACATATATGTCAATAAAGTACGCATGAATATTTTAATTACACTTATCAGTCATTTTTGTCTCGTCTCTCATTATTATTCTGATAAACATTTATGCTGCATTTCTTTAATCCTTTGCGAAAGCCACAAACACCTAAATCATATTTGTACAAAATATATTTCCACAAAGTAACACTAGTAAATTCAATATATAAATACTTTAAATTATTCAAACGTTTTTACTTATCTAAGATCCATAGTTTTTCTTAATTACATTTATTTTGCAGTTTTTTCTTCTGCTTCTTTAAATTGACGTTATCTTGAAGATTATTCAATTATCTTTTTCTCATCTTGATATCTAAATGAATACTACAATAAATGCCTTACGACATTATAGCAATATATTACTAGATTTCGGCCATATTCACTAGTCATATAGGTAGTCGACTCACTTCTACAAAAGTTTTCGGACAATCTAGTATGTACCCCACTGACTATACCACTGGCACACAATATACACCTTCTCAGTTGCGACACCTGTGGCAAGTGCTTTAATCCAGAAATCCGTTCCTTAGTTTTATTGAATTTTTGAATATCGAACAATTGTCTATACATTTTATATGCTTAATTAGATTAATAAAATTGTATCGCGTATCTCGCTCTCTTCCTGTTTGGTCTTTGACCAGTGTGGATCCTGCGAGTGCGCGCCTATCAAAAACCAACTTGTTTTTTGGAAATAAACCAAGAGAAAACCAGCGGCAGAAAATATATGTTAATTGTCTCTTTTAAACCTCATACCTTCCCCGCCGCCGCCGGTCGGTCCCCCACTCCTCGACCGCGCGAGCGCGCTTGGCCGTTTTTCGCCGACTTTACGTAGTTTTTTCACCCACTTACAAGCATTTTATCGAAAAACTGAAATTGCAGTTTTGTAGGGCACGATGTCAACTTTTCAAATCTGGTTTCAAAATTAAAATCATCCCAACAGAATTTCATAGCCTCGCTCGAAAATCGCGCTCTCGAAAATTCAAACTGCTGCTGTGACTAAAGTAATTGTTTCACAGTAATAGGGTTTTGCACACATAAACTACCTACAATTCTCTACTTTTTCCCAAATGCCCGGTGCTCCAGCTCAAAAAATGGCCGAGTTATGAATTTGTGAAAAAACGCCTAATTTTCCGGTTTTTTCCGATTTTTCTCCGTTGCTAATTATCCGATCAGGACTTTTGACCCGGCAATCTCGTCGTATTTTAATGCTCTACATTTTATTTCTTGGGGGCATTAAGATTGCTCCATTAGATAAAAAGTTACAAGCAAAAAACCGAAAAAAATGCGATTTTTTGGCATATAATTGTTTATAACAATTAGCCGGACACGAAACTCGAGTGAAAAACATATACCCATTAATCTACGCACCCCCTTCTATATAATCGCACAGGTGGTTTGCTGTTAGTATTTATGTCATGAAATGGCTATTTTAAATCTCCATTGAATGGCCTAGAGGAAGAGAGAGAGACGTTACAGACGTTATACCTCCCCCCCTGGGATAATAAGAGAATTGAAGAATTCTCTTATGAAAATGGGGTCAGGGAGCCCATTGCTCGCCCCGTAGGCTTTACTAATCATTAACTACGGAATTAGACTTTCGCTTCCGGTTGCGTGAATGGTGGAATGGTGTGAATGTGAGGGAGATTAAGTGAGGAAAAGGAAGAAATAGGTGAGAGTGGGGAGAAGGAAAGAGGGAGAAAAAAGGAGAAGGAGAAAAGACGGAAAGAAGAGGTATAAAATAGGAGAAACGGAAGAAGAAGGAAAAAATAAGGGGCTAGAAAGGTAGGAGATCGTTTTGGAGGTTAGGTGAAGTGACAGGATATAGGAAGTTTAGAGCGGGAAAGGAAAGATAAGGAAAGGAAAAGTGACATCTGTAGGAGAAAGAAGGAGGAAAGAAAGGTCAGTAAGGTAGGAAGGGATAGATTTTGAGGCGGGAAGAGAGGAAAGGGCAGAGTAAGGAGATGGAGGGAAGGGAAGATGAAAGAAAGGAAAGGGAAAGGGAGAGGCTAAATCTAGGGAAGCTGGGAAAGGGAGAGGGTGGAGGGGAAAGGGATAGGGCAGGAAGTACGGGAAGTATAGAGGAGTATATGAGGGGGAAAAGAAAGGATAGGGAAGAGGAAATAGGGGAGGGATGGATCTTTCAGAAAAGTGCGAAGATGGGAAGGACGCCGGAGAAAGGAATGGGGAGGGGGATGGAAAATATAATGGAGGTGCTAAATGAGATTAAGGAGAAAATGGAGGGATGGGAGGAAGGAAAAAAGGAAATAATAAGGAAGATGGAGGAGGTGAGAGGAGAGATAGAGAAGGATAGAAAGGAGTGGAGGGGGGAGATAGAGGATTTAAAGAAAAGGATGGAAAAGATGGAAAGAAAAGAGAAGGAGAATAGAAAGGAAGAAGGAGGAGGATAGGAGGAAAGAAAGGAAGAGGGTAAGGAATTAGAAGAGAGAATAAAAAGATTAGAGTGGGAGAAAGAGAAGAAGGACAGAGAAAATAGGAAGAATAATATAGTAATATGGGGATTGGAAAAGGTGGAAGGAAGTGAGAGCGAAATAAGGAAAGAGGTGGAAGGAATAATGGGAGTAATAGGGATAAGGGAAGGAGTGAAAGGAATAAGGAGGGTAGGTGGAATAGGAAAAGGAGGAAGAAAGGGAGTGATAGTAGAGATGAAGGATAGGGAGATGAAGAAAGAAGTAATGAAAGGAAAAGGAAGGCTAAGGGGAAGGAAGGAAAGAATAGAGGAGGACATGACATGGGAAGAAAGGAGGGTGATGGAGAGAATAAGAAGAGTAGCAGAAGGAGAAAGGAGAAAGGGTAGAAGGGCGTATATGGGGTATATGAAAGTGTGGATAGAAGGGGAGGAGTGGAGGTGGAGAGAAGATAAAGGGGGGCTATGGAATGGAGCAGGAAGGAGGTGGGAAGGAGAGAGAAAGGATGAGGGAGAAAATTTTCGAGATAAGGAGAGAGGGGGAGAAATGAAAGGATAGAAGGGAAAGAATGAGGAAGAGGAATGGAAGGGGAGAGAGAAGGATTAGGAGAAGTGGAAGAGAGGAAGGGTGAAGAAAGGAAAGGAAAGAAAATAGAGATTGCTTTTTGGAATGTAGCGGGAGTGGGAAGCAAGGAAGAGGATTTTTGGAGAAAAATAGAAAGATGGGATGTAATATGCATGGTGGAAACGTGGATGGAGGAGAAAGGATGGAAGGGAGTGAGTAAGGGGGTGCCGAAAGGGTATAGGTGGTGGAAGCAATGGGCGAAGAAGGAGGAGAGGAAAGGAAGGGCGAAGGGAGGAATATTGATAGGGGTGAGGGAGGAGTTGGAGGGAAGGGAAGAAGGAGAAGAGGGGAGGCATGAGGGGATTATGGAAATAGGAGTAAAGATAGAAGAAAAAGAATGGAGGATCATAGCGTTGTTTGTAGGGAAGGGAATGAGGAGCATGGAGGATGGTATAAAGAGGGCAATGGAGAGAGGGCAGGGAAAGAGGTGCATGGTAGGAGGAGATTGGAATGCGAGGATAGGTGAAATGGGAGGGGAAGGAGAAGAGAGTGAAGAAAGGGAAGAGAAGAGAAGATCAAAGGATAAGGTAGTAAATGCGGAAGGAAGGAGGATGATGGACATAATTGGAGAGATGGGAATGGAAGTATGGAATGGGAAGGTAGAAGGAGACAGGGAAGGTGAATTTACGTATGTGGGACACATGGGGGAATCGGTGATAGACTATGTGGTAGGAGACAGGGAGACGAGAATGAGGGTGAGAGAGGTGGAGATAGAGGCGAGGACGGAGTCGGACCACTTGCCGATAGTAGTAAGGTTGGTGGGGGAAAAGAAGAAAGGAAGAAGGAGGAGAGAAAAGGTGAGAATAAGAAGGGAATGGAAAGAGGAGGTGATAGAGGAGTTTAGAAGGAAAGTAGAGGACATGGAGGAAGGGAAAGGGGAAGGGGTGAAGGAAAGGTGGAAGGAGCTGCAGGAGAAGATGAGGGTAATAGTGGAAGGGATAAGAGGGGAAGGGAAAGGAGGAAAGGAAAATGAGAGAGGGTGGTGGGATGAAGAATGCAGGGAAGAAAAGAAGAGATTGAGAGAGGAGATGAGGAGATGGCTGAGGGGAGAAAGTAGGAAGGAAGATTACAGAAAGAAGAAAAAAGAATACATGAAAAGGTGCGAGGAAAAGAGGGAGAAGTGGAGGGAGGAATGGTGTAAGGAAATAGGAAAGGCAAGGAACGAGAAGGAAGTATGGGAAATAATAAGAAGGAGTAGGGGGAAGGAAGGGAATAGGGTAGAAGAGATTAGGATGGATGAATGGGATGAGTATTTCAGAGAGCAGCTAGGAGGGAAAAGGGGAGAGGAGCGAAGGATAGAAAAGGGAAGAATAAAGAGGAAGACGAAGGGGGAAGGGAGGGAAATAAAGAAGGAGGAGATAGAAAAGCAGATAAAAAGGTTAAAGACGGGAAAGGCAGCTGGGGAAAATGGATTGGAGAATGAGGTGTGGAAGAATGGAGGGGAAAGGGTAGTAGAGGAAGCATGGAGAATATGCAATGCGGTATGGAGAGGGGAAGGGTGGCCGGAAGGATGGGAAGTGGGAATAATAGTTCCGATAAAGAAAAAAGGGGAAGGAAAAAGGGTAGAGGATTATAGGGGAGTCACACTGATGGATACAATGGCGAAGGTATATGCAGGAGTGCTGGGGGAGAGATTAGAAGAGGAAATGGAAGAAAAAAGAATGATAGGAGAAGGACAAACGGCTTTTAGGAAGGGGAGGGGAGTAATGGAGAACATATACACGCTGAATTATCTGATTAACAGGGAGGTAGAGGAAGGGGGAGGGATGGTAGGGTGCTTCCTAGATTTAAAGGCGGCTTTTGATAAGGTAGATAGGAGGAAACTATGGGAGGTGTTGGAGAGGAAAGGGGTGACGGAAGAGTTAAGAGAGGCAATAGAAGGGATGTACGAGGAGACGGTGTGTAAAGTGAGAAGAGGGAAGGATACAGGAGAGAAGTTCTGGGTAGAGAAAGGGGCAAGGCAGGGGTGTCCAATGAGTGCAAAGCTATTTATAATTTATATGGCAGAGATGGAGGAGAGGTTGGAAGAGAAAGGGAAAGGAGGTATAAGATTAGGGAGGGGAAAGATACACTGCATGATGTATGCGGACTACATTGTGCTGATGGCAAAGGAGATGGGAGGGATGAGGCTAATGTTGAGGATAGTGGAGGAGTTTTTGGACGAAAGGGGAATGGAATTAAATGTGGAGAAAACGAAGGTAGTTAGGTTTGGAAAAAGGGTGAAGGGGGAGGTGAGATGTAGATGGAAGGGGAAGTGGATTGAGGAGAAAAGGCAAGTAAAATACTTAGGGTACAGTTTTAGGAGGAATGGAAGGCAAGAGGAGCAGGTAGCGGAGAGGACTAGGAAGGCGGGAGCAGTGATGAGGGAAGTGTGGGGGATAGGAAAGAGAATGTGGAGAGATAATTTTGAGAGGAGAGTATGGCTATATGATAGGATGGTGTGGCCGGTACTGGGGTATGGGGCGGAAGTGTGGGGCTGGGAGGAGAGGGGAAGGATAGAGGCGATGGGGGAGAGGTATTTAAGGTGGGTAATGGGAGTAGATTGGGCAACGCCGGGGTATAGTGTGAGGGAAGAGTGTAAGAGAGGAAAGATGAGAATGAGAACGGCAAAGAGAGCGTGGGATTTTGAGGAAAGACTGAGAGAGGGGAAAGGGAATAGATGGGCAAGAGAGTATTTGAGAGAGGTAGAAGAGAGGGAAAGGAAGGGAGGGAAGAGGTCAAGATGGGAGGAAGAGAGGAAGAACTTTATGATGGAAAGGGGAAGAAGTAGAGGAGGAAAGGAATGGGAGAGCAAGGAAGGGAGAGTGAAAATGTGGGAGGACTTGGAGGGGGAGGAAGTCAAAAGGGAGGAGAAGGAGAGGAGGGAAAAAATTGAGAGATCAAGGTATAACAGGTGGTACAAGGAGATAATGGAGGAAGAAAGGCCGGGATATCTGAAGGGAGGAAGGAAGGAAGGGGAATGGAGAAGGCTAGCAAGGTATAGGATGGGGAATGAGATGAGGGAAGGAGCATATTGGAGAAAAGAAGAGGAAAGGAAATGCAGAGTGTGAGGGGGGGAAGAGGAAAGTTGGGAGCATGTGCTAGAGAGATGCACAGGGGAAGGGGGAGGGGGGAGAGGGGTGGGGGAGAAAGTAAGGGAGATTTTGAGAGGGGGGGAGGAAGGTATGAAATGGATAAGGAAGATGGAAGAAAGGAGAGGAGAGAAAGGATGAGCCGGAAGCGAAAGTCATGAAGGATGGAAGAATGAGGAAGGATGGATGAATGAATGAAGGGGATGGAAATTGTCGCTCTCTCTCTCGGAATGGAAAATGTAAAAGGAAATAGGTTAAGGTAGAATAAGAGATGGAAGTGTGAGTGAGAAGGGAAGAAGAGTGGAAGAATGTAATGGAATGAAAGTGAGTGGAGAGAGAAAGAATGTGGAAGTAGATATAAGAAGTATATGTAAGGATAAATGTAAGGAATTTTATGTAGGATTTTGTAAAAAATGGAAAAAGGCGGAACCCGAAAGGGCGCCAGGAAAATAAAAAAAAAAAAAAAAAAAAAAAAAAACTACGGAATTAGAGCTAGTTTCCGGGTTTACTATCCCGGCCTTCTCTTCCGCTTCTATACGCCTAGTTCGCTTCTCCAGAATGTATTTAACACAGCGGGGACATTCGTCCCTAGGATTGTCTATATATGTTTCGCATAATTTACACACTTTATGGAAACTGTACATGGGGTCCTGTGCCATGCAATTGTTACACCAATTGTCTATTATGAAGCACATGATGCAACTCGGACATCGGGGATAGATGGAATATATCTCCTCTTTGCACTCGAAGCACCTTGTCTTCTCCGAAGGAGTGGACCTCGAGATCTGGATGTGTTCCCGCACATGGTATAGCTGCTTCAGCTCCTGATCTTTAATATTGAAGCATCGATGACAAATGAGCCCCGGGTTGGTAACATCTCCATTTAGTACGATGCGGGCACCCCTCGTGCAGTATACTTTGGCTGGTCCCTTGATGTAGAATTGTTCCGACTCCATGATTGAGGATACTGCACTTCGGAAGTAAGGAATCTGGAAGGGAAAATCTGAAATAAAGGGTGGTTAGTATAGTTGCAGTTTGTTAGTATCTGATTAGGTTCTAGTTAAATCTAAGAAAGTCGAGCTATGATTGTGCGGTGCACTGGGAGGGTAGGGGTTTGGTCTACTATCTCGCCCCTCGAGATCGTCTCTACGAAGGTCCAAGGACCTTCGTGATCTATGTAGAGTAGGATACAATGTCGATTCGGTGCTGGAGCGTGATCCTTCGGGAGCTGCTTCTTCGGTTCTCTCCGCTTCGTTGTCTCCTCTTCTGGCCTCTGGTTCAGGATTCCGCCTCCTCGCAACAGCTCGGTGCAAAAGCAAGTTGGTTAGCGAGTTCCAACATGCCCCCACTAGGTGAATTCCCCATCCATAGGCTGCGTGTAAAGCGTAACCATGCAACAGAGTGTCAAGGGTCATCTTTATCAAGACGTATACCATGTATATTCCCAATAGCCCGGCACTAGTGGTCCCGAAAGTGGTCATCCCCATCCAGATTTTTCCCATGGTGGTTTGGGTAATTTTTTCTAGTGCCGTTTCGTCTAATAGATGGTGTATAGATATACCCTCCTCCATAGATGGACGTCCCGAGAAACTCCTGATGACGTTATTAGTTAAGGCCGGTCTTTCGGCCGAGAACATGATATGGTCTCGCAGCCGGTCGATGTCACTCTGGCTGTATATACCGGAAGTAGCCAAGTTTCCAGGTGAGAGGTATCTCCAGGTGAGGCGGGTTTTTGGCTTCAGTTTTTCTGGGGCACTTACGTCCAAGGCTTTCGGCAGTAGGCGCACCCATCCGTGTTCGGTCAAATGTCGCGTTGGTAGGACACTGGAGCAGTCTCTTTTCGTGCCGTATCTTTTTAAAACCCTGGACCTGGGGGCTACGAAGTATGACTCATTGAGGTAGGTCACCGGGAGTTCTAAAAAGCAATCCGTTGTTTCCCGAATTTCCACTCGCGCGGGGATGCACTTTATCACGTAAATGACCTCTCCGGCCGGGTCTGCGGTGTATCCTGGGCCTTTCATAAGGGTGTATGCAAAATCAGTGGGGTTGGAGGCAGCGGTCGACAGCATGATTTCCAATAATTGACGTTCCATATCGCACTTTTGTCTAATGATGTCTGCATATAATGAGTTCACTTGGTTACGAATGTGCCTCTTTACGTAGATAAACTTTGAGTTTATATAAGTGAATAAGTCCATATTTTCGACGGACATGTCCCGGGATTTCGGGAAGGTGTTGCCCGCTTGGGTTTCTAATACGAATAACTTAGGATGTTCGGTGCGATATAGCTCGTATCCGCATACTTTCAGGCTGGTGGTACGGGTCAAAGCGAAGGTGACGTCATTGGAGATGACGGAGAAGATCTCAGGCGCGTTTATTGACCCTACTTCCTGAAGTTTCTGGGCCTTACCCTCGTACAAAACGTCGTACCCAGAGAAGTCACAGGTGTTTGAGGGAGCTAGTTGCCAGTAAGTGTATCTGTCCTGTACATCCATACACTCTAGTTCCCCTGCGTCGCATACAGTGTCTGAAGGTAGGTTGATCTTGCCTGTAGGAGTTCGTAATATACTTGTTCCGGATTTCAGCGTGATTTCCAATGATCCTTGAACTATCACATTGTCCCATGACCCATAGGTATCTGCGTAGTATGTTCCGATGCACTTCCCATCGTTGCCTATCCTTCCCGCTGCTGTGACTGGCCTTGACGTGGTGGAATTAGGTTTCAGGTCTGATAAGACTATATGGTCGTTAAAGTAAAAGACGCCGGTAGTATGCATAGTACGGCACTGCTGTTCGTTGATCTTGATGTACGAGACGAATCCATTGTGTACCTCAGAGGTATGCGAATGCATTCCACAGTATTTTACAGTCCGTGAATAATGGACCAAACATTGTATGATCTCGATGGGCTGATAGTCGGCGATTTGGAGGACTTGGATATAGGTAGGAGTGGTTTCGGTTTGGATATTCTTTATATTGCAGTCGTCTACATCTAGTAGGCTGATGGTGGTGACATTTAAGTGGGGCCCTCGGCAGTCATAACCGATCAGTCCCGTGCAGATATGTACGAGTGCTAAGATGAGGGAGATGCGGGGAGATGAGATGTACATGATGTGTCCTGCAATCCAGGAACATCCTTACTTAGTCTAGCCTTATCATTATGTATTATGCGCAATTTATTCTTATACCTAATTTTAAGATTGTTGTTAGAGAGAGTTTCTAAGACTTCGAAAGGTCCCTCGTATTGGTTCGCGAATTTTCCAACTCGAGGTTCCTTTATCACATATACCCAGTCCCCTTCCTTGAATGTGACAGGTTTGACACGTGAGTCATAATACCTTTTATTTCTTTCTTTCGACCTTTGTAAATTTTCTCTAGCCAGAGCTTGAGCATTATTAACACGATGAAATAGTTCCGTAACGTACTCAACGTACGTATGCTCGGTAGACTCTTCTAACGGAGGGTCCGATGCTGGAATCCTAGCTATTCTACCGAATATCAATTCATAGGGTGTGAACTGGGTATTCTCGTGTACGCTAGTGTTATACGAGAACGTGGCGGTCTCCAGCCACTCATCCCAGTCGGTGTAATTAGTGTTAACATAAGCTTTTAAATATTCCACTAGTACATGGTGAGACCTTTCCAAAGACCCGTTTGACTGTGGATGATAGGCGGTAGTCCGGAATTGTTTGATGTTGAACTTTTTTGCTACGCTTTTCATAATACTAGATAGGAAGTTTGACCCTTGATCTGTTAGTAAAGCTTTTGGTGCTCCAAATATACAGATACACCTTTTCAATAGTCCCTGTGCCGTTTCTATACTATTGGCAGCAGGTAATGGTACCGCAATTAGGAATTTCGTTAAAAGGTCCTGCATTGTTAAGATGTATTTGTTTCCCTTAAGGGTCTCAGGTAACGGTCCTACGATGTCTAAAGCTATTTTCTCGAAAGAATTACCGGGCGTGTCCGTTAGTATCATTGGTTGTTTTGTTTTTATTCTTATTAACTTTCGGAGTTGGCACCCTCTGCAGTTCTGAATGAATTCTTGTATATCTCTTTTCATAGAGTGCCAATAATAATATGGGCGCATCCTATTATATGTTTTTGAAATGCCCTTGTGACCCCCTACCTTGGATTCGTGATACTCCTTGATTAAGGATTTGCGCACTCCACTATCGGGTGTTATGACTAATTGTTTACATACTATGAAGGTTATTTCTCTTCCAATAAAGATTCGTTTTAATAGATTCATGACCCTTTTCCAAGGGACGTCATCTATCGAGTCCGTTTTGGCTATGCACAGTGTTTTAAATTTGAAGGTGTCTTGCACCTGTAGTAGGGATTGCAGAGCTAAATTTAAATCTTCATCTATTAGTTATTCTTTGCGTTCTTTCTTTATTGGGAGAGTTACAAGAACCTTGTTATTTTGGTAAACTATGTGAGCGTCACTTAGAGTCAAATCCTGATAGGAGGGCAAAAGGTTTTCCTTGTGTAATTCCTGCGCCCCATTATCAATGGGTTCCCCTCGACAGTCAGTGAAAACAACGATGTTATCGCGTTTATTGGCTAAGCAGTCGCGAGTTTCGACAACCTTAGGTGATTCATTGTTTTCGGATATTTCGTCTTGTTCAGGATCGTCTATGTCGTCTGTCGTTTCGGCGCCGGTTAATTCGTCACCACTAAGGTCCCCGTCAAGAATGCAAACCTCTCCTTTGTCCGCCGAAAGTGGTGTCAAGTACCCGTCGGTTTCATCTTCGCTACAAGTCAAGTTTTCACGAGTCTCGTCGTCATAGTCTAAACAGTACGTTGGGTTCTCAGTCTCATGACTTCCCAGAGAATTAGGTTTGTAAGGCTCGGGTTTATCGGGGATAAGGTAATAAATAACACGACTGGAGAGAACGCACGACGATGGGTTTTTCGAGAGCGCGTCAGCGTTGTCGTTTACTTTTCCAGGCTTATGCTTTATTTCAAAGTCGAAATCGGATATCTTTAACCACCAATTCCAAAGCCTCGAAGATTTGTCTTTAGCGTTCTTTAACCAAACCAGCGGTTTATGATCGGTAATAGCCATAAATTTATGGCCATAAACATAATGACGGAAAGTAGAGATAGCGTACTGGATGGCTAGACATTCTTTTTCTATTGTAGAATACTTGACTTCGGTTTTGCTTAATACCCGCGACGCGTATGCAATCGGCAGATCTTTGCCCATCTCCCCTTGGCTCAACACGGCCCCTATCGCGTAACCGGACGCGTCCGTTGTCACTATAAACGGCTTATCGAAATTTGGGTATTGGAGTATAGGAGCTGTGCACAGGGCGTCTCGCAAGGTTTCGAAGGCTTTTTGTTGTAAGTGTGTCCAAACGAAAGGTTTTGCCTTTTGTAATAGGTCAGTCAGAGGTTTAGCAGTTTTCGAAAACCCTGGAATAAACCGTCGATAGTAACCCACAAGTCCCAGGAATTGTTTTATGTTTTTAGGATTCTTGGGTAAAGGGAAATTTTGAAGGGCTTCGACCTTTTTGGGGGTCTGCTCTGACTCCGTCTTTACTAATGATGTGTCCCAGATATACCACCTCTTTCCTTAGAAAATTACACTTTTCCGGCTGTAATTTAAGGTTAACGTCCTTTAGTCTTTTCATCAACCTTTCGAACTTTACCGTATGTTCCTGGATGGTTTTAGCGTAAATTACTATATCATCCATATAAACGAATAGTTCCGTCCCCTGTAATCCCGCTAATACTGAATCCATAACGCGTTGAAGAATGGCAGGCGCATTCTTCAACCCAAAAGGCATTCGCTTGAATTGGTAATGCCCATAGGGGGTAGAGAATGCGGTTTTATGGGCGTCCCTCTCAGACATTTCGATTTGATGAAACCCTGACGCTAAATCTAATATCGTAAAGTATTTGGCATCTCCTAGCTGGTCTAAGATTTCTACTATATTAGGCAAAGGATATTTATCAGCAACTGTTTTTTCGTTCAAATGGCGAAAATCTATAACCATCCGCCAGCGTTTATTGCCGTCCCCATCCTCTTTCTTTGGTACAATCCATACCGGGGAGTTGTAAGGAGAGAACGAAGGCTCAATTACATCATGATCTAATAGTTCCTGTACCTGCCGGTTAATCTCGGTCCTATGAATAGGAGGAAATCTATACTGTTTAGTATGGACAGGAATCTCATCAATGGTGTCGAAAGAGCATTTAGCCGTGTTGGTGGGTCCCAATTGTCTCCCCGGCACCTTGAAATTCTCTATATGTTTCGCGACTAAGTTTACTACATACTCCTTCTCCTCGGTATTCAACCCCTGTAAATCTAGTTCTAATCCTAATTCTTTATTACTACTAATTTGATTAATATCCCGAAATTCTGGAGATTCGGTGGATTTAGTGGATTTAGAAAACTCAGTGGATTTAGGAAATTCAGTGGATTTAGAAAATTCAGTGGATTCAGAGAATTCAGCGGACGGTGGTGCTTTGCTAATCACCCCGTTATAATCAAGAAGCTCTACAGTAGGAACTTCAGCCAACACATCGTCTTCGTTAACATTAAGGGCAGCGACATGGGCGTACCCTTCGTAATTAGTAACCAGAGCTTCTCCTACGTATAGCCCCTGGAGAAGATTAATCCTGGGGACCCATCCTTTCTTTATTTCCGGGTTACCTATTCGGAATTTAAAAGGGCTACACGTCCTAGCAGGCAGCGAGATTACCTCTGGAATTTTAAACGGTATGGTGATGCCGTTCATTTTCAAGCATTTTCCCTCATAATTAATTTGCACCTCGTTGTGCACAAAGAATTCATCCCCGAGGATTCCATCGTATTTAATAGGGAAAGAATCTGAAACCACATGGAACTTGGCAGATGTCCCAAATAGGTTTAGTCTAACTGAGCCCAAAGTAACTAACTTCCCTTCCGTGATCCCTGTTAATGATAAGATTTCGGAGCTATCGAACCCATGGTGTGGTAGTTTGCGGAGTTTTATAACATTTATTTGGGCTCCCGTGTCTAATAAGAATTCCGCAGGGGTTAACAATGAATCGGTTATGCACTCAACACTCCGGTGTTTGTTGCAGTTTAACCTGATAGTGGCGATTTTTAATTCTGGCTCGGCGAAGGTCCCGGCAGGTCCTGGTCTAAAATATGTCCGGGTTGAGGCTCATTATTACCATTGTAATTGTTCGCGTAATTATGGACGTTTTCGCTCGGGTATCGTTCTAACGGTTGTGGGGGGTGTTGATACTCATTCGCCGGGGTTTGATTTGCTTCGAGGGTTGGTTGTTCAGATTGCATAAACCTCACGGGGTACTGCCGGTTGTTTCCCGGGGGATGATGTGAGGAATTGTATCGCGGGCCGTTAGCGTCATTCCACGTTTGGTTACTCTGGTTCGCGAGATTCGGTCGGTTGTTATAATTAGTCGGATTATTCGACGGATTGGGTGGAAAAGGAACGGCATGGGTGTTAGGACCTTGCATGGTTTTCCTGTAAGCGAGTTTCCTACAAACCGATATATCGTGTCCCTGATTTTTGCAATAACGACATATTTCCCGGACTTCAGGTGGTGAAGGGTTCTGATTATTCCTCCCGGTTTGAGGTGATGTTGCCGTTTGTCGTTGTTCAGCGCTCCCTGATCTCTTTTCGGGCTGTAAATCACGATCTATCTCGACGGCGTTAGAAATCGCTTCCTTTAAGTCCCTCTATCTAGACATTCGCACTCTTAAATGCAGATCATCCCGCAAGCCGTCAACAAATGACTTTAAGATGTCATCCTCGTGTTTCCGCATAATGCCTGCCGGTGGCGAGCCCTGCCACTCGTCCTCCACCCCTTCTATTAATGCGGTGGAAATTAACTTAAAGCGGCCTACATAATCAAGTAAATTCTCGCGAGAGGTTGTTGCTTCATAATGCTTAATTCTCCTAGGCACCGATTCACCGATTTATTTACGCCGAATAACCTTTTCAGGTGATATTCATACTCCTCGTATGTATCAAATCGGGTTCCCAAAGTAACCCTTCCCGTTACTCCCTGTAGGTCGTTTGCCAGTAATTCTACGAAAGCTCCGTGCATTTCGGGGGCGACCTGTGACTTGATCCGTCGGCAACTCATCAGGTGTTTTCGGAGTGCGCTGTTTTTCCCGTCGAATGGAGTCACGAGCTTGATTGCCTTGTAAGGGCTCAAATACGGATCATGGGAGTTTATACTGAACGGGGTTCTTTCCCTATCTGGCCTATCTCCGTTGTATTCCGCCGCGCGTTCACGGTCATTCTGAACGATGAGACCCCTAAGCCTACTTATGGTGGTTTCCTGAGCTTCCTCACGCCTATCCCTTTCTCCGATTTCTCTCTCTAGTCTGTCGATTTTCGCCCGGAGCTCTTCCATTTCATCAGGGTTTCCTCGCTCCGCGGATAACACCTCAACCCTGTTCTCCAGTTCCCGTATTTTTTTATCCCTGTTCTTTCTTTCGGTCCGCAACAACTCGACTTCGTCCTGTGATAACCCACATTTCTTCCTTTCCAACTCTAGTTCTAATTCCCTAATCCGGTAGAAGGAATTAAGGCCTACAAATCTTTCTTGAGAGCGCATCACTCTCTACATATTATATGCCATTGGTTTGATTTAACACGTGGCGCCTCACATGGAATTAAAATAAAACACAAAAGTGCCAACTCTGAGAAAATTAAAAATATTTGTCAATATAAATAGAGGTTAACAGCTGATGAAATGACAGGTATGACAGCTGTTATAAATGATTTCGTTCAAGAAATTAATATAATGTAAAAATGTATAAGAAATTAGTACATACTTGATAGTAGTTCTTTACAGCATACGTACTAATTTATATTTGCAGCTTAATAATTGTAAAACTATTTATTATTTATTAATGTAATTACATTAATCGTTATTGGCATGGTTTAAGACAAAATTTTTTTTGCTATCAAATATATTTTATTCTCAGTTTTAAATATTGAAGTTACTACACATATAAATGATACACGTCATGTATAATTGCAATAATGGTTGATTATATTTGCTTAAAGGTATATGCTTCTAAGCCAATTAAAAGTTTGCAAGAAGAGGAACAGATGCTATATACATATATAACTCAATTTTGACAGTGAGTTCAAATATATTAATATATGCAAAACCTATTAAATGTCATGAACTGTAACCAACCAATTATGTGTAACATGATGGTGCGCAGTGAGTTACGTGTCCTTAATACTTTCTATATACAGGGTGTAACGAAACGACCGCCTTTTCTCGTAACTGGAGGTTCGGGGTGACAAACTGAGTGCACGTGTAAAATTTCGTTCGAATCGTTCAAGAGGTTTAAAAGTTATTTACATTTAAAAATCACCCTTTTTCGGTCCTTTTCGAACGACTTTGATTGCACAATGGAAAGTGAAGAAAGTGAAAAAACAATTGATGAACACCCCAATAGAATGTAAAAGTTGTCGGTCGCGCGCGATAATACTTTTGCTATTTATTCCATTAATCTGGCTATCAGATTAATTTTAAAAATAGCAAAATCCTTTTCATTACATTTCCAATTCAATTCGGTACAATTATCATTGACTGAATTTATGGAAAGAGCGAGAAGACGCAATGAAAAGGAAAGTATCAGAAACTAAGATGTCGCGCGAACGCACTGATAATTTAATAGGAAACGCATGAGGGCATTCTCTTTCTACTAACGAAGCTAAAGAGAATGATTCAAAATCAATACATTGATGATAGAGAAAACTAAACTTACCCGCTTAATGTTCTCCAAGTTCTTTTACATCAAAGTTTTTAAGAAAGCTTTAAACTGGCTCCTCGATGATTTCCAGATAGCACACTATCACTGATTTTGCATTTAAAAACTCGCGAATTTAAGCAAATTAAATATTAACCTACTTTTCTTCAAAACACCGGTTAATTTGACACTTTTGAACTGTTTGAAGTATTCTGAAGAGAAAGAGAGAAAGAGAGAGACACAGAGAGGAAAAATAATAAGTAATTCGTTTCGACTACTCTTAATCAGCCTACTTCAAACAGTTCAAAAGTGTCAAATTAACCAATGGTTTGAAGAAACGCAGGTTAATACCTAATTTATTTAAATTCACGAGTGCTTAAATGCAAAAACAGTGATAGTGTGCTTTCTGGAAATCATCGAAGAGCCAGTTTGAAGCTTTTTCGAAAACTTCGATGTAAAAGAACTTGGAGAACATTAAATGGGTAAGTTTAGTTTTCTCTATCATCAATGTATTGATTTTGAATCATTCTCTTTAGCTTCGTTTGTAGAAAGAGAATGCCCTCATGCGTTTCCTATTAAATTATCAGTGCGTTGGCGCGACATCTTAGTTTCTGATACTTTCCTTTTCATTGCGTCTTCTCGCTCTTTCCATAAATTCAGTCAATGATAACTGTACTGAATTGAATTGGAAATGTAATGAAAAGGATTTTGCTATTTTTAAAATTGATCTGATAGCCAGATTAATGGAATAAATAGCAAAAGTATTATCGCGCGCAATCGATAATTTGTACATTCTATTGGGGTGTTCATCAATTGTTTTTTCACTTTCTCCACTTTCCATTGTGCAGTCAAAGTCGTTCGAAAAGGACTGAAAAAGGGAGATTTTAAAATGTAAATAACTTTTAAACCCCTTGAACGATTCGAGCAAAATTTTACACGTGCACTCAGTTTGTCACCCCGAACCTCCAGTTACGAGAAAAGGCGGTCATTTTGTTACACCCTGTATATATAAATAATGAATATTAAACTAATTAACGACAAAAGTTTAATGTTATTTTTATGAACATATTAGGTTATACGAACAGAAATGTAAAGAAAAAGAAGTAGAAAATGAAGAACACTGATGGGCATGAAGTGGTTGCTGCGGAGCAATATTCACATTCACTTAGATTTAAGGAGAAACAAATTACATTATAAGATAGTATTACTCTTACTATATGAAATCAAGGTATGCCATATAAAAGTTACTTGAACTAAACAAATAACAAAAAGATTTAGTACTCGTTATAAATACTGACAGTGATAAAAAATGTTACAAAATTATTTAATTGTAATTAGATTAAGTTTTAATTTCATATATCTCATATTTTGCATAAGGTATTAACAGTTTAGCAAACGAGAAGAATAAAGTTAAATTATGCACAGCCTATAAAATTCTGAATAGTCCATTTCTTAACTATAAAGATTCTATGGAAAAATAATAGTGAAAAGGTAGAATTAATTTTCTTCTATATCGACTTAATATTGTTGAGATTTAATAATTTGTAGTGTAAAAAATACAATAGTACAATTGTTAAAGCAATAGAAGGAATGTGATGGCGGGCATCAGAATGTTAAACTAGTAGCTGTGTTCCCTCTCATTGCCGTTCCATATCTACTACCATGTTAACTTAATAAATTAATTATATGTGTCTCAGCGACCAAACGTAGTGCTTAAGAAAATAATTAACTTTACTACCGTAACTATCTGCAAAATCTGTAGCTAGGAGATAGTGCTATTGAAAGCTTTTTGCATTGTGCTTACACCTTGATAATCTCAAATTTATATGCTGGTATTAAAAAAAAACTTTATAAAGATAGACATGTATATTCAGAATTAATATTGCATAAAATACATTGAGGAACGTAAAATTAATATTTTCAACAAAATGATAACATTTTTTAAATTATCTGTTTAAATAATAAATATACATGCAGTACACTTTACATAATTTTATTATATTAATCGTTGTGTTTATTTATTTCAGTCAGTCCTTGGTAGACTTACAAATAGCTGGCCGTTTTTTAATGTAAGTCTGGATGCATCGAAAGTTTTTAACGTCTCTTCTGAATATAAATGAAATATACTTTCACGAAAAAGGAAATAAAAATGACAAATATTATAAGATAAGAAAAAGAAAGTGATCTAGACACGTAGGAAAGTAAATGTGCATCCTTTTATACAATAATTAACTTACTGTTTAAACTAACGCACAACTTTTTAATGCCTTCCATGAAGTTTTTATTTTGAACAATAGAGTTGTCTAAAAATGTTCTATATTTCCTATTCTTTTCTGCATTTGATAATTGTTCAAAGTTTTGAAAAGTTGACCATTCTTTCTTTATCCAATTATTGAAAATTTTTGACGAAGACGACATATTGCTGGTAAAAATGTAGGAGCCGCGTTTTATTTGATTGAATTCCAATCTATACATCGTTAGAACATCCATCATTTTAGCTATAATTACAGAAATAAAGAAATAGGAACTGTATAACATTAGTCGTTTTATAAAAATTTAATGCGTTTTCACTCTAATTTCAACTGATGATAAATTAACATTATTTTTCTTACAGGAAGCCAAATGTTGGATTTATATAGTCAGTTATATATTTGATTTATATAACAATAATAATATACCGACTGTACTTACAAATAAAAAAAGAAAAGTTTGGATGGCTTCCAATTATTTTCTTTAATCCTTCATGGTAACGCTCCTGGCTATTATTTGTCCTTGTTTCTGATAGGAATACATTAACAATTTTTGGTGTTACTCTGTGCAACCAAAACTGTTCAAAATAATTAAAAAACGGGACCAATAAACTATAAAATTTCTCCTTTTCGGCAGTTTTGCGTATTTTGTCAAACATAACTTTTGTTTCTTCCTCCGGCAATAATGGCAGATCACAAATTTCCCTCACAATAACTTTTATTTTGACTTCGTCATTTATTGTCAAGTTATTTGACTTCTTTTTTAAAAATCCAAGCTTCTCTATTTTCCTGTTGATACTCTGAAAACAAACTTAGCTTATAGTTTATTAATTTTTATATTTTTTAATTCAAAGCTTTTTCATTAATGTTAAATTTCAACTGAAGTACATGTACGTAGTGGAAATAGCAGCCTTGCAACTTTGTGTGCGTTAACGTGGTTGTTATGCTTTTCTGCAAGCCTGCCTCAAAATCCGTTACAATTTTCTTAGGGTTAAATTTAGATATAATTTTCAGCTTTATGAAATTAATCAAAGATGCATATGTTTTTTCTTCTTTATTTGTTGTTAAGGCCCAGAGGAATGGAATGAACTGTAAATTGCATAAAGTTTGTATAAATATATATTGTCATATTTTTTTACTGTATGGAAACTTACCTTTTTTTTATAGTTCGATAAAATCGTAACCATTTGGTATAATTTTTCATTAAATTTTGGAAGTATCTCAAAAGTGCCGTCAATTGACATTACGTCACTCTCTCTTAATAGTTTTTTGACAAATTGTTTGTCGTACAAAATTATTAGGAAGTTGTTGCTCTCCTGCAGCAAAATATCAATATGCAAACGATGTACTTTATCTTTTACGCTATACGTAAAGAATTTACGAAATTTGTTGTCATTAATAATTTTTTCTAATTTCTTCAAGCTATTAATTTTTGGTAAGCAGTCTCTCCATTTGTACATGTTTCGTTTAACTTTATGAAATGGCAATTGTTCAGCTGCCTCCGGATATCTAAAGTATTGAAGCAATAGTTATGATGAATTGTATCACGAAAAAGAAGACCAAGAATTCGCGAAGAAATCATTTGGACCCATTTTTCATAATTTCAACTTACTCCTTTGCCGCTTTCATATAACACATTTTCATGCCCATATTATTTTCTAAAACTATTTCATGCAATTTTTGCCTAAATTTAGAAATTATATCATATTCTTTATCTGTAGGATGTGAATGTGCCTGTCCCCTTTGAAATGTATTATTAATTCATTTCGCTGTGCCTTTGCAATTTTTATTTAAACATTTTAAGTAACTGTACAAAAAATATATTACTTTCATCAGAAAGCTTCAGATACAGCCACTAAATTAACAAAAATTCATTCATTCATTGATCTTCGCATGTAAAGGCTGTTACTGCAAAACTTAATTGCATATACATTACGTCATAATTAAAACAGTTTGATTTGTGTAATAATTGAAATCACCGAGATCATCTATACATACATGATTTTCTCCCCTCTTTTACTAGTCCTGCTTATATTCTTCTTGTAAATGTGACCATCTTCATATTGAGTATCGCTTCGTTTCCGTAATAATTTACCTTCAAAAGACATTTCAGATCCTTCCTATTAAAAACTGTTAGATCTATATTAAAATATTTACTAAACAGGATGCTGCTTTTTATTTTTAATACATCAAGATCCAACCATCGAAGACGAAACGAAGTCACGTGCACGTAAACACAAATGATAATAAACAAAAACCGGCAGCCTATGTATAATATATATTTGTGTTTACGTGCACGTGACTTCATTTCGTCTTCGATGGTTGGATCTTGATGTATTAAAAATAAAAAGCAGCATCCTGTTTAGTAAATATTTTAATATAGATCTAACAGTTTTTAATAGAAAGGATCTGAAATGTCTTTTGAAGGTAAATTATTACGGAAACGAAGCGATACTCAATATGAAGATGGTCACATTTACAAGAAGAATATAAGCAGGACTAGTAAAAGAGGGGAGAAAATCATGTATGTATAGATGATCTCGGTGATTTCAATTAGTACACAAATCGAACTGTTTTAATTATGACGTAATGTATATGCAATTAAGTTTTGCAGTAACAGCCTTTACATGCGAAGATCAATGAATGAATGAATTTTTGTTAATTTAGTGGCTGTATCTGATGCTTTCTGATGAAAGTAATATATTTTTTGTACAGTTACTTAAAATGTTTAAATAAAAATTGCAAAGGCACAGCGAAATTAATTAATAATACATTTCAAAGGGGACAGGCACATTCACATCCTACAGATAAAGAATATGATATAATTTCTAAATTTAGGCAAAAATTGCATGAAATAGTTTAGAAAATAATATGGGCATGAAAATGTGTTATATGAAAGCGGCAAAGGAGTAAGTTGAAATTATGAAAAATGGGTCCAAATGATTTCTTCGCGAATTCTTGGTCTTCTTTTTCGTGATTCAATTCATCATAACTATTGCTTCAATACTTTAGATATCCAGAGGCAGCTGAACAATTGCCATTTCATAAAGTTAAACGAAACATGTACAAATGGAGAAACTGTTTACCAAAAATTAATAGCTTGAAGAAATTAGAAAAAATTATTAATGACAACAAATTTCGTAAATTCTTTACGTATAGCGTAAAAGATAAAGTACATCGTTTGCATATTGATATTTTGCTGCAGGAGAGCAACAACTTCCTAATAATTTTGTACGACAAACAATTTGTCAAAAAACTATTAAGAGAGAGTGACGTAATGTCAATTGACGGCACTTTTGAGATACTTCCAAAATTTAATGAAAAATTATACCAAATGGTTACGATTTTATCGAACTATAAAAAAAAGGTAAGTTTCCATACAGTAAAAAAATATGACAATATATATTTATACAAACTTTATGCAATTTACAGTTCATTCCATTCCTCTGGGCCTTAACAACATATAAAGAAGAAAAAACATATGCATCTTTGATTAATTTCATAAAGCTGAAAATTACATCTATATTTAACCCTAAGAAAATTGTAACGGATTTTGAGGCAGGCTTGCAGAAAAGCATAACAACCACGTTACCGCACACAAAGTTGCAAGGCTGTTATTTCCACTACGTACATGTACTTCAGTTGAAATTTAACATTAATGAAAAAGCTTTGAATTAAAAAATATAAAAATTAATAAACTATAAGCTAAGTTTGTTTTCAGAGTATCAACAGGAAAATAGAGAAGCTTGGATTTTTAAAAAAGAAGTCAAATAACTTGACAATAAATGACGAAGTCAAAATAAAAGTTATTGTGAGGGAAATTTGTAATCTGCCATTATTGCCGGAGGAAGCAACAAAAGTTATGTTTGAGAAAATACGCAAAACTGCCGAAAAGGAGAAATTTTATAGTTTATTGGTCCCGTTTTTTAATTATTTTGAACAGTTTTGGTTGCACAGAGTAACACCAAAAATTGTTAATGTATTCCTATCAGAAACAAGGACAAATAATAGCCAGGAGCGTTACCATGAAGAATTAAAGAAAATAATTGGAAGCCATCCAAACTTTTCTTTTTTTATTTGTAAGTACAGTCGGTATATTATTATTGTTATATAAATCAAATATATAACTGACTATATAAATCCAACATTTGGCTTCCTGTAAGAAAAATAATGTTAATTTATCATCAGTTGAAATTAGAGTGAAAACGCATTAAATTTTTATAAAACGACTAATGTTATACAGTTCCTATTTCTTTATTTCTGTAATTATAGCTAAAATGATGGATGTTCTAACGATGTATAGATTGGAATTCAATCAAATAAAACGCGGCTCCTACATTTTTACCAGCAATATGTCGTCTTCGTCAAAAATTTTCAATAATTGGATAAAGAAAGAATGGTCAACTTTTCAAAACTTTGAACAATTATCAAATGCAGAAAAGAATAGGAAATATAGAACATTTTTAGACAACTCTATTGTTCAAAATAAAAACTTCATGGAAGGCATTAAAAAGTTGTGCGTTAGTTTAAACAGTAAGTTAATTATTGTATAAAAGGATGCACATTTACTTTCCTACGTGTCTAGATCACTTTCTTTTTCTTATCTTATAATATTTGTCATCTTTATTTCCTTTTTCGTGAAAGTATATTTCATTTATATTCAGAAGAGACGTTAAAAACTTTCGATGCATCCAGGCTTACATTGAAAAACGGCCAGCTATTTGTAAGTCTACCAAGGACTGACTGAAATAAATAAACACAACGATTAATATAATAAAATTATGTAAAGTGTACTGCATGTATATTTATTATTTAAACAGATAATTTAAAAAATGTTATCATTTTGTTGAAAATATTAATTTTACGTTCCTCAATGTATTTTATGCAATATTAATTCTGAATATACATGTCTATCCTTATAAAGTTTTTTTTTAATACCAGCATATAAATCTGAGATTATCAAGGTGTAAGCACAATGCAAAAAGCTTTCAATAGCACTATCTCCTAGCTACAGATTTTGCAGATAGTTACGGTAGTAAAGTTAATTATTTTCTTAAGCACTACGTTTGGTCGCTGAGACACATATAATTAATTTATTAAGTTAACATGGTAGTAGATATGGAACGGCAATGAGAGGGAACACAGCTACTAGTTTAACATTCCGATGCCCGCCATCACATTCCTTCTATTGCTTTAACAATTGTACTATTGTATTTTTTACACTACAAATTATTAAATCTCAACAATATTAAGTCGATATAGAAGAAAATTAATTCTACCTTTTCACTATTATTTTTCCATAGAATCTTTATGGTTAAGAAATGGACTATTCAGAATTTTATAGGCTGTGCATAATTTAACTTTATTCTTCTCGTTTGCTAAACTGTTAATACCTTATGCAAAATATGAGATATATGAAATTAAAACTTAATCTAATTACAATTAAATAATTTTGTAACATTTTTTATCACTGTCAGTATTTATAACGAGTACTAAATCTTTTTGTTATTTGTTTAGTTCAAGTAACTTTTATATGGCATACCTTGATTTCATATAGTAAGAGTAATACTATCTTATAATGTAATTTGTTTCTCCTTAAATCTAAGTGAATGTGAATATTGCTCCGCAGCAACCACTTCATGCCCATCAGTGTTCTTCATTCTCTACTTCTTTTTCTTTACATTTCTGTTCGTACAACCTAATATGTTCATAAAAATAACATTAAACTTTTATCGTTAATTAGTTTAATATTCATTATTTATATATATATAGAAAGTATTAAGGACACATAACTCACTGCGCACCATCATGTTACACATAATTGGTTGGTTACAGTTCATGACATTTAATAGGTTTTGCATATATTAATATATTTGAACTCACTGTCAAAATTGAGTTATATATGTATATAGCATCTGTTCCTCTTCTTGCAAACTTTTAATTGGCTTAGAAGCATATACCTTTAAGCAAATATAATCAACCATTATTGCAATTATACATGACGTGTATCATTTATATGTGTAGTAACTTCAATATTTAAAACTGAGAATAAAATATATTTGATAGCAAAAAAAATTTTGTCTTAAACCATGCCAATAACGATTAATGTAATTACATTAATAAATAATAAATAGTTTTACAATTATTAAGCTGCAAATATAAATTAGTACGTATGCTGTAAAGAACTACTATCAAGTATGTACTAATTTCTTATACATTTTTACTTTATATTAATTTCTTGAACGAAATCATTTATAACAGCTGTCATACCTGTCATTTCATCAGCTGTTAACCTCTATTTATATTGACAAATATTTTTAATTTTCTCAGAGTTGGCACTTTTGTGTTTCATTTTAATTCCATGTGAGGCGCCACGTGTTAAATCAAACCAATGGCATATAATATGTAGAGAGTGATGCGCTCTCAAGAAAGATTTGTAGGCCTTAATTCCTTCTACCATTAGTACCATTGCTCATGCCGTGCAGCGTTGCCAAGTGTAGTATAATTATACTACCGTAGTATAATTTTCCTATAGCGTAGTATCCTTAGGATACTACGCTACAGTTTCTGTTCCCTGCGGGATCCTACGCTATAGTTACTGTTCACTGCGGGATCCTACGCTACAGTTTCTGTCCTTGCGGGATACTACGTTTTGGCCATTAATCTTGAGTCTTGGCGAATGGAAGTTAGAATCAGAGGGGCGAGGGGATTTTTAGGGAGTTTGTCCGTAGCTGTCAAATGGCGCGATTAACCCTCAATTTTATATCATCAACAAAAATAATATTTTCGGAAAACGATTGTGGAAAAGAAGGAAGGATTTTAATAAATAACAGAGAAGACAAAATATATCAGATGAGTATAAATTAATAGAAAAAATGAAAATTATTGTGAATTTTTAAGAAAATATACTTTGTGGTTATTTTATTTTTGTTACAGTTGAAATCCGGTTATGATGACTTTCAATTAAGGAAAAAAGTAATTATAGACTAATAAATGAAAAAGTATTAAAACATGAAGCACTTCTCTGTATGGCCCAGTCATTTCAATAATTGTGACTTAATGTTATAATAGTGAATGTGTAAGCGATTAGTGCATATACAACAAACTCTTATTGTAAATTTAATAATCTTGTATGACAATGTTTTAATTACTATTATTTTAAATTAAAGCTAGTTTAATTAACATATTTTTATTTCATCCCTTTCTCAAAATTCTAAAGACACATGGTAATTACCTATTCTTGTAGTAGTCATATATTCGTTAAATTACATACAAAATTACAACTGTTTTATATTTGTAAAGCATAGCTGTTTGTTGCAATGATTTTTATTATTCAATGTGAGACAAATCGCATTTTGTTTAGGTAAATGTCTTATTTATCCGCCACATCCTTCCATATCTTATGCGACATTTATTTGGCTCCGTTGCACTATTTTCTTCCAGTCTATATCATATAACATTAATTTTCTAATCATTTATACATACACACAGATCTAATAATACTGCTGATCTGCAATTATTTTTGTAATTGTTGAAATGATTGTTAAACCATTATCTTGTTTAATTTGTAAAATGGACATTTGAATGATGCTATTAAAATTTGGCAACTTTTCTGCGAGATATGTTCTGATAATATTTGTGAAGATAAAGTTCTTTAAAAGGTATATGTATACTGCTGTGCTGGGATTCTGTAACTTCCCAGCGATGATTGTCGGAATCGCTAACTACCGATAGTTGTCGCTTGCAGTAACGAAAAGAGCGATTCTGTAACTTCCGTCTATATGGATTCAGTAACTAGTTATCGACAACTTTCGGTAATTGAATCGAGTTACCGAGAGATATCGCTAAGAGCGATTCTGTAACACAAAGTTTTCGATAATTGGTGTTAAAAATGGCGGTCGCTACCGAATTCTATCGTTAACTTAACGACGACCGTGATAGGCGTCGGTAGATGTTTACCGAGAAAGTAAATATAATAAATGTCACAAATATTTCTTAAATTAATATTTAGAAATCACAAAAAAGTACTTACAATAAATTTTCTTTATAAATTAAGGCTTACAGTAAAAATCGTAGGAAATAAAATTTAATATTTTTCCAATTTTTATATTTAAAAATAAATATATATATATATATATATGCAGAGGTTTTCTCTAAAATATAGAATTAATTGTATTATTTAACTATAGCACACAGGCACTAACTGTACATTGTCTAACTCAAAAAAATGTTAAAACATTAATTTTTAATACTTATTTTAATTAAAATATACTTACGTTTTAATACTTCTTTTAAATAAAATATGATAATTTTGCTATAGTAAGAATTGCTATAGTCAAAAATGATATAGTCAAGTAACACAAAAATTCCTATTTCGGTTGGTATTAATACACCAATATTACCAGCTTCCCTAGAACCTTAACGAATTTTATCGTTATCGTACAAATATGAGTTGCACCGACTATTGTCGTAAAGCTAAAGTTACAGAATCGCTCATTCGTTAGCGCAAGCGATAACTGTCGGTAGTTAGCGATACCGACAGCTGTCGTTAAGGGGTTTGACCCACTTGAGGCCAAAAACACTCACAATATAATAGTTGATGTGGTATATATTATTTATTACGAGCATTGTGAGTTTTTGGTGGAATGCGTGCAAGGAAAAGCAAAAGTTTATTAAAGTTATTCGTCGGATAAATTTTATATTAGTACCGCTGAACCTCTAGCGACATCTATCTCGGTCGTTGTTAAGTTACAACGATATTATTAGTTTTCCTTTCAATAAAAAACTCAGTGAAATATCAATTCTCAGCTAAATGATTCGGTTTAGTACAATTTATATTAACTTCAATTGTTCGTAACTCCGTCGCTTAACTAAGATTGAACTGAGAGTTTTCTTAAAAAGGAAAGGTACGTTTATTCGGTAGGATTCGGTAGGTTACCGACAGTACCGACATTACAAGCGACAATCATCGCTGACTCTGAGTTACAGAATCGCACTTAGCGATTTCTGTCGGTAACTGGACTTAACGATACCGAAAGTTGTCGCTAAGAGTTACAGAATCCCACTACTGAGCTCATCTTGTTTTCAGCTTTAAATAGTTTTCCAACTATACGCATGGATATCTATTTTGAATATAGAATACATATTTCATTACATCTATTATGATATTGTTAAGATTGAAAGAAAGATATCAATTCTTTGAAAATGATATATTATATATCTAGTAACTGGATTAATTAAGGTTTTAGAACAGATAAATTTCACAAACAAATAGGACTAACAAAATATATATTATATATTGAGGAAGGATATCCAAATGTGAATTATTTGAAGCTAAAAGCAAGATAAATTCAGCAGTATCCTTAAATGTATTGGAGAACAACATCCTCTGAAATTTAAAGAGAAGATATCCTATGGAAGAGATGCCAAACATTATAAGTAAAATAATTCAAGTGTCCATTCTTCAACTTTAATAGAACAATGGTTTACCAATCATCTTGACATTTATAAGATTAATTAGTCAATAGAATAGCTATATCTGAGTGTATATAAAAATAGCAAAAAATTAATCGTATATTTTGAAAACTAAAAGAAAGAACTAACAAGGCAAATAAATGTTACATAAGATATGGAAGGATGTGGCGGATAAATAAGACATTTGCCTAAACAAAATGCGATTTGTCTCACATTGAATAATAAAAATCATTGCAACAAACAGCTATGCTTTACAAATATAAAACAGTTGTAATTTTGTATGTAATTTAACGAATATATGACTACTACAAGAATAGGTAATTACCATGTGTGTTTAGAATTTTGAGAAAGGGATGAAATAAAAATATGTTAATTAAACTAACTTTAATTTAAAATAATAGCAATTAAAACATTGTCATACAAGATTATTAAATTTACAATAAAAGTTTGTTGTATATCCACTAATCGCTTTCACATTCACTATTATAACATTAAGTCACAATTATTGAAATGACTGGGCCGTACAGAAATGCTTAATGTATTAATACTTTTTCATTTATTGGTCTGTAATTACTTTTTTCCTTAATTGAAAGTCATAATAACCGGATTTCAACTGTAACACAAAAAAAAATAACCACAAAGTATATTTTCTTAAAAATTCACAATAATTTTCATTTTTTTTATTAATTTATACTCATCTGATATATTTTGTCTTCTCTGTTATTTATTAAAATCCTTCCTTCTTTTCCACAATCGTTTTCCGAAAATATTATTTTTGTTGATGATAAAAAATTGAGGGTTAATCGCGCCATTTGACAGCTACGTACAAACTCCCTAGAAATCCCCTCGCCCCTCTGATTCTAACTACACAACGCCGCGACGCAAGATTAATGGCCAAAACACGTTCGAAAGCACTGAGAGCTTATTATACCTAAAACACTATACTTCGTTTCACACTTACTATACATTTTGCGTAGTATATTCAATTCTCGCCAACAAACTATACAGCGTAGTATCTTCCAACATGGCGGACTTGGCAACGCTGATGCCGGTAGTGGGTCAAGTGTCCTACTTTTCGGTGGGGATAAAATGGCGGCGACAGGAACGTTCTTGCATAGTGCGTATACAATCTACCATAATCATGATTCAATCCCCTTAGAAGTATGTCACGTGATTTATAGTACAGTCTGTACCAAATGTACTCTAATATCATTAATTGTGACAGATAATTAATATGTCAAAAAAATAATTTCTTAAAATTTGATTTAAAGAGTTCACTCTGCCTCAGCAATAAAAGGAAGGAGTTTAATTGTCAGATAAGTAACTTGCTAATGATTAAGATTTCAAGTTTATCCTAAATAAAGATCAGATACTTTGCGTTATTTATGATGTGTTACAGGATAAAAGGCAGAGGAATACAAAAAAAAAGATGTTAGACAATTAAACATCTTTTATGTGCTACTATTTACAGCATGAGAATGTATGTACATCAACTGGAATTTACTCAGAAGGTCCTGTTTTCACATTGAGAGCTACTCGTTATGAATTCTTCTTGGTTACTGGTGCACTGTAAGCTTAAAGGAACATCCTGATTTTTAATTAAAGACTAATAGTGATTCCACTATTATTTAATTTATTAACGCTACTGTTAAAAAGGAATTATTTTAACAAAAGCTTTTTTAGCCACTGGGGACTGCCTAGGTGAGTTATTTGTGACAAATTGACACACTTTCAGTAAAATTTCCTAGAGTAGTATATGGTTTATCGCTTTTGTTTTAACTTGTTAAAACAAAAGTCATAGACAATATACTGCTGTAAAAGCTTTATTGAAAGAGTGTCAATTGGTCACAACTCTCTCGAGTGGTCCTCGCAACAGGTTTAATGATCTAATAAATTTTACTTTTCTAGGTTATTGAAACTTATCACAATAGGAAAGCATTTGCAGAGAATATCAATGAAGAATCTTTTTAAAGGGAGAGATAATAGACAGTTCCTATTTCTATTTATGCAACTTTTAATGCAGTTATAATTCTTACAGGTAATAGTTTGATACAGTATTCTATTATTGTAATAAACATTTTAATTTTTTTAGTCAGTTTAGTAAAAATGAATGTGTAATAAAATATATGTAGATATTTAAACGAATATAAAATATTAAAAGACTAAATAACATATTTTTTGTAACAGCTTAGATGAAATGTCATTAAAATTTACATCCAACAGACGCATGCTTACGGTTTAATGTTGATATTTCTATTGGTCATGTTCTTGCGGCACCTGGTGGACTGAAATCAATAATAATGTTAAAGTATGTGGATTACATTTCCATGCATGTAGAAAGTACATAAGACAGTCATATTTCTTCTGAACTTCATACCCAGTTTCATGTTTGTTCTAAGAGATAAACTTTTATGCTGAAACTTACTTTTAATATATAGTAATTTATCACTATCTGCTATACTTAATTCTGCTTTCTTGCAGGGTATAGTATCATCTGTGGAATAATACATTAATCAATATGGTTTAGCATCAGTAATAAGGGATGTAAGTCATTTACAGAATTTAAATTTCCATTTTAATAAATTTTACCTGTGTTTCTTAAAATATTTCTAATCTTGTTTATCATAGATTTTTTTTTAAAAGCAGATATAACTAAAAAGTGTTTTATTTTTGTATTTTCTTCACCCGTTGATTGCATCAATTTCTTCCAGCCTTTATTTAACCAGTTCTCATAATTTATATCATTTCTTGTTCTATTGCTGGCTGATATGTTTAAGTTATTATTTAATTGAGAAATCTCAATGAAGGTTTTGATCATTAAATCTTTCAGTTTTACTGCAGTTATTGAAATAGTTATGGAATATTAAATAAAAAAAAATAATGGTTTTATAATATATTACACTAGATTTAATATTGATTGATATAGTTGAAAATCAGGAAGCATTAATAATAATACTTTGCTTTTCTATTAATTTATAGAATGTAAAGAAATAGAAAGAAAAGAGAAAGGGAAAGAGAAAGAATATTTACATATTAATTTGTAAAATGTTGGCTTATGCTTCACTAAAATATTTAGAGACCTATGATAACGTTCTTGACTGTTATTGGTCCTCACATCTTGATTGAAAACGCTAAGTATTTCACTATTTGTTTGTTTAATCCAAAACCTTTCAATATATGATAATAAATTTTTAACAGCCTTTATTTTTTGTAGATCCTGATTTGCGAGCATATTTTCTTTAATTATTTGATATCCTCTTTTAATGGAGGATGCAGGTAAGAGAGGTAAATTCTGAAGCTGACGCAAAAAGAACGTTCCTTGAACGTTTGTAATCAATTTTTCTTTTTTTAAGCAACTAAAGACTTCATATTTTTTAGCACGCTTTACAATGTTCTAAAACATTATAATTAAATGATTATAATTGCAACTTATTGCTAAATAATTATATACTTACATGCACATAGTGAAAATAGCATCCTTTTAATTTGCAAAGAGGATATACTATTTTTAGTGCATTTTGTAACGCTAATTCGAAGTCTGACATTATGCTGTGTATAATAATATCTTTCATTATATTATTTTTCAAATATGTGAAGACCTCCACATACGCTATTTCATTTTTTCGAGGCATTAACACCCAAACACATGGTAGGAACTGAGGTATACACGTTAATATATCAATGATTCAAGATGTTAATTAACAACTAAATTTAGATCTTACCTTTTGATTTATTCTGCCCATAATAGTTAATAGTTGATACACATCCTTCAATTGGGGCTTTGAATAATAAGTAGCATCAACACAATATTCATGGAAATTTTGAAACATTTCAAGTAATATGGTGTCATATAAAATAACTTGATATCCAACATTTGTTTCTATGACATTAATTGATATCTTATGCCAACAATTCTCAATAGAAAATTTTAATGCCTCCTGCCATATTTCATTGTTAGTTATTTGTTGTATATCTTTCATACTTTTTGGTCTATATAGATAATTGTGCGTTCTTTTTCTTTTTAAAGTACTATTTATATGCTTATATGTAATAGTTCGTGCTGCTTCCACATGCCTTGCAAATGTATATGATAGGAAGGATTAAACAAAATTTACTTATAGCCATATAAACAACGTTTATAAAACTTACTCTTTACATTTATAGTCATATGCTTCTTTAAGGGAAATAGGAAGGTTTTTGACGCAATTAAATATATCTTCTCTAAATAACGCGGTTTTTAAATATTCATTTTCCTTTTCATGATTGTGTTTACGGATAGGATAAAATCTATTTGAAAGTGTTTTTGCGCTTCCAGTGCACTCGAGTCTTTTACACTTCAGATATCTAAGCAATAATTATATTTATTATTAAAATATTATTGTAATATTACAAAAAGAAATTGTATTTCCAATTAAGTAATATCTTTTGTATTATTTAATTTCTGAATTTAACTTACACAACTTCATGTCCATCTTTATTTCTTTTTTTTACATTAACATAATAACAAAAACCGTCTTCATATACAATTTTTGAAGTTTTTAAATTATTCATTTTTATAATATATCAAAAATCTACATCTATACGAATATGTTCACTTAAAATTTAACACCATACTGGAACCATCGTTACTCATTAGTATCAAGAAGTACTTGCGTTTCCCAGTTTAACGGTCAAAACAAGAATACAATTTTGTTTTGTAAACATATTTTGACAGAATAAAATAAAATTAAATATGATCACTAAAGACTTACTATATATTATCATTGCTTTAATTTAGACAAATTTTGTTTTAGGTAAGTTTAGATTGAAATTATATAATAATATAATGTATATAATAATATCAAATAAATTTTTTCCTATCGTTAAAATGTAGTTGAAAATTTAAATATATCTATTAAAAAAGAACATTTAAAAAATTATGTAAGAAATATATTTCCATTTTTCTGAGGGATTCTTAATTTATAATTATAATTTATATAATGCACCATACAAAATAATCTTTTATATCTCTTTATTTAATTGTAAAGTACATTATAACATTCACAAGGACTACAATTAAGTATAAAAAGAGAACAAGATGAAGAAATAGAATACGTACATGCCAAGCAAATACCCTTCAATGCGTTAAAATTATAAATGATACAATGAAATATTAGTAGTTATTTAAATTCTTGTTTATAATTATATTAGTCATCATTAGATATCAATTCATATCTTTAAAATAAGAGCATGTATCCATTTATAGAGGCATTGGAAATGTGTATTATCTCTCCCTTTAAAAAGATTCTTCATTGATATTCTCTGCAAATGTTTTCCTATTGTGATAAGTTTCAATAACCTAGAAAAGTAAAATTTATTAGATCATTAAACCTGTTGCAAGGACCACTCGAGAGAGTTGTGACCAATTGACACTCTTTCAATAAAGCTTTTACAGCAGTATATTGTCTATGACTTTTGTTTTAACAAGTTAAAACAAAAGCGATAAACCATATACTATTCTAGGAAATTTTACTGAAAGTGTGTCAATTTGTCACAAATAACTCACCTAGGCAGTCCCCAGTGGCTAAAAAAGCTTTTGTTAAAATAATTCCTTTTTAACAGTAGCGTTAATAAATTAAATAATAGTGGAATCACTATTAGTCTTTAATTAAAAATCAGGATGTTCCTTTAAGCTTACAGTGCACCAGTAACCAAGAAGAATTCATAACGAGTAGCTCTCAATGTGAAAACAGGACCTTCTGAGTAAATTCCAGTTGATGTACATACATTCTCATGCTGTAAATAGTAGCACATAAAAGATGTTTAATTGTCTAACATCTTTTTTTTTGTATTCCTCTGCCTTTTATCCTGTAACACATCATAAATAACGCAAAGTATCTGATCTTTATTTAGGATAAACTTGAAATCTTAATCATTAGCAAGTTACTTATCTGACAATTAAACTCCTTCCTTTTATTGCTGAGGCAGAGTGAACTCTTTAAATCAAATTTTAAGAAATTATTTTTTTGACATATTAATTATCTGTCACAATTAATGATATTAGAGTACATTTGGTACAGACTGTACTATAAATCACGTGACATACTTCTAAGGGGATTGAATCATGATTATGGTAGATTGTATACGCACTATGCAAGAACGTTCCTGTCGCCGCCATTTTATCCCCACCGAAAAGTAGGACACTTGACCCACTACCGAAAAAACCTTCCCTCAACTAGGGCCCCGTAGGATAACTTAGGTCCCCGTAGGATAACTAACCAACGGTACCATAGGGTGAAAAATACCCCCTCCCTAACCAAACCCGGTCCCACTATAAGACCTTCCAACTGTGACATAGGGTGAAAAATACCCCCTACCTAACCAAACTCGGTCCCACTATAAGACCTTCCAACTGTGACATAGGGTGAAAAATAACCCCACCCTCCCTAACCAAACTCGATCCTACTATAAGACCCTTTCCTTCCTCATCCCCACCACTACCATACTAAGAGAGTCTTATCCCCACCCATCCCCCTTCCACAATCCACACCACAAAACAGCTTCCCCCACTCCCTGTCATCGGAACCGCATAGCTCCTCTACTGTAACTTCCGTAAAGAACACGCGGTAAAGCGCCGTGAGATGAATCGCCATTTTTAAGGGGATGCATTGAGCGACCCAAACAATCATTCAAGTTTATTTTCCAAACTATTAGGAATATGAACTTTTTTGTAGAGATTAAATTTACTCTTTTAAATGTATTGAAGCGCGCTACAAACTCGGTTTCTCAAAATTATAAAAAAAAAATTTTTTCATAAAAATTATAAAAACTTGTAATTTTCTTGGTCATACTAATATTGAAAATTTAGCCTTGTAGCGAGCTAAAGAAAAGTTCTATGACTAATTGGAGACCAAAAAGAAACAAATATACCTAAAAATGTGGAAGATTTTTTTGAAAAACTAAATCAGCTATTCAAAGACAAGTTTTAAACTGTTTGGCCGACGGAGAAGTTTCACAGTGCGTTAGACAAGGACAGGCCTATTAGCTCTCTCGCTTTGAAAAAGGCACCCACTCTCTCCCCACCATTTCCCGCTAAACCAACCAACTCTCTTACACACAGCAAGATGGCTGGCTAACACTGCCTGTCGGTATGAATCCGTAGTAGAATAAAGGAACAAATAATTATTTCTAGGTTTTAGGTTAAGGTTTTCGCAAAACCGACCTTGTACCGCCCTTCCATATCATTTCGGGAGGCTACAGTAAAATTTTCAAAGTATTTAGTCATCTACAAATCTCAAAACACTTGATTCAGTTGACGAATGCACGACTCATTGCAGCCGATGCTGATGCGCTATACAAGTTAGCGATCAGTGTCGGCTGCTACGAGTTACGCTTTCTTCAACTAATTCAGGTTTTTTGAGACTGTGCGAAACAGCGTCCAAGTAGGCTCCAAACCTGGGGTCAGATGGGAAGGTTTTTCTTAAAATAAAATGTTCAAAGACAATTTAAGAGGGAAAAGGAGTCTTTATTTAAATAAATAATATTGTACAAAATTTACAATATATATATATATATAAATGACCGCTAGACTTAAATATATCGAATTCCTAGGGAATTTGCTCCCGTCAAATTCTAGGAAATTTCTTTCGCAGAAGATACCAAAGAACTCTAGGAACGAAAATTCCCTAGGAAGGTACGCGGACTGCAGAGCTCCCTGACCGGACAATTTTGCTGGGGTATTCCCCAGCAAAATCCCCAGCCACAGGAGGAAGCAAAGGTGGAGAAGTGGTTTAGGGAAGGGCAAGTCCCCTTACAAACAAGCCTCCTTCTCCAGAAGCTCTAGTGGCTCCGAGCCACCCCAACCCCTAGGGTGAATTTACCCCTCCTTACTACCCGACTCTTGCGAGAGCCCTGGACTTTGGGTTAGGAACACTGAGTCCGAGTAAGCCCTCGGAGGCAGTGTGGTAGGGGAAGGAGAGGGTGGATTTCTCCCGGGCAGTCCCCGGAGAAGTCTCCCTTAGGAGGGAGGAGAGTGCCGCAGAGGGGTAGTCCCCTCTTGGTAGGTGGTGGGTGGTTGGGTGATACCTACCAAAGTATTCGACCCGTAGAGTTCGCCGGTGGAGGCGCTCGTTTGCTGGCCTGGTGGAGGCGCCGATGTCGTGGAGGCGTCCAAAAGGTGCCTGGTGAGGCGGTGATGCCAAGAAGGCGCAAAAATGGCTAGCGGTGCTGGCTAGCGGTGCTGACTGCTGCTGCTGTTGCTGCTGCTGTTGCTGCTGCTGCTAGCGGGTTTGGGCTGCGATGGGTCCTTATCAAGGACCCATCTATATAATTCCGCGGCACGAAACTTGCCAGCGACAGAGCTGCTCGTGGCGCTAGCCACCTAGTGGCCAGGCGCGCAAGTCGTGCCGCTGCCGCGACGTGCCAGGGCCAGTTCACGCGCAAGCGCGCCGCTGTGAAATAGCGAGTGAGACAGAGTGAGCAGCTAGACGTTGGCGGTCTAGCCGTCACTCTGAGCGCAAGAGAGAAAGGGAGATATAGCAGAAAATGCGGAATCTACTTCTCGACATTTTTGCTCCTCCAGATCTCGAACAGAGACTTATAGATGATAAAATACTTTGAAAAATTTACTGTAGCCTCTCGAAATGATACGGAAGGGCGGTACAAGGTCGGTTTTGCGAAAACCTAACCCTAAAACCTAGAAATAATGATTTATTCTTGTATTGCGCTACGGAATCACACCGACAGGCAGCGTTAGCCAGCCGTCTTGCTGTGTGTAGGAGAGTTGGTTTGTTTAGCGGGTAATGGTGGGGGAGAGAGTGGGTACCCCTTCTAAAGCGAGAAAGCTAATAGGCCTGTCCTTGTCTAACGCATTGTGAAACTTCTCCGTCGATAGAACAGTGTAAAACTTGTCTTTCAATAGCTAATTTAGTTTTTCAAAAAAATCTTCCACATTTTTATGTATATTTGTTTCTTCTTGGTCTCAAATTAGTCATAGAGCTTTTCCTTAGCGCGCTGCATGGCCTAATTTTCAATATTACTATGACCAACAAAATTACAAGTATTTGTAGTTTTTATGAAAACTTTTTTTTATAATTTTGAGAACTCGAGTTTGTAGCGCGCTTCAGTACTGTCAAAAGAGTAAATTTAATCTCTACAAAAAAGTTCATATTCCTAATAGTTTGGAAGATAAACTTGAATGAGTGTTATAGTTGCTCAATGCATCCCCTTAATGGCCGTGGTGTTTTTTTAAAGTGCAGCACGTGCGCGGGTGTATAGTGTGCTCCATTGCATGTATTTCCTCAAAAAGCTGCCTTGGTATATTAATTTGTGGTAAGCATTTATAAATTCATATTTTTTCTGTCTTTAAAGCTCTTAAAAATCAATAATTTGTTATTTATACCATAAATTAAAAAATGAATATTGGTGGTTATCTTTAGTACGTAGATTAGAAAACACAGATTTATTAATTCTTTTTTTCACAGGATTTCATTGTAATATAACTGCAAATATTGTGCTACGACTGGCCCTGCTGATTTTGTATTTGCTCCTTCAAGTATCAATTTTGGTAAGTCAAACTTATACTTTTACAAACAATTCTCCCATGACACTCTATTTCACTATATAAGTAAATATTTTCCATTAAAACGTTTTCTTTTCTTCTATCCATTGCATATTAACTAATATTTCCATTTAGCAGACAAATCGCCTATGTAACTCCAAATATAAATGTCGAAATCATATTAGACGACTCACTATATCCTTTCCTAAGTCTTTTGGGCAATTATAGTGTAGCATATTATAGTCTATTTGATTATTCTTATTTTCTTAATTGAATATTTTTGCATTAAATGAACAATGCTTCATTTTCACTTATCTTTTATAAATATCCTAGAAATGCAAAGAATTGTTCACACATATAAGTAATGGCTCATATTATAGTCATCAAACTTGATCTATATGCAATGAAAAACAATTTTCTTTTTACAGGATCTCTTATATCAGTGAATACATAGCCACATAATTCTGTGTGCTCCGCTGCTGGCTGTCTCTTCAGATTTAATGGTTATAGTGAAGTGTAGTGGCTATGGACCTTAGCTAATTTACAGCTAGTCAATCTTATAGTTGCTCTCCACTTCACCTTCTACGGATACAATCAAAATAGCTGATTATAATTAATCTTCAGAATTTAAGGTTGGTTGAACTAAACGTTTTCATTTTCATTCATCTCTATCCATACTACGAAGAAATACGACTCTAATTCGATAAATCAACGTTTTTTAAGCTTCTACTTAATTTTGGAGAAAAAAGGAATGTTTTTTAATTTTATCTAATTATACAGTCATGTAGCGAATGAAATTCTGGGTTTTACAGTATGTATTTTGTGAGGGTTCGTGACTCCCTAATGCCCTTTACTAACTATGAAATACAACTTTAACTCGATAAACTCACGTTTTCTAATTTTGGGTTATATTTTTGAAATAGCAGGAAATTTTTTCAGGTTTTTTTAACTATTTAGTTTTGATATCCATTTAATTTGGATTATAATGGTATGAGTATCCTGAGGGTTCGCCACTGTGTTAATGTCTTTTTTTTTAGAAATAGCGACAATTGTGCAACATGAATAATTATTTTATTAAATCTTGTTTTGCAGCGTGTCATTCTTGCTACCTATATATTTGAGGCCTGTAGATTGTTTGGAGAATATTGGATTATCTTGAACGCACGATTTTATTTCAAGGAAGTCAAAGTTTATCTGCAAGGTAAGCCATTTATTTCTTAGATTTAATCAAATTTTCCATTGAAAATTAGACCTCCCGCAAATTGAGAGTTAAAATGTGATTGCTTTATGGTATAATTTGATACATTTACAGCACACTTGACTAAAAGACGCCTAAAAAATGTCTTTAAGTCATTTGGTGCTGTATGGGAATTTTAACAAATACAATTAGCAAGTGTTTATTAAAAAATAATAGAATTTGCATAAAAACTGCAGTATGTTTATTGAAAATGAATTTGTTTAACGAAAAATTATACAAAATATAATTTGTAATAAATCATTTGAATGGCAAAAATAATGTTTCCATATGTTTTAAGTTTTGGCTTTAAGTATTAAATTAAATATTAATCTAAAAATTATTTGAAATAAGATCTAGTTATTTTCAACTCTCTAGCTATGGTCCATTTTTCATGTTATTACTATTTATACTTGTAGTATTTATATATTGTTAATATTTTTGTTTTGTTTACCTATGCAGCATTCCTGATATTCCCATACACCTTAAATTCCATAACAAATCTTAATCCTCTCCCTTCCACTTTTTTCAATTTCTTCATTTTTATGATACTAATTTCCTTTGTTACTTTCTATCATCGTTTTCTATGAGTGTGTTTAAATAAATTAACTATAATATTTTAATTATACAACTCCATTCAATTACTTGCGAGATTGAAAAAGACAATTATACGAAGTACTTTTGAAAGCTTGCAATAGTTACATTAAAATGTATTTTAAAGTAACTTTGCTTGTGATACATGTTTATTTATTTGGTTGATTAAAAAAATAAATTTAAATATGGGAATTAAGGTGATGAGAGACAGAGAATATTACAAAAAATAAACATAATAAATATGACGTAAAGAACTATTAGTTCATGATAAATAGATAATGAGAATAATAATTTGAATAATCTTGTAATTTTATATATGTTGATTCATAAAGGTGGACAAGATTTTTTTTTTCTATTTACTCTTTTAATCCATTTGTGTATACATTCCGAGTATACTGCGACAGACTTTTTGCCCATAAGTCCAATTTTTAGAGATTACAATACGATTAATAATTTTTTTAATGGAACACCATATACAGTGGTTGACTCACTTAATTTATTCCTTAAAGCAAAGAAGAATATATGCTTATAGTGTGGATAGAGGCACGTGATTTATAAAATATTAACAGGAGGAAGACATGGAGAAGGAGAGCTGAACGCTGATTTATACACATGGCGCATCGCTCATCCTCTCTCACTCCTAGTTACCTCTCTCCTCAAACGTAAACAAACTTGCCTATTATTCCGGTTTCTTGATGGAAGAAAGAGGCAAGGATTGATAGAAGTGTGTGGGAGTACGGTGGGTCAATACGTTGGTAAATTAAGCTCTCTTTCTTTTTCTGTGAATGAGAGATAGAGAGTGAGTGAATGAGTGAATGAGTGAGTGGGTGAGTGAGTGAGTGAGTGCATGTGAGAGAGAGAGAGAGAGAGAGAGAGGATATTGTTAAATTCCAGAGATAATGAGTGATTGCGGAAGGCAGAATGAAATAGTTTAATGACGGATTGAATGATGGTGAATAATTGAAAACGAAAGAGAGAATGAAATTGAATGACAAAGAGCGAAAGAGGATGATATTGGTGAATGGAGGTGAATGACGAAGCGAGTGAGAGAATGAAAGAGAGGATGAAAATGGTGAATGATGGAGCAAGTGAGAGAATGAAAGAGAGGATGAAATTGGTGAATGATGGAGCGAGTGAGAGAATGAAAGAAAGAGAGAAGAGAGAGAGCTTACACTATAGTCTTGTCACATCGTTAACACTCACTCATTTCTATTAATCTCCTGTCTTCCTCTTCCATCAATAAATCAGGGTAGTAAGTTATTTGTCTACTGTTTGAGGAAAGAGGTACCTAGGAGTAAGAGAGAGTTAGCGATACACTACGCGTGTACCAGCGTATGGTTCTCCTTCTTTATATATCTTCCTTCCTGTCGATGTTGAATAAATCACGTGCCTTATTTCCTTTCACCATGAACGCTTTTACTTCTAGGGTTAATTATATATGTGAAAAGACCTGCGTACTTGCATATATTATTATATCTGTTTTAACAGTTTTCTACAAAATTTGATTAATTAATCTTTATATGTAGTCATTGATTAATTACGATATTACGTACCATATTTGGTTAGAGTAAACTTTGATTGATACAGATGAAAAAAATATTGCTTTTGCTTTCTTGCTAATCTAAACAGATATTATTGAAGAATATAATTATGTAATTTTCATATTAAAACAGACACAAAGATGACGAAGGTTAAAAGATTTTCGGATTTATCTCAACATCAGAAAAATCGACGCCTCCGTAAAGGAAACATTTTAAGATCTGAAAGGCAAAGTAGCGCAGGAATATTAGCAGATAATATTGAACATAAAGGTTCTCCCTTGTTCGAAGCTGACAGTAATCACATATTTTCTGTAAATAGTAGCCCTCATGTTGAAGATATATCTGTAAATACTCCAAGCTCTTCACTCCTTTATAATTTTTTACACGTAGACGATACAGTTCTTGCTACTAATTATAAAGGTGTAAGCTCATTAGAACACCTGACATTACGTTCCAAACTTATCTTATGGGCCGATAAACATCATGTTCAAGGCAAAACTTTAACGTCCTTGCTAAAAATTCTGAGAGAAGAGGGACATCACGATTTGCCTAAGGATGGAAGAAGTTTAATGAGAACACCTCGCACTATAATCGTAACTAAAAGATCAGGTGGTGATTACTTTCATTATGGATTATTACAGGGAATATTGGATCAACTGTATCAATTGGATGAAATGATTCAAACTGATACGATTTTTATCAACGTTAACATTGATGGATTACCCCTTACAAAGAGTTCGAAGAGTCAATTATGGCCGATATTAGTTCAAATTGTGCATATACAATTAAAAATACCGTTTATAATTGGAGCATTTCACGGATTCAAAAAACCAAATGCAGAAAATCATTTTCTCATTCCTATCGTTGACGAATATAAAGAATTAAACACAAGTGGATTTACTTTTAATGGTAATCGGTTTTTTGTTCAAATTCGTTCAATCATTTGCGATTCTCCAGCAAGAGCCTTGGTTACATGCACAAAGGGACACAACGGTTATTTTGGTTGCAGTAAGTGTGTTGTTGAAGGTGACTATGAATATCGCAAAATGCTTTTCATCGAAGACAATTGCGCTCTACGTACGGATGAAGACTTTGCTTCGCGTAAAAACCCTGAGCATCATATAGGTATATCCCCTTTTGAAAATATTCTATTGCCGATGGTAACCACATTTCCTCTTGACTATATGCATCTCATTTGTTTGGGCCAAATGAAGAAAATGCTTCGATTATGGTTGTCTGGTCCTAAAAACAAGGGCACTCGATTGTCTTCGAAAGAAACTGAAAAATTGTCCCATCATTTAAAAAGTCTGAAGCCGTGGGTACCGCAGGAATTTGTTAGGACACCGACAAGCTTAAAAGATTTAGATCGATGGAAAGCAACGGAGTTATGGATTTTTCTGCTTTATTTAAGTCCTATTGTTATGGAGAATTATCTATCTATTGACGTCTTCAAACATTTTCTTGCTTTTCATTGTGCAATAAGAATCTTAACTCATTACGAAAATTATAAGCTATATAACGCATATGCTAAAAATCTTCTACGATATTTCGTGCAACAATTTCCACATATTTACGGCAAAGAACATATGATATATACTGTTCATAATCTAATTTATATTAGTGATGATTCGTTGCGTTTTGGGCCTCTAGATACATTTAGCTCTTTTCCATTTGAAAATCATTTGCATTCTCTGAAAAAATTATTAAGGAAGTACGAAAAGCCTCTTCAACAAATACATCGAAGAATTATCGAAGGGAATACTGCAACGCAATTAAAATGTAACTTAAAATTGCCACAATACCCTTCATTAAAAAAGAAGCTTATGAATCATACATCATTTAACGAGTACAATTTCTATGAGTGTATTATGTTCGAAAACTTTACGTTGTCATCTGCGAAGAGGTGTGACCGAATATGTTACTTGAAAAGCAACAAAGTTTTTCTTGTACGGCATATTGGAGAGAAAAATGGAGAAACTGTCGTCATAGGCCAAGAATTTATACATTATGATAGTTTCCCTCATTATCCATTCAACTCGAAAGATGCTAACATATATGTGGTTACTGACGACTTGGGAGAACCTTTAATAGTTAATACTAATCAGATCGCTTCAAAAGCTATACTCATTCCATGGAACGATAAATTCTGCGTTTTTCCTCTCCTACATACATACCATTAAATAGGTACTACAATTGTTGTATACGAATGCTAAGAGTAATAGTGGCTAATTTTAAATTGCTCCTTTATCATCCTTATGTAATTTCCTTTCTTCATAGATGTTTTACGTAGCTGTGGCGCATGAATGGTGTAGCGCTATTCCTAGCTCCTGGATCTCCTTAGATAAAAAATCCTGCATGTGGCCTTCTCATATTAAAGATCCGTCCAAATTAATTAAAAAGCAAGACCTTCCTGAATCTTCCTGGCAATCAGTACCCTGCAAACACATCTTAGGACCTTTCCGTAAATATTCCGTAACACAATATGGTATAAACCTAACATGAAATGAATGTTATTATTAATTTGTTTACCCGTAAATATAGCTACATATGAAATAGCTAGAAAAGCCGAAAGCCATTCTCAATTTATATCGTCCGATGAAGGTATAATGGCAACATTAAACGAACTTATTTCTGATCCTTTGCCGCAAAAGAGAAGAAGGAAGAAAAATGCAAAGTTCTTTGATTCTGAAGAATCATCACACTCTTCTGAGGAATCAGAGAGTCGTGTAATGAAAAAACAACGTTCAAGTAAATGTCAAAATAGTAATTATATAGCCTGGTATAGGGATATATTTCTTAATATTTGTGTTTCACGGATTTTCCTTTTATCTCCTAATTGAAATCATCTCTTTTTTCTATATCCAGAAGTAACGAAATCATCAATCCCACCCCCTCCTTCTAATTATGTTTGCACGGATAATCCTGATATACAGCAACATGATCCAGTTCCGAGCATATCACAGAATGGTACGTTTAGTATAACTCTGATATACATATAATTTTTAGGTGGTCTGTATCTTTTAAACGTAAAAAGAGATTGAGTATTTAGTTTTCATTAATAACAAATATATGTATGACTTTGTATAGTTGGGTAGATTAACAATAAAAGCAAGATTTATTTTTGTACGTAGTATGACTACTCAGAAACTATATATATTTTTTCATTTTAATGATTACTACATTTTTGTAACTCCTTCGTTTTATACATAACTGCTTGTTTAATGCAAATGAAAAGTTTTTAAAGTTTATAACCACCATATAATGTTTTTTAAATATTCCCTCTTGCAATTTATAAGAAATCGCCAATATATATAGCTTGTTTGCTACTTTCAACGGTTACTTTAAAATTCATTCAAATTAATGAAATCTAATAAATCCTCATATATTGTATTTAAGAGTTGCTCAACTTTAACATTGAAAGGAGTCAGTATAATTCAAATTTATAAATTTTACAGAAAGCACCTGTGAAAGGTCGAAGGTACATGACGCTCAAAGTCATACCGGGTCTAGAACTCCTGCCACTCAAAGTAAATTATTTAGATTGTCAACAAATCATTTAAACTTCCCTTCTTATCTTTTTCCACATCATCCTTTCCTTCCTTTTCAACAATTACTCAGATGATTCGACTGCCACCATGGACTTTGAAAGACAGAAACAAATGACGTCCTTCAAGAAAGGACCTACCGTTTTCGTTGAAGCTGAAGAAGCGGTTACTCCTGTATATAGTGCCGGAGACAATACCTTAGAACCTCTCTTTCTGAACATTGATTTCAATGCTTCTTGTACTGCTGAATCTGAACCAGTTGAGAATACTGCAGGCCCTTCGACACTAGTTAATGATCGTAGTAAGTGCAATACATATTCAAAATATTGATTGCAAAATTATTATTTATAACTCACATTGCATATTATTTTAGCTCTTGCAAATGTGGAGCGGCTGCTTATATCGTTACATCGTAAAGCGGATATAATAATTAATCAGTTCAATCTAGAACATTCAATGGCAATGGAGGAGGGCTTGCTGCCGTTACTTCCATTTAACGAAAAAGCAGAATTTGAAAAGTTTTGTGAGGATCTGAACGACAATGCCCATATGAGAGATCAGACCGTATGTATATTTATTATGAGTACATGATTTATTACTTCATCTTTTTATCAATTAATATAAATATATATGTACATATCAAGAGACACGGTAGCATCTCGATGGCAAGTACATATAAAAGTAGATAATGACATATATGTGTATATTTTATTTTTCAGAAACGAAAAATTCTTTTAATCGGGGGAAAAAATTATAAAAAACTAGCTTACAATGTTATGAGCCAGTTTCTACAAATAAATTAGCTATGAGCCTAACATGGGATGGCCAACGTAATACAACTGGTATCAAGGCCACTTCATTTGTAAATATCCTGATGGGTGAGTATTTCCAAAACATATATTTTATTTTTTATGAACAAGGCCGTATAGGGTGAAAAAGAATACATTTGTGTATTTGCGAGTTGAAAAATTTCAAAATTACTTCATTTTCATCTATCTTTTTGTATATTATATGTACACGTGAATAATCCACATTATTCGTCGAACATTTAAGATTTTATATAAATTTTGAATTTTTTAGAGATTATTATGTAACTTCGTTAAAATAATATTTATTATTTTAGCGACTATATTAAATAGCCATGCAGCAAGCGCTTTGCAAGATGGCATTGCAACAGTATGCAAGGAATGGTTACGACGGGCTGGAGATCGATATAGGTACCACCAGAAGTAAGCTCGTGAAACTTAAATAGATCGTTATGGATTAGCAGCTATTTTGTTCAATTTTGTGTATAGTAATAATTACATGATATTTTATTTGTATAACTATATATTATCACTTTTGTTACGTAAATTTCCTAATATATTATATATATGTAGTCATTATACATACTCTATATATACAAATTATAAATAATATGGGAAATTTAATATAATTATCAATAACTTTAATAAATATAAACTTAATTTTTAATATCTGTGTAGATTTTATTGAAAAAAAAACCACGTAATTGCGTATGATATGTAATGACTTAAAGACGTCAGATTCTTTACTACCAAAAGACGTCATTTCGTTTAGTGCTAAAAGACATCTTTTATTTATAGCTAAAAGACGTCTTTAAGTATCTAGAAATCTGACGTCTTTAAGACGTTAGAAGTCGGGACATAAGACGTCTTTTCGGCATCCTTTCGGCGACTTCCTACACAAACTGAAAGATGTCTTTCAATATAGTCTGACGTCTTTTAGACGTGTTTTCGTCGTCTCTGTGCTCTCTGGGTCCGTGACCTTACCTACAGAAAACATTCAGAACAGTTTTCAAGCTGTAGATCCCCCTGGAATATCTCAGTCGAAGCATCGTCCGATGTCGGTTGAATGGAAATCTTCAAGGGTTTTATGTTATGATTTGTATATTTTGTTTTTTTTATTTGCAATACTTATATTACGGGGTACAGTGGAATGGTGGAGAGGTAACTGAAGAAACACCAATGTAAGGGAAAAAGCCTTCGGCATAAAAAACCCTCTTTATTGAAATACAAATTTACTTATAAAAAAATATAAATGAACCAGGAATTGTGCGTCCTGTCGAATCCCAGCCACTTAGCAACAGTATACTTTAATGGAGTAGACTGCATATTTCAGGTTATTCCAGATGACTTCCCAATAAAAACAGCAACAGCATCTATAATTAAAAAAAATTATTTATATATTTATATTTATTATATTTTTTTATTAGTCTTTGACTTTTATTAACTCTTACCGATTTGGTGGTGACTGCCTGTCACACACAGCTAACATAGGCTGCATATTACGTAAACGTAATAGTAATTTGCCTACGCGAGACTGCAGGTTGCTCCGCTGCCGGTTGCTCCGCTGCCGGTTGTTCCGCTGCCGGTTGTTCCGCTGCAGGTTGCACCGCTGCGGGCAGCATTTGCAGGGCTACGGGCAGCGAATGTGGTCGCCGCAGTGGCTGCTGCTGATCAGGTATCGTGCGATACCCTCTTCGCACTGCTTGCTGCTGCTGCTGCTCTTCATTCTGCACAAATGGTCTCACTACTGCCACTGGCACAGAGGACTTCTCCACGTCCGACATAGTGAACTTTTTTTGTGGTAGCACAATTTTACGTCCGGAGCTCATGGTGTTTTACTGAAGACTAAAGTGAAGAGTGCTCTCCTCTCTTTACTCCAGATGAAGTTTACATATCTTTATCAATACATATTAGCTTTCTCTCTCTCCACTTCGGATGCAGTTTACATCTTATTATCAATGCGGAGAGAAGTTTATATCCATTTCTCAATACATATTAGGTTTCTTTCCGTTAACTCCACATGAATTAGTAAAAGGTATATTTACAATAATATTTTTCAAATTATTTGATAAAAGAAATAGTAAAGGTTAATTTACAATGATATTTTTTCAATTTGTTGGATAAAATAATTTAATAGTAAAAGAAAAAGAAATGTGGTGGTTCCTCTTCTTCTCTCTTAGTCTGCTTTGACGCAATATCTTTTTCCTCCTCCTCCTCCTTCTCCACTACTTTTTTCTCCTCTTCCTTCTTCGTTTGCTTTGACTCAATATCTTTCTCCACCTCTATTTTTTTTCCTCTTCTTCCTTCTTCATCTCCTTTGACTCAATATCTTCCCTAGTCTCTTTCTCTTCGTCTTTCTTCACTTTATTTTAAAAATACAAACAGGTAATAATTATGAAAAGGTAAAAAAAGATAAAATAAATACTTACATTCTTCCTCCTCTACTTTTTTCTCCTCTTCCTTCTTCGTCTGTTTTGACTCAATATCTTTTTCCTCAGCCTGTTTCTCTTCGTCTTTCTTCACTTTATTTAAAAAAAAACAATAATTATGAAAAAATGTAAAAAATAAATACTTACAGTTTTTATGCAAATAAAGATGCAGTTTCCGTTCATACTCTTCGAAGTAACCATTGACGTATTCCTCTGTCAATTCTCTGGGAAGAGTGGGTGAAAGAGGAACAATATCCTCTTGAATCATGATTAATTTACACTTTTCGCAGCTCATTTTTTTTCCTGTGTGCAGCACCGACGACGGTATAAGATTGAATGAAGATTTGAGGACTTGTGTTCTCCTCTTTATTTCTCTAAATAGTTTTTAAAGAATCACATATTTGCTTTTATCCACTTGGCAAAAACTGACACCTCCTCGTACGGACAGTGGATACGTTCATTGTCCAAGTTCGTCTCTTGAACATGTAAATTACAAGGTGTTTTTTCAAAATCATATAATTTAATTAAATCCTTAAACTTAGGACAACCATACACTTCTAAATTGATATTTTCCACATTCATTCTATTCAATATATTTTTTTCAATATTCCCTCCCTTGTAGGCTACTACGGGATTCTCGCAGGTTAAGCAGTCCCTGATAAAATCTTCAACATCCTCCTGCTCGTATTTCTCGAATCCCGTATCACTGTATTTTATGCCATACACCATATTGAGCAAATACCACACGGTTTTTTTGTCTTTCTCACTAAGGTTGTTAATAGTGTCACGCAAACGAAAAGATGCGTAAGAAATTTGGTTGCTTTTTAAATCAATTGTAGCTATATCTTTATATTTAAGTTCTTTTTTATAAACTAAGAAACCTTCTATATCCATTATGTGAGTTATTCTATGCATTGTTGCGCTCGCGCTATTCTCGACGAAGAAACAAAACAAAACTGAAATGAAGCTCCGAAGCAATTCCCTTAGAGAGGAAGAATTTTTATCGTTTCTTTAAAATATAAAGTTACATTTGATAAGGAGTCCATTCTTTCCTAATCAAAGAAAGATATACCCTCTGCATAATCTCCGTAAGATATTTTTTTTTTTCCTTTTGTAGTATACTGTGATTAAAATATAGGTAACAATCACAATGGGGGAAAAAAACATTGAATTTTAATACGTTTAGCATATTTGTTCCCCTGATGGAGGGGGAAAAGAAATTTTTTAAATGCGATAAAAAAAAAAGATCATTCAGTATTGCATCGAGCGACTGACGACGATAATGACACCGACATTCGTTGATTTTCAAGGTTTTGTATTGACCGACAAAAGTTTTATAGTTAAAGAGTTTGCGGTGTTGCGTAATAATGAAGTGTATCACAATGTATTTTCACCACCATTTCAAGAAGCTTGGTTGAGCGATCTCGAGAGAGAACAGAATGAGTAAGTACTTTTTTTTTAAACAATAAAAAATATAATGTTTTTTTTCTTTTTATAGTTGGCTTTATTTTAATCGACATGGATTCAATTGGACCGACGGTCATTCACCTTATTACAAGTATAAAGATGTAATAAGAAAGTATGTAACGTCATACGAGGAAGGTTGGATTTTCGTGAAAGGACTGGAGGAATATGAGTGGTTGAAAAAAATTTGCAACTTAGAAAATATATACAATGTGAAGGAGTGTGAGTGGGGTAAATTTAGTCTTAGATGGAGTAAAAATTTTGAACCACCGTTACCAAAGTGCATAAATTATTATGGTATATGTTCACTGCAAAATGTCTACTATATGAAATCTGTATATGATCAAAGAAATAAATGAATTCTGAAAAGAAAAAAATTGATAACAATGTATATCAATGTCAGTATGCATCTCGGACGAATCAATGGGATGTGTAGATAACCCTTCTTCCATTCTCTATTCGATATATATATAAGCGTTACGCTTCGCGAGAGACGCATTCATAATTATTAATTTATTGTTGTCTACCGTATGACAGTCATAAAATTTTCTTTAAGAAACACAAAATGTCTACTGAATTGCGAAGAAAATTTTTTACAATTAATAGCGCGAACGAATACGATGCATGGGTACGAGAATGTCGCGAGCATATTCGACGATTGAGCAACGCTGATCGAGCTTTGCCCGTTGGAACGCGTCAAAAGAATTTCGCCGAAATCGCGTGTATAAAGTGTCTATTGCTACGAGCGCAGAGAGAATTAAATTATATTAAATCAGGTGCTGGTTGTAGCAATGACGTACAAGGACTTATCTGGGAGGAGCTTGATTCGGCATTTCGAAGTCGAATATGCAGTGGTATGGTAGTTAATAGTAATTATATAGAGCCGAAGGATTTTTTAGTAGACGCGGAAGTATTAGTGCGTGTGCGTACAGATAAGGTATTTGTTAGTGCAAATAGTGTTAAGGTTAATTGTGTATTTAACAGACAATTCGTCTCCAAGGACAATAGTGATGAAAAAAACATTAGTACGACTAACGCAATATTGTATAAAACTGATAATTTTAGTGATTGGTATAGGAAAAATATTTTAGACGTTGTTATGAAAAAATTAAGTGAATTTCAAGAGGGAGATAGTGGATGGGCTTTACAAAAAATCCATTATTTACTGGTTAACATTAATCGTTTTAACCCGTTGCACGCGGGTTGTAGAATTAATCTGCCATCTGCTATCACAAGTAGGAAAGCTCTGATAAATTTAGAAACCAGCGATAATGCATGTTTCGCGTGGTCCGTGACGGCTGCACTCTATCCGGCAAAATCTACGGCTCATCCAAATCGTACGTCCTCTTATCCACATTTTCGGACGGTTTTAGACGTCGGTAGCATAACCTTTCCGACTACGCTAAAACAGATCCCGAAATTCGAGACGGATAATGACGTGTCGGTTAACATTGTGACGTGGCCAATTCTAGGCGTATTGGTGTCGTCACAAAACAAAATTAGAAAGAACTATCGCACACTCTCGGATATAACATCCCGAGTTAATATCGTAAATCACATTAATATTCGTTAATTGTGATATTTTGGCCCTCTGTCACTTGCAATTTTATGAGCATGTTAGAATAGGAATTTACAGCTCAAGGTCAAAGGAAGCTCCAGAATCACCTTGGAATTCCATCACAAATAAAGGTTAGAAATCTCATTTACTCATTCATTTCCGTTTTATGTCGATGACGACATATGTTATTTTATTTTATATTAGACTACGCTTTGTAGCTCATTTTTGTAAAGTGTTTGCTCTGTAAATTAAACTATCTGTACGGCGTGTCGATCTTGGTGGGGGCCTTGCCTCTCCTCCTTCTCCTCCTTCTCCTCCATCACCAACCTAGAGGAAGACTACGTCATCGGAAAAATCATCGGAGGGAATACCGCATTTTCGTCTTCTTGCTATCGACCAACGAGGGATTTCGGCCAGTAAAAGGACAACACATAGACTTGAGAAGATCTACCGAGGTCAGGATGCAGGAAGAACTACATTGGAGCAATAATGGAACTATCGTGGAGTCCTCCAAATTCGAGGAATAATTACATCAGAATGAGCTATCATCACTTGCTCATATTCTCCTACGGTTTTTATCCATCACTGGTTCACGAACGGCGACAGCCTATACCTCACGCTACCACTATGCCTACCGACAATATTTAGAGTCGTTCAGGACAAGTCTTACTCCTGGCGACAGAAAGAAGAGAAAACGAGCTATCGACCAGGATCACAGAATATCGTGGATCCTCGTAATTATTCGGAAGTACGATCGATATCCGAACCTTTTAATCAGTAGGTGAGGATAATCGAAAATTACCGAAAGTACTGTCCTGCTAGGGGGACTCTTTGTGTATTGCTTACGAGAGGACGACGGACTCCTTGTCTACCGCTTACGACAGGAACACTCGTAATTTACCTGGGAGAAGAGTCATTCGGAATGTAGCTCTTGGAGCAGTGAGACTCGTATTCTAACTCTTAGAAGAGAGACACTCTTGGTCTAACGCTTACGAGAGTAACACTCGTAATCTACCCCTTAGAAAAGATTCGAACTCTAGTGCTGATGGGAGTCTGACGTGAACTCTGGAGCATCCTGGACCGAAACGACTACCGTTCTTTTGAGGCCTTCTGGACATCTTTTGACTGTTGTTTCCCGCTGATTTCCGGTATCCGAGCGGAAGAATTAGACTACCGAATAGACGAGAGTTTGCGGATTGGTGAGTGCCTCATTCAGGTCGACCATGCTAGAGCTACACTAATTTCCTTGTATATAGTATTTTATTTTATTCCGCTACATAAATCCTTGAGATTTTGCTTTCTTATGATCACGGCCTAGTACGATACGGTGATATGTTGAGTTAAGTTAATATATAGAATTTTGGGAGTTAACTGGGGAAAATTAATTACATTTTCTTGCAGTTAAGTATCGTTTGGCGGTGTCGCGCATCGAGGCCTGCCTCTTGTAGGCTCGATATAATTTTCGTATCTTTTGTAGAGTTTTCCGGGGTGAAATAGCCCGTGTTTTCGTGAGTTGATGAGCCAAGATTGAGTGTCGCAGGACATCAACTCTATCTCCAGTTCACTTACCGTTTTGAGAATAAAGTCTCCGCTTTCGAGGTGTTTGAGAAAAGTAGAGTTCTGTTTTAGTTAATTTTTGATATAAAGAATCAACGATATCGATATTGAGCCATGATCATGGGAACTTTCATGATCATTCATTTAGAATTTATTGTCTTTTTGGATTATCGTCATATTAGGTTTTATTGCGTTTCCGAATTAAGTTGTATTATTTTGGCATCCTCTTTGATGTATTTGTAGAGTTCTATCGTTAGAGAATTATGAGGAAAATTACCTATATCGTGGCGGGCCTAATATGTAACTATTATCGACTTTCTAGGCCTTGTTAAATGAACCTGAGGTATTCTCAATAGTTGTAAATCCCAAGAGTTTTGGTGAATAAATCTAAGGATTTATCTTATGTAAATCTTGCCTTTTTCTTTTGTCGTATTTTGTATCGCGTTTTAGAGGTTCTCGTATCGATATTAGTGAATACCTCTCCTAACCTTGCCCCTCTCCATTATCCAGCTAGGGACAGACAGAGCTAGCCCAGCACTTTTGGGGAATTTTAGTTGTCGATTAGTAGATTTTCCGTATCGATTTCAGTGATAGAGAAAACTGGTCTACGTGGACCTGGCGCCCAACTTACCGTTTATAGCGTTATGGATTTTAGAGTTTGCGAATATAGTCGTGTAGTTATCGATTATTAATTTTAGTAGTATCGTATCGTTCCCCAATACCGTTTATAGAGTAGCTCGTATTTTGCTCTACGCGGCAAGTTTTATCCACAAGGGATTTTTGCCGCGTAACAACATCTTTACCTTGGAGAATGAAGAGCAAGATATCGACGCAAAAATCGTACCTCTTCAGGTGAAAAAGAAGAAGAGATCGAGGCATGCTAATCTTCTTCTCGTTAACGATGAACAGGGAGCTGCACATTTTATGTGCATAAGGAATCTCTCGAGATTGGTACGAAGTCAATTCACCAAGAAAAAAAATGCGCATTATATATGCGATCGGTATGTATTAATAATGATACAAATATAACTGCATATGTTTTATATTTTTTTTTGTAGATGTCTCCACTACTTTTGCACAGTGGAGAAGCTGGAGTCGCATGAGCAGGATTGCGCGCGGCTCAACGATAATCTCCGATTGATGCTACCGAGAGAGTCCGAGGATCGCTGGGTTTTCTTCAAGAACATCAAAAATGGGGAGCGAGTGCTATTCGTCGTATACGCGGATCTCGAGTGCATATTATCAAAAGTTGAACAATCGAACAGTAGTAGTAGTAATATTTATCAGAAACATGAACCTATAAGTGTAGGCTATTATTTAAACAGTGCTCGCGATGCGTCACTCTTGAGATACGATGCTCATCGGGGTGTCGACTGCATCGAATGGTCCGTACGCGAGCTCGAGGTGATTGCGCGCATCGCGAGCGAGAAACTGGGGACTATCGTACCCATGCGTAATCTTAGTCTTATCGAACGATCGCGTCACTATAATGACCCCAATTGTCATATATGCAAAAAGCCGTTTCTTCCGAATCAACTTCGAATTCGCGATCACGATCATCTGACCGGCAGATACAGACGACCGGCTCACAATAATTGTAATTTAAATTTTAAAGATTCGCATGTGATTCCAGTTATTTTCCACAATTTTTCCGGCTATAATTCGCATTTTATTCTCGAGACGATCGCCAATTTGTACGAGGGATCGGTATATCTGCTGCCTGTACATAAGGAAAAATACATTTCATTCACCAAATATTTTTTTTTTTTTATTTCCTCGGCGCCCTTTCGGGGTCCGCCCTTTTTTCTTACATCATCCTTACAATATTTCCTTACATCTATTTATTCTAACTTAACCTACTATACATCCTTCCTTAACGTCGCTTTTAGAGAGAGAAACACCATTCATTCTTCCATTCCGTTCATTCCCACACATCCTTCCGCTGACCCCCGCTTCCGGTTTATCCATACTCTCCTCTTTCCATCCATCTCTCTCATCCATTCTATCCCTTTCCCACTCCCATCCAAAATCCCTTTCACCCTCTCCTCCACTCCCACCTCTACCTCTCCACCCCTTCCTCCACACCTTTCCAATACATGTTCCCAGCTCACCCTCTCCCACCCACACACCCCACACCTTCTCTCGCCCTCCTCCCTCCAGTACTGCCCTTCCTTTATCTCATTTCCCAATCTATACCTTGCTATCCTTTTCCATTCCCCTTCCTTCCTTCCCTCCTTCAAATACCCCGGAAATCCCTTCTCCACCACCATCTTATACCATCTGTTGTACTTTGACCGTCCTATCCTACTCCTTCTCTCCTCTTCCTCTCTCCTTTCCATTCTCTTCTCCACTTCTTCCCATATCCTTTCTCTCTCCTCCTTGTTTTCCCTTCCCTCCCTACCTCTTTTCTCTCCGTGCCCTTCTATAAAGTTTTTTCTCTCCTCCTCCCATCTCGACCCCCTCTCTCCTCTCCTTTCTCTTCCTTCTATCTCCTTCAGACACTCCCTTACCCACTTATTTCCTTTCCCTTCTCTCAATCTCTCTTCAAAGTCCCATGCTCTCTTTCCCGCCCTCCCTCTCACTTTTCCCGTCTTTACCTCCTCCCTCACTGCATATCCCGGCGTAACCCATTCCACCCCTAGCACCCACTATATAAACCTTTCTTTCATCGCCTCCATCCTTCCTCTCTCTGCCCACCCCTATATCTCCGCAACATACCCCATCACCGGCCATACCATCTTCTCAAACATCCATATCCTTCTTTCCACGTTATTCCTACACACCCTCTTTCCTAATCCCCACACCTCCTTCATCACTGCCCCCGCTTTCATCACCCTTTCCCTTATTTGTCCGTCCTGCCTTCCATTCCTTCTCATTCTGTATCCCAGGTATTTTACCTGCTTCGCTTCCTCTATCCACCCTTCCTTCCATCTGCATCTCGCCTCTCCTGCTACCCTCTTTCCAAATCTCACTAATTTTGTTTTTTGCACGTTCATTTCCATTCCCCTACCGTCCAAAAACTCCTCCACCACCTTCAGCATCATCCTCATTCCCCCCATACCTTTTGCTAGTACCACTATGTCGTCCGCGTATGCCATTGAGTAAATCTTCCCTAATCCCAACTGTATTCCTCCTTTTCCTTTTTCCTCCAATCTTTCCTCTAACTCTTCTATGTACAATATGAATAACTTCGCGCTCATCGGACAGCCTTGTCTTAATCCTCTCCTCGTCCAAAATTTTTCTCCCAGCTCCTTTCCTCTCCTTACCATAAACGCCGTTTCCTCATACGCCTCCTTTATCGCCCCGATCAAATCTTCACTTACCCCTTTCTTCTCCAACACCCCCCACAATATCTCCCTATCTACCATGTCGAAGGCTGCCTTTATGTCTATAAAGCACCCCATCAATCCTCCCCTCCCCCCCTCCATTTCCCTATTTACCAGATAGTTCATGACATAAATATTTTCCATCACCCCTCTCCCTTTCCTAAATCCCGTCTGACCTTCTCCTATCATTTTCTTTTCCTCTATCTCTTTCTCCAGCCTTTCTCCTAATACCCCTGCATAAACCTTCGCCAACGTGTCCATCAACGTTACCCCTCTATAGTCTTTCACTTCCCTCCCCTCCCCCTTCTTTCTTATCGGCACTATTATCCCTACCTCCCACCCCTTCGGCCACCCTCCACCTCTCCATACTCCATCACACACTTTCCACCCTTCCCTTCTCACCTCTCTTCCTCCCCATTTCCATACCTCGTTTCCTAATCCATTCTCCCCTGCCGCCTTCCCTCCCTTCAACCTCTCTATTTGCCTTTCTACTTCTTTCTCTTCTATTCCCCCCTTTCTCTTCTTCTTTCTATCGTTTCTCTCTCCCACCCTTCCCTCATCTCTTTCCTTTCCCCTCCCCCCTAACTGCTCTTTGAAATTCCACCCCATTCTCTCATTCCTATTTCCTCTACCCTGTTAATTTCTCTCCTTCTACTCCTCCTTATAATCTCCCACACTTCTGCTTCCGTTCTCACCGTATCCATTTCTTTGTACCATTCCTCCCTCCACCTCTCCTTCTTTTCTTCACACTTTTCCCTGTATTTTCTCTTCTCTCTTCTATATTCCTCCTTCTCCCCTAATCCTCTTAACCATCCTCTTAACTTCTTCCTTAGTTCTCTCTTTCTCACTCTACATTCCTCATCCCACCATCCCTTTTTTCTTCCTTCCTCCTCATTCCTTTCCTTTTTCACTTCCTCTACCACTTTTCTTACTTTCTCCTGCAACCTTTCCCACCTCTCCCCTACCTCTTCCACCTCTTCCCCCTCTATCCCTGCTGCTTTCTCCTTATACCTCTCCAACTGTCCTTTGTCCCATCCCTTCCTTACCCCCCCCCCTATCTTCTCCCTCTTCCCACTCTTCTTCCACCTCTTTCTCAAACTTATCACTATCGGTAGATGGTCCGACTCTACCCTTACCTCCACCTCCATCTCCCCAATCTCCCCCCTTGTCTCCCTGTCTCCTACCACAAAATCGATTACGGATCTTCCCATATGCCCTACATATGTGTATTCCCCCTCCCTGTCTCCTTTAACTCCCCCATTAAATATCTCTAATCTTATCTCTCCCATCAAGTCCATCATTCTCCTCCCCTCCGCATTCACGACCTTATCCTTTGACCTTCTTCCCATATTCGTTCTTCCCTCCTCCTCCTCCTCCTCCCTCATCTCTCCCACCCTTGCATTCCAATCCCCTCCTATCAGACACTTCTTTCCCTGCTCTCTTTCCACCACTCTCCTCAACCCATCCTCTATGTTTCTCATCCCTCTCCCCACGTATACTCCTATTATCCTCCACTCCTCTTTCCCTATCTTCACCTCTATCTCCATGATCCCCTCCTCCTCCTCCTCCGCTCCTTTCCTCTTTCCTTTAATTCCTTCCTTTACTCCCATCACTATCCCTCCTTTTACCCTTCCCTTTCTTTCCTTTCTTCTCGCCCACTGCGCCCACCATTCAAATCCCCTCGGCAACTTCCTCTTCAAAGCATTCCATCCCTTTTCTTCGAGCCACGTTTCCACCTTACACACCACGTCCCATCTCCCTATCCTATGCCAAAAGTCCTCGTCTTTGTTGCTCACTCCCGCCACGTTCCAAAAAGCGATTTCTATTCCTTCCCTCTTCTCATTTCCCTCCTTTCGCCTTTCTTTCCCTCTCCCGCTCCTCCTTTTTCCATCTCTCCCACCACCCTCTCCCTCCTTCTTCTCTTTCTTTCCGTCCTCCTTCACTCCTATCTCTCTCCTTCCATACTCTCTCTCCTCTATCCCTTCCCCTTCCCTCTCTCTTCCCTTACACAAAAATTTCCTCCTCCTTTTACTTCCTTCTCCTCCCAACCCTTCCCTTCATTGTTCCATAATCCTCCTTTCCACTCGTTCCATCTCCACTCTTCGTTGTTCACCCACATTTTCATATACCTCACCCTTACCCTTTTTCCTTTCCTTCTCTGCCCCTCTGCTATCTCTCTCATCCCTCCTATTATCCTCCTTTCCTCCCATGTTAAATCGTCCTCTATTCTTTCCTTTCTCCCTCTCAATTTATTTTTCCCTTCCATCACCTTCCTCTTCACCTCTCTGTTTTCTAGCTTCACCTCCACCCCTTTTCTCTCTTCTCCCCCCTACCCTCTCAGCACCCTTACTTCCTTCACACCTTCCTTCACCCCAATCACCTCCATTATCTTTCCTACCTCCTCCCTAATTCTTTCCTCACCCCCTTCTACCCTTTCCATCCCCCACACTATTATGCTATTCCTTTTTCTCTCCCTTTCCTTCTCCCATTCCAGTCTTTTTATTCTCTCCTCTATCACTCTTTCCCCCTGCCCCTTGCTCCCTTTCTCTCTCCCTCCCTCCTGCCTCTCCCTCTCCTTCTCTGCCTTTTCTAGCGCCTCCATTCTTCCCTTCAGCCCTTCTATCTCTCTCTTCCATTCCCTCCTGTCCTTCTCCATTTCCTCCCTTACCTCTTCCATCTTCTCTAGTATTTCCTTTTTTCCTTCCTCAATCCCGTCTATCTGTTTCTTTATCCCCTCCAGCGCCTTCATCACCTTTTCTATCCCCCCTCCTTCTCCCTTAGCCGGCGACCTCATCACCCTGGCGCTCTTTTTGAAGGCCCACCTGTCACCCTTTCCTCTCTCCTCCTCTTCTTCCCGTTCCTTTCTCTTTCCACTCAGGAATTCCTCCATGCTTCCCATACTCTCCGTCCTTCTCCTCTCCCCATCCCCTCTTTCCCTTATCAGCCTCCCTATGTTCATTCTCCCCCCTTCTCTTTCCTTCTCCTCCCCTCCTCTTCTTTCCTCTTTCCTGCCATCCCCCTTTTCCGCCTTGTCTTCTTTTCCTTCCATCTCCCTAATCTACTATTGCTTCCTTCTTTACCGACCTCCCTCTCCTTCCTTTTCTTCCCGCCAGGTGTCCCTACTCTCTCTCTCTTTCTCCTTACCCCTCCTATCCTACCTTGTAACTTTCGCGCTTTTCTTCCTACCCTCCAAATTTCTACCTCCCTTTCTTTCTCCTTTTCTTACCCTTTTCTCCCTTCCCCCCCTTTCCTTTATATCCCTTCCGCTCGCCACCCCTTTCTTCTTCCTTTCCTTCTATTCCCTATCTTTTCCTTTCTCACTAACCTTTCTTTTCTTTTCCTCCTTAATCCCTCGCTCATTCACTCCATCCACACATCCACACACCGGAAACGGAAGTCCCATTCACCAAATATTTGCGAAATTATAATATACGGCTGAGATTTATCGATTCGTTCAAATTTATGGCCTCCAGTCTGGACAAATTGAGCTCGTACTTGGCGGAATCTCAGCTGACAAATTTGAAGTCACAATTTTCGGACTTGAGCGCCGAGCAGTTCAACTTGCTTACGAGGAAAGGTATTTTTCCTTACGACTATATAGATAGTGCGGCTCGATTGGAAGAGACGGCTTTACCACCGCGCCAGTCGTTTCGCAACATACTGACAGACAGCGATATCAGCGAGGAAGCATACAGTCATGCCGTAGAGGTATGGACAAATTCCAGATGCGCACACTTGGGGAGTACAGTGACCTGTACTTGAAGACCGATGTCCTATTGTTGACCGACGTTTTCGAAAGTTTTCGCGATAGTTGCATGCTAAATTATAACTTGGATTCAGCCCATTATTATACGCTTACGGGCTTCACCTGGGACGCGATGTTGAAGTATACGGGAATCAGGCCGGAGCTTTTCACGGACGTGGATATGTTGCTGTTCGTGGAGCGCGGTATATGCGGTGGTTTGAATCAGTGCTCCCATCGCTACGAGAGGGCCAACAATCGGTACATGCGGGACTACGATCCGGCGGAACCGTCGAAGTATCTCATGTATTACGACGTAAACAATCTGTATGGGTGGGCAATATGTCAGCCGCTGCCCACCCACGGATTCCGATGGATCGAGGACGCTGCCAATCTCGATGTCTCCGCTATACCTTCGGATCATCCCGAGGGTTATATTTTGGAGGTCGATTTGGAGTATCCGCGCGAGCTTCACGAAAAACACGCGGACCTACCGTTCTGCATGGTGCGCGAGAAACCGCCGGGCGCGAGCCAGGAGAAGCTGCTGGCCACTTTATACGATAAGACGCGTTACGTAATACATTATCGCGCACTGCAACAATGTATGCATAATAGACTCGTACTGAAGCGTATACATCGCGGTTTGAAGTTTCAGCAGTCCACCTGGCTACGCGATTACATCGAGCTGAACACGCGTTTGCGCGCCGCGTCCACTAACGAATTTGAGAGGAATCTCTTCAAGTTGATGAACAACGCGGTTTTCGGTAAATTAATGGAGAACGTGAGGAATAGAGTTGACGTGAGGCTCGCAACCAAGTGGGAGGGAAGATACGGGGCGGAAACCCTGATTTCCAAACCGAATTTTCACAGTCTCGCGATTTTCAATGAGAATTTGGTTGCGATTCAATTGTCGAAATTATCCGCGAAATTTGATAAACCCATTTACGTGGGAATGAGTGTTTTAGATATTTCAAAAATTTGCTTGTATGAATTTCACTATGACTATATGCTTCCTACATTCGGCAGTGAATGTAGAGCGATGTATACCGACACGGACAGTCTGATATACAGTGTCGAGTGCGACGACGTTTACTCGTACATGAAACGCGATCTCGCGTGATTCGACACCAGCGATTATCCTAACGATAATCAGTATGACTTGCTACGCGTCAACAAAAAGATACCTGGTCTGATGAAGGACGAGAACAATGGTCGTATCATGACCGAGTTCGTAGGACTGAGGGCAAAAATGTATACTTTCAAGGTGCAGGACTGCACGAGAATTGTTAAAAAAGCCAAGGGTGTCAAAAGTTACGTTATCGATAGAAATATAACATTTGACGACTACAAGGATTGTTTGGATAATTTCACCGTACAGTCTCGCAATCAAAATTTGATTCGATCGAAGCTGCATCAAGTTTTCTCGATCAGTCAGAGAAAGATTGCCCTCAGTCCGTACGACGACAAGCGTTTCGTTACACCCGGCACCGCGGCGATTCTACCCTGGGGACATTATAGTCTAAAAGAATAATTTATTTATTTATTTATTTTAAGAATACATATATTTTTTGTCATGACACATCTTAATAAAAGTTTCTTTAAGACATTGTTCTTATAAAACATTGTTCTTATTTATCCAGGAATTGTACGCCCTGTCGAATCCCAGCCACTTAACGAACACTTTATCGCCCTTTCTGCGCAATACTCTCTCCACCAGATACACATCGGGATTGATAGTTATCGAAAGCTCGTATTCGTAAAATCCACCCAACAGTTCCGTACCCCTGGAATCCTTGAGGAGATACGTAACGGGATTGGTCCTCTGCACTTTCGCCACCACGAATATTTCGGTCTTCCAATTTGGCGTGTAGCCTTTGGCGAACATCTGCTTGTATTTATTAATTCGTACGAAATCGCCAACTTTGAACTTGGCACGACCTGCGACCTTGATGTGACTGTATACTATCTTGAGTAGCTTATCTGCATGCTCGGGTTTCACATCCACGGGACGCATTCCCGTGGTACGATGCTTTCGCGCATTGTACGCATCCACCAACTCTTGCAGCATAGCGCGCCACTTGTAATTGCCGTTCAGCGTAAATCGTTTCCATATTTCCGTCTTCAACGTACGATTCCAGCGCTCGACTATCGACGCTTTCATCACGCTGTAAATCGAGTAGTGATTTATTCCGCGTTTCTTCATCAACGCCTGAAAGTCACTGTTGTAAAACTCCTTGCCGTTGTCGGTCTGTAAATTTTTCGGACATCTGCCGGTCTTTAGGATTCCCTTCATTGCCATAATCACTTCTCTGCCGCTCTTGGTCTTTAATGCCACCGACCAAGCATATTTCGAGAGGGTATCGATTACAGTGAGAATGTACTGGTGACCCGCATCGATGTAATTGCGCATATCAACAAGATCGGCCTGCCAGAGATCGTCGAAGCCGCGCACGATGACTCTTCTGCGTGGAAAATTTATCCTCGCCGGTGCATGGAGCTCCTCCGCCAACTGTATCTTTTCTTTGCTCATTTTTTCAAAAATGGACAGATTTTTAGAATTTATAATTATTGCTAAGTGTTTCACGTATCAGATCTTCCTTACTCACTTTATCATCCAATTTATCACAAATTGTTTGCAAAATTTGGTTCATCTTTTTCTCAAATTGTTCATTAAGTTTATTCAATGTCATTGTCAAATATTGTTTAAATTCAAGCAGTAAATATTCTAAATTTGGTTCGTGAAAGTGTTTCCTACTCTCACCATCCAGTCCAATTCCAAATTTATTTATCGACATTTCGAAATAAATGCACTACTGTCACTTTTTTTTCAAAAATCAGTCTTTTGTTCCTCGTTATTATTATTATTCCTCTTTTTGATGGCTCGTAATGCCGAGAGTATACAGTCTAGGATGTATGTTAAGCAAATGCAAATTTCACAACAATCATCAGACATTTAATTATTTTTTTGTTTACCTCGTGCTACCGAAAGACGTTGATATTACACTGAGGTAAGAATGTAACGTGTAACTTTCTTTATACGATAAGATCCTCGTCGCGCAACTCCTCGATTATCGACTGTATCTCGTTGTGATGACTCGTATTACCGGCAGCCACCGATGCGATCAAAAGTCTCAAACGTTCGATCAATTCATTCGGATCGTTCCAATGTACGTAGTTGATTGGTCCCTCGGTGACACGCATAAGACCTTTACCCCTTTTTTTTATGATGTTGACGCTTTACTGACGCCTGATGTTGACGCGTCAGACGTTGACGATTTTCTTGCGCCTGATGTTGATGGTAACCGATCAGGCGGTAACATTGGTTTTCCCAATAGCAATGGTTTCATAATTTCTGTATATTTTACACCTTTATTATTCTTGGTTTGTTTTAAAATATCGTTTAACAGTTTATGCGCCTTAGTTTGATTGAGAATACTCTTGTATTGTTCCAAATCTTCGGGTTTTATAATAGCTCGATTGGGTTCTCTCATGAAAACTAGTTCATAAGTACCTACTGTACCGGTGTATAGCGTCTTATCGAGAATAATATCTCCTTCATGACTAATATCAAATTTACATCTACCAAGCGTCAGTTATTCATTTTTATAACGAGGTCCAAAAGCACGATCAATCAAGTTTTCCCTATCGGTCAGAAGTAATTTAATATACTTGCCAGGGATCGGATGTATTCGATTATGTTGAAAGGCATATTGTAACAAGCGTGGTTCCTCATTTTCATCAATATTTAATTTTTCTAGCAAACTTTTTTTCGAATCGGGCGACGTTTGATCGGTTATAGAAGACTCGTCGTCGGTCATGAAATCCAATGGATTCGTAATAGTTTCATCACTACTATTAAGATTCTTCGCTCTTTTAGCAACTCGATGTGGTGTCGATGTGAAGTAGGCTCCCCTCCTCAATTTATCGTTGTATTTGAAAAAAGAATTATTATTATTATTTATGTTATCACTATCCTCCGTTTGCGAAACGAGTTTCTTCAATGGATCGACTATCGGCTTGAATGTCACGTTCAAACTGCTCTCCATTATCGCCTTCTCCGACTTCAAGGCACGATGCTTGTCGCGAATGACCTCGCTCGTCTTGGCGATCCTCTTTAGAAGCGATTTTTCATCCATCGCGATGCTGTATACAACAGCTTTCCCCGAATTGAACCGACACGGTTTTTAACCGACCTGTTACTGACGCGGTTTCTTAACAGATCCGACCGGCCTGTTCGTCGGCACTCGACTATCTGACGCTGTTTTTTAAACTGACACTCTCAAGGCCGTGATCGTGGCGTACTCGTTGAAACCTTTGCGATATCGACCGTTATTCAGAGAGCTATCCTTGTCTATTACTAAGAAACCGTAATCGCGACTCCAACAGGTCGAACACAATGTGAGAAATTTCTCATACGACATGTCACTGTTGACGTGATCGTTGAAAATATGCTTCAGATTAGTTCCATCCTGCTTAAATATTATTAGCAAGTTTGCGTTATCTCGTATCAGATGCTTTGGTATTTTCGCATAAGTCTGACAGAGGTAGAAGCAATCGATGTTGGAATGTCTACCCATGCAAAAGTAGTCCCTTATATTGTCCTGCTTGTTGTTGGCCACATCGTCGAATATGAAAATGGAATTCGGCTTTGCATCCGCGACGTTCACAATATCGCAATTGTTTGAAAATTGAAAGTAACCAATTTCCTCCGTGTTCTGCAGAAGCTGCTCCAGATATCGATACTTCGGTTGCTGCAGCGATTTCGAGTAGATGTACAGGTTCTCGAATCTCACACAGTGCCGACTCTCTATGAGGCTCAGCAGCACGTTTGTCTTACTGCAATTCGACGGACCGCAAACTATGCAGCGTATCGTAGATGGTAATAGCGATCCGTGACGTTTTTTTATTTGCGTGGTAGCATCGTGAGCATCCAAATTTGTCACGCGAATAGTCGGCACGTGCTTCACGAAATGCATCCTCGCTATTAACCTTCGGGAACAGCTGTATCGTTCATTTATATTTCGCGAATTACGGAACTATTCGGTCAGTTGCCATTACGATGGCGTTCATGCTAGTCGTCGTCGATTCCCTGCAGAAATTGACGAATCATCAGCTCGAACACATACCGAAGATCGTATTGCTCGAGTACTTTCCAGATAGTATCGCGAGTGTGTGGGAAAGATTACCTCGGCACATTCGCGCGGACTCGGATATGCAGCAATATCAATATTGCTTGCAACACTACAATCTACCTAATACTACTCACCACGACGGACCACCGAGACTGATAAAAGACTGTTACGTTTGTCAGCAAGAGGAGAGAGAGAAGCAGTTGCTCTAAATGTCTGGATCGTTCTTCAATAAAGTCTTGAAAACGTGTCCATTTGAGCTGCACGTGCCCGGTTACAATTATTGCGGGCCCGGCACACGACTACGCGAAAGATTTGTGCGCGGCGATCGTGGTATAAATCCGCTGGACGAGGCCTGCCTCGATCACGACTTAGCATATTGGCACAACGAGGATCTACCGGAGCGTCATCAGGCCGATAAAGTGCTAGCGAGGAGAGCGCGTGAACGTATTACCGCAAGAGACGCGACCTTGGGTGAACGCGTGGTTGCCACAGCCGTATGGGCATCGATGAATGCTAAGCGTAAACTTGGCTTGGGATTACATAATAATAATATTGTAGGGATGAAGAAAGCAGTAGCGGCTAAAAAAAAGAACAAGAAAAAAATTGGTACTACGAGGAAGAGAAGAATTTGAGTGCCGAGGAAACGGGGTGGTATAATACCTATACTCCCACTGCTAGGTGCAGTCGGAGCACTGGCAGGTGGAGCATCGGATATAGCGAGTGCTGTAAACCGTGCAAAAGCTGAGAGAGAACGATTGCAGGAAATGCAACGTCACAATCGCGCGATGGAAGCGTCGGCAAAGCGCCAGAGAGATCGAGGTCTTTATCTGAAACCGTACAAGTGAGTCGTCGGAGAGGGGAACCGTAGAGGTATAAAAAAAAACAACAAAAAAAAACGGTCGGAGAAGAGGAGCGGCAAGAAAATGAATGAGGGGAAATGTCGTCGCAATGTAGAAACTCTCCTTCCGGATTCTGGTGCTACTAGTAACATACAATTGGCACGCATCTACCGACGCATACCACATTTCCGTGGAGTCTTTATGCGCACATCTTTGACGCTCGACGGGCCGCGGTGCAACGAGTGCGCGATCGTGAATCTCGACGATCAATGCGGCCCTGGTACCCACTGGGTAGCCTACGTCAAGCGTAACGACATCGTCGTATATTTCGATTCATTTGGAAATTTGAAACCGCCGAAAGAATGTGTGCGTTACTTTGGTCCTAACGTTACAATCTACTATAATCATGATCGATATCAATCGTACGATAAAAGCAATTGCGGTCAGTTGTGCGTGAAATTCCTGCGAGAACAGATACTTTGAAAAAAAAAAACAAAATGTCTTTCACCGTGACATTATCGGATCGTAAATCTGTATTAAATTCAGATTTCTTTCCCCCGATCAATCTGCAAGACGATCGCTACGAGATCGGTCTCGTGGACATGCAAACGTACAACTCGATAGCCAATGTGGACGAGACGAATAATAAGTCTTACTACGATAACGATAAGGTACTGACGATACCCAGAGGCTGTTACGAATTGAGTGCGATAAATGAGTATTTGCAGCATCAAATTTCTGCGAGACACGTAATTAAAGACGACATTAACAGCGTTATTCTTCTACGAGCGAACAATAATACACTGAAGAGTGAAATATTGTGTAAATATTCGATTGACTTTGGAAAACCGAATAACATTGGCTCACTACTGGGCTTCTCGTCGAATCGCGTGATCGAACCGAACGCCCAGGCTGAATCCGACAAAACCGTGAACATTGTGAAAACAAATATTCTACGCATCGAGTTCAATATTGCGGGTGGTGCGTACACCAACGGTAGACCCCGACACATTATTCACGAGTTCTTTCCCAGCGTACCACCGGGTTATAAAATCTCGGAGGTACCGAAAACCGTCATTTATCTACCGGTCCTCGTCAGAGTAATCGACCGTCTCACGTTACGTATCCTCGATCAGGACGATCGTCTCGTAGATTTTGGACGTGAAGAAATTACCATAAGATTGCACATTAAGAAAAATGTTAATTTACAAAAGTAACGAGGATTATAAAGCGGTGAAACTGGATGAAACGTTCGCTAGTCGTTCGTCCTGCGTGGAATCGAATACACCGGTTAATCGGAGTGAAAGCAGGAATCGCGACAAGAGGAGCTTCTTGCTAACGAGAAGAAATATAGAATTTTTACAATCATTGGGATTCACCGTGAAGAGATTGGGCGAAAGTACATAGTGGAACAATGGCAGATCCCTTGAACGTCACCGCACCGCTGACCTACGACAATCGCATCACCAAAATGGAGATGCATGCCTACAATCCGTATGCGAACGCCTCGTTGGCGAACAGCGACGAAATTTGCATTCCCATACAGCAGCAAGATTTGATACTCCTGCCGTGCGAGAGTTATCTCTACGTCGAGGGTCAGCTGGTGGAGGGCACACGTGACGCGAGCGCCAACAACGAGGATATAGTTACGCTCGATTGCAATTCCGCGGCTTTTCTCTTCGACGAGATTCGTTATGAATTGAACGGTATCGAGATCGACCGATGCAGAAACGTCGGTATTACCAGCACTCTGAAGAATCTCGTTTCCCTGAGCACCGAGGAGAGCGCCAGTCTACGTCATTCCGGATGGTTCGTCGCTACGGCCAAAGACCGGCTCAAGGAGGCTGTTAAGAATTTCAGCTTTTGCGTGCCCCTGAAAATGCTGCTGGGATTCTGCGAGGATTATCGGCGAGTCGTCGTTAACGCGCGGCACGAGCTCGTTCTCATTCGCGCCCGCGACGATACAAACGCCATTTACTCATCGGTGAAAATCACCAATTCGTCGATCAAGCTGCTACGAGTGCAATGGAGAATACCCCATGTGACCCTGAACGAAATTACGAAACTCCAATTTCTCAGTATCGTCGAGTAGGACAAGAGTCTGTCACCCGCTTTTCGCGCCTGGGAATTTTACGAGTATCCCCTTCTGCCCAAGTCGCAGCCACACACGTGGTCCGTGAAAGCGTCGACGCAATTGGAGAAGCCGCGATACGTCATTCGGGCGTTCAGAACGAACAAAAAGAGTAATCAGCACGAGGATGTGCCCAAATTCAGTCATTGCAAAGTACTCGATGTCAAACTCTATCTGAATTCCGAATCTTATCCGTACGATCGTCTCGACACTGATTTCACGAAATCCCGCTATTCCGTCCTCTACGACATGTATATAAAGTTTTTCACCTCCTATTACGCTGGTGAGAAACTCGCGAGACCCATGCTCGACTATACGGACTTCTTGACGTACGGGCCGCTCTTCGTCATCGACTGCTCGCATCAGAACGAGTCCATAAAAACCGGCACGGTCGACGTCAAACTTGAGATCGAGTGTATGGAAATCATTCCGGATAATACTACAGCCTATTGTTTAATCATACACGATAAAATTGTACAATATAATCCTCTTACGAATATTGTTAGAAATCTAAGTTAATAAAAATTATTGTTAGAAATATAAGTTTATAAAAAAAAAATAAAATACTTTTTTAAAGTTCTTAATGTTTTATTCCTAAATTCTACATTACGGGAGATGAGACGTGGGGAATAAATAAATAAATATTAATAAATATAAGCAGCAATTAAGTTTTATTTCTTAAACAAATAATTTTTAATTTTTATTCTTAAATTCTACATTGTGGTATTTACCACCTTTATATATCATTATTAAATTATTTGCTACCGCAGCGTTTTGCAGTTGCTTCAATTCCTCCAACTCATCTGCTAGTTTTGCCATTCTTCCAGGCAAGAATAGCCATTCATCACTTGCCATTTTTACAATTATTTTCACCCCATATTTTGTTTTAATTTTCTCAACTTCTAAAATTTCATAATTTTGATCCTCCTTTAATCTATCTAATTTAACAAATTGTTTAGGTATTATGTTTCCCAGATTATTAACTTTTGTAAAATTCATTTTTATTTTATTGATCACTCTATAAAAAAAAAATGATTAGCCTTATTAGAGTTAAAAAAATCATTTTTTTTTAAATGCATTCACTAATCAAATGAAAAAAAAATGTTTCCTTACCTTTATTTTTTATTATATAAAAACAAAAGAAGTTTTTTTTTCTAACACACTTAATCTCTTTCTTTTCTTCGATACGTCTGACACTACTGCTATGCAGAATACGTCTGACACTACTGGATCTGCTTTGCAGAATAAGTTTTACAGACTGAAGCTTTTTCTTCTTTTTCTTCTGCTGTTAACTTGACTTCTTTGCAAACTATATTATCGTATGTTAAGCGTATTTAATTTCAATGTTTTGGAAGGGGTAATTTTCTTTTCTTTCTTGCGATGCATTTCCATTGTGATTGACCTATAGGTTTATAACACAATAGAATGAAATATCTATACGGGATTATTCAGAGGGTATAGTGTATCCTTTTTGATTAAGAAAGAATGTACTCCTAAGTGTTATCAAATGTAACTTTATATTTAACAAATGAACGACAAAGACTTTCTCTCGACGAGATTTCTTCAGAGGCTTCATTCAGTCCTCGAACATTCATCATTGCGGATATTACAATAGTAAATTAAAAAAAAAATGGAAAGTGAACGGTGTTTAGTGACAATAAATCCAGCAGAATCGATGTCTGATTACATTAAGAGAATTAACGATTCTCATAATCGTTATTTCGAAGAATATGAAGCTATGCTTCAACATAATATGCACATGAAATGTAAGTACTTATTTTATTTTCTTTTAAAAGAAAAACCCCACCCATCCATACAGATTGTTTATGTCGTAAACATGACATAATTATAATGTCAATAAATAGAATCATGAAAGAATTTTACGACACACATATTTTTGAAAACTGTTAACAATCCCACTATTTGACCAATTGTTTTTTTATTCAAAACGAAGAATAACGAAAAAAAAAATTAATTTTTTTCATTTTATTTTTTACCAGCCATTGATTTAGAGGAAGAAGAAGAGAGAGAGGAAAAAGAAGAAGAGGAAAGGGAGGAGGAAGAAGAAGAGGAGGTGATTTTTGTAAGTATACTTGCTTTGTAAAAAAAAAAAAAAAATAACAAAATGTTTTCAAATATGTCCCAGGTGAAAAATAGTAGGACACAAACGGAGCCTATTTTCGCAAGAACAGAGGCTACGCAAATGGAGCCTGAGATAGATGTAACACCACATTATTGGTGTACTAATTGTAAAAAGTATGGTCACCTACACATTAATTGTCCACTTCCAGAGTGGTGTTCAATCTGCAAAACATACATTCATCATGCTATAGAATGTATGAAGAACTTTTAAAAGATAAGCATTGTAAATAAAACCAATAAATTTGTATTTCAATAAAGAGAGTTTTTCCCTTACCGTATTCAAAGAATAAAAAACCCTACATTAGCATTATGAAACACTCTATACCTAGTAAGATAATATAAGCTCTCTCTCTCTCTCTCTCTCTCTCTCTAAGGCGTCCACTGCTTAACGTAAGAGGGGGGAGGTCACATGTGTACCCCTCTGCAAAACATACATTCATCATGCTATAGAATGTATGAAAAACTTTTAAAAAATAAGCATTGTAAATAAAACCAATAAATTTGTATTTCAATAAAGAGTTTTTCCCTTACCGTATTCAAAGAATAAAAAACCCTACATTAGCATTATGAAACACTCTATACCTAGTAAGATAATATAAGCTCTCTCTCTTTCTCTCTAAGGCGTCCACTGCTTAACGTAAGAGGGGGGGAGGTCACATGTGTACCCCACATCAAAGGAGTTTAACGTGGGTGACACACACACACACACAATGCGCACAACCGCACGAGGAGAGGGGGCACTTCCCCTACTTCCCCTACACCCGCGGGACCCCGACCCCTCGCCCATCGGTCTCAGCCGAGGAGTGGGGCAATTCCCCTACCCCCGTGGAACCCCGACCCCCTCGCCACCCGGTCCCAGAATCCTTCTAGCCACACTACTTTGGTCAATTTAATTCAGTAGCATCTAGGTTTCGGCTTAGCTGCCCTGGTATTACAATTTTTAAGTGCATATGCCACACCGCTCACTTGTGCGTGAGCCATGCTTGTAAATCTTTACCACGTCAATGTGAAGATCTAGGGCGATATATTTATAATTATTTTAAACATAGCAATAAGCAACAGCATCAATTTAAGCAATGTCAGATTTTTTTGGATGCTAATTTACATAAAATGTTGTATTCATCGTAAACGCGATGGCTTTCAATGCAGGCAGTGGTGGATAGAGTGCTAGAGCAGCGGGAGCCATTAAAATTATATTTTATAAAATCAGTGGTTAAGAGATAAAGTTTTAGCAGCAGAGGAAATATACAATTACTTGAATCATCCATTTTTAAAATGTTATTATTTCTTCTTGCAGTGGGTGCTACCCAAATTTACTAATTTAAATTTATTATTCCAGTCCGATAGAGTTATAATTCCTTTACTTTATGATAGAGCAGCAACTTTATGTAAAGATATTTTATTGTGTTATATGGATAGCAACTATGTGACTACTGGAAACCTGCATAATGTAGATCCTGCGAATGAAAAATATTTCAAGCAGATTGATACAATTTATTTAGGTGTTAAAGTAGATACAGAGTTTAATAAATCTGAGATACAAGTACAAACGAATGAAGTAAATGTTTCGCATAACTGCAAAAAATTTTTTAAGAGACTTTTGTATAGAATTGAGGAAGCGTTTTGATTTTAGCGATATTCGTTTAAAACATTTGAAGTGTTTCATTCCCCGTAACGCTACGAATCCTACATTTTATGAAACTACACCAACTTTGGCACCGATTTTTACAATGTTTCCTCGAGTATTAGATGTAGAATCTTCCACTGCTCAAGACATTGATAATGAATGGCGTCTCCTGGTGATAACACAATTACCGTTGCAAATCACAAATGAAAGTATAATAGATCATTTTTGGGTAAAGTTATTGAATTATCAATGCGATTTAGGATTCAAACAATATAAAAATTTGTCAAAATTTGCTTTAGATTTATTGTGCTTGCCTCACTCTAATGCTGAGTGCGAGCGTTTGTTCAGCAAAGTAACTGTGACAAAAACGAAAATGAGAAATAGGCTGCTAACAACGAATTTAAGAAATAAATTAATTGCGTGAGAAGGTATCATTAATAATGGAGGTTGTAAAGTGTTTGAACCTTCCCAAGACATGATTGACCATTGCAACCAAAGTATGTACAATAGCAGCAATGCAAGCTCTAATAATGAGTCTGAAAATGAATTGGAGGGAGAGGAAAATCAGGATGAAGATGAAGTTGATTTTCTTTAAATTTAAAATTTATAAATTATTTCGTTTTACTTCTTACCGCAGAAAAGAATTCGAATATTAGTTAAAATGTGTTTTCATTCTGATATTCTAAAACTTTTTATAATAAAAAAAATGTATATGTATCTCGACACATTTATTCTCTATTTTTATTCTTGTAAGTTTTTCATACAATTTTTTATACACTTATGAATCATGAGCAAATCTCTTAATGTAAAATATTCTAATCAATTTATAAATGCATCGTTTACTTCTTACAAAATCCTATTTGAACCTGTACTGTTGTAACGCACCTAATTTATATTGAAACTTAAAAATGATTAGAAAATGAAAGATTGTTCATAAGATTTTTCATATTACACGTATTTCTAAAATGTTGATTTTATTATTAAAATTTTATGTTATAACGTTTGTATTGAAAGTTTATAAAGAAATTGTTGATTAAAATTGTTAATATTAATAAAGTATACTTTTATGCACTTCAAATTGAATCCTGTTTAATTTTTCAATTTCATGGTATAATTCAATTACGTCAGTCCTTTTCTGCTTCACTCCCAACATTAGAAGAAAAAGGTCCGTGAAATGTGTTATCGCACGATTAGAGGAGTGAAGAGTCCATTGACTCCTTGCGTTTATTATGTATTAATGATAACTTCGAAAAGGTTTCATTGAAATAAATAACTTCTATTTTGGAATGAGTAAGTGGACTAACAGGTATATATGAGCACACATATTTCCGATTTCGTTATGTTTATTGTAATTGGTTTATTACAGAAACCAACAATTCATTGCCACTTTACGTTGTTCGTATGGGTAGGGTAGTCGTCTGTCGAAAGCGAAAGGGCGGCTATCCACATTTTTCTTTAGAATTAATCATTTTTCCTTGGTAAATTCTTTTAAGGATACGACGGGTGTCAAGTGTACGTTCTAACATCAAACGGGTCGAATGTTTGCCTTCCTCTGTTGAAATTAATTTATAAAAATTTCACGTGCCTAAATGTTTGTGTATGAAAGAAGTTTGGCTGTGGTTAATTATTATCCTATAGTATCGCAAGAATTTTGAAGATTGTGGGGAAGGAGTCTTACTCCGGGCATGAAATCCTATACTTTTATCAATTCTGCTTGTAACAATTTTCAACCTTAGGCATGCATATAGCTGATTATAAAGAGTAAACAGTTTATTTTGCTTAGTATTTTGGTAACTGAGTCTATGGATTAGATTACGATAATTTAAAAATGAAAACTGTTGTAAATGAAGACCATTGGTGTCATTCCTTCATCAAAATAACTAGTAATCATTAACGTTCGAAATTAGTGTAAGTGAGATTTGTGCAACGCAAAGAATTAGGAAGTGTATAAATATTAATTATATTTACTTCTGCATTGAAGTATAAGGATGCAAGCACATAGACGTGGTTGGAAAAAAAAGTAATAATAAGAGGACTGAAGCGAATGGGTATCCAAGACGCAAATAGGAGCCTCCAATAAAGGTTCGGCAGGTGATGCAGCAGAAACAGCCCCTGCAATCCCTGTTGCGGCATAAGCAGCCGTATAACAAACTTGTGGCGGCCAAAGACAACGCTGACGTCAGAACAGTAAGGATTGATAAATTTAAATATTTTCACCATGTATCCCTAGTCGAAATTTCAAGTCTGCTTAAAGCCTAAAAATACGACACCTGATCTCTTTAAGCTCTATTTTATTATGAAAGCCTATTTGACGTATTTAAAATGGTATGTTACTCTTTCCCTAAACCTACAAAGATCTGTACTTCTTAATTACGTCTTCATAGCTCTTATGTTTGAAATCTACTATAAACCTTTAAATTCCGAAGGAGCTAGAGCTTATAAGACTTTCTTCGGTTTTTCAGTCCTACTTTACGTCTTCTGTTATCCTGCAGACCTACAAATTTCTGTACACCTTTTTGACGCCCTCTTAGCCCTTGTTTATACTACAGTGCTTGAAGTCTAAACAAGGCATTTTAAGAAACTGAGATAATAAGAACTGTAGGTCAGCGGAGTAGGCAAAGGCATAGGCTACTCGTCACGAGGTCTCAAGTAGGATTCTCACTGTCACATAAAATGAAAATATTTACAAATCGCTTTTTCTTATGAAAATAAATTAATAGTATTTGATATAGTAGCTCAATCATAACTTCTTGTAGGCTGCAATATGCAAAGATTGTTTAAGAAAAATATTTTGTTTAAACGATTTTCATGATAAAGATGTAATTAGTATCAAATTCATTATTTATATTTAAATCCGGTGAGCTACAAACATACCACACTTTCATTAGGGTCATCACTATCCAATTCTGGCGAAATTTTCTACTCGACTATATATACATTGTAACCTGGAGGACTACAAATAATTTAAACAACACTAAAAATGTCCGGGAACACACCACTTTATTCGCTAAAACTCAGAGTAGGGGCCTCCCGCGATGCTCACGCACACTTATTATACGCTACACAGATTGCTTTCCTAATTTCTCACTTAACTTAAAAAGGACGGGCAGAAGACGGATGAAAGGAAAGGGAGTCGATAGTGGTAAAAAATCGGGGCAACGGGGGGGAGGGCGACAGGGGCAAGGAATCATTGGGCGAGCATAAGGGAGATGAAACGAGGGAGAGGAAAGCAGGATTAACACAGGAATACTTAATCGACCGCTCCGACTGAGATCTCCTGTTCCCAGATTTCACACTCCGATCCTGACTTTTCGAACATAGAAGAAGAGGCTCGAATTGACAAGACGACGTTCTCTGTCAATCTCGGCGACGACCCTTCTTGCTCTCTTATACGGCGATAGCTCCAGCCCCATTCCTAGCCGCAGGACAGGAGTAGTCAAAGTCCAGACTAGCAGTGGCCCGATCCTCACTTTTCTCTTGTGACATCGGTCAGGTCCTATTTTCCTATTCCTGTTGTCTTCTCCTTTATTTTAGGGCAACAGCGCATGTGTAAAATCATTGAGCCAATTATCGATTGGAATATTAGGCTTTGATCCACATTCGCACTGTTCCCAGTATTCGTAGGCTCTTCTCCAGCGGCGTCGTCTGCTACATTGCTTGGTGGCTTCAGGGCGGGACGATGCGGTGCGGGGTTGGCGATGGTGGGTCGGTAGTGGCGCGGTCAGGGGAGATCGCAGCTCGGCGCGCCAGCGGCGCGGCGCGGTAACAGGAAGGGATTGGTGGGGCACTCAACGGGGATACGTGGTAAGGGGACGGCAGGAGAGTCGCGTAAACAGATGAGCACAGCGAGAAGATTGAAAGGAGAAGACACTATATACATCGGGGACGGAATAATAAAGGATAGGAGAACAACAGTTTTCTAGCTCATTTTGGAGCAGAGGATCCTTCTTATAAGATACTTATAATTTTAACATAGGAATTATTATATTTAATTCTAAATAAACTACACCCTACAAACATTCGCCCAATTCCCAATCATACCATTTCCTAAAAACATACACTCTCCTTCCGTGGGCGACACTTACAATATTCCTTCGGCGGAAAACTACATGGTAGCTCCACGAAAGGTTCATCATACTACACTCACACATCAGGAGGCATACTGGGGGGGGGGGGGGGAGGGCGGGAGGCACTAATGGGGAGAGACAAGAACTACAAAGTCTGTACATTTCTGTAACGTGCTTCTACCACGTTACAACATATATATACAGGGTGTAACGAAACGACCGCCTTTTCTCGTAACTGGAGGTTCGGGGTGACCATCTAAATGCACGTGTAAAATTTTGTTCGAATCGTTCAAGGGGTTTAAAAGTTATTTTTATTTAAAACTCACCCTTTTTCGGTCCTTTTCGAACGACTTTAACTGTGCATAATAAAGTGGAGAAAGTGAAAAAACAATTGACGAACACCCCACTAGAATGTAAAAATTATCGATCGCCCGCGATAATACATTTGCTATTTATTTCATTAATTTGGCTATTAGATTAATTTTAAAAATAGAAAAATCCTTTTCATTACAATTCCAAATCAATTCAATACAAGTATCATTGACTGAATTGATGGAAAGAGGGAAAAGATAGAATGAAAAGGAAAGTATCAAAAGCTAAGATGTCACGCGACTGCACTGATAATATAATAGGAAACACATCAAGCCATTTTCTTTCTACAAACGAAGGTAAAAAGAATTATTTAAAATCAATTCATTGATGATAGAAAAAATTAAACTTACCCATTATTGTTCTCCAAGTTCCTTTCCACCGAAGTTTTTGAAAAAGCTTCAAACTGGCTCCTCGATGATTTCCAGAATGCACACTTTCATTGATTTTGCATTTAAGAACTCGCGAATTTAAGCAAATTAGGTGTTAACCTACGTTTCTTCAAAACACCGGTTAATTTGACACTTTTTGAACTGTTTGAAGTAGGCTGAAAAGAGAGACACAGAGAGATAGAATAATCAATAATTCGTTTCGACCACTCTTAATCACCCTACTTCAAACAGTTCAAAAGTGTCAAATTCACCAGTGTTTTGAAGAAACGTAGGTTAATACCTAATTTGTTTAAATTCACAAGTGTTTAAATGCAAAATCAGTGATAGCGTGCTTTCTGGAAATCATCGAGGAGCCAGTTTGAAGCTTTTTCAAAAACTTCGATTTAAAGGAACTTGCAGAACATTTAATGGGTGAGTTTAGTTTTCTCCTTCATCAATGTATTGATTTTGAATCATTCCCTTTAGCTTCGTTAGCAGAAAGAGAATGCCCTCATGCATTGTCTATTAAGTTATCATTGCGCTCGCGCGATATCTTAGCTTTTGATACTTTCCTTTACATTGCGTCAACTCGCTCTTTCCATCAAATCAGTCAATGATGCTTGTACTGAATTGAATTGGAATTGTAATGTAAAGGATTTTGTTATTTTTAAAATTAATCTAATAGCCAGATTAAAGAAATAAATAGCAAAAGTATTACCGCACGCGATCGATAATTTTTACATTCTAGCTGGGTGCTCATCAATTGTTTTTCACTTTCTCCACTTTCCATTATGCAGTTAAAGTCGTTCGAAAAGGATTGAAAAAGGGTGATTTTTAAATAGAAATAACTTTTAAACCTCTTGAACGATTCGAACGAAATTTTGCACGTGCACTCAGTTTGTCACCCCGAACCTCCAGTTACGAGAAAAGGCGGTCGTTTCGTTACACCCTGTATATATATATATATACACTGCCGGTCAAAAGTTTAAGACCACTTGAGAAATTTGGCTGCAAAACAGTTGCTTCTTTAAACGCGCATAGCTTGGTAATGAAGAAAGATAAAAGAAAATTCGAAACACCATTGGAAAGGTGATGAAATTCTGCATACGATGGAATTAGATTCATTTCCTAGAAGCTGATAATTACAGAATTGCAATTAAATAAAAATGCTGCTAAATTAAAAAATTTTAATTTTTCGTTATGTCAATTCAACCTGCTACAGCACTTGTAATAATTATGGTAACTATGTGAAACTTTGGTGAGATAAAGCTCAAAGTTTTAGCTTTAATTTAAGCCAACAAACGTCACAATATTCATTGTATTTCCTTATTTTCATAACATTTTTTTTTGTAACGTCGTGAAAAACTTTTGACCAACGTCAACAGCCAAAGCATTTGAAACAATTTCAGATTGAAGAATTCGTCGGTATTATACGACCTATTCTACTTGTTTCATATTGCACTTTCATTCAATTAACATAAAACACCTTTAATTTTGAAATTAAATCAACAAAAGTGGAGTAATGATTAACCAAATCTATTTTATTAATTCTAAGATTTACAATTATCATATTTCTTTTAACTGAATAAAAGTGCAATATGAAATAAGTAGATTAGATCATTTAATACCGACGGATTCTTCAATCTGAAATTGTTTTAAATGCTTGGGCAGTTGTTTTGTGGTCAATAATTTTTCTTGACATTACTCAGAAAAAATTTATGAAAATAAGAAAATACAATGAATATCGTGACGTTTGATGGCTCTGATTAAAGCTGAGACTTTGAACTTTATGTCACCAAAGTTTGACATAATTATCACAATTATTGCAAGTGCTGCAACAAGTTGAATTGATGTAACGAAAAAATAAAATTTTTAAATTTAGCAGCATTTTTATTTAATGGTAATTCGATAACTACAGGTTTTCTGTGCATTGAGTTAATTCCACTATATGAAGAATTTTATCAGCTTTCCAACGGTTTTTTGAATTTTATTGTATCTCTCCTCACAACGAAGTTATGCGCGTTTAAAGAAGTGACTGATTTTGAACCAAATTTCTCAAGTGGTCTTAAAGTTTTGACCGGCAGTGTATGTAGATAAACGCACGAATAAAATTGTTGATCAACTTACCCCATGCCTCGACTAATTTCACTATCCCCTACCTTATCAATAATTTTTGTGTTTCATAGAATTTACCCACTACATTCGGGAAGGAAGGCGGATTCAGCAGCAAGAATGGGAAGAGGAAATCGTCAGGGGTTTTACTTACCAAGATGATTTCGATTTCTTTGGGATAAGGTGGACGCAGGACGGAGGTTGTGGGTCACCCAATCTTCAATTCGAGGATCCAGAAGATGAGGAAGGGTAGCGTCCGAATCCGGACGAAAAATTTATAAATAAATTTTTTAATATCTAATATGTTTTTGTATTACAATTCTTCTTTTATATTATAACCATTTTCATAAAAAATTGTATTATTATCATTAAACAAAGTAAAATTACTTATAGTCTTTTTAACCATATTTTTCTACTATTCTTTCTCCTGAGCCATCGTAGAGGGAAGGGGTCTCCAGCTGAGGTAGCATCGTAAGAGAAAGGGATGGGGTTTGAGTGGGGGAATAAGGATGGGGGTAAACCCGCGTAATGGAGTACTGATTGGGTACTGGCGGGCATATCCGAGAAAGGCTGCACTCTATTTCCGAGCCGCACAGTTTAATGTATAGTTTTGGAGAAGGGAAATAAGATATGGTTTGTTGAAGGATGGTTCCGGAGAGAGAGAGAGGGTACCACCTCCCTAACCAATCTCCTCATTTTACAACGCTACACCTACACCTCTTCTTCCGAAAGCAATCGGCGCATCTCCCCTCACTATTCAATCCTTTCAATTAAGAAATCTATAAACTTTTGTTTGTCTTTCATCGCAGATTAGAAAAGTTTAATCGAATAATGTCAGGATTCAAGTCTTTAATCTTTTAAATATGGAACTTTGATTAGTGGATGAGTGATTGCATGTAATTGGAGTATTCATTATTCGAAGATTCGTTGTTTTTGTTACGTTAATTGTTTTATTGCCATAAGTATATTACTGAGGACTCAGTGTTAGGTTACCGCAGCCACGTCCTTTGGGAAAGTATTTTCCGTCTCTTTAGTAAGGGCCTCATGTTTCTTTTGGAGCTAACATATTATCCTCAGGCCACTTGTGCCTATTCACTTTATTTCAAAATTATCAACACTCCTCGCATTTGAAATTTACTTCTTACCCAAAGGAATGATATATACAGGATTCCTTTCATTTGCAGCATTATCATACTCTTAGAAAAATTTTGAACATTGTTTGTACAATGAACACGTTTGTCTTATCAAAACTCTGTCACGGTAAATGATAGAATTTCGTTCTTTAGAAACACTTCACATATCATGAATCTTTTGGGGATTGATGTAGCTCCGAAATATAGATGCATGATATTTAAAAGCACATAACGCTGCCGAGAAGTAATCATCCTCACCAAGAGACTTATATAAAATTTGTAGATAAGCCATAGCAATAAACAAATGTCAGTAACCGGTTCAAAATCGAATAACCTGATTGTAAATATTTAAGGGTTTGTATACGTATTATTATTTTGTTCATGGTGAAATATTTTGAATATAATTGGAACAATTTTACATATCGATAGAGTACCCTTAATTTAGAAATAATTTCCTTTGTTTTTTGTCCCCAAACAGGATTAATTATCGAAATATCTTATATTAAATTTAAAATTTGCAATTTGTTTGAAATAAAACAAGTTTGTCTACGAATGATTTATTGGAAGACAGTGTTCAAAGTAGTAATCATTTAACAATGAAAAGAAAATCCTTTATTTTATAATAACTGCTCTGCATAGCCTTTAAAGTTACATTATGTGACATTATCAAATTTTACGATATCTTTTACAAGGCTGAAAGTAAAATTGTTCAAGATGCATTCATTACAAATGCATTACAAGAACAAAAAACAAAACATCGACGAGAAGAAAATGTGATAAGCGGACCGTACATTAATAATATCAACAGTTAGCATGCTGAATCACCAATCAGACGCGACGCGTGACCGCAAAGCCTGCCTTACGTCCCCTACCATTTGTCTGTCGCCGAAAGGTACTGAGTAACGCGCTTGAATAGTTTCATTTCTTATTGCTCGCATAAATAATTAAATATTAAATCAATGAGTGAGTAAGACGCATGAGACAAATAATGCTTAGTTACAACGTGTACATATGAATTACAAAAGTATTTCACATTTTTCATGAAATTTATCCCACTTGTTATTGCTGCTTGTTTAATGTAGAAAATTTATGAAATAAGCAGTAATAAAAACAGTAGATAATTCTGTATTGTGAAGACTGTAATCAATGTAAAAAATTATGGTTGAGTTAGAGTTGCAAATTGGGCCTGTCTGCAAAAACTTCGTAGATGGGACATATCAAAAACGGTTAGAGCGAAAGAACCGGCGTAGTCTTTCGAAAACTAAGGCAGCCCGAGCAGGAAGAAAAGATGCCTTAATTAGGCAAATTGATCTTTATGAAGGAATCAAAGATTTGGTATAAAGGCCTAGTATCGCTGATTAATACGCAATTAATAAAAATCATTGGTTTGTCGTTTGTCGAAACTTTAAACGCGTTTTATTTAAAACTACGTTATCAGACTTGGGGTGCAGTTTAACGCGAACAATATTCAATCGATTAACTCCAAATTTTGTATAAGTATTTAAGGAGCGATCTCACGGCTTAAAAATTGTCGCGCCGGGCCTGTGGACTGCATGACACGCAACGCGCCATGAGAACAGCCTGACGCGATGAATTTCGCGCCACGCGTATGTCTTTCAATAGTATTTGAGCTAGGGATCGACTGATGCAAAAGTTTTTGCCGATACCGATAATTAAACGATATATTTAATTTAGTAACCAATGCCGATATTCATATCGGCCTACCGATATATTTTCTATATATGAATATAACAGGTATTTCCCCCTCCGCTCCGTACAGTATTATCTGGATACCATAGCAACCCGCTCGCGCTATATTGCACAGTGTTTTGTTCCTTTGTAGAAGTTATTCGAATCTTAGGGGCGCACTTGTTTATTTTTGTAGCGTACATTCACGTGAATAAGTTTAGTTTACTCTGTATCTTTTACAATGTCAGTATCAACGCGAAAAGTTAGCATTTACTGGAAATTTTTTACCCGTAATCCAACTCTTTTAACGGATAAAACTTCTAATGCTATGTGTAATATTTGCAATACAATTATTTCTCTTGGCGGAATTGGAAAATCTGCGAATACAACAAACTTGAAATACCACCTTAAAAAATGCCATTCTGAGAAATTATGTGAATTAGAACAGAATTGTCAAGGTAAATTGAGCAGAAAACTTTATTTTATAACGAAATTTTCTAAAAGAATTGTTACTTTTGAGTTTTGGCAATTAGAGCTACTTCTAATTTTCAAGAGTATGTATGAAAAAAAACTGATAGAAGCTGAGTAGATCATTTATGTGTATCATTTATAGGTGAGAAGGAAAATGTTAACGTTGACAAAGCTCTTCCCTCAACCAGCGGATCCTCGTGTAGCTCGAAACAAATAACGATTGCAGCGGCAATCAATCAAACCAAGAAATGGGACAAGAATTCAGCTAAAGCCAAAGAATTTAATTATTTAATTGGGGAAATGATAGCGCTAGACAACCAACCCTTTAATATAGTAAATAATATAGGGTTTAAAAGATTATTACGTAAATGTCTTCCACTATATGATATACCATCAGATAAATTTTTCCGTGAGAAAATTGTCCCCGATTTTTATAAAAGATGTAAAGAACAAGTTCAAACAGAGTTAGCTAATATGACTGGTAAAATGTCAATTACATCAGATATTTGGACTTGCAAATATACTAACGCCGCATTTATTTCGCTAACCGCTTATTGATTTAATAATAATGGAAACAGAATATCATTTGTTTTATCTACTTCGCACTTTCCGGGTAGTCACACTGGAGAAGCTATAGCTGAGAAGTGCACCCAATTATTTAGTGATTGGCAAATAAAAAAAGATCAAATACATTTAATTCTGGCTGATAATGCTTCAAATATGAAGAAAGGTTTAATCTCTTTATGTAATTTACCGTATCAACCTTGCTTTATACATACTTTGCAATTAATTGTTCAGGATGGTATAAAAAGTCAACGTGCAATTGCAGACGTAATAGCCAAATCAAAGAGAATAGTTACTCATTTTAACCATTCTCAAGTTGCCTGTGAAAAATTACAAATTATCCAGGAAAAGCTCGGTCTACCTAAGAAAAAACTGATACAGGATGTAGAGACTCGCTGGAATTCGACGTACTATTTACTTGAAAGATTGGTCGAACAAAAGCAAGCGATAAATTTAAACATTATTGATCACCCTGACTTAACAGATCTAACATTCAATCAATGGGAATTAGCAAACAACATCCTTAGTTTGCTAAAACCATTTGAAGAGATTACAAAAATTGTCAGCCACAGGGATAGCTGCATATCCGAATGCATACCGTTTGTTTTCACCCTGCGCCGATTTTTAACAGTCGAGAATAAGGCATTTTCTGGTGTAGGAACAATAAAGGACGAATTATTAAAAAATCTTAATGAACGATTTAAAGATATGTTCACAAATGAAAATTTAACCATCGCAACTTTCTTGGATCCCCGTTTCAAAGAAAAATTCTTTGAAAGTGATGATATAACAGCAAGCGTAATACTAAAACTAAAAGAAAATGTTATTAATTCTCATCAAGACACTGAATCCAAGATCAATAAGGACCTTAAAGAACCTGATAACGTATTTCATTCTGATTGTGAAGAAAAGGATTCCTTGGAAACACCTGCGAAAAAATTAAAAATTACCGGACACACCCTTTTTTGGGAGAATTTCAATCAGATTCTTCAGGATAAAACGTCTGAGCCGAAATCTAACGATGAAAGTGATATAAAGAAAAAAGTTATGGAAGAAATTAGTCGCTACCAAGATCTTCCGAACATTGAAAGAGACGGTAACATTTTCACCTGGTGGTTGAATAAGAAGGAAATCTTTCCTATTCTTTATAACCAAATTAATGTTTACCTTTCTTCTCCCGCATCAAGCGTATACAGCGAGCAAATATTTTCCGAAGCAGGCAATATATATGATTCCAAGAGGAATCGCTTAAAGCCTGACCGTGTAGAGTTACTTATATTCTTACACCATAATTTGCCTAAGTTAAATTACCAATACTAATTCGGCGTTTTATAATAATATAGACATCTTATGGTTTCTTTATATTTTATATTACCTATGTTTATATTTTTTATATTTATAAAACTTTTATTTAGTAATAATAATAACTGACTACTGTGCAATGTACGCGTCTTTTAGTTATTGTTTTAAATTTTTACCCATTACTATGTATATCGGTTAATGCTTTTGTTAACGGCCGATAGCATTCCAAACCGATAATTCTCGAATTTACCGATATGACCGGTATACCGATATAAATATCGGTATCGGTCGATCTTTTGAAACAAATTTCGAATATTGCTTGGCAAAAAACACGCAGTGAGAACGACTAGGCATGATGATTTTCAAGCCGCGTGTGGAAGCTTGAAATGATCCGGTGAGATGGATCGACACACAACACGCCGTCAGAACACTCTATATTTTCGCGTCGCGCGTCTCTGCGACTATTCTTGACATCTTAAAATGTTGCATAAATGAAATATGTATAAACAAAATTATACATAATTCAGAAACTTGCACCGAACGGCTTTTATAATGCGACGACATCCAGTACCGCCTTTTCTTTCTATGTTTCGCATCATCATCATCGTCACTATCCGCAATAAATAAAACAGTAAGCCTCTGCGATAGCGGCCTTCAGCTCACGATTTCTGGACATTTTACAAAGAAACAGACGGAATATGTTTGACAGTTTCGAGAAAACTAACCAGTAGACATCAACTGAAACTTTTATTAAATACTGTTTAAATGTCATTATAAATAGATATGAGGCTTGAAAATTATCGCACCGTGAGAACGGCCCAAAGCGACAGGGAGCGGCAACCATCACGCCGCCTGAAAATTGTCGATCCTCAGGCCCGGCGCGACAGTTTTCAGGCCGTGAGATCGCACATTCCTCCCGTTTTAAATTATATTTGGCAGTTGCGAAACAAGTTTTTCACTCTAATGAATGTAAGAAAAGGTTTACAGTTGAATTTTTGAAATACAACTCCAACACATTATCTCAATATAGTTCTAAGAATTAAAACAAATAAAAACATCCGAACATTGCGATAAGGATTCGACATTTGAGAAGTATACAATTGACAGGATTCAGCTGAATGGACCAGGGGTGCTATTATAAAAACTCTGTCATAACAGCAAAAGGTTCAGAGTTTAAACTCAGCGCTCACTGGAAACAGTCGCAGTTTGCATCTATATAAACTATTAATGCCGCGCGTACGAGCTGAGTTAGACCCGGTGTAATATTTTCAGAACAGTAAATTTCTTAAGTTTGAAGAGTGAGTGTTAACTACGACACAGTTCTAAAAAGTGGTTCATATATTAAACCTCTCAATTTCTTAATCGTATCTGAGGGTCCCATTGCAAAATACGTCTATTGTCTAATCTGCAACAATCGAGCGCTGACCACCTTTGTACAATATCAACAACACCAAGGAAAGACAAGGTAGGCTAAATAGTATTATAGATCTTATACCTATTCCTACACCTTTTCTCTATTTATTTATTTCCTTCTATGTGACGTGAACTAGTTAGACCCGGCGTGTGTTAGTAAGTAAATTAGGGGAAACTCGTTATTAGACAATTTCAAATAAATTGAAGATTTAATAATAAGTTCTTTTACGTTTCGAAATTCGCCCCCAACACTATTTAACAATTATTTCACAGTTAAACATGCAAATTAATCTTGCAGTCAGACTTCCATTCCAGTTATTTCACAGCGTTGCATTCGAAAAGTTTTGCAGTTAGAATCCTACTATTTTCCACAATTCCACAGTCTTCCATGCGAGCATGCGCAGTAAGACTCCAACTATTTTCTACCTTTCCATAATGCGAGAATACGCAGAAAGACTTACTATTTTTTACATTTCCATCATGCGAGAAAACGCAGAAAGACTCCTTATATTTTCCAATTATCCAGTCCTACTTGCGAATAAATGCAGTTAGACTAATCCCTTGTTGTCCTTTTCAGTTTCCGAGTCATGCGTAAAAAAAAGTGTAGGGGAGGACGAAAGAAACGAGAGAGGATTCACCTTAGCGAGACGGGAAGCTGAAGCTATTGCCGATGCATAATTTCAACAATATTTATAATCATTGAAATCTTTTCCACCACTAGATTATGAACAATTAATTGCTGATAATAATCCCTTAAATGATTTAATTGGTATTTGCACTCCACAACACGAAACAGAATTCATTAACCCCTCTTTCCAAGAACAAAATAATGCGGTGTCCGAAAGTGAAATAATTGTTGAAAACCATTCAGTAACCATAACACAAGCGGTTGAAGTTGCAACAAAAAAAACATGGCAATTGAATACAATAGAACTCAATAACAGCGTAGAAACTTGTCGATTCCCTATGCACGATATTCCCTAATGTGATCCGCGACACAAAAAATACATGCAGATTCGCCAAACACTACTGCAAGAGCACTTCGGTTGGCTTGCTCCTATAGATAATAACAAAGATGATGTAGAAATAATTACTTTAGATTAAAAACTTGTAAAGCAAAAGCGAAGAATAAAAATAAATTTATAAACAGGGAAAAATATCGAGATAAATGTTTATTGCAACAGTTTATTTCCACATTATATTTTCAGCAATTATCAAATGTACTATAACAATTTTTCAGGTGAAGCATGTATTCCGTAAAAGCTGTAGTTCCTATACTTCTTCTTCTACTAACTTTCATTGGCCGCTACTCATGTTTTATTGCCTTCGACTGTGGGATTCCTGATATGAATACAACAACGGTGGATGTAATAAATTTTGAGAAATGTGAAAAGCCAATAACAAGACCAAAGGTGACCAATACTACAATCCAATTACTACAATCGCATGATATTCAAATGGTACACGTAACACAGTGTAAAATTGAAATAAAGAGATACGTATTCTACTGTGGAATCCACTCCCACATAGCAGCTGTTAAAAATGGATACACAGAATATATACTGGAAACAACAAAAGACGTTTGTTTGAAAATCCATAATACACAATCGTATTCACATGCTAAGACAGAAATAAGCGGGATCAAGATGAATAGTACTAATCAGAGCAGTGGCGGCGAACTTTTAACATGTCATGGGGGGCTCTAATATATATATATATATATATATATATATATATATATATACATATACGTAAAACAACTTTACAAATTTCAGAAGAGAACATTAAATATGAGTATATTTTATGTGATTTTAATAAGCTTTTTCTTATTGTAATAATAGAAGCGAGTAATAACGGTATAACCACTTTTAAACTAGCAAACGTTATCGTCAATCACAATTAATCATAAATCAAACTCGTGTAAATAAACATCATATTTTCATTGGTTGATCTAATCAATTCCAATAGAATTGAGCCGAAAATTTCCGAATGTTAAATAAGCAAATGCTTAGGACTACTTAGGAGAGACTTGATGAAGATCATCTTACTTGAACAAAAACATCTAAAGCAAGAAATTCTTCATGAAGGCCTTCTTATTTTATGACTGTGAATACTACTTCAAATAAGGTAAACTTATTTAAATAAGGCGGTCTTTCTCAAGGTGGTCTTAAGACTCAACTTCAGACTAGACTATGAATACGGCTCCTTGTTCCCCTTACTTTTCTCTCTCTCTCTCTCTCTCTCCCTTTTTCTTTCTCTTTGTGATCTTTTCTGGTGCTAATGTGACACGTCCCGGACTATTTATCGGTAGAAAGTAAACATTGATAGAAGCTACCCTATCGTTATCGTGCAAACCACAACACTGTCAGTGCATGGAAAATATGTAATTCTAAAGTACATTAGATGTTATCTTTGACAAAGTGCTAAGCTACATGAAATAAAATATTTGCTATGATTGATCGATTAATCAGTGCTTTAATCTTGATTATTCATATCGAGTATTTTAATTAGCATAGCTTAACGCTATGTCAACTAAAATATAGCAACTAGGTAATATATGACATAATTTTTTTAAGAAATAGGGAGAGAAAAGAGTCTGAAAGGATTGAAAATGGTGCTAATTCTCTTTGTTTTACAGAAAAATTGCTGAGGCCAACGCTAAGGCCCATTTGGCGTGGCTCGAGCCGGCCTACATGGCCAGTAAGAGTAACAGCAAGCCGCAAACATGTGATATCCACACTGCGGCTAAAAAATCGTCGCAGCCTGATCAGGTTGATCAGGCTAATGCTGATGTAGCGGGCGGTAATGATTGTGTTGGAGAAGAAGGAGGCAGAAGAACCTTCTAATCCTAAGAAAGTAATTGAGCCTCCTACCCCGACAAAAAGGACTAGGGCTGGAAAGAATTGGAAGGAGAGGGAAGAAAGGTAAATAAATAACAATTTAGTAATGTCAATTTTTACAAAAAGTTTCTTCGAAATATCGAAAATGCATAAAGATAATTACCATTTTGCAGTTGATGAGATTTAGTGTCTTTAGTTTTATGTAATTTTTGCTATTTGTCTTTTCCATTTAAGATTCGACAATGATTTTTATTGTTTAATTAATTCATATTTTTTCTTCACACAGATGGGAGCAAATTAAAAATGCTCGGCACCGTGGGCGAGTAGTTAGAGCAGCAAGTGCTCCCAGAGGTAGGGGAAATTGGAGAGGACGGAGATCCCAGATGGCACAAACATTCTGTAGATATTCTATGAATATTCCGGAACCTTCTTTAAAGAATATTTCTAATTGACCGTTTATATAATATTCTAGGAATGTTTTTTTAGAATATTCTTAAAAAAAGATTCATAGAATAAACTTTTAAAAATATTTAAATTAGAACATTCAAACAAGAATATTCATAGAATGCTCCATTTTGAATATTTCTAGAACCTCCAGCAATAAACTTTAAGGAATATTCAAAAAAGAAGATTTCTATAATATTTTATCAATAATATTCATAGAACATTCGGATAGGCATATTCTAAGAACATCCTTCTACAAACTTTTAAAAATATTTAAATAAGAATATTCATAGAACATTCAATGAAGAATATTCGTAGAATGCTCCATTTTGAATATTCCTAGAACCTCCAGCAATAAAATTTAAGGAATATTCAAAAAAGAAGATTTCTATAATATTTTATCAATAATATTCATAGAACATTCGGATAGGCATATTCTAAGAACATCCTTCTTCAAACTTTTAAAAATATTTAAATAAGAACATTCATAGAACATTCAATGAAGAATATTTGTAGAATGCTCCATTTTGAATATTCCTAGAACCTCCGGCAATAAACTTTAAGGAATATTCAAAAAAGAAGATTTCTATAATATTTTATCAATAATATTCATAGAACATTCGGATAGGCATATTCTAAGAACATCCTTTATAAAAAGATTGTTCTAGGAATATTCGTTTCCGAATATTCTCTAAATTTCTTTTCGGGAATATTCAGCTAATATTCTTTTACGAATGTTCTCAAAAAATTGTAATAGAATATTATAGGAATATTTATTCAAGATTATTCTTAGAATATCCATAGAACATTGTATAGTTGGTAGCGATCTAGCACCTGTTGCCATGTGCCATTCGATACCATTGCATTTGCGTCTTTAGCCAGAGATGTTAACTTGTGGGAATTCGGTATCCCCACCACGCCGCCACTAGCTAGCACGCACACAGTGCCAGCGGTACATCGGTGAGCCAACCCCACTACTGTCGCCGCTCGCTGGTCACGCACACAGCTACATCGATACGTGCGTGTCTCGGCTTTCGCCGTTGAAGTTCGGTTAGCTCCGGTGAGGTATGAGTACGAGAGGGATGAATATACTTTTCTCGGACCTCTCTTTCGCTCTCTATTTCACCTAAGTTTAGCCAACGAGCCGCGCGAAACTCCTTTTCCAAGGGTGTCGGCCGGCTCGATGCGCTCGTAAGAGAAATTTATTTTTTGACAATTATAATACAGGAAAATTATTAAATGTTACCATAATTTAACAATTATCCTCAAAATTGTAAAAAATTTTTGTATATAAAAAATTATTATGAGATGAAATAAAACTAACAAAGAAATAATATTATCCGTGTAACTAATTGAAAGAAAAAACCCTTATTATATTGCACAAAATGATCACTGAAGTGTGACATTTAAAATTAATTAAATAAAAAATTATACGAGAATACATGAGATTGATTAATTTGAAAAAATGGTTAAAAATGAGGTAAAAACTCGACCATTTTCTTGCAACATCACTGTACCGATGGCGATTTGGATTTGCAAATATCACAAAATTGTCCAAAATTCATCAATTTCCTATGAAATGCAAAAATCTGACATAATTTCTATGATGAGAGCCTAATAAATGAAAATGTGGGACGGCTAGGATGTTTCTTCGGTTACTTTCTTGTATGGTACACCTATAAGCGAATGAAATCTCCTAAAAAATATGCCAAAATAATGGCAGGAAATAAAATTGCGCCTTAATATTACAATGTAAAATACAATGTCAAGAAATAGCTCAAACTAACAACTTTCAAACTTGTTTCATGCAAAATTTTAGTGTAGGAGGTACTTCCGCCTTGAAAATTTTGCAAATTCATGTATAATTATTGATAAACAAATAATTATTGATCCAGAATGCACTTAAAATAAAGGATTATTAAAATTGAGGTTTGCACTATGAGAATCAAAAATCTGACTTTAAACACATATTGAGAGGCAAATAACTCAATTTCTCTTGCTTCTCGGCTCTTTTTTCGGCCATAATCTGGTGTAAAATGTCCGAATGAACAAATAGATGCTATAAATGATCATTAAATCACCTTGGAACCAAAAGTTGACTTTCATAGCTGTGTTGCAAAATCAAGCCTAGAAATGGCTAAAATTGTCCATTTTCAAACACATTTAATGGGAAAGTGGAGTGTCGTAGCCGCTTCCGGTTGGATTTTTTTGCTATTTCAGGTATAATTGTCAGTAATAATAATAAAAATACCCTCTGATTGCATTGGAATTGAAATATTCATGCAATTGAGTTTTACACTATGAGAATCAAAAATCTGACTTTAAGCACATATTGAGAGGCAAATAACTCAATTTCTCTTGCTTCTCGGCTCTTTTTTCGGCCATAATCTGGTGTAAAATGTCCGAATGAACAAATAGATGCTATAAATGATCACAAAATCATATTGGAATCAAAAGTTGACTTTCATAGCTATGTTGCAAAATCAAGCCTAGAAATGGCTAAAATTGTCCATTTTCAAACACATTTAATGGGAAAGTGGAGTGTCGTAGCCGCTTCCGGTTGGATTTTTTTGCTATTTCAGGTATAATTGTCAGTAATAATAATAAAAATACCCTCTGATAGCTCTGAAATGGTAAGTTTATTGAAATTCAATTTTACCCTATGAGAATCAAAAATCTGACTTTAAGCACATATTGAGAGGCAAATAACTCAGTTTCTCTTGCTTCTCGGCTCTTTTTTCGGCCACAATCTGGTGTAAAATGTCCGAATGAACAAATAGATGCTATTTATAGTAATCACCCATATAGCATAAGAATAATCTGAAATTATTCTACGAACTTCTCCCGAGTATATTCAATGATTCATAGAATATTCGCTTGTAGGCAAAAGTACACAGGTTTTAATAATCGATGAATATTCTGTTGATTATTCTAGTAATATTCTGTGTATAATCTTAGTAGATTCAGCGGATATTCTATAAATGTTCTCCGAATATTCTAAGATTAATTTTTGCGGAATTTCTCAGAACGTTGTTGGAATAATATGGGCATATTCTAAAAATAATCAGAGAATGTTCTACAAATAATAACAGAATGTTTTAGGAAAAATCTGAGTACATTCTATAAATATTATACGAATGTCTAACAGATATCTTATGAATAATTTAGATATATTCTAGCTACATTCAATTTGTATATTACAGGAATATTCTAATAAACATTCTCTAGATATGCTCATAATATTTTTTTAAGCAGTCTCAGAATATTGATTATACGTGTCTGTTATATAGACATAAATAAATATATAAGGTGCATTATGTAAAATTCACCAAATATAAATTTGGTGTATAATGACATACTTTTATGGAGCATCTTATGTGATGCGCCTTGTATATATATTTATATGTCTATATAACAAACATACATAACATCGATATTCTGAGTTTTTATTTACATATGTTAATATTAAATAAAAACTTTACTATATGGTATACAAAATTTTAATGTTATAAATTCATTAGATACAATGGTAATATTTCATAGTATTTAAATTTTAAAATGACAAATTTCCATTTTTTAGATATTAATTTAAAAATTCAGCTAGCATGCCTCGATAAGTTAATATGCGGTTTTGATTGGTGGCGCGTGTGTATGAAAAATTAATAAAGAAAATGGGTAAGTGTATGTTATATATAAATAATAATTAATTACATTTGTGGTGCTTGTGTAGAAAATGATAGTTTGAAATAAAGTGTATATTAAGTGCATATAATAAAATTATTCAAGTATTTTTAGCATATGACAAAGACAGCACATATGAATTTAGCTAAAAGTTTTACATTAAAAGTATAATATAAATTACTTTAATTTATATATGATATTTGATAATTTATCATATAATATCCAAACATTAAACCCTTATAAACTTTTATAAAATTGTATATTACATATTTTTATTTAATATTATTGATATTTAATATTTTAGTTTAAAATTAGTTTAAGCGAACAATCGTTAAAACTAAAAAATTTAATTATATTTTTTGTAACTTAGTGTGATATGTATAAAAAGTTGTTATAAGGGATTAACGTTTTAGATGACATTTAATTTAGCTATCGATGGTTTTCAATTACGCTACACCATACAAGATCTTGTATCCTGTTTGTATGTAGTTATTTCCTTCGCTTCAGATCTATGTCGTCAATCTTTATGATCATTTCAATCCTTTATTTAATTCATTCCTACGGTTATTGCTTACAGTCATGGCATTCGTTTTTTCTGTAAAAGAAAAGAAAAGGAAGATATAATAAGAATATAGAAATAACTTATTAGTACAAAAGATAAAATCTGTTAATAAAAATGATAGTATTTTCGGAGGTACATTTTCTAGAAGTTAAAATTTAAACGTTATATAGTGTCTGTGTTATTATATATTACATAACGCAATCATATTGCTCACCTCGATATTGTTTGAATGCATTAAATGTTTCAGCAAAGTTTTTGGTAGCATCAAGGGCGGCAGCATATGTCGAGTTACAATTAAATATCAGAGCTTCAGCCATTTCCTCAAAATAGATCATTTGTAGTTACGACATTGAAATATGAACCTAAACAGTTTGGTATGCAAATTTCTTTACATCCGACGATATCTGTACTAATGAAACATTATTGGGAAAAAATTATTGATATTACTTTAGAATTATTATATATAAGGAGAGATGATTATTTAAGGCTTCAAAAATCCCTGTTATGATTTTACTAGAAATTTATTTAAAAAAATATGTTATTTTATAGAGTATATTACGTTACTTATTATATAGACCAATATTATAATTCATGCAAAACTGTTAGCGTTTAGAACTAATGTAGGTTTATCATATGGTACTTTGCGTAAAATTGTGTATCATTACATTAAGTTAAAGAATTATAGTATTGTATTAGTTTTATTAATACAATATCAATAGAGAAATTTTGTCGAAGTGCATATATTGTTGCTGTCGCATAATAAATGTGCTTAGGGAATCTCCCACCATAGCAATTTAAGTTCTTAGCACACATTAGCAAAATAAAATTGTATGCATGATGAAAGCTATTTGTAAAATAAACATTTCAATTAAGTAATATCTTGGTAAAATTATGCAAAATTAGGTAGTTTCAAATATCACAGACGAATTGAAAAAACATAAAAAATGTTAATTTTTAATTATTTTAAATTTATTATTCCTGTAACGTATTCTTCTTCAATCTTTCATTTGCTTTAGCTAGCCACGTAGCAATAACCATTTCTATTTCTTTTTGAGAAACTGCATTTTTCGTAAAAGATTTAACTGCTTCTATATTGGAAAAAAAAATAAAAGCATATCTGAATTAATAAATGTTCACAACAACCTTCTGCAAAATTTATACGGATATCCCTTTATTTCACAGTGCAATTATATTAATGAAAATTATTTAGTAAGAAAGAGTGGCATTACTGATAGTGTATTTACTCATTTTTTAAAATTAAAATTATAAAAATGAACAAGAAGTTGTTGCAATAGATAAAATTTGTCGATTTTCCATTAAGTTGAAATCATTTCTCATATTAAAATGAATCTTAATATAATAATTGATTATTACCACATGGACCCTCTAATTAACATACGATATTCTCAATATCTTTATTTAAAATATCTATAACATCTCATGATCTTGAAAATAAAAGGTTTCTACAATTACTGACATTCATATATATTTTAAATGCAAATATCCTTAAGTGCAACATACTTCCGTTACATCAAACTTGAGATCGTTTCACTACCGTTTACGAATTAAAATTTAAATATTAGTGAAATAAAGGCATATCTTAGTAACACTAGTGTAAAAATATAGAAAATACCGATAACAACAGAGCATAATTTAAGCAGGGAAAAATATTTTTTTGCCTTGTGTCCCTTAAAACTAAACAAACTTGCTAAATCATTTGTCAATGCTTTCTCCATAATTCTTCTGACGCATTCTTTAAAATTCGAGCCTCCAAGTAGAGCAAATAATCTTATCTGTAAATGTTAGTATTATTTATATATCCAGTATGAAAATGATTTGAAATTTAAAACGAAATCAGTGTTTTGACATGCAAAATATTTTATATATACCGGGTGTCAAACTGATTCATCCGCGTTGGTATATTCATATAAAATATGTTTATAGAAAAAATTCAGAGTGAAATTAACCATTGATAAAAGAATATCAGTTTGACTTGATGTATATGTACTTATTCAAGATCATACGACTTACCAAACTAGCGGATAGAGTTTCATTATTTAGTTTAGATTCAACATTTTCTAAATCTGAAATTGTTGATAATGGTAAAGATTTGATTAATTCTTTCGAAGAATCAGTATCAGCACTCTCTTGGGCGGAGTTTTTCAGTCGTAGGTCGATTAAAATTGCTCTCATCTCTTTCATTTCCTGCTCCATACTATTTATCTTCTTATTGTTCATTATAATATATTTCAACATTTCATGTAGTAATAAATTTGCTGCAAAATTTATAATTACTTTTTAATTACTGATATTTTGAAAAATTAATCCATTTCGAAGAAAGAACAAATATAAATACGTGATGACTGTATTTCCACTGAATCAAAAGGAATATTATTTTCATCTCTCATTAGAGAAGAATTTGCTTGTATGTTATTTCCATTTGACTGAGCAGGTTGTAAAACGTAAGAACAATCAATATTTGCTGTTGAGAAAAAAATATATATAAAATTATGTATAAATAGTATGGCTGCTTGGAGGATATTTACCTGTAAGGGATGTAGATGACTGTTGCAAATTTAACCTAGTATCATCATTTTGTTGCAATTTTGCGGAAGTCGATGATGTATTTCCTACAAATTTTTGCATTAACATTCAATTAAAAGTATATTAAGTTGTATCTCACATTTACAAGGAACTTCTTAAAACATAACATATAATTTTCTAATATAATGAAAATTGGATACCAAAGGGCATAAATCTTTTACCTTATTTAACGTTTTCTCATTTATCTTTATGTATCAATTTAATTTATAAGATTAACAAAATGGATGCGTAAAGTATTTAAATTTTATAAAATACGATATCAAAATATTTATTGCTTAGGGATAATCCCACTGTAGTTAACTACAAGCAATGTTTATACAAATATAAAAAAAGTGTAATTTAAATGTATTTATAATTTTAAATAGGTTGTTGTCGTAGAAAATAAAAGACTGATGAAAAAGAGCGACTATAATGCATAAATACATGAAACATCCTGCGATCCCTATGATATTTTACTGCGTTCGCTCCTCCCCAAAAAAAATCAATTCGATTATGAGGATCGCCTCTTAACACCCTTTGTATGCAATTTATGATTGGCCTTCTTATATTTATACATCCTTCCACATCTACCAATTCTAGATCACTACTGTTTTGAATCAACCAACAAATGTCTTCATCAGTTACACCTTCATTTTATCTACACACTAATTTTCTTAATTTAATAAAATAAAATAAGAATTGTGCTCCAACGTCTACAAAAAGGAGGCTCATATGTAATTCACGCAGATTAAGTAGAGAGCTTAGAGGTTCCAATCCAAACTGCCCACGCATGTTCGTACAACCAGATATGTCTAATATTTGTAGGTTTTGCACATGCTCCCCAATTTTTTGAATAAAAATATTGTCAACCCATCCACAGAAAAATAATTTCAATATAGTTACATTATTATATCTCTCTGGCAATGTTACTTCAAAATACAATGGGTTAAGAGGTATTTCGAAAAAATTCTTTCTGTCTCCATTGATATCACCGTCTAGATCAGATGTCTTCGTCAGGCTGCTCATGTTGATTGCAATATGCGAAGTCAATAACCCGCATAGATTTGCCCAAGAAAACGTTGGAAGCTAATGCTTGTAAAACGCTATCATCAAAATAAACTGGTTCAATTATTTTTAAAACAACAATATTTCTAAAACCTTGAATTGCGTTTGTAAGATAATTGTATCTGACGAAAGTATCCGTAAGACTAAGGCCATGATACTTTGTCTAGGTCTTATTAGGGAAAATCCAGTGAAAATAGTCCCATTAGCCGCGAATTCTGACAACTTGGAATTATCGAATAACCGATACAAATCACGGTCTATTGGACCGTCACAGTTACCCAACCTTAAAGTTTCCATATTTCTCATACCTACCGATAATTCCCATATAGTGGACGGCCTGATGGTAGTGTTTGTTACATCTAACTCTTCTCATTTTTTTGCTTTTGTTACTAAAATTGAAATTAACTGTGGCTGTAATTCTGAAGGCATTGGTGTATTTAAGGTTACTTTGCGTAAATAAGGCAAGCAGCGCTCAACCAACCAATAAAATTTATGTTTTGTCACACTTTCTTCTTTCCATCGTCAATCTGTTAAACTGAGCGATTTTATTTCTCTATACGAACTACGCGCTTCTTCTTTCCACAATTTACAAACACTTTCCATTCGAACTCTATCACGAAATGGCAAATAAGAAGATATTAGTTCTATTAAAACAATGGGCAATGCAGGCGCCTCTGGAGGTGTAGAGCCAGGGAGTGATTTAATACTTGGGACTACTTGTTGCGCCGGACGTCGGCTAATCAATTTTAAACAATGCCGACGATCAGCTTATAGAACACGAAGTTTTCGTTTGTGTAAAATTTTTGGAGTTGTCGCGGCTGCTGCTAGAGCTTTGGCCGCAGCTTCTTGACTGTAAAATGTCACAAAAGCTACATTTCCACTATCTTTACGTCTTATTACTGCATCTACTACTCCGTGGTCCTTAAATAAGAATAAAAGATCTTCCTTCTTGCTTCGTTTACTGAGACGCGAAATAAATAATCTTCTCGATTCAATTGGTTCAGCAGATGATGGTCCGGGTTCATTCATTATTGCTAAGGAACAAAAATGTTTATATTATATTTATGAAGCAAAGTGGCCTAGATATTGTTAAAATTTCGTATGCTTTAATAATTGATCACTATAATGATACATACACATTGGATATTTATGAAAAATGTTCATTGTTTCGTACAAATATCACACAAGTCTTGCACATTCATTCATAAGCATATGGCATATGCATACGTACATACATATGGATACATACATATATGTCCACTATAATTTTTAATATATAAAAAACCCAATCATATTATCAATATCAATCGTGCACGATTATATACCTAAAGGAAATCACAAATAGCGCGCTCAATTGAGTCCGCCAATAATAAATAAGATCTTGTTCACGTGACAACGTGGTGAGGTCGAAGAAAAGAGTGGAGGGGATACCCTTTCGCTACACCCTACAATAGCTCAGTTCAGCATTACGAATCCATCGAATAGGTTGCACCGTACGAACAATCTATCATCCCAATACCGAAGGATAAATAAATGGAATTACAAATAAGGTCTTAAGGGAATTTTATTTGATAAACACGACATTGGTGCCTCCTGTGAGGTAGGACAATAGACGAATTAATCAACACATTGAAATAACAAGTAAGTCAATATAGTGTATTCTCGGATCAACATAAAATGGCTACACGGGTACAATTACTATTACAAAAGAGATCAACATTAAGGTCACAAATAGTAAATCTAGAAAGGATTCTCGACAAAGGCAAAATCGATCGAATTTCATTGCGGTTGCGAATGAGAAGATTAGAAGAACAATTTTATTCGTTCGAAGAAGATAACAATGAATTGGCAATATTAGAACCCGATCAACGCCAAGAGACTGAATTTATCGACATTCAGGATAAATATTACGCGCTAGCTAGCAGAGTAGATAGTATTTTATTAGCATCAGACGTTAGTAGTCATACGGATAGTGGTAGTTACAGCGGCGAAGGGCTATTAGCAGATCAACGCGAGAATGTAAACATAGGTCGTCGTATCAAATTACCGGAGATAGCCTTACCCAAGTTCGACGGTAAATACGAAAACTGGTTAGCATTCAAAAACGCATTTAAAAATTTGATCATTTCACAAAATGACTTAACAGAGACAGACAAGTTACATTATCTGAAATCCGCATTAATCGAAGATGCATCTCAAAAGTTGAATATTTTATCAATAGCGGGTACAGATTTCAATAAGGCATGGAATCTATTAGAAAAATCTTATGAAGTAAAGCGAGTCTTGATATCACAGCATTTAACCATGATATTAGAATTACCGGCTATGACTAAAGACACTACGTGTGGTTATTCAAAATTAGCTGACGACATGCAGCAGCACATTGCAGCATTAGATGCGTTAGGTGTTAAGTTCACGCCAGAACTGGCTGTACACATATTAGAAACAAAACTTACAAAAGGGGCGTTGAAAGAATGGGAGGCAACGTTAGAGAGAGAAGAATTTCCAACGGTGGAAAAAATGTACGAGTTTTTGTATAAGGCCGCGAGTAGAGTAGCTAAGGGGATTCTATGACCGGGTGACGAGGGGGTCGGGGTCCCGCGGGGGCAAGGGAAGTAGGGGAATTGCCCCCTCTCCTCGAGCGGTTATGCGCATGCGCATCCTCCTCCCCCGACGTTAAACTCGTAGGGTACACACGTGGGCCCACTCTTACGTTAAGCAGTGGACGCAGAGAAAGAGAGAAAGAGAGAGAGATTCCATCGATGATTGTCGGTATCGCTAACTACCGATAGTTGTCGCGTGTATCCCCCCTCTTACTCCTTTGGTGGGGGGGTACAAATGTGGCCTCCCCCTTTTACCTTAAATTCCTTAAAGAGCGGTGCCCAAGCGAATCTTGACGCTCCTGGGATGAGAGTTGGGGGGTGCCCAACCGAGTCTTTACGCTCCTGGGTGCCCGCGCGACCGACTTCTTTTAAGGCGAATAGTGTAGACGCTTTGGAGAAAGAGAGAGAGAGAGAGAGAGAATACTCGTAGAGAGCGATCCAGTGATCGCTCCCCCATATTTTTTTTTTTTTTTTTTTTCGTAAGTTAGAAAAAAGGGAATCTTTTTTTTTTTTTTTAATTATAATTTATTGAAGTATTAAAAAGGTTTTATTTACAATGCTTTTTTTTTAGAATTTTTTTTTACATTCAATTGCATGATGTATATATTTATGACAAATGCTACACCACTCTGGTAGTGAACAATTGATGCGTAGGTGACCATATTTTGTACAATTTGTACACCAGTAATGTGGTGTGAGATCTATCTGAGGCTCCATTTGCGTAGCCTCAGTTCTTGTAGCAATGGACTCCGTTTGTGTGGCCATATTTTTCACCTGGGACATATTTGAGAAACATTTTGTTATTTTTTTTTTTTTTTTTTTTTTTGATATTGTAATAACTATTTTAACAAAGCAAATATACTTACAAAAATCACAAAAAGATTTTTAGGCTTTCGCTGCTTCTCCTTCGTTTTCCTCCTCCTCCTCCTCCTCCTCCTCCTCATGCTCTTCTTCTTCTTCTTCTTCCTCTTATTCCACCTGCTCTTGCTCCGCTTGCTGTAGCCCTTCTTGTATTCGATTTCTGAGCTCCACTAGTTTTTCAACTAGTACTATCAAATCAGGATCGTCACCCAACAAATCTTCGTCCTCTTGCACTTCTTCCTCCATTTTACCCATTATTTCCACAAGTTCTTTAACCAAGGCGCTAAATTCAGGATTATCCTCCGGATTCCTCAACAAATCTTCGTCCTCTTCCTCTATTTGTTCCTCTATTTCACTTATTATCCCCACAAGGTCTTCAATCAAGGCATCAAAATCAGGATTATTCTCAAAAATGTCTCGTTTTTTAGGTGTATCACAGAACATTGTCACTGTCGTTGCTAGCGTTAAAATGATCTCAAGATTTTTCGTCACTAGTCGCTCAGATGCAAAACGATCTTCCAATGAAATATGAACTTACTGATTAGACACGTATTTTGTAGTTAATCTGATACCTTTCTTTCTTCTTTATCAATACATACATATTAGTCTACTCTTTATCAAAACGTATTAGCCTCCTATCCGAGAAGCGGAACGCAGTCAAAGAGAAGGAGAAGGAGAAATAGAATTTTGAGGTTGTGAAATGAACGATATTTTTTTTTTGTTTTTTTAATTAAAATTTATAAATATATTTTTAATAACACACATAAAAAAAAAAGTTATAATTGAATTTAATAATAAAATATTATAAAAATGAAGTGGTAGTGAGAGTAGCAGTAGGAGCGGTATCATCTACGAGAAAAAATATTTATTATACTACTTATCCAAGCACTTGATAAAATTTTTTTTTTTTTTTTTTCATTGATTCTTACCGATTGTTGATGGTTTCCAGTAGCTGGAGAACGTCATTATCCTCATCGAACCGTATTATATTTTCTGGAGAAATTTCTTGCTCCATATCAATACCCTCCCACTCCATTTCACTACTAAAATCTGATAGATGAACCTCATCATCATCATCATCATCATCATCATCATCGTCATTATCCCCATCAGACTGGATATTTGATGTGGATTGTTGCCGCTGAAGCTTCTTCCTCAACATTCTCACAATCGCGGTCAACGCGTTGTTATTCACGTCTTCTATTTCACCCCAATCTCCTTCCAAATCTACTTCTTCTTCTTCTTCCTCCACTAATTCATCCATATTTAGAATGTTTTCAATATTTTGTTCAGTAGATAATCTGTACAATTTAATTACACCCATTTTTTTTTTGTAGAAACTATCACGTCAAGCAAACTCGGTAGACTGAGAATGGTAGAGATGTAAGCTCAATACGAAATGTATAATTATTATTATTATTTTCTCTATCAATACGTATTAGATTTCTCCACTTCACAATAACTATTAACAGGTTATTATCCTCCTCTTCTACTACCTCGTCCATACTTTGGATGATATCGTTTTATCATTTTTCACGTGAATTCAAGGTTGAGGAGCAGGGGTTTGCTAGTTGAACAATCGTTGTAGTTTTTAATATATATTTTTAATAATAATATTATATACACACAATAACAATAATAGTAATGATAATATTGGTCTTAAACTGGAGCAGCAGCAGCAGCAGCAGCAGAATCTGCGATTAAAAAATTGAAAATGATTTATTATTATTATTAGTCTTAAATTTTAATTTCATGAAGTACTTAATGTTAGAAGAGTTAAAACTTTTCTTACCGATTGGTGGCTAAAGACGTGGTATAGGTTGATTATTGACATTATCAGAATCACCAGCACCAGCAGCAGCAGCAGCAGCAGCAGCATTAGGCTGAAGCGGTGCAGGTCTTCGAAGTGGTTGATGCTGCTGCTGCAGAAGCCTCCATGTATTTCGTCCTACTACTAACCGCGGTGTTGGCTTTACTATAGCTACAGGCTTTCCTGTTTGTTGATAATCCAACAATGTCATTTTTTTGTCTGGTAAACTGATTTTTTTTTGGTTCGAATTCATTTTGTCTACTGTCAGAAACACTACTGAAGTCGACATTGCTCTCCAGTACGAATAATCCTTATCTATCTCTACTCTAGATTGAGTTACATCTCTTAATCAAAACGTATTAGATTTCTTTCCGTTTACCCCTGATGAAATAGGAAGGGGAATATTTACAATAATATTTCTACAATAATTTTTAAACTATTCTATAAAAATTTAATAATAAAAGAAAAAGAAATGTGGTGATTCATCTTCCTTCTTAGTCTGCTTTGACGCATTATCTTTTTCCTCCTCCTCTCCCTCCTCTATTTTTTTCTCTTCTTCTTCTTCCTTCTTCATCTCCTTTGGCTCAATATCTTCCCCGGTCTGTTTCTCTTCGTCTTTCTTCACTTTAATTTAAAAATACAAATAGGTAATAATTATGAGAAGGTAAAAAAATAAAGTAAATACTTACATTCTTCCTCCTCTATTTTCTCCTCCTCCTCCTCCTCCTTCTCCTCCTTCTCCTCTATTTTTTTCTCCTCTTTATCTTCTTCCTTCTTCGTCTCCTTTGACTCAATATCTTTTTCCTCAGTCTCTTCGTCTTTCTTCACTTTATTTTTTTGAAGAAAAAAATTTTACAAACAAATAATAATTATGGAAATGTAAAAATATTATAAAATAAATACTTACAGTTTTTATGCAAATAATGATGCAGTTTTCGTTCATACTCTTCGAAGTAACGATTGAAGAAATCGTTAATTCGATTCACGTATTCCTCTGTCAATTCTCTGGGAGGAGTGGGTGAAAGAGGAACAATATCCTCTTGAATCATGATTAATTTACACTTTTCGCAGCTCATTTTTTCTTACTGTCACCGACGATGTTGTAACATTGAATGAGGCTGCGAGGACTTGTTTTCCCCTCTTTATTTCTCTATGATTTTTAAAGAATCACATTTTTGCTTTTATCCATTTGGCAAAAACTGATACCTCCTCGTACGGACAGTGGATACGTTCATTGTTCAAGTTCTTCTCTCGAACGTGTAAATTGCACGGTGTTTTTTCAAAATCATATAATTCAATTAAATCCTTAAACTTAGGGCAACCATACACTTCTAAATTAATATTATCCACATTCATCCTATTCAATAGATTTTTTTCAATGTTCCCTCCCTTGTAGGCTACTACGGGATTCTCGCACGTTAGGCAACCTCTAATAAAATCTTCCACATCCTCCTGCTCGTATTTCTCGAATCCCGTATCACTGTATTTTATACCATGCACCATATTTAGCAAAAACCACACAGTTTTTTTGTCTTTTTCACTAAGGTTTTTCATACTGTCACGCAAACGAAAAGATGCGTAAGAAATTTGGTTACTTTTTAAATCAATTATAGCTATATCTTTATATTTAAGTTCTTTTTTATAAACTAAGAAACCTTCTATATCCATTATGTGAGTTATTCTATGCATTGTTGCGCTATTCTCGACGAAGATAAAAACTGAAATGAAGCATCTCCGAAGAAATATCTCCGTAGAGAGAGAAAGATTTTTTAAAAATATAAAGTTACATTCGATAAGGAGTCCATTCTTTCTTAATCTCTGGAAGATATTTTTTTTCCGAAGAAACTAACAATGGGAAAAAATTCTTAGAAAATATCCCCTCCTAAAAAAAAAACATTAAATTTTAATATTTTCTTAAATGCGACAAAAAAAAAGATCGTTCAGTATTGCATCGAGCGACTGACGACGACGATAATGACACCGACATTCGTTGATTTTCAAGGTTTTGTATTGACCGACAAGAGTTTTATAGTTAAAGAATTTGCGGTGTTGCGTGATAATGAAGTGTATCACAATGTATTTTCACCACCATTTCAAGAAGCTTGGTTGAGCGATCTCGAGAGAGAACAGAATGAGTAAGTATTTTTTTTTTTTTAAAATGTAATGTTTTGTATATAATTTTATTTTTTTTTTAAAGTTGGCTTTATTTTAATCGACATGGATTCAATTGGACCGACGGTCATTCACCTTATTACAAGCATAAAGATGTAATAAGAAAGTATGTAACGTCGTACGATGAAGATTGGATTTTCGTGAAAGGACGGGAGAAATATGATTGGTTGAGAAAAATTTGCAACTTAGAAAATATATACAATGCGAAGGAGTGTGAGTGGGGTAAATTTAGTCTTGGATGGAGTAAAAATTTCGAACCACCGTTACCCAAGTGTATGAATCATTATGGTATATGTTCACTGCAAAATGTTTACTTTATGAAATCTGTATATGATCAATATATAAAGGAATAAAAGACTTCTGAAAAAAAAAAAAACAATGTATATCAATGTCAGTATGCATCTCGGACGAAACAATGGGATGTGTAGATACCCCTACTTCCATTCTCTATTCGATATATATAAGCGTTACTCTTCGGGAGAGACGCATTCGCAATTATTAATTTATTGTTGTTGTTGTTCACCGTATGACAGAGTCATTTCTTTAAGAAAAAACATAAAATGTCGACTGAATTGCGAAGAAAATTTTTTACAATTAATAGTGCGAATGAGTACGATGCGTGGGTACTGGAATGTCGCGAGCATATTCGACGATTGAGCAACGCGGATCGAGCTTTACCCGTTGGAACGCGTCAGAAGAATTTTGCCGAAATCGCGTGTATAAAGTGTCTGTTGCTACGAGCGCAGAGGGAATTGAATTATATTAAATCAGGGGCTGGTTGTAGCAATGACGTACAAGGACTTACCTGGGAGGAGCTTGATTCGGCGTTTCGAAGTCGAATATGCAGCGGCATGGTAGTTAATAGTAATTATATAGAGCCTAAGGATTTTTTAGTAGACGCGGAAGTATTAGTGCGTACGCGTATAGATAAGGTATTTGTTAGTGCAAATAGTGTTAAGGTTAATTGTGTATTTAACGGACAATTCATCTCTAAGGACCAGAGTGATGATAAAAACATTAGTACGACTAATGCTACATTGTATAAGACTGATAATTTTAGTGATTGGTATAGGAAAAACATTTTAGACGTTATAATGAAAAAATTAAGTGAATTTCAAGAGCGTGATAGTGAATGGGCTTTGCACAAAATTCATTATTTAATAGTTAACATTAATCGTTTTAACCCGTTGCACGCGGGTTGTAGAATTAATATACCATCCGCTATCACGAGTAGGAAAGCTCTGATAAATTTAGAAACCAGTGATAATGCATGTTTCGCGTGGTCCGTGACGGCGGCACTCTATCCGGCAAAACCTACGGCTAATCCAAAGCGCACGTCCTCTTATCCACATTTTCGGACGGTTTTAGACGTCGGTAGCCTAACCTTTCCGACTACGCTAAAACAGATTCCGAAATTCGAGACGGATAATGACGTGTCGGTTAACATCTTTACCTTGGAGAATGAAGAGCCAAATATCGACGCAAAAATCGTACCGCTTCAGGTGACGAAGAAGAAGAGATCGAGGCATGCTAATCTTCTTCTCGTCAACGATGAACAGGGGGCAGGACATTTCATGTGCATAAGGAATCTGTCGAGATTGGTGCGAAGTCAATTCACCAAGAGCAAAAATGCGCATTATATATGCGATCGGTATGTATTAATAATGATACAAATATAACTGCATATGTTTTATTTATTTATTTATTTTTTTTTTTTAGATGTCTCCACTACTTTCGCACAGTGGAGAGGCTGGAGTCGCATGAGCAGGATTGCTCGCAGCTCAACGATAATCTCCGATTGATGTTACCGAGAGAGTCCGAGGATCGCTGGGTTTCCTTCAAGAACATCAAAAATGGGGAACGAGTGCCATTCGTCGTATACGCGGATCTGGAGTGCATATTATCAAAAGTTGAACAATCGAACAGTAGTGATATTTATCAGAAGCATGAACCTATGAGTGTAGGCTATTATTTAAAAAGTGCTCGCGATGCGTCACTCTCGAAATACGATGCTCATCGGGGTGCCGACTGCATCGAATGGTTCGTACGCGAGCTCGAGGTCATTGCGCGCATCGCGAGCGAGAAACTGGGGACTGTCGTGCCCATGCATAATCTTAGTATTAGCGAACGATCGCGTCACTATAATGATCCCAATTGTCATATATGCAAAAAGCCGTTTCTTCCGAATCAACTACGAATTCGCGATCACGATCATCTGACCGGCAGATACAGAGGACCGGCTCACAATAATTGTAATTTAAATTTCAAAGATTCGCATGTCATTCCAGTCATTTTCCACAATTTTTCCGGCTATGATTCACATTTCATTTTCGAGACGATCGCTAATTTGTACGAGGGATCGGTATATCTGCTGCCTGTGCATAAGGAAAAATACATTTCATTCACCAAATATCTGCGAAATTATAATATACGGCTGAGATTTATCGATTCGTTCAAATTCATGGCCTCCAGTTTGGACAAATTGAGCTCGTACTTGGCGGAATCTCAGCTGACAAATTTGAGGTCACAATTTTCGGAATTGAGCGTCGAACAGTTGAATTTGCTTACGAGGAAAGGTATTTTTCCTTACGACTATATAGATAGCGCGGCTAGATTGGAAGAGACGGCTTTACCACCGCGACAGTCGTTTCGCAACAGACTGACCGACAGCGATATCAGCGAGGAAGCATACAATCATGCCGTAGAGGTATGGACCAAATTCCACATGCGCACACTTGGGGAGTACAGTGACCTGTACCTGAAGACCGATGTCCTATTGTTGACCGATGTTTTCGAAAGTTTTCGCGATAGTTGCATGCTAAATTATGAGTTGGATCCAGCCCATTATTATACGCTACCGGGCTTCACCTGGGACGCGATGTTGAAGCATACGGGAATCAGGCTGGAGCTTTTCACGGACGTGGATATGTTGCTGTTCGTGGAGCGCGGTATACGCGGTGGTTTGAGTCAGTGCTCCCATCGTTACGAGAGGGCCAACAATCGGTATATGCGGGACTACGATCCGGCGGAACCGTCGAAATATCTCATGTATTACGACGTAAACAATCTGTATGGGTGGGCAATGTGTCAGCCGCTGCCCACCCATGGATTCCAATGGATCGAGGACGCTGCCAATCTCGATGTCTCCGCTATACCCACGGATCATCCCGAGGGTTATATTTTGGAGGTCGATTTGGAGTATCCGCGCGAGCTTCACGACAAACACGCGGACCTACCGTTCTGCATGGTGCGCGAGAAGCCGCCGGGCGCGAGCCAGGAGAAGCTGCTGGCCACTTTAAACGATAAGACCCGTTACGTAATACATTATCGCGCTCTGCAACAATGTATGCGTAATGGACTCGTACTGAAGCGTATACATCGCGGTTTAAAGTTTCAGCAGTCTACCTTGCTACGCGATTACATCGAGCTGAACACGCGTTTGCGCACCGCGTCCACCAACGAATTTGAGAGGAATCTCTTCAAGTTGATGAACAACGCGGTTTTCGGTAAAACAATGGAGAACGTGAGGAATAGAGTTGACGTGAGGCTCGCAACCAAGTGGGAGGGAAGATACGGGGCGGAAAGCCTGATTTCCAAACCGAATTTTCACAGTCTCGCGATTTTCAACGAGAATTTGGTCGCGATTCAATTGTCGAAATTGTCCGCGAAATTTGATAAACCCATTTACGTGGGAATGAGTATTTTAGATATTTCAAAAATTTGCTTGTATGAATTCCACTATGACTATATGCTTCCTACATTCGGCGGTAAATGTAGAGCGATGTATACCGACACGGACAGTCTGATATACAGTGTCGAGTGCGACGACGTTTACTCGGTCATGAAACGCGATCTCGCGCGATTCGACACCAGCGATTATCCTGACGATAATCGGTATGACTTGCCACGCGTCAACAAAAAGATACCCGGTCTGATGAAGGACGAGAACAATGGTCGTGTCATGACCGAGTTCGTAGGACTGAGGGCAAAAATGTATACTTTCAAGGTGCAGGACTGTGCGAGAATTACCAAAAAAGCCAAAGGTGTCAAAGGTTACGTTATCGATAGAAATATAACATTTGACGACTACAGGGATTGCTTGGATAATTTCACCGTACAGTCTCGCAGTCAAAATTTGATTCGATCGAGGCTGCACCAGGTTTTCTCGATCAGTCAGAGAAAGGTCGCCCTCAGTCCGTACGACGACAAGCGTTTCGTTACACCCGGCACCGCGGCGACTCTACCCTGGGGACATTATAGTCTAAAATAATTTGTTTATTTATTTATTTATTTATTCTATATTTTGATACATCTTAATAAAAGTTATTATAAAACATTGCTCTTATTTATCCAGGAATTGTGCGTCCTGTCGAATCCCAGCCACTTAACGAACACTTTATCGCCCTTTCTACGCAATACTCTCTCCACCAGATACACATCGGGATTGATGGTTTTCGAAAGCTCGTATTCGTAAAATCCACCCAACAGTTCCGTACCCCTGGAATCCTTGAGGAGATACGTAGCGGGATTGGTCCTCTGCACTTTCGCCACCTCGAATATTTCGGTAGTCCAATTAGGCGTGTAGCCTTTGGCGAACATCTGCTTGTATTTACTGATTCGTACGAAATCACCGACTTTGAACTTGGCACGATCTGCGACCTTGATGTGGCTGTATACTGTCTTGAGTAGCTTATCTGCATGCTCGGGTTTCACATCCACGGGACGCATTCCCGTGGTACGATGCTTTCGCGCATTGTACGCGTCCACCAACTCTTGCAGCATAGCGCGCCACTTGTAATTACCGTTCAACGTAAATCGTTTCCACATTTCCGTCTTCAACGTACGATTCCAGCGCTCGACTATCGACGCTTTTATCACGCTGTAGGTCGAGTAGTGATTTATCCCGCGTTTCTTCATCAACGCCCGAAAGTCACTGTTGTAAAACTCCTTGCCGTTGTCGGTCTGTAAATTTTTCGGACATCTGCCGTTCTTCAGTAGGATTCTCGTCATTGCCGTCGTCACTTCTCCGCCGCTCTTGGTCTTCAATGCCACCGCCCAAGCGTATTTCGAGAGGGTATCGATTACAGTGAGAATGTACTGGTGACCCGCATCGACGTAATTGCGCATATCAACAAGATCGGCCTGCCAGAGATCGTCGAAGCCGCGCACGATGACTCTTCTGCGTGGAAAATTTATCCTCGCCGGTGCGTGGAGCTCCTCCACCAACTGTATCTTTTCTTTGCTCATTTTTTCCAAAATAGACAGATTCTTCGAAATTCCTAATGAAAAGTGTTGCTAAGTATTGCTCTTTCCAGATCTCTTTTACTCACTTTATCATCCAATTTTTCACAAATTGTTTGAAAAATTTGGTCCATCTTTTTCTCAAATTGTTCATTATGTTTATTCAATGTCATTGTCAGATATTGTTTGAATTCATGCAGTAAATGTTCTAAATTTGGTTCGTGTTTCCTACTCTCACCATCCAGTCCAATTCCAAATTTATTTATCGACATTTCAAAAATCAGTCTCCTGTTCCTCGTTATTATTATTCCTCTTTTTGATGGCTCGTAATGTCGAGAGTATACAGTCTACGATGTATGTTAAACAAATGCAAATTTCACAGCAGCAGGAGTCAGACATTTATTTACCTCGTACTACCGAAAGACGTTGATATTACACTGAGGTAAGAGTGTAACGTGCAACTTTCTTTATACGATGAGATCCTCGTCGCGCAACTCCTCGATTATCGACTGTATCTCGTTGTGATGACTCGTATTACCGGCAGCCACCGACGCGATCAAAAGTCTCAAACGTTCGATCAATTCATTCGGATCGTTCCAATGTACGTAGTTGATTGGTCCCTCGGTGACACGCATAAGACCTTTACCCTTTTTTTTCGATGATGCTGATGACGGTTTACTTGCGCTCGACGGTTTACTTGTGCCCGACGGTTTACTTGCGCCCGACGGTTTACTTGCGCCCGATGTTGACGCGTCAGAAGTTGACGATTTTCTTGCGCGTGATGTTGATGGTAACCGATAAGGCGGTAAAATAGGTTTTCCCAATAGCAATGGTTTCATAATTTCTGTATATTTTGCACCTCTATTACCTTTGATTTGTTTTAGACTATCGTTTAACAGTTTATGCGCTTTAGTTTGATTGAGAATACTCTTGTATTGTTCCAAATCGTCGGGTTTTATAATGGCTCGATTGGGTTCTCTCATGAAAATTAGTTCATAAGTACCCATTGTACCGGTGTATAACGTCTTATCGAGAATAATATCTCCCTCATGACTTATTTCAAATTTACATTTACCAAGCGTCAGTTGATCATCTTCATAACGAGGTCCAAAAGCACGATCAATCAAGTTATCCCTATCAGTCAGAAGTAATTTAATATACTTGCCAGGGATCGGATGTAATTGAATATGTTGAAGGACATGTTGAAACAAGCCTGGTTCCTGTTTTTCATCAACATTTAATTTTTCTAGCAAACTTTTTTTTGAATCGGGCGACGGTTGATCGGTTATAGAAGACTCGTCGTCGTCGTCGTCGTCGGTCATGAAATCCAATGGATTCGTAATAGTTTCACTAATATTACTACTACTAAGATTCTTTGCTCGTTTATGCGGTGTCGATGTGAAATAGGCTCCCCTCTTCAATTTATCGTTGTATTTGACAAACGAACTATTATTATTATTATTTGTGTTATCCTCCGTTTGCGAAACGAGTTTCTTCAATGGTTCGACTATCGGCTTGAATGTCTCGTTCAAACTGCTCTCCATTATCGCCTTCTCCGATTTCAAGGCACGATGCTTGTCGCGAATGACCTCGCTCGTCTTGGCGATCCTCTTCAGAAGCGATTTTTCATCCATCGCGATGCTGTATAAAACAGCTTTCCCCCGAATTGAACGGTTTTTAACCGACCTGTTGCGATGCTGTATTCTCCCCAAACCGACACGGGTTTTAACCGACCTGACACGGTGATCCGAACAGCCTGCGCTCCAGTATCAAACTGACACTCAAGGCCGTGATCGTGAAACTTTACCGGCATGATTATCGACATTCACAAGGCCGAAACCTTACCGGCAAGGTCGAAACCTTACCGGCCTGACAAGACCGTTCACTCGATCGTGGCGTACTCGTTGAAACCTTTGCGATAACGACCGTTCCTCAGAGAGCTATCCTTGTCTATTACTAAGAAACCGTAATCGCGACTCCAACAGGTCGAACACAATGTGAGAAATTTCTCATACGACATATCGCTGTTGACGTGATCGTTGAAAATATGCTTCAGATTAGTTCCATCCTGCTTAAATATTATTAGCAAGTTTGCGTTATCTCGTATCAGATGCTTCGGTATTTTCGCATAAGTCTGACAGAGGTAGAAACAATCGATGTTGGAATGTCTACCCATGCAAAAGTAGTCCCTTATATTGTCCTGCTTGTCGTTGGCCACATCGTCGAATATGAAAATGGAATTCGGCTTTGCATCCGCGACGTTCACAACCTCGCAATTGTTGGTAAATTGAAAGTAACCGATTTCCTCCGTTTCCTGCAGAAGCTGCTCCAGATATCGATACTTCGGTTGCTGGAGCGATTTCGAGTAGACGTACAGGTTCTCGAATCTCACACCGTGCGGACTCTCTATGAGGCTCAGCAGCACGTTTGTCTTACCGCAATTCGACGGACCGCAAACTATGCAGCGTATCGTAGATGGTAATAGCGATCCGTGACGTTTTTTTATTTGCGCGGTAGCATTGTGAGCATCCAAATTTGTCACGCGAATAGTCGGCACGTGCTTCACGAAATGCATCCTCGCTATTAACCTTCGGGAACAGCCGTATCGTTCATTTATATTTCGCGAATTACGGAACTATTCGGTCAGTTGCCATTACGATGGCGTTCATGCTAGTCGTCGTCGATTCTCTGCATAACTTGACGAATCATCAGCTCGAACACATACCGAAGATCGTATTGCTCGAGTACTTTCCAGACAGTATCGCGAGTGTGTGGGAAAGATTACCTCGGCACATTCGCGCGGACTCGGATGTGCAGCAATATCAATATTGTTTGCAACACTACAATCTACCTGATACCACTCACCACGACGGACCACCGAGACGGATAAAAGACTGTTACGTTTGTCAGCAAGAGAAGCAGTTGCTCTAAATGTCTGGATCGTTCTTCAATAAAGTCTTGAAAAAATTGCCATTTGAGCTGCACGTGCCCGGTTACAATTATTGCGGACCCGGCACTCGACTTCGCGAAAGATTGGAGCGCGGCGATCGTGGTATAAATCCGCTGGACGAGGCCTGCCTCGATCACGACTTAGCATATTGGCACAACGAGGATCTACCGGAGCGTCATCAGGCCGATAAAGTGCTAGCGAGGAGAGCGCGTGAACGTATTAACGCAAGAGACGCGACCTTGGGTGAACGCGCGGTCGCCGCAGCTGTATGGGCATCGATGAATGCTAAGCGTAAACTTGGCTTGGGATTACATAATAATAATATTGTTGCGATGAAGAAAGCAGTAGCGGCTAAAAAAAAGAACAACAACAAGAAAAAAATTGGTATTACGAGGAAGAGAAGAATTCGAATGCCGAGGAAACGGGGTGGTATAATACCTATACTTCCACTACTAGGTGCAGTCGGAGCATTGGCAGGTGGAGCATCGGGTATAGCGAGTGCTGTAAACCGTGCAAAAGCTGAGAGAGAACGATTGCGGGAAATGCAACGTCACAATCGCGCGATGGAAGCGTCGCGCGAGAGAGGCCGAGGTCTTTATCTGAAACCGTACAAGCGAGTCGTCGGAGCGGGTATCCGTGGAAAAAAAAACAAAAAAAAACGGTCGAGGAAGAAAATGAATGAGGGAAAATTTCGTCGTCGTCGTCGCGATGCTCTCCCGGATTCAGGTCCTACTAGTAACGTACAATTGGCACTCATCTGCCGACGCATACCATACTTCCGTGGAGTCTTTATGCGCACATCTCTGCCGCTAGACGGGCCGCGGTGCAACGAGTGCGCGATCGTGAATCTCGACGATCAATGCGGTCCTGGTACCCACTGGGTAGCCTACGTCAAGCGTAACGACATCGTCCTATACTTTGATTCCTTCGGAAATTTGAAACCGCCGAAAGAATGTGTGCGTTACTTTGGCCCTAACGTTACAATCTACTACAATCATGATCGATATCAATCGTACGATAAAAGCAATTGCGGTCAGTTGTGCGTGAAATTCCTGCGAGAACAGATACTTTGAAAAAAAAAAAAATGTCTTTCACCGTGACATTATCGGATCGTAAATCAGTATTAAATTCAGATTTCTTTCCCCCCATCAATCTGCAAGACGATCGGTACGAGATCGGTCTCGTGGACATGCAAACGTACAACTCGATAGCCAATGTGGACGAGACGAATAATAAGTTCTACTACGACAACGATAAGGTACTGACGATACCCAGAGGCTGTTACGAATTGAGTGCGATAAATGAGTATTTGCAGTCTCAAATTTCTGCGAGACACGAAATTCAAGACGACATTGACAGCGTTATTCTTCTACGAGCGAATAACAATACACTGAAGAGTGAAATATTCTGCAAATATTCGATTGACTTTGGAAAACCGAATAACATTGGCTCGCTACTGGGCTTCTCGTCGAATCGCGTGATCGAGCCGAACGCCCAGGCTGAATCCGACGATACCGTGGACATTGTGAAAACAAATATTCTACGCATCGAGTGCAACATTGCGGGTGGTGCGTACACCAACGGTAGACCACGACACATTATTCACGAGTTCTTTCCCAGCGTACCACCGGGCTATAAAATCTCGGAGGCACCGAAAACCGTCATTTATCTACCGGTCATCGTCAGAGTAATCGACCGTCTCACGTTACGTATCCTCGATCAGGACGATCGTCTCGTAGACTTTGGACGTGAAGAAATTACCATAAGATTACACATTAAGAAATGTTAATTTACAAAAGTAGTAGCGAGGATTATAAAGCGGTGAAACTGGATGAAACGTTCGCTACTCGTTCGTCCTACGTGGAGTCGAATACACCGGCTCGGAGTGAAAATCGCGACAAGAGGAGCTTCCTGCTAACGAGAAGAAATATCGAATTTTTACAATCATTGGGATTCACCGTGAAGAGATTGGGCGAAGGTAGTACATAGTGGAACAATGGCAGATCCCTTGAACGTCACCGCACCGCTGACCTACGACAATCGCATCACGAAAATGGAGATGCATGCCTACAATCCGTATGCGAACGCCTCGTTGGCGAACAGCGACGAGATTCGCATTCCCATACAGCAGCAAGATTTGATACTCCTGCCGTGCGAGAGTTATCTCTACGTCGAGGGCCAGCTGGTGGAGGGTACGCGTGACGCGAGCGCCACCAACGATGATACAGTTACGCTCGACTGCAATTCCGCGGCTTTCCTCTTCGACGAGATTCGTTATGAATTGAACGGTATCGAGATCGACCGATGCAGAAACGTCGGTATTACCAGCACTCTGAAGAATCTCGTTTCCCTGAGCACCGAGGAGAGCGCCAGTCTACGTCATTCCGGATGGTTCGTCGCTACGGCCAGAGACCGGCTCAAAAAGGAGGAGGCTGTTAAGAATTTCAGCTTTTGCGTGCCCCTGAAAATGCTGTTGGGATTCTGCGAGGATTATCGGCGAGTCGTCGTTAACGCGCGTCACGAGCTCGTTCTCATTCGCGCGCGCGACAATACAAACGCCATTTACTCGGCGGTGAAAATCACCGATTCGTCGATCAAGCTGCTACGAGTGCAATGGAGAATACCCCATGTGACCCTGAACGAAATTACGAAACTCCAATTTCTCGGTATCGTCGAGCAGGACAAGAGTCTGTCACTCGCTTTTCGCGCCTGGGAACTTTACGAGTATCCCCTTCTGCCCAAGTCGCAGCGACACACGTGGTCCGTGAAAGCGTCCACGCAATTGGAGAAGCCGCGATACGTCATTCTGGCGTTCAGAACGAACAAGAAGAGTAATCAGCACGAGGATGTGCTGAGATTTAATCATTGCAAAGTCCTCGATGTCAAACTCTATCTGAATTCCGAATCCTATCCGTACGATCGTCTCGACACTGATTTCACGAAATCCCGCTACTCCGTCCTCTACGACATGTATGTAAAGTTTTTCACCTCCTATTACGCTGGTGAGAAACTCGGGAGACCCATGCTCGACTATACGGACTTTTTGACGTACGGGCCGCTCTTCGTCATCGACTGCTCGCATCAGAACGAGTCCATAAAAACCGGCACGGTCGACGTTAAACTCGAGATCGAGTGTATGGAAATCATTCCGGATAATACTACAGCCTATTGTTTAATCATACACGATAAAATTGTACAATATAATCCTCTTACGAATATTGTTAGAAATGTAAGTTAAAAAATTATTGTTAGAAATATAAGTTTATAAAAAAAAAAAAAAAAAATAAAATACTTTCTTAAAGTTCTTAATGTTTTATTCCTAAATTCTACATTATGGGAGATTAAACGTAGGGAATAAATAAATATTAATAATTATAAGCATCAATTAATTTTTTATTTTTAATACAAAATATCTATCAAACTTTACACTTAAATTCCACGTTGTGGTATTTTCCTCCTTTGTATAGCATTATTAAATTTTTGGCTGTTGCAGCCTTTTGCAGCTGCTGCAACTGCTCCGTATCCTCCGCCAATTTTGCCATTCTCCCTGGCAGGAATACCCAATCGGCTGTTGGCAGCTTTACAATAATTTTTATGCCATATTTTGTCTTAATTATTTCAACTTCAGATATTTCGTATTCGTCATTTTCCGTTAAGCTATCTAATTTAACGAATTTTTTTGGAATGACACTTCCCAATTCATTGATCTTATTGAAGTTCATTTTTATCTCTATGAAAAAATTAGTCTCATTAGAGTAAAAAAAAAAAATCAATTAAATAATGCATTTACTAATCGAATGAAAAAGAAAATCCTTACCTTTTTTTTTATTTATGTAAGAATCAAGTTTATTTTTAATGCGTTCAAACACACACAAACTTATTTTTTCTGAATAGTTCAAGCACGCGTGGTACGACTATGCAGCTCTCGTTTAACAGACTGACTTTTTATATGAACGATATTATCATATATTAAGCGTATGCAATGTTTGGAAGGGGTAATTTTTGTTTTTTTTCTTTCTTACTTGCGATAAATTTCCATTGTGATTGACCTATAGGTTTATCACAGTATAACACAATAGGGAAAAATATCTATGGATATCTCTATATACGGGGAGGGTATAGTGTATCCTTTAAGAAAGAAAGAATGGACTTCTAATGTAATTTCATATTGAAAACAAACGATAAAGACTCTCTCTCTCTCTCTCTCTCTCTCTCTCTCTCGACGGGATTTCTTCAGAGGATTCATTCAGTCCTCGAACCTACAGCAGTACACGTTGAAAGAGCAAAATATTAAAAATGGAAAGTGAAAAGTGTTCTGTGACGATAAATCGTGCAGAAGAGGAGGAAACTGCAGCAGAATCTATGCAGGATTATATTAGGAGAATTAACGATTCTCATGAACGCTATTTTCGAGAATATGAAGCGATGCTTCAGCGAAATATGCATTGTAAGTACTTATTTTATTAATTTTTAAAAGAAGAAAACCCACCCATACATAGAATCATGAAATAATCTTACAACACACATACGAAAAAAAAAAAAAAAAATTTAATTTTTTTTCCTTTTATTTTTTAGCAGCTATTGATTTAGAGAAGGAGGAGGAGGAGGAGGAGGAGGAGGAGGTGATTTTTGTAAGTATACTTGATTTGTAAAGTAGTTATTACAATATTAAAAAAAGTTTTCAAATATGTCCTAGGTGAAAAATAGTAGCACGCAGACGGAACCTATTTTCGCAAAAACAGAGGCTACACAAATGGAACCTGAAATGGATTTAACACCACATTATTGGTGTACTAATTGTGAAAAGTATGGTCACCTAAAAATTAATTGTACACTTCCAGAGTGGTGTTCCATTTGTAAACAATACATTCATCATACTATCGAATGTATGAAAAACTTTTAAAAATTGTAAATAAAACCAATAAATATATTTTTACTTAAATTTGTGTTTCTTCAATACCTTTCCATCCATCCACTTTACAAAATAATATTCTGCGTTCCTTAATACTTCAATAAATTATAATTAAAAAAAAAAAAAAAAAAAAACATTCCCTTTTTTCTAACTTACGAAAAAAAAAAAAAAAAAAAATATGGGGGAGCGATCACTGGATCGCTCTCTACGAGTATTCTCTCTCTCTCTCTCTCTCTCTCTTTCTCCAAAGCGTCTACACTATTCGCCTTAAAAGAAGTCGGTCGCGCGGGCACCCAGGAGCGTAAAGACTCGGTTGGGCACCCCCCAACTCTCATCCCAGGAGCGTCAAGATTCGCTTGGGCACCGCTCTTTAAGGAATTTAAGGTAAAAGGGGGAGGCCACATTTGTACCCCCCCACCAAAGGAGTAAGAGGGGGGATACACGCGACAACTATCGGTAGTTAGCGATACCGACAATCATCGATGGAATCTCTCTCTCTCTCTCTCTCTCTTTCACTCTTTCTCTGCGTCCACTGCTTAACGTAAGAGTGGGCCCACGTGTGTACCCTACGAGTTTAACGTCGGGGGAGGAGGATGCGCATGCGCACAACCGCTCGAGGAGAGGGGGCAATTCCCCTACTTCCCTTGCCCCCGCGGGACCCCGACCCCCTCGTCACCCGGTCATAGAATCCCCTTAGCTACTCTACTGCCGCGGTTTGTGCTTCACGTAGAGAGAAAATACGATGTGCCGAATCGGATAAGGCAAAGGCGGTCGTACCTGAAAAGAAAGGGAGGTATTGTGCACCCAATAAATCTTTTTCGCTAAAAACAACAGATAATTGTACGGTATGCAATGCACCGAATCACCCGTTGTTTAGATGCGACGGTTTTAGGGCCTTAAAGATAGATAAACGCATTGAAGCAGTAAGAAGGGCAAGGGTTTGCTATAACTGTCTGCGGTCACACAGAGGTAAACCATGTTTATCATCCGGATGCACAATATGCCATAAAAAGCATAATACATTAATACATATGGACGATAAAGGGCCAAGCAGCGAATCTTCAAAACCAAAAAGTGACGCATCTCATGTCAGTTGACTAGTAAAGCCAGTTCTCAAGAAAGAGAAGTGTTTTTCGGTTGCGTATCCGCTTACACCTCAATTGATCACGACCGCCATAGTAAATATAAACAACAACGCACATTCTGAGAGGATTAGAGTGTTATTAGATACAGGGGCCACTAATAACTTAATCACGGAAACAGTCGTAAGGAAATTAGGTTGTATAATAAATGCGCAAAAAATCCCTGTCGGTGCAATTAATAACATAAATACATACGCATTAGGGCAAACGAATATAACTATTCGGTCTATGTACAATAATTTCAATAAAGTATTGAATTGTATCGTCATCCCAACGATAACTGATCTTCTTCCAACTGAAATTATACCTCGAGATCTAATTAAAATTCCGCGGAATCTAAATCTGGCCGATCCAGAATTTCATTTACCTAAGCCAGTTGATTTAATATTAGGATCAGGAGTTACTCTTGGACTATTAGCTATTGGTCAAATCCAGTTGGGTGAAAGCGGAGGAGATTTGTACTTACAAAAAACGAGGTTGGGATGGGTGATAGCCGGTGAGGTTTTAACAAAGGAACAGGCTGAAAATAAATGTTATTCGATAAGTCTTGAAAGGGCCTTGACTAGATTTTGGGAAAACGAAGAAGTCCCTGCTAATAAGACGGTTACAATTTGCGAAATGGATTGCGAAAACTACTTTTTAGAAACCGTTCGAAGAGGTGACAACGGTCGATATACAGTGAATTTACCGTTTCGAATAAAATTGGATGAAATTGGTGAATCATATACAAACGCGTATAATAGATTATTATCAGTAGAACGTAAACTAAACAGAGATAGCAATCTAAAGGCAGAGTACACTAGGGTTCTTGAAGAATATATTGATTTAGGGCATATGTCATTAGTAAAAACGCCAGACGATACAAAATATTATATGCCACACCACGCCGTTATTAAAGAAAATAGTAACACTACTAGAGTACGAGTGGTTTTTGATGCCTCTGCGAAAACTGATCGAGGTTTCTCGCTCAATGGGATATTGATGACTGGTCCAACTATTCAGGACAAATTATTTTTACATCTATTGCGTTTTCGTAAACATAAATATGTCTTAAATGCGGACATTGAAAAAATGTACCGCCAAGTATGGGTTAGCGAATCGGACAGATGTTATCAAAGGATATTATGGAGACAAAACAATAAGATTCAAACATTTGAGCTTAAAACATTAACTTTTGGCGTAGCATCATCTCCATTCTTAGCGATACGTACCATACACAAGCTAGCCGATGATGAAATGGCATATTACCCCAAGGCGTCTAAAGTTCTTAAAACGGACCTTTACGTTGATGATTTACTGACCGGCGTAGAAACAGTTCAAGAAGCATGTTCGTTACGTGATGAAATCATTCGGTTATTGGCCAAAGGGGGTTTTAATATACAACAGTGGGCATCCAACGATCCCAAAATAATTAAAGATTTACCTTCAAGTGCAGTTCACAAGAACTTAATCAAGGATAATGAACAAACATTAAAAACTTTAGGGCTTTCGTGGAACACTGGCAATGATTGTATTGTCTATTATCCTCAACCAATCGAAAGATTAGAAAACCTAACAAAGCGCAAGGTGCTATCCGAGATTGCTAAACTGTACGATCCGTTAGGGTTACTAGGGCCGATAATATTTTACGTCAAGGTACTTATGCAAGAGATCTGGCGTTCTAATATTCATTGGGACGAATCTGTGTCTCAAGTAGTTTACACGAAATGGGTAAGGTTTATAGATCAGTGGAATTCGTTAGGTTTAATTTCTTTTGAACGTTATTTATTGGCAGATGAATTCGAAGAAATTCAAGTTCACGGATTCTGTGATGCCAGCAAACAAGGCTACGGAGCTTGCATATACATACGATCCCGCACAAGTAATGGCACAGTAAAAATCAGATTATATTGCGCAAAGTCAAAGGTTGCACCTTTGAAGTCATTGACAACTCCACGATTAGAGTTATGTGGAGCTCTTTTATTAGCAAAATTGTTCTCTGAAGTAAACGTTATTCTCGATCTGTCGAAAATAAGTAAAACCGTTTTATGGTGCGATTCAATGATAGTACTTCATTGGATCAACACTGATCCACATCTCTTGAAAATGTTTGTCTCTAATAGAATCGCTATTATACAAGAATTGACTTATCAACAAAGTTGGCGGCATATTAAATCCGAGGATAATCCGGCAGACGCGCTATCGCGAGGTCAACTTCCCAATGAATTTTTGCAAAATATAGACTGGAAGGACGGTCCGTGGTGGTTAGCGAAACCGGAAATTATTTGGCCACAAGAATTTACGCAAATAAATGAAATTCCGGAACTCCGAACCGTTAATTGTTTTCAATCGGTAATTTCTCTACCTGATTTCCTTAATAGGTATTCTTCCTTTAATAAGCTCCTGCGAATTATTTCGTATTGTTTGCGTTTGCGACGAAATAATCATTATTCTGGATCGCTAAATAAAGAGGAGTTAAAAGAGGCCGAAACACGTTTGTTAAAATTAGTTCAGGAGCACGAGTTTACAGAAGAATTAAAATTTATGAAAAAGACACCTTATAAAGGTAAACTAGCAAAGTTAAGTCCGTTTGTGGGCCAAGATGGGCTAATACGTGTAGGCGGGCGCATTCAGAACTCGCATCTAACATTTGCACAAAAACATCCAATATTACTACCCAATCGACATCCTATAACAGATAGCATTATTAGAGACACGCATAACCTGTATTATCATACTGGTATTTCAATGACATTGGGCCAAATACGACAGAAATATTGGATATGTGATGGTCGCAATCAAGTGCGAAAAATCGTAAGGGCATGCGTAAAATGTAGTCGAATTTCGCCAAATAATATCGAGTACAAAATGGGGGATTTGCCATCCTCTAGAGTTCGACCGGCAATTCCGTTTTCGCATACGGGAATGGATTTTTGCGGACCATTTCACATTAAAGAAAAAAAATTTCGCAATCGGAACAGAATCAAGGTGTACGTTTGTATCTTCATATGTATGACCATTAAGGCCATGCATCTAGAATTAGTAAGTGATCTTACTACAGAAGGATTCCTCGCAGCTTTTCGTCGTTTTATCAGTCGACGCGGTATCCCAGAGCAGGTTTACTCTGACAATGGGACAAATTTCGTTGGTGCGAATAATCAACTGAAGGAGTTATATGCGTTATTTAATTCCAAGGAACATCGGGAAAACACTGAAAATTTCGCAACTCGACATGGAATAAAATGGCATTTTATTCCACCCGGAGCTCCTCACTTCGGAGGACTCTGGGAATCCTCAGTAAAGCTATTTAAGCATCATTTCAAGCGCGTTATAGGCGATTCACTCTTCACTTTCGAAGAGATAAATACATTCGTAATCGAAGTCGAAGGAATCCTAAATTCTAGACCAATAACGTACCTTTCTGTAGACCCAAATGATCCGAGAGCACTAACACCTGCTGACTATATGATAGGTAAACCTATCACTATGCTACCGGAAACCAATTATGCGGGCATTCACACCAACCGATTGTCCACTTGGAAACACATCTGCAAGGTTCGCCAAAACTTTTGGACACGATGGAGCACGGAGTATCTTAATGAATTGCAGAAAAGAAGTAAATGGTTAAAGGAAGACTATAACCTCAAAATTGGAACCATCGTACTTATAAAGGATAAGACGCTTCCATGTTCTCAATGGGCCATGGGAAGAGTAGTGAGCACGCACCCAGGTGAAGACGGCATAGTACGAACCGTAACTCTCAAAACTACTAACGGTGAACTAAAAAGAGGGGTTAAATATATTTGCCCATTACCAACTGAACCTTTATAACCTACATTATTGCTTACAATTATCTATTTAAAGATAGTTAATAAGATTACTTTATTTATTATTAAGATATATTTTCATGTTATAATTGTATCGATAAGTTATTCTTTGATAAAAATAATTTATGTATTTAAATTTTAATATTCGTCTATGTATCTTTAAATTATGGGAACGCATTTGTTAAGAATTGTTCGTACGCACAACTTAAGCAACCATTGTTCGGTACCCTCCAACAGGGGGGAGTATGTTTCGTACAAATATCACACAAGTCTTGCACATTCATTCATAAGCATATGGCATATGCATACGTACATACATATGGATACATACATATATGTCCACTATAATTTTTAATATATAAAAAACCCAATCATATTATCAATATCAATCGTGCACGATTATATACCTAAAGGAAATCACAAATAGCGCGCTCAATTGAGTCCGCCAATAATAAATAAGATCTTGTTCACGTGACAACGTGGTGAGGTCGAAGAAAAGAGTGGAGGGGATACCCTTTCGCTACACCCTACAATAGCTCAGTTCAGCATTACGAATCCATCGAATAGGTTGCACCGTACGAACAATCTATCATCCCAATACCGAAGGATAAATAAATGGAATTACAAATAAGGTCTTAAGGGAATTTTATTTGATAAACACAACATTCATGACCAATGTGTTTTTCACTAAAAATGTTTTATCGTGTCCGCGCAATTTAATTTGAATCTTTAATATAAAATGATGAAATTGCTAAAATTTTATACTTTAACAGCGATGATACAAATGTAATGAAATTAGTATAGCCTCTGAAACTAAGACTGAAAGAGTAAAAGAAATAGTTAAGTAGTTAATTATAAATGCATGTTTGAGAATTTGGTTTTGGAGCACTACAGTTGTAAAATTTAAAATTATCTTTTCTTAAATGAGATATAACGTACAGATGCATGCATCGTAAACACTTCATTTAGAAATGGTATACAGGGTGTCCCACGTTACTACAACAGATCATATCTCCTAAACAATAACAAATAGAAGAAAATATTTATTATTTATTATCATAGTTACGTGGAATACCCTGTATGTTAGTATGCTTTTTGAAACCTGCTATTGATAATTGAGACAATCATAAAATTTAATTGTGGAAAAGTTTTATATAATATATTGCATTTTAAAAATTTTAGAAAACCACTTTGGTATCCAGAACAAATATGTTATAAAATAAATTACGACATAAAATATTTAATAATGCGTCAATAAATAAGTCTCATGTTGTTACCCATGATAATGGGTATATCATCTATGTTCAAGCATGACAAGGATTTGTAAGGACTTGGAGGATGTTCAATATTTAAACTAAGGGTATTACTAATTTCATCATCAGAACACTCATATTTTGCATTTCTCTTTCTCTTACGCTTTTGTGGCAACATCCCTTCTCCAGCAGAAATGTCAGAATTTTCACAAGCCTTCGTGGCTTTAGCGGTAGCTAATGAAAACTTAGTTATCGGTTCTCTATTTAAAACTTTTATATCAAAGGTTGCCCACGTATCAATATCATAATCAATACATTTTCTTATCGCTTCTTGAAAGTCATCAGGCGGCCAGTAACAAAACGACTTATCAGCCGATATTCAGTTCGTTGGTATGACTTCGACTTCATCCTCATTTAAGAATTTAACAATTGACCAGCTCATTCTAAACTTACAATAATTAATTTAAGCAAAATTAATGCTAATAATCACATACTGCTCCGAAAAACAATAGATGTGCTTCGGGAAAACTCCCACTATAGCAAGCTATTAGCATATATTACCTAGGGCTAAAGAAAATAAGTAATAATAAAAACTGAAAATAAGTGAAGAGCATTAATTAAAGATATAACTCCTTCCTATAGTACAATAATCAATTGCTATCGTTCATGCATCTTACATAAAACTACAAGATTGAAGCTACATTAAATGAAATACCAAATTTGGGATGCTTACGACATTCATTTATTAAATGTTAATGCCTATAATTTAAAGAATATTAATATTGTATTAATTAAAAATTAAATACCAATAGAGAAATATTGTTTAAGTGCATATTATTGTTGTCGCATAATAAATGTGCTTAGGGAAAAATCCCACAATAGGAAGTTTTTAGCACACATTAGGTAGGGCTGTTGAAATGAAAATTACAGCTTAATTATAATATTGTTGTATGTAAAAGTGGGAAAACTACATATTGACCTCCAAACGGTAATCTTACACCTTTATTCGCAACAGAAGTTATAGGCCAATACTGCAAAGGACCTACATTACTAACCAAGCGAATGTCTAATAGAGAAGATTGGCAAGGTTCTGTATAAAAATCTGAAGATTCTGTGTATGCATGTCCTATAATAACCATTTCATCCAATACCGAATTAAAAGCAAAATTTTTAACATTTACAATTGTACTATTATTCATTATGCAACACGAATCTCGAATGGACAACGAAAGCTTAAAATTATTCGGAAATAGAACAGTTTTATACTGAGGACTAGAACAATTGTCAGCTAAAATACCATTTGCATATTCTTGTAAAAATTTACATTCCTTTAAAGAGTAAGAGCCATCATTAAAACTATTTAAATAATACTCATTAAGCCTTCGAACTACTTGTGGTATTATATCCCCATCTTTCCTAATCATTTTTTTTAACGCTTGCAAATAATTTTCACTTGAAAAATTACTAAAATTATCTAATTGTCCAAATCTACGAACGTCATCTACTAAATGTAATAAATTGTGAATATTATGGATTAGAAAATGAGCCCCATATAAAATTTTAGTATTACTCACAAAATTAATTAATAAATCATTTGCATAATCTATATAGATATTATAATATTTTTTGCTTATTAATAAAGTAATAGCTACATGTAAAGTAATAAAATGAATATATTTTTCTTTGCTCAACACACCTTTCAAAACTATGGGACAAGTATATAATAAGAATAATCTAAATTCTGTAGCTTTCCATCTTTTAGATTCCTTTAAAGATCTTGGACGTCTTGGAAATTCTGAAGGCACATAATTAGATAATTCTTCCAACTTTTGTGAAATGCTATTAACTTGGGCAGTAGGTAATTTATGTGGTGGCGCCCCAAAACACCATGTCGAAACAAGACATTTTTTCACTACTCCAAGACAAATCATATGCATGTAATCTAAAGGCACATCATCTATTAAATTTAATCCAGGTATCTTTATTAAAATTGTTGTTCCTGTATGATGATCAGGGTCAGCTTTATTAATAAAATCTGTATGTGTTCGTTTACTGAAGTTTAAATCGGGAAAACAGACTCTGTCAGAAATGTATTCCCCTTCTTGTTTGCACTTAGTGCACGAATTATATCCTGTAACACCCTTTATTTGAAGAATGCTGCATTTAGCTACTGCGTCGAACAAAAACATTTTTATTCTAAATAAATACTTTTCACCGAAAATAATTATTCCATTATTAATTAACTCTATAGATTCTCTTACAAATTCTCGTAAAAAATTATTAAAATCTGAAGGCTTTTCATAGCCATGATAAAGTCCAACAAGATAAACATTTTTATTGCTTTTCAATGATAAATTTATTATTAAAATAGGATATAATTGACTCGAAGAACTTTTCGTTAAAGGAAGACCATCTATGTTAACCGCTACTTCAATTATTCCATGAGGTTTCATTTTAGATAATTTATACTGTTCTTCTAATGTATGTTGTATTCCCATATGATAATAATGCCCAGGATGTATATTTAACACTGTTACATCTCTTATTGTACCTAAAAATGTTCTTGGATCCTTCGGAAGATTTTGTAAATCATTAGTGGTTAACTTTGGCAAAATCGTTAATAATCCTTTAAGAGATACATGACTAATATTGCACTGTACCGCCCAATTCTTTAATAAATCAAGAGGAGATTTTTCTACTGCTATGCTCTTCTGATAATTATCAGATCTACTATCGCTATTATCAGATTGTTCATCAACAAAATCATTAACTACTTCTTGGTTGGACGTACATGGTGCAATACATTTATTAACATCATCAATGACTTCCCTATTCTCTATACCAACATTAATTCCTTCATAGCCTAAGTAGTTTCTCTTATTTTCAGTTTTATTTAAAATTTCACTTACTTCTTTTCTAACTTGTCTATAAAAGTAACTTTTATTCTTGATAATTTTAGGCATTTTAAAAAATAATCATAAATAATAAAATATAAATATTTATCAGAAACAAAAGAGATTAATATTAAACTAATAAAAATTTATGAATATGATTGTGCGAAACAGTGCTTCAAGTTGGCTCCGAACCTGTGGTCAGAAAGGAAGGCCTTATTCTAAAATAAAGTATTCAAAGCCAGGTTATGTGGTAAAAGAGTTTTTATTTAATAAATATATACAAAAGTTTACAATATTTTTACAAAAGAACCGCTAAGTTAAAAATGATCGTCTTCCTAGGGAATTTGTCGTCGTCAAATTCTAGGGAATTTCGGTAGACGAAGTTTCCCAAGAACCCCAGAGACTAGAATTCCCCAGAAAGGAGCGCGGACTTATAAGCTCCCGGACTGGACAATTTCCCTAGGGTATTCCCTAGTAAAATCCCCAGCCCCGGGAGGAAGCGAATTTGGAGAAGTGGTTTTAGGGAAGGGGAAGTCCCCTTGCCCTTCGGCCGCCTTCTCCAAGAGCTCTAGTGGCTCCGAGCCACCCCACCCCTAGGGTGAATTCTACCCCTCCCACTACCCGACTCGTCGAGAGCCCTGGACTTGGGGGTCGGAACACTGGGTCCGAGGTAGTCCTCGGAGGCAGTGTGGAGGGGAAGGAGAGGGTTGAATTTCTCCCGGGCAGTCCCCGGAGAAATCTCCCTTAAGGAGGGAGGAATGTGCCGCAGAGGGGTAGTCCCCTCTTGGTAGGCAGTGGGTGGTGGGTGATACTTACCAAAGTATGCTCCCAATGAGTTCGCCAGTGGAGGCGCTCTTTGTTGCCCGTGGAGGCGCTGCCGATGAGGCGTCAAAAGCTGCTGAGGTGCCGTTGAGGCGAAAAAGGCTGCTTCGTTGCTGCGGTTGCTGCTGCTTACACAGCTGTCGAGCAATGCGAGGGTGCGATGGGTCCTTATCAAGGACCCATCTATATAATTCCGCGGCACGAAACTTGCCAGCGAGAGAGCTGCTCGTGGCGCTGGCCACCTAGTGGCCAGGCGCGCAAGCTGTGCCGCGGCCGCGACGCGCCAGGGCCAGTAGACGCGCAAGCGCGCCGCGGTGAGAGATAGAGTGAGATAGAGGTAGCGGCTATACGCTGTTGGTATAGCCGTCCCCTGTGAACGCAATAGAGATAGGGAGATATCGCAGAAAATGTGGAATCTACTTCTCAGCATTTTTGCTCCTCCCGATCTCGAACAAACTCCCCCCGTTGACGCGATGGCGTCAAGAAGGAAGAATAAAATTAACTGAGTTTAACGATTTTATTTACAAAAATAAAATAAAAATAAAATATACAAAACAGATAGGGACGAGACGACTATTTTTTGGGCTTCATTTGAAGCTTTGCGGAGTGAAGCTCCAAAGCGGGGGACCACCGTAGGGTGATCTTGCCCTGTGGGGCCCAGGCCTTCCATCGGCGTAACTTAAGGGCCGTATAAAGGGGCACCTCTATGGTTTGCCCGAATGCGCGTACTGTGATTTTTTGCGCATTGCGCTCAAGCTCCCTGGCACTGGGATCATCCAGGGTTTTCCCAGCCCAGTTCACTGAGGCAATGCGCTTCTGTGAGGCCATAACGGGCCTCTGCCGTCTGACCCGCGGTTTGGATGGTGGTGGTGGTGCCGGCTCCTCATTCGGCCCCGCCGGGAGGACATGGCTGAACAGCCGCCGAAATTCACTTTCCTCCCGGGGGGCATGTAATTCTAGGACGTCGTCCCCCTCGTCCTCATATCCTACGCCCAGTAGGTGGGCCCATGGATAATCCGCCATGCTCAAATATCGCTGCACCAAAAAAGGCAAATGATGAGTACGAAGACTCAGTAAGTATTGTTGGAGTTTTGGAAGAAAAGACGTGGCGGAAATCATAGGTGTTCCGAAGGTTTGGAACAGGAAACAGGACGACCTGAAGAGTCCCAGGACGCCCGAGAGGGGAGGTGGTAACCTGAAGAGTCCCAGGAAACCGGGAAAGAGAATAGACCACCTGAAGAGTCCCAGGAAGCCCAGAAGGAGAAAGTTAAGCGACCTGAAGAGTCCCAGGAAGCTTGAAAAGGAAAGATGACAACCTGAAGAGTCCCAGGATGCCGGAAAGCAGGGTAAAGATAGACCCTGATACGACCCAAAGCGAGGGTTAAGAAGGGAGTTTACAGAGTTGCGAGAGACTCCGTTGAATCTCTTTTCTCGCGGTTTTAACTATCGCTACGCGAGCTACCCCGTCTACTCCAGGAACTAGTTTGAGAATCCGCCCCAAGGTCCACATGCGCGGGGGATTGTTAGGTACTTTAACAAGAACTAGATCTCCTTCACCAAATTCCGAGTTAGAATTTTGCCATTTCGTCCTATGCTGCAGAGTATGTAAGTATTCGGAAGACCATTTCTTCCAAAATGTCTCGGTGATTCGATTCACGGTTTGCCAACGGTTTAATGATGATTCGCGTAAATCCAAGGTGGAAAGTTCAGGGGGGGAATTTAACGCCCGTCCTGACAAGAAATGCCCCGGAGTGAGTACGTCCAAAGACTCTGGATCATCATGTAACCGCGATATAGGTCGTGAATTTAGGCAGGCCTCAATCTTAGTCAGTAGTGTGGTCATTTCCTCGAAATTAGGCACGAAAACTCCGAGGGAGCGCTTCAGGTGGTGTTTCATACTTTTTACAGCACTTTCCCAAAGACCGCCCCAGTGGGGAGTAGCGACAGGAATGAATTTCCACTCGATTTCACGGATGGACTCGGTGGGTGGAGCGCGGGCGGCTTCTAAGGCACATCGGTAGGCGTGTTTAAGTTCCGCATCCGCTCCTTGAAAATTAAGGCCGTTGTCTGAGTACATAACGGCGGGTTTTCCACGACGAGAAATGAATCGAGACAGCGCAGCGAGGAAGGCCTCGGTATCCAATCGAGAAACGAGTTCCAAGTGAACAGCACGGGTAGATAGACATACGAACACTGCCACGTAACATTTCATGGATTTTGCGTTACGACCGTGATGCAATTTAACCAAGAAAGGCCCAGCATAGTCTACTCCGGTGTGTTCAAAAGTGAAGCTTCGCGAAACCCTAGCGGCAGGGAGTGATCCCATAAGCTGGTTACCGAGTTTAGCGCGTTCGCGAACACACGTGACGCATTTGTGAACGCATGATTTTACTAGATTTCGCGCATTCACGACCCAAAACTTTTGTCGCAACGTGGACAAAGTTAGTTGGAGCCCCCCGTGAAGTGTATCTAGGTGCTTTTGCCTAATGAGTATGGCCGTTAAGTGGCAATCCGGAAGAATAATGGGGTGTTTCATTTGTTCAGAAATTTCGGCGTTCCGAAGCCGCCCCCCTATTCTTAGGATTCCTTGTGAATCAATGACCGGATGTAAGGAAAGAAGCTTTGACCGCGACGGTATACGTAACCCATGATTCAAGGCTGAGATTTCGCTCGCGAAGTGCGTTCGTTGAACAACCTTTACCAAGGCTTCAATCGAACTGCGAATTTCCGTTGCAGACAGGAGGGAGTCCTCCCATTGGCCGGTTTTTCTGGTCCGCTGGACAAATCGAAGAACATAGGCCATAACTCGGACCAGTTTAGACCAAGACGAAAACTTATCAAAAAACCAACACTCAGTTGTGTCGAATTGAGCGGTTAACGCTACCTTCCGACTTTCTTCCGCGGTTTCAAAGACCTGAACGGGATTTGCGGTGTGCTCACGGAGAAAAGCAGGCCCATGCCACCAAAGGGAGTCCTCTGATAACTGTTGAGCACTGGTTCCTCTTGAGCACAAGTCGGCAGGATTCAACTTAGTGGGTACATGATGCCAGCTGGTTTCCGATAAATGTGTTTGGATATATGAAACGCGATTAGCCACAAACGTCTTCCAATGCACAGGTTGCTTTGCTATCCAGGCTAAAGCGACTTGCGAATCCGAATAGCAACGAATCGCATCACAACGCCCGACCAAGCTTCCCTTGACGTGAACCAATAACTTGACTAGAAGGGCAGCTGCGACCAACTCCAGACGAGGGATTGAAGTGGTCTTGATCGGAGCGACCTTTGTTTTGGACATTACTAAATGTACCGAGAGTTTAGCGTCCTCATCAGTGAGGCGTTCATAAACGACTGCGCCGTACGCAAGTTCTGAGGCGTCACAAAATCCAATTAATTCGCGTTTTCCAGTAGTAAGTGATTGTCCGGTCCACCGTGGAATCCGTAAAGTCTGTAAGTCTCGGAGATGCTCATAGCACTTGAGCCATTTTGACTTAATAGGTTCAGGAATTTCTTCATCCCAAGAGAGTTTAAGCAACCAGGTGGATTGCATTAACTGCTTTAGAGTGATGATTATTGGAGAAATCCATCCCAATGGATCGAAGATCTTAGCATTCTCTGATAAGAGGATGCGTTTGGTTAGTACACCAATGTGTGAAGGAGAAACACGGAAGCGGAAGCTATCATCCCCGTGATCCCAATATATGCCCAAGACTTTAATTGATCCAGCAGGATCCTCAAAGAAAGAATGCAGCTCGGTAGGTTCAAGCGGGGAAGACCCCGGTTGGTTGAATGCCCATTTGCTTAAGGAGAAGCCCCCTTTTGCCAGTAGAGCGATGAGTTGTTCCCTAACCGAACTAAGTTGCTGTAAGTCATGGGCCCCAAAAAGTATATCGTCTACATAAGTAGAATTTAACAGCACATCCTGCGCGAGAGGGAAGTTAGCTCCGTCCGTGTAAGCTAATTCGCGCAAAACTCGCGAGGATAGGAAAGGTGCCGGTCCAGTACCGTAGGTCACCGTGTTGAGTTCGAAGGCCTGAAGCTCACCGGAATCAGACTTCCATAAAATGTTCTGATACTTGCGGTCCTCAAAACGCACAAGAATCTGTCGGAACATTTTAACAATGTCAGTGACGCCTACATAACGAAAGGAACGCCAATTCATCAGGATCCGCGTGATGTCCTGTTGGAGTTTGGGTCCAATGAATAGCGTATCATTAAGCGAGACGCCAGTAGAGGTTTTAGAAGATGCGTTGAATACAACGCGAATCTTTGTTTTCTGGTTCTCGGTCTTAAAAACGGCATGATGAGGCAGAAAGACGCGAAAATCAGAGTTCAAAGGAACAGGAGACATATGTCCTAACACTTGGTACTCCTGTAAGAAGTGAGAATAACTTTCAGCTTGTTCTGGAGAGGTTTCCAATCGCCGAAGTATTCGTTTTAAGGTTTTCTCTGCTACCCGAGAGGAAGAACCTAAACTGTGCTTCTCGATGTCAGATCGAAAAGGTAAAGCAACGACAAAACGACCTGAAGAGGTGCGTGATACCGTATTCACAAAATGTTGTTCACAGAGGGAGTCCTCTGTGGACATGGGTTTGACTTCCGGAACTTCTTCCAGTTCCCAGAAGTCGCGAAGAGTTTTTTCTACCTCAAAGCAATGATGCACCGTGACACTATGAGAGCGACCAGCCTTGGGTACGACCCCCGAAACGATCCACCCGAAAATAGTCCGCTGAGCAAGCAACGTATGATCAGGAGAATGCATGTACGGGCCTGCCATCAATGCTGCAAGATAGTCTGCACCAATGAGCACATCAATTGGAGCCCTGGTTGAAGCGAAGTTATCAGCCAGATCAATTTCGCTAAGTGCTGGAAAGGACGACGGAGAATAAGTCGGAGGCATATACTGAGTAATCCTGGGTAAGATCAATGCAGTTACGTCCAACGAGACACCGTGTCGTGATAGAGAATGAAGCGTAATCTGTACCTCTGCTCGAACGTTTTGAGCCGAATTCAGAGAGACGCCATGAATGGTCGCGTTGACACGTTTTCGTGATACCCGTAGCTGCTGAGCTAGATTTTCCGAAATAAAGGAAGTTTCAGAGCCTGTGTCAACTAAACCGCGGACTATAATACGAGAACCGTCATGAGCGTCGATTCTGGCAGAGAAAGTGGCCAAAAGCACTGATCGGGTGTCGGAAACACTAAGATGTGTTGTAGTATTCGAGCTAGAGGGTTCTGGCTCGGAAAAGGAGTTGACCGCGGGGGTAGACCCCCGTGCCTTGCTCCCCCCGGTGCCAGATTTGTCAAAATGTAATAAAGTATGATGCATTTTACTACATTTCCTGCATCGTGACGAAGAAGAGCAATTGGAGCAACTATGCCCGGGCCTCAGACAGTTGATGCAAAGATTCTGTGAAAATGCGAACTTTGAACGTGCCTGAGGGGTCAATGCAAGGTAGTCCTTGCACTGATACAAGAAATGGTTACTACCACAGTGAGCGCAACCGGTACTATTCACGCTAGTAGCGTGTGACTTCAAGGATCTCCCCGATTCCTTTTTGGAAGTTCTAGGTTTGTTACCTAATGATTGCAAAGAGTTAATGTGACGCGTTAGAAACTCCGAAAATTGAAGAAAGGTGGGATAATCCTTGCTGCTTCCCAGATACATCTCCCAGGCCAAGCGGAGGGTGTCATCCAGTTTGTTCTTCAGTGAATGAACAATGATGGGATCCCAATGATCGACGCCGTAACCCATAGTTTTGAGGGCGTTGAGCGCAACCGTGACCGAGTCCCTAACTTCCTTGAGAACTTTAAAATTGTCACCCCGAAGCGTGGGTACTTGCGAGATCTGGTCCAAGAACGTATCCGTGATCATTCGTCTGTCAGTATACCTAGCTACTAGAGTGTCCCATGCTATCTCATAGTTCTCGGAGGTGATCGCTAAAGATTTAATAACCGTAGCCGCTTCACCTTGCAAGCAAGCTTTTAGGTAGTGGAACTTGTCTCGTCCGGAGACATATGCCTTTTCATGAACAATGGAACTGAATGTTTCATAAAAGTTGTTCCATTCTAAATAATCCCCGGAAAACTTCGGCAAATCGATAATTGGAAGCCTAATGTGGTTTATTTCGCCTGAAGGCGCCGTGGGACCTGATGCTGGCATCACCTGATTGGAGCGAAGTTCATCTAAATGTCCTAGGATGTATTCTTCCGCGTCACTATGGGCATCAAGGGCCGCTTCATACCAACTTTCGGTTACGTAATCCATTTTAGCTAATTCAGCCGGTTTAGTATGAGTAGTGATCTTAACGTGAGTTTTATGCAACACCTTAAGCCACTTCTCGACGGCCGCAAGCCTATCCTCCAAGAAAGGGAGGGTGAAGTTGCGTACTCCACGTTTCTTAATGTTAACGACCAACCGAACGAATTCATCCCGAATCATGGGCACGTAATTGATCGCTTCTAGTAATTCCCCTGAGCTAGGCGTAGTCATCTTGAATCTCTATTCCAGAACAAACCACAATCTTAACCCAGTCAGAATCTCCAACTTAAAAACACTGATGCACTTCGAACGTTTTTTTGCCGGAAATCCGGCTCGAAGGACCATAAATTTGTGCGAAACAGTGCCTCAAGTTGGCTCCGAACCTGTGGTCAGAAAGGAAGGCCTTATTCTAAAATAAAGTATTCAAAGCCAGGTTATGTGGTAAAAGAGTTTTTATTTAATAAATATATACAAAAGTTTACAATATTTTTACAAAAGAACCGCTAAGTTAAAAATGATCGTCTTCCTAGGGAATTTGTCGTCGTCAAATTCTAGGGAATTTCGGTAGACGAAGTTTCCCAAGAACCCCAGAGACTAGAATTCCCCAGAAAGGAGCGCGGACTTATAAGCTCCCGGACTGGACAATTTCCCTAGGGTATTCCCTAGTAAAATCCCCAGCCCCGGGAGGAAGCGAATTTGGAGAAGTGGTTTTAGGGAAGGGGAAGTCCCCTTGCCCTTCGGCCGCCTTCTCCAAGAGCTCTAGTGGCTCCGAGCCACCCCACCCCTAGGGTGAATTCTACCCCTCCCACTACCCGACTCGTCGAGAGCCCTGGACTTGGGGGTCGGAACACTGGGTCCGAGGTAGTCCTCGGAGGCAGTGTGGAGGGGAAGGAGAGGGTTGAATTTCTCCCGGGCAGTCCCCGGAGAAATCTCCCTTAAGGAGGGAGGAATGTGCCGCAGAGGGGTAGTCCCCTCTTGGTAGGCAGTGGGTGGTGGGTGATACTTACCAAAGTATGCTCCCAATGAGTTCGCCAGTGGAGGCGCTCTTTGTTGCCCGTGGAGGCGCTGCCGATGAGGCGTCAAAAGCTGCTGAGGTGCCGTTGAGGCGAAAAAGGCTGCTTCGTTGCTGCGGTTGCTGCTGCTTACACAGCTGTCGAGCAATGCGAGGGTGCGATGGGTCCTTATCAAGGACCCATCTATATAATTCCGCGGCACGAAACTTGCCAGCGAGAGAGCTGCTCGTGGCGCTGGCCACCTAGTGGCCAGGCGCGCAAGCTGTGCCGCGGCCGCGACGCGCCAGGGCCAGTAGACGCGCAAGCGCGCCGCGGTGAGAGATAGAGTGAGATAGAGGTAGCGGCTATACGCTGTTGGTATAGCCGTCCCCTGTGAACGCAATAGAGATAGGGAGATATCGCAGAAAATGTGGAATCTACTTCTCAGCATTTTTGCTCCTCCCGATCTCGAACAATGATACACATGCAAAATTAACTTGAAAAGTAGAAACAGATAAAAAGTTTAGACCACTAAAAGATCAATGAAAAATATTTAAAGCTGTTAAAAAAGCTTTGCAATAATTTCAATACTTATTCGAGATTCATTTAACTTACTTATTTTAATTTATGCTTATCATTCAAAAAATGCTCAACGTAAGATCTCCAAAGCTGTAAAATTAATATTAACTCAGCAAAACAATATTTACATATAGATTTCAGATTATTAAATCATAATATACTTCTAATGTAAATTATACTCAATAAAATAATTAAAATCAAATTTTAAACTGTTGCGGTTCTCAATTTTTTTACATTTGTCACTACGAAGCTTAATTCATTCAAGAATATTAAAACCTAACTGTCAATTATGTTTTAAAAAGAATGAATTAAGTATATTGCATAGATATGATTTATCTCATTAAATTTACCATCGATACTAAAATACTATTCACCAATATCACTAATAACTTTCATCTCTTAACATATATGATGTAACACAATAATTACTAAAATGAACTATGCATATTTTATATATGAAAGTTAATTAAAAATATAATATGAGCTTACCTTTAAAAAAGTCACCGCAGTAAAAATTAGCCAAGTTGAAGGCTGATAATGCTCAACAAAAGGTCTCCAAAGCTGTAAAGTTCATATTAAATCAGCAAAACGATTTGCAATATTAATTTGAAATTATTAATTTATAAAATACACATTGAATTTAAAATTTGAAAATTAATACTTATATATTAAGAGCTTACCTTGAAAAGAAAAATCCTTTTAAGGAATACTCGTAGGATCACTTGAATATACGTTTTATCTAGAAATTAAAGATAAAATAAGATTAGTATTTTATGAATAAAAAATATTGTAGTGAATATCTAATGCATTTAAGAAAGTTACCTTGCATCAATCCCTGCATGCATAACCACGTGCATATAATATTGATTCACAGCTATCTCTATTAAAGAAACAAAAGAAATGTATTATTCAAAGACAATATAATTTTTATAAAATCAGATGCTTACCTTAATTATTTAATTCAAATATTGACTAATTAATTTGAATTTGAATTTGAATTTGAATTGAAATACATTGGCTACACAGTAAAAGGATAAACCATGCTTTTCAAAGTGCAACAGGTAAGACAAGACAAAAGCTGTGTTTTTTTTAGCTACACCTCTGAAATCAAGTGGGATTTCACTATCTAGTTAGTTTTGGTTAATGTACATAAAATCTAGGGAAAAGTTTAATCTAAAAGAAACAGATAAATGGTATAAATTTTAACACGAATTCATGAAATGATTTGAGTATCACTTTGTAGACTTCATAATGAGCAAAATGGCAAAAAGAAATTTATTATTATTAGCAGTAATGGGTGATGCAGAAAATAAACTTATTACCCATTCATCATTATTCCCATTAAAATTATTATTTAGAAAGGGAAAAGCTGAAGGTAAAATAAATATTTTAATAATATCTTATTAAAAATTGACTTTTTCCATATTTAACCATATATATTGTAGTAGGAAAATCTTATTTTGTTAAAATTAATTTAAAGAAAAATATTTTTAGATTATGGTTTGCAGCTTTTTCATTCTATACTAGCTGCAACCCAACAAGAAAATCATGTAAAAGTCGAAAATTACATAGAAGATATTGTAAAAAGTTACATCGAAAAGGATTTTGTAATGCATTTTCGATTGGGTAGAGATGTCACATATGAAATTATTAGACAATTTGAAACATCCGAAATTTTTAGAAATTTGCTAAGTAAATATACATATTTACTTATATACATTTTAATTAATTTATTTGAATTATATATATTTCCACATAGCATGTAGGGAATTAATTAATATAAATTTTATTAGATCCAGCAGGCAAACAAACTATTTCAGCAGAAAAACATATTTTTGTGTATTTATGGTTTGTGGGTCATTACTGCTGTAGTTTTCGGGACGTTTCTGATCGATTCAATATATCAATTAGTAGTCTGCATAAAATAATAATAAGAGTGACTGATTTCTTGTTATCAATATCTCCAAGGTTAATACACTTCCCAAATCAAGAGGAAAAACAAATAATAAAAGAATATTTTTTAAATAAAAAAGGATTTCCAAATGTAATAGGTATATGATACAAAATCGTGTAAAATCTTTTATGTAATATTTAAAATTGATAGTAATCAGAAAATTGAAATAAAAATCTTTTACTTTTGATTTTGTTTTTGGTAGGAGCTATAGATGGTTCGCATATTCGAATTGATAGACCTGCTGATGACCCAAATGCATATATGAATAGGAAGCAATATTTTTCGCTGCACATACAAGGTGTAGTTAATCATGATACTAAGTTTCTGGATGTATTTGTAGGCTTTCCCGGGTCAGTTCACGACTCTCGTGTATTAAAAGAATCTACTCTGTTTGGTAGTTTAGAAGAAATATGTGGAGGTATTTGTAATTAGTTTCAAACACTCAGTTTATTTAATCTTGTAAAGAATAATTGTAATTACTATTACAATATTTCAGATAATGACATTATACTTGGAGACAGTGCATATCCATGCCTTAAAAATTTAATTGTACCATATAAAGACAATGGTCATTTGACAGCTCGCCAACGCGAATTTAATAAGAAATTAAGTTCTTGTAGAGTGGTTATCGAAAATGCTTTTGGACGTTTAAAGCAAAGATTTAGACAGCTCTACCATTTAAAATTAAAATGTATTATCCAGATGGTAAAAATAATACACGTTTGCTGTGTCTTACACAATATAGCTAATTGTAATGACATTACAATGTTTGAACCACCTTTACCAGAAGATAACATAGATATAGAAGCAAGAAATGAGACTCCATTAGCAGATAATGAAAATGTAGTTAACTCCAGAATCGGTCGAAATTTACGTGATATATTATGTTTACAAATAACTTAAATGACTAAAATAATTGGTACACATATTTATATTTTGCAAATAGTTTATTTTTCAATTAACGTTAATCTTATCATGGCAATAGATTTTTATTATAAAAATGTTTCATGACTTTATCAATAATAAAAATACAAATAGAACAAAATTAAAAATCTTTTAAACTTTATATCATGGTTTCATCACAGTCTGTTTCCTAATAATACTTCCCATTTTATTGTAACCTGTTGCAATGAATTATTGCATTGAAATGTTTTCAAATTTTGTATAGCATTATTAATTATTATTATTTCTAGAATCTTTCATTAATTCTCTAAAAATATCATTTTTTTCTTTCATTAATTGGAACATTTTTTCATTTTGCTCTTTCATTGTTTGTAAAGAGTTTCCATAGATTATACGGATTTCTCGTTGCTCCTTTAAAATTTCCATATGTACCTTTTCTTCATTATTTCTATAAGTTTTACAGTCTTTTGTAAATTCATCTAATGCTTTTTGGCATTTTTGTATTATTTGAGCTGTTTTTCCTAATTGAATCCGCTTTTCTTTTTTGTTAGCGATACAGTTTGTGTTTGTTAAGGTTAGCAAAGATGTTGATTCAGAATTTGTAGACGCAATGGCAATGGATTCTCCAACTTCTGTTGCATTTGTAAAATTATCAGGGTCATCAACATTTTCTTCTTCCCTTGGACATAAAAAAATTTGAGATTGTATTTGTAGGAAAAATAATGAAATTAAAAATGATATTTACTTTAATAGGTATTTCTCTAATCTTGAGTCATAACAATAAAGAATTATTGTAGGTATATTATTTAAAAAATATCATTACTTACAGCAATGTTTCATATTCAGTAGTATTATTAGATTGAACGTCTTTTCTTATTGTCAAACCATTTGTACTGGAAAGAGCCAGTGGTCTTATATTATGTCTATTTCCTAAAATTTCGTCCAGCTCACTATAAAGAAAAAAATACTATAATCCATACATTGATTCAAAGAATTAATCTATAGTAAAGGTTAAAAATGTATTACTCTTCAAAACTGCATCTTGATCTAGCTCTACCAGTTTTTTTATTATTCAGTTTACTAGTTTTATATGCTCTTTCCATACTTTTAAATTTATTTTCCACTTGGATATCTGTTACATTATATCCTTTTTCATTCATTTTTTCTGCTATTTTTTTGTATAATACTTTAAGTGTTTTTATTTTTCTTTCATTAAATAATTGTCTTTTTTCTGAATACAATGTTAAAAACAACTTTGTTGTGGCATCATTCCAACAGAAAATGCTTGTTTTATTGGTGTTGTTATTTTCATTCAGTTGAGTACATGCAGCACTTTGTGCCGTAGAAGTAGTAGTAGTATTTGAGATTGAGCCAAAGGTACAATGGCTCTCATTCTCTACTACTTGAACCTTATCAAAAATATTAATATTTATTATTTTGTTATTGAATTCACATAAAAGTTGTGATTGCCTAAAATCTACTTTAGTAGAATTTATCTTAAACTCCAATCCATCTAAAATAATATACATTTATAAATTAATATATATTTTTAATAATCCAAAATAAAATAATGCACACAAATTAAATTTCATGTAATTTGATCGATTGTATCAGAAAATTTTAAATATATAATTCTAATTTTATCAACATTATTTAGGAAAGTCTATAATTTAAAAACAAGTACAATGATCTATAATCTAAAATATGCTTCTATTTAGATTGAAAATTATATTTAATTTTACTTTTATACATATACCTTCACATATACACGTTATGTTTTCTTCTTCATCAAGAATTATATTCCCCCTGGAATCTCTTAATACATAACCTCCTAGGTTACATTCGGACTATAAGTTATGATTCAATTACATGTAAAGAGGCATAAAATTATATTATTATAATAATCATACCTTTATTAAAATCAAATATTTTTAATATTAAATATGCTTTATAATTACCATATTAAAATTTTCAGATGTAATCTCTGTGGTCATATTCCAGAATTAACTGCAGTAGTACTGCAATCGCTGGGTTTACACTACATAACTTATGGGAGTGTCAGTACTGCTAGTGTATTCTGGAACAGATCTTCTATTAGTTTTGCCAAATTATGAATATAATTTAAATAAACCGCCTTTTTTTGAACTTTATACATACTACACTTTTCAACCTTCCTCAAAACCAAGTGCAATAAGTGTAACATAGAATGCGAAAAGTGTAGTTACTCCTGCTAAACCGAACAGATACTTTATATGCACTCGCGTTAAAAGAAACGCTTTTAGTACACTTTCTACACCTTTTGGGAAAACTGTTAAAAGTGTAGTTAAAAAAAACACAGCTAAAGTTACGACGTGGTGTGTTTCCGCAATAAACTGTGCGTACTAACTATGGCCGTGTTCCATTATTGACTGTGAGTACTAGTAATCTATAGTTTGCGTGACATAAACTACAGATTTTCAGTACTCACAGTCAATAACGGAACACGGCCTATAATGACGTATATTGTATACGGTCATTATCAGCGGTATTCCGATCGTACCTCTTGTCAGTATAGGAAATAATTGAGTAGATTATTTTCAATTATTTTAATTTTTACTACAAATGCTTTAATTTGTGTTCTTTCACGGTCCTCAAACATTCAAATTTAAATATTCTGAAAACGTTCTTTTATGAATATCCGAAAAAGTTCATTTTCCAATATTCCAAGAATCATATTCTAAACAATATCTATTGCACGCATCTTACTTAACATACGAAGAACATTTCTTTAGAAATATTCGAAAAAGTTTCTTGTCCGACATTCTAATAATCATGTTTCAGATATAACCATTGAATGTATTATATTGAATATAACAAGAACATTCTTTTATGAATAGTCGAAAAAGCTTATTTTCCAATATTCCAAGAATCACATTTCATGTATATCTATTGAAAATATCTGACTGAATATACAAAGATCGTTCTTATCTGAATATTCGGAAAAGTACATTCTTGGAATATACTCAAACCTTCTGTAATATATATTTGAAAAAGAATAATCTACAAATATTATCTTAATATATTTTTTTGAATATTCGAAAAAGAACGTTTCGGCATAATCTACGAATATTTATAGAATAATTGCGCTATGTGGGCAATTCAGGCTACGATCAAATGTTGGGTCTCATGGCTATGCTGGTAAATTATATTCTTAAATGACTATAATGGAGCTCATCAAACCTTCTTATCTGCATTCTTGAGATCTATAAGTGTGCTCCTTCTGTGAAATAATATAGGGATAAGAGGGTTCATGAAATAAATACATTTTAGAAATTCATTTAATTTTTTTTATTTTTTTTTTTTTACATTTTAGTCATAATAAATAAAATATCCCGTAGGACGTTGACGGGGCCTTCCCCGGCTAGGGTATTCTTCCCTGACCCGGCTATAATAATGGGTCCTGCTGCTGCCCCTACTAGAAGCTCGGGCTGTAACAAAAAAATAGAAAACATTCTTATATTTCCATACCATTGTAATAAATAATCTAATGCTTCTAATAACTATTCAATGCAATGGTTTTTAAATGGAAATTTTTGAATGTTGAACTATAAATTTAAGATGGTTAATGCTTACGTATATAGCCGGGTCTCGCCGCCTGAGTGGCAGGCACGAACGCTTGCACTGCCACTTGTTGTTGCTGCTGTTGCTGCGGCTGCTGCGGTTGCAGTTGCTGCTGCTGCGGCTGCTGTTGTTGCTGCTGCAGCTGCTGTTGTTGCTGCGGCTGCAGTTGCTGCTGCTGTGGCTGCTGCTGCTCCAGCCGCTCCTTAATTTGGTGGAGGAGAACCCCGTTCTCCTCCACCCGCTCCTTTATAATCCGCAGGAGATCCTTCGTAGTTTCTGTAACAGATAATCATTAATAAAATTTATTATTTGCAAAATAGACTTTACTAAAAAGTTCGTTTCCACTCACCATTCCCATTGGGCATAGGTTCGGCCATGATTCTGTAACAAACAAAAAGAATTGAAATTATTATATGAAGGAAAAGGTTTTTGTATTCGATAAATGAGACAATTATAATGGAGATAGTAAAGTGAGAGAAATGTCAAAAATTTATTGAATACTGTTGAAAGTACTTATATTATCCTTCCTTTGCTTCTGCTGCTACGAAGTTAATCCGTCGAGATTCAAGATACGAGTGAGGTACCAACGAAGTTCGTCTTCACCAAATCACCACAATACTTTTCAAATTAAATATACAAGGTGTCCTATTGGTTTTCTAACACAATTGTTACATGAGAACCTATTATTGTTGGAGATATTATTTCACATAATTAGTTGCTTTATTCTATTTGCCATCTTTATTATTTACTGTATACCCTGTGTATTATATACAAGTTCTTCTACATTACAGTAACCGTAACTTTTAAATCGAGAAGGAACCGATTTGGAATTCTTCTTAACGCGATATAAATTAAATTTCTAATTTCCGATACTGAAATAAATTAAATATTACTTACATTTAATAATATTTTAATTATTTCATGAAAATCTTTACGAAAAAAATGACTACTGCAGTGGGATTCGAACCCACGTCCTACGGTACAGAGGTCTGACGCCTTACCCACTACACCACAAGGCTCCATTGGATAGTTAAAACTTTATCGTCTATATAATCTAAGCGATAATGCGTAAATATTTTATATGCTTTAATAAAATATTATTTGGCAGTTAGACTAAAAGAATTTGTTATTAATTGAATTATTTATTAATTCAATTTATTACTAATAGCTTGTTGGCTATTTATATCGGAAATTTTTAATTTTCTGGGGAAGTCGTGTAGTGGGTGAGTGGATAGCGCATAAGAATGCTGATCCTGTTGTCACAGGTTCGATTGCCAGTGAAACTATCAGTTTTTTTTAATGCCAACTAATTAATTATCCGTCAGGTCATCAACCCTACATTACAAATCGTTGAACCTTACCCCATTTCTGCCATTATTTGTACACAATTTAATAAATGTATAAAAGTAGATGAAGCCGTTGTATCTTGGGCATTTGCCTTAAAGCTATTAATTTGTCAAGTTCGGATTAATTGACAGTTTCGTGATATAAAGTGATTAAAGTGATAGGAAGAGTGGAAAATGTCTTCCAGTGAAAATAGCCCGGTATCAAAAAAGACTAGAATGTCTTCCAATCCGCAAAAGAGAAAAAGCAGCCACAAAAAGAAATTTCAATATCATTGGTATGATTTGAACCCATCTTGGATGAAGTGGGCAAAGCCGATACCTGATGACAGTAGTAAGTTTCACTGTTTAATTTGCGATAAAGTTTTAAATTGCGGTTATTCGGAAATTCAGAAACATGAGTCCTCCAGCATTCACGTGCAAAATGCTGTTCAATTTTCAAATCGGCATATTCCGCAAGGCTCCAGTAGCTCATCTAATTTCGCAGAATTTTCGAAGGAAAAAGAATTTGATTTTCTTGAACGCGTTAAAATAGCGGAAATAAGATTGTCAACGTTTATTGTAGAACATAATATCCCGTATATAGCAAGCTCCGCAATGGTTAATATGTTTAAACAGATAGGCAAGGAACCGGAAGTACTACAAGCCATAACATTAGGACGTGTTAAATTATCAAAAATTATAACTAATGTGGTTTGTCGCGAAGAAACACAAAGTCTCACGGAAACGTTACAAAATACAAAATTCTCGGTATTTGTTGATGAGACTTCGGATTTAACAAATGAAAAATGGTTTTCAATAATGGTTCGGTATATTGAACCTGCGTCATTGCAAATTCAAACACGTCTATTGCAATTAATAAATCTTGACGCAAGAGATTGTTCGGCCGAAAAGTTATTTTCCGCGTTTAATAATGAAATGGTAAAAAAACAAATACCATTAAGCCAAATATTAGCAATAGCCTGTGACAATGCATCTGTTATGATCGGTAGAAATTCGTCTTTTCGAACGAAAATATTAGAAAAGAATGCAAATATAATAACGTTTCCATGCATATGTCATTTATCGTCACTCATTGCTTCCGCTGCTTGTAAAGAGCTACCTTCATTCCCGGAAGAATTTGTGAAGAAAATTGTTAATTTCGTGAGCGGAAGCCCTAAACGGACGGCAATATTTCGGGAATTTCAAAGGTGTTTTGCAGGAAAAATAACAAATTTGTTGAAGCATGCCGAAACTCGATGGCTTACTCGCTATAAATGTATTGATCGTATATTAGAATATTGGGATGTTCTAAATAACTTTCTATTAGAACAATCCTCAGAAAATAATATGCAAGCCTATGAATTGCACCAATGTATGCAGAACGCTGAAACTAAAGCGTATTTGTATTTTCTGCATTTTATTTTAAATAAGTTCAATACTTTTAATGCCGAGTTTCAAGCACGCGAATCGAAACTGCATTTATTGCAGCCAAAATCGGTTGAAATTTTAATTTTTATTTTAAGAAATTTCATGAAACCTGCATTATTGAAGTTTTGCATAGCTCAAGCAAATTTCTGTGATATTAATTTTTCCAAGGATATTAATATTATTCCGTTGGAAGATATAAACGTAGGATATGATTGTGAAGAATATCTGCAAGACCAAAAGAGTAAAGAAACGTTAACGCAAATGCAAGTTCATGATATTAAAAAGAATTGTTTAAAAATTTTAATAAAAGCTGCTGACGAAATTCGTAACCGTTTCCCAATACATGATGAGTTTTATAAAAATTTTACAGTTCTTGATAACGAGAACTCACTTTTTAACTCAGATAGAGAATCATCGGCTGCAGCATTATTAAAAATTGGCAATACATTTGGTATAAAAAATGACATAGAGCTAAAGAAAGAATGGTTTTCTTTATTTAACGATGAGTCAGCAGATCAGAAATATAAATGGTCTAGACTTTCCTTCGATGACATGTGGATAAAAATTTCGCAAACTAAATGTGAAAGGAAGGAAAAATATCCTTTGTTGAAATTACTATCGTGCATAGTACGGTCACTTCCACATTATAATGCAGAAGCAGAACGGTGCTTTTCAATAATTCCTGATGTCAAAACGAAAAAAAGAAATCGTATAAGTTCTGCTACTTTAAATGCAATTTGCGTCATTAAAAATTATTTGAAATGTACATATCATGATAGCATTACAATGCCAATAAGTAAAAAACACATAAAATTAACTGAAAAAGATAATTTATACGCAAGAAGTTACGTCGAAAATAAAGTAACTCTTACAATTCATGGATACACAAATGACGATGATGATATTGATGGTGATTTTGATGACGAAGTACTTTACGATAATTGAAGGAATGTCTGACGGATTCGACAATTATAAAATCGAGTGAAACTATGTCTGACGGATTCGACAATTATAAAATCAAGTGAAAAAATGTCTGACGGATTCGACAAATGAGAATAGTGTCTGACGGATTCGACAGTTCAAAGAAAATACGTAAAATTGACCGAAAAAATACGTAAACCGCGAAAGGAGGGTTTTTTAGTGGGTAGGCGCTGTCAGAAGAACCATGTAGTTCGAACTTAATAAGTATATTAATTCGACACAAGCATGGAGATGGTGAGTCCCACACTATTTAGTATACGGCTAAAATATATATTCATTCCAACAATTGAACTTACATTACACAACTGTTTTATAACTTTTTGTGCAATGAAAGAACACAATAGGAAGAAATGTATGTTTCCGTAATACTAAGTGTGCCAGGATGCATTTTTCCCTTAAAAAAAAAAAAAAAAAAACACTGCAACAATTTACAATTAAAAATTGTTTTCATTTTTCCAATAGGAAATATTTCATGGAACACGAAGAGAAATTCAACAAGCTTTATTCGCTGAGTATGGAGATTCAGAGAGACTTTTGATTCTCATAGGGTAAAATTGAATTTCAATAAACTTACCATTTCAGAGCTTTCAGAGGGTATTTTTATTATTATTACTGACAATTATACCTGAAATAGCAAAAAAATCCAACCGGAAGCGGCTACGACACTCCACTTTCCCATAAAATGAGTTTGAAAATGGACAATTTTAGCCATTTCTAGGCTTGATTTTGCAACACAGCTATGAAAGTCAGCTTTTGGTTCCAAGGTGATTTAATGATCATTTATAGCATGTATTTGTTCATTCGGACATTTTACACCAGATTATGGCCGAAAAAAGAGCCGAGAAGCAAGAGAAATTGAGTTATTTGCCTCTCAATATGTGTTTAAAGTCAGATTTTTGATTCTCATAGTGTAAAACTCAATTTTAATAATCCTTTATTTTAAGTGCATTCTGGATCAATAATTATTTATTTATCAATAATTATACATGAATTTGCAAAATTTTCAAGGCGGAAGTACCTCCTACACTAAAATTTTGCATAAAACAAGTTTGAAAGTTGTTAGTTTGAGCTATTTCTTGACATTGTATTTTACATTGTAATATTAAGGCGCAATTTTATTTCCTGCCATTATTTTGGCATATTTTTTAGGAGATTTCATTCGCTTATAGGTGTACCATACAAGAAAGTAACCGAAGAAACATCCTAGCCGCCCCACATTTTCATTTATTAGGCTCTCATCATAGAAATTATGTCAGATTTTTGCATTTCATAGGAAATTGATGAATTTTGGACAATTTTGTGATATTTGCAAATCCAAATCGCCATCGGTACAGTGATGTTGCAAGAAAATGGTCGAGTTTTTACCTCATTTTTAACCATTTTTTCAAATTAATCAATCTCATGTATTCTCGTATAATTTTTTATTTAATTAATTTTAAATGTCACACTTCAGTGATCATTTTGTGCAATATAATAAGGGTTTTTTCTTTCAATTAGTTACACGGATAATATTATTTCTTTGTTAGTTTTATTTCATCTCATAATAATTTTTTATATACAAAAATTTTTTACAGTTTTGAGGATAATTGTTAAATTATAGTAACATTTAATAATTTTCCTGTATTATAATTGTCAAAAAATAAATTTCTCTTACGAGCGCATCGAGCCGGCCGACACCCTTGGAAAAGGAGTTTCGCGCGGCTCGTTGGCTAAACTTAGGTGAAATAGAGAGCGAAAGAGAGGTCCGAGAAAAGTATATTCATCCCTCTCGTACTCATACCTCACCGGAGCTAACCGAACTTCAACGGCGAAAGCCGAGACACGCACGTATCGATGTAGCTGTGTGCGTGACCAGCGAGCGGCGACAGTAGTGGGGTTGGCTCACCGATGTACCGCTGGCACTGTGTGCGTGCTAGCTAGTGGCGGCGTGGTGGGGATACCGAATTCCCACAAGTTAACATCTCTGCTCGCGGCATCTGTCGAAACTGAAGCGAAGCCCACCAATTTAGCTTCGAATAGGGTAACATAGATCTCCATCAGATAATAATTTTATAATCGAAGAAAATATTTTTATGCAAAAGGAAAATGTATACAGAGAGGAAATAATTTTTAAATAAGTTATCTATATTTGACAAATATATTCTATACCACTTTATTCTTCACATTATCTCCATTAATTGAATTGTAATTTCGAAATAGTTACTCAAATTAATTATTATATTGCTTAACTTTTTTTCACACGTATAGTACGCGAAATGGTAAGCGTTTTAATTGGATAATTTCTCTCATATTGTATGCAACATGTAAAAACGTGTATGCAATTATATATATTGTGACGACACTTTTGCGATAGGTTTTGTTGTTGTAAGAAAAGAAGTAGCGGGAATTTTAATAGAACCATATTAGATGATGATTTTGAAACTCTCTGTATTTGGACCTCGATGCTGATTATAAATAATTTTTTTTTTTTTATAAACATTATGTAATATTTTAAATATAAATAATATTGTACTATATAGAAAAATTTATTTCTAAAATATTTCTATATATTCAAATTTTTTCAAATATAAAATTTTTTCAGACAGACTTCAATTCTTACAGTATCGGTGGTTTTTACGAATGATAATTTAACAAACGTCACCAGTATAATGGCTGGAGAAAAGCGGGTTTCGGTAATTCATTTAAAAACAATAGACTGCTCATGGAACGTTTAAAAACATTTAAGATTTATTCATGAATATTTAAAATATTCACTGAATGTTTTGAAAACTGTATTTAATTATGTGAGATATATGCTTAATTTCCTGAGCCTTATAAAAAAAAGTATCCTAACTACTACCACAAATTTCCGTCTTTAGATTGATTGAAATAAAAAAAATTCACGTTATGCTAGAAGATATTTGCTATACTTTAAAGTACTATTGTTACGATCATATTATATAAGAATTGAATGATGGAAATGCAAAAAGAGCGGTTAAAGTTTTACGTAAATTTTTAAACACTGCATTCAAAGCCCCCTTATTTTGTAGAATTTTAGTATTTTCCAAAATCCTATTTAATGGTGCAGGAAATTAATCTATTTTAATAAGTAATTTTTAATATTTTATTTAAGGTATTCTAAACGGCGATATCGTTGTAGCAGTTAGGCAACTTTATTTTAGGAGACTCCGGATACGGTACAAAAGTCACTGGAAATATAACAATGCAAATTTAAAGTACAAAATTTTTAATTTTCAAAAAGTCGTATCTTTTTACATATTGCAAACCTTTGTTATCCGAACTTAAATAAAATATGAATTTATCTATTTTCGGATTAATTGGTGTCAAAGCTTTAAAACGAAAACTAAAATTAACAGAGTTAAAATAGGTTTAATTTGACTACGTTACTTTTAAACACATATACATATACATAAAATGAATAAATATCAATTATTTTATTAATTCTCCTTTTCCACGCATCCTTCGAGCCCTTACCTTTTATTTCCTTCGGTCTGGGAACATAAAAATGATATTATCAATTTAAAAATATAATCATAATTTTAAAAAGAGAGAATACGAAAAATTTCAATAAGCAAAATCGACAATTATGGAATAGGCATGTTTCATACTTTTGTTTTAATTCTACAATACCCAGTAGAGTATCACCACAAGTGGTTAATAAGTTTGAAATAAACCAGATAAACAATGTATGATGCCGAGTACATTCGTTGATGATAAACAATCAATCAATTCTTTTATAAATAGTTTAATTCATTACGAAAGTAATATCAACTTCTTTTTTCTTGGAAAATATTAACTAAAATCACAAGCTATCATATTACTTAAATATTATAAAAATAAACTTAGATTATTCATATCTTGATTTTTATTCGGCTTTTATTATTAATTTATTTATTCTCGATTTATTGATTTTTAGAAGTGATTGTAACTAGATGGAGTAATGGATATGTCAAGAGATATAGGAAAGAGAGAAATAGAGAGGGAAAGAAAGATAGAGAAAGTACGAATTAAGGAAAAACAAAATAAGAAGAAAGAAAAAACTATTTTCTTTTTTCGTCAATTGTTAGCTACACCTATTAGTGTATTTCCAGGAGACGCCACGAGGAGGCCAATTGACGTGTGATGGACCATTCATATAATGAAATACATATGTTTCATTTATTATGCAAATGATATATCAAATGTCTCCCATTCCACCACAAGGCAGTGCAATTTTTATTCATTCAGCCACAAGGCAATGAACTTTTCATTCACTACGCCACAAGGCGATGAATATTGTATCCATTTCGCCACAAGGCAATGAATATTGTATTTATTTCGCCACAAAGAGACGAACTTTTCATTCACTCCGCCACAAGGCGGTGAATATTGTATTCAATTCGCCACAAGGCAATGAATATTGTATTTATTTCGCCACAAAGAGACGAACTTTTCATTCACTCCGCCACAAGGCGGTGAATATTGTATTCATTTCGCCACAAGGCGATGAACTTTTCATTCACTCCACCACAAGGCGGTGAATATTTTATTCATTCTACCTCAAGGAGATGAATTTTTCATCCACTCCGCCACAAGGAAATGAATATTGTATTCATTTCGCCACAAGGCGATGAACTTTTCATTCACTCCGCCACAAGGCGGTGAATATTGTATTCATTTCGCCACAAGGCAATGAATATTGTATTTATTTCGTCACAAAGAGACGAACTTTTCATTCACTCCGCCACAAGGCGGTGAATATTGTATTCATTTCGCCACAAGGCGATGAACTTTTCATTCACTCCGCCACAAGGCGGTGAATATTTTATTCATTCTACCTCAAGGAGATGAATTTTTCATCCACACCGCCACAAGGCAATGAATATTGTATTCATTTCGCCACAAGGCGATGAACTTTTCATTCACTCCGCCACAAGGCGGGGAATATTTTATTCATTCTGCCTCAAAAGAAGATGAATTTTTCATTCGCTTCGCCACAAGGCGCGATGAATATCTTATTCATTCCACCTAAAGGCAAAATAAACTAGTACACTTACCTTAAATGTATTTGATTTTTTTTAATTTACGATTTTTAGTTAATGTGTTTTTACTTTCTTTGTTATTAAATCGACATTGAGCAAATAATTTTACTGAAATTAAAAATTTCAATGCGTCCAACCTGTGCTCATAGCATTCGTGATCAGAATCTAGCCAACCAGGAAATAATGTTTTTGTGTCTCTTAATATTATTGACATTAAATCATCTAAAATTCGTTTTGAAGCCCAATATGATTGCCATGATTTATGATATGCCAACAATTGCGCTTCTACGATTTTTATAAATACTTCTGTTGGCCTTGAAAGTTTCATTACTTTTAGAGCATCTGAATTAATATTCTTATATTCCCTCAATTCTATGTACAATTCATCATCAGTTGCATTTTGAAATGGAGTCTTCATCATGCAATATCGACAATTATCACAATTGCTTTTTAGAACAATTTTTTGAGCAATATATTCGGCAAAGTATGTAATTGCGTTTCTTTCATACATTCCGGAATGATAATTGGATTGCTGTATGTCAGGATTATCGACATTTTCATCGTTGCTTAGATCGAAAAAGGTTTCAACAATATCACATACAGCAATTAAATCTTCTTCTTCTTCCTCAGTGGCAAGGAATAACAAATCATTTTCATTTCTTGATGATTGTTCGCTAAATGTATTAGAAGCATCATTTTCTGCTAGTAACAATTGTGCTTCTTCACAATTTACATTTCCTCTATCACTAGTATACAGGGTGTAACGAAACGACCGCCTTTTCTCGTAACTGGAGGTTCGGAGTGACAAACTGAGTGCACGTGTAAAATATCGTTCGAATCGTTCAAGAGGTTTAAAAGTTATTTCTATTTAAAAATCACCCTTTTTCAGTCCTTTTTGAACGACTTTAACTGCATAATGGAAAGTGGAGAAAGTGAAAAACAATTGATGAGCACCCAGCTAGAATGTAAAAATTATCGATCGCGTGCGGTAATACTTTTACTATTTATTTCTTTAATCTGGCTATTAGATTAATTTTAAAAATAACAAAATCCTTTACATTACAATTCCAATTCAATTCAGTACAAGCATCATTGACTGATTTGATGGAAAGAGTGAGTTGACGCAATGTAAAGGAAAGTATCAAAAGCTAAGATATCGCGCGAGCGCAATGATAACTTAACAGACAATGCATGAGGGCATTCTCTTTCTACTAACGAAGCTAAAGGGAATGATTCAAAATCAATACATTGATGAAGGAGAAAACTAAACTCACCCATTAAATGTTCTGCAAGTTCCTTTAAATCGAAGTTTTTGAAAAAGCTTCAAACTGGCTACTCGATGATTTCCAGAAAGCACACTATCACTGATTTTGCATTTAAACACTTGTGAATTTAAACAAATTAGGTATTAACCTACGTTTCTTCAAAACACTGGTGAATTTGACACTTTTGAACTGTTTGAAGTAGGATGATTAAGAGTGGTCGAAACGAATTATTGATTATTCTATCTCTCTGTGTCTCTCTTTTCAGCCTACTTCAAACAGTTAAAAAAGTGTCAAATTAACCGGTGTTTTGAAGAAACGTAGGTTAACACCTAATTTGCTTAAATTCGCGAGTTCTTAAATGCAAAATCAATGAAAGTGTGCATTCTGGAAATCATCGAGGAGCCAGTTTGAAGCTTTTTCAAAAACTTCGGTGTAAAGGAACTTGGAGAACAATAATGGGTAAGTTTAATTTCTTCTATCATCAATGAATTGATTTTAAATAATTCTTTTTACCTTCGTTTGTAGAAAGAAAATGCCTTGATGTGTTTCCTATTAAATTATCAGTGCTGTCGCGTGACATCTTACCTTTTGATACTTTCCTTTTCATTCTATCTTCTCCCTCTTTCCATCAATTCAGTCAATGATACTTGTATTGAATTGATTTGGAATTGTAATGAAAAGGATTTTGCTATTTTTAAAATTGATCTGATAGCCAGATTAATGGAATAAATAGCAAAAGTATTATCGCGTGCGATCGATAACTTTTACATTCTAATTGGGGTGTTCATCAATTGTTTTTTCACTTTCCAATGTGCAATCAAAGTCGTTCGAAAAGGACCGAAAAAGGGTGATTTTTAAATGTAAATAACTTTTAAACCTCTTGAACGATTCGAACGAAATTTTACACGTGCACTCAGTTTGTCACCCCGAACCTCCAGTTACGAGAAAAGGCGGTCGTTTTGTTACACCCTGTATATCCAGTAGATAAAATGTGGCGTAGCGATAGGCGTACCATACGCGCAGTCGGATTAGGGTTGTGTCCTCCGCGTTGCCTCAACTTTGAAAATAAATGCTCCACTGAATCTTGATTACAAAGAGCGGCTGCTAATTCAAATTGTGGATATTCTTTGACCACTGCATTGTACGTACATAGAATTGATTGGACAGTTATTTTTAATCCTGAAAAGCAGGGTGGTCGTTTTATATTATCTGCATTTATGCTCCAGTTTGAGGACCATTCTAAAAATGATTTTAAAGTCTCAATGACATTTTCATTTTTCGAAGACAATTGTCGTTTAGCTGGGTCGCTTGATAATAACCGATATGCATTACATCCATCTATAAGTACATTCATTCTTTCAGCAAAATTTGCACTTAATTTCCACGTGTTACTTCGAAGTCCTTGTGGATCTGAGCCTGCCAGTTTCATTGCTGCAGCATATCTGTGGCTTAGCACTTGGAAAGCCCTTTTCACGTTCATTGCTTCAAAAGTATTAGGTCTTATATGTGCTTCCGTTATATGGGATAATAAATTGGAAGTCACACTTCTGCTATCGTACTGCCATGTATCTATGAAATCGTCGAACGATACAATTACTTTCCCATCCTTATAAATACGTTTATATTTTCTTAAATGGCTTAGTAGTCTTTTAATCAAATGGGGGAAGTCAAATGACGCGAAATATTTTATGCCTTCCAGCTGAAACCAACATTTTCTTTCGGAAATTTATAAAATGTTAAAAGCATTTTGGTTTGTCGACCCTTGATCGCATGTTAAAATTCGCACATCGGCACCCACAGACTTTAACTTCATTAAGCATTTTTTTACCAAAAACACTATATCTTCTCCGGGGAGAGTATTCTTCGGCAAGAAATATGCAGTCGGTTGTCGCCAAGGTTTAATTGCGTTGATGCTATCTAAGCAGAAAACTAAGACGCATGTAGCACGTTCCTTGCTTCTTCCCAGCGGACCAATATCTACTAAACCTTCTATTAGGTTTAGTTTTTTGGAAAATTCTTCGAATGAGCGAATGCTCATTTCATCCCATTTAAGAGCGCAAACTCTTTCAACCTGTGGCATGGTTGAGAACTTTTTTCTGAGCTCTTCAAAAATAAAATCGCAAAAGCCAGTACGAAGATCATAAATGGAAGTCCATCTTCGTACTGTGCTTTCTGCAGGAAGATTACATCCCGCCTTTCTCAATCTTGAGAAGGCAGAAGCCGAATAATAATACAGTTGTTTTGATATATTCTTCGTGTCTTCACTGTATGGGGCTTTACGATTATGAAACATAAGTTCCACCATAGCTTGTGCTGCAGGCTTCGTGCAATCGTATTTTTTCATTAATGATTGCAAGTCTTTTATTTTTCTCTCCTGTTTTGAAATTTGTCGTACAGGCTTAACATTTTTCTTCTTCAACCGTAATAATTGTGTCCGTTGCAATTTCATGTTGTACATAAGCTTCTTGTTTAAATATTTCAACTTTTCATTTTCTGCTTTTATTTTAATATTTTCTTTACGTAATATTTGATTTTCCAGGAGAGTAGAATGAACCATTGTTCTTTCCATTTCTAATAAATCAGGACTGCGCTCGCGTAGATGAACGGGTTTATTCGATCCAATCAGGGTTTGCTCATATTTTGATAGTTTTTTTGGACTGAAATCATCAATTTTCATTGAATAAGTCTTTGGTAATTTTTCTTTTTTTACAGTTGCCTCATCATCTGTATTAAATAGTATTCTTTGTGAAGTGCTTGGACCATCATAATAGATATCTGTTATTCTATTCTGTAGTATTTTCTTTTCTATTTGCTCAAAAATTCGATCCTCTTTCAGAGTACCAGAAGAAATTTCTATTAATTGTCTTTGGGGGGACTTTTTGTTTATGGCTGTTTTATAACTGAAGGGAGCTGGGTATTTTACATTTACTTCAGCACTTTCCATTGGTTCTTTTTCCCTTTTTATATTTTCTTTCTTTTTATGTACCCCGTACAATTCAGCTGTAGACATATTTTCACATTCTTCATTGTCATATAATTCAGCACTACTTTGCACCCCTTTTATTTCAGCATTTTTTTTGTTGGTGCTTTGCTTTGGATGTATATATGCTTGGTTCTCTTTTTGAACGTTATAAGCGTGTTCTCTATTTTTTTTCTATGGTTTCGTTATAGGGGATGGGAACAGCCGTTCTTTTTAATTTATTTCTAAAAATATTAGTAAAATCATCATCCTTAAAATGATCACTACATAATCCCGTTTGCCTAATTGTAGACGGTTTGTAGTAAGCCAGCAAATCATTTCCTGCATAAGAAAAAATAGAAAGAAGATCAAGAAACGTGCAAAATTTAGTTATATTGATTAGAACAAAGCTCATAAAATTTGGCACTTTCAGCTGCTTACTATAGACACAATAAAAGTAAATTCTCTTTACTGACTATAGGAAGTAGCTGAAAATTGCAAAATTTCCGAATCCTGAAGTGGAGAATAACCTTGTACTTTTGGATAGACTTACAATATTTAAGTAACATCATCAAATTGATTAATCAAACACAGTTTATTGTCAAAAGATTGTAAAAACTTCCAGTTTCTTTGGTTTTTATTCATTTCGCTTTAAAATATTATGTGTAAAACAATGTTTGATGATACGTACAAAGTAAAATTTAATAAGTAATAGCTTTTAGTTATTATCATTGTATTAGCCAGGATGAAAATAATTTTATGAGATACATAAAAACATGTACAATAGAAAATTATAGAATCGTTTTTCAATAAAACTTCTTTATTAAGCCATAATAATCGCGAAGTTAAAATCCATGATTTTTCCCAGGAATAGAGTCTTACCTTAGCTGGGAAAAATATGATGCACGCTGGATACAATACGTTATTTCTGATTTTTAGAATCACGCGTGTGAAACCTGCAGAATCTTTAAATGTAAAGATAAATCATATGCAGATTTATAAATTGCAATTGTTTTCAACATTAATCTATTATTTATAATATATGAAATGTTACTTTGAAGATAAATTGTGTTTCTGTATTATATATATATTCCCATGTAGGAATGATCTACCGCCCCAATACTGACGGAGTATCGAACGCAGAGTCTCAGTATCGGCGGAAGACCGGTTGCTAGTATAGCCTTCCTGCCAAAATGATAAGAACGGACCATATCTCGTTAGTCAATACCGATCCAGTACTGGCACCCGGTATTTGTGCTAGTACTACAGTCTGGTACTCATCCAATACATTGGTAAGGTGCAGCTACGGTATTGGATTATTGTACTGCAAAATGTTTCCTTCAGTACTATCAGTATCAATTATCAATTTTAGAAATGATAAAAAAAAATGTATTACATCACTTCAAACATTTATAAGGAATTAACTACACACCATCATTTTACACATAGACATCGTACAGACACAATAATACAAATACCAACGTATATACTATATAGGAAATGAATAATACATAATAAGATGTTTATTGCAATACACATTAAATAACAACATACTAGAATGATAATAAGCTCGTACACCAATGTTTTTACCAGCACGCCAACACCTACAAATAAACCTGAAAGATTCAATACAAATATGCAACTGAATGCTCAGAGGTTATACATGTGTAGTTGGGTTAATCTGATGTAGCTATCGAGAAAGATAAACTTTCACGCCATCTATCGTAGCCGTGTGTATCAACACAGTTACCTGTTATAATGAATTGAAAATGTGGTACTGTGCCAGTATAGGGACAGTAAATCACTCCTACATGGATTTTTATCAATTTGATACAATAGCTATACTCATAGTCGGTTTTCCGCCAGTATTAACGGGATCCCTCAAGCGTTGCGCGGTCGCGACGGAGTTACCACGCGCTGCAGTTTCGCCCGAAATTTAAAAAACTGCCATCTAGTGGCATACGCGCGATGCCGCTAGCGAGTAGCACGCTGAAGGGGAAAGAGTTCCCCCACCCACTGCGCGAGAGGAGAGTAGCCGGGCGGGGAATAAGCCGGGCGCTTACAGGCATTTTCCACTGCGAGCAGCGGTTGCCTCTCCCCTTTCGCCCAGCTGACTACTCGCGGCTCGCGGCTCGTGGCTCGTGGTGGCTCACGGCTCACGGCTGAAGGCTCGCGACTCGTGGTTCGCGGTGTCTCGCGGCTCACGGCCAACGGCTCGCGCGTGGAAACCTTCTGAAATCAGTTCACCTGAAACAAAAATGAAGCCTTATTTTTTTTCTTTATATTATAAATGATGTAGTAAAACTTAATATAAATATGGAGCATTTCACGCCAAATATAAATCTGAAACTGGCAGCCAAAGCTAGCAGCCAAACAAAAGCGAAACATGAACCTTTTGAGTCGGGCTGTACACGCAAAATTTTCAAAAATAATCAATATCTTTGCGAAAATTAGGGATAATAAGCTTCAATTTTATGAACATATTTATAATAGTGTAGTCTTTATGACGCTGAAGTTAGCAGCGACTTTCCACCAACGAGTTTCGGCGTCACATAACCCAAAACTAGCGTGTCAACCAGTACACAACGCATATAGAAAACCTAAATATAATGCTAATATCAAATTAAAAGCAAGATACGACTGAATTTTCAAGTTTTTCGACATTTAGTCAAGTTTTTCGGTTAGCAGGAGATTTTTCTAATTTTTTTAAATCAGACAGTCCTGTAGCCTATTAAATTCTGCATTGATCAGTATGAATTTCATTAGGGATCTCGACTCCCTTTTTAGATTTTTTTAACACTGAGAGCAGAGATACGACTGAATTTTCAAGTTTTTCCACATTTAGTCAAGTTTTTCGGCTAGCAGGAAATTTTTCTAATTTTTTTAAATCATACATTCCTGTAGCCTATTAAATTCTGCATTGATCAGTATGAATTTCATTAGGGATCTCGACTCCCTTTTTAGATTTTTTTAACACTGAAAGCAGAGATACGACTGAATTTTCAAGTTTTTCAGTTAGCAGGTAATTTGATATTAGCATTTTATTTAGGTTTTCTATATGCGTCGTGTACCGGGTGACACGCTAGTTTTGGGTTATGTGACGACGTATTTCGCTGGTGGAAAAATCTCTGCTAACTTCAGCGTCATGCAGTCTATTAGAAAATTGCAACGAAATTGTTGAATAAAGCTGTAAAAATTATTTAAACAATGATTTACTGAAAATCTTAAAAAATGAATAAATGGCATATCGCAATTTTCTAGTCGACTGGACTATTATGAAAATGTTCATAAAATAAAGCTTATTATCCTTAATATTCTGAAATATATTGATTTTTTTTTAAATTTTGCTTGTATAGTCCGATTCAAAAGTTGTCTGCTTTGCTTTTGTTTGGCTGCCAGTTTTAGCCTAATGTGGAATGCTCCATATATATTATTCTAATATATACAGTGTGATTTATTTTAGTCAATCCATACAAATTTTTCAACATGTAATGGTCGAATAACAACATTTTTCAAACAAAAATTGTAGTTTCGAGGGGGAAAGAAGATAGCCAAAGTAATAGCGCACCATCTTCTTTTACGTTCGACACCATATAACCTTTGTTTTTAATATTTTGTACTCAACGATTAGATTTACATATATTCGCCTAGATAGATTACAATAAATCACACTATATACAGAAATATTCCCAATACCCTAACTAACGAATTTGGTCTCATAAAATTTAAACAATTATTGTAAAATAGATATTGAATTGTGTTACTCACCGCTATCAGCAAGGTTTCCGACATCATCACGTTGTGAACTCTTGCAAACACACTGAAAAATGTTTTGCAACTTACATTCGCAATACGTTATAATAATTAACAATATTTATTGATAGGCCGAACTAAGTTATTCATATAATTATATGTCAGTAATATTTATTCATCATTCATATTATATCAATAAATTTATTCTCTCTATCAATAAATTTTGTTCCTTATGGTAACGAGAAACAATTGTAAGCTGTAAATTTTTTTCCAGTGTACATTTGTTTGCTCACTTTTCTTTTGGATGGGCAGGTATCATCAACTTCGGTTGAATGATATGTAAGAATGCTCACAAAGGGCAAACGTACTTACCAAAACCCCTCCTAATCTCAAAAAAAGTTTCTCACTTTTTATAGAAATTTGTATTCACCGCACTGGATCAGACTTCCTTCTTTTCAAACATGAAAACTGTATGAGCATTTCTCATAAAGAGAAATAGGAAATGTTTTGGTGAATTCAATATTTTCTATAAGCAAAGAGATTCCTCTGCTTCCAATTTCTTCAAACTCCAAAGAGATTAAAGCTGTTTTTCAAATTTTATAAATTTCTTTTAAAAATCTTTTCAAGATTTAGTAGAAATTTTATTGAAAAACATATAAAAGATGAACACTTTTATTGGCTTGGAAAAGCAGACAATTGTATTTGCTGAACAATTTGCATGAAATGTTTCCTCATTTTGGAAACATTTGTTCAATACGTTTGTTCGCTAGGATCGTAGCCCAGTGCGACAGAGGTTGCGAAAGCTGCAGCATATATGCCGCAGCTACAACCATCTGGTTGATCTTGCACCTTTGGAAATGTCATTTGACGTATTCTTATCCAAGGGTACCGCATTCTAATATACTCTCGTTCAGCATTAGACAGCTTTTGGTAACTGCAGTTTGGTAAGCTGTCATAAACGAAAAGCTTCTCGTTTTCAACGAAAATGCATCTCCAGTGATCAGTACAATTGCCACCGAGTATCGCAATGCTTCTCGGCTTTGTAGCTGTTCTCACTAATTTTGGGTATGCAATAAACAGAGGATTTTCTGTTTCGATATCTGTAGTCTCTCTGATGATTCTGAGGAATTCATTCAGAGAGTCATCATTCAATCTTGAATTGATGGGCGAAACATTTTTCTCTACATCTTCCACAGTTGCAGCTAAGTTTTCAATAGTGCATCGACGGTTCCTTGCACTTTCCATTGTATCATTATGTTCTGATACACTTAGCATGATGCAGTCGTCATCCTCTGAAACTTTTCTGCTTTTCGTTTTTGCAACGCATTATTCTTCTTCGACTCCTTCGTCTCTTTAATAATGCGTGCCTTTTCCTTAGCCTCCAATATGAATTAGGGATCGCGTATACTCATGTTACGATTGTGACGACTATCAACAATTTCTGGAAGCAGGCACTCTTCATAAAATCGTGTCAACTACTTTTTCATGTTGTTTTCCCAGAAATCGTCATTGCGAGGGACTCGCGTCGTCAACATGCTCTTAGGCGTCCATATCGCAAATATGCAATAGTTTCTGCGCGTAACATGGAGTTGTCCTTGCACCTGGTAATAATAAACGTTTGTTTCGTTCATTTCATAACCATTTGCGCATTTCTTGACAACTCTCTTCCACGATGGCAAAATCTCAACGGCTTCTTCTGCTGACATTGTTTTCGCTGACGATAGGCATTTTATCTCAACAAGCCCATCGTCATTTATCAATCCATCAGGACTTGCTCTCAAGTATGGAAATTCATGATCAATAAACAATCCACAACGGTGAATTGAAATGTTCATTACAATTTCCAATTGTTTCCTTGCATTCGACTCGTTTACTCGGCCATATTGCAATGCCGCATTATTTATACAAGTCGGAAACAATATTTGTTTTACCAACTTCGCACAAGAAGTTGTCGGTCGCATGCGATATATATGTCCAAAATTGGAAGCTGTCAGCATTTTCTTCCTCAAAGATAACCATAGCCGTGAGTCCGCTTGATCTCTCGTTTTCTCCTCGATATCTTCCCAGTTATCGAGATTCTTCTGCATTTCTTGAAAATGAATTTCACAATGCCTTTCGAAAACTTCTTGTGAGAGATCAGGCTTTTGCGAAGATAATCCGTAATATTTATTTTCATTACTGGATTCGACATACAAACGCTCTCTCCCATTTTCTTCGCGACTTTGCCGCGTGCGTGCCACCTTTTCTTGGCGCTGCTTTTCAACTTTCGAAAGCACCGCAGGTATTTCTTTACACGCATATTTGTGGATTTCTGAAAGCGTTTGTTGGGTGTTGTATTGCAGTACAGCTGCATATACTCTGCCATTATATTGGCCTCTTGCGCCAAAATTAATTCTTTTAGCTGCAAATTCTTTACAAATAATATTATTGAACGATTCAACTTTATTATTCGTATAATTCAACAATAAGCTTTCTGAGTGATGACTCAGATGCACGGTCGCAGCATCTATTTTATCAGAAAAGCCGTGAACTTTCAATAAATGAACTTTGTCCTCTTCGTTCATTTTTTCACAGTCTTTTTCAAAGCTGCAACCTTTGCATGTTGAATGATGGCCAAAAATGTGATTCGTCACTTTCATTATGTCGTTGTGCAACAATCTTGCCTTTTCCTTTTGAGAGCCTTCTCCTGCACTTCGAATTGCCATTGCATCTTCGATTATTCCTCGAAACTCCAGATGATGGCTTCTTATGTAATTTCGAAGTGCGGTGAAATTCTTATAAATAGGCCCTTTAGGGTGGGTCATGTCCCCTACCGTTTTTATTTTCTTACAAAAATTACGGAAAAGGTGATTAGTGCACTCAACCTTTTCCACAACGACACCGTGATCCTTATAGGGGTCGTTGTCAAGAACCGCTTTATAAACGTTACTGTCGCCATCAGCGATGAACGTTTTATAAATGAGTCCGTGCATTTGTAGGCTACTTTTAAATCCTTCTACTATGGCATCACTTTCCACAGCAGCGGAAGAAGTGCCTCTGTCGAAATTCTTGAAGCAGACGTGTTCTCTAGGAGTTGCTCCTCTAACTTCATAATTTGTACACAGAGCACAGAATTTATTCCGTATGCCGACGAAAAGAACTTTTCCGGTCACATTGCCTATGATCGCGCCTGTGCCTGACAGTGAATCATATTTTGTGCCGTATGATCTTTTCAGCCAGCTGCCATCTAAGACTACGGTAATAAATGGAACACCATTTATGATGTCACCCCTTTGAATCGCCAGTCCGCGTTCCACATCGCCTGCTTCTTTCATGTTTTTCTCCGCTGTTTCACGGAACAGGTCTACAGCGACTTCCATACGCTTGTTGTATGTGTTTGCCGTCATGGTCGATACATTCATGCCTGCAAATAGTTCTTGTAATTGGGAATGACCAATTCCACAAGTAACTGATCCCAAAACAGCTGCCATATTGAGATCGAATGCGTTTGATTTTTCCATAGGTTCTGACCATATTTTTTCAGCAAACTTGCATTCTTTGCATCTTACAAATATTTCTGTGAACAGACCAACTTTACGAATTTTAGTGAATTGCAAATTCTTTAATTCGCATTGCTTCCCTTCACTGTGACTATTAAAAATTTTCAACATTTCACCGAGAAGGTAGCCTACATCACAAATTCGTCGTTGTCCCAGAAAATTGTTCTCTCTTCCCTCGACAGCATTGATAGAGGAAACATCGGTTTCCATCGTCCCAGAGCCACTGTTTGTTAGGCTGACTGAGAAGCTGTCAAGTGCGATTTTGCTTTTTTCGTCCGTGAAATCATAGATGCTGGCAGTTTTATTATAATCCTCTCCGTTATTGCTGGCATTTACGATAGTAACTTTGTCACTTTGGCTAGTAACGTCGTCACTTTTGCTCATGGTGTCCAGGTTCCATTCGCCGTTGATCCCATCCATGCATCTAGTAACCTTGTCACTTTTGCCAGTAACTGTGTCACTTTTGATAGTAACTTTGTCACTTTGGCTAGTAACGTCGTCACTTTTGCTGATTGTGTCCTGGTTCCATTCGCCGTTGATCCCATCCATGCATCTAGTAACCTTGTCACTTTTGCCAGTAACTGTGTCACTTTTGATAGTAACTTTGTCACTTTGGCTAGTAACGTCGTCACTTTTGCTGATTGTGTCCTGGTTCCATTCGCCGTTGATCCCATCCATGCAGCTAGTAACCTTATCACTTTTGCCAGTAACTGTGTCACTTTTTATAGTAACTTTGTCACTTTGGCTAGTAACGTCGTCACTTTTGCTGATGGTGTCCTGGTTCCATTTGCCGTTGATCTCATCCATGTAGCTAGTAACCTTGTCACCTTTGCCAGTAACTGTGTCACTTTTGATAGTAACTTTGTCACTTTGGCTAGTAACGTCGTCACTTTCCATTGTAGCAGCATCGTCCGTCCATAGCGTAGTAATTTCGCCACTTTTTGTAAAAACCTAATTGTTCTCACTAGTAGCATGATCACTATCGTTCAGGCGTTGAAGGATGCTTAATGAAGAGGAGGTCTCTATCATTTTGGCATACTTCAGCCTACTCATACAAAAACACCATCGTTTTCGACTGGGTTTTCTGGACAGCTTCTTCTTATACTCTCCAATATGTCCCATACTTGCACTGGAAACACCGGAAAATAAAAATAATTTTTATAATTTTCGCCCTTTCTCCTGTTTTTATATACAAGGAAAATTACCAGATTTAAAAAAAAATATGAATCTTCTTCCGTATTTCATAAAGAAGAGATCCATATATACAACAAATTTGTAATACTTACGGAATTTTCTGAAAAATTATAATAACCTGAAAAAAAGCAAAGTATCCTAAGATATATTAATTAAAGGCCTTTTCACCCATTTCCTGTACATAGGGATTCTTCAGGCTATTAAAAATTAGACATCCATTCCCCTATTTCATTAGGAAGATTTCCGTATAAAAGAAACAGTTGCCAGAGCTCCGCCACAATTACTAAATAAATAAAATAAGCTGAAAAAGCGCGAGGTATTCTAAGATTTATTACAATTTCGCCTATTCACCTATTTTCTATACACAGGGAATTCTACGGGCGATTAAAAAAGTATGCATCGTCTTCCATATTTCATAAGGAAGAGATCCATATATACAGAAAATTTTGGAAAACTACGGAATAAACTGAAAAAATTATAGAAGCAGAAAAAGCGCGAGGTATTCTAAGATTTATTACAATTTCGCCCATTCACCTGTTTTCTATACACAGGGAATTCTACAGGCGATTAAAAAAGTATGCATCGTCTTCCTTATTTCATAAGGAAGAGATCCATATATACAGAAAATTTTGGAAAACTACGGAATAAACTGAAAAAATTAAAGAAGCTGAAAAAGCGCGAGGTATTCTAAGATTTATTACAATTTCGCCCATTCACCTGTTTTCTATACACAGGGAATTCTACAGGCGATTAAAAAAGTATGCATCGTCTTCCTTATTTCATAAGGAAGAGATCCATATATACAGAAAATTTTGGAAAACTACGGAATAAACTGAAAAAATTAAAGAAGCTGAAAAAGCGCGAGGTACTCTAAGATTTATTACAATTTCGCCCATTCACCTGTTTTCTATACACAGGGAATTCTACAGGCGATTAAAAAAGTATGCATCGACTTCCTTATTTCATAAGGAAGAGATCCAAATATACAGAAAATTGTTGAATGACGTTGAAGATAGCAGAAAGTTTCAGCAATAAATTACGGATGCAAGTTGAGAACCGCTACTCATATTTAACTTGACCGAAAAACCTAATATTTCGAGAATTAAATATCGCTGAAGCTAAAACTATTCTAAAAAGAAAACATTCATTTGATATTAATTAAAAAAAGCGACTTAGTTCACTCCTTCTTGCGGTAATGAAAAGATGTCATCAGCGAGTCATTCACGGCTATTATGAAATAGCAGGCATTTTTTTAAATTTTTCTCACCTACACAGTCTCCTAGCCCATTAAATTCTCAATAAAACAGTATGCATTTCGAAAGGGTTCCCGACTCTCGTAATGCTTTTTTTTAACCAAGAAGTAGCCAGAATTCAGAATAGATGGATAAACTAACGTTTTCTGTCTTTAGCCTAAAGGTAGAAAACGTTAGTTTATCCATCTTTTCTGAATTCTGGTTACTTCTTGGTTAATAAAGCGAACCCTCTTGAAAATCATGCTGTTATATTGAGAATTAAATGGGCTACAACACTACACAGTTTAAAAAAATCAAAAAAATGTCCTGATATTTGGAAAATTCAACCCACAGTTTGAAAACGTGATATTGTGGAGTGAAGGTTAAAAGTTTAATAGCACAAATTCGCGTTTTATAACATTGGGTTATATTTATTTTTCAAAAAGTAGGAAATTTTTTTAATTTTTTTTAATTACACAGTCTTTTAGCCTTTAAAATTCTCAATGTAACAATATATATTTCATAAGGGTTCGCGACTTCCTTAATATCTTTTTTTTTAACAAAGGAATAGCACAACCAAAATTCATGTTTTTCAACTTTGGGCTAAGTTTTTCAAATAGAAGGAAATTTTTTTAATATCTTTCACCTATATAGTCTTGAAGCCAATTAAATTCTGAGTTTAACAGTATGCATTTGGTGAGGGTTCGCGACTGCCTTAGTATCTTTGCTTAACGAAGAGATAGGACTTCAACTTCATAAACTTACGTGTTATAAAGTCTTACGTCTTAGTTAAAAAAAGACCTTATGTGGGAGTCGCGAACCCTACCAAATACATACTATTAAACTCAGAATTTAATTGGCTTCAAGACTGTATAACTGAGAAAAATTAGAAAAATGTCCTTCCATTTGAAAAACTTAGCCCTAACTGGAAGAACGTGAGATTTGGTAGTTAGTGCTATATCTTTGTTAAAAACAATATGTTAAGGGTGTCGCGAACCCTCATGATACATATACTGTTTTATTCAGCATTTAATTGGCTTTAAGATAGTATGGCTGAATAAGATTTAAAATATTTCTTCCTGTGCGAAATACCGAAACTATGGGTCGACCGAAACTTCTATAAGTTTTTTGTTAAAAGCATTAATAAAGTTAATTTTTTAAATATAAATCAACGTAATTGATTGATTTATATCTAAATGAAGCCATTGACTTACTAAAAACACGAAAAAAACGTATTTTCAGAGAAATCAGATGTTTACAGTGGTTCTCAACCATCACCCGCAACTGTGGGCTATAAGTGTGGGCTAACTCCAGCCTCATCTTTTCTACTTGCTTTTATTTCACTATTTATCGACTATTTGACTTCTATTTTCAAGATCTTATCCCTCAAATCACCTGCAAGCCCTCCACTATCAAGGTTTGCTTCAAAATTCATCTTATTTTCAACCTTTTTCTAAACTGTTACTCTGATCATCTGATTTGCAATATGGCCCTTTCTTTGGCAAACTAAGATCATTTATAATGGCTATTCATGAATACAAAGTGGAAAATGTAGCTCTGAAATCATTAGAAAACCTCTATTTAGTAGGTATAATCCTTTCAGTTCCATTAGTGTACTCAACGAATGACTAATCACATACATAATAAGAAACCGATGAATTCAAACTGAAATTATACAACCAGAGGCACTTGTCAAAATGTTCTGCTACTCTTAGAATCACAGTACCTACATTTTAGGCCATAATCACCTAAAAGTGCTTTAATTTCAAATAGTAGCTCATAAATTGACTTATTCCCCCACCTTCTTCTTAGCTATTACTCTGAACATCAGCTTTGCATTATGGCTCTTTCTCTGACAAACTAGCATCATTTTTAACTTCTTTCCATTGATATAAACTAGGAAATATGTCAATGAATGTAATGGAAGTAACAGTTTTCCAGTTATACTGCTTTCAATTTCCCCTGTTTATTCACCGTATGCCTTATCACCTCTAAGATATTTAAAGAATGAACTATTTTCAAAGTCACATGTCATAGGTCTTACGGTGAATAAACTGAGGAAACCTAAGGGACTGTAACTGGAAAACTCTGACTTCCATTGCGTTCATTGATATATTTCCTAGTTTGTATCAATTGAAAGTAGTTAAAAATGATGCTAGTTTACCAGAGAAAGAGCCTAAATGCAATAATTATCCAAATCCATCCTTCTATTCCGTAATCATTTTCCGAAAGTATACTCCATGTTTACGATGCAAACGCGCCATTTGACAGCTCCGGACTAACTACCTAGATCTAGATATACGTTTGACGGGACTACACGCTGGAGAGAGAGAGAGAGAGTTACAAGGAGAGACAGAGAAAGACAACGCGTTTCTACTCCGAGTACGCGTTTTATTATATTTAGGGTTATAGAGACTAGATGAAACATTGGTAAAATAAGAAAATAATATGAAAGCATCCCATTTTCATGCAACTACTAACGATATCGTTTAATTTGCATTTGCACTTTTACTTTTGAAGAAATAATTTGCTAAACGTACGAACGCGTGATGCTGAAGAGAGCGTTTTTCAGTACAATCGCGGGACAATGGCACAGTCGTATTTCTCAATAGAATTAAATGAAACTATTCATAATCGATTCCTTTCATTACCTAGATCGTCATAAAGAACGCGGATTTCGAATAAACGTCTTAGTTTTCGAGATATGAGTAATTAAATATACATGTCCGCAACAGCTGATTCGCACAATGGGGGAAATGAGTATGCGCCGTTCAACTTAATTGCTCATATCTCGAAAACTAAGATGTTTTTCCGAAATCCGCGCTCTTTATGACAATCTGCGTAATGAAAGGAATCTATTATGACTCGTTTCATCTAATTCTATTGAGAAATACGACTGTGCCATTGTCCCGCGTTTGTACTGAAAAACGCTCTTTTTAGCTTCACGCGTTCGAACGTTTAGCAATTTATTTCTTGAAAAGTAAAAGTGCAAAGGTAAATTTGATGAAAAGGCTTAGAAAGAGCATGAAAAGGAGATGCTTTCATAATATTTTCATATTTTTCCTTTCCTTCATTTAAACAGAGTAACCCAAAATGTATAGAGAAGCGTGACTTGAGTAATTTTCAATGTTTCCCCTCGCCCCATTACGACATATAGGCTATCATGCAGCCAACTGGCATAGACTCTATATAGCTCCGCGTGTGTTAGTGAGCTAGCGAGCGTCACTGTAAACAAACACACGCAGAGTAGGCCGTATTCATTTGATTCTGTCTTTCAGAATCATAATAAATACAAGCTCCAAATCTTATATTTACGCTACAGGATTTAGCGCCGAGGCTAAGTGGCTCGACTACCATAGGGAGGACCAGGGTTCGATCCCCAGTAGGGGTAGGCGTTTTTCTCCTCCCGGTGATGTCTCTCCATGTACAGTTTAGACGGCGCAGCCGCACTCCACGACGTCTCATCCACAAAAAATAAGAAATTGTACATGGAAAGACGTAGTCAAGTCACCGTCACGACGGTAAATCCTGTATGTTATTTTTTCAAGCAGCAAAGGGGACTCACGTATCTATTCGTTATGATGATTTATTATAATATGTTTTTAATTAAGAATCGTTGAAAATAGTACCTCTCTCATAAACAATTTAATTAAAAAGAAATATTTCATTCGAGTATATTAATTTATTTAATTATCCATTATATCTAATAGATACGTGAGTAGCCTTTGCTGCTTGAAAAATAAATAAAAAATACAGGATTTAGCGTCGTGACGGTGACACAACTACGTCTCTCCATATGCAATTTCTTTTTTTTGTGACTACGGCATCGCGGGGGCGACTATGCCATCGAAATTGCACATGGAGAGACATCACCGGGAGGAGAAAAACGCCAACCCCTACCAGGGATCGAACTCTGGTCCTCCCGGTGGTAGTCGAGCCACTTAGCCACGACGCTAAATCCTGTAGAGTAAATATAAAATTTGGAACTTGTATTTATTATGATTCCGAAAGACAGAATAATGTATATGGCCTGCTCTGCGTGTGTTTGTTTACAGTGACACTCGCTAGCTCACTAACACAGGCAGAGCTATATAGAGTCTATGCCAGCTGACTGCAGGATAGCCTATATGTTGGAGTGGGGAGAGGGGAAGCATTGAAAATTACTCAAATCATGTTTCTCTTTACATTTTGGGTTACTCTGACCAAATGAAGGATAGGAAAATATTATGAAAGCATCTCCTTTTCATGCTCTTCCTTACGTTTTGGTCAAATTTTCATTAGCACTTTTATTTTTGAAGAATAAAATTGCTAAAAGTGCGAACGGCTAACGCTGGAAAGAGAGATTTTCAGTACAAACGCGGGACAATGGCACAGTCGTATTTCTCAATAGAATTTGATGAAACTAATCACAAACGATTCCTTTCATTATTTTGATCGTTATAAAGAATGCGGATTTTGGATAAACATCTTAGTTTTCTAGATATGAGCAATTGTAGATACACGTGCGCAACAGCTGATTCGCACAATGGGGGAAATGAGTTTGCGCCGTGCAACTTCAATCGCTCATATCTCGAATACTGAGATGTATATCCGAAATCCGCGTTCTTTATGACGATCTGCGTGATGAAAGGAATCAATTGTGATTAGTTTCATCAAATTCTGTTGAGAAATACGACTGTGCCATTGTCCCGCGTTTGTACTGAAAAACGCTCTTTTCTGCGCCACGAAGTCGTACGTTTAGCAATTTATTTCATCAAAAGTAAAAGTTCTCATGCAAATTAGACAAAAACGTTAGAAAGAGCATGAAAAGGAGATGCTTTCATAATATTTTCATATTTTTCTACTGCTTCATTTAATCTGTGTATCGCTAAATGTTATGAAGTGCGTACTCGGAATAGAATCGCGATGTCTCTCTCTCTCTCTGCTGCGTATAGCCTCGTCAACACACAGTATCCAGCCATCCAGGGCAGCGTTGCCAAGTGTAGTATAATTATACTACCGTAGTATAATTTTCCTATAGCGTAGTATCCTTAGGATACTACGCTACAGTTTCTGTTCCCTGCGTGATCCTACGCTGTAGTTTCTATTCACTGCGGGATCCTACGCTACAGTTTCTGTCCTTGCGGGATACTACGTTTTGGCCATTAACCTTGAGTCTTGGCGAGGGGAAGTTAGAATCAGAGGGGCGAGGGGATTTTTAGGGAGTTTGTCCGTAGCTGTCAAATGGCGCGATTAACCCTCAATTTTATATCATCAACAAAAATAATATTTTCGGAAAACGATTGTGGAAAAGAAGGAAGGATTTTAATAAATAACAGAGAAGACAAAATATAACAGATGAGTATAAATTAATAAAAAAAATGAAAATTATTGTGAATTTTTAAGAAAATATACTTTGTGGTTATTTTATTTTTGTTACAGTTGAAATCCGGTTATGATGACTTTCAATTAAGGAAAAAAGTAATTATAGACTAATAAATGAAAAAGTATTAAAACATGAAGCACTTCTCTGTATGGCCCAGTCATTTCAATAATTGTGACTTAATGTTATAATAGTGAAAGTGTAAGCGATTAGTGCATATACAACAAACTCTTATTGTAAATTTAATAATCTTGTATGACAATGTTTTAATTATGATTATTTTAAATTAAAGCTAGTTTAATTAACATATTTTTATTTCATCCCTTTCTCAAAATTCTAAACACCCATGGTAATTACCTATTCTTGTAGAACTCATATATTCGTTAATTTACATACAAAATTACAACTGTTTTATATTTGTAAAGCATAGCTGTTTGTTGCAATGATTTTTATTATTCAATGTGAGACAAATCGCATTTTGTTTAGGTAAATGTCTTATTTATCCGCCACATCCTTCCATATCTTATGCGACATTTATTTGGCTCTGTTGCACTATTTTCTTCCAGTCTATATCATATAACATTAATTTTCTAATCATTTATACATACACACAGATCTAATAATACTGCTGATCTGCAATTATTTTTGTAATTGTTGAAATGATTGTTAAACCATTATCTTGTTTAATTTGTAAAATGGACATTTGAATGATGCTATTAAAATTTGGCCACTTTTCTGCGAGATATGTTCTGATAATATTTGTGAAGATAAAGTTCTTTAAAAGGTATATGTATACTGCTGAGTTCATCTTGTTTTCAGCTTTAAATAGTTTTCCAACTATACGCATGGATATCTATTTTGAATATAGAATACATATTTCATTACATCTATTATGATATTGTTAAGATTGATAGAAAGATATCAATTCTTTGAAAATGATATATTATACAGGGCGTTTTTCTAACGGCGGCATATAGGAGATTCGTGTTAGTTGACTGTAGCACTCAGTTTGATCGAATCCTAAAGCATTGATTGGTCAGTTTCGCGTAGTGCCAACCTAAAATTAGTTGTCGCCAACACAGTAATAACATAACTGAGACGAGCCACCATTTTGGTGTGTAATAATTTCACACGTGTGTTTCGCAAGTAGAAAGATGATAGAATGAAAGAAATGTCAAAAGGAAATGTCAAAAATAGTAAGGTTAATGACGATCAAAATGAAAAGGTGAGAATAATATGAAAATAAATATTGTACACATAATTAAATAACGATGTTTAAATATTAAATGTTATGTTGTTTATATTCACATTAGATTCGGTGGATAAAGCAACAAGAAATAACGTATAGGTTATCTTAAGATGTAGTGAAGGTGGAGGATTTTAAGGATTTCAAGAGGTATAAAATTATAATGAAATATTTTTAATAAATACCAAATTTATTTAATTTTCGTTTTTACTTTTTTGTAAAATACTTCTTTCCTTCGCAGATCATGGACCATATAGTTAAACTGGAATAGTCGCAGCTTGAGAGTGCTTATACTATGTACGATAGATAAGACATTTGAAGTTCCAACAATGTACGTAATAAGTGTAGCATATGCCTAGCTGCTTGATAGATATCATTAGATTCAGACAAATGGAGGAAGCTGTGAAGGCGTGAACTTTCTACTGCTCGTGGACAGAAAGGATCAAACAAACATATCCAGATGAGTAATTTTTCAGTACAAAATAGATGTGAAATGCTATGAGGTAGATTCTTTGTGGTTTGTTTTTTATTATAGGTACTTATAATATTGGACAAATTTAAGAAACGACGTCATGAATGTGCAGCTTGGATTAATAAAATATATAAGTATCGATGGAAATTGACCAGTGGAATATAGGAATAGATTAGTCTGAAAATTGGTTTAAAAATTACAGAAAAAATGTCTCGCAATCTCAATATAAATTATAGGTAAGAGCACCAAAATACCTGCACTTTAACTAATAATAATAATCAATATATAGGTAAAAAAATACAAATAATATGTATTCTTAAATAGGTATTGTTAAAGCTAGAATGTTTGGTCATCACATATTTTTTCATCGATTGAAGACAGTTTGGGACTTACATACATTTTCTAATGTAATTATTTTTTATGAAAATGTCTTTGCCATGATTTTGAAGCTTAGGTCAACAGGACTGCATACCTCTGTTGATTAGGATATAAATCTAAATATGCCAATCGCAACTATCTTGCCTGAAGTTCTGGGCCACATATTTTGGTAAAAATGAAAAATATTTTAAGGAAGGATGAACGTCGAGGGTTATTATGAAGATAAGATGAATTTATTAATATCATTGCAAACTAATCTTTTTCAAATAGAATAAGTGACTAATTTGTTTCTATTTCAGGCTGTGAAATTGAGAGGACAATTTGTAGAGCATCAGATCCATTAGAAATTTATTCAATTTCACAACATGCTGAGGAACTTTGATCGCGTTTCAATCTATTATAGTATAATCGATTGAAATGGTTAAAGATATTACTACGACGAATAATAGTTAAAACCTAAAAAAAATGGTTAATTGGAGCATTGTTTTTGTAATTTCTAGTTTAATTAGCAGTATATAATCGCATTAAATCCTGTAATAGTAATGTTAGTAGATATTTCTGCATATATTATTTGTACGAAATATTTTTGAAATTACTGTATGCAATTATTGCCTTCTTCGTTTAATTTGGAGAGCGCGAGAAATATAATGATGAAATTATCGAATATTTACATTTTAGTTTATATAATATCGATGTTATTTGGATATTGAGATGAAATATATGAGAATTTTTAAAATGTGCAATGTATCCTACGAATATTTGAATTTCAAAGAGGTCTTAGTTATATTAACACTTTATGTAATAAAAATTAGCTCATATTTTTTAGTTGTAGGAAACTAATTATTAATGCTATTATTGGAAGTTTGGATAATTCCTTAATTAATAAAAATTATATTTTACAATTTAAACATCTTTTATTCTAAATAAAATTTGATATTAATGTCAACGCTTACAAATTATAATACATATATATTTCAAAAATATATTTTAATTATAAATAGAGCTCAAAATGACCTCCACCAACTGCATAACACATCTCTATTCGTTTACTGAAGCTGTTCAATACGTTTTGCAGGTGCTGAGGTGTTAATCTCTCGCATTCTCCAATTATTAAATCTCGTAGATCTTCCAGGCTTTCGATCTCCATTCCATTGTAGATCCTATTTTTGATATGCCCCCAGATCCCAAAGTCGAGAGGAGCAAGATCGGGCGATCTTGGGGGCCACTCAATAGGGCCGTATTTCCCAATCCACCTTCCAGGATATTTGGCATGCAAATACTCGACCACAAATCTTGCCGTGTGCGGTGGAGCCCCATCTTGCTGAAATACTATGGGTCCCTAAAACATGTACCAAGATTATTTTTCAAATTAACTTTCTATATATTTCATAATTGTTTTTAAAGATTATTGAAAAGTTACATTATCAGCAGCCACTCTTTGAACTCTTGACTGAACATCATTCATCAGCAGATTTAAATACTTTTCGGCATTTAAATTGCCGTCGATAAATATTGGCCCGATGACATTTTCTCCCCATATTCCCAACCAGACATTTAGCTTCTCCTGATATTGGGTGTGAGATTCTATGGATTCGCGTGGGTTATCTTTTGACCAAAATCGAGTATTTTGCTTATTTGGCGAGTGTGTTAAGACGAACGTCGATTCGTCGGTAAATAAAATATTATTTAGGAGAGCTCCATCATCATCTATTTTATCCATCATTATTTTGCAAAACTGTAGTCTTTTTTCATAGTCCACTTCTTTGAGTTGTTGGCAGGTGTTGATTTTATATGCATAAAATTTGGCTTTTTTCAATATTCCGTGGACCGTTGATTTTGAGATACCATGCTGCCTACTGATGTCCATCAGCGATTGTCTTGCGTTACTCTCGGCGCAAGTTATGACAGCTTCTTTAATATTTTGCTGTACAGCCCTATTTGGACGATTTTTTTTAATATGGCTTGCGTCTAAACATCCGGTAGCCTCGAATTTTTTTATCAGACGGAAAACCGAACTGGTAGAGGGGTGGGGGGAATCATTATATTCTCTTGTAAATAATTCTATAATTTTTTTTATAGAGTTACCGCTGTAGTACCATTTTACTATCTGTATTTTTTGTTTGGTATCCATTTTTAATTAAACTGAAACAATTAATACAACGTTCTGTAATATATCAAGTTAACCAGAAATTGTCTTAATCTTTAGATACTACATATTTTAAACAAACAAATTTGATACTCACATTGTATATTTAATCTTTAATTAGTCAAATTCTTCGGTATAGCCACTGCTAATTCGCTGGTTCAATTTCTTCAAAAGAGACGTTTTAAACAATTGCTGCAACGTCTCTTTTGAAGAAATTGAACCAGCGAATTAGCAGTGGCTATACCGAAGAATTTGACTAATTAAAGATTAAATATACAATGTGAGTATCAAATTTGTTTGTTTAAAATATGTAGTATCTAAAGATTAAGACAATTTCTGGTTAACTTGATATATTACAGAACGTTGTATTAATTGTTTCAGTTTAATTAAAAATGGATACCAAACAAAAAATACAGATAGTAAAATGGTACTACAGCGGTAACTCTATAAAAAAAATTATAGAATTATTTACAAGAGAATATAATGATTCCCCCCACCCCTCTACCAGTTCGGTTTTCCGTCTGATAAAAAAATTCGAGGCTACCGGATGTTTAGACGCAAGCCATATTAAAAAAAATCGTCCAAATAGGGCTGTACAACAAAATATTAAAGAAGCTGTCATAACTTGCGCCGAGAGTAACGCAAGACAATCGCTGATGGACATCAGTAGGCAGCATGGTATCTCAAAATCAACGGTCCACGGAATATTGAAAAAAGCCAAATTTTATGCATATAAAATCAACACCTGCCAACAACTCAAAGAAGTGGACTATGAAAAAAGACTACAGTTTTGCAAAATAATGATGGATAAAATAGATGATGATGGAGCTCTCCTAAATAATATTTTATTTACCGACGAATCGACGTTCGTCTTAACACACTCGCCAAATAAGCAAAATACTCGATTTTGGTCAAAAGATAACCCACGCGAATCCATAGAATCTCACACCCAATATCAGGAGAAGCTAAATGTCTGGTTGGGAATATGGGGAGAAAATGTCATCGGGCCAATATTTATCGACGGCAATTTAAATGCCGAAAAGTATTTAAATCTGCTGATGAATGATGTTCAGTCAAGAGTTCAAAGAGTGGCTGCTGATAATGTAACTTTTCAATAATCTTTAAAAACAATTATGAAATATATAGAAAGTTAATTTGAAAAATAATCTTGGTACATGTTTTAGGGACCCATAGTATTTCAGCAAGATGGGGCTCCACCGCACACGGCAAGATTTGTGGTCGAGTATTTGCATGCCAAATATCCTGGAAGGTGGATTGGGAAATACGGCCCTATTGAGTGGCCCCCAAGATCGCCCGATCTTGCTCCTCTCGACTTTGGGATCTGGGGGCATATCAAAAATAGGATCTACAATGGAATGGAGATCGAAAGCCTGGAAGATCTACGAGATTTAATAATTGGAGAATGCGAGAGATTAACACCTCAGCACCTGCAAAACGTATTGAACAGCTTCAGTAAACGAATAGAGATGTGTTATGCAGTTGGTGGAGGTCATTTTGAGCTCTATTTATAATTAAAATATATTTTTGAAATATATATGTATTATAATTTGTAAGCGTTGACATTAATATCAAATTTTATTTAGAATAAAAGATGTTTAAATTGTAAAATATAATTTTTATTAATTAAGGAATTATCCAAACTTCCAATAATAGCATTAATAATTAGTTTCCTACAACTAAAAAATATGAGCTAATTTTTATTACATAAAGTGTTAATATAACTAAGACCTCTTTGAAATTCAAATATTCGTAGGATACATTGCACATTTTAAAAATTCTCATATATTTCATCTCAATATCCAAATAACATCGATATTATATAAACTAAAATGTAAATATTCGATAATTTCATCATTATATTTCTCGCGCTCTCCAAATTAAACGAAGAAGGCAATAATTGCATACAGTAATTTCAAAAATATTTCGTACAAATAATATATGCAGAAATATCTACTAACATTACTATTACAGGATTTAATGCGATTATATACTGCTAATTAAACTAGAAATTACAAAAACAATGCTCCAATTAACCATTTTTTTTAGGTTTTAACTATTATTCGTCGTAGTAATATTTTTAACCATTTCAATCGATTATACTATAATAGATTGAAACGCGATCAAAGTTCCTCAGCATGTTGTGAAATTGAATAAATTTCTAATGGATCTGATGCTCTACAAATTGTCCTCTCAATTTCACAGCCTGAAATAGAAACAAATTAGTCACTTATTCTATTTGAAAAAGATTAGTTTGCAATGATATTAATAAATTCATCTTATCTTCATAATAACCCTCGACGTTCATCCTTCCTTAAAATATTTTTCATTTTTACCAAAATATGTGGCCCAGAACTTCAGGCAAGATAGTTGCGATTGGCATATTTAGATTTATATCCTAATCAACAGAGGTATGCAGTCCTGTTGACCTAAGCTTCAAAATCATGGCAAAGACATTTTCATAAAAAATAATTACATTAGAAAATGTATGTAAGTCCCAAACTGTCTTCAATCGATGAAAAAATATGTGATGACCAAACATTCTAGCTTTAACAATACCTATTTAAGAATACATATTATTTGTATTTTTTTACCTATATATTGATTATTATTATTAGTTAAAGTGCAGGTATTTTGGTGCTCTTACCTATAATTTATATTGAGATTGCGAGACATTTTTTCTGTAATTTTTAAACCAATTTTCAGACTAATCTATTCCTATATTCCACTGGTCAATTTCCATCGATACTTATATATTTTATTAATCCAAGCTGCACATTCATGACGTCGTTTCTTAAATTTGTCCAATATTATAAGTACCTATAATAAAAAACAAACCACAAAGAATCTACCTCATAGCATTTCACATCTATTTTGTACTGAAAAATTACTCATCTGGATATGTTTGTTTGATCCTTTCTGTCCACGAGCAGTAGAAAGTTCACGCCTTCACAGCTTCCTCCATTTGTCTGAATCTAATGATATCTATCAAGCAGCTAGGCATATGCTACACTTATTACGTACATTGTTGGAACTTCAAATGTCTTATCTATCGTACATAGTATAAGCACTCTCAAGCTGCGACTATTCCAGTTTAACTATATGGTCCATGATCTGCGAAGGAAAGAAGTATTTTACAAAAAAGTAAAAACGAAAATTAAATAAATTTGGTATTTATTAAAAATATTTCATTATAATTTTATACCTCTTGAAATCCTTAAAATCCTCCACCTTCACTACATCTTAAGATAACCTATACGTTATTTCTTGTTGCTTTATCCACCGAATCTAATGTGAATATAAACAACATAACATTTAATATTTAAACATCGTTATTTAATTATGTGTACAATATTTATTTTCATATTATTCTCACCTTTTCATTTTGATCGTCATTAACCTTACTATTTTTGACATTTCTTTCATTCTATCATCTTTCTACTTGCGAAACACACGTGTGAAATTATTACACACCAAAATGGTGGCTCGTCTCAGTTATGTTATTACTGTGTTGGCGACAACTAATTTTAGGTTGGCACTACGCGAAACTGACCAATCAATGCTTTAGGATTCGATCAAACTGAGTGCTACAGTCAACTAACACGAATCTCCTATATGCCGCCGTTAGAAAAACGCCCTGTATAATATATCATTTTCAAAGAATTGATATCTTTCTATCAATCTTAACAATATCATAATAGATGTAATGAAATATGTATTCTATATTCAAAATAGATATCCATGCGTATAGTTGGAAAACTATTTAAAGCTGAAAACAAGATGAACTCAGCAGTATACATATACCTTTTAAAGAACTTTATCTTCACAAATATTATCAGAACATATCTCGCAGAAAAGTGGCCAAATTTTAATAGCATCATTCAAATGTCCATTTTACAAATTAAACAAGATAATGGTTTAACAATCATTTCAACAATTACAAAAATAATTGCAGATCAGCAGTATTATTAGATCTGTGTGTATGTATAAATGATTAGAAAATTAATGTTATATGATATAGACTGGAAGAAAATAGTGCAACAGAGCCAAATAAATGTCGCATAAGATATGGAAGGATGTGGCGGATAAATAAGACATTTACCTAAACAAAATGCGATTTGTCTCACATTGAATAATAAAAATCATTGCAACAAACAGCTATGCTTTACAAATATAAAACAGTTGTAATTTTGTATGTAAATTAACGAATATATGACTACTACAAGAATAGGTAATTACCATGTGTGTTTAGAATTTTGAGAAAGGGATGAAATAAAAATATGTTAATTAAACTAACTTTAATTTAAAATAATAGCAATTAAAACATTGTCATACAAGATTATTAAATTTACAATAAGAGTTTGTTGTATATCCACTAATCGCTTACACATTCACTATTAGAACATTAAGTCACAATTATTAAAATGACTGGGCCGTACAGAAATGCTTAATGTATTAATACTTTTTCATTTATTGGTCTGTAATTACTTTTTTCCTTAATTGAAAGTCATCATAACCGGATTTCAACTGTAACAAAAAAAAATAACCACAAAGTATATTTTCTTAAAAATTCACAATAATTTTCATTTTTTTTATTAATTTATACTCATCTGATATATTTTGTCTTCTCTGTTATTTATTAAAATCCTTCCTTCTTTTCCTCAATCGTTTTCCGAAAATATTATTTTTGTTGATGATACAAAATTGAGGGTTAATCGCGCCATTTGAAAGCTACGTACAAACTCCCTAGAAATCCCCTCACCCCTCTGATTCTAACTACACAACGCCGCGACGCAAGATTAATGGCCAAAACACGTCCGAAAGCACTGAGAGCTTATTATACCTAAAACACTATACTTCGTTTCACACTTACTATACATTTTGCGTGGTATATTGTAACGTCCCCATCCTCCATGGAATACAGATACTATAGCAATAAGATAAGGGGGGGGGCTATGACATGCGCCCTGGCTCAACGCGCACTCCCACCCCGAAGGTCAGGGAGTCCAGCGTTAGGTTAAGCTAATGTAACAATTAAGTTCGAGCATTCGATTCATTCCAATTACTTGTTCAGTTCGAACCACACTTATTTTTGCTAAATCGATTTGGTTCAATTCCGTTCGAATTACTTGTATTCTAATTAGTTCTATTTTGTTTTATTGTATTCACTATTGCTATTTTAATTATATTACTTTTATTCATTTTCCTAAGTGAAATTGGTGTTTTTTTTGCATTCTCTACCCTCTTCACCTCATCAAAAGCCATTGTCTCCAAGGATACAGGTAAAGGTCTCAACATTTATTCCTTACAAACAATCGAATCGCGACCGGTCCCGGGTAGACTAGTCCAAAAGTATAGTGCCCGAAACGGTTAATCTACGAACGATCCGTTTTCATCTATCGAAATCCGTAGACGCGAAGCGGGACGTTACAAAATTGGTGTCAGAAGTGGGATACCGCGATTCGATAATCAAGTAAATAATAAGCGAAATAATGTCGAATGGTAAAGGCTTGACTCCGATCCATTTTGACCAGTTACAAGCATAACTAGTAAATAGTAACCATAGGATTAGAGAATTAGAGTCGGAATTGGAGAAGAGAAAGAGCGGGCTGTCGCAAGACGAGGTCGAAATGTTGCGAAGCGAAAGACAGGGCAGGGATAAAAGGATACGGGAATTAGAAAACAGGGTTGAAGTGTTAACCGCGGAGCGAGGAAATCCTGAAGAAATGGAAGAACTTCGGGCGAAAATTGACAGGCTAGAGAAGGAAATCGGGGAAAGAGATAGGCGGGAAGAAAATCAGGAAGCCACTATAAGCAGACTCAGAACTCTCATTGTACAGAACGACCGTGAGCGCGCCGCCGAGTATAACGGAGATAGAGGCGACAGAATAGACAGAGAAAGAACGCCGTTTAGCGTAAATTCCCAAGATTCGTATTTAAGCCCTTACAAAGCTATCAAGCTCGTAACTCCCTTCGATGGGAAAAGCAGCGCACTTTGAAAACACCTGTTGAGTTGCCGACGTATCAAGGCACATGTCGCCCCCGAAATGCACGGAGTTTTCGTGGAACTGTTGGCGAACGATCTACAGGGAGCGGCGGGAAAAGTTACGCTGGGAACCCGATTCAATTCATACAAAGAGTATGAGTATCACCTTAAAAGGCTATTCAGCATAAACAAGTCGGTAAATCGGTGCTTAGGAGAATTAAGTATTATGAAACAACAACCTCGTGAAAACTGTAACGGTATTTCCGTCCGTGTGAGGGGCCACTCACACTACGGGTTTTCCCATTACCTTCGCCCGTCCTTTTCTATCGATATCAGGGCGCCAGTTGGTCAGTTGGGTGGCCAACAACCCTACGTTATCAATTGGGTCCTTCGACCCCCATTCTTTATGCATCTCATACGGCCCTGCGGCCATGCATATGAACGGTAGCGGTAGCCAGGGTCGCTCAGTATGCTAGGTCGTGGAGAGAGGGGAGGGTTCCTTACGGAAGTCCGAGCCTCGCAGACCTACCTGCTGAGGGGCATACATTCATCCCTCACCACCCACACACAGGTGGTGGTGAGGAGTGCGGGAACATGCGGTATCATTTGCCAAGCATAGAGCCTGCCAGGAGCGGACCACCACGGAGGCAATGTTCGCGGCCCGTCCAGCCATAGCGCAAGCCTATGGGATTACGGAGGGCACCGGGACACATTCCAACGGGCTAACTACGCCCCTGCACAACCCACTATGCATTGGCCGGTATCCAGTCGTGACGTACGTGCAGGCTGGCCTATAGCACACGCCTCACGTACGCGAACCGACCCATGGCTGTCTGAGTGTCGCGTCACGCGCTCACCAGCACGCACGGACACATCAGCACAGTCCCATGGTCGCGTTCCGACTGCCTGCTATGGCAGTCTGCGCACGACATTCGCGCAGCCTGCTTGACGCGCGTAACCAGCGTTCAAGCCAGACTCGATGTTCTATTTCCCCTCCTCGTGGGGACTTATAGACACTGTCATTGTTTTAGGACTCCCCGAGGCCGCTTCTCCTTATCTCAGGTTGCCTGGGTTGTTTGGCATGGCCCTGCCTTACTTCTCAGGACAACCTGGACATCGTTTACTGGAGCGCCGGTCTTTTCATCCGGGCCTCTGCCTGTCAACGGGGTCTATCCTTGACGTTAGCTATAATCCACTCGTGAGCCTATCTCACGAGTCGGTAACGTAGGGATTAATAATATCCACTGTTCGGTAGCTTTTATGTTCTTTATTCGGTATCTCGTATACGTAACGGGGAACTTCGTTACAAAACTTATTCGACTATATAGGCCGTTTTAAATTAATCTCCACCACGTTAATAGAAGGGGTAGAGGACGAATGGCAGGGCTCGCCACCGGTAGGCATTATGCGGAAACACGAAGACGATATCCTAAAGTCGTTCGTTGACGGCCTACGGGACGATTTACATTTGAGAGTGCGAATGTCCCGCTACGGGGATTTAAAGGAAGCAATTTCCAACGCCGTCGAGATAGACCGTGATTTACAACCGGAAAAAAGATCAGGAAACGCTGACCAACGGCAAACAACAACACCACCTCAGACTGGGAGGAATAACCAGAACCCTTCACCACCTGAGGCTCGGGAAATATGTCGGTACTGCAAAAATCAGGGTCACGATATATCGGTTTGTAGGAAGCTCGCTAATAGAAAAGCCACGCAAGGTCCCAACCCCCATACCGTCCCTTTTACACCTTATCCTTCGAGTAATCCGACTAATCATAATAATAGACCGAACCTCGCGAATCAAAATAACCAAACATGGAATGATTCTAATAACCCGCGATATAATCCCTCGCACCCTTCATCGGGAAACAGCCGACAATACCCTGTGCGGTTCATACAATCGGACCAACCAATCCTCGAAACAAACCAAAGCCCAATAAACGAGTATCAACACCCCCCACAACCATCAGAACGATACCCGAATGAAAACGCTCACAACTACGCGAACAATTATAATAATAATAACGAGCCTCAACCCGGCCATTTGTTAGACCAAGATCTGCCAGAACTCCCGCCGAATCAGAATTAAAAATTGCCACTATTAGATTAAACCGCAATAAACACCGTAGTGTCGAATGCATAACAAATTCACTAACAAACACGACGGAGTTTCTATTAGACACGGAGGCCCAGGTGAACGTTATAAAACTCCATAAGGTACCGGATCATGCACTCGATAATTCCGAAATCTTATCATTGACAGGGATCACGGAGGAAAAATTAGTTACTCTAGGCTCGGTTAAATTAAACCTATTCGGAACATCTGCCAAGTTTCACGTAGTTCCAGACTCTTTCCCTATTAAATATGATGGAATCCTCGGGGACGAATTCTTTGCACACAATGAGGTGCAAATCAACTACGATGGAAAATGCTTGAAGATGAACGGCATTACTATACCGTTTAAGATTCCGGAATTAATCTCGCTGCCTGCTAGGACATGCAGCCCCTTTAAATTTCGAATAGGCAACCCGGAAATAAAGAAAGGATGGGTCCCCAAGATTAATCTTCTCCAAGGGTTATACGTGGGAGAAGCCTTAGTTACTAACACTAATGGGTATGCCCATGTCGCTGCCCTCAATATTAACAAAGACGATGTGATGGCCGAAGTTCCTACTGTGGAGCTTCTCGAATACTACGGGGTGACTAGCAAAGCACCACCGTCCACTGAATTTTCTAAATCCACTAAAGACGATGTGTTGGCTGAAGTTCTTACTGTGGAGCTTCTCGAATACTACGGGGTGACTAGCAAATCACCACCGTCCGCTGAGTCTCCTAAGGCCATTGAGCTTTCCAAATCCTCTGAATTCTCTGAATCCACCGCATTTTCTAAATCCACTGAACCCACCGAATCTCCAGAGTTTCGGAATATTAATCAAATTAGTAGTAATAAAGAATTAGGATTAGAATTAGATTTAGAGGGGTTAAATATCGAAGAAAAGGAGTATATTATAGATTTAGTCGCGAAGCATATAGAAAATTTCAAAGTACCAGGGAGACAATTGGGACCCGCCAGTACAGCTAAATGCTCTTTCGATACCATCGACGAAATTCCTGTCCACACTAAACAATACAGATTTCCTCCCGTTCATAAAACCGAAATTAACCGGCAAGTACAAGAACTATTAGACCAGGATATAATTGAACCCTCCTTTTCCCCCTACAACTCTCCGGTATGGATTGTACCGAAGAAAGCAGACGGGGACGGTAATAAACGCTGGCGGATGGTCATAGACTTCCGTCATTTAAATGAAAAAACAATCGCTGACAAATATCCTTTGCCCAATATCACAGAAATCTTAGATCAACTAGGGGAGGCCAAATACTTTACAATATTAGATTTAGCATCAGGATTCCATCAAATCGAAATGTCTGGGAGAGATGCACATAAAACCGCATTCTCTACCCCTTATGGACACTATCAATTCAAACGAATGCCTTTTGGGTTGAAAAACGCGCCTGCTATTTTCCAACGTGTTATGGATTCGGTATTGACGGGGTTACAAGGGACAGAGTTGTTCGTTTATATGGACGACATCGTTATTTATGCCAGAACCCTCGAAGAGCACACAGTAAAGTTCGAGAGGTTGATGAAAAGACTGAGAGACGCCAATCTCAAATTACAGCCTGAGAAATGCAGTTTCCTGAGGAAAGAAGTGGTATATTTAGGGCACGTCATTAGCGAAGACGGAGTTAGGGCAGACCCGAAGAAAATAGAGGCCCTTCAGACTTTTCCCTTACCTAAAAACCCCAAGAATATAAAACAATTCCTGGGACTCGTAGGCTATTACCGACGATTTATCCCCGGTTTTTCTAAAGTCGCAAAACCCTTGACAGACCTACTACAAAAAGCGAAACCTTTTGTTTGGACTCATTTACAGCAAAAGGCGTTCGAAACGTTGCGGGACGCCCTGTGTACGGCTCCGATACTCCAGTACCCGAATTTCGACAAGCCTTTCATAATCACAACGGATGCATCAGGTTACGCGATAGGCGCGGTGTTGAGCCAAGGAGACGTAGGCAAAGATCTGCCGATTTCATATGCGTCGCGGGTATTAAGCAAAACCGAGGCGAAATATTCCACTATAGAAAAAGAATGTTTAGCCATTTATTATGCCATTTCCACCTTTCGACATTACATTTACGGGCATAAATTCACGGTGATCACCGACCATAAGCCGTTGGTGTGGCTCAAAAACGCAAAAGATAAATCGTCCAGACTTTGGAATTGGTGGTTGAAGATCTCTGATTTCGACTTTGAAATAAAACATAAGCCCGGAAAAATTAACGACAACGCAGACGCCCTCTCAAGAAACCCTCCAGAATATGTCCTTTTCAGTCGTGTTATTTATTACCCCGACTGCAATAAACCTCAGCTATGCGGACCCCCCGTTAGCCTCTTTACGGACCAAGAGACAGAAACCGGTACACACTGTTTAGACTACGAAGAACCTGAGCCGACAAACATACGGGACAAAGCCGAAATCTATGCTCTCCATGAAGACCCCAGTAGCGACGAACTGACCGACGATGAAATAATAGACGATATAAATGACACCGTGCAAACTACTACACCCGAAAACATCGACTCGCCTAAGTTTGTTGAAACACGCGACTGCTTGACAAATCGACGCGATAACATCCTTATTTTTACTGATTGCGAAGGAGAACCCGTTGACAAAGGCGCTCTGAAATTACGTGAAGAGAACCTTTTGCCCTCTTATCAAGAACTGACACTAACTGAGGCCCATATAATTTACCAAAATCAGAAGGTCCTTGTAACACTTCCAATAAAAAGGGAACACAAAGATTTACTCACCGACGAAGATTTAAATCTAGCTTTGTTATCATTACTGCAAGTACAAGACACTTTCAAATTTAAGACCATATGCCTAGCCAAAACAGAATCCATAGATGACATTCCTTGGAAACGAATTGTAAATCTACTAAAACGAATTTTTATTGGCAGAGAGATCACCTTTATAGTCTGTAAGCAATTAGTAATAACCCCAGATAAGCAAGCACGGAAAACCTTAATTAAAGAATATCACGAGTCTAGCTCAGGAGGGCATAAGGGTATCTCGAAAACGTACAACAGAATGCGGCCTTACTACCATTGGAATTCCATGAAAAGGGATATCCAGGAGTTCATTCAGAATTGCCAGGGCTGTCAACTCCGCAAATTAATTCGAATAAAAACCAAGCAACCGATGGTCTTAACGGACACACCGGGAGCTTCATTCGATAAAATAGCTTTAGACATAGTAGGACCGTTACCCGAGACCCTTAAGGGCAATAAATACATCCTAACAATGTAGGACCTTTTGACGAAATTCCTAATTGCAGTACCCCTACCTGCTGCCAATAGTATCGAAACGGCACAAGGATTACTGAAAAGGTGTATCTGTGTATTTGGAGCACCAAAAGCTTTATTAACGGATCAAGGGTCAAATTTCCTATCTAGCATTATGAAAAGCGTAGCGAAAAAGTTCAACATCAAACAATTCCGGACTACAGCCTATCATCCACAGTCAAACGGGTCTTTGGAAAGGTCCCACCATGTATTAGTGGAATATTTAAAAGCTTACGTTAACACTAGTTACACCGACTGGGATGAGTGGCTCGAGACCGCCACGTTCTCGTATAACACTAGCGTACATGAGAGTACCCAGTTCACACCCCATGAATTGATATTCGGTAGAATCGCCAGGATTCCGGCATCGGACCCGCTGTTAGAAGAGTCTACTGAACATACGTATGTCGAATACGTTACGGAACTATTCCACCGCGTAAATAATGCTCAAGCTCTGGCTAGAGAAAATTTGCAGAAATCAAAAGAAAGAAATAAAAGATATTACGACGCGCGCGTAAAACCTGTCACATTCAGGGAAGGGGATTGGGTATACGTGGTAAAGGAACTTAGAGTTGGAAAATTCGCGAACCAATATGAAGGACCCTTCGAAATCCTAGAGATTCTCTCTAACAATAATCTTAAGATTAGATATAAGAATAAAATGCGTGTTATACATAATGATAAAGCTAGACTAAGTAAGGACGTTCCTGGATTGCAGGACGCATCATGTACGTCTCATCTCCCCACTTCTTCCTCATCTTAACATTCGCACGTCTCTGCGCTGGGCTGATTGGTTATGACTGCCGAGGGCCCCATCTAAACGTTACCACCATCAGCCTATTAGATGTAGAAGACTGCAATATAAAGAACATCCAAACCGAAACCACTCCTACCTATATTCAAGTCCTCCAAATCACCGATTATCAACCCATCGAGATCATACAATGTTTGGTCCATTATTCAAGAACCGTAAAATACTGTGGAATGCACTCACACACCTCGGAAGTGCACAATGGGTTCGTCTCCTACATCAAGGAAATCAACGAGCAACAATGCCGCACCATGCACTCTACCGGTGTTTTTTACTTCAACGATCGTATAGTAATATCAGACTTGAAACCAAACTCCACCACCTCCAGGCCAGTCACAGCCGCAGGGAGGATAGATAACGACGGGAAATGCACTGGAACATATTACGCAGATACCTACGGCTCTTGGGACAATGTAATCGTCCAAGGGTCATTGGAAATCACTCTGAAGTCTGGAATAAGCATTGCTACACTACAAAAATTTTGGCTGACCCTAAGATATTCGTAAGCTGTAACTAAATCCAAATCTGTAACGTAAGTTGGGCGCCAGGTTCCCGAAAGAACCACTGTACTGTAGTGACTGCAAAATACTGTATTCGTCAAACTAAAATGCCAACTAGCTCAGTGAATATAAGAGTAGGATTGCGGAAGCGGAGAGTGGGTGAGTTCCTGAAACGTGAAATGCAAAAGGATTTGGCAGTTCGGGTCAAATCACTACATACTATATTCGATAATAAAGTGTCTATATTTCCAAAAAGACATTGCTGTATTTGTCAGACTTCATAGCGCATAGATCGTTATTCGTATTCTACAAAACTATAACTCGAGATGGCGTAGAAAACGGTTTTCCGGAGTGCTCGGGACCAATCCAACGAATTTCTTCACTAAACAACTAACTAATCAAATAAAGGCCTACCCAAGGCAGGTGTTTCTCCTGCGACCTTTTAACTAAACGAAACTATACTCTCGCGAAGAGAACCGAACGGAGTAGCTCTTTCTGGGAGAATTCACCTCCGGGGTTCCTTCTGACGAGAAAACGAACTGGATTACCACGAGGTGATCGAACGAGGTAGCTCCTTTCGGGGAGAATTCGACCTCGGGATGCACCCTTGGTTAAACGCGACGAACTGTACGAAACGTAACTGAAATTCGAAACTGAACGAATATCCCGGACACTCTTTATACCCGAATTCGACCCATCAACTATACTGTAAGCGCATAACCAATTTCTCGGAAAATACAATACTTTAATACGACATTATATACACGGTAATCGATAAAAGGGCTTAACGTAAGTTATAGATAAAAACTATGTACATTTCATATCCGAAAACCCAAAGACGACGGTGTCCTTGAATTACTAGCGAATCTCAAAGTTTCTCGATATTAGACCATTGTTCCAATTTCTCATTTGTGTCCCTAATTCCCAATCCACGCACTTTGGGAGTATGTTTAACTCGTAATTCGTGGTTTTTGACGATTTCACGGCTATTAAGCGCGTTTTCCGAAGTTTACTCGTGATATAAGGATTTCTAGGAGCTGGGACTCCCGCTAACCTTTTCCGTTGGAGCTGGAGAACGACGGCTGAGCAGGATAAAGCAGAGCAGAGCAGAGCGGAGCGGCGTCGAGCAGAGCTGAGCAGAGCAGATCGGAGTAGAGCAGATCGGAGCAGAGCAGAGCAGATCGGAGTAGAGCAGATCGGAGCAGAGCAGAGCAGGGCAGAGCAGAGCAGGACAGCGCAGAGCAGCGTCGAGCAGAGCAGAGCAGGGCAGAGCAGATCGGAGCAGAGCAGAGCAGAGCAGGGCAGAGCAGAGCAGGACAGAGCAGAGCAGGACAGCGCAGAGCAGCGTCGAGCAGAGCAGAGCAGGGCAGAGCAGATCGGAGCAGAGCAGAGCAGAGCAGGGCAGAGCAGAGCAGGACAGAGCAGAGCAGAGCAGGGCAGAGCTGAGCAGAGCGGAGTCGAGTAGCTTCCATACTTTTCACTTGCTACGATGCGAGTCTTCAATTTCCGAGTTGCTAAGATCGCGACTGATCTTCTTCAGGACTAGATAACGAGTGTCGTAAAAATCGGGAGACACCAGCAACGAGCTGTTGGTCCCTTATCCCCAACTCTTCGTAACTCTAAATCTAATTGGCGGAGCCGATTAAGCTATTGGTACTACCAATCAGATCCAAGGTCTAACTTCTTCCGAAAATTCAACTTGAATATTCGGGAGCCGCGGAAGGCCGTAGTTCGTTAGACCCATTTAACATACGACTTATGGGCCACGATCGTTACTCTACTTTATGACCTATCAATCACCGAACGTTATACGGTATTTCCGATGATAGGTAGGCCAAGCGTATAGGACATGATATTATGGCCTTGATAATATGACCATAATATGTCTCAATGTTCTATAGATATATATATATATATATCTTTTTAGTGAACATGTATTATCCTAAAATAGTACATGGTCACAACATATTGCGAACACCCACAGGAAAGATGTATCTACCCTCAGGCACCGTATGCCACGCCGGAGACTTGGAATGTATGGATGTACAGGACGGAAACACGTACTGGCAGTTAACTCCTTCCAGTACCTGCGATTTTTCTGGATATGATGTCCTATACGAGGGCAATGCTCAGAAAATCCAAGAGGTTGGGTCAACAAATGCACCGGAAATCTTCTCTGTCATCTCTAACGACATTACCTTCGCCTTGACTCGTACAACTAGTCTGAAAATCTGCGGATACGAACTATATCGCACAGAACACCCTAAGCTATTTATATTGGAAACTCAAGCAGGTAATACTTTCCCGAAGTCCCGGGACATGTCAGTTGAAAACATGGACCTATTCACCTACATAAATTCAAAGTTCATTTACGTAGAAAGACATATTCGAAATCAAGTAAACTCACTATATACGGATATTATCAGACAAAAGTGCGATATGGAACGACAACTGTTGGAGATTACGCTGTCAACCGCTGCCTCTAACCCCATCGATTTCGCGTATACCCTCATGAAAGGCCCAGGATACACCGCAGACCCGGCCGGAGAGGTCATTTACGTGATAAAGTGCATACCTGTGCGAGTGGAAATTCGGGAAACAACGGATTGCTTCTTAGAACTTCCAGTAACCTTCCTCAATGAGTCATATTTCGTAGCTCCCAGGTCAAGGGTTTTAAAAAGATACGGCACGAAAAGAGACTGCTCCAGTGTCCTGCCAACGCGACACTTGACCGAACACGGATGGGTGCGCCTACTGCCGAAAGCCTTGGACGTAAGTGCCCCAGAAAAATTGAAGCCAAAAACCCGCCTCACCTGGAGATACCTGTCACCGGGAAACTTAGCCACTTCCGGTATATACAGCCAGAGTGACATCGACCGGCTGCGAGACCATATCATGTTCTCGGCCGAAAGACCGGCCTTAACTAATAACGTCATCAGGAGTTTCTCGGGACGTCCATCTATGGAGGAGGGTATATCTATACATCATCTATTAGACGAAACGGCATTAGAAAAAATTACCCAAACCACCATGGGAAAAATCTGGATGGGAATGACCACCTTCGGGACCACTAGTGCTGGGCTATTGGGAATATACATGGTATACGTGATAATAAAGTTGACCTTGGACACCCTTCTACACGGTTACGCCTTACACGCTGCCTATAGATGGGGAATCCACTTAGTGGGAGCATGTTGGAATTCACTGACCAACTTGCTTTTGCACCGAGCTGTCGCGAGGGGGCAGAATCAGGAACCCGAAGCCCGAAGAGGAAATAATGAAGTGGAGAGAGCCAACGGGACTGTTCCCGAGGAACCGCACCCTGGAACCGGGGCAACCATATACCCTACCCTACACAGAACCAGAAGATCCATGGACCTCCGTAGGAACGATCTCGATGGTCAAAATAACCGGCAACCCTCCTACACCCCCAGCGCACCCCATACCCATAGTCCTACCTTCTTAGACCTCACTAGAGCATAATCATGTCGTACTAACAGCTTCTAAACAATACTAATCATCCTTTATTTCAGCTCCCTTTCTAGATTCCTCCAACCTCTACCATAACACAATCATGGCAGCAGAATCGTTCTACCTCAAAGGAGCAGCCAAGGTCTACTGCACGCGGGGCGCCCGAATTGTACTCGATGGAGACGTCACCAGCCCAGGGCTTATCTGTCACAAATGCTTCAACGATAAGGATCCGGAACTGAAGCAGCTATATCACGTACGAGAATATATACAGATCTCAAGGGTCACCCCTTCGAAGGGGGTAAAGTGCTTTGAATGCAAGGAAGAAATATACTCCATTTACCCTCGATGTTCCAGTTGTCTAATGTGTTTCATAGTAGACGATATGTGTAGCTATTGTATGATTCAGGATCCCATATATAGTTTCCACAAGGTGTGTAATTTGTGCGAAGCTTACACAGATAATCCTAGGGACGAGTGTCCCCACTGCGTAAAATACATTCTGGAAAGGCGGGCCAGGCGGATAGAGGCGGAGAACAAAGCTAGAATGGAAAATCCTGAACTTAGCTCTAACTCAACAGTTAATGATAAATAAGGCCCTTATGGCAAGTAATGGGCTCCCTGACCCCATTCTCCATAAAAGAATTCCTCCAATTCTTTTATTTATCCCAGGGGGGGAGGTGTAACGTCCCCATCCTCCCTGGAATACAGATACTATAGCAATAAGATAAGGGGGGGGGGGTATGACATGCGCCCTGGCTCAACGCGCACCCCCACCCCGAGGGTCAGGGAGTCCAGCGTTAGGTTAAGCTAATGTAACAATTAAGTTCGAGCATTCGATTCATTCCAATTACTTGTTCAGTTCGAACCACACTTATTTTTGCTAAATCGATTTGGTTCAATTCCGTTCGAATTACTTGTATTCTAATTAGTTCTATTTTGCTTTATTGTATTCACTATTGCTATTTTAATTATATTACTTTTATTCATTTTCCTAAGTGAAATTGGTGTTTTTTTTGCATTCTCTACCCTCTTCACCTCATCAAAAGCCATTGTCTCCAAGGATACAGGTAAAGGTCTCAACATTTATTCCTTACAAACAATCGAATCGCGACCGGTCCCGGGTAGACTAGTCCAAAAGTATAGTGCCCGAAACGATTAATCTACGAACGATCCGTTTTCATCTATCGAAATCCGTAGACGCGAAGCGGGACGTTACAATGGCCGTGTTCAGGCACCTTAACGCTAAAGTAGCGACCGCTAAATGATTACTTATCGATCAGTATTTTGTTTTGGACAAACCTTACCGCTCCATAAGAAAGTGCTAAATTTTAGCGGTTCTTTTGAATGTACTCTACTATAGCAAAACATTGATGTTTAAATAAGTATCGATATTTGTAAAACTTGATACTTCTCACTATACTTATACATATACTATATGTACTTACATATTTTATATAAAACTTCATTATTGCAAAATTAAAATTTGCGGATAAGACGGCAAAAGAGAATTTGAGAAAAAAATGAAGATCAAGAAGGAAGATCATGCGTTAAGATAGAAAACGCTAACTTATATATGAAATACCGCTTCTGAATTCTGATCTTTCCTTTACACAGCATGATATAAATACCGAGCTATAAATATAAAAAAAAGCGATTAATTTAGAAGAAAACAGTTCTTTTTTAAATATTACAAAAAATATATTTAAAAAATTGAACAATTATAAATTCATCATCAAAAAGATTAGCAAGCTTTGCGTTCGAGGTAAATATAGCAATCTATAAAAGTAATTTGTCGTAAGTAGAACTCGCATAAAGAAATTTTATGTAATTTGTAGTTAAGAGTAATATAGTTGTTACTTTTTCTTTTTATGAGAGGTGTGAGTTTAATGAGCTTGCATTTTTATTTATAGATTATCAATGTCGAATAGGCATGTTTTTGAAGAAACATACAAATATAAAAATGATCATTTTAAGATTACAGGAACAAAAAGTTTTCATTCAAAATTACAGTTAGGTGCGTTAAACATCCTAATTGATTGTTATATAATAATTTATGAATTATGGATGTTAAATATATATAACAAATTCTATAAAATTTATTACAAATATTTCTTTTCTTTGCAGATGGTAATTTCGGTATTGAATATTTTGAAAAATGCTTAATGAATGAAGGATCAACTTATGAAAATACTGAGAAAGAAAAAGGTATAACAATAAAAATACTAAATTCTCTCTTTGAGGTTTAAGAAAGTAATGTACTTATGCAAAATACATGCATGTTTTGGATTTACACTCCTACATTTCAATGGGGAATGTAATCAAACACAGCATAATTGTGTAAGTGAAGATCTTGAAATAGGTCTGATGAATGATGGATCGACTTATGAGAACATTGAGGAAATAACAAGTAAAGATATGAATATTAAGTTCTGTCTTATAGGGTTTTATAAAGTAATATGTTTATTGTAAAATGCATATACCATATTGGTTTAATTTTCTATATTGTAAAGGAGAATGTAAGCAAACACCGCATGTTTATGCAAATGAAGACAATACCAATGATTGTATAGATAACGATGAAGCATTCCTAGAAAGAAGCACATTTGAATGTAATGATTCGAATCTTGAAATTGTCCAGAAAGAATTCAGTAGTTTTGAAAATTCCGAAAAAGATAATGGTAAATAATTAAATGTACTCTACGAATATATTTATATACGAATATAATAGGCTATATACAAACATGTTTTTTAGTTTCAGGTGATAAATTTATATGGGATATAAAATCAACGAAGCTATTACTGAATTTATACGAAGAGCGAAAATACAGGTTTAGAGATCCCAAGGTTAAAAAAAGTTCTCTTTGGAAACAAATACAAAAGGAATTTGAAAAGGCTGGTTTCAAAAATTTGAAGCATGAAATGTTAGACAGAAAAATGAGAAATATGAAAATTGCTTTTAAATCGAAAAGAAATGAAAAAAGAAAAACAGGTAGAGGCAGGCCTTCGTGGATGTGGTTTGATCAAATGAACGAAATCTTTGCGACTGACAAATCTGTTATTTTTGATGAAGGTGTATCATCAATGGATGATTGTTCAGAACCGATAAATTTCAGAACACAAAGGTGAACGTAAAAGTCATCTATCAACATTTAAAAATTTTTCATATATCTTTATAGTCCGTCTTTGTCATTTAACTTTTCTTCAAATAGTGAAACTAGCTTACCAAATGAAGAACCGGCATCCGAAGATATTGAGGGAGCTACGAGAATAATTTTGTCATCTATGGACTTTTCGTCATCACGCGATTCCTCAATAGTAAAAAATACTCGATTTTATAAACAAAGAGAGAGAGCTTTGGAAATTGAGAATGAAAAATTAAAGACACTGAAAAGTATAGAGAAAAATATTACCTGTAATAGTTTAGATAATTCTATTCTGCAGAACTTAATTTCTACAATGCAAGAAAAAAATAAGCTGTTAAAAAAAAAGAATGAGTTAATGGAGAGTAAGAATGAGTTGCTTCAAAAGTTGTTAGAATCACAATTACTTAATAAAAACTAATTATAGATTATATGGTTTAAAAATAACACATATTATTGTATACTTTAATGTTCTTTAATAATAAGAAAACAATACTGCCAATAATTGTAATTATCGAATATATATGAAAATAAACTGATAAATATAAATATATGAAGTAATACAAGCTGCGATAACTTATTATAAAAGCCTTTATAACATATTCATTATGAAATTTCTTTTAACTTGCGCATTTTCATTTTGTTCGTCAGCATCTATATATTCCATGTCTTCACTAATATCATAATTATTGCCAATGTGATCCGAAAAAACATTCATCTAACCATTAATAATTAAAAAATTGTGGAGTACGCAAGCTGCTGCAATTACATGATTAGCCATATCAATGCTACGGACATCTAAATACTTCAGTCTTCTCCATTTTCCTTTCAGCAGACCATATGCTCTTTCAATAATAGAATGCAGAGATGCATGTTTTATATTATAATTAATTTGAGGTGCTGATAGATTACCATTGTCTTTGAATGGAGTCATTAAATTTATAAGCAGCGGGTAAGCAGAATCGCCAAGTAAATGCTTGTCATAAGCAAGCAAAGGAGTTTCTGGATGTGTTAATTTAATGTAAACTGCACTACTTCTAAAAATAGCTGCATCGTGCGCACGTCCGGGTCTACCAATTAAACAATCAATGAACTTTCCAGATGCATCACATGTCCCTGTATTACATAAAAAAAAATTAAGTAACAATTAATAAGCAGATATATGATACAGATAACTTTAAAAGTATAGGTAGTAAATACCTTGTAAAACAACCGAATGAAAATCTTTTCTGTTGAAATAATCATTAGGATTTCTTGGAGGCTGTTTTATAGGGATGTGACACCCATCTATAGCTCCAATAACCCCCTTGAAACCCTGTGATCTCTCTATGAAAATCTAAAATGTTTAAACGATAATTAAAATATATTATTATTAGTTATAACCATTAAAATTAATTTAAGAGTATTATTTAAATTAAACTCAAGAAACCTACACGTTCACTATTAAGTAGCTCTTCATTATTAGGCCATTTAATTAAAGATGGCATAAGTTTCTTTAGTGCCCATACAACTTCTTTAAACACTAACCAACCAATGCTTTTCGGGAAACCAAATCTATCACTTACTGATCTAAATGACTCGGGTGTAGTCAAAATCCAAATTGTTAATAAGATTTTTTTCCGAGGATCAGTTTTATATGCCTTAGAAATATGAGGCATTAAAAGTTTTTCCAATTCCTGTAAGAAAATAATATATTACCCTAACTTTTGCAAAAGTTTAATAATGCAATTGAGCAGTCAATTATAGGTGTTTAAGTTTGCCTTACCAAGAACGTTTCCTTATTCATGCGAAAATGGGAATAAAATTGGTCATCCTGATAATTAGGTATTATTTCTTCGAAATAATGGGAATTATAAATAATTTTCCGTCTTCCATTACTTGAAAATCCAAGAATGCTTGTATAAGCAACATCTCCCATGGTACTTGCAATAATATTACCAATGTCTGTTATAATAATGAATTTATACAATTAGTTATTAATTTAATTTATAATTTCAGCAACAATGGATTTGTTTTTATTGCCTACACATTCTGCACTTTTCAAGAAAAGTGTGTACATAATAGTTTCTTTGATGAAATGTGCGAAAAGTAAAGACAATAAAACGAGGCTTCATGCAAAATGTAAGTCATTCATTTTTATTGTTACTAAAATATTAAATTATACATTCTTACTGTCATTCTTGTGTAAAGTGTTTTGTAAAAATAAATCCTCAACTCCATCCATATCTGAATTATCAGATTCTGATGAATCTTCATTCATGATAAACAATTCCAGATTATCCCATGCCATATTAATTGAAAATTTATCTATCAAAATTAATATCAATTATAAAAGTATTTATCAAAATATATAGTTTATCAATCTTGTAAATCTTCAGCACGTAAAATACTTAAATACTATATACTTCCGAAGAAATGAAAAATCGCAATTTTATTATTTTCTTATATATTGTTCGTTTTCTTCTTGTGTCTCTCAGAGATCTCTAGGCACAGTAAGAAAAGTGCACCAATACTAATAATATGCTTCTAACTGTCGTAACTTTCGGGTCTTACCTCGTTTCAATTGAACCAAATTTAAACTTTTTAAATTCTCCTGGTTTCTCTCTTAAGTTCAAATTGAACCGCTCGCGAGGCGCTCGAATTGGAGTCAGGGCGTTACTGTCGCCCAATAATCATTAATCTCCAATCAACCGTCACATTCGAAATATGCCTACGTAATAACTAAAGTTTTACTATATTGCATTTAATGAACTCTTTTCAACTCCTTTCTTATTCTGTGTAAACAACAGGTTTTATTCTTCGCCTTTTAAGTCTTTACAATATTAACTTTTTTCATTAAAATAATACTTGTCGCAATTCTATTAGGTGGGTTATTTGTGAGTTTAGATGAAATTCTCATGATAGATGAGCAAATAGGTAAACTAAAAAAACTTATTGTAAATTGTTTTCAGATATTAAACAAACGTTTTGTCTAATACGCTGATTTTGTTTGGTATTTAGTTTAAACATAATTATTTTATATAAAATATGTTTTCAATTATGTATATATATATCTGATTTTTGTAATCGACTTATCTCATTTTATTTGCCTGCTCTAATTATTAATAACAAAGATTTAAATTCTCATAATACAGCTTATATTTAATACTGCGCAAATTAAGCCGAAGTCAGACTATGCTTTTTCTCGTGCTGGATTGCTTGCTGAACTGAAATATTGTTTGCTGATAGGTTATAATAATGCAAATATCTCCAATCAGCAGTCATCATTCTAAATTCAGCAAGCAATCCAGCACGAGAAAAAGCATCGTCTGATTTCGGCTTTATATATACATATGCATATTTTGCACATAAATAATTCATTTATCGATATTTAAAAATATCGATATTTTGAATTTACTATAATACGTTACTAAACAGACTGACAAAATTGATATCGTTACGGTGTGTGTCCAGGCATCTGTAAAGCGCTAAATATTTAGCAGCCAGCAAACTGCTAAGAAGAAAGCGACCGCTAACTTAGCGCTAAGGTGCCTGAACTTAGTGATGGCGATATTGTATCGATATTTTCATGACGACACCATCGATTTTTGTATCGATACTTTACTTTTCGATATAGGACAGTATCGATACAAATGCTCCAATATCAAACCTATCGATACATATGTACATCAGAGCGGTTTTGAAATAATCGGATTTTGGATTCGAATTGTTTTAGCTGCAGTGATGCAATTGACATGAAACGTCTAACAAAAAATCCCTATATTCTTATCCTAAACTTTTCTTGTTAACCACAATTCGATTTCGATTGGAGATTGAGAAGTTGATGGAAGGTTTAGACTTGCTCGTAGCTAAAGACTAACTAGATTGGTTTATCATGCTTTTAAATTAATTTAATGGATGATGAGAAATAATGGAAATTCATTCAAGGTAATATGATTATATATTTTTAATAGAAATATGCGCTGCAATATAATTAAATAAGTATAATAATAACTAAATAAAATTAATAATCATAAAAATAATAAGATTTAAACAAGGGAAGTAAAATATAAGTTCAAATTAGTTGATAAATTAAAATGTTATTGCTATAATATTTAACCATGAGAAATAAATTATATTTTTATTAATTTCATTTAGTTATAATTATACTTAGTTAATTATATTATTTTACATATTTCTTACTTTTTTAAAAATTGTTTATCATTTTACCTTCAGGAAATTTCTACTATTTCTCTCTTCGGTTCGAATTTAAAAACACAATAAACCTTTTTAGCTATTTTATAGAGCCACGTATAAGCCTAAGCCTCCATCAACTTTTCAATCTCAATCCAAGATCCTCATGTGATAATCGCGGCATGTTTATGATGAGAATCTAGTGATTTTTGCGCTAGGCCTTCGGTTTTGGTTGCATCACTGCAGCTAGATTAATCGGAATATTCCAATTACAAATCGGAAACTCTCAGAATTATGTTATTTGACAAAAAGACACTTACTATACATTATCCGTCTGAAAAAATCAGAAACATTAATTTTCTTCCATAGCTCCTTACAAATATTATTTTGTTTCGTCTGATCTTCTTCAGTTATATTTAATTTTTAACTTAAATGTAATATGATAAATTTGCGGCAGTTAAAACTTAAAAGTGTCATAGTCCAATAACATGAAAATTTTTATATAGTGCCGTTAGAGAAAATCCTGTATTCGTAGTTCGTCTAGAAATATGGAAATACGGGCTTTAGTTGCTAGTAGAAATATATATACATTGAATAATAATACAATTCAATATTCTACTGAATCGATAAGCATCGATATATCGGATATCGATACATTGATTTCGATATTTCACACGTATCGATACTTCTGTTTTTGATACGTATCGATACGAAATATCGATACTTTTTGAAAATATCGCCATCACTACCCACACAGCATTCAGACGTCTTAAAGTCGTCCAGATGACGTCTTGGTCTCTGATTGGACGTCTTCTGTTTGGACGAAAAGAAGTATAGGCGAGGTCCACAAGACTTCTTATGTCTCGGTTCTCTCTCTCTTGTGGATGTCTCGATAAAGACATGATTGATGTCAGAAAAAAGACGTCCGCAGGACGACCATTTTATGCTTTAAATAAGAATAAAAAAAATTGAAATTTATGTTTTCAACAAGACTTCAGTAAGACGTCAATGTTTATATCAGAAACATGATCAGATATAAGACATCTTGAAGACTTGAATAATTGTCTGCGATAAGACTATTTGAAGACGTTCTTTATTTTCTTATTTTAGACATCTATAAGACGTCAGGCGCAATAATTTTTTTTTAGCGCGGGAAATTTAAAATTAGTTCTACGTTTCGATTTAGTTCATGCTTAGCACTTTTAAACTTTGAATCAAAATGCAATATGGTATGTGTTTACACAATTGTTAAATATATGTTCTCTATGCCCTCTGTAAGTCCAGCTAGAACGAGATTTATATTATACAACATTAATTGTGTAAACTTACATTCACTGCATTTTGGTTAAAATTGGAGAAGTACTTCTGCACGAACAAAATCCATTTCCTTAAAAGATAAAATAATACAGTTAACAAGACAGTTTGATTTTCAATTATAATATAATTAACACAAATAATATATTTAACCGTATAACAATTTAACGAAATAAGAATATATAACAATAAATTAACAATTTAACAAAAATAAATATAAAAATTTAATATAAAAAGATAACAATTATTGTGCGATTCTATTGCGCTTTTTAAATGCGTATCGCACTCTATCGCCCGCGTGCCGCAACCATTGCTTAATCACTTCCTGCACATCGGACTCCGTGCAGCTTCCAGCTTCCATAACACATTCTAGAATAAATATTAATATTCGTTATAGAACAATTGTACCTCATAAACATACATGTACAGCATTCAATTCGAAAGGAAGTCCATAAAAATTCAAGGCCATGTTTTCGAACTGAATACAGTGAGGGCTAAAAATGCCTAAGCTATTCATGTTTTATTTTAAATGTATTATAGTGTTATATATACAGGGTTTTATCCTAACAGAGAATCATAGGAGATTCGTGTTAGTTGACTATAGCCCATGGAGCATGGAATCCGAGAGTCCTGATTGGTCAATTTCGTGTAGTGCCAACATAAAATAGGTCGTTGCCAACAGATTTTGTCTCTAATGCTTCTCGTAAGTGGAAACAAGCAGAAATATCAAATAAAGTGAGGTTGCTAAAGGTAAAAGTAAATATTTCTGAAGAGATAGTAATAAAGGGTATGTGACAGTAAAAATAAATATGATGTGAAGGAAACTTTAATGTTGAATATATTAAATAATATTGATTAAGTGTTTTTTAATAATCAGTTATCTGTTTTAGTGTAATTATAAGAGGCTTCGCTTTAGACATGCATGGAGCGAAGAACCTGAAGAAGATAATTAAAGTATAATTTCAAGAGATGGAGCTAAGAATTATGAAGAATATAATATTGTTACGTGACCTCAATTCCTGAACAATTTTTCATTAGAAGTTGCAAACAGAAAGTTGAACTACATAATCTAATTTGTTATATTTTGTATATTATAATATAATAAAATGATTGCAGGTAGATTGTAGATTGTAATTCCAAGTTTTGTTATCTGTGGCAAAGGTTTTTGGTAAATGTTCAAAGGGAAGAGTGATTTTAATTCTAGCTACAACGATGCAGTACAATAGTTGCAGGATGTATACAATTTCTATTATTACAATTAATAATATTTATTATGTAGTTTGTTTCAACCATTAAAGAGAGACATATTGTATTTAAAGCTACGTAAACTAATTAAGATTATAATTTTGTACATTAACTAAAGCACATATTCTTTTGCAGAGCCATAGCTGAGAGGTGCATGAGCTTTCCATTCAATATTCTATGGATTCAGCGGTTCTTGGTGATTCAGTATAAGAGGTTTATACTCTGGATGTGGGATGGAAAAAGTTTGAGATGTTTGGAATACATAAATTCTTGGCTGCAGTAAACACTGTACTCGCAATTGTGTAAGTATAATAAATATTTTGAAAATTATTAAAACATAATATTACAAAATCTCTCTCTTTTCTTTACATTTGTTTTGAGTTTTTCCTGACTTGATGAGGCACACAGGATGAAGCTAAAGAAGTTATGGTACCAAGCTAGGACAAAGCGACATTTGTACATACAACAGGAAAAACTCAAAACAAATGTAAAGAAAAGAGAGAAATTTTATAATATTATGTTTTAATAATTTTCAAAATATTTATTATACTTACACAATTGCGAGTACAGTGTTTACTGCAGCCAAGAATTTATGTATTCCAAACATCAAACTTTTTCCATCCCACATCCAGAGTATAAACCTCTTATACTAAATCACCAAGAACCGCTGAATCCATAGAATATTGAATGGAAAGCTCATGCACCTCTCAGCTATGGCTCTGCAAAAGAATATGTGCTTTAGTTAATGTACAAAATTATAATCTTAATTAGTTTACGTAGCTCTAAATATACAATATGCCTCTCTTTAATGGTTGAAACAAACTACATAATAAATATTATTAATTGTAATAATAGAAATTGTATACATCCTGCAACTATTGTACTGCATCGTTGTAGCTAGAATTAAAATCACTCTTCCCTTTGAACATTTACCAAAAATCTTTGCCACAGATAACAAAACTTGGAATTACAATCTACAATCTACCTGCAATCATTTTATTATATTATAATATACAAAATATAACAAATTAGATTATGTAGTTCAACTTACTGTTTGCTACCTCTAATGAAAAATTGTTCAGGAATTGAGGTCACGTAACAATATTATATTCTTCATAATTCTTAGCTCCATCTCTTGAAATTTTACTTTAATTATCTTCTTCAGGTTCTTCGTTCCATGCATGTCTAAAGCGAAGCCTCTTAATTACACTAAAACAGATAACTGATTATTAAAAAACACTTAATCAATATTATTTAATATATTCAACATTAAAGTTTCCTTCACATCATATTTATTTTTACTGTCACATACCCTTTATTACTATCTCTTCAGAAATATTTACTTTTACCTTTAGTAACCTTACTTTATTTGACATTTCTGCTGTTTCCACTTACGAGAAGCATTAGAGACAAAATCTGTTGGCAACGACCTATTTTATGTTGGCACTACACGAAATTGACCAATCAGGACTCTCGGATTCCATGCTCCATGGGCTATAGTCAACTAACACGAATCTCCTATGATTCTCTGTTAGGATAAAACCCTGTATATATAGTGTAATAAGTATTATTGAAAAGATTGTACCAATAATAGTTTTAACTATTAAATAGGATGAAAATTTTATGGTCTTCTTTTGACCAGTCCATGAATAATGAACGGCTGCTTCATCCGTCATTAAATGTTTTAAAATATTCCTTGTGAAATTTTCGGGATCCACGCCCCCTATTGATCGAATTTTTGCTCTCTGAAAATATACATATATATTTTATAATCGAAGCATATATTTCTCTTCAGGGGTTTAAATCAGGTCAGAGATACCTTCAACCAATAGAAATCTTTCAGAAGTTGATTCCAAGGCCGGGATTCATAAACAAAACTTAGGCCGGTATTCATTGTCGTTACTTATATTTAAGACCGACTTAAGCATAGGTTTTCTTTTTCTATTACTGTTAGGTGAAAAAGGACAATCGATACTTTAAGTCAGACTTAAATATAAGCAACGACTATGAATACTGGCCTTAAGCTCAAGTTCAAACTTAAGACGTGTAAAATCTATATTCTATGTAACACATTATATAGGTTTCAAGGGAATTTTGCACTCAAATTCTGTTTATGAACCCGGCCTTAACTCAAACCCAATTTAAACTCCTTAATGGAAACATGCATTACATACATATATTTTTAAGAAATTTGAGTCTGATTTCAGCCTATGTTCGAACTCTGTGACTGCTTCAGTCGTGGCGAGTGGCAAAAGTTCATTGACTTCGTTGAAGCTGATAGTTTGGGAGTTTGAGGCCGAATTATTTGATAATAAATTGCCTGCGATTTCCAGTAATTCATTGAGTTTCCTCAATATAAGTTTATGTTCTTCTCTACAGGCTCCTATAATATATATATTTAATTAAATAGTTGCGAAATGCAACATATGTATATTTTGAATTCATATTTAAATCGACATTTAGCGCTATTTAAAACCACTTATTAAGTGATTTATTTGACATTTGATTGAATGATAAATCATAGGGTTTGTCCCTTTTCGTTAATCTGCAGTAATGGCGCAATTGACATATACTGACCGGAATGTATGGCGTCCCTTGAAGCATTTAGGAACCGCGTTACAGGGCCGCTCATCTCATTAATAACTGAAGACGAAAAAGCGTGAGTTAGCATACATTTTGGATTAAAAATCTTTAAATAATGAAATTGAAAATTTTTTTTAATCAAAAATGTATGCTGAAATGCGCTTTTCCATTTTCAATTACTCATGGTGGGGGATTCTATAGCGCGGTTTCTAAATGCATCAAGGAAAGCTAATACATACTGGTCAGTGTATAAAACTAACATTGACGGTTTACGATGCTAGATTCGTTCGGTGTAGAACTTATTGAATTTTGAAATGCGGACTGTTAATTGGTTATTATAACAATGCAGATATCCAATCAACAATCACAACGTTCTAAAATCCAGCAAGTTGTATGGACACGCATCCAGTATCATATCAATGTAGCACATGGAACAAACAAGGTCAATAAACATACTGCAGCATGACGTTTCTGTGTGCTCATGTACTTCATTGGTGTAATTAAAATTCTGCCCAATGTCTCCTACGTCGCTGATAGCTGACGTAATGCCGTCAGTAGCTTCAGCCGGGCTCACAGGCACCAAATTGGTATCCTCTCTATCTGCTGGGTCAAGTGTTTCACCAGTGTAACTACAAATGATTGTTGAAATCAGTATTGCTGTAGTGAGTGCTGTTGAGATAGTTAAAGATGCTATGACTAAGGATAACACAGGTAAATAAATACAAACACTTGTGCCTCTTTACTTATATACCCATCATAGCATGCATCATTATTTTCCTCAGTATTAATATATTCAGAGGGGATAGGACTTAATTCTTCACGAGGTACTAATAATATTGAAAATACAATGTACATAATTTACTTCATGTTTTATATAAAATTTTCAAAGTAAATATCTAAATGAATAGTACCATTTGAAGAATCTTGGTATGCCTCGTCCAAATATTCCTCCATCATTGGAGATGTAAACTCCTCATTTGCTGAATGATCCATAGACATGTCTGGAATAATGATTTTCATTTTGTAAAGCCCACGACAAGCCCTCTGATTAGAATTAAACTGTATAGAGTTTAAGCAGTATAATTCTTTCTACATGAAATATATCATTTAAACTGCAGTTTAAATTTAGTCGGAGAGTTTGTTCTGGGTATAATTTATATTGATTATCTTACTACTGGTAGCTGGAATATTATGACCAGTTTGCGCAGTTTTAAAGCTGCTAGGAGGCTTTGTAAAGACCCTATCCTTTTTTTTCTGCAGGTTTTGCATTTTAAGTGGCTGTGATGGACCAGGCATGGAATCTGAAGTACAATTGGAAATAAAATAATTTATCAACTCCATAAGGGAACTGTTAAAAATGTGTTGATGCATTAAGTGACAACAATGTAGAAGTAAGTATAACACAAACCATTCCTTTGCTGGCTCATTCTTCGTATCTGGCTTTGCATGGTTTTCTTTTTTTCCACTGAGTTGACCGGAGGCAACGATGGTCTTTGGCACACAACTATACATCAAGTAACAAATTAGAATCTGAAAATTAATTATAAAATCATAGTTTAAGTAATTTACTGGTTCTATTTTTTAAAAGCCTCTCCTGTGTATGCTGCGACATCTTTTAGACTTCACAGATTCAACTGTAACAAAGTAAAAGTGAAATATAGATTTTTTTATAGATTATAAGTTTTATATTAAATTATAAAATTAGAATTATAGATAAGATAGTTTACAATTATGCAGTTTCCATTGTCGAATGAATAAGAGGCATGACATAATGATTTGCACCATGTGGTATTCTAAAGAGTTTATTTTTTATATCAGCCAATGGCCAAATTTGTGATGTTGTAAGGTTTTGAGATTGGCAAATATTCACTAATTTGGAATCGAAAGGATAGTTTTCCAATGAGAGTACATTTTCTAATTTTCTTCCTATAATCACTGGTTCATCATTTTTATAGGCTATATGTTCAATAATTACTATTGAATTGTTTTTAAGAATAACTGTGTTATCACTGTCATGATTACTTATTTTGAAATTTGGAAAGACTGCAAATTTATGAGGACTATTACAGCCTAAAGGAAGATTATTATTTAATTTCTTAATTAATTGAAGATAATCAATATTGTCATTCTGTTCCAGCGGTAATGCAGATTTTTCAACCAGTCTATTGTAAAGCTGAGCCAAAGGTTTTTCTCCCTTTCGTATCAATTTTTTCATTGGACCAAAATAGTTTTCGTAAGGAAATGCACTGAAATCATCAAGTGGGCCATATAATAAGCAGTCATCCGTAAGGTGAATTAAATTGTGTACATTATACACCAAATTTTCTCTTCCATACAATACACTCATGTTTATTACAAAATTTGTTAATAATTCTTTGCAATAGTTTGAGTTTCTCCTATATTCAATAGGATTGCAGAGTAGTCTTATTGCACAATTCAGAGTATTGAAATGAATGTAATTATTTTCAGGTATTAAATCGATTAATATTACTGGTCCAATATATAGCATGAATAATCTGAATTCATCTGCTTTCCAATATTCTAATTCATCAGTGGTCCTGCATTTTCTGGCAAACTCTAATGGCACGTAAGTTTTTACGTGCTTTAAACGTTCATTTAAAATACGTTTATTTTCCGGCGTTAATATTCTGCGATGTTTGTTCCATATCCCCAACAATTTCTTCATGACACCTAAACATACTAGGTGCATGTAGTCTAATGGAAATTGGCTGACCATTTTCAGTGACAATTCTTCCAGGGGAGATGTATCTGAATGATGCTCCAATTGCTCCCTATACTTAAAACTGTCATCTGTCCTAAGGCTGCAGTTTATATCCGGAAATATTGTTCTGGAGGAAAAGCGTTCACCTCTTGTGAGACATTTACCACAACCAAAAAATGCATTATGGGATTTTGTGCATTTGATAAAGGACCTTGCTGGAGAATCTGCAATAACACATCTTATTTTTATAAGGTATTTTCTATTTTTATATGTAAACCCATGATTTGATAAAATTTTGTATTCATCGCAGAATTTTTTCAGGAACTCCGATATGGACTTTGGTTTTTCATTGCCACAATGTACACCAATAAGGAATGGCTGATGCTTGAAGAGAGGACTATTAATTTTTCCTAAAATTGGCCAAAATTCTAACTTGGAGCTACCCGAAATTGAAACACCATCGATGAATATATCCATGTGCAGCAATAAATCAGCATGATTTACATCCTCAACATTTTTAAGTTGTTCAGTTATACTTTTTTCAATGCCATAATGCATATACTTTTGATTCCATGACAATTGAACTGTAGGATTCTCTTTGGGTGTACCTAATAGAGTTCTTGCATCCTTAGGTAAATCATGGCCTTCCTCATTAAATATTTTCAATAAACTATTAAGTGCATTGTGCTTGATATTAAATTGTAAAGCCCAATTTCTTAGTGATGCCGCTAGGTTATTTCCTTTATTAGTTGCGTTTTGGATAATTATATCAGCACTGTAATTATTGTCATCCATTGGTAATTGCGGTGGTGGTACACATGAATTTAATAAATTTACATCTGTTAAATCAGAAACAGGGTTGTTGTTCATTATTGTATCACTTTCACTCATTAAGTCAACACAACTGTTTGAATCATTGTGATTTAACCTATCACTTTCAATGGCCAATTCACGAAAATCATTAGTTGTAGCCTCTAAAATACGCCTATTCTTTTGTCGTCTTGATAATAAATCAAAAGGCTTTCTTTTCATCGTCATGGACAATATTATTCAATTATATAGCAAACTATAATATTTACTAGAGCACGATGCACAATAATAATATACGTGTTACACGCGATTATACGTTAAAGCAAATGCAATGGTACTTACCGGAACAAGAGAAATAATTATTATTTCTGATTTTTGTTTCACGAAACAAAACGTTTGATTTATTTGGCTGCAATTTTTTCGGTTATCAATTCACCTTTCCAAATTGATGCGTCTAGTAGACTTCATTTGAATTTGAACGACTTGACGTCTGCGGCAAGACGTCATTAGGATGTAGTTGTTCGAAGTCTGCCGTAAGACGTCAAATCGACGTACTTTTAAAGCCTACGTGCAGACGTCTGCTGCAAGACGTCATTACGACATTCTCTGATCAGAAGTCAGTCACAAGACGTCCAAAAGTCCTCATAAAAAACGATATGATCAGACGTCTGCCACAAGACGTCAAATCGACGTACTTTTAAAGCCTACGCGCAGACGTCTGCTGCAAGACGTCATTACGACATTCTCTGATCAGAAGTCTGTCACAAGACGTCCAAAAGTCCTCATAAAAAACGATATGATCGGACGTCTGCCACAAGACGTCAAATCGACGTACTTTTAAAGCCTACGCGCAGACGTCTGCTGCAAGACGTCATTACGACATTCTCTGATCAGAAGTCTGTCACAAGACGTCCAAAAGTCCTCATAAAAAACGATATGATCAGAAGTCCGCCACAAGACGTCCAAAAGTCCTCATAAAAAACGATATGATCAGACGTCTGCCACAAGACGTCATTACGACATTCTCTGATCAGAAGTCTGTCATAAGACGTCCAAAAGTCCTCATAAAAAACGATATGATCAGAAGTCTGTCACAAGACGTCCAAAAGTCCTCATAAAAATCGATATGATCAGAAGTCCGCCACAAGACGTCCAAAAGTCCTCATAAAAACGATATGATCAGAAGTCTGCCACAAGACGTCAAATCGACGTACTTTTAAAGCCTACGCGCAGACGTCTGCCACAAGACGTCAAATCGACGTACTTTTAAAGCCTACGCGCAGACGTCTGCTGCAAGACGTCATTACGACATTCTCTGATCAGAAGTCTGTCACAAGACGTCCAAAAGTCCTCAAAAAAACGATATGATCAGAATTCCGCCACAAGACGTCTTGTGGACGCCTTTTCAAGCCTAATCGTCTGAAGTCAGTAACAAGACATCATAGGGACATCTTTAGGATCTGAATGCTGTGTGGGTAGGCCTGAACACGGCCAATATTCAATTCTCGCCAACAAACTATACAGCGTAGTATCTTCCAACATGGCGGACTTGGCAACGCTGATCCAGGGAGTTAGTCCGTAGCTGTCAAATGCCGCGTTTTCCCACTCGAACGAAAGAAGGGAAAGAAGAAGCACGTGGTTCATATAGAGTCCCAGAGAGGCTATCTTCAACGGCCTGCGGGGTCGAATGGTATAAAGCAGCATAATATATTTAAAGTATAAACAATTTTGTCTCTATTAAGTAAATCTAAGCACATCGAACAATAGTTATATCATTACCGGTTAGAAACTACTTGGGTTGAAGGTCTAACCTTCTCCCCGGGAGTTCATATAACCACTCAGCCTGAGCATTACAAAATCATTCGTTAAAAATTATATTGTCTTATGAATTCTGAGAAATTTAATAAGAAATAGTGATATAAGCAGACTAAATCAAGTGATTAGCTTTCTGCCAGGAATCTTACAACAGAAGAACAAGTAAATTTACAAAAAAAAAAAAAAAACCAATATGGAGTTCATCAAACATTCCAATAATATGCATATAAGCGAAAATGGCCAGGAAGGCTACTCCTCAAGAAATGAGACAGAAGATAGAAGAGATATTCAACAAAACACAAAATACATCAATAAAGCAAGGGAACAAATGGAAAATAGATACAATGGAGATCATACAGGCCCATATGTAGTAAACCTGATTTCATCAAGAGAAGCAGATAACCTAGGTAATTACCATCTAATGAAGGTAAGCCAAATAATTAAATCATATTTTAAGGAAGATTACAGCTTATCAAAGGTGAACTACAATACTATAAAAATTAAGCTCAATAACTACAAACATGCAAACAAATTGGTGGAGTTACAATATAAAGTGGAACATCGTGACTGGATTTTCTATATCCCAAACAACGCTATAGCTAGAATTGGAATAGCAAGGTACGTTCTTACAGACTTAAGTCTGGATGAAATTAAAAATGATATAAACTCCAATAAAAACAACTCCCAAGCCATTTCCTTGGAACGCCTAACAAGATGGGACCATACTAACAAAGTACCTATTCCCACAAATACTATAAAGATAACATTCCTCACTAATATTCTGCCTTCATATATATATATTTTTAATGTGAAACTAAGGTTAAAACCATTTATTGATAGGATCAAAAAATGTCAGAAATGCCAAAGATTCGGTCACACCAAGATACAGTGTCGTGGACATGAAAGATGTCAGAAGTGTGCAGGGGACCATACACAGGACAAATGCACAAACAAAATTAGATGTGGAAACTGCCACAAAACAAATGAACATGAAAGCCTCAGTAATCTGTGTCCTACGCTTAGATACCTTAAATTAATAAAAAAGGTAAGAGCCTATAATAACTGTAATAATAAAGAAGCGAAAAAGTTTATAAACGGACAAAGATTCACTACTGAATTTGAAATAGATAGTTACTTTGAAAGGTCTAACAACGATAAAAACAACTACTTATTCGAATGGATTAATATATATATGGAGAAAAGGAATAATAATATGACTTTTACAACCAATAATAATGAAACAACAGAAGAATTGATTGCATATCAATCGGAAACAGTTCCATCAAAACATCAAGAAGACAAATTAAATAATAAAGTCTCAAGAAAGAAGGAATATATGGGAAACAAAGAAGAACATGAAGAAACCCACACACCAATAAGCATACCGGAGATATATCAAGATATAGATATTGATAAAGAAATTAATCCAGAAAGGGAGAAAATGATTATCCAAGAAATGGAACCCTCTGAAACAATTAATTCTAACATAGATATTTCCCAATCATTGGAAGATTTTGTTTTTGCTGAATTAAACAATATTAAGGAATCAATAAAGGATAGTACAAGTACTCAAGAAATTTCAGATTTCAATTATAATTCTCAACAATCAGAGAAACTAAATTCACCTCATGATGTAATCAACGTACTAGATATTAACACTAAGAAACAAGACCACATTTCAAAATTGCCTAAAATAACAAAAATATCGAAAAGAAATACTGATCATATAATTAAAAAGAAGAAAACGGATATTAGAGACCTGGCCCGCAATTTATATTTTCATAAAGAAGGGTAAATAATAAGGTTAAACTAAATAACAAATAATAAAAATAATAACATTACACAAACGAAAGGATTAACCAACTAAAATGAGCCAAAAAAAAAAAAAAAAAAAAACTCAGATATGGTAGTAACATTAACCCTATGGAACTCAAGAAGTATTAAATACAAAAAAGGTTCGGTGTTACAAATTATCAATAACAACAACAGTGATATAATCTGTCTAACGGAAACATGGCTCTCACAAAATGATGCATTTTACATTAATGGATATAAGATAAATAGAAAAGACAGGGATAGTAATGGAGGGGGAATAGCTACACTTATAAGAAATGATGTGTTAGCATACACAGTTCCTCTAGACACAAGTAAAATTAGCATAAAAGAAATAAACTGTACCAAAATATCAATCAAAAATCGAAGCATATATATAGTGCTTATATATAATAAGCCAAATAACTATATAAGAGAAACAGAACTTAACATCCTACTAAAGGAAATTGAGGCAATCACAAAAAATAAAAAGAATTTTATAATACTGGGAGATTTAAACTGTCAACACAACAATTGGGGATGCTCAAGAAACAATTCTAACGGAATTACACTAAATAAATTTCTGGAGAAAAATGACCTTATAGTAGCTAATAAAAATAAATCCACCCTAAACAGTCACCCAAACATTACAAGTATCCCAGATGTAATAATACTTCACAAAAACTTCCCAGAAATAGATTCATATATGACTATGGTGGATGAAGTTAACTATGATAGCGATCACTATCCAATCACGATTAAATTGTCATTAGGAGATTACAATGAAAATATATCATACAGGAAAAAGATAAATCACAAAAAATTAAATACCAGCATATTCGACAAAGAAATAAATAGCGAAATAGTAGCTTCGGAAATCAACAACAATAATTTCTTAATAGAATATAATACTCTATACAAAACATTAATAGAAATAATAATAGAAGCAAGGGGATTATATGATGACCAAAACAACTTAAAATTACAGATGAAAAAGAAAAATAAAAAATCTATTCCGAAATCATGGTGGGACGACGAATGCAAAGAAGCTTGGTTATTGAAAAACATTGCATATAAACATTACTTATTAAACACATCCCAACAAAACCTAGAAATTTATAATGAAAGGAATAAGGATTTTACAAAAATAATAAGAAATAAAAAACGTGATTCATTTAATAATTTTATTGAAGGTATAAATTTCAAAACATCGATAAAAGAAGTTTGGAATAAAATAAAAATGCTAAAAAACTCAAGATACTTAGGAGAAAATATCATAATAGAAGCCCCATTAGAGAAATCACTAATGAACACTATACGTGATTTGATACCACCAACAGTTAATATACTACCAGACTTTAAAACCAGACAAGACCTATACACAGAAAATAGTGGAACCTTCACTCCAACATGTAAATGGGACAACAGCAACATCACCCTAAAGGAATTGGATTTCGCCATTAAGAATCTAAAACCTTCCTCGTCTCCGGGAAGAGACATAATTGATAACAAAATCCTTAAGAGATTAAACCTAAATTGGAAAAATAGATTACTATCTATATTTAACCAGATACTACAAACAGGAGATTTTCCCAAACAATGGAACGAAATGGACACAATCCTATTAAAAAAGGATAAATCAGATAAATTCAGGCCAATATCTCTACAAAGTTGTGTGAAGAAACTATATGAAAAAACCTTAACAGAGAGGCTAAAGAAATATATTGAATTAAACAAAATTCTACCAGACTATCAATTTGGCTTCAGAACAAGTAAATCATGCAATGACTGTCTGATAATATTTTCATCCCACATATATCAGGCATTCATAACCAGATCCAATCTAATCGCTACATTCCTAGATATTCAGGCAGCATTTGACAAGGTTATACCACACATCCTAATTGAAATCCTTAAAGAACTCCATATACCTGAAAATATTCTTAAATATATATTCCACACACTAATAGACAGAAATATAAAATACTATTATAACAATACATTCATTACAGAAGGCAACTCATCTATTGGAGTACCGCAAGGCTCCTCACTAAGCCCAATACTGTTTAATATATACGTCAGCAAACTGCAGAAAGGATTGACGGGAAATTGTAAAATGATGCAATACGCGGACGATATAATAATATATACGATAGAGACAAACCTAGAAAAAGCAACATTGGACATGAAGGAATCGATAAACAACATTCATCAATACCTAAAGGATATAGGTATGAAGATATCTGTAGACAAGTCTTCACTGATGCACTTCACAAGGAAAATATCTGTAAATAAAATAAGAGAGTTACAAGTAAACTTTGGCAAAATCAAATTTGTAACTAAACAAAAATTCTTAGGTGTCACATTTGATGAAAAACTACTATGGGACCAGCACTTTAAATCAGCAAAAGGAAAATTCATCCCAATGTTCAATCTGATAAAATGGCTCACACACTCCAAATGGGGATGTAATCCAGAAACCTTACTGAAAATCATTAACACCCTAATAAGACCGAAAATAGAATGGGGGTCCATAATATTCCTAAATCCTTCTAATAATACGGTTCTTAACTCATATGATAGTCTAACGCTAACAATAATAAAGAAAGTTCTAGGGATTTTCCCATCTGCATCCAATAATATAGCATGGTTCTTATCCAATGACATTAATATACTAGCCAAGACTAAGATTAATCTAAATAAAATGATACTATACAGACTAACTATAGCCAATCACCCAACCATACTAGCAATTAAGGAACTAGACAATCTAATCAAATCCAACCAACATACATCAAGAAGATATATTCCATTCTATATATACTCCTTTAGGGAATTGGCGAAATGGTATAGAAATATTCCAATTTACAAGGCATCATCAGAGCTCCTAATACCACAATTCAATAAAGACAAGGTTCTGGATACAAATATAGAAATAGGAACAACTTTAAAACATTCCACAAACCCAGATACACAATACAATAAGTTATTGTCAGAGATCAAGCAAAAAATGACAAAATTTTCAGGTCTCTACTACACGGACGGCTCCAAAAAAGGGAATTTTCCATTAGGACAATGCTACTCCGCTGTGGTGGATCAGGAAAATAAAATAATACATAGACTAAAATTAAATGACCTAAATGACATTTTCTCGGCTGAACTTTCAGCAATATGGTTCACTCTCATAAAGATCAAAAAAGAGATTATCAATAAAAAGGAAAATAATGATCAAGACATTAGTAACTTTATAATAGTAACAGACTCTTTATCTTCAATCAAGAAAATAGAGTCTATGAACTATAAAGGTATACATAATTTCTTCCTAATCAACATAAACCTAATTCTGGCAGAATTGGAAAATTTAAACACAAAAATAACAATGATTTGGATACCCAGTCACAGAGGGATAAAAGGAAATGAGCTGGTAGACAAAATAACCAAGAACAACAATATTAACCCACAACTAAATATACAAACCATAGACCCAAGGAACATACTAGATCTAGAAAAGACCAAGATAATAAAAGAATTCAATGACAAAACGTCAACCCCAAAAAACGATACAGAAATTCGTTTTTTTAGGGTTTTTAAAAAGGCTAAAGAGAAAACCTATTGGTTTAATAGTGACATTATAACCAGGAAACAGATATCCACCATTAACAGAATAATGAATAATCAATATACAACTAACTACTACCTACATAAAATAGGACAAATTGAATCACCACTATGTGAATGCTCCCTAAGAGTAAATCAAACATTAGACCACATATTTTGGGACTGCCCAATTTGGGATGAAAAAAGATATCTCATGATAAAAGTAATAGAAAACTGTCATTCACCACATGAATTTAACATTCTAAAAATTATAGAACAAATAGATCTAGCTCATGTAAAAATCCTATGCAATTTTCTTAACAAACCATAAAAAAAAAAAAAAAAAAAAAATAAAAAATAAATAAAAACAATAAAAAATAATAATTTGAAGATTAAATTAGCAAATCCCAAATAATAAGTTTGAGATAAGTTTGTGATACTAAATGTTAGAAAGGTAAAATAATGAACAAACATTGTCATTACAAACACATTGAATATTAAACCAGAAGACAAACACAACAATAGTAAATTCCCTGGAAAATCACCTATTAAGGTGGTATCCATTGAAAAGAAAAGAAAGAAAGAAATGCCGCGTTTGCAAGGTAAACAAACTTCGGCAACGGATTGGGGAAAAGAAGGATGGATTTTGATAAATATCAGAGATGAAAAACTATATCAGATGAGTATTTTATTAACAAAACATGACAATTATGGTATAAATTTTTAAGGAAATATTCTTTGTGATTATTTTATTTTTGTTCCAGTTGAAGTCCTGTATCTGTTGACTTACAATGAAGGAGAATAGTACTTACTGCCAATAGATGAAAAAGCAATGGAGATTTTCTGTGTGGCCCAGTGATTTTAATAATGGTGACAATGTTATAATAGTGCAAGTGTAAGAGATTAGTGTATGTACATGGAAGCCTTATTGTAAATTATTCGTGTACGACAATGCTTGCTATTATTATAAATTAAAGCTAGTTGAATGAAAATAATATTTTTCCTCTTCCTTTCCTGATTATATTTACACAAAGTAATTACATACTCTAATATTAGTAATAGGTTATTTAATTTACAAAAAAAATCACAATTACTTAATGTTTGTGAAGCGAAGTTGCTTATAGTAATGATATTTATTATTTGCTGTAGTACAAATTGAATACGGTTTCTGGAGTGATCCGCAATATCCTTCCATATGTTATGTTACATTTATTTGACTCATTAGTTCCTTTCTCTAGTTTTCAACATATACTAATATTTTGTTTATATTCTTAAATAAACTCAGATATGGCTATTTTATTTACTACTTGATTTTATAACATTAAGATGATTGGTAAACCATGGTTCTACAAAATTTGAAGAATGGACGCATTAAATATTGTTCTTATAGTGTTTGGAATCTCTTCCGTAGGATATTATTTCTTGAAATTTGAGAGTATGTTGATCTTCTATACATTTCAGTGTATTGTTGAATTCATTTTCTTCTTATCTTCAAAGAAAATTCCAATTCACATTTGGAGATATCCATCCTCTATATATAATACATATTTTGTTACTGCTAATTCCTTGTGAAATTCATGTTCTAAAACCTTCATTAATCCAGTTACTAGACATACGATATCATTTGAAAAGGATGGATATATCTTTCTATCAATTATAACATCATAATTGAAGTAACGAAATAAGTTTTCTATTTTCAAAATATCTATTCAAGCTTGAAGTTAAAAAACTCGTATAACAATCATTTCAAGTACTAGAAAAGGTCAGCAGTATTATCAGATCAGTGTGTATGTAAAAATAAGTGGCTAATAGTTATAATATGTTATATACTTGAATCAAATAGTGCAACGGATGGATATAAATGTCACATAAGAGAATGTAGCGGACTAAGAAGACACCTGCAGAAACCCTATGCAATTAGTATTACATCAAATAATAAACATCATTGCTACAAACAGTTACGCTTTATAAATATTGAATACTTTTAATTAATTTAGTAATTGAATATATGGCTAATAAGAGAATATGTTATTACTATCAGTAAATAGAATTTAGAGAGGAAGAAAGAAAAATATTATTTTAATTCATTTAGATTTAATTTAAAATAATAGGAAGCAATGAAGTACATGAATAGTTTACAATAAAACTGTCTTTCACATGCACTAATCGCTTACACTTTCACTATTATAACATTGTCACAATTATTAAATTCACTGGTCCACACAGAAATTCTTCATTGCTTTTTCGTCTATTGCTCAACAAGTTCTATTCTCCTGCATTGAAAGCCAACAGAAACATGACTTCACCTGGAACAGAAATAAAATAACCACAAAGTAAATTTCATTAATAATTTTCATGTTTTGTTAATAAAATACTCATCTGATAGTTTTTCTTCTCCGTTATTTATCAAAATCCTTCCTTGTTTTCCACAATCGATTTCCAATTTTATTATTTTTATTTACGATACCACTGTGCCATTTGACAGCTACACTGTTCAAAACTGAATCATGTACAGGTATAGTTTCTGCTTCCCTATACTATCTTGTAGCAAAAATGCTTCTCGCAAAATTGATTCATGTCCATCTCAACTCCTCTATACTGGCTGCTTTCCTGTTAGCTTGAAATTCGACACAGTCAGACATAATCGGACACAAATGGTACATTGCATGTCACCCAAAATGTACATTTGTATCCGATTGTGTCTGACTGTGTCGATTTTTAGTCTAACTGGAAAGCACCCACTATCTTATAGCAGAGATGAAACGGGAGATTGCTCATGCGACTCATGCGAGGTCCCGTCCCGAGGCAATCCCTACCGGTAGGCGGCGCTGGTGTTGGCAAACGCGCTCAGGTCCATCTAACCCCTAACGCCATCTATCGGAAGAGACCACGAAGCACGAGCGTTAAGCTTAGAATGGGGTAAAACATATATGCATTGTTGCTAGAAAGCGGAATAAAGAGAGAGCGGAGATATTTTCTCGGACCTCTCTGTCTTTCTCGCTGTTAGCTTCTCGCAGAAGAGTCGAGGCAAAATCTTTCCGTTTCGCTTTGCCGAAAATCTACCAATATTCGATGTCATTTACATTTGCAGGCCAATGCCTTTATACATGATTTTTTCAGCATATTTATTAATCAGCATTGACTTATTTAAATCAATAATAAATTAAGGAAATGCGTATTTGATATATAATAATTATTTTAACTATAATTTCATCGTTATATTTCGCTTATTTCCGTAAAATCTGAATTTCTTTAATTTATTATTGATTTAAATAAGTCAATGCTGATAAATAAATATGCTGAAAAAATCATGTATAAAGGCATTGGCCTGCAAATATAAATGACATCGAATATTGGTAGATTTTCGGCAAAGCGAAACGGAAAGATTTTGCCTCGACTCTTCTGCTAGAAGCTAACAGCGAGAAAGACAGAGAGGTCCGAGAAAATATCTCCGCTCTCTCTTTACTCCGCTTTCTGGCAACAATGCATATATGTTTTACCCTATTCTAAGCTTAACGCTCGTGCTTCGTGGTCTCTTCCGATAGATGGCGTTAGGGGTTAGATGGACCTGAGACACGCGTTTGCCAACACCAGCGCCGCCTACCGGTAGGGATTGCCTCGGGACCTCGCATGAGCAATCTCCCGTTTCATCTCTGCTTATAGCAAAAATTTAAAGACAACAGCGTCAACAGCAGACGAAACGCGACATCGACAAATATGAAGATGACGTTTTAGACGTAGTAAAAGTATTATCCAGAAAGCATATTATTTATGGTGGAAACGTAGGGATGTCGAAAAATGGAATGGAAAATAATGCAAATATAGTGCATATATATAATATTATTTATCAAGTATAAAAAGGAAGAGATCGGATGTAATTTTCAGCCTATAAAGAGGAAAAAGCATCAGATAAGCATCGGGAGCAGTAAATCAAAAGAAAGATTAAAGAATATTTTGCTTTGTTAAATTAATCTTTCTTCTGACTTGCTGCTCCCGATACTTATCTGATGCTTTTTCCTCTTTATAGGCTGAAAATTGCATCCGATCTCTTCCCTTTTATACTTGATAAATAATATTATATATATGCACCATATTTGCATTATTTTCCATTCCATTTTTCGACATCCCTACATTTCCAACATAAATAATATGCTTTCTGGATAATACTTTTACTACGTCCAAAACGTCATCTTCATATTTGTCGATGTTGCGTTTCGCCTGCTGTTGTCTTTAAATTTTTGCTATAAGATAGTATAGGGAAGCAGAAACTATACCTGTACATGATTCAGTTTTGAACAGTATACATACCTACTGACTCCCTAGCTAGCTAGGCTAAATATTGTACGTTTGGTTAGAGTAAACGCTGGAGAGAGAGAGAGAGAGAGAGTGAGAGAGAGAGACAACGTGCTTCTACTCCGCGTGCCTCGCGGGAGTACGCATTATGTTATAATTTGGATTACACTGACTAAATGAAGCATTGGAAAAATATGGAAATATTATAAGAGCACCTCCTTTTCATGCTTTTTCTAATACTAACATCTAAATAGAATTACCATTTTTAATTTTGAAGAAATAAATTGCTAAATGTACGAACGCGTGACGCTGAAGAGAGCGTTTTTCAGTACAAACGCGGGACAATGGCACAGTCGTATTTCTCAATAGAATTTGATGAAACTAATCATAATCGATTCCTTTCATTACGCAGATCGTCATAAAGAACGCGGATTTCGAATAAACGTCTTAGTTTTCGAGATATGAACGATTGAAAATGCACGTGCGCAACAGCTGATAGGCACAATGAGGGAAATGAGTATGCGCCGTTCAACTTCAATCGTTCATATCTCGAAAACTAAGATGATTATCTGAAATCCGAGTTCTTTATGACGATCTATACAAAGAAAGGAAGCGATTGTTATTAGTTTCATCTAATTCTATTGAGTAATACGACTGTGCCATTGTACCGCGTCTGTACTGAAAAACGCTCTCTTCAGCGTCACGCGTTCGTACGTTTAGCAATTTATTTCTTCAAAAGTAAAGGTGCAAATGCAAATTTGATGTGAGTGTTAAAAACAACATGAAAAGGGAATGTTTTCATAATATTTTCATATTTTTCCAAAGCTTCATTTGATCAGTGTAACGCAATATGTAAAAAGATGCATGCTTGGAGAATTTACTAATACTTCCCCTCACCCCACTTCGGCAGTAGCCTCCAGTAGCCTCTTTGCATGTAGCCTTGCTAGCATGCCTCAGTGGAGAAAGCTTTCATAATAAGCCATATTTAGACGCTGGAGTGGGGGAACACGTAGATTGAGCCGCGAGAGCATAGCGTCCTTCCTTACCGCCCCCCCCCTAACAATTTTTGGATTTCGTCCACCTCAAAAACGCGGGACAATTGTACGGCTCTATTTTTCAACCGATTTCAATGTTTGTGGACTTGTTGGAATCGTTACGTCTGGCACCTCGTCATAAAGAAGCCCGATTTTTCGATTTGTTATTCGTTTAAATTTTAATAATACAATTGTTTAAACACTCTTTTTTTTTTCATTTTTTGAAAAATCAGGCTTTTTTATGACGAGGAGGCAGACCTAACGATTCCAACAAGCCCAAAAACATTGAAATCGGTTGAGAAATAGAGCCGTACCATTGTCCCGCGTTTTCGCTCTGTAATGTCGGTAATAGGGGGTTTGAGGAATCCCGTTAACGGGATCCCTCACGCCTACTTTATCGACAGTTCAAGTCAATAAACAATTCGTTTAATAAAAGTCAAATGCGAAGCAAATTGAACAATCGGGCATTTGTTGGACAATGTGCCAGTCCTAACGAGTTAAACGAACTTAAAAACACTCAAATTAGTTGAAAAATAACGCTGTACCATTGTGCCGTGTTCTTGAAGAGAGGTTACTTTTGGTTATTTCCACTTCAAGAACGCGGGACAGTGGTACAGCGTTATTTTTCAACTAATTTGAGTGTTTTTAAGCTCGATTGACTCGTTAGAATTGGCGCCTTGTCATAAAGAAGCCCGTGTTTGCAATTTGCTTCGCATTTGAATTTTATTAAACTAATTGTTTATTGATTTGTACTGTCGTAAAGCACACGTGAGGGATCCCGTTAAGGAAACCGTCAGAAAAGTATTGGTCAGATAGGCCCATCAATCCCCCCCCCCCTTCCCTCCAACGATACTCTACTAATGTACTGGATGAGTATTAGATTGTAGTACTGACACAATACCGGGTGCCAGTACTGGATCGGTATTGTCTCTCAGTATAATATGAGCGTTCGATCCGATACTAGCGTGTTATAAAATCCTGCGATACTCGATTGGATAGTAATACTGGATTAATACGAGACTGCAGTATTGTATCAGTACGATTTGAAGGTAAATGTCAGTACCGCCTTATGACGTAGGATCTGTACTGTACCAATACCGAAACTGTACAGACCCAATACTTAACTCAATACCTCAAATCTGTACGGAACCAATACAGGATGCCGACACTCAAACGGTAGTATTTTCAGTATTTCTTAGATATTGGACTTTAGGCCGAATCGGTATTGGCAGGGTAGTTAAAATCTTTAAATCTAATACTGTCCCAGTATTGTCAAGCCAGTACTGGTTTTTAAGCCACGCCAGTAATGGGTCGGGCGCTCATTCCGAGACTCTCTGGCAATTCCTACATGGGTTTTCATATTTTCCGCTTGGTGTAAAAAAATAGAGCTTTGCTTTTACTGTTGCACAGTTTTCAATGTTTTTAAAATGAAATAAATATCGTAAGTAACTAACCAGTTCCAAATTATGTTAATATGATTTCGAAAGCAAATAACCGATGTATGTGTGCAATAAATACTTCAAATATTTAAATAATCATTGTTTTATAAATTACAGCAATTTAGCGGTGTTTGAAGATACAAGGATATCCCCGAATATAAATGGGAGCCCATACTTTTCTTTATTTATTCTCCGTAATAACATTTGCAGCTTTCTATAAAATGTGGGTTAGTAAAAATACGTTAACTATAAAATGGGAAAAAATTGTTGTTAGCGAAATAAAAGATTATGACTGAAACAAACGTAGCCATCTTTAAATAACTTTCAATTTGGTTTATTTACTTTGCTTCACATCGAATGTATTCTCCTAATAAAATTTATCCTTTTGAGAACGTTATCAAAACTTGCTGTATCATTGATTGAAATTTTATTCCAAGTATGACGCAGTTAATTTTAACCTTCCAAACCATTTCTGATTTGTGTAGGTGTGTAAAATCAGCAGCCTTGTTTTCTATCGAAGTTGTGGAGATATTATAAATAGTTGAAAATTCCTGATTATATTAAATAGTATATTGTACAACAAGGGAGGAAAGTTGACGATTGCACACGAGTGCAATCGTCAAATTATTTCATCCCGTGTTATACACGATATTTTTCATCACACGTGCATGGAAAGTGACTCTTTTCAGCGTAGTTTACCGGCCCGAAAACGGCTGTTTTCACACCAGTCTCAGCCGCGCATGCGTACTAGAGTTTTGCTTCACTTTCGTCCCTTGGGAGGAAAAAAAGTCCCGATCCCTTGGGACGAAAGTGAAGTAAAACTCTAGTGCGCATGCGCGGCTAATACTAACGTGAAACAGCCGTTTTCGGCCCGGTAGTTAACTACGATGAAAAAAGCCAGTTTCCATACACTTTTGATGAAAAATATCGTGTATAACACGGGATGAAATAATTTGACGATTGCACTCGTCAACTTTCCTCCCTTTTTGTACAATATACTATTGTTTGATGTCAGTGAGCATATGTTTTATTTTATTATTGTTGCTATATATCACTTACTATTTAAAGAAGGTATCGCTAGGCAGATAAATAAATTCCTCACCTCATAAGAACAAAATAGATTTGTGAAGTGTAATAATAAAAGCGATATGAAATTTTTTATTGTGTATTATTTTTAATAGTCTCAAATAATCTTACTAGAATGTATAAACAGCGACAATAAACTCCTTGTTGCAATCTATTACAATAATTTGTCATAGAAAGTATAGAGTCAGAACCGCTATTTTAAAGCAGTTACAAAAATTAAAAGACTTTCCTTCCAAGGTTATACTTTGTAATGGATGTCGTAAGAAATTATATAGATAAATACAATCATATAAATAGTATTGGAGATATTAATAAAAATACGAAGGTTACAGCTGAAAGAAATGAACAAACTGTTAACATTAAAATTAATCAAGGCTTTATCGGTGCCAATGAGCCAATGCTGAATCAAAATGTAGTGATTAGGATTACGAACCGTTTGTGAAAGAAGTAACTACAGAGTATGATCTTACTGAAAACTGCTCAATATTAAGAATTTTATTAGACAAATTTAAACGTGAAACTATTAGTAACGATGAGAAACGGAATATTCTAATATTAGCCCCTATTCGATCAATGGGGAATAAGAAAAATGGCGCAATTTTTGGGCTGCTCTCGTAGTTTGTACAAACTAGTGTAGGATAGGGCATAAATTGGAGTTCGGTTATCCAAGGTATATTCGACAATTTCCGTTACTGAAAGTAAAAGATTAGTCAGTGGGTGCTTTCTAATTAGGCTACAAATCGACACAATCGGACACAAACGGTACATTGCATGTCACACAAGCTGTACATTTGTGTCCGATTGTGTCGATTTTTAAGCTAATTGGAAAGCACCCAGTGTATATAGACGCAGGCTTCTTAGAGGCGACACGCATAATACGACGGGAAGCCAAAAAATCTTACAAAGCAATTTTACATCAGGCTTCTATTTTTATTCCTACACTACTTCGATCTTAATTAAATGAGAATGGTATTCACAATCTGTTCTTTTTTTACATTAGAAAAAAGGGGCGAAAAAATAGATGAAGATACTAAAAACATAGTCAGAGAATTTTTGAAGAATGGTGAAAACAGCCGTCATTTGACAGGTATTACTTACTATGTTTCCGTGAAGCAACGCAATGGAAAACGTAGACAAATTCAGAAAAGATTAATGTTATGTAATCTAAAAGAACTTTTTAAGGAATTTCAATCTCAATTTCCAGCAGTAAAAATAGGTTTCTCAAAATATTGTTATTTTCTACCACAGCATTGAGTTATTGCTGGTGCAATCGGGACATATTCCATTTGTGTTTGCATCTATCACCAAAATGTTAAATTAATGTTTGACAGCAGTAATTTATCATAGCTTACTAGATGTAAAATAATTACACTTTTGACTTCCAAAGATCTAATGAATATTACTTTCTACAATAATCCGCTTAAAGTTATTATTGTAATTGTTGTAAAAAAATCTAAGGGAACACAATGATTAAAAAATGAATTATTGACAATATTTGAGGAAGAAAACACCGAACAAATAAAATACCAACAATCGCCTAAAACTGATAGATCTATTTTACTGAAATCAGCTTAGCAGAGGAATTTATTGATAATTTATACAAAAAAGTATATAAACCTAAGCCTCACCACTTTATATCTAAATAACAAGCGGCACACACACATATCTTAACTGGAATAAAAATACTTTGCCAGACGGAGAAGTTTCAGTACAATGCAATTTTAGCGAAAATTATGCATTTATAGTCCAAGAAGCAGCTCTGTCTTTTCATTAAAATAATAATCAGGCTTTAATTCATACCACAGTATATTATTATAAAATGTACGACGAAATTCGTTATTACAGTGCAATTACTATTTCAGATGATCTCTCTCACAATACTACAGCAGCGTACGCTTTCAAAACTGATTTAAAGAAATTTAAAGATAAACTTATTTCAGCAAAAAAAATTACCTATTTTATGGATGAAGCTAGTTAGTATTATAAAAACAAATATAATTTGCAAAACTATTATATCACGCTTTCAATCTTTTAGGCATAATAGCAGAATGGCATTTCTTTGCAACAGCGCACAGTAAAGGGTCCTGTGAAGGCATTGGTGGAAATTTAAAAAGACTAGCAAAGAACGCTACTTTGCAAGGAAAAGTGATTCTAAATGCTGAGCATACACATGGAGTAAAGAACACTTAAAAAAAACAAAAGTTTTATTTAGTAGTAAAGTAGATCATAACAAACATAGTAAATTTTAGGAACTAAGATTTGATGGCAAAATCAATTCCAGGAACATTCAAATATCACGCATTTATTCCAGCGAGTGAAAGTTAATTAGTTTTGAAAGAATTCAGTTTCGTTACACAAAATACTATTATCCAAAGAAATAAAAGTAATTGCAATCCTTTGTATACTGACATTAACAAATAGGGATGAAATAGTCAAAAAAGCTATTTATTTTGTATGTAAATTCATTGAATAATATATACGAGGTTATTATTATATTAATTACAAAATTAAAAGCTTTTCTTTTTTTAGATAGACTTATTTCAAGTGGAATGCCCAACATAAAGATAAAGAAGACAAACGCATTAAAATTGTGCAAAGGGATAAAATAGTCGGTTCCGTCAGACCCACAGGTGTGCAAGTAAAGGCTAAAAAATATAGGATGTACTTAGGATTAAAACACATCGATAATTTGAAACCTAATTTAGCATGGGCTCCCCGGACTGTGATAAAGAAAATTGTTTTGAAATTGAAAGTTAAAAACTTACCACAATTGTTGATCCATATTTGAAATCGCCTATCTTTCTCGGCTGGAAATGAAAACCATGGAGTATATTCACTTTTCACTTCACTACGGCGTTTATTGCAGCCCTTATAAAGACATATACTCTTTATAGATTGCCTTGGGTTTGAGCTCATTTTCACAAGGATACACGATCAATACTGCAAGCTCAACACAATTTATTATAAAAGCGCGGGATACTTTATCAATCGCTATAAATATTGCTCCTTGCTACTTGGCAGCTGATCGCGTTATGAAGATGACGAGCTTGAGCCAGAGATGTTAACTTGTGGGCAGAGATGTTAACTTGTGGGAATTCGGTATCCCCACCACGCCGCCACTAGCTAGCACGCACACAGTGCCAGCGGTACATCGGTGAGCCAACCCCACTACTGTCGCCGCTCGCTGGTCACGCACACAGCTACATCGATACGTGCGTGTCTCGGCTTTCGCCGTTGAAGTTCGGTTAGCTCCGGTGAGGTATGAGTACGAGAGGGATGAATATACTTTTCTCGGACCTCTCTTTCGCTCTCTATTTCACCTAAGTTTAGCCAACGAGCCGCGCGAAACTCCTTTTCCAAGGGTGTCGGCCGGCTCGATGCGCTCGTAAGAGAAATTTATTTTTTGACAATTATAATACAGGAAAATTATTAAATGTTACTATAATTTAACAATTATCCTCAAAATTGTAAAAAATTTTTGTATATAAAAAATTATTATGAGATGAAATAAAACTAACAAAGAAATAATATTATCCGTGTAACTAATTGAAAGAAAAAACCCTTATTATATTGCACAAAATGATCACTGAAGTGTGACATTTAAAATTAATTAAATAAAAAATTATACGAGAATACATGAGATTGATTAATTTGAAAAAATGGTTAAAAATGAGGTAAAAACTCGACCATTTTCTTGCAACATCACTGTACCGATGGCGATTTGGATTTGCAAATATCACAAAATTGTCCAAAATTCATCAATTTCCTATGAAATGCAAAAATCTGACATAATTTCTATGATGAGAGCCTAATAAATGAAAATGTGGGGCGGCTAGGATGTTTCTTCGGTTACTTTCTTGTATGGTACACCTATAAGCGAATGAAATCTCCTAAAAAATATGCCAAAATAATGGCAGGAAATAAAATTGCGCCCTAATATTACAATGTAAAATACAATGGCTGCGTTTCAAATACGTAGCGCTACATGAGCGCTCCGCTCAATAACGAAGCAGCTTTAAGTAACTGCTTTAAAAGTGCCTTTGGACAACATAGCGCTATATGAATTTATAGTATATACGTGTATGTACATACAAAATATCAGTAATAATTTTAGAGGTTAGAGGCCTAGCTTGCGCTAATATTCAATTTAAAATTATGTCGAATGAATTTTATACAGTTACATATGATTATAGAAATGCATATTATGAAGTTACAGGTGATGAAAGCTTTCATTTAAAATTGCAAACAGGTATGTATAATACATGAAATGATCATTTATAACATTACATGCAGTTAACAGAAGTGTAAATATATATACATATATGTATATTTATGAAATGTGAATGAAAGGATATATCGTTATTTCAGATCATGAGTATATAAAAGAATATTTTCAAAATAAAGAAGGAAATGAAATCAATAAATCATTAACTATTGAAGATGAAGCCGATGAAGGTAGTTATCCGGATGATGGTGATAAGTATAGTAAGTATAAAAAGATCAAAATGAAGCAAAAAATTTCAATTAACTTGCAACTCAGCATAAAAAACTTAACAAAGATACAAGTTTTAATAATAATATGTTCACATTTCCAGGTTTTGATGCATTTTATGGAGCCAAAGAGAGTGGTGAGGAATCTGAAAAAGAAAATGGTAAGTTAAAAAGTGCCTATTTAAATTGTTCGTATGTATATGATCTTCTTACAACTGCATTTATTTTGAATTAGCATAATGGTAGAAAATATCCTGCTATAATATTCGCTATTAGCATTTTGTTTTATTTGCAGATCTAGGCCTGATTGGTTTTGGAATTTAGAAAAGAAAATAGGTTATAGATCTGAGACATTATAGATTCTTTTGAAAAATTGTTGAACTTAGGATTATATACAGATATTTTGTACAGTCTGCATAGAGCCTGTTCCACTGCAGATCTGGCTCATATCTTTTTTCATATCAAAATCAATGCAGTCAAGATCTGTAGAAAATAGAGCTTAAATGAATGTAGCCTACTAGCGGATTTCCTAACAATCAACGTATAGAAAACTATATTATGTAATAGTGTAGTCTATGTATATTAAAATGTTTTTTTTTATTTCAGATGACAAGTTTATATGGGATTTAAAAAGTACGAAGTTTTTACTTAACCAATACGCAGAGAGGAAATATAGATTTAGAAATCCCAAAGAAAAGAAGGGTATACTTTGGAAAGAAATACAAAGAGAATTCCAAAAAGCTGGATTTAAAGATTTAGATTCTGATAAAATAGACCGGAAGATGAGAAATTTGAAAAGCAGATTTAAAATTATTAAAAATGAAAAAAAGAAAACTGGAAGAGGCAGGGAAACATGGATTTGGTTCGACCAAATGTATAACATATTTTGTAATGATAAATCTGTCACTTTTGATGAAGGGTTATCATCAATGAATTATTGTGATGAACCATTAAATTGTAGCATCTCCAGGTTATCTATGATGTCATATTTAAATAATTTTACTTATAATTTATTTCAGCACTTATTTTATATATATTACAATTTATCTGTTTTACCATAAACCTTATTTCCTAAATAGTACTTTAGAAAGCTCTACGTCAGATATGATGGCATCAAAATCAGGAAAAAGGAAACTTGATGAAAAAGATGAAGAAGACTGCATTATAAAAGATAAAAGTAGAAAATTGGTTCAACAGGGAGCTGCAGCACTTCAAATTGAAGAAGAAAAATTGAAAACATTAAAAAGTATTCACGATAATATTATCTCTAATAGCTGTAACCAAAGTAGCTTAAATAGTATTGCAGAAAATCAAAAGAGAAAGATAAATGCAATCGAAGAAAAAAATAAGATTTTACAAGAAAAAAATGCTTTATTAAAGCAAAGAAATGAATTGCTCTACAAGTTAATTGAGTCGCAAATAAAAAGATAGTTGCATAAATGATATCTTATTCCCTTCTCTTCAATAATTATATAAGTAATTGATGTTTTCGGTTTAGCGAAGTAAAAGTTTAATATTTTGACCTTTTAATTAGTATAAGAAATTCATTATTTATTAAAAGTTTATCTGAATTGGCTGTTTTTTTTTCTAATAATATTCTCTTTCATAAACATAATGAGTATGCTACTAATTATAACGTTTCAAAAGAAATATGTTTTATGTTTAACAAAGTTGAACAGAGTTTATTTGTTTATATATAGATTTATAGGGGTATATTCATTATAAATGATAGGAAATATACATATCTTCCTTTCTGGTTTTCGATCTATTTTCCCATAAGAAGCTTTATTAATGGTTATTAGTAATGTAATTACTTAATGATACATAATTCTTCAATTATTATTGCTTTAGAAATAATTTACTCAATTTACTATATGTATGTATTAAACGCATTTGTAATATTTTGTATGACATATCTTTTGGTAATAAATAAAAATTAATGGGAACTGCAGTTTATTATAAATATTCTTTTATAATTTAATGAAATTATAAAACAATTGTCAATGTTATTTGTACATCAGTTTTGACTTAATTTATGGTAAATCTAAAGGGTAAAAGATATTTAAACATAAAATAATAAGAAACGTTCACTTTCTCACTCCCGTTGTAAGAATAACTTCAATAAGATTATAAATCATATTTAATAAACTTTATACAATATCACAAATCAATTAGACAGCCTGACTTTTCGCACTGTTTTAAATACTATAATTGGCTCATAATAAAATCTCGTTTTCTTCGAGGCTCTTCATTTTCATATTCATCATAATCTGTGTTATTTTCTACGGTTTCATTATTATCACTATCATTGCCAAGTGGATCAGTTAAAACATCTATTTGCTTATAAATTATAAGAAAATTGTGTAGTACACAAGCTGCTGCAACAATATTATTGGCCATAGAAATACTGTTAACATCTAAACATTTTAAACGTCTCCACTTTCCCTTTAAAAGACCATATGCTCGTTCTATTACAGATCGTATAGATGCGTGTTTAACATTATATTTAATTTGTTGCGGTGCTAAATTACCACTGTCCCTAAAGGGAGTCAATACGTTGATAAGCAGTGGATAAGCTGAGTCGCCAAGTAAATGTAAAGTGCGCGGTAGCAAAGGATTTTCAGCATTCGTTAATTTTTCATATATTCTACTACTTCTAAATATTGCTGCGTCGTGTGCGCGTCCTGGCCTGCCAATTAAGCAATCAATAAATTTCCCGGAGTGATCACAAGTTCCTGCAACATAAAAAATTTAGGGTAATGATTCCAAAAATTGATTGAAAGAATTAGCAACAAATACCTTGAAGCACTATTGAATGGAAATCCTTTCTGTTATAGTAATCGTTAGCGTTTCCGGGTGGTTGTTTTATAGGAACATGACAACCGTCTATCGCTCCAATAACGCCTCTGAATCCATTACATCTTTTGAGAAAAACCTACAACCATCAAAAGCAATTTACAATTTAAAAGTAATGTAACCATTAAATATTGTGACTATATAAAGTAAAAAGTTCAAATCTTACTTGTTCACTTTCAATCAGCTCATGATAACTTGGCCATTTTATGAAACATGGCATTAATTTTTTTATTGCTGAAAGAACATCTTTAAAATGTTTCCATCCACTACTTTTAGAAAGGCCAAATCTGTCACATGCTGATCGGAATGATTCGGGAGAAGCTAAAATCCAAATCGTTAGTAGAATTTTCTTCCGAAATGGAGTTGTTTTGTTCTCGTTAATTTGAGGTCTTAATAATTGTTCCAATGTCTGTAATATGCAAGTACTTCATTATTGATATAAAAAGGTGCAATAATTATAGCGAGTAGGAAATATAGCTACCTTACCATAAACGTTTCCTTATCCATTCTAAAATGAGAAAAAAACTGGTTATCTGTATAATTTGGAATTATTTTTTCAAAGAAGCCCTTATTATATGTTAATTTTAGCTTTTCTGTATTTCTTAATCCATGCATTTTTGCAAAACTTTCATTTCCTACGGTAATCATAGCAATATTTGCAATTTCAGCTTGTTCTATTAAAAAAAAATATCAATCTTTTTACTGTATTAACAATAATTTCACTCATAAAATTGCATGTACTTTTGTATTACTTATAAGATATCACAACTTTGTTTTTTCTAGCATGGAAGAAAATATCTTTTTGCAATTTACAATGCAGGGAAATTTTAGTACTTCTCCAATAATCTTTCATAAAATTGTTAAATGATTATTTAAAATTTTATGTGCTCCAAATAAAAATTATAGGCTTATCTCTCTATACCAGAAAAAAGTTGGAATCTACAGGCAATTATATCAATATTTTATTAGGAGTTGCTACACTTACTATACATATTGGTATGTTAGAGAATATAATAGATGTAATTAAGTGGTCGTGTTTCAAATTAGAAAACATAAATTATACTATTCCAAAAAGATATTATATAACATTTTCTATTATTATCATAATTTATGAAAAGAATATGCTATGAGGTAAATAATTATTTATTCAGCATCAGGATTAAATATAAATTGTTTAACTATACTATTTATTAATATACATCATAATTATGTTCTCTTACTTGTATTCTGTAGACTGTGATCAAGAAAGATTTGTAGCTCCTCATCTGCACTGTCATCTTCAGAGCTTTCGCTTGTTGAATCATCGGACATTAAAAGAACATTATTGATAATATACATTTTTTCCATATTATATAAACCTCTAACACTGCTAGCTAATGATCCAATAAATCTATGTTACTTCGAAAATAAAACAACTAAAGAGGTTTTTGAAATTGGTGCATTCATATATGCATATATAATACTAAAATATATATTTGTATACAAATAATGCATTATATCTATGTATATTTACTTATGTATAGTTTATTGCTTGCTTTGTGCTACACAAAGTTAGCGACTTTTCAATAGCGCTCTAGTGTCTACAAAGAAAACAGCTAGCACCTAGCGGAACGCTCATGTAGCGCTACGTATTTGAAACGCAGCCAATGTCAAGAAATAGCTCAAACTAACAACTTTCAAACTTGTTTCATGCAAAATTTTAGTGTAGGAGGTACTTCCGCCTTGAAAATTTTGCAAATTCATGTATAATTGTTGATAAATAAATAATTATTGATCCAGAATGCACTTAAAATAAAGGATTATTAAAATTGAGTTTTACACTATGAGCTTTAAAAATCTGACTTTAAGCACATATTGAGAGGCAAATAACTCAATTTCTCTTGCTTCTCGGCTCTTTTTTCGGCCATAATCTGGTGTAAAATGTCCGAATGAACAAATACATGCTATAAATGATCATTAAATCACCTTGGAACCAAAAGTTGACTTTCATAGCTGTGTTGCAAAATCAAGCCTAGAAATGGCTAAAATTGTCCATTTTCAAACTCATTTTATGGGAAAGTGGAGTGTCGTAGCCGCTTCCGGTTGGATTTTTTTGCTATTTCAGGTATAATTGTCAGTAATAATAATAAAAATACCCTCTGAAAGCTCTGAAATGGTAAGTTTATTGAAATTCAATTTTACCCTATGAGAATCAAAAGTCTCTCTGAATCTCCATACTCAGCGAATAAAGCTTGTTGAATTTCTCTTCGTGTTCCATGAAATATTTCCTATTGGAAAAATGAAAACAATTTTTAATTGTAAATTGTTGCAGTGTTTTTTTTTTTTTTTTTTTTAAGGGAAAAATGCATCCTGGCACACTTAGTATTACGGAAACATACATTTCTTCCTATTGTGTTCTTTCATTACACAAAAAGTTATAAAACAGTTGTGTAATGTAAGGTGAATTGTTGGAATGAATATATATTTTAGCCGTATACTAAATAGTGTGGGACTCACCATCTCCATGCTTGTGTCGAATTAATATACTTATTAAGTTCGAACTACATGGTTCTTCTGACAGCGCCTACCCACTAAAAAACCCTCCTTTCGCGGTTTACGTATTTTTTCGGTCAATTTTACGTATTTTCTTTGAACTGTCGAATCCGTCAGACACTATTCTCATTTGTCGAATCCCTCAGACATTTTTTCACTTGATTTTATAATTGTCGAATCCGTCAGACATAGTTTCACTCGATTTTATAATTGTCGAATCCGTCAGACATTCCTTCAATTATCGTAAAGTACTTCGTCATCAAAATCACCATCAATATCATCATCGTCATTTGTGTATCCATGAATTGTAAGAGTTACTTTATTTTCGACGTAACTTCTTGCGTATAAATTATCTTTTTCAGTTAATTTTATGTGTTTTTTACTTATTGGCATTGTAATGCTATCATGATATGTACATTTCAAATAATTTTTAATGACGCAAATTGCATTTAAAGTAGCAGAACTTATACGATTTCTTTTTTTCGTTTTGACATCAGGAATTATTGAAAAGCACCGTTCTGCTTCTGCATTATAATGTGGAAGTGACCGTACTATGCACGATAGTAATTTCAACAAAGGATATTTTTCCTTCCTTTCACATTTAGTTTGCGAAATTTTTATCCACATGTCATCGAAGGAAAGTCTAGACCATTTATATTTCTGATCTGCTGACTCATCGTTAAATAAAGAAAACCATTCTTTCTTTAGCTCTATGTCATTTTTTATACCAAATGTATTGCCAATTTTTAATAATGCTGCAGCCGATGATTCTCTATCTGAGTTAAAAAGTGAGTTCTCGTTATCAAGAACTGTAAAATTTTTATAAAACTCATCATGTATTGGGAAACGGTTACGAATTTCGTCAGCAGCTTTTATTAAAATTTTTAAACAATTCTTTTTAATATCATGAACTTGCATTTGCGTTAACGTTTCTTTACTCTTTTGGTCTTGCAGATATTCTTCACAATCATATCCTACGTTTATATCTTCCAACGGAATAATATTAATATCCTTGGAAAAATTAATATCACAGAAATTTGCTTGAGCTATGCAAAACTTCAATAATGCAGGTTTCATGAAATTTCTTAAAATAAAAATTAAAATTTCAACCGATTTTGGCTGCAATAAATGCAGTTTCGATTCGCGTGCTTGAAACTCGGCATTAAAAGTATTGAACTTATTTAAAATAAAATGCAGAAAATACAAATACGCTTTAGTTTCAGCGTTCTGCATACATTGGTGCAATTCATAGGCTTGCATATTATTTTCTGAGGATTGTTCTAATAGAAAGTTATTTAGAACATCCCAATATTCTAATATACGATCAATACATTTATAGCGAGTAAGCCATCGAGTTTCGGCATGCTTCAACAAATTTGTTATTTTTCCTGCAAAACACCTTTGAAATTCCCGAAATATTGCCGTCCGTTTAGGGCTTCCGCTCACGAAATTAACAATTTTCTTCACAAATTCTTCCGGGAATGAAGGTAGCTCTTTACAAGCAGCGGAAGCAACGAGTGACGATAAATGACATATGCATGGAAACGTTATTATATTTGCATTCTTTTCTAATATTTTCGTTCGAAAAGACGAATTTCTACCGATCATAACAGATGCATTGTCACAGGCTATTGCTAATATTTGGCTTAATGGTATTTGTTTTTTTACCATTTCATTATTAAACGCGGAAAATAACTTTTCGGCCGAACAATCTCTTGCGTCAAGATTTATTAATTGCAATAGACGTGTTTGAATTTGCAATGACGCAGGTTCAATATACCGAACCATTATTGAAAACCATTTTTCATTTGTTAAATCCGAAGTCTCATCAACAAATACCGAGAATTTTGTATTTTGTAACGTTTCCGTGAGACTTTGTGTTTCTTCGCGACAAACCACATTAGTTATAATTTTTGATAATTTAACACGTCCTAATGTTATGGCTTGTAGTACTTCCGGTTCTTTGCCTATCTGTTTAAACATATTAACCATTGCGGAGCTTGCTGTATACGGGATATTATGTTCTACAAAAAACGTTGACAATCTTATTTCCGCTATTTTAACGCGTTCAAGAAAATCAAATTCTTTTTCCTTCGAAAATTCTGCGGAATTAGATGAGCTACTGGAGCCTTGCGGAATATGCCGATTTGAAAATTGAACAGCATTTTGCACGTGAATGCTGGAGGACTCATGTTTCTGAATTTCCGAATAACCGCAATTTAAAACTTTATCGCAAATTAAACAGTGAAACTTACTACTGTCATCAGGTATCGGCTTTGCCCACTTCATCCAAGATGGGTTCAAATCATACCAATGATATTGAAATTTCTTTTTGTGGCTGCTTTTTCTCTTTTGCGGATTGGAAGACATTCTAGTCTTTTTTGATACCGGGCTATTTTCACTGGAAGACATTTTCCACTCTTCCTATCACTTTAATCACTTTATATCACGAAACTGTCAATTAATCCGAACTTGACAAATTAATAGCTTTAAGGCAAATGCCCAAGTTACAACGGCTTCATCTACTTTTATACATTTATTAAATTGTGTACAAATAAAGGCAGAAATGGGGTAAGGTTCAACGATTTGTAATGTAGGGTTGATGACCTGACGGATAATTAATTAGTTGGCATTAAAAAAAACTGATAGTTTCACTGGGAATCGAACCTGTGACAACAGGATCAGCATTCTTATGCGCTATCCACTCACCCACTACACGACTTCCCCATAAAATTAAAAATTTCCGATATAAATAGCCAACAAGCTATTAGTAATAAATTGAATTAATAAATAATTCAATTAATAACAAATTCTTTTAGTCTAACTGCCAAATAATATTTTATTAAAGCATATAAAATATTTACGCATTATCGCTTAGATTATATAGACGATAAAGTTTTAACTATCCAATGGAGCCTTGTGGTGTAGTGGGTAAGCCGTCAGACCTCTGTACCGTAGGACGTGGGTTCGAATCCCACTGCAGTAGTCATTTTTTTCGTAAAGATTTTCATGAAATAATTAAAATATTATTAAATGTAAGTAATATTTAATTTATTTCAGTATCGGAAATTAGAAATTTAATTTATATCGCGTTAAGAAGAATTCCAAATCGGTTCCTTCTCGATTTAAAAGTTACGGTTACTGTAATGTAGAAGAACTTGTATATAATACACAGGGTATACAGTAAATAATAAAGATGGCAAATAGAATAAAGCAACTAATCATGTGAAATAATATCTCCAACAATAATAGGTTCTCATGTAACAATTGTGTTAGAAAACCAATAGGACACCTTGTATATTTAATTTGAAAAGTATTGTGGTGATTTGGTGAAGACGAACTTCGTTGGTACCTCACTCGTATCTTGAATCTCGACGGATTAACTTCGTAGCAGCAGAAGCAAAGGAAGGATAATGTAAGTACTTTCAACAGTATTCAATACATTTTTGACATTTCTCTCACTTTACTTTCTCCATTATAATTGTCTCATTTTTCGAATACAAAAACCTTTTCCTTCATATAATAATTTCAATTCTTTTTGTTTGTTACAGAATCATGGCCGAACCTATGCCCAATGGGAATGGTGAGTGGAAACGAACTTTTTAGTAAAGTCTATTTTGCAAATAATAAATTTTATTAATGATTATCTGTTACAGAAACTACGAAGGATCTCCTGCGGATTATAAAGAAGCGGGTGGAGGAGAACGGGGTTCTCCTCCACCAAATTAAGGAGCGGCTGGAGCGGCTGGAGCAGCAGCAGCCACAGCAGCAGCAACTGCAGCCGCAGCAACAACAGCTGCAGTAGCAACAACAGCAGCCACAGCAGCAACAACAGCAGCCGCAGCAGCAGCAACTGCAACCGCAGCAGCCGCAGCAACAGCAGCAACAACAAGTGGCAGTGCAAGCGTTCGTGCCTGCCACTCAGGCGGCGAGATCCGGCTATATACGTAAGCATTAACCATCTTAAATTTATAGTTCAACATTCAAAAATTTCCAAGTAGTGGTAGCTAGGGGGTTCCTGTGACACGGTGGTGAGGGGAGTGCGGGTGTGCGGGGGGAAGTGTCTTGGGTTCCTGTGACATGGTGGTGAGGGGGGTGCGGGTGTGCGGGGGGAAGTGTCTTAAGAGAGCTGGGGTATATTGGGAGATGAGGGGGGTGAGGGTGTGCGGGGGAAGTGTCTTCTTAAGAGCTAGGGTTAATTGGGTGGTGAGGAGGGTGCGGGTGTGCGGAGGAAATGCTTTGGTTATGGGGAGTGAGAGAGAGAGAGAGATCCCTCTCACCCTCTCTTTCTCTCTTAGAGTCTCTCACCCCTCTCCCATCAGCCTAGGGCCCGGATGGTTAATTATCCTACGGGTCCACTAGTTCTCTAAGGCTTACCCCCTCTCCCATGTCACTAGGGTCCGGATGGTTAGTTATCCTACGGGTCCACTAGTTCCCTAAGGGTTACCCCTCTCCCATCACCCTAGGGCCCGGATGGTTAGTTATCCTGACAGTTACCCAGATAACTTTTTTTTGTATTTTAGTTAGTGGAGGAAAAAGTTCCAATTTTCTCTACTAGGTGGCGATCACGAAAATTACGGGGAACAGCTACACCGCTAGGGGGGTCCTCAGCATCTTACGGACTGCCATTTTTTTTTCTTAGACCTGCCCTCGGAGGCTCTTTTCTCCCCCCACATACTTATCTTAGACCCTCCCACTATTTTCCTACTATAGACCCGCCATTTAATTTGATTTCAAATTTTTCCTTAAACAATGAGCACTAGGTAGATTTTTTTCTTTTATGAGTTAGTAACAATTATAAAGTGCTTTTTTCATTTTTTTCTTTTTTCTTTTTTCTTTTACGGATTAAATTAAGGGAAATAGGAGTAGGGGAAAAGAAAGAGACTATTAAATAACATTTATCATATAATTAAAAACGAACATGAAACTTATATAAAAAACTAATACAATTGAAACTTATATAAAAACGAATATACAATAATATTTAGCCCATTCAGCTAATAACAGCTTCTGAAACATAAAAAAATTTATTAATATCAAGTAAATTGCGAACTTAATTTTTAATATTTACCTTTTATTTGTTTCCGCACCCACTTTGCGAAAACATCTACCTCCTGTTTCACACAGTGGATAGGCTTTTGTGTTTTTCGCGTAATTTTAATTTTATGCAGCTCACAAGGAATAATGTCTGTTTTTATATATTCAATTAAGCAATCGAATTTTGGACAATTAAAATTTTCTAAATTGACATTATTAATATTCATTATATTTAATAAGTCACGTTCGAAGTGTCCACCTTTATATGCAACCACTGGTTGCACACTGTCACATTCAATGATTTTTAGAAAATCATATATTTCATTTTGTGAATATCTTTCATTTCCCGTATTTCCATATGCAATTCCGTGCACATTATTAAACACAAAAGATGCAGTTTTCCGGTCAGCAATACTTAAAGTGTTCATTGATCCACAAACTTTAAACGCACCATAATGTGTTAAGTTAGAGTATATATTTTTAATAGCCACTTCTTTGTACACTATCTTCTTATTAACGATAAATCCATCCACATCTATTATGTGCGTGATATCTCTTAAATGATGCATAATGTCAGAGTACCTGAAGATTCTGTGACTAAAACTGAGCTGAAGATTCTGTGGCTTAAACTGAACTGAAGACTACCCTACACGCTTCTCAAGATTTTTTAAATGCTGTAAGGGATGTGAAAAATTTGATCTGTGGTGGGAGGTGACTAACCAGACACTCTTAGATACACCATTGGTCCAAAGAGTGAATAGTTAAGGATAGTGGGAGAATTGAAATACTTGGTTTGAAGAGAAGGGGAAAACTTTAGAGAAACAAAAAAAGAATATATTTAAAATAACGGCAAAGTGTAATAAATTTAGTATTAAAAACGCTAACATGATGATCCCAACGTTCGTCGATTTTCAAGGATTCCATTTAATGGATAAGACATTTATAGTTAAAGAATTTGCAGTTTTACAAGAACTAAAAGTGCATCATATTTTATTTTCACCCCCCTTTCCACATACTTGGTTAAGTGAAGAGGAGAGAAAGAAAACAGAGTAAGTATATTTTATAAAAAACAACGAATTATTATTTTCAATGAATAAGGAATTTCTTTTTCAGTTCAATCTTTTTCAATCATCATGGCTTAAATTGGATGGATGGTTTTTCACCATATTATAAATATAAAGATATTATAAAAAAATATGTATATGAGGATACGGTTTTTGTAAAAGGGGTGGAAAAGTTAAATTGGTTAAAGAGTATTTGTGATTTAGAAATTAGTAATGTAGATGAATATGTGTGGGGAAATTATAATTTAGAAGATGGTTTATATAATTCACAACTTCCTATTTGCATGAATCATGAAGGTATATGCGCACTGAGAAATGTATATTATATGAAATATATGTATGAATCAAAAATCTAGAATATATGTATATTTTAAACTTGAATGCATTCTTTTTACTTCAACGCGAAACCTGATCCGTAAAGTATTTATGTTACTGAAGTGTCTCGGAGACTGATTATTTGAAGGGTTCTCCATCTAAGATTTTTCATTAGTTTCACGCTGATCATTTAAACGGAAAGAAGTACGATGTCGCTTCTAAATAGAGTTTTAAGTAGCCAGGATGAATATCGTGAGTGGGTACGTGATTGTCGCGATTACATTAAAAAATTGAGAGTTGCTAGCCGCAATGCACGTATAGGAGCAAGGCAGAAAATATTTACGGAAATTGCTCAGATACAGTGTCGATTAATCAGAGCAGCAAGAGAAAAAAGTTATTCTTCAAATCACGCTCTTAAGAATCCCGATTTAAGAACTCAGCATGATTATCGCGAGTGGGTTTGCAAGTGTCGTGATTATATTCGAGATTTGAGAGAATCCAACCGGAATGCAACTCCAGATGCTATACAGAAAAATCTTGCAGAAATAAAATGTATTCGAAAGTTACTTCTCCATGCGGCGAAAAATAAAAATTCAATTGGAGCGGGCATTAATGCGGAAAAGCTTATTTGGAAAGATCTTGATTCATCATTTAAAAGTCGAATGTGTAGTGGTATGATAGTAAACACTAATTATATCGAACCACATGAATTTCTATTGACAGCATCAGAAATGCTGCAATCCTACATGAACAAAGTATTCAGTAAAGTAAGCGCTGTTAAGATAAATATGGTATTCAACGGACAATTTATTTGCAAGGAAATTAGTGATATCAAACATATTTCCACAAAAAATGTGATTTTATTCAAGACTGATACTTTTAGTGATTGGTATAAAACAAACGTCATAGATAAAATTTTAACAAAATTAGGTGAATTTCAAGAGCGTGATAGTGGGTGGGCTTTGGAAAAAATATTAAATTTAATTGTGAATATTAATCACTATAATCCACTACATGCAGGCTGTGGAATCGACCTTCCAAAATATATTAAGAACAAACATGCAGTGATAAACATACAGAGTGATGATAATACATGTTTTGCATGGGCTGTAACGGCTGCACTCTATCCGACTATTTCAACTAAAAACCCACAACGACAATCTTCATACCCCCATTTTAAATCTGTTTTCAACGTCAGAAGTATAACATTTCCAACCACATTAAGGCAGATACCTAAATTTGAAGAAGATAATGATGTGTCGATTAATGTTTTCACCATGGTGGATGAGCAAGAAGGGCAGGAGAATAAAATTATTGCACCTCTTCAACTCACAAAATGTGAGAAATCGAGACATGCGAATCTTCTTCTTCTCGAACATCAAGGTGCAGCACATTTTTTATGTATCACGAATCTTTCTCGCTTGCTAAAGAAACAACTGACTCGAAAAAAACAATCTCATCTTATTTGTAATCGGTATGTTATACTGTTTATATTTTAATATAATTTTATTTAATGTTTATATACTAATATGATTTTTCTCTTAGATGTTTACACTATTTCTTCAATGAGGATAAACTTCAATCTCATAAACGTGATTGCAGTCAGCTCAATATAAACGTCCGTATACTGCTACCTGAAGAGGACCGTTGGGTGTCCTTTAAAAATGACAAGAACAATGAGAGGACCCCATTCGTCGTATATGCAGACATTGAATGTTTATTAGAGAAAGTGAATGAAACGAGCGGTAATAGTAGTATTTATCAAAAACATTTACCCTTTAGTGTAGGATATTATTTTAAAAGCGTTCGTGATTCATCGCTCTCAACCTATAAATCATATCGTGGACTCGAGTGTATAGAATGGTTTGTGCGAGAACTCGATAAAATTGCTAGCATAGCGAGCGAAAAACTAAAGACTGTAGTGCCTATGAGAACGCTAAGTATTAGCGAAAATTTTCGTCATAACAATGATCCTGACTGTCATATATGTAAAAAGCCATTTCTTCCAAATCAAATACGTGTTCGCGATCATGATCATTTAACAGGTAAATATAGAGGACCCTCTCACAACAATTGTAATTTAAACTATAAAGATTCGCACGTTATTCCAGTAATTTTTCATAATTTATCTAATTACGATGCACATTTCATCTTCAATGCGATCGCAAACATGTATGAGGGTTCAGTATACCTGCTACCTGTACATAAGGAAAAGTATATTTCATTTACAAAATACATACGGAAATATAATATTCAGCTCAGATTTATTGATTCATTTAAATTTCTTGCATCAAGTTTAGACAAATTGAGCTCATACTTGGAGAGATCTCAATTGCAAAACTTAGAGTCAGAATTTTCGAATTTAAATACGGAACAATTTAATCTACTAACAAGAAAAGGTATTTTTCCTTATGATTACGTAGATAATCTGAATCGTCTGGAAGAAAATGCTTTACCGCCTCGCAAGTTATTCTATAACAAATTAACTGACAGTGATATTAGTGAAGAGGCATATAATCATGCTAAGGAGGTATGGATCAATTTTCAAATACAAACACTTGGGGAGTACAGCGATCTCTATTTAAAAACTGACGTATTATTACTGACAGACGTTTTTGAAAATTTTCGTGATAGCTGCATGGAAAATTATAATTTGGATCCTGCACATTATTTTACACTCCCAGGCTTCACTTGGGATGCAATGCTTAAATATACTAGAATAAAATTGGAACTTTTCACTGATGTTGAAATGTTGCTTTTCGTAGAACGCGGAATACGTGGTGGTTTGAGTCAGTGCTCTCACCGCTATGAAAAAGCAAACAATCGGTATATGAATGATTATGACTCAACAAAACCAAGCAAATATTTAATGTACTATGATGTAAATAATCTATACGGATGGGCAATGTGTCAAGCTCTACCTACTCATGGATTTCGCTGGATTGAAGATACTAACAACTTTGATATCTCTAGCATAACTATAGATTCATCTGAGGGTTTTATTTTAGAGGTAGACTTGGAGTATCCAAGCGTACTTCATGATAATCACTCTGACTTGCCATTTTGTCCGGTACGTGAGGCTCCGCCCGGAGCACGACAGAAGAAGCTACTTGCAACTGTCGAAAATAAGGAGCGTTATGTTATACATTATCGGGCTTTACAACAATGTATTCGTCATGGAATGGTACTGAAACGTATCCATCGCGGATTAAGATTCCAGCAATCTGCCTGGCTAAACAAATATATAGACTTAAACACACGTTTGCGAGCTGCATCTAAAAATGAGTTTGAGAAAAATCTTTTCAAACTAATGAACAATGCAGTGTTCGGTAAGACGATGGAAAATGTAAGAAATAGAGTTGATGTGAGGCTAGTTAGTAAGTGGGAAGGAAGATATGGAGCAGAAGCATTGATATCCCAACCAAATTTTCACAGTAGCGCCATATTCAACGAAAATTTGGTTGCGGTAGAATTAAAAAAATTAACGGCGAAATTTGATAAACCTATATATGTAGGTATGAGTATTCTAGATATTTCAAAAACATGTTTATACGAATTCCATTATGAATATATGCTTCCAACGTTTGGTAGTAAATGTAGAGCATTGTATACCGATACAGATAGTTTGATATACAGTATCGAATGCGATGACATTTACACGATCATGAGAGAAAATCTTTCAAGATTCGATACTAGTGATTATTCGCCTAATAACCAGTATAATTTACCTCTAGTAAATAAAAAAGTGCCTGGTTTGATGAAAGATGAGAATAACGGGAGAATTATGACTGAGTTTATTGGACTGAGATCGAAAATGTATACATTTAAAATACAAGATAAAATTTTTAAAAAAGCTAAGGGCGTTAAGAGTTGCGTTATCGCTAGAAAAATAACGTTTGAAGATTATAGAGACTGCTTACAAAATTTTACTGTTCATATCCATAATCAAAATTTAATTCGTTCAAAATTGCATAATGTTTATTCAATTGTACAGCAAAAAATTTCTCTCAGTCCACATGATGATAAGCGCTATATTGTACAAGGTACTGTATCAACTCTACCATGGGGTCATTATAGGATAAATGAAATAGAATTAAGTGAAGTAGATTTAAATGAAGATTAAATAATTGCTTCTTTATTAATAAATTGTATGTTACAAAATATTGTTTTTATTTATCCATGAATTATGTGTATTATTGAATCCTAACCACTTTACAAAGACTTTGTCCCCCTTCTTACGTAATACCTTCTCAACTAGATATACATTAGGATTAGCAGTTTTTAAAAGTTCATGTTCGTAGAATCCACCATATATATCTGTACCACTAGAATCCCTTAGTAAATATGTAACAGGATTTGTTTTCTGCACTTTTATAATTTCAAATATTTCAGTTGTCCAATTTGGTGTGTAGCCTTTTGCAAATACATTCTTATATTTACTGATTCGTACAAAATCACCGACTTTGAACTTGGCACGACCAACGATCTTTATATTACTGAATACTGTTGCTAAGAGCTTATTAGCATGTTCAGGTTTCACATCGGCTGGACGCATTCCTATAGTACGATGTTTTCTTGAATTGTATTTGTCAACCAGTTGTTGTAGCATAGCTCTCCACTTGTAATTTCCATTCAACGTAAATCCTTTCCACATTTCTGTCTTCAACGTTCGATTCCAACGCTCGACTATGGTTGCTTTCAATACACTGTATGTTGAGTAATGATTTATTCCATGCTTTTTCATAAGCGATTGGAAATCACTATTATAAAATTCCTTGCCATCGTCGGTCTGTAGATTTTTCGGACATCTCCCACTCTTCAGGATTTTCAGCAATGCAGCTGTCACTTCCTTGCCTGACTTGGTTTTCAGGGCTATTGCCCAGCCATATTTCGACAATGCATCAATAACTGTGAGAATGTAGTGGTAGCCTGCGTCTGCATAGTTTCTCATGTCTACCAGGTCTGCTTGCCAGAGGTCATCGAAGCCTCGTATTATTACCCGTCTACGTAAAAAGTTCCGTCTGGCAGGCACATGCAACTCTTCTACCAATTGCTTCTTCTCCTCACTACTCATAATTATTCCACTACGTGTTATGTTTACAGCAGGTCACCAAGCACTGGCGGTAGTATAAGTTTCTTCAAGGCATAATTTATATCGTCTTCTCTATTCTTCTCATTTGCAAAATCTTTTTTTGCCAGCTGATTAGAGAAATATTCTACAACAATTTTCAATCCAACAATCATATCATTTCGTAATTCCTTGTCTTTTCGATCCAATTTATAATCATTATGATCGACTTTATCAACCAATTTATCGATTCTTATACCAATTTCATCAATTTCATCGATTTTTTTCATTAGAGTTGTAAATTTTTCCTCAAGAATGTTACATTTTAGGTAATAGTGAGTTAGCTTCTCACTGTATTCAAACAATTCTCTCATTAAGCTATCACGTACAGTCATCGAATTACGTAACAGAGCAGCCATATTCACCGCACTTGTCTCATCCGTAACATCACATTCTAAGTTTGAAATTATTTTCTTCTTGGCATTAAATGCATTCTTTTGTTTATCAAACTTTAACGTATCATTATCAATTTTGTGGAAATAATTTCTCACTTTACCGGTATTGAAACCAGCTCCAAATTTATTTATTGTCATAGTGAAGTAGTACGTGGAACTGAGAAAATCTTGAAACTGCAATCTCTTTTATATAGAATAACGCTTTCTTCTCTTATTTAGATCCTGCCAATTTGTAACTATTATGATCGATTTTATCATTCAATTTTTCGATTCTTTCATCAATTTCGTCGATACGTTTTTTCAACAGATTTGTCATTTTTTCCTCAAGAATTTCACATTTTAATGCATATTCATTCAGCTTCACACTATATTCATTCATTTCTTTTGTAAAGCTATCACGCAGTGGTGTCAAATTACTCATCAGAACACTGATATTCACCGCACTTGTCTCATCAGTAACATCAGATCCCAAGTTTGAAATTATTTTCTTCTTGGCATTAAATGCATTCTTATATTTATCAAACTTTAACGTATCATCATCAATTTTGTGAAAATAATTTCTCACTTTACCAGTATTGAAACCAGCTCCAAATTTATTTATCGTCATAGTGAAGTAGTACGTTGAACTGAGAAAATCTTGAAACTGCAATCTCTTTTATAAGATGATACCTTCTTCATGGAGCTCCTCAATTATTGACTGTATCTCATTATGGTGATTCGTATGACCAGCAGCAGATGATGCAATTAATAGTTTTAATCGCTCGACCAGTTCGTTTGGATCGTTCCAATGTACATAGCTCACGGGATTATTATTAACACGCATATATCCCTTGCCTTGTACAAGTTTTGTCTTCGGTGGAAATAATTCACTAATTATTTTCTTCCATTTATGTCCCTTATTCCCACGAAGCTTTCCTGTACTAATGTTATCTGCTCTGTGCACATTAGTTTGAGAAAGAATACTTTTATATGTGTCTAAATCATCTTTAGTATAATCTTCAGGTTCTTTCATGAAGATCAATTCAAATAGACCTTTCGTGCCAGGATAATACTCCTTATCGATAATAATAAAATTACTGTAATCATCAACATTAAAAGCACATTTCGCAAGCCACATTTTATTCGTCACTTTATCTAACTTAACTCCAAAATTACTGTCAATTTTATCCTTAGCATTATTCGTCAACAATTCTATATATTTGGATGCAATTGAACCAGACTTTATCGTACTTCGATTAGCATCTTTTACATCCTCGATGGATGTATGCACAGGTAATTCTATTTGTCTCGCTAAATCTTGCGTGCCATATTCATTATTCTTCTTCACCTTCTCCTCCTCCTCCTCCCCCTCCCCCTCCTCCTCCTCCTCCTCTTCATCATCTTCCAGAGAAAGGTACTGTGTTTCGTGCGACTGTGGATATTCCTGCTCATCATCCGATGAATGACCTTGAACGTTAATTCTGGAGCTGCGTATGAAATCTTTCCGCTGTGGAGTCGATGTGAGATAAGACTTTCTTCGTTTCATCGGAATTATGAAAGATTCCTCGTGTGAGAGAGATCTCTTTATAGGTTCCATTTTCATCTCATGTTTCGGTGCAACGAAAATTGCTTGATTATTTTCGGTGAGCTTCTTTAATGGTTCAACTATTGGTTTAAAAGTTTCATTTAAACTGTCTTCCATCATTACTCTGTCTGATTTGAGTGCGCGATATTTTTGACGAATTACTTCACTTGCCTCAGCAATCTTCTTTAGAAGCTTTTTCTCCTTCATTTTGTAAAGCTATTCTCTATTCAATATATAGACTTGTTCAACGTTCAAGGTTAAACTAACATTTTTGACCATTAACATCACTCTTTAATCACAGCATATTTATTGAAACCCTTTCGATATCGTCCATTTTGCATTGCACTGTCTTTATCAATTACTAAAAATCCATAATCACGCTTCCAACAATTTGAACACAATTCATAAAATTTTTCAAACGCCATATCTGTATTTACATGTTCGTTATATATATGTTTTAGGTTAGTTCCATCTTGTTTAAAAATAATTAAAAAATTTGCATTATCACGTATTAGATGTTTTGGTATCCTTGCATAAGTCTGACAAAGATAAAAGCAATCAATCTTAGAATGTCTACCCATGGAGAAGTAGTCTCTTATATTGTCTTGCTTATCGGTTGCAACATCATCAAATATGAAAATTGAATTTGGTAGTGCTTCAGCTACTTTTATAACCTCACTATTATTAGAAAATTGGAAATAACTAATTTCTTCATTGTCCGATAATAGTCGCTCCAAGTATCGATATTTTGGTTGCTGCAACGATTTTGAATAAACGTATAGGTTTTCAAATCTCACACCCTGAGGGCTTTCTATAAGGCTCAGCAATACATTTGTTTTTCCACAATTTGAAGGGCCACAAACTATACAGCGTATGGTTGATGGGAGTAGAGGTCCGTGACGTCTCATGCATTTATCGGTTGTTCGGTAATCTATATTAGAAACACGAATACCGAGCGGCTGCTTTACGAAGTCCATGACTGAAAACTCTGTGGTCATACAACCTATTTATAGGAATGAAATGAATTGTTTGATCAGTTCTCATCATGCCGTTATTAGTGTTAGATGTGTCAAGTTTGGAGGTATTAACCGCTGAGCAGTTTGAATACATACCGAAAATTTTACTTTTAAAGTACTTTCCGCGTAGTATTCAAGAGGTTTGGAATAAATTGCCTGAACATATTCGTGCAGATCCTGAAGTACAACAATATCGCTGGTGTTTTAAACATCATAATCTACCTAATACAGATCACATTGATGGACCGCTCCCTTCAATAAAAGATTGCTGGGCTTGTCAGCAAACTCTGTGTGAGAAACAGAAAGAAAGTTCCACATGGTAAGCTACGGTTGTGGAACTTTTTTCAATAAAATACTGAATAAATTACCGTTCGAAGTACACATACCTGGCTACAATTATTGCGGACCAGGTACTCGACTTCGAGAACGGTTAGCACGTGGTGATCCTGGTATAAATCCTCTAGACGAAGCCTGTCGTGAACACGATATCGCATATTCAATATATAAGGATCTGCCACCACGTCACCAGGCTGATAAAGTTCTTGCACAGCGTGCACGAAAACGTATCACTGCTAGTGACTCATCTTTACGTGAACGAGCAGCTGCAGCAGCAGTCTGGGCATCCATGAATGTAAAACGAAAACTTGGCTTAGGCCTACAAGTGCATGGAAGAAGCATGAAGAAAAGAAAAATTCGTGTACCGAAGAAACGAGGAGGTTTATTGAGGAAAAAGCAATTTACTCAAAAAAAAAAACGGGGGGGTTTATTACCTCTGCTCCCACTGTTGAGTGCAGTGGGCGCATTAGCTGGGGGCGCAGCAGGTATAACAAAAGCTGTAAACGATGCGAAAGCATCCAAGAGACAATTGGAAGAGATACAGCGTCACAATCGTGTAATAGAAGGCAGGCGTGGACATGGTTTATACCTAACCCCTTACGGACGAAGGGGAGAGGGTTTGAAAAGGAGGAAAAAAACCTCGCAAAAAAAAAAAAAATAAGCAACCTCCCGAAATCTGGAGCTACTAGTAATATTCAATTATTACATGCATGTCAGGATATACCACATTTTCGAGGAGTTTTTATGCGCACATCTCTACCGCAAACCGTACTATGCAATGAGTGTGCAATCGTGAATCTTGATGAAGATAAAGGTTCTGGTACACATTGGGTTGCCTACGTTAAACGTAATAATTACGTAAAGTATTTCGACTCCTTTGGAAATTTGAAACCTCCAATTGAACTTTTAGATTATTTTGGTCCTTCTGCTATAATCTACTACAACCACGATCAATATCAATCGTATGATACAAGCATATGCGGTCAGTTGTGTGTCAAGTTTCTACGTGAACAATGTCTTTAACGGTTACGCTGTCTGACCGCGAGTCCATATTAGAGGCAGATTTTTTCCCACCGATCAATCTTCGGGAGGAGCAATATGAACTTGGTCTCGTAGACTTTCAGAGCTTCAATTCAATCGCTAATGTTGATGAGTCGAACAATAAGTTTTACTACGATACTGAAGATCTGACTATACCTACAGGTTGTTATGAATTGAGTGCTATAAATGATCTTTTGCGTACATTGATGCATGAGGCGGATAATGAAGATGTCATTATTCTACGTGCTAATAATAATACGTTGAAAAGTGAAATAAAGTGTAAATATCTGATCGATTTTACAAAACCTAATAATATAGGCTCTTTATTGGGTTTTTCGTCAGATCGAATTATTCAGCCGAACACTATAGCCGAATCAGACCAGCCCGTAAACATTATAAGGGTGAATATTTTACGAATTGAATGTAATATTACTGATGGTGCATATACAAACGGCAAACCTCAACATGTTATACATGAATTTTTTCCAAGCGTGCCACCAGGCTATAAAATCTCGGAAACACCGAAAAACGTCATTTACTTGCCAGTCATTGTGAAAGTAATTGACCGTCTTACTTTGCGCATTCTCGATCAGGAAAACCGTCTAGTAAATTTCGGTGGGGAAGAAATTACAATTCGATTACACATTAGAAAATGCTAATTTACAAGAATACTTATAAATCACCGATACCAGATGAGCCTATCATCAGTCCAACAGTTGCTGCAGGAGCAGATACATTGGGTGGGGATTACGTTAGAAGACCGCTAACAAGAAAAAATATAACCTTTCTTCAATCACTGGGTTTCAAGGTCAGAAATAAAAATGGACCTGTTGGACGTAACCGCACAACCTGTGTACGACAATCGCATTACTAAAATGGAAATACATGCTTACAATCCGTATGCAAATGCATCATTGGGAAATAGTGACGAAATTCGAATTCCAATACAACAGCAAGATTTAATTCTTCTACCATGTGAGAGTTACCTATACATAGAGGGAAAATTAATCGAGGGCACTCGTGCTCAGGGTGCAACAGTTCAAGATACAGTGGGACTTGACTGCAATTCCATGGCATTCTTGTTCGATGAAATTCGCTATGAATTGAATGGTATTGAGATTGACCGCAGTAAGAATGTGGGTATTACTAGTTCCATGAAGAATCTCATTTCTCTGACTGGGGAGGAGAGTACGAGTCTACACCATTCAGGATGGTTTCTATCAGATTATAAGCCTACGAAATATTTTAATTTTTGCGTACCACTGAAAATGCTGTTGGGTTTTTGTGAAGACTATAGAAGAGTCATAATAAATGCACGTCATGAGCTCGTTCTCATTCGAGCGCGTAATGATACGAATTCGATATATTCTTCAACGAAAATCACCGACTCCAAAATTGATGTTCAAAAAGTGCAATGGAGAATTCCTCATATATCATTGAATGAATACACAAAACTTCAATTTCTACGTATTATCGACCAAAACAAAAGCCTCACCATGGCTTTTCGATCCTGGGAACTCTACGAATACCCGCTTCTACCAGAAACACAGAGGCATACGTGGGCTGTAAAAGCTGCAACACAATTGGAGAAGCCTCGATACGTTATTCTAGCATTTAGAACAAATAAGAAGAATACGCAGCATATGAAGGTGCTTGACTTCGATGATAGTTTTGTTCGTGATATTAAAGTCTATCTTAATTCTGAATTTTATCCGTATGATCGACTTGATACTGATACTGAAAAATCACGATTTTCTGTACTATATGATATGTATGTTAAATTTATCCAATCCTATTATGCTGGAGAAAAACCGTCGAAACCAATGCTTGATTACAACAATTTCTTAGAATATGGCCCTCTCTTTGTCATTGATTGTTCGCATCAAAACGAATCTATTAAATCTGGCACAGTTGACGTTAAAATAGAGATCGATTGTTCTAAAAATATTGCAAGTAATACTACTGCGTATTGTTTAATTATACATGATAAAATTGTTGAATATAACCCGCTTACAAGTATTGTTAGAAATGTAAGTTAATCGTTAATAGTTAGTAATGTAAGTTAATCGCTAATAGTTAGAAATGTATGTTAATCGCTAATAGACTATAGTTAAGCTTATCATTATAATGAAGGAAAAAAATAATAAATAAGATATAATAATCATTTATTTGTTTAAATTATTCCTTACAAATGTTTTCTAAATTAATCTTTTGAAATTTGACTAACAATTGCAAATGTCATATTATTGTAATTTCCACCATGATACGTGAATGTTAATATTTGATTTGAAGCTGCATCTTGAAAATTCTTGAATTGTTCTGGTTTTTCCAGTAATGCCATCATCCTCGCAGGCAAGAAGAACCATTCCTTCGTAAGCAGCTTTGCTATTATTCTCTCCCCATATTTGGTTTTAATTTTCGATAATTCAGTTATTCGGTATGACCCCCCAATCTCCAAAGTATTCAGTTTTATAAAAGTTTTTGGTTCTACAGTTGCGAGTTCATTAATCTTAGTTAAATCCATTTCTATAATAATAAAATAATATTAAGAATAGAGAATAACGTAAAAAAGAAAAAATAATTCTTACCTTCTAAAGATTATCTACGACAATTACGTGACAATAAAAAAATATTCTATCTGCAACGTGAAACTGGTACTTTGCACTGCTTGAAGCTTCAATACTGCTATTACACCACAATAAAATATTATGACTGCAGCGTTACAGACTTGAACTTTCGACTGCTTCACGCTTCTAATCGAGACTGAATGAAATTTCCTAATTGCTAGCGTGGGTGACTTTGAATAATATCCTAGGAGGGAATAAGATATACACACTTGGAAATTGAGAGTAGGGGAAGTGTTGCAGGCAAACGAACCTTGGGTGGCTTTGAATAATATCGTAGGAAGGGATAAGATATACACACTTATTGGAAATTGAGAGTGGAGGGACTGTTGCAGGCGAATGACATTTTTGATGGGTTACTCACTCATGATTGTAGATTTCAAAGAGAATTCATTATTTTAAACCTGTTGATACATGTATTCTTTAGATCAAGCAGTTGTTAATTAAAATAAATAAATCCATTTAATTATATACACGTTCCTTATATAAAGTGACATCAGTCTAGAATATAAACTTTTCATTGTTTAAAAGCAAGTCGTGAGATACACGTTCTTCAGATCAAATAACCGTCATCTAAAACAAATATATTTAATTCAAACGTGTCATAACACGTACTAGATGGTGCAGATAGTCACGTTCCTCAGATAAAGTAATGACAGTTTAAAATATAAACTTTTCATTATTTAGAAACGAGTCGTGAAATATACGTCCATTATTACTTGGGTTGGGAATACTAGCATCTTAAGGACATATCCTGAGTGCAGCTTAAAATTTACGAGCGCATCAATTGCTTTTCGACAATCTTACGTCACACTGTGACTCTGTTTAGCACGTGGGATCATTTGTCTGCTCTGCTTGCGAGAAAAGTCTTGAGAAAAAAATAGCTAGAGGCTGAATGATTTGTCTGGTCTGCTTGAGGGAGGACAAGTCACGAAAAAACAGCTAGAGGCTGGTTTAGAGGGTAAAATATGGTCAGAAAGTATCGAGCGCATCAATGGCTTCTTGACAATCTTACTTCACAACTGTGACTCTGTTTAGCACGTGGGCTCATTTATCTGACCTGTTTGTGAGAAAAGTCTCGAAAAAAAAAATAGCTAGAGACTGGTTGAGAGGGTAAAATATGGGCAGAAGGTATCGGGTCAGTTTTAGAGAGCCCTGGGAAAGCTCATAGGAGGAACATTGGGTGGTCCCTAGAATTTCACTCCCCATTGTTTCGCAAAAGGAAAAATAATGTCTGTTAACTATGTGACATGTAGAGCATGCTTACAGGAAGATGTAATGAATAATCTATTCATTTATAATATGCTTACAGTAATTTTTATTCAATATTCAAAAGATTTAACATATAATACTTTTATTCAATATATATATATATATATAACTAAAAAGAGTTTTAACATATAATATTTTAAAATATCAAGCTATTCTTCTGCCCTTGCTACCTCCATCGTTGTCTCCTCCTCATCCTCCTCCTCCTCCTGCTCCTCCTCATCTTCCTGCGGAATTATCCCTGCCTCTATCTCAATCATTCTGATACCTCTCATCAACAGTTGTATACAGCGTGTTACTGTAAAAAATCATCAGATTTTAGAAAAATGTATGATGCAATCTCATTCATAATAACTTACTATTTTCATACTCCATTCCATGCGTCTCGATTGTTTCTTCATTTACCGCTTGTGATAAATTTTGCATAATTTCATCTATTATTCTTGTAATTATATGAATTACTGGAGAATTCTGTCTATACGCTAAATTAATAATCACTTGATACTGCATATTTTTTCACTTTATATTTATCGACAGCTTGTATAAGAAAAAAGGAATCTGTACCCAAGGTTCAAGAAAGGTATAATGTGAAATTAAAAGAAGGACCCAAGGAGGAAAATAGTAGGAGGGAATAGAATGGGTATGTGGAGGGAAAAAGACCCTTCAATGGTGTAGAGGTAGATTGAGAGGGAAGAAAAATGGTTAAATGTGAAATCAAGTTAAATGGCGGGTCCATAGTAGGAAAATAGTGGGAAGGTCTAGGATAAGTATGTGGAGGGAGAAAAGACCCTCCGAGGGCAGGACTAAGAAATCAAAAATGGCAGTCCGTAAGATGCTTAGGACCCCTAGCGGTGTAGCTGCCCCAGTAATTTTCGTGATCGCTACCTAGTGGAGAAAAAAGAAACTTTTTCCTCCACCAACTAAAATACAAAAAAAAGTTCTCTGGGTAACTGTCAGGATAACTAACCATCCGGGCCCTAGGGTGATGGGAGAGGGGTAACCCTTAGGGAACTAGTGGACCCGTAGGATAACTAACCATCCGGACCCTAGTGACATGGGAGAGGGGGTAAGCCTTAGAGAACTAGTGGACCCGTAGGATAATTAACCATCCGGGCCCTAGGCTGATGGGAGAGGGGTGAGAGACTCTAAGAGAGATAGAGAGGGTGAGAGGGATCTCTCTCTCTCTCTCTCTCTCTCACTCCCCATAGCCAAAGCATTTCCTCCGCACACCCGCACCCTCCTCATCACCCAATAAACCCTAGCTCTTAAGAAGACACTTCCCCCCGCACACCCGCACCCCCCTCACCACCATGTCACAGGAACCCAAGACACTTCCCCCGCACACCCGCACTCCCCTCACCACCGTGTCACAGGAAAACCCAAGACACTTCCCCCCGCACACCCGCACTCCCCTCACCACCGTGTCACAGGAACCCCCTAGCTACCACTACTTTTCCATTTAAAAACCATTGCATTGAATAGTTATTAGAAGCATTAGATTATTTATTACAATGGTATGGAAATATAAGAATGTTTTCTATTTTTTTGTTACAGCCCGAGCTTCTAGTAGGGGCAGCAGCAGGACCCATTATTATAGCCGGGTCAGGGAAGAATACCCTAGCCGGGGAAGGCCCCGTCAACGTCCTACGGGATATTTTATTTATTATGACTAAATTGTAAAAAAAAAAATAAAAAAAATTAAATGAATTTCTAAAATGTATTTATTTCATGAACCCTCTTATCCCTATATTATTTCACAGAAGGAGCACACTTATAGATCTCAAGAATGCAGATAAGAAGGTTTGATGAGCTCCATTATAGTCATTTAAGAATATAATTTACCAGCATAGCCATGAGACCCAACATTTGATCGTAGCCTGAATTGATTACTATAAATAGCATCTATTTGTTCATTCGGACATTTTACACCAGATTATGGCCGAAAAAAAGCCGAGAAGCAAGGAAAATTGAGTTATTTGCCTCTCAATATGTGCTTAAAGTCAGATTTTTGATTCTCATAGTGTAAAACTCAATTGCATGAATATTTCAATTCCAATGCAATCAGAGGGTATTTTTATTATTATTACTGACAATTATACCTGAAATAGCAAAAAAATCCAACCGGAAGCGGCTACGACACTCCACTTTCCCATTAAATGTGTTTGAAAATGGACAATTTTAGCCATTTCTAGGCTGGATTTTGCAACATAGCTATGAAAGTCAACTTTTGGTTCCAAGGTGATTTAATGATCATTTATAGCATGTATTTGTTCATTCGGACATTTTACACCAGATTATGGCCGAAAAAAGAGCCGAGAAGCAAGAGAAATTGAGTTATTTGCCTCTCAATATGTGCTTAAAGTCAGATTTTTAAAGCTCATAGTGTAAAACTCAAATTTAAAAATCCTTTATTTTAAGTGCATTCTGGATCAATAATTATTTATTTATCAACAATTATTCATGAATTTGCAAAATTTTCAAGGCGGAAGTACCTCCTACACTAAAATTTTGCATGAAACAAGTTTGAAAGTTGTTAGTTTGAGCTATTTCTTGACATTGTATTTTACATTGTAATATTAGGGCGCAATTTTATTTCCTGCCATTATTTTGGCATATTTTTTAGGAGATTTCATTCGCTTATAGGTGTACCATACAAGAAAGTAACCGAAGAAACATCCTAGCCGCCCCACATTTTCATTTATTAGGCTCTCATCATAGAAATTATGTCAGATTTTTGCATTTCATAGGAAATTGATGAATTTTGGACAATTTTCTGATGCTTGCAAATCCAAATCGCCATCGGTACAGTGATGTTGCAAGAAAATGGTCGAGTGTTTACCTCATTTTTAACCATTTTTTCAAACTAATCAATCTCATGTATTCTCGTATAATTTTTTATTTAATTAATTTTAAATGTCACACTTCAGTGATCATTTTGTGCAATATAATAAGGGTTTTTTCTTTCAATTAGTTACACGGATAATATTATTTCTTTGTTAGTTTTATTTCATCTCATAATAATTTTTTATATACAAAAATTTTTTACAATTTTGAGGATAATTGTTAAATTATAGTAACATTTAATAATTTTCCTGTATTATAATTGTCAAAAAATAAATTTCTCTTACGAGCGCATCGAGCCGGCCGACACCCTTGGAAAAGGAGTTTCGCGCGGCTCGTTGGCTAAACTTAGGTGAAATAGAGAGCGAAAGAGAGGTCCGAGAAAAGTATATTCATCCCTCTCGTACTCATACCTCACCGGAGCTAACCGAACTTCAACGGCGAAAGCCGAGACACGCACGTATCGATGTAGCTGTGTGCGTGACCAGCGAGCGGCGACAGTAGTGGGGTTGGCTCACCGATGTACCGCTGGCACTGTGTGCGTGCTAGCTAGTGGCGGCGTGGTGGGGATACCGAATTCCCACAAGTTAACATCTCTGGCCGCGAAGGCATAATTATCTGAGTAAAATTTTTCGGACTGAATCGTCACGGGCGCCGCCTACCGGAGAGGATTGTCGTAAAGCCCCGCATGAGCAATCTCCCGTTTCATCTCTGGGGATACTACGTTTTGGCCATTAATCTTGAGTCTTGGCGAGGGGAAGTTAGAATCAGAAGGGCGAGGGGATTTCTAGGGAGTTTGTCCGTAGCTGTCAAATGGCGCGATTAACCCTCAATTTTATATCATCAACAAAAATAATATTTTCGGAAAACGATTGTGGAAAAGAAGGAAGACAAAATATATCAGATGAGTATAAATTAATAAAAAAAATGAAAATTATTGTGAATTTTTAAGAAAATATACTTTGTGGTTATTTTTTTTTTGTTACAGTTGAAATCCGGTTATGATGACTTTCAATTAAGGAAAAAAGTAATTATAGACTAATAAATGAAAAAGTATTAAAACATGAAGCACTTCTCTGTATGGCCCAGTCATTTCAATAATTGTGACTTAATGTTATAATAGTGAAAGTGTAAGCGATTAGTGCATATACAACAAACTCTTATTGTAAATTTAATAATCTTGTATATCAATGTTTTAATTATGATTATTTTAAATTAAAGCTAGTTTAATTAACATATTTTTATTTCATCCCTTTCTCAAAATTCTAAACACACATGGTAATTACCTATTCTTGTAGAACTCATATATTCGTTAAATTACATACAAAATTACAACTGTTTTATATTTGTAAAGCATAGCTGTTTGTTGCAATGATTTTTATTATTCAATGTGAGACAAATCGCATTTTGTTTAGGTAAATGTCTTATTTATCCGCCACATCCTTCCATATCTTATGCGACATTTATTTGGCTCTGTTGCACTATTTTCTTCCAGTCTATATCATATAACATTAATTTTCTAATCATTTATACATACACACAGATCTAATAATACAGCTGATCTGCAATTATTTTTGTAATTGTTGAAATGATTGTTAAACCATTATCTTGTTTAATTTGTAAAATGGACATTTGAATGATGCTATTAAAATTTGGCCACTTTTCTGCGAGATATGTTCTCATAATATTTGTGAAGATAAAGTTCTTTAAAAAGTATATGTATACTGCTGAGTTCATCTTGTTTTCAGCTTTAAATAGTTTTCCTACTATACGCATGGATATCTATTTTGAATATAGAATACATATTTCATTACATCCATTATGATATTGTTAAGATTAATAGAAAGATATCAATTCTTTGAAAATGATATATTATATATCTAGTAACTGGATTAATTAAGGTTTTAGAACAGATAAATTTCACAAACAAATAGGACTATCAAAATATGTATTATATATTGAGGAAGGATATCCAAATGTGAATTATTTGAAGCTAAAAGCAAGATAAATTCAGCAGTATACTTAAATGGATTGGAGAACAACATCCTCTCAAATTTAAAGAGAAGATATCCTATGGAAGAGATGCCAAACATTATAAGTAAAATAATTCAAAGGTCCATTCTCCAACTTTAATAGAACAATGGTTTACCAATCATCTTGACATTTATAAGATTAATTAGTCAATAGAATAGCTATATCTGAGTGTATATAAAAATAGCAAAAAATTATTGGTATATTTTGAAAACTAAAAGAAAGAACTAACAAGGCAAATAAATGTTACATAAGATATGGAAGGATGTGGCGGATAAATAAGACATTTACCTAAACAAAATGTGATTTGTCTCACATTGAATAATAAAAATCATTGCAACACACAGCTATGCTTTACAAATATAAAACAGTTGTAATTTTGTATGTAATTTAACGAATATATGACTACTACAAGAATAGGTAATTACCATGTGTGTTTAGAATTTTGAGAAAGGGATGAAATACAAATATGTTAATTAAACTAGCTTTAATTTAAAATAATAGCAATTAAAACATTGTCATACAAGATTATTAAATTTACAATAAGAGTTTGTTGTATATGCACTAATCGCTTACACATTCACTATTATATCATTAAGTCACAATTATTGAAATGACTGGGCCGTACAGAAATGCTTAATGTATTAATACTTTTTCATTTATTGGTCTGTAATTACTTTCTTCCTTAATTGAAAGTCATCATAACCGGATTTCAACTGTAACAAAAAAAAAATAACCACAAAGTATATTTTCTTAAAAATTCACAATAATTTTCATTTTTTTTATTAATTTATACTCATCTGATACATTTTGTCTTCTCTGTTATTTATTAAAATCCTTCCTTCTTTTCCACAATCGTTTTCCGAAAATATTATTTTTGTTGATGATACAAAATTGAGGGTTAATCGCGCCATTTGACAGCTACGTACAAACTCCCTAGAAATCCCCTCGCCCCTCTGATTCTAACTACACAACGCCGCGACGCAAGATTAATGGCCAAAACACGTCCGATTCATAGAGATGACAGCGCTGTGAATCACACTTACTATACATTTTGCGTGGTATATTCAATTCTCGCCAACAAACTATACAGCGTAGTATCTTCCAACATGGCGGACTTGGCAACGCTGATGCTGGTAGACATTGGATCCACTAGAATATTATTTTACACATAAAGAAGAAAACTCCGTTATATAGGAAGCGTCTTAATATCCCTTTTTATACCTGAATCGTCACAAACAAAGCAATAAAACCGCAACCCTTATCGTTTTTTTCGTCCTTCCTAAATATTGGAAAAATCCATCTGCAGCGCAGATGAGCAATCCGCGAGTTTCTCTTTTCCCAACCACGCAACATCCTAAAAAAATCTCCCCGTGACGTAAGCAGGTTACTCTCAGTCCAGAAAACATCTCCTAGCCTTCCCTACTCCTAGTCCCAAAATCTCCATGACAACGGAGCGACGCTTTCCGAAAACCAGGTTCGATTGGTCCAGAGAAGCGACGCGGGACCCCCTCTTTACCTCTCAGATAAGGGATGCTCCTTTAAAAACCCTGGACAACCCTTAGACGCTCTCTATTCTCTATTCTCTCGTACGCATTTTTTGCTCTTAGTTGTTGCTCCTGTGTTAGAATCTCGTATTCTTAGCTCTGTTTGTAATTTCGTGACGACGGAAATCAATCTTCAGAGAATAAGTTTAGCGCCTTCGAACCGCGGAGTTCAGCAAAAGTCAAATACCGAACTTACTATCAGCTAGTAACATTCAACCAGTGTATAAATCATTGTACGAGCAAATAATAAATCAACATAAAACCATCAACAACTCTCATCAATCATCTACCATCTCAATTCCTATCACGCATAGTGAGAAAGACGGTATCCCGAACCTATAAAATATCAACAAACCTCTTTACCTAAAGAGGGCAAAATCGTGAGTTTACGCCCATGAGAACGCACCCAGAGGGACAAAGAAGATCCAACCAGGCAGCCTTCATCAGGACGTAACAATCAGACAGATCAGACAGATTTGGCTACCGCATTGGGGTATTACTAACGTACTACCAACAGCGAACGGCATTGACGTAATTGAAGTGACAATAACTATTATCCAAAATAATTTTAATTTAAAAATATATAAAAAAAGATAAGCTGATATTATAGAAAGCAATTATATTTAAAATGACATAAGCTTAAGGCATATTTTTGAAAATTCTTTGATATGGATATTGTACAAAGTGATAGAATTAATATCAATAGACACGGTAGTGTCTCGACGGTAAGTACATAAAAGTAGGTATAGACGTGTCTATACCGCCGTCGATGCACTACTGTATCCACAGACTTCTATACAACTACCTAGACCGATTGCTTCACAGAAGGAACTTGAAGCCATGCAAAAGAAGGAGTGGGGATGGCAGCCATTTGTAAGTTGACTTTTTTAAACAGCACATACTATAGCGTATTAGTATTTTTGTATTAATTACTTTTAATTGAAGGCTGAAAGGAAATTTATATATTTCATGAACAAATAATACATATATTTATAAAATAAAGGGGTGAAATGGTTTTAAATTTAAAAATTTTATTTATTCAGATCTAAATAAAACCATTTTTGTTAAAGTGTGTCGTTTTCGCAATGGAGTTAAAATTTCATTTGTATAGAATTTTCCAAAAGAAAATAATCTGATATTTAAATACTTATGTGCTATTGAAACAATTAATGTTATTTTGTGTGGTCTCTCGTTATGTACATAATCTTCACATTTCATTGATGAAAAAATAGTTTCGTCTAGTGCAAACGTATTTTTAACTCGTATCAATATTATTTTTAACAAATTTTCTATATTTACATTTTTTAAATTATTCGACATAAACATTAATTCATTTTCCGTAAATTTAATAATTTTTAAAGTACTAGATGACGGTAAAATTAATCCACCGTTATTTACCTCATCCGTAAAACGTGAAAAAACAGAATTGTACGCATAAGTATGATCTGTCGCCTTTTTTTCCACTAAGTTAGCACAACATGACTGACATTTTATGAATTTGTTTATCTTTCTAACCACATACCCTGCAATATAATGTAAAATAAAATTCTTTAAATCACTATTATATTGTAGTTGTATATTATTAAGAAACTCTATCCTATCATCACAATCAGTATCGTTATCAACAAGTGAAATATCTGATAATAATTGGTTTATAGATTTAACCTTACGAGTCCACTTTATAGGAAATATTGAGCCAACAGCATCATTATTTAATACGTTGCAATTTCCATTTATCGATGCTGAAATTGAATTTTTTAACAAAATTTGACGTATTGCATTTTTAAATTGTAACACGTTCGGATTGTTATTAAATCCATATCTGCTACGAATTTTTGAAAAAAATATTTCATTGAAGTCTTGTGAAAAATAATAAGTTAGTAAGTATCTATAGTTCGGTTGCTGTAGTATACTTTTCGCTATAGAAAGTACTGATTTAATTGCAGAAGCAAAACCAATTATAAAAGTTCGTCGTGGTGATTTGTGTAACAACAGTGAATCTTGAGTATGTAAAGTAAATAAATAATTAATTTTTTCTACAAGTATTGTTTTTAAATAATTTAAATTCTCCTTAAATATAGGCTTTTTATACCCTTTGCCAAAAGGATTTCTAGAATTAAGGATATCAAAAATGCAGTCTATTGTTTTAATAAACTCAACTGTAGACGCAGAGTTTTGAAATTCTGACACACCAATATTATTTAAAAACTTAATGGCTTCTGCAACTGATGAACTAAGAGTCTGTGCAGCAAATTTAACTTTCATCTTATTCTGGCGCCATTGTACGTGGGATGAACTTAATTTGTTTTTAAATTTTAATGTAAGCTCAGTCTGCATACTATGCAATTCCTCTACAAACTTCCATTTAATAGGTCCCTTTTCACTTAAAAGAACACCATATTCGGCTAAACAATTTCGCGCTAATTTTATCATATGACACGGATCTAAAATAGCAAATACCTTACGCCCTTTATGCATAAAATAATTTTGAACTTCATTGTAATTATCCATTCGGAGTTTACAGCCTAATATTTCAAAAGTTGACAAATTTGTTATTGTTCCATCGCAGGTAATATTCCATACAGTTATTCCGATCTCAAATAACATGTCTAACGCAGTTTTAATTAATTGTGCCTGAGCATTCGCATTAATTTTATTAATGAAAAAGTGTGCTAATGGCCATTTCCATTTCCCACGAAGATTTACCAGAAAAAACACCAAAGCTTCAGTTGCTTCTTCTAATTTAGATTCAATATTAATTCCTTGACCATAGTCACAATATCGTTGATATTTATCCGTTGTTGGATCCCATATCCTTTGTTTGCGGATTGCCATTCCATCCAATATTAAAGAGCAGTCCTTGTCATTGATATCGATATTTTCCAATAATTTAATAACATCCTTGTAAAATCCTGCTTCTGCATTCACTGACAGCATCCAATTCCGTAGTGATGATGGATGAGGAAGTTTTAAATGTCGCCTTTAAAAATATAATAAAAATAGGTCAATAAAAAATGATAATAACAAAACAGCAGAGTTAAATAAGCCCAATAATCATGTTACAAGAAGAAATAGTCTATGATTAACATAAACTGTACAAAGCGTTTCAACGTTACCTTACTTCCAAACTATGCAGTTTTCTAGAAATCTTGGTTTAAAAGTTCAACAATTTTAGAGATAATTATTATACTTAACTATAGAATAATTCTAACCAAATATTGAAAAATTAAACAACTGATGTAACTACAGATAAGAGTTAAATATAATTACTAATCTACTTCAGTAATCAAGATATAATATTCATGTTTATAAACTTCATGCATAACTAAAACAAATAATATTTTATACAAATATTATTTATTATGATTGAAATAAGCATTAAGAAAGAGAGGCTTTTCAACACATTCAAAATCTATAACACATTAAAACACACCTGCAGAAATTATAAGCTTTAGGAGAATGGTAATAAAGCGTTAATGAAAATTCCTTTATTTCGTGACTATAGCGGTATGCATATGAGCTTTTATTCTTATTTCTAATTTCATTTTGGAATAAGGATAAGGGTAATCCATCAAATTCATGCTCCAGGAATCTAATATCACTTCTGTCTATCAAACCTTCTTTCTTCATCTGTTGTAGTAACTGCCTCAAATTTTTTATTTTTTTATCTTGACGTCTCACTTTTTGTTGCAGGATTTTAATTTTTGATTTTAATTTTTTCTTTGTAGGAGTGACATCCAATTTAATCTTCTTTCGTAAGGGCTCACCAGGAGTATTGTTTTCTTCCACTTCATTTACATATTCTAGAGGAAACACTTGGAAATTGTCCAGTGGTATATCCATCACTGTAGATTCTACAAAATTTGTAACAAAAAATTAAAATATATATTACACTTTCTAAATGTAAAAAATAATTAATATTTTTAAATTAACCTAACCTAATGTTTTATGGTGTGATTTTAAGTGCTCCTGTAATGTTTGTGATTCTTGCACACTTTGTGTTATGCTGCATGATATTTCATTAGAAGTTGCATCGATATAAATATTTTTGACAGAAATAGTACGAGCTCCTGATTGCAAGAAAAGAGATGGAACTGCATTTGGTTTTAGTCTCTGTACGTATGTATTAGGTCTATTCAAAAAATCTGATGACTGGAAATGTCTACTGCATATTACACTATGCTTTGTAGGAACCCAATTAACCCGATCTGCTGCATTAGTCCATTTTTCACACCTTTCGGTATCATTCAAGGGAAAGCTGAAATAAAATATTTATGCACAATTTTCAACATAGTGAATGTTTAATAGATTTAATAATTAAGATACATGATTTATTACAAAAAATTTGAAAAACTAAGAAATACACAATTTAATACTTACTGAAAAAATTGAAATCCTTTTCCTTTTGCGTAAACTGTTTTACACGCAGCCACTGCACATGTCATGGGCATTTTTAAAACATGAGGCGTCTTAAAAGCCGACTTACCTATTACAATTTGAGGTTATACATCCGTAAAATCATACACACTTTCGAAAAGTTTGTGTACATGAAGTCAATTTGCAGATGGCGGCTTAGCTTCAACTAGCGCAATAACAAACTATAGTATGCTAGCGGTCTAGGTAGTTGTATAGAAGTCTGTGACTGTATCTTATACAGCAAGATTGGCCGTCTCAATTTTTAAATCGATTTTTCTCCGTAAATGATACACTGCCATGATTTCAGTAAAGCTTTTCTTGAAATGGTTTGGAATAAGCTTTTATTTGAGCCCATGAACATCAAAATCGGTTCACGCAATCCAGAGATATCATACTCAGTTAGCTATATATATATCGAAAATAAGATTCTTCTTCATAATCTTCTCCAGTCAAAATGTATGTATGTCTCGGGCTGAAGTTAATCGCTAAAGAAAATGACGTAATTTTTACATACGCGACGACTAAATAATCGATATAATCGATAACTAATATGGCGACAACTGTTATATAGCTGTCAATTGAATGTCAATTGAATTGTAAGGTTTACCGGTATAACCTTAATATTTTTATAAAAATGAATTGGCTGTAATGATAGTGTAATAGTGTAATATAATCAAAACTACGGATAATTTAAGGGAGAAACATGAAGGAGTCAGCAAGATTATCAGATAAGTCACATTGTATTCAAAAATATGTATAAAATTTAATGTTCGGTGGTACTTTGTGGGATTTTTTTATTGCAGGTTATATAAAATATTCTTTATATGCATATTCCCTGTATGCAGCTCTGTTTTGAAGTCCTACCAATGCCAAATGCTCTAACAATTCTTGGAAATATCCTGTTATTGAAGAATGTAGATTGAGGAAGATTGTAAATGAAACAGAGAAGGATGAGGTTGTTACGTTAACTCATAATCAAGACACATGGTATTGTTTCAACAGCAATTAACATAAACGTTTTTAAGTAAAGTAAGTGCATTGTAATAAAAGGTTGTTTTATTAAAACAAAGTTATATATAAGGCACCATTTCATAGTTTGCAGTATGATGCCAAACCAGTGCCAAATAATGTATCAAATCTTGGAAATACCCTGTTATTGGAGGATGCAGATTAAGGAAGATTTTAAATGAAACAAATAATGTAACAATTCTTGGAAATACCCTGTTATTGGAGAATGCAAATAAAGGAAGATTGTAAATGAAACAAATATCATATATGCGTACAAATATTTCTGACTAAATTATAGTAACGCTTGTTTGGAAATTATGAAGCATTCCGATGAACCTTCATTTAGGTAGAGTACCAGTTGACTAGTGTTTGGATTTAAGCTATACAATATTAGATGTTTACAAAAGACGCAAAGACACCCAAATATTACAGATCTTTAGTCTCAAGGAAGTTAAGTCACCAAGCACTAAAGAAAATGGAGATGGGGTAGCATCAAATACTGGTAAGTAACTGAGATGCTTCATATTCCTTCAAATATTTATTTTCTTTGAGGAATTATAATTCTTAAATGATGAATTTGATTTCAGGCTTACTCATAGTGTTATCATTTAGTATTTTACAGTCACTATGCAAGTGTATTATAGCAAACAGTAATACTTGTGCTTTGACTTAAATACTTTTGGTACAATTCAATTAAAAATCCAATGAGGATTGTTCGCACACATACTGACTATTGGAGTTGGATCAAAGATTATGCTTTTTTCGCTCCTGTATTCTGAGACTTGAAACAGGCAAATATAAAAGCATTCAAAGATTGGCAAAGTAAGAATAAGCCAATTTTCAGAAAAACGTCGTCCATTGCTCAGCCGCAATTTAAGTATGAGATTTATTGGATGAAATTATATAAAATGCAGTTAATAGCTGCTGATTGTTTTTCTCCATTACCTATGCCAGTATTCAAGACGAGAGGCAGTATACTGGTCATTGGTATGGATGAAAAAATGCACGTTTATTCTCAATGGAAAAAAACTCAGTCTAAAAATTAGTTGTTTCGACTGCATTTTGCAGCACCAGAAATCAGACCAGTTTCAAGCGTATAGAATTTTACGAAACGAAAATTTGAGGACTTTGGCACAGGAAATGTTATAAGGACTACTCGCCAATGTATCTCCCATGTCACCTTTGTCAAGAGTTAGCAGCATAAAGGTGACAATGATTGGTGCTAAAAAGAAACGGCGTATGCAAAACGATAATGCCAACTTCGATTATATGCTTCATTGTAGCTTCTTTGAAGCTTTACGAATTGCTTTTCCAGTCTTGCCCCTGTATCACCTGAAGCAGCTGAGGGAGTTTCTGAAGTTTGGCAAAGTTAGATGTTGGTAAAAAGTCAAATGTTGATAAAACGAAAATTTAAATTAATTAAAATAAACATTTTATTTCATTATTTTTATATGTTGAAAGTATGTTTATTGATTATAAAAAATTTAATCATACTTTTATTATGGTGAAACTGAAAACATTAAAAAACTAGCCTAAGTATTAATTATGAAGTTCATTTATGCAAAATGCATTACAAATATTAATAAAATCAATGTGGTGACTGTGATATTTTTTCAAAATAAATATATATATTTTTATTAGTTAAGCGCTGCTGTTTCAAAAAATGAGAAGGGGGGAAAATTTCTTTAAAATCTGTAGAAATTAGAAGAATAATTTAATTTTTTAAATATTATACTCTTACAAAACGTAATGATATCCCACAAAAAACAGACTTTGCCTGTAAAAAAAGGCGGCAAGTACATAAACCATCTAGCATAAATAATATAGTAAAATTATCCAATTAAAAAAAGTAGTGAAATCCAAATATTAGGCAAGTATATTTTTTCACCTTAGCAAAAGTTAAATTTTCAACAAAAAAGGAACAACAAAGTTACTTGCCGGGCCCGTAATGTCCATGCGCAGTGAGAAAAAGAATCGTCTGTGGTTCGGCTAACTTCACTCTGTATTTTAACATGAAATTTGCTGTACTACGCTATAGCTGAATCTCACACACGATTCAATTTCCCACTGTGCATGGAAATTGCGGGCCCGGCAAGTAACTTTGTTGTTCCTTTTTTTTTCAAAATTTAACTTTTGCTAAGGTGAAAAAATACACTTGATTAATATTTGGATTTCTCTACTTTTTTTAATTGGATAATTTTACTATATTATTTATGCTAAATGGTTTATGTACTTGCCGCCTTTTTTTACAGGCGAAGTCTGTTTTTGTGGGATATCCCTTTCCGCAGCGTTTCCTCCAATCACCTTATCTATTCATTGCTATTGGCTATTTAGAATTCGAATTCTCTGTAACTCTTAACTACAGCTGTTGCTATTGTTAAAGTTAAATCGATATACAGAATTTTTTACCTGCCATATTACGGGTCAGTATTTTTAAAAATAAGTCATTTATGAAAATCTGCTTTAAATAAAAATTTCATGATTATGAACGGGATGTAAAATAACACTATTGATTTGATTTTGCAAGGTTCTTAGAAGATCTCATGAAAGTTTATTTAGTTGTTTCAAGCTTACCTAATTGTTACTATATAGACTTTTAACTTATTTCAAGAAATATGCAAAACACTATTATATATATAGTACATAAACTAGGCACTTACGGGCCACCCCGAGTCGAAAAATAAGCTCCATTTTAAACGTTTAGAACCTCTATTTCTTTGATATTTCAATTTACCGACAAAATTGAACACCAATTTAGTCCTACAAGATCTCAGAGTAGTCCTAGGAGGATGAAAATAATATTTAAATGAAACTTTTAACTCTAAATAGGATCTTCAAATCCTCCCTATGAACTCTTTTGAACCTCTGAGTACTCCGAGTCTTTGATTTAGTCCTGTAAAACCTAAAAGTAGTAGCAAGAGGTTTAATTTAGTGTAGAAAATTCGTCAGCACTTGTTAGAATCACAAAGTCCTACCAATATTCTTTTTACGGATTTGTTGCGATATGATTTAGATACAAGACATATTAAAATTATTTCTTGATCTAATAAATTACAGTGTAACGAAATTAATAGAAAACAAATTTTTAACGGTTAACTCTGTTTTATACCCGTTTATGTTTTTATATATATTAGAAGAAAAATAATAAATAAACAATTGTAATTATTATTCTGACTCATTTTTATTAATTGGCGAAGCTATATTATCAATTTTCATTGCTATATACGCAAACAGTAAGAATTTGTGTTATTGGAATCGCTTCATAGTCTTTGGATCTCTTGAAACGAAATATAACATATTCTGCAAAATTTTATATTATTTAATATTTTCCATTTATGATAAATGGATGTTAGGACTTCTGTTTATGATTAGCCTGATCAGTTCCAGATGATAATACGACATGTTGTTATAAATTTCTTCGAGAAAGCTTGATTATAAATTAAAATTAATCTCAATTAATTTTAATTTGTAACATAATAATTCTTAAAGAAAAATAATTGAGGAAACAATATTGATGTTAAATACAAGATCAAAAGATAACTCTTGTATATTCTAGAATAGCTGAATGGATTAAGTCGCAGGCTGCAGATGTGCATGAGGTTCAACAATCCAGGTTCGAGTCCCGGTCGGGAAAAGATTTTTCTAAAAATATTATTTGTGATTATTAATTAATGAACAGGTAGAAACTAATTGGAACAAGAAATAAATAAGTATAAATTGATATGTAATAGTGGTAATTTGAGAAAAGTATTTTTTGTTTAATTTTCTAATCCGTTTTGCCGGATCCGGCCGGATATCGTCCCTGATCAGGCCCAAACCTGTTTGTCTGATCAGTCTATCGTCAGCATAAGCGTTACATTTTTCTTCCGTGTCGGACGGGGCTTCCTTATACGGGCCGTATCAGAGTTACGGCATGCCGGACGCGGACCTTCTCCGAAACCTAAAGAAATTTCTGATCGGGAGTGCTTATAAACTCCGTTTTAAGCCTACACCTTTCTTTTTTGGACATAAGTAACAAGTTGAGGACCAAAACGGAGTTAAAATTGTATATAGGAATTAATGATAATTTATACCCAATTTAAGCCTTCATATCCTACATTGGTCGTTTATTTTCAGGGATTAGATCCAGTAGTGGGATTCTGTAACTCTTAGCGACAACTTTCGGTATCGTTAAGTCCAGTTACCGACAGAAATCGCTAAGTGCGATTCTGTAACTCAGAGTCAGCGATGATTGTCGCTTGTAATGTCGGTACTGTCGGTAACCTACCGAATCCTACCGAATAAACGTAACTTTCCTTTTTAAGAAAACTCTCAGTTCAATCTTAGTTAAGCGACGGAGTTACGAACAATTGAAGTTAATATAAATTGTACTAAACCGAATCATTTAGCTGAGAATTGATATTTCACTGAGTTTTTTATTGAAAGGAAAACTAATAATATCGTTGTAACTTAACAACGACCGAGATAGATGTCGCTAGAGGTTCAGCGGTACTAATATAAAATTTATCCGACGAATAACTTTAATAAACCTTTGCTTTTCCTTGCACGCATTCCACCAAAAACTCACAATGCTCGTAATAAATAATATATACCACATCAACTATTATATTGTGAGTGTTTTTGGCCTCAAGTGGGTCAAACCCCTTAACGACAGCTGTCGGTATCGCTAACTACCGACAGTTATCGCTTGCGCTAACGAATGAGCGATTCTGTAACTTTAGCTTTACGACAATAGTCGGTGCAACTCATATTTGTACGATAACGATAAAATTCGTTAAGGTTCTAGGGAAGCTGATAATATTGGTGTATTAATACCAACCGAAATAGGAATTTTTGTGTTACTTGACTATATCATTTTTGACTATAGCAATTCTTACTATAGCAAAATTATCATATTTTATTTAAAAGAAGTATTAAAACGTAAGTATATTTTAATTAAAATAAGTATTAAAAATTAATGTTTTAACATTTTTTTGAGTTAGACAATGTACAGTTAGTGCCTGTGTGCTATAGTTAAATAATACAATTAATTCTATATTTTAGAGAAAACCTCTGCATATATATATATATTTATTTTTAAATATAAAAATTGGAAAAATATTAAATTTTATTTCCTACGATTTTTACTGTAAGCCTTAATTTATAAAGAAAATTTATTGTAAGTACTTTTTTGTGATTTCTAAATATTAATTTAAGAAATATTTGTGACATTTATTATATTTACTTTCTCGGTAAACATCTACCGACGCCTATCACGGTCGTCGTTAAGTTAACGATAGAATTCGGTAGCGACCGCCATTTTTAACACCAATTATCGAAAACTTTGTGTTACAGAATCGCTCTTAGCGATATCTCTCGGTAACTCGATTCAATTACCGAAAGTTGTCGATAACTAGTTACTGAATCCATATAGACGGAAGTTACAGAATCGCTCTTTTCGTTACTGCAAGCGACAACTATCGGTAGTTAGCGATACCGACAATCATCGCTGGGAAGTTACAGAATCCCAGCACAGATCTCGGATCAAACTTACCGCAGTGTCGCAACTTACGAAAAAAAAATACTAGATCACCCTAGACTAATCCGGATCTAGTGAGGAGGCTTTCGCGAGAGTGAATCCGGATCCAGATTTAAGTAGAGTAATTAGGGCCAATTCAGGTGTGGAAATTTTAGCTGTCATCAGTGGCATTATTCTAATCAACAAAAGGTAAATATTAAATTTCCAATTTGTTTTGCTAAAGATAAAGAAAGAAGTATAATAATCATTAATAATTTTCACTTTTTATATAATATATTAATTTTCTTACATAATTTCTCTTAATAACATATTATTTACAGATTAAACAATGGATTATATGAATTTATGGAATATTTTATTTGAAAATGATGAGGAGGAAGATGATGTATAAATTATGTAAGAAAATTAATATATTATATAAAAAGTGAAAATTATTAATGATTATTATACTTCTTTCTTTATCTTTAGCAAAACAAATTGGAAATTTAATATTTACCTTTTGTTGATTAGAATAATGCCACTGATGACAGCTAAAATTTCCACACCTGAATAGGCCCTAATTACTCTACTTAAATTTGGATCCGGATTCACTTTCGCGAAAGCCTCCTCACTAGATCCGGATTAGTCTAGGGTGATCTAGTATTTTTTTTTCGTAAGTTGCGACACTGCGGTAAGTTTGATCCGAGATCTGAACGTAAGCGTCCTGACTGATCGGATCGGATCGAGCTCACGCGGAAGCCTCTGATCCATCTAGTAATTTTTTTTTCGACGTTGCATTCCTGCGGTTAGGTTGGATCGTGATCTGGATCGGATCACGAACGTAAAAGTCCTTAGTAAATCCGAACCGAATCCAAATCTGATTACTAATCGTAAACGCTCTTTGTAAATGATTATTTTTCAGGTTAAAATACAATGAAAATAATAGTAAATAATTCTTTGAATCGTAGTTATTTCAATTAATTATTGTGTCCTTTTGTATTATGAATTACAGGTTAGTACTCCTTAATTCCAACGGCATTTTAAATAGATGTTTGTATAATTAGCAATTTTATTTTTAATCAAATATTCCATTTTTGAATACTAATGAAATATAATGAATTTAGATCATTTATTTTTATCATAATTTATTACTTATAATGAATTATATTACATAAAAAACTTGTATTTAATATAATTTCATTTTAGTTGAAATACTTTTTATTGGTAATTTTATTTGTTCCTTAATGATAAATTATACTTGGCATTATATGTAATTGAAATTTATACAACAAAGTCACAAATCTTTCTTCGAGTTTAGAATTTTGTAAAGAACTATATTTCTTTTTGCATGAGAGTTGTTGGGTGTGTTATATGAATTTGTTAAACAATTTCTTTGTAATTAAGTTTTCCATGCAATTTATATTACAGAATTTGTAGAAAAGCTTCAAAATGAATGGAATTATACCAGAAATGGAACAAATTATAAGTCAATTAGAAAGAGGAACAATAGTAACTAAATTTTTTCCACGAAAAAGGCCTGAAAAGAAAACTCTTATGATTAAAAGAGAGACTAGACAACTTGTTTGGTCACGCAGTACTACATCACGTCCATTTGATGGATCAGGTATATATGATAAACTTTTGTATTCTGATCATATTCTGTTATTATTACAAGTAAATTGTAAATACTGAAACTGTATAAATGTATTCTGTAATGTAAAGACTGTACTGACAATTTACTTACAGTAATAATGGAAAATGGGCTATAAAATATACATTGTCCAGTAACTATTTAGTTTCAGCTGATAGACTTTATTAGAATACCATAAATAGCTAATTAGTTTCTTATAATACCATAGTTACTGAAATATATTGTAATCAAACTATTTTCTTAATAACACAAGTATCTCAAAGCATCGTAAGATTTAGGAGCCTTACGCAGATTGCACATTTAAAACATGTTCCAAAATTGAATATTGAACAGTAAAGATTCAAAAACTACCCTAAATCAATAGAAAATAAAATGTTGCATTGATATATTTGCATCTATTTCAATTGGAATACTTATATTCTTTTTGTTTGTTTTTATTATTAGTTTTTAACAACAGAAACTTCAACTTTTCATCCAATTTTAAATTTTGTTGAACTAGCTTAATTGTAAAAATATCTTGTATGATTTTACCATTTTCAATTATCCAGCTAATTTGAAGAAAAGCAAAGACAAATTAAATTTGTTGATTATGATTCTTTGCCTATAAGTTTATGAACATCCAGCAAATTATTAATATAAGTGCTTATAAGTGTTATGGACAGCAAATGTATTAAATAATTGGTTTAATAAAACATTAACATTTATATTTACCAAATTTATAGAAAATTTTGAGATGACACACCTATACAGTATATTTTTACAATAAAAAAAGAACTCAACAAATTGAATCAAAAGTGAAAATTTAATGTGATAAAAATTTATTATAAACAAGAAGGAAAGGAGTGTAATTCATAAGATTGGATTGGATTTCAGTCCACTAATGGCATATTTTATTTTATAAAAATTTTGAACTGTATTTGAATACACGATTCTTAACGATTACACCCAAGTAAACCAGGTTATTTTTCATATCTGTATATGCTACAGTGCACAAAATTTCATGTAATGTAGTTTGTATTAGTAAATGTAACATACTGGTATAGCTTTATTTCAGTATCAATTAGATAGATTGGATACATATGATATACAACGCAATGTTGTATTTCTGTATAATGTAATATATGCAGATATGTTACTGTAATGTATACTATGGATCTATATTGATAAATTTGGATAGATTAGATATGTATCATATGTAAAACAATTGCAATATTACTGTAAACATAAAAAATTAATTCCATGTAATTATATTTACTAGAATTTAATTAAAAATTCTTTACTTATTACAATATCAAACAATTTCACCTAAGTCTGCTGTAGAAAAGCCTGTTTTTCTGGTGGAACTTAAACTCTGGTACTATGATTGATGAATTTAACATTTTGCCCATTGCACTATGCACTTCAATGCATGAGTATAATTTTATTGAATATATACATTGTAAGCAACCATGATCAGAATATCTCTCGAATCTAACAAAGACTTTTGATTCTTACATCAGCCAAAATTTAAGTCTAGTATTTTCTTCTAATAACATATTTTAATTTTTATGTGCTTTGAAACAAGAGTATTTTTACATACAATTGGTTTTAAGATAGTAGTCTGGTTGTTTGGGTTGAAAAATTTTTTTTTCATATTTCGATAGTATATCAACATGAGAATATGGTGTATAAATTTTAAACTGATACTCAAAATATTAACAAAGATATTACATATATTCCAGAGCGCCGCATAATTGAACGCTGTAAGTTGCGCGACAGCTGCTAACAGTTATTCCTCACTATTATGACTCATTACCTTTATATTTCCTTGGAGTTTCGTATACCTTTTGATATACGAAAGGATATAAACAAATATACCCGTATTTGACACGTATGAAGAGACCAAAGGCTTGTTTTATGCACCGGGGATCGACAATTAGTGTGAGGATGAAAGTTCTGTTAGCCAAACTTGAAACACGTTTTTATCGAAACCGCGTTTTCTCGGTCAGCCCGAGGCATAACAGATTTTCTATTGAACCGATCGGGCTGAAATTTTTACAGGTAGTTCTACATATGTGTAATTCTGGCCGGAATCAGAATCATTTTTTTTCTTCCATTATTTTTCAAGTTACAGCCCAATTTACACTAAAAAAATTGTATCTTTTTTTTCGAAGTCCGCCATTTTGTTATTTTTAACCAAATTAATTTTTTCTAGTTTCGGCCAGAATGACAATCCTACTGAACAATAATCCGTTGCATTTTTTTGTTTGCGATTACCCAAACTGGAGATACCTCTCGGGCCAGCAGTACATGTTTTTTTTTCACCTACTTTGACCCCATATAATTTAAATAAAATATCGTAAAAATTCAAAAAAATATATTTTTGTAGAATTCAATATAGTATTAAGGGGATGCATTGAGCGACTCTAACACTCATTCAAGTTTATCTTCCAAACTATTAGGAATATGAATTTTTTTGTAGAGATTAAATTTACTCTTTTAACTGTACTGAAGCGCGCTACAAACTCGGTTTCTCAAAATTATAAAAAAATATTTCATAAAAATTATAAATACTTGTACTTGTGTTGGTCATAATAATAATGAAAATTAGCCCTTGTAGCGAGCTAAAGAAAAGTTCTATGAATAATTTGGGACCAAGAAGAAACAAATATACGTAAAAATGTGGACGATTTTTTTGAAAAACTAAATTAGTTATTGAAAGACTAGTTTTACACTGTTTTATCGACCGAAAAGTTTCACTGTGCGTTAGACAACGACAGGCCTATTAGCTCTCTCGCTTTAGAATGGGTACCCACTCTCTCCCCACCATTCCCCGCTAAACAAAGCAGCTCTCCATAGCGGAATGGAAGAACAAATAATTATTTGTAGATTTCAGGGTTAGGTGTTCAAAAATCCGGCGTCGTACCGCCCTTCCATATCATTTCTGACAACTACTATAAATTTCTCAAATCATTTTATCCTCTACAAGTCTCAAAAAAATTCAATTAGTTGACAAAAGCGTGACTCGTAGCAGCCGACGCTGATCGCTAAGTTGTGTAGCGTAGCGTATAACCTACGAGCACCAACAAACAGCAAGACGGCTGGCTAACGCTGCCTGTCGGTGTGGTTCCGTAGCGCAATGCAAAAATAAATAATTATTTCTAGGATTTAGGGTTAGGTTTTCGCAAAACCGACCTTGTACCGCCCTTCCATATCATTTCGGGAGACTACAGAAAAATTTTCAAAGTATTTTGTTATCTACAAATCTCAAATAACTTGATTCATTTGTCGAATGCACGACTCGTAGGAACCGACGCTGATGCGCTACACAACTTAGCGATCAGCGTCGGCTGCTATGAGTCACGCTTTTGTCAACTAATTAAATTTTTTTGAGACTTGTAGAGGATAAAATGATTTGAGAAATTTATAGTAGTTGTCGGAAATGATATGGAAGGGCGGTACGACACTGGATTTTTGAAAACCTAACCCTGAAATCTACAAATAATTATTTGTTCTTCCATTCCGTTACGGATTCACACCGACAGGCAGCGTTAGTCAGCTATCTTGCTGTGTGTTGGAGAGTTGATTTATTTAGCGGGGAATGGTGGGGAGAGAGTGGGTACCCCTTCTAAAGCGAGAGAGCTAATAGGCCTGTCCTTGTCTAACGCACTGTGAAACTTCTCCGTCGGTAAAACAGTGTAAAACTTGTTTTTCAATAGCTAATTTAGTTTTTCCAAAAAATCGTCCACATTTTTACGTATATTTGTTTCTTCTTGGTCCCAAATTAGTCATAGAACTTTTCTTTAGCACGCTACAAGGGCTAATTTTCATTATTATTATGACCAACAAAACTACAAGTATTTATAATTTTTATGAAATTTTCTTTTATAATTTTCAGAAACCGAGTTTGTAGTGCGCTTCAGCACAGTCAAAAGAGTAAATTTAATCTCTACAAAAAAGTTTATATTCCTAATAGTTTGGAAGATAAACTTGAATGAGTGTTAGAGTCGCTTAATCATCCCCTTAAGGGATAGAGCAGTTTGCTGCATCATTAGAAAAACAAAATGACTCGAAAATAGATTTTCAAGTAAGCCCATAGTCTTCTCTGTAAATTTAGACCTAAATGGAGAGCTTGAAGGATCCCTTTACAAATGAATAAGCCTTTTTTCATTTTATGAAGGGATAAACCACAAAATTAAAAATAATTTTTTGTTTATGCCGTAGATTGTCCATAGCTATTGCCCTTTTGCCTAGTACTTTTTACATATTGTCTGCCTAAATGGACTTGCCAGTAAAATTAGCCAGTTGCTGGTCAGATTCTAGTTTATGGTAGTAGTCTAGTAAATCGACCGGTTTTGCAGGGTATTTTTCGGGAATTTTTTTGACTACCTAAATGAATTGCAAAATCTGAAAATTGTATGTTATTAATACTATATTGAATTACACAAAAATATATTTTTTTAATTTTTACAATTTTTTATTTAAATTATAAAGGTTCAAAGTAGGTGAAAAAAAACATGTGCTGCTGGCCCGTGAGGTATCTCCAGTTGGGGTAATCGGAAACAAAAAAATGCAACGGATAATTGTTCAGTAGCATTGTCATTCTGGCCGAAACTAGAAAAAATTAATTTGGTTAAAAATAACAAAATGGCGGACTTCGAAAAAAAATGTACAATTTTTTTAGTGTAAATTCGGCAGTAACTTGAAAAATAATGGTTGAAAAAAATTGATTCTAGTTCTGGCCAAAATTATACAGATGTATAAAACAACCTGCTAAAATTTCAGGCCGATCGGTTCAATAAACAATCTGTTATGTCTCGGGCCGACTGAGAAAACGTGGTTTCTAGAAAAACGCATTTAAAGTTTGGCCAACAGAACATTCATCCTCACACTAATCGTCCATCCCCGGTAAGTACAACAAGCCTTTGGTCTCTTCAAAAGTGTCAAACACAGGTATATCTGGTTATATCCTTTCGTATATCAAAAGGTATACGAAACTTCAAGGAAATATAAAGGTAATGAATCATGAAAGTGAGGAATAACTATTAGCAGCTGTCGCGCAACTTACAGCGTTCAATTATACGGCGCTCTCGAATATATGTTATATCTTTGTTAATATTTTGAATATCGGTTTAAAATTTATACACCATATTCTCATGTTAGTATACTATCGATATATGAAAAAAAATCGACTCAACTAAACTACTAGCTTATGCTGACTAGAAGTTGATATGGTGAGCAAAAAGAAATATTTTACAAATCACCAAGCAAATCGTAATAAAGAGTAAAAGAAAAAAGCATAAGTATTTACTAACTTATCTGAAATCTTCTCATACCTAAGAGGGTGCCAAGACTGAATAATAATTTACAGCATTAACAAAAAATTATTTTTATTTTTGTTGCTTGTCTCTTCATAAAATGAAAAAAAGCTTATTTATTCTTAACGGGATACCTCAAGCTCTCCAGTTAGATTGAAATTTCTAGACAAGACTATGGCCTCACTTGAGAATCTATTTTCGAGTCATTTTGCTCTTCCAATGATGTACACAGTAAACTGTTCTATCTGATAAAACAGTAAGATTTCCAAAAACAGACAGAATACAATTTCTTATAATAGCTTTTTTAATATAATACTTATTTGTTGACTACCTTAGAACAATTCATATGTCGCGTCACCGAAAAGATAAAACGACTTGAAAATTAATCTACAAATAATGCATTATCTTTACCTAGAGTTTTCAACTAAATGTGTGCTACCGAGTATCCTTTTAAAAATAAGCAGAAAATGAATTTCATTAGCACCAGGATCATGAATGTAAAACATTATAGAAGATAATATTAATAATCGGCATAGTTGCGTGCGTGTGTGTATATGCGTGTACGACAATACGGATCGACAGAGAAGTACAAACTTCTTTTGTTTTTTGACGGGGTACTGTCAACGAAAATGAAATTAAAGTAATTTTTCCGTTGAATCAAAGCCCTGATATATTGGTTTATATAATTAATTTATCTCAGCAATGACGCTTTTCCGGATGTCACAGTATTGTTGTAGTTCATTCGCTGGTTTCACGAAAACTTCGGAAACTTTTGTATAATAAAGATTGTGCGAAACAATGTCCCAAGTTGGCTCCGTACCTCTGGTCAGAAGGGAAGGTCTTATTCTAGAATAAAATATTCAAAGCCAAAGATAAGAGGTAAAAGTAGTTTTTATTTAAATAAATAAAATGTACAAAAATATATTTACAAAAGAACCGCTAGACTAATGATCGACCTTCTAGGGAATTTGCTCTCGTCAACTTCTAGGGAATTTCGGTCTACGAAGATTCCCTAGAACCCCAGAAAGGAACGCGGACTTAGAAGCTCCCGGACTGGGCAATTTTCCCTGGAGTATTCCCCAGTAAAATCCCCAGCCACGGGAGGAAGCGAAATAGGAGAAGTGGTTTTAGGGAAGGGGAAGTCCCCTTACCCCTCGGCCTACTTCTCCTAGAGCTATAGTGGCTCCGAGCCACCCCAACCCCTAGGGTGAATGCTACCCCTCCCGCTACCCGACTCTTTCGAGAGCCCTGGACTTGAGGGTCGGAACACTGGGTCCGAGGTAGTCCTCGGAGGCAGTGTGGAGGGGAAGGAGAGGGTTAACTTCTCCCGGGCAGTCCCCGGAGAAATTTCCCCTTAGGAGGGAGGATATTGCCGCAGAGGGGTAGTCCCCTCTTGGTAGGCGGTGGGTGGTTGGGTGATACTTACCAAAGATCTACCCGTCGAGTTCGCCAGTGGAGGCGCTCGTTTGCTGGCCAATAGGAGGCGCTGCCGTTGAGGCGTCAAAAGAAGAAGCCGTGGAGGCGTCAAAGATGCTGCTGTTGCTGCGGTCAAGCAGCGGTCGAGCAAGGCTGAGGTGCGATGGGTCCTTATCAAGGACCCATCTATATAATTCCGCGGCACGAAACTTGCCAGCGAGAGGGCTGCTCGTGGCGCTGGCCACCTAGTGGTCAGGCGCGCAAGCTGTGCCGCGGCCGCGACGCGCCAGGGCCTGTAGACGCGCAAGCGCGCCGCGGTGCGAGATAGAGAAAGACAGGTGGAGCGGCTACACGCTGTTGGTCTAGCCGTCCCCTGTGAACGCAATAGAGACAGGGAGATATAGCAAAAATGTGGAATCTACTTCTCAGCATTGTTGCTCCTCCCGATCTCCAACAATGATTTTATTGTCAAAATGATACAGTCTCCTTTCTTATACAAATGGTGTTAAGAGATATGAGCTATGATTCTAGATGTGCGAAGGCGAAAGATTGCTTTAAGAAAGTCTTAATGATCAGGAGGACTGAAGGTCCTAGAAAATACGACTGATCGCTCTTAACTGTAGACTCGAACTAATTTTTGGGTCTGCACGTTTGGGGCTCTTATCCTCAAAGTGCAGCGTCAAACATTACCTAATATGGTAACGCTTTGTGGGTTCCAATGGTCAAATGCGTCATTGTTCTCGAACGTTCGACTGTCATCGAAGTGCATTGGCCACGTGTCGGGACTCAGCCTTGGCGACAATGTGAACGAGCTGCGTCAAGCGGTTCATGTTACACTTAGGAATTTATCGCTTCAGGAGTATTTATCCTTTACAATAAGGCTATTGATATTTTAACATATTTATAATAGATTTTGATTTATTAACTATGTTTTTAAATGATAATATTATTAGTAATATTAGTAATGTAATGTTTATGGTAGTAAGGGTTACCATAAAAAACAGACTTCACCTGTAATAAATGGCGGCAAGTACATAAACCATCTAGCATAAATAATATAATAAAATTATTCAATTAAAAAAAGTAGTGAAATCCAAATATTAGGCAAGTGTATTTTTTCACCTTAGCAAAAGTTAAATTTTTGAAAAAAAAATGGAACAAAAAAGTTACTTGCCGGGCTCGTAATGTCCATGCACAGTGGGAAATTGAATCGTGTGTGAGATTCAGCTACAGCGTAGTACAGCAAATTTCATGTTAAAATACAGAGTGAAGTTAGCCGAACCACAGACGATTCTATTTCTCACTGTGCATAGACATTACGGGCGCGACAAGTAACTTTTTTGTTCCTTTTTTTTTTTTTTTTTCAAAAATTTAACTTTTGCTAAGGTGAATAAATACACTTGCCTAATATTTGGATTTCACTACTTTTTTTAATTGGATAATTTTACTATTTTATTTATGCTAGATGGTTTATATACTTGCCGCCTTTTTTTACAGGCGTAGTCTGCTTTTTGTGGGATTTCATAACGTTTTGTAAGAGTATAACATTTAAAAAATTAAATAATTGTTTTAATTTTTTGACAGAATTTAAAGAAAATTTCCACACTTCTCATTTTTTGAAACAGCAGCGCTTAACTAATAAAATAATATATATTAATATTGAAAAAATATCACAGTCAACACATTGAATTTATTGATATTTGTAATGCATTCTGCATAAATGAACTTCATAATTAATGCCCCGGTTACTTGTTTAATGTTTTCAATTTTACTATAATAAAAGTTTGATTAAATTTTTCATAATCAATAAACCTACTTTCAACATAGAAAAATAATTAAGTAAAATGTATGTTTTAATTAATTTACATTTTCTGTTTATCAACATTTGACTTTTACCATCATCTGACCTTGCCAGACTTCACTAGTTTCATCAGCTACATGAGTTGATACTGGGGCAAGACTGGACAAGCAATTCGCAAAGCTTTGAATAAGCTACGATCAAGCATATATTCAAAGCTGACATTGTCGTTTTGTTATACCACGTTTCTTTTTAGCACCAATTACTCTCACATTTATGCTGCTAATTCTTGACAAAGATGACATAGGAGATACATTGGCGAGTCGTCCTTATAACATTTCCTGTGCCAGAGTCCTCAAATGTTCGTTTCGCTAATTTCTATACACTGTTGAAACTGGACGGGTTTCTGGTGCTGCAAAATGGAGTGGAAACCATTAATTTTTGGACTGAGTTACAATTGAGAATAAACGTGCATTTTTTCATCCACACCAATGACCAGTATACTGCCTTTGGCCTAGAGTACTATCATAGATAACGGAGGAAAACAATCAGCAGTTACTAACTCAATTTTACAGAATTTCATCTATTGAATTTCATCCTTAAATTATGGCTGAGCAATGGGCGACGTTTTTCTGGAAATTGACTTATTCTTACTTTGCCAATCTTTCAATGCTTTCATCTTTGCCTGTTTCAAGTAGCAGAATGCAGGAGTGAAAAGCCCAATGTTTGAGTCAACTCCAATAGTCAGTTTGTGAGCGAACCTTCTTTCTTGGTTTTCTAATTCAATTGTACCAAATGTATTTAAGTCAAAGCACAAGTATTACTATTTGCTATATTACACTTGCACAGTGACTGTACAATACTAAATGATAACACTATGAGTAAGCCTGAAATCAAAATTTTACCATATGATAATGTACATAATTAATAAATTCAATAATACCATTGAGTATACTAGTTTTCCTTAATCTTTTCAGATATTCAATTATTTACCATCTTCTCTTAATAATGTAGCCGTTAGACATAAATTACATTAGGGTTAGACAATTGTTAGTACTCGATTGAACATTTTTGCAGGAAATTATATGCACTTCAACCAAAACCATAATACCCCAATGCTGTTCCTGCAACCATTCCACTGTTTCTTCAGCCTCCCAAGAAAGTTTTTGTGTATGTGTCATCATGGATTATGTTGTATCTAAAAAACTATAGCTCATTGGCTTCTCTTTTCCTTTACTAGTAAACAGATATAACATCCAGTCATCAGCAGTTGACCACATTTGAAATTGCTGCTTCCATTGCTCAACCAAAACTCTATAATTGAATAAAACCGAAACTCTGTTTTCCAGCACTACTTGGTAACACTATCTTCTTTATCTATCTTATTATAAAAAGTAGTAATATTTTCTGGAACTGTAACTGATTCCTCTGTAACTTCAGTACAACCTTTTGGTGCTTGCATTTTTCCAAGAATTGTTATAGCATTTGGCACTGGTATGACTTCAAATCAGAGCTGCATACAAGGAATATATTTTTTTATAACCTGAAATAAAATCCCACAAAGTACCACCGAACATTAAAGCTTAATATATTATTCATTACAGTATTACTTATCTGATAATCTTGCTTACTCCTTCATGTTTCTCCCTTAAATTATCAGTTGTTCTGATTATATTACACTATCGTCACAACCGATTGATTGTTATAAAAATGTTAAGGTTATACCGGTAAACCTTACAATTCAATTGACAGTTAACAGAATCGCCATATTAGTTATAGATTATATCGATTATTTAGTCGTCGAATTAGTAAAAATGACGTCATTTTCTTTAGCGGTGAACTTCAGCCCGAGACATACATTCTGGCTGGAGAAGATGACGAAGAAGAATCTTAATTTTTGATATATATAGCTAACAGAATATGAGATCTCTAGATTGCGTGAACCGATTTTGATGTTCATGGGCTCAAATAAAAGCTTGTTCCAAACCATTTCAAGAAAAGCTTTACTGAAATCATGACAGTGTATCTTTCATGGAGAAAAATCGATTTAAAAATTGTGACGGCCAAACTTGCTGTATAAGATACATTAGTGCCTCGACGGCGGTATAGATACGTCTATACCTACTTTTATGTACTTGCCGTCGAGACACTAGCGTGTCTCTTGATTATTTTCATCTTTCATCAGCCCAGGCACTTTTTTATTAACCAATGTTATTTTATAAATATTATTTGTCGAATAATCACTGGTATCAAACATTGTTCTACAATCTCTTTTAATAGTTTCATAAATATCAAAATGTTTGATCTCGTAAATCAAGCTATCAGTATCCATATATAAAATTTTAGCGCAATCATTAAAGCTCGTTTTCATATAATTATGGTGAAAATCGTATAAACAAATTTTTGAAATATATAATATTGACATACCAACGTAAATGGGTTTATTAATCGTTACACATAATCTATTCATTTTAATCGCTATTAAGTTTTCATTAAAAATAACTCTACTATGAAAATTAGGTTTTGAAATATATGAATTAGCACCATAACGACCGTCCCATACAGTACACAATTTTACATCCACATGATTTCGTACATTTTCCATTGTTTTACCAAAAACGGCATTATTCATTAATTTATATAAGTTTTTTTCAAAATCATTATTAGCTTTTACACGTAAATGCGTGTTCAATTCAATGTAAACGTGTAACCATTCCTTTTGCTTAAATTGTAAAATACGATGTATTTTATCCAGTTGAAGACCATGTTTTAAGCATGTTTTCAACATTTTAATGTGTATAACGTATCTTTTCTTATCGTATAACGTTGTTAAAAGCTTATGTTTACTATTTAACGGTGATAAATCATGAGTAGAACAAAATGGTAAATCTATATGAGAATTATGAATACTTTGCGGATATTTTAAATCGACTTCTAATATATAACCTAATGTAGAATTTGTATCTATGTTATTAACATCAAAATTCTCACAATTATCAACCCATTTGAATTCCGCATATGGTAATGCTTGTGACATTGCCCATCCATATAAATTATTAACATCAAAATACATTAAATAAACATCATCCTTCATAGGATCATAAAGATCATTCATATACTTATTATTTGCCACAGAATGTCTCTTACAACATTGACTAATACCACCTCGTATACCTCGCTCAATAAACGTTACCTTATCAATATCTATTAATAGTTCTAGTTTTATATTTGTAAACTTTAACATTGCATCCCAGGTAAAACTCGGGAGAGTAAAATAATAAGCAGGATCTAAACCATAACTTGATAAACAATTCATTCTAAAAGTTCGAAATATATCGGCTAATAGAAGAACATCAGTTTTTAAATAAAGATCACTATATTCACCTAAATTTTTAATGTTAAAAATTTTCCTTACTTTTTTCGCATGTTCATATTCCTCTAATGTTATATTACATAAACTTAATTCATTATAAAAATCTTCATATTTTGGTAATGTAGTATCTTCAAATTTATCCCAACTGTCAAGATAATCATATGGAAATACACCTTTTTGCGTAACTAATTCAAACTCAGTATTATTCATAAAATTTTCTCTCACAATTTTCATATCACTTTTACACAATGTTTGCGATAGTTTACTAAGCGATACATTTAGGAATCTGTATGAATCAATAAATCGTATTTGTAATTTTTTTTTGTTTTCATGAATCTTAACTGTTTTCATAATTCCAACATATCTTTCAGTGTTTAAAGCAATTACTTTAGTAATACCATTTAATAATAAAGCTACCTCTTCTATTAAAAAATGCGCATCATAATTACTTAAGTTATGAAAAACTATAGGTAAAATATGGGAATCACGATAATTTAAATTACATGTATTATGTGCCGCTCCTCTAAATATACCAGTTAAATGACAATAATCTTTTACCTTTTCATCATTTTCAAGAAAATGTTTCTCACTTATATGACATTTTGTTGCATTAAAAAATTCTAACTTTTCTATTTTAGTTAATTCATTCATAGGAATGTTCATATTAAATATACATTGTTCAATTATTTTTTTTAGCTCATTGACAAACCATTTCACACAATTAACTCCTCGATAAAATTGATATATACATGATTGTTTGAAAGTTGATTGGGTGATATCCGCGAGGAGGTCTAGGAAGGAAGGCTCCAGGGTGACAAAAAGAACGCCCAGGAAATCTGGTAAAATCAGTTTATTTGATTTGAAAAAAATACAAAAGAATGAAAAGTGCTCCAAAGGAGGCTGAGCCGCAAATTGATAATCCACCCAAAGTTACAACTACGAAATCCCAACCCTGTGGTCCCCAGGTCCCCGGACAGGATTCCCCGTACCTGAGACTCCCAGGCAACGAAGATAGAGAGAAAGGAAGACGATTTCTTGGAGCCCAAGAAATCGACGATGGAGCAGAAATGCGTACTAAGAGACTTAGTGGCGTCGCAGGAAGGGAGGAATGGCTAAGCTGCTGAGAAGAATAACAGAAAAGACAGAGTCTAGAGTCTAGACCGTTTAAATTGAGCCGACTTATCACGGAACTCTTGGGTATTGATATGTACAATAGACCCAAATAATAACAGCGAGAGAGAGTTCTACGCCGTGGGCCGCCTATCGGCCTCTGTTGGAGGTAGGATCAAGAGAGACAGAGTGTGAGCGGGAGCGAGACGGCCTGAGAGTCCCAGATCGCTCGTACCTACACTCCGATCCCCAACAAATCCTCCCCCGCATTGACGTTCCTGCATCAATTCAGATGAATCTCGCAGATTTTGGAAATAAACTAAACTTATGTTCTAAAATTTGGAATGGTGAAACACCGTAAATAAAGACCATGGTGGAAAAGAAAAAGAATAAAAAAACCTTTGAGCGAAGCTCCGAATGTCCACCAATGGTCGCAGACTAACTCATTTCTTAATGATGAGTTTGGCAGTTTTCAGCTCTAACGCTGGAGTCCAACGCAAGAGCAATTTTCCTTGAGGATCCCAGGACTTCCACTGCCGATATTTCAAGACCGCATGCAATGGTATACGGTGAGTGAGCCCGAACGCCAAGACGGTAACGTATTTTGCTGTACGCTCCAGCTCCTTTGCGGTAGAATCATACAGGATTCCATTCTCCCAACTGCTCGCGTATAAAACAGCTAAATCAATTGCTGGTGCTAGTGTACGAGAAGGTCCCGCTATGGGTTCCATGACCACGTCAGCTGATTCTGGTTCAGGTGGACAAGGCGGATCCAAAATGACCTGCATCCTGGAGTCCTCTTCTTCCTTCGTCGACACAAGCAAATCCGGAAGTTCAAGCAGAGAATCAACACAAGGAGCATCGTCCGAAAGACTCAAGTCACTGAAGGAAAGGTCCAGTACATCGGACGCGTTGGCTTCTTCGCCCCAAACTTCACTTAAGAACATTTCGACGTTGCCGACTAAATTAGGCACCTTGTCACTAGCAATGATTAAGGAGTACTGATTTAATAAGTAAAGCGTCAAGGTGATGAGATGTACGAGTCGGCAGATCAGACGCCGTTGGGATTGTTTGTCAATATTTGTATTTATGCCGGGATCCTACACAGCTGGGTTAGGCTGCGTTGAATCTGTTTATTCGCTGTTTGAACCACAGCTACTCTTGCTACTGAGTCTGAACCGATTATTAAACGAATAATTCGGCCTAAGTTCCATTTGCAAGGTGGAGCGTTTGGAGTCTTAATTATAACGATGTCACCCTCACGAAAATCGTTATTTTTGATTTGCCATTTTGGACGAGATTGTAATGATTGCAGATATTCGCCCGACCATTTTTGCCAAAAGAGCTCGGTAATCCGAGTGATTTTCTGCCATCGATTTAGAGTAGATTCCTTTAAATCTAGAACGGACATTTCGGGTGGAGCGAGTAAAGAGCGACCAACCAAGAAATGCCCTGGCGTTAGACATTCTAAACTTTCAATGTCATCGCGTAAGCGAGAAAGAGGTCTGGAGTTTAGACAGGCTTCAATACGACAAATTAGTGTGGTCATTTCCTCGAACGTAGGAAGAAAAGTCCCAAGAACACGCTTTAGATGATGTTTTACGCTTCGTACCCCGCTCTCCCACAGTCCACCCCAATGAGAAGTGGCCACGGGAATAAATTTCCATTCTATTTCGCGTATAGGTTCAAAATCTATAGATTGCACATGTTTCAGAGAGCCTTGGAATGCAAGTTTCAATTCCTTATTTGCTCCTTGAAAATTTAACCCGTTATCAGAGTAAATCACCGCGGGTTTACCACGACGTGAAGTAAAACGAGGTAGAGCTGCCAAAAATGCATCCGTATCATATTTGGAGACAAGCTCAAGATGGATGGCACGAGTAGCCATGCATACAAAAACTGCTATATAACACTTAACTGATTTCGAGTTTCGGCCTTGATGCAGTTTTACAAGGAAGGGCCCGGCGTAATCAATGCCAGTATGTTCAAACGGATGGCTACGGTTTACTCGAGCAGTAGGCAAAGATCCCATGAATTGTGTTCCTAGCTTGGCACGCTGACGAACGCAAGTGACACACCTATGTATTATGCTTTTCGCAGCGTTTCGTGCATTGATCACCCAATACTTTTGCCGCAATACTGTTAACGTAAGCTGTAGGCCATCGTGCAAGGTCGTGATATGTATATGTCGAATGAGCAGCTCGGTTAAATAATTAGTTGGCAAAATAATGGGATGCTTTTGGTTGTCTGACAAAAATGAGTGTTGCAGACGCCCACCTACTCGTAGAATTCCTTGCGCATCTAAAAATGGGGCAAGAGAAAGTAATCGAGAACTTGACGGAACTGACTTTTTGCCTTGCAACGTCAATATATCGTTTAAGAAAGCAGCAGCTTGAATTATTTTCACAACACGCAGTGTTGCAGTGCGTAGCTCGGGAGCTGACAAGTGAGCGTGTTGACAAACATTTTTTCTACGCGCTCGATCTATAAATCGCAACACGTAGCTAACAACACGGATTAGTTTTGTCCACGACGAATAGTTATGAAGAAATGACGGTAAATCGCGTGTGACATGATTTGTATATATCGAGGAGGTCTTTATTTCCTCGTTGGTTTCAAACATTAAAGGAGAATTTTCCGATGACGTTTCCCGAATTATAGAGGGTCCTTCCCACCAAAGCGTACAATGTATTAATTGGCTTGGATTAATCCCTCGCGAGTTGAGATCTGCAGGATTGGACTTAGTATTGACATAAGACCAATGAGCCTCTGGTAGACTTGACTGTATATATTCGACTCGGTTGACTACAAAAACTTTCCATTTTGACGAATGTTGTGCAATCCAAGCCAGCACGATTTGTGAATCAGAAAAACAAAAAATGTCATGCACTGAACGTTTAAGTGATGACTTGATATGAAGCATTAGTTTAGTCAAATAAGCAGCGGCGACTAGTTCAAGACGAGCAATGCTAATTGCTTTAAGAGGGGCCACTTTGGCTTTTACCAGTACGAGGCTGACTGAGGTTTGACTATTACTATTGGTGAATTTGGCATACACCACAGCACTATAGGATACATTTGAAGCATCACAGAACCCATAAAGTTCTAATTTATCTGCTTCGCTAAATTGACCATTCCAGCGCGGGATGGTGATTTTTATTAATTCGCACATTTGCGAGTAATAAGACATCCATTTAGATTGGATAGGCTCGGGAACCTCGTCATCCCAATTAAGTTTGAGCAACCATGTGGATTGCATTATTTGCTTTAACACAATGGTGAACGGTGAGATCCAGCCTAAAGGATCGTAAATCTTCGCGTTTTCCGAGAGTAACATGCGCTTTGTTAACTTAGTGATGGAAGAAGGCGAGATTATAAACTGAAATGAATCAGAGCTGGTATTCCAAGATAAGCCCAGCACTTTGCTAGTTTCGTTAAAATTTTCGCTATTAAAATTAAGATTATCGTTACTAGAATCATTAGGAATGTCTTGGAGAGCTGTGCTTGCTGAATTGAAGGCCCATTTACTGAGCTCAAATTTACCTTTATCCAACAACTGAACTAATTGAGATTGGATATCGCGTAAATCTGCAAGGTTGTTAGCTCCAAAAAGAATGTCATCGACATAGATTGATTGAAGTAAGATGGACTTCGCGTCTGGGAAGTCATCACCATGTTGATTTGCGAGTTCCTGCACTACCCGTGAAGCTAAAAACGGTGCAGGTCCGGTACCGTATGTGACCGTGTTCAATTGATATGCTTGAGTATTACCAGAATCATCTTTCCAAATTATAGATTGGAATTTTCTGTCTTCCGGACGAATTAGAATTTGGCGGAACATTTTAATAATATCGGTTATACCAACAAAACGAAAATCACGCCAATTCATAAGAATGGCTGTTATATCCTTTTGTAGTTTTGGCCTTATTAAGAGTACGTCGTTGAGTGATAGACCACTCTGAGTTTTAGCGGACGCATTAAATACGACACGTATTTTCTGTTTTCCATTTTCGAGCTTAAATACTGCGTGATGAGGCAGGTAAACCAAGAAGTCTGTGTCAATCGCGTTTGTTGTGACCTTCTCCATATGTCCTAGCTGCTCGTATTCTCTAATGAATTTAACATAGCTTTCGGACTGCTCAGGAGATTTGTTAATACGACAGAGAACTCGCTTTAAAGCTGATTCGGCGATGCTGCGAGAGGCTCCCAGTGCCGATTTGGAGAACTCTGTCTTGAAAGGCAATGCAACCTGATAGCGGCCTGATGGTAATTGAGTAACGTTGCTCGCGAAAATGTCCTCACATAATTGATCTTCAGGTGTCAGACTATAGGTGCTAGGTACTTCTTCAATCTCCCAAAAATCTCGCAGTGTTTTATCGAAGTCACAACAATGAAGAACGTTTACTGTTGCAGTATGCATGTGCGACGCAAGTGTACCATACACAACCCAGCCAAATAACGAATCTTGGGCTATCAGTGCACGGTTCGATGAATGAATTATTTGATTCAGTAAAAGCTGAGGGCAATAATCTGCACCAATTAAAATATCAATTGGATTTTTAGCAGAAGCATATTCGTCCGCGAGGTCCAGAGAACCTAATTGAGGGAATTCAAGAGGTGAATACGACCGAGGACTATAATTCGTGATTTTTGGTAAAATTAATGCCGTCACTTTGAGTGAGGCCTGATCGTGTTTGACTGACTGTAAGATGAGTTCAGCTTTGCTCGAGACGTTACGTACCGCACCTCCTGTGACTCCGTAAATCGTTGCATTAACTTTGCGGCGTGTAACTCTTAATAACTGGGCTAGATTTTCCGTCATGAACGATGTTTGTGAGCCCGGGTCGACTAAGCCTCTAATCATAATTTGACGGCCATTTGGTGCTGTAGCGCGTGCAAGAAACGTAGCAAGGAGTGTCGTGCGTTCGTCCATGGCACTCACATGAGCAACAACAGAAGTCGAAGACTGATCAATGGTTTGAAGACTCGTGGGTGAAGCAGCTTGAGATGAATTACGTTGAGGCGTCGGATTAGCTTGTTTCTCAAAATGCAAAAGCGTATGATGTGCCTTGGAACATTTTTTACACCGAGAATTACTTCGGCAAGACGATATCGAATGTCCAGGTCTCAAGCAATTGATACAAAGTGAGTTATTTTGCGCTGCTTTATATCTGGCTTGAGGGTTCAAGGCAATAAAGCTGTTGCATTGATAGAGAGGATGATCCGCGTCGCAATAAAAGCATTTTGGTTTATCCACGATTGCGTTGAGTGATTTCAACGACTTAGGACGAGAAGTTTTATCAGTAGTTTGTTTACTACCTTTGAATTTATTATTAATAGATTCGAGCATATTTATCTGCTCGGTGATGAACTCTAAAAACTGAGTGAAAGAAGGATATTTCAATACACGTCTTATTTCCTTCTCCCATTCCGCAGTGATAACTTGATCTAGCTTGTTTGAGAGGATGTGGACCAATATGGCACTCCAACCATCAACTGGATATCCTAATGTCCTCAGCGAGTCGAGCGCAACTATAGTTGTATCGCGTAGTGTTTTCATGGACATGAGATTGTCAGCGAAGACTTTCGGAATGAGCGTTGGTTTGCTAAGAAGGTTGGACGTAATAATTCGTTCATTTGTATACCTAGTCACTAATGCATTCCATGCTGTTAAGTAACTATCGTTACTGGCGGCTAAGGATCGAATTACTGAGCTAGCTTCTCCTTGAAGACATGCCTTTAAATAATGAAACTTTTGAACACCTGGTAATGTCGAATTATCGTGAATCATTGATTTGAAAGAGTCATAGAAGGTTGACCACTCAGAATAGTCACCACTAAACTTGGGTAAATCTAACTTAGGAAGTTTCAACGAGGGAGCATGGGTCCGCCCTGCAGTGACAGGAGCGACTTGCTCACCGCTTAAATTCTCGATTTGCTCTAAAATGTATTCTTCCGCAGTCAAATACGCCGTCGCTCATAAGTATTCTGCGTCGTATAGTTAAACTGTTGCAAATCTTTTTCCGATAAATGATTAGTGATCGTCACATGATTCGTTTGTATTTTCGCGAGAATTTCCTTGGCACTAGCCAGACGACCATTTAAATAAGGGACGGTAAAATTACCTATACCACGCTTTTTGGTGTTGACCAGTAGCCGTTCTAATTCTGAGCAATAAAGACTAACGTGACCTGCGCACATGAGTATTTCCTCCTGCGTTACCATTTTGCCACCAGAGACACTCCCCCAGTCACCTCGAAGAATCACCAATCAAAATTCAACTCAATTGAATATGTACCGGTTATATCCGGCTCGAAGGACCAGAAATTTGTTTGAAAATTGATTGGGTGATATCCGCAAGGAGGTCTAGGAAGGAAGGCTCCAGGGTGACAAAAACAACGCCCAGGAAATCTGGTAAAATCAGTTTATTTCATTGGAAAAAAAAAATACAACAGAATCAAAAAGCGCTCCAAAGGAGGCTGAGCCGCAAATGATAATCCACCCAAAGTTACAACTACGACATCCCAACCCTGAGGTCCCCAGGTCCTCCGACAGGATTCCCCGCACCTGAGACTCCCAGGTAACGAAGATAGAGAGAAAGGAAGACGATTTCTTGGAGCCCAAGAAATCGACGATGGAGCAGAAATGCGTACTAAGAGACTTAGTGGCGTCGCAGGAAGGGAGGAATGGCTAAGCTGCTGAGAAGAATGACAGAAAAGACAGAGTCTAGAGTCTAGACCGTTTAAATTGAGCCGTACTTATCACGGAACTCTTGGGTATTGATATGTACAATAGACCCAAATAATAACAGCGAGAGAGAGAGAGTTCTACGCCGTGGGCCGCCTATCGGCCTCTGTTGGAGGTAGGATCAAGAGAGACAGAGTGTGAGTGGGAGCGAGACGGCCTGAGAGTCCCAGATCGCTCGTACCTACACTCCGATCTCCAACAATGATTCTTTATTTAAATTTGAATGAAAAGAATATCTAATACTGCATGGTATATGTTTTTGATATTTATATACCGGTATTCATTTTACTGTTGTTCTCATTATCAATATTCTCTATTTTTTCTAAAATGCATTCAATATCAGCATACATAATATAATGTAATTGAATTTTACGACAAACATTTTTAAAATATATCCATTTTTCATCTTCATGTGGTAGCTGTATCATACAATCGTTGTGTATTTTACAATCCTTATAATGATGATTTAATTTCTCCTTTGATTGGAAATAATGTAGACATCTGTTAAAAAAAATATATATAATGTAAAATATGTATATGTATTGTTAATTTTATAAGAAATATTTACCTGTTACAAATATATTTTTTGTGTCTATTCTTGCTTAGTTGTTTAGATAGTAAACCTGATAAATTTTTAATCCAAACAAAATGAATATCTTTCCACAGAAGTAAATCAATGTGTTTTTTTCTCGTATGATTTTCATCATCATCGTCATCATCAAAATTTTTACTTAAACGAAGTGGTAAATATTGTTTCTTTTTTTCGTCGTATATGAATACATTAATAGTTAAATTGTTATTTGTTTCAAATTTTTTAATTTGAAGTCATGGGAAATTTTATTCCATCGCAATTCAAAACATCAAGATAATGAGGATAATCCTTAAAAGAACTGCTGACATTGTTGTGTTTTGGATATAAAGCAGCCACAATAGCCCATATAAAACATTTATCATCGTTAGATTGAACATTCACAATTACTCGTTTTTTTCGTATTTCTAACGGAAGACTCATCCAATGTTCTCCTCTTAGTAATTTATACTTGTTAATATTTATTACTAAATTTAAAATTTTTGATAAGACCCATCCACTGTTTCGTTTTTGAAATTCTTCCAGAGATGTTAAAATTGAACTCACAATGTTATTCATATACTATTTCTCCAAATCACTGGTATTCAATAAAATGTTATTTCTCGTTTGAAAGCTTTTAACATCCAAACTAGATTTATTCATATTAGATATAATAAACTCAGCATTAAAAATAGCATTTACCTTTATAGAATTATATTGTTCCAAATAATATGTAATTGTATCAATTACCATTTCTTTAATATCCAATAAAAATCTATGTGGATCAACGTGTAGGATATTTACTATTAAACCAGTAATAATTCTCCTTTCAAAAGCAGATTCTACATTTTCCCAACGGCAAACATTATTTAATGATGATTTTTTTATTTCACTACTACTATTACCACTATTACCACCACCAGACCAAAAATTATGTAATAAAATTTTCTTATAACTTTTAAATTTTGTAATTTTCGCCAAAATATGTTGTTGTAATCCTATACTTATTGTATGCTTTTTTTCATCAACACTTTTCAAATATTCTACAAGATTTTCAATAAATTCATCACATTCTCTCATCCATTTTTGTTTCTCAATAACAGTATGGATTAATGTTAATTGTTCCGTAAAATTCTTCTCAATTCTCAATATAAAAGTATGTAAGACGTTACTCATTTTAACCGTTTCAATATTTGATCTTAGCACAGCAACCGTCGTAAAAAAACAGAAACTCTTATACGAATAAAGAAATATTTTATACATATATTCTTCTATACTAAGAAAAAACACATTAGTGGGAGAATAGAATAAGTTATAAGTAGGAGAAATAAAAAGTGGGGAAATATTAGGTATGCGGTTAGAAGTAGATTATATAACATACTTTGAAGCAATGTAATCATGTGTGTCATTTATAGAGTTAAAAGTTTTAATATATGGACTAATTTGATTTATTGATTCTTTCTCACCATCATTATGCTTATTATTTTTTCTTAATTTATATTAATAAAAACCAAACAAACTTTCCATTAAATTTTTTAATTTTTCAACTACGGATTATGTTGGACACTATTCCAAATAATGATAGATCAAATTTGTCAGTCTTTGTAATAATATTACGAAATTCATCGAATTCTCGATAATTACCATCCTGAATTATATAAATCTTACCGTTGTTAAACTTAAATAGTGACATTTTACTGTTGAAATTGAAAATTGTTGGAAATACTTCATTCAATACACCATAGCTTATATCCTTAAAAATTGCGCAATTCTTGAATATTCTCACATAATTATTATCAACGATAACGAAGATAGTACCCATATTACTTAAAACAGCTGCCTGAATTCCATCATATGGTACTTCACTTCCAAAAAGTTGTTAATACGTTTTTGGATAGCCATTAATAAGTTTCAAAGATTCTGCATTAAAAACATAAACATAATTATCAGAATATACAGCAATCTCATTTAATGATACTTCATGTATAGCTTTAATTGATTTGAAGTCCGAGGGTAAAAATTTAAGCCAATTTTTAATTAATTGTGGATTTTTAAATTCTTTTGAATTCATGTCAAAAGACCAAAACCATTGTTTATAAATAATAAAAAGTCTTTTACTATGAATAAAATAGAGAAAATCACTCGCAGGTAATTTACAAATTGTGTTAAAATTTGAAACATCTTCCTCTGATTGTGGTTTTTTATCTGAAGTAGGATTAATGGTGATAATAGTTTTCTTTCTTCGCGGTGTTACATCTTCATTTGTTGTTGGAATCATTGGACTATTTTTTACTCCCTCGCCCGATTTATATAAATTATTAATATTATTTAAATCTACTGTATTAAAAGGTGATCCATTCGTAGTATCGTGGTGTTGAACATAAGGATGCATTATATGCCCAGATGTATCATGATGTAAGCCTAAACTGTGTCCAACTTCATGCATTAAAATCCAATATAAACTATTCAAATGTGAATTGTACGGTCCTAAACTAAAAAAACCATTGTCTTTTATCCATATATAAATGAATTTCTTTTCTCTGTTGTAGTTTATCAGGAAAATATGCATGTCCCACAACCTGACCTCCTAATCTAGCATCACATTTTGTTGAATCATAAACAAAGTTATGATTAACACTTTGAAATGAAAAATTATATCTACTTTACTTTTCTCTTGTACTTCTTTAAAAGTTAAATTTGTCACAATTGACCATTCATGAAATACTTCATGTGCAGTTTCCAATTGAGCTATACTAGCTACATCAGAAAATACCACGATAATTCCTTTTTATACCATCTGTTCTCTTCCAAATCATTATTTTGCGAAAAATCTCCTAATCCACATCGGGGCCTTTGCATGAAATCAATAATTTCTTCGGTCGTACTATCCTCGGCTAAGTTAAAGTTTTGCTTAAAAACTCTTAATCCATGTTTATAGATTTCATTATCCGCAGCATTTAATGCCATACCATTGTTATTATTGAAATTTCCATCGTCAATATAGCCATATTTTGTTAAATAATTTGAAATAAAAGTACTATTATTATCACAAAACACAACCCATAGAGAGAATATTGATATAACTGTGAATTTACGTAGGAAATTCATTTTAAGACACAACAGTAACACATGAGAGTAAATAATATAGTAAAATCAGAGGAATAAATTTTTTTATTTTTATACAATGCAAACGTGTGGGCGTTGTGTGTGTGTGTGTGTGATTTACGTCAAACACTGATTACACATTTGATGACCAAGACTGATGGGGGAAGAGGGAGAAAAACCTTTAATCTGTAAAATAGAGAGAGAGAGAGAGAGAGAGAATGAAATAACAAAGAAACAAAATAAGTTATTTTAAAACATTTATACCATATTCTCTTAATACTTACTGTAAGTTTTAATTTGATACATCATATTTAAATACTCTTTCTTTTCTTCTCCCTCCTCTTCTTCTCCTCTCTCTCCTACAACTCTTTCGACTCCAGAAGCTCCATTGCCTTCTGTGTTTTCATCGTAATCATTCTTTTTGTTTAACAACCTTTTCTCTCGAGGTATGTGAAATTTAAAAGTTTTTCTCGTTAGAGCTTCAAATTTGATATTCACTTTTTTATATTTTTCAAGTGATTCACAGATTTCATTAAAGATCTCTGGATGATTTTCCAGTACATTTCGACTAATTTTTAATGGTAGTCGAAGACATTCTACAGTGTTTAACATTAATTGTATTTGCTGACCATACCTCACTATAACCTTTGAAATTTTAGTTAGCTGATATTCATGGTATAGTCGAATATTTGGTACAAATATGTTTCTCACTCTATTTACACTCAACGAAAACAAATCTTTCTTCCTTGCATTTCCACTACTTTTCTCTCTCTCTCTCCTATGATAAATATCTAGACTTTTCAATTCACTCAATCGTTTATATGTCCAACTCAAAGTGAGTTATATCGACAACTGATGCATACTTATGAAATTTGAATGGTTTTAAAGTGGGGGGAGTGTTTGAACCTATGACCCATACATAAAAATTTTGTGGTCAATATTATCACATTCTTTTTATCTCCCCCCACTCTCTCTCTTCATTTTAAGAAAATAAGGAGCTACATGTGTTTTGTTAAGGACTATATCTTTTCCCGAGAATGATGAGTGACTAACTCTCTCTTATCATAATTATTTTTTATTTTAAATAAAAAAGACCATTAGACAGGATGATAAAACCTACACACGATAGAAAATTAATTAGCATTTAGATTATTCTAAATGCTATACGCAAGCGTATCCTGTTTTAAACTTTTTCAAGGATAAAAGGAGCTACACTTGTTTTGAAGGACAATATTTATCTTTTCCCGAGGATGAGTGGTTAACTCTCTTATCATAATCATTTTATTTTTAAATAAAAAAACCAATAGACCGGATTAAAAATCTACGCTCAATAGAGAGGGAAATTAATTATCATTAGATTGCACCAAATGATTATACGCACGCGTATCCTGTTTTAAACTTTTTCAAGGATAAAAGGAGCTACACTTGTTTTGAAGGACAATATTTATCTTTTCCCGAGGATGAGTGGTTAACTCCCTTATCATAATCATTTTATTTTTAAATAAAAACCAATAGACCGGATGAAAAATCTACGCACAATAGAGAGAGAAATTAATTATCATAAGATTGCACCAAATGATTATACGCAGCCGTATCCAGTTTTAAACTTTTCAAGGATGGAAATGGTTAACCTTTATATACATCTCTCTCTCTGAAAAACCACAAACAAGAGAGAGAGAGAGAAAGCGGTAAATCATACTTGCATCCTTAAAACACGTGCCAGTGGTGATAAACGATGATGCGCGCACGCTCTCACGCGCGCACATGTGTCGTTAGTTCACAGCAGCCCTATGCAACTGTAAGCTGTACCGTTGTTTTAAAAGGTTAACGAAATGTCGCCAGCCACTACGTGGCGCTAGTTGTAATTAAGGCCGGTTATTGAATGGCATGAGCACCATAGTTTGAATTGAATATACGATTGAAGTATCCCTTTGAGATTATCTTCCTTTTTTCATTTATGTCAGGACTTCTCTCTCATTTAAAGTTTATAAACTTAATAGTTTATCCATATTATAATCATGCCAGCACGATGTATAATACCTGGCTGTACTTCCGGATATAAATCTAACCATGAAAAGTTGCATTTCTTTTCGGTGCCAAAAGACATTAAAAGTATGCAAATTTGGAAAAGTGCTATTCGAAGGGAAGATTTTATCATTAAATCAAGTCATTCAGTGTGTGAAAAACATTTTTTACCGCAAGATATTTTATGGCAGAAAAAACCGTTGGGTGCGAATGGATTAGTTCTAGGAATTGTAAGTGTACTCCGTCTACTCCAATTGTCATTAGATTTATAATTATTGTTCTTAGCTGCGGTATTTTTGTTTATTACATTATTTATTTTTATAGTCACCTTATCGAATACCACATTTAAAAAAAGGAGTAGTTCCTTCACAATTTCCCTGGACTAAAGAAAATTATTTTAGGAATAATAGTAAAGGTAATTGTTTAGAAAGCATCAACATATCAAATGAAACATCTACGGCAAATAAAATATCAGATGAGAACGATGGGATCACTCATTGTCAGGAAGCTGGAAACTTTCAAAATCATAGCCCATTGGAAACAAATCTTGGGTATGAACAAGATACAGAAAGTGAAAGACAGTGTGAACAGAAAGTACTTTTATTTGAAGGATTACTGAGCAGTGAAGTTTCCATTCCATCATCATGGGTTAAACACATTATACAGTACAAAAATGAAGAAATAATTAGCTTTCTCGAAAACAAATTGTGCAAAAATAGTGAAGGTAATTTTCATACTATTATTTGGAAGGAAATATTTATAAGCGATGATATGAAACTTCAATTAAATATACTAGGAAGACCTTGCAAAATAACAACATTTGAAATTGATAAAAATATTGAATCTGTTGAGCAATTGAACAATATTTTATCAAAAGTTGATGATTTTGAAGTATGTTCAGGAATTGGGATAGTAAGGAGTGAATTACTTGAATTTTATTCAACACTTGTTATTCCAGATGTTAATGGTAATTGGAGACATAAGAGCTGCTTATTGTTAACCAGAATCAAACTGCTATGTCAATGTTGTCTAAATTTAAAGAAAACAATTCAAAAACGATTACAGAGAATGAAAAACAATATCAAAAGAAATAATGCTGACAGTAAATATATACACTTAATTTTAAGTCCTGAGAAGCTAAAAAAATTACGTATAATAAGGTATAGGTACTATAAAGCCTCTAAACAGGTAAAGCAAGCAAATATTAAAATTAATCAATTGAAGATACAATGTCAAAAGCTTCGAAAAATAGAATGCCAAATTAGCAAATTTCCAAGAGAATCTTTAGATAAGCTCTTTCAAAATAAAAGTGTTACTGAATATCAAAAATTGAGTATTCAGGAAATAATTAATTGTGCTAAAGTCAAGAAAAAAGGAAGACGTTACTCTGACGAATGGATTCTGATTTGCGTATTGTTATATATGAGATCACCCTGTGGTTACAATTTTATAAGAGAAGTTGGTTTATTACCTCTGCCATGCATTCGTTCTATTCGAAAGTAATAAAAATATAAGTATTTACTTAATGCAATAATGATTTTATGATAATACCTGTTTACATTTTTTTTAGATATTTGTCTATTATAAGTTTCAAATGTGGTTTTGATACAAACTTCCTTCAATTATTTAAGCAAAATTTGTTGCAAAAAGATCCTAGCTGTAAACATGGAATTTTATTAATAGATGAAATGTCTACACGTGAATCAATTAGCATTGATACTAAAACATTAACGTATCAAGGATTAGCAGATTTTGGCAAAGATAATGAAGACATTGGAACTGATTTAAAGGAGAAAGCTAATCACGCATTAGTCTTCATGTTTCAATCATTAACTGGTACATATATTCAACCCATTGCTGTGTTCGCATCAAGAGGTCCTGTCAAAGGCGATGTTATTGCAAAATTAGTTTTAAAAGCTATTATATTATTAGAAGAAGCTGATGCATTGGTTCATGGAATAGTAAGTGATGGAGCTTCTACGAACAGAAAATTTTGGTCTGTAATGGGTGTAACTGGGAAAAGAGACAATTGTAAAAGTTTCTTTGAACATCCTCTTGTAAATACGCGAAAAACATACATGTTTTCGGATACGCCTCATTTATTTAAGACTCTTCGAAATAAATTTTGTAAAATGGATTTGCAGGTAATTATATATACATGTTTAATATATATATATATATATATATACAATGTAGCTTATGTTATTTTATATAGATATGTGTAATGCTATGTTATAATGTTTCTATGATTTGATAGATTAATCCTACCGAAGATTTCATTAAATGGGAATACTTACATATAATACATAATGAAGATACCAAATTACCTGGTCATATGCGAGTGTGTCCAAAACTTACAGTCAATCATTTAGACCTTAATACTTACTCCAAAATGAGAGTCAAGTTAGCAGTACAGGTATTCTTTATATGTTGCGTTTTAAAATAATAATTCATAATACATCTGATATATAAGACTATCTTTCTCTTAATTAATAATAATTAACTGAATTAACATTTTGTCTATAGGTGTTTAGTAAATCCGTTGCTCGTTGACTACGGTTCTATCATCAATACGTGCCTGCATTAAGAAACTGCGAAGCTACAGCGACTTTTTGTGAATGGCTCAATGATTTATTTGACTGTTTGAATCACAAAGAAGTTGGTATAAAAACTGGAGATAAGAATTACAATGTAAGTTGACTTAGTTTTTATAATATGAATATAATATAAAACTTTTAAGAAAAATAAATATATAATTTTGTTAGTTTTTGAAGGAAGCGTTAATTAAATTAAATAATTGGGAAAATAATGTTAAAGAAGGATTACTAGCTCCATCAAAATTTATTACAAGGGAAACAGCTGAGGGACTGAGAATAACTTTAATATCAACAATTGATATTATTCATTATCTAACAGAAACTTTTGGATTTCATACGATCTTGACAGGAAATATCAATCAAGATTCACTAGAGGTTTGGCGTGATTAGTATTACTAAGTATTAGTATCATAGCAAATTAAAATATAAATCCTTTCAATACAATTGCATATTGGTATTACGAATAATTCTCAGCCAACATTAAGTTATATTTGCCTTATGGGTATTAAGATTGACTCATAATTTGTTTTTTCATATATACTATGTCCGGGACATAATCTACTATCGAAAAAATTACTTCTTGGTTAAATGACATCACAAAGCAATCAATTTAAATATTATAATGCTGTCTGGGTGAACATATCTTTCTTACACAGTTTTTTCCTTTAATCTCATATCCTTATAAATATTAATTTTCCTTCCTATAGCAATTTTTTGGGACTATACGTCAGGCATGTGGTTCCAATGATCACCCATGTACACATACCTTCCTTCAGATTTATAAAATTTTAAGCACATTCAGTATCCTGAAACCACCAAAATATGGCAATTGTTCAGTGCTAAATAATGGTGATAACTATCCTAAGAATATCATAACCATTTCTGACTTGAAAATGATATATAAAGAATCATCTGAAACTGAATGCTCTAAATTATTAGTTAAATCGATAATTGAAATCAAACGAACTTGTGAAGTTCGATAATAATTATCCGAGTTCCTTGTTCGAAGAGATTAACTATATGTAGTCTACGTTCCTTGGCCCTTCAGTGTCGCCATCTTCAGAGTAAGTCGAAACCAATCCGTCTCGGCCTCCCGGCTCGCGTCCGCACTACACGCCATTATAGTTTAGAGGTGACGATTCACTTCTCCTTTCCCTTTTCATCCTGGGTGGGTTTATTTTATATTATTGTTTGGGTGGGCAGTTAATCTCTTCGAACAAGGAACTCGGATAATTATTATCGAACTTCACAAGTTCGTTTGATTTCAATTATCCATCGTTCCTTGTTCTTCAGAGATTAACTATATGTAGCTGTTTAGAGACCTTTACATATGTTATTATTATTATTTTTTATTTGAATCTTATACAAGTATTATAATCAGAGTTGTATGATCTGTAATATGAGCGCAGTTTAACATAAGAAGGATTTTCTTTTTTCATTCGTCTAACATGACACCTTCCGCAAATGTTTTGGAATTGTCTTTACTAATTATCTGGCGATTGTAAAATTTTGCGAAAACTTGTGATTCTTTCGACCAGCCTGCTGCACTCTTTATGATGTTTAAATCGATTCCTTTCTGGAAGGCTTTGGATGTCGATGCATGTCTCGTCGAGTGTGCTGTAAATTGTATGTCAATGTTACAATCTTTTAAAACGGATTTGAGCCATCTGCTTATTGTCTGAGGTGACGCTGGCCCATGTGGTTTTTTTATTGTTAAAATGAGGTTGTTATCTTCTATTCTTCTCAATTCTTTCGTAACACTTATGTAATGTATTATCGTTTTTGATATACAAATGTTAGGTCTTTCTATGAAAAATGGTAAAAAAGTATGAGGTTGTACAGCTCCTGGTCTTGAAGTTTTTATTAAATCAATTATCGTTATTTCTACACCTCTGTCTGTAATTTTTATTCCTTCAAGTTTGATTAATGATAAGCTTTGTACTCTGTAACCAGTACCTAGAGCTAATAACATAGTAAGTTTTAATGTTAGTTTTTCTAATGTTAACGATTCTAAGGGGAACCAATTTCCGAGTTCTTTTAGAACTATATTTACATCCCAGATTGTGTTGTATTTCGGAAAGGAGGGTCTGAGTTTGAATACTCCTTTGAAAAATCAGTTGATTTCCGTGTTGTTTGACAATTCATTATTGCATAATAGGGATAAAGCTGCTCTTGAAGAATTTAGCGTACCGTATTGAGCACCATTCTTGTATTCCTCCGTTAGAAAATCTAGTACTGTTTTAGTCTCCAATTTATAAACATCTATATTTTTAACACTGCAGTAAGTGCACCACTTTTTTATCGCTGAGTTATACTGTTTGTACGTGCTATCTGTTAGTGAAGCTAAGACAATGTCGATTGATGTTTCTTCTAGTTGCTTTTTCCTGTACATTTCCCGGATAATACTCCTGCAATCAAAGTGATTTGGTTGCACTGTGGATGTGTTATTGTCCTGCAAGGAGATAACATTAATGTATTAGATGGTTTGAAGAGAATTAGCTCTCTTTGTAACATTTGTATGAAATCCGGGTACCACGGTTGTGTAGTCCAATACGGTACAACCAATATTCCTTCTGTTTTGTCTTCTCGAATTTTCTTTAGAATTCTTAATATTAAGGCAAATGGTGGAAAGGCGTACCAAAAAATGTTTTTCCAACTTATGGTGAATGCGTTTATCGCGAGAGCCTCTGGGTCTCGTTACCACGAACAGTATTTCCTACATTTGCTATTTTGTCTCGAAGCAAAAAGATCGATATCGGGTTTGCCAAATTCTTTTACGATACTTTCAAATGCATAATCTGCTAATGACCATTCTGTATCTATGTTCGATGTCCTTGAACCTTCATCAGCAGGATTCTCTTTAGAAGCTACATATTCTGCAAATATCCAGATGTTACGTTCGATACACCATTCCCATATGTTCTTTGTAATATTATTTAAATATGTATATTTAATTCCCCCCATTTTGTTAATATATGATATAGCGACAATATTGTCTATTCTTAAAAGGATTTGGCAGTCCCGGTCATCTTGGGCAAAGCATTTGAGTGCGAAAAACGTTGCTAATAATTCGAGAAAATTTATATGGTAAAACCTTTCTTCTTCTTTCCATAGTCCTTGTGCTTTTTTGTTATTACATGTGGCTCCCCAACCAACATTGGAGGCGTCTGAGAAAATTTCTTTATCAAATTCGAATTTCCGGATATTATTTGAGCATGTTAAAATATTATCATTCCACCATGATAGATCTTGTAATGCTGATTTATCAAGTTCTATTATATTATTTTTGTTACATGTTTGAATTGGACCTTCTAGCCATTTTATTCTTTCCAGTTGTTTATAATATAGCCATCCTGATTTTACCGCAGGGCAGGCTGCCACTAACGTCCCTATCAGACTCAACATTTCGTCGAATTGACAAGATTTTTTTCTTAAAACCTTGCTAACTATCTCTTTTATGTGCAGCCTTTTCTTTTCTGTTAATTCGAGTAACATTCTTTCTGAATCTAGTAAAAACCCGAGGTATTTACAATTCTTTTTTGGCACAAGTTCTGATTTTTCGTCGTTTATTAAAAAACCTAAGTCGATAAGTGTCGAATATATGTATTTGCTGTGTACAGAACATTCTTCGAGTGTTTTACCGAAAATTAGAAAATCTCTAGATAATTGGTAACCCGGATACCTCTTTCTCTAAAATGGCCTAAGACTATTCTTACTATCTTAGTGTAAACGTACGGACAGGTACTTAAGCCAAATGGTAATACCGTAAATTGAAACAGCGAGTCTTCGTAGCGAAATTTTAAATATTTCCTACAGTTTTGATTTATAGGGATCATGAAGAAAGCATCTTTCAAATCAATGCTACACATATAGTCATCTTTGTTCATCATGTTTATCGCTGTTCGGATATCTTCCATTTTAAAATGTGGTGTATCTACAAACTCATTGTTAAACGATTTTAAATTTAGAATAAACCTTTGGCTACCATCTGACTTAGGGACCGTGAAATACGGTGATACATATTGACATTCTGAACTGTTTGTTTCTTCGACTGCGCCTATCGTTCTTAGTTTCTTTATACATTCGTCTAGGTGTTGTTTTTCTACTATTGAACTTTTACGAATTTCTGGAATTTTATTTTGAAAAATCCTACCCTTTAATGGAATCTTATACCCTTCGATTGTATTTAAAATAAAGTTATCATTTGTAATTTTTTCCCAATTTCCTTTGAAAAATTTTAGTCTGCCAGCTATGTTTACCTTGGCTATTTCTTTTGCTGTTGAATTGGTTGTGACTGGTTGTAATTTCGACGATAATTTGGTTTCTGGGGTCTCTGGTTGTTTCTTTGGTGAAGAATTTTGGAGGTGAAGTAGCTTTTTTGGCCTCGGTTCGACTGGTTCACCTCTCTGTTTCCTGACGAACCTTTCCAGTTTATCGAGCTATTGGATCTTAAAACCCTGTTATTTGTATTGTTGTTGTTAGAATTTAAATCCTTCCCTACTATTTCGACAGCTTTAACATTATTAATTAATTCCTTTATGTTGTCGCCAAACAGATATTCTGTTGGTGTGGTCTTATCAAGAGCGGTTTTAACTTTTTTCTCAAATCTAGGAGTAATGTAAACTTTCCTGGCTATTGTCCATGAATGGAATAAGTCTGCATTAATCTTCAGGGCATCAGACAAGTATTGTAAAACAATGTCCCTATCGACTTCTTCGTTCTTATCATTCGAAATCATGCTTAGGACTGCGCCTGTGAGAGAAATACTTGAACCGATCATGTTTTGGTAATTGTATAGGTACTTATCTCTCTTTACAGCGTCCTCTTTAAGGTTGCTTAGTATCTCCTCATTCAAGATCGGTGCATTCATGTTGCATTCTTTATATTTCCTAGGTACCAGGTTTAGTATTTCCGACTTTTCTTCTTTGGCAATTCCTTCTTCCATCCATATCTTTATTCTGTCTGCAATCTCGGCCGTTAATTCGGCTTCACCGACCTTGTTTTTGTTAGGATGTTCTCCCAAAAATTTTTCCAATTCGTCGTCTGGCTCAGCCTCCTCGTTTTCCTTATCTCTTCCTTGTTCCGACAAGCTTTCGGATGAATCTGTGAGGAGAAAGGAAAGAAAGAAGAGGATTTTTTCTTATTTGCGTATATATATTCAATATATCTCATTTGTTTGTGCTCGGCTTGTGCCTTCGCTTCAACGAAGTTCGACCGGCATTATGACATAACCTCAAAAAAAAACTTTTACGTTCTTTTTCCCGTAAATTTCTCAGCCCATGACTAAGCTTCTGCATTAGCTCGGCTGGTTTTTTTTCCTTGTTTCGGTTCTTGTCTTTCGATTCACGAAAGCTCGACCAAGTTTGATATCTGAAAATGCAATTTTACCTGATACGTCCGCGTCTCTCGCATTTTCTTGTACTTCTCGCGCTAATCTGAGTTTTTTACCCAGGGATAGCATCTCAGCCTCGATTTCTTGGATCACATTCTTCCCTCTTTTGCGCTTTTGCGCCGCTTTTTGGTCTTTAGATGAGCTCATGGTAGTCCACCATGAGACGATGCGTCGTCTAGGGCGCCAAAAAACGTAATGGCGTGTAGTGCGGACGCGAGCCGGGAGGCCGAGACGGATTGGTTTCGACTTACTCTGAAGATGGCGACACTGAAGGGCCAAGTAACGTAGACTACATATAGTTAATCTCTGAAGAACAAGGAACGATGGATAATGAAAAATTAAATCAAATTACCATAAATGATGAATGATTTATAGATGACGCTTTCGAAGGTCACGATTATAGCTTACCACTAGTGATAGACTGTGTAATTTATTATGTAACAGGCTATTTATCTCGAAAAGTGTTAAATAATTCTGCTTGCGATATATGCAAAAGAGCATTGTTTAGTTCAGTAGATGATAATATTCCACCAGTTGCTAGTTTTTTGGAAATTAAAGAAATACAAAGCAGGGAATGTACAACATGTATTAAACATCCTAACATAAAATTATACAATTTTATACAGTCCTTAGAAACATTATTCTTAAAACATTGTAATTCCAAGTATGTAATTGATCTACTTTTAGATGAGGTTTTAGCAATTAATATTTATTATTCTTTTCCATGTAAAGAGCATATTCATGATATTTTACCAAAAATTATACATTTTTATATCCAAACACGTATGCGTCAATATTGTACAGCAATAAATAGGCAGGTAAAAAAAATAAACCAAGAAAAGAAGAAAACTTCTAAATTTTGTGTATCTTAATTTTGAATAATAAATTATTTTATTGAAAAATCATAAGTTGTATTGATTTACGTTAATACCTGTACTTCATTGATTTAATTTAATTTAAAAAAATATTAAAAATCACATTTCACTGATTTCTTATATTATACTACGATTACGATTATATATGATGTATACTACACTCATACATGTTTATTATAAATAGCCAGCCTGCGGCCCTAATTACTACTAGCGCCACCTACGGTTTGACGACAATTTATGGCAGACAATTTTGAGAAATTGCATAGGGCTGGTTCACAGTATCTTTTTTATTAGAGTAACAGAGGCAGGAACAAAACTCTATCTCGCTCCCCCCACCCCTCCAGCAATACCAACCCCACAAAAATATCCAACTTTTTTGAACATACTTTTTTTAAATATACCACCACACCCTCACAGGCCGGGCTGCAGCGGGGGCTGGGGCCCTTGCGCACGCCGCCACCTAGCCACGCCGCCATAAAATAAATAATTACTAGACAAGCCGCGGCGCCAACAAAATTTACTCGCCGCCAGGCGCCGCCATCAAAAAAAATTTACTATACTCGCCGCCAGGCACCGCCACTAGGATCTAGGGGGAAAAGTACGTTCAGAAATTTACCCCCACTACATCTAGGGAAAAAGTATGTTCAGAAATTCACACGGTCGGTGTGGTGACATAGATATACTACTGTCCGGTATGGTTTCGCGGCAAAGTGTGGCAGTCGCTGCTCAATCACTATTTCCTTTTTCTTTGGAGCAGCGGCTGTTGCTCTGTAGCGAGCTGTATCGGCAGGGGAAACTGTATCCGGCACTTTGTGCGTCACCTAAGACCTCCTAACTACGTGTGTCGGTGCAGTTCGCAGGAGCAGGTAAGTCCCTGCGCCTGTCCTGCCGCTGCCCCGCTACACCCATCGCGCGACTCTAGGAAGCCGACAAGTTTTCGATCCGCGACCAATAACTCATCGGTTGATAAACTCTTAGCTCGCACACGACCCGCCTATTTAGCGCTTAAGATTAGCAAAGCGCTAGATGGCAGCTATTGTAACGCTGCGGGAACGCAACGTTACAACTTATACAACAAATGGAAACTTTATGAAGGCAATCATTTGTATAAGTTTTAATATTATTAAATCTTGTATATGATAACTTTTCAAAAAATAACATTAAGTTATCATTTTGTTATTAGGTAGGGGGTTTAAATTAATGGTATCATATTTCAAAGTACCGCTATGAGAATTGAAATTGTGTAACGTTATATTAAAATGACTAAAAAGAAAACTTGAGAAAATAAAAGATTGAAAGACAAGAGGATTAAAATAATTTCTGTATCTATTCTACAAAACCATTCTTCAACCAAGTCTGCAAAATAAGGAGTAATGAATGAATTACATAATTTTTCTTTGGTTTTATTCTTGAAGAGGATTAAAGTTTGAATAATTCACATCTGATGCTAAGAAGCAGCCATTTCATTAGCTTCCAAGTTCTTTCCATCGAGCCAATATATTTGCATAAATATTGTTTAACCTACAACTGATCATTAGGAATAAAGCAGCCGCACATACAATTATTGCTTAATCATTTTATTCATAATATAGATGAGTAACATTGATATAAACTGTGACGACAATCTTTCGAGGGCGGACTATTCCGCCTTTTACTCGCGAGGGGAACACGAGTTCGAGCGTGAGGTGCACAAGGTACACGGAATTTAAACAAAGAAATGGACGCCAATTTTATCTCTTCAACATCACTTTATTAACTTGCAACTACACAGGTGAAAACATCGTTCTTGGGCGCCAGGCATCCCATTTCATTCCACGGCTTGACCGGCTGAGACTGTCTCAGGTCGTGCTAGAATTGGCTTACCGAATCCGTACCAAATTCTAATAAGTTATTTTACCAGGTCCTAATCCGACGCCTTTAGGAACCTGAATCACGATTACCTAATTAAAAATGCATTTAGGAACATCTAACAAAAACCAAGAGAATCCACTCTGCTTTTGGCTTTTGGCTTTTTGTTAGGTGAACCTATGACCTGGAAATAATAGGACAAAACAAGAAAACTCGAAAGAGGGCACTGGTCCTGGATAACCTGAAAACCCGAAAAGTGTTGACCGAAGAATATGACAACGATAACGAAATATTAGGAGTCGATTCCTTAGGTGGCTGCCGCCTTCAACATGGCCGCCCGCCTGAGAATCGGCATCCGAACAACAATCAAAGAAGACTCAATAACGGCGAAAACGATCGCCGGCTCTCTCAAGACAGGAGGACGGTTTCCCTCAGACACTTATACCCGCTGCTGCCCCGAGAACCCCACGGCAACGAAGAGAAAAGCGTGTACTTCCCCGATATGGGGTTTCCACGTTACCTGCTCACTATCTACGAATTCAGACAGTCTCTCCGTCCTCCACCAGCACTCCAGGGTCCCTCGCCTTCGTCCGATGTAGTCACATGCACTCGCGGAAAAGACCGAGGGAAAACACTAACTGGGGGGGGGGAAGAATAAAACCATAAACCGGCCGGCGACAGGTAGCTAGTACCTACACGTAAATCCGCGAAACGAGGGAGGTCCGTCCTCGACGCTGTCATCCAAGGAAGAGAGTGAGTCCCCGCGGCGATAATTGGCACGTGCCGGGATCGATCAGCGCTCCTCGCGGATTATTGCGTAATCGATCCTAGATCCCGGCACGTGCTGCCGCGGGCGACTCACTAACGGAATTAGGCCAGTGGGCCGCGCGACGGTAACCCAAGTACCGACCGCGCCCACCTAGCTTTACCGCAATCAACAAAAATTCTGTGACGGGGAAATATCCCGTCACAAAACTTAATATTGTTCTGCATATACTATAAACTTATTAAGTAATATACCTTGATAATGCATGTTTTATTATAAATAAGTCAATGATTGAATCCCATTTTCTGTTAGGGTGATGCACCTATACATGTTAATAACTAATTTGTTATAAACCTTATGTATAAAAAAGATGATATTCTGCAAACAATTTATACTATGGAAATAGTTTCCAATGTGGTTAATATTCTACACAAAATATTCAACATAATCACAATGTATACATATAACTTATTTTAATAAATAGCAGTAGGAGTTTTTTTTAATTAAAATTTTATGTTAATCTAAAATTATTAACGCGGAATATCTATTACTCTTCCTATTTTTAAAACTATTCAAGCAAAAATGCTAAATAATAAATAATTTGATCAGTTCTGACGCAAAGTTTATAAAAGGACATTTCCACAGTCTTAGGACGAACCTAACCCATAGAGTGGCATTAATAAGATGCGCAGTAGTGTTCAATTTATATGTTCAACGAATGCAACGCAATCTTAATGCGCATTAGACATAAAATATTAAAACCTATTATTTTGTAAAACCTAACTCCGTCAAACATTCCAATCTAATTATTTGTAACCGTCAAACGATTATCTATTGATACGTTAATCGTTCTTTTGATTTTAATAAAGAAATTTAAATTTGGGGGGCTAACTTTGTGCTTAAATTTATATTGATTATATCTCTTTAAATAATTACCGTCAAACGCTGAAAATGAACTGTCAATTACCGTCAAACGATTGTCAAATGATTTTTATCAACAGAATTACATTAGTATAAACTCAAGGGGCTAACTTCATCCCTGGTAGTAAAATTGGCCCAAATGACGTAAATATGACTGGCTTTCCGGTCATAAGACGTCATTTGGACCAATTTTGCTACCGGGGATGGAGCTATCCCGTTAATTATAAGAGATACACCTCACTTTATATCTATGCTCTGGGGCGTCTTACGTGAAACACCCTTTATATGTATTTGCGGGCATTCTTTGTCAAATCAGAGATACCCCTCCTATCCAAGTTTTGTCTCGACCAAAATGAGTAATATTAGACCTAAATTGTTCATTAGAGTGTCTTGTTTTATGATCCTATTGGCTTTTTCTAATAAATTCTTTGTAGAATTCAATATGGCGGCTACAGTTAAAAAATTACATGGTTAACGCACGTTGATCGTTAAATAACAGTTCGTAAGTTTGTTAAATTGTAATCAAATTTAGTATATGTTAGTAATTTGTAATGCCGAACACGAATCTACACCTAAAATTTCGAATGTCAAAATATCGGATTCAGAAGGGCCTTCTCGGCATATGGGAAAGTGACTAGATTTGGATGAATCCCAGTAATAAAGGGTTTTTATGGTCGCTGTTCACGAATCTGAACTTTAATTTTAGAAATTCAAAATGGCGGATGCAAAATATGGTGGACGAACGAGTGAAGAAATGATTGAAATTGGTTGAAATTCGGTTGTAAGGATTTTATTTTATTGCTAAATAAATATACTCACTTAAAATTTACAAATCTACAGTGGTAGATGCAATATAGCGGGTAGGCTATGAAAAGTTTAATTTTATTATATGCTATAAGCATGCCTTAAATTGTTCAGTAACTGCGTTTCAGAAAAAAAGAAAATATTTTAAACATCATTTGTTTATTTAATACTTATAGTATAGAAATTTAGTGAAACGCTACTTCAACAAAAACGTCATACATTGCAGGATGCGACGACATTTTACCACCCAATGTAGAAATTATTATTGTATGAGGTTGGCAGCACTGTGAACATGAGCTATTAGAATAAAGACGAAAACCACATGGTTATCTTCGGTTATCTGTCATGCAGAATCGTAAATCACACACACACACACAGATCATAACCAGATGAATTGTACCTGTGTGAGTGAAGAATGATTAAAAAGATAATTGCAAGTAGCAATTTAATCGAATGAATTCATTTTGGGTGCTTTCCAATTAGCCTACAAATCGACACAATCGGACACAAATAGTACATTGCATGTCACACAAACTGTACATTTGTGTCCGATTGTGTCGATTTTTAAGCTAATTGGAAAGCACCCTTTATGTATGTACAGTAATGTAAGAAATAGTTTTAGAAAAGAATAATTAAGAAATTAATTTGGAAAATGATAACTGTTAATTAATGTGAATTATTAATTATGATCACTATAAATTAAAAAAGACGGATATATTATCAGATAAGTCTTATATACTGCATTATTATTAATTAGTATGTAGCAAGAGATTCATTATTGAAATTTGTTTTCTTATATAGGCTATTTTAAGTAGAAGGCTCGACTACTCCCTTTCATGTGCACTGTAACGTTGTGTTCCCACAGCGTTACAATAGCTGCCATCTAGCGCTTTGCTAATCTCAAGCGCTAGATAGGCGGGTCGTATGTGAACTAGAAGTTATCAACCGATGAGTTATTGATCTAGGGTCGATAACTTGTCGGCTCCCTAGTGTCGGGCGATGGGTGTAGCGGGGCAGCGGCGGGACAGGCGCAGGGCCTTACCTGCTCCCGCAGACTGCCCCAACACACGTAGTTGAGATGTCAAAGATGACAGTGCCCTAATTGTGCCCCATCGCAGATACACGTTTCTGCGACCCCACTGACAGCCGCCGTTACGATAGTGCAGTAAAATAACCAAGTGCAGCGACTGCCAGAGTGCCGCGAACTCATACCGGACAACGAGGCACACCAGCCCTAAGGCCAGCTTCAAGGGCGACCGAGAGAATTAGAATTAGTATTTATTAATCGTACAATGTCGTAGCCCCTTTTGTGCGAAAGTGAAGAGCATAACAAAGATAAAAAGGATAAGAAAAAGTAGAAAAAGTGAGTAGCCCAAAAAAACAAAGCCTCAAAGAAGGCCCTGCAATGAGAGCGTACTCACCCCTTGAGCGCTCTCAAGGAAAAGATTTAACATAAGATTATTAACTGGAAACAAATAAGCAGTAATAGAAAATTAGTCGCAGCGACAACTTAAAACTAAGAGACTTAAGAAAAAAAGAATATGAATAATAAACACTTAATCAGATGGGTGAAAAATATACAAAAATAACTCCATCTTAAAGCGGGAAAGAGAACTAAGCTCCCGAAGTCGAGTGGGAAGAGAATTCCAGAAACGAACCCCAGAACCGACGAAAGATCGTTGATAAGCGACAGTACGGCATTTGGGGATTTTTAAGTCTTGTTGCGAGCTACGAATGCAGCAAGCACTACTATTTACATGTTTAAGCCCTTTAAAGAGATTCCCGAAAGGGGTAATGTCAGACAGATAATAGGCTTTATAGATAGAGATCCCGAGAAAGTAAAGACGTCTTTCGCTGACTTTAAGGAGGTTAGCTCTCTTGTAATACGGTGTAATGTGCCCAGATTTAGGAACGCCATAAACAAAGCATATACAAGAGCTTAGGGCACGCTGGAGTCTAGTGTTCTTGTCGTTAGAAATATCTGTAAAAATTAGGAAATAATAATAAATTATGGGATATATAAGAGATTTAACCAATTGGAGTCGAATCACAGTAGTAAGACAGCCCTGGTTAAACCTCAACTGGTAAAGGGTACGGTAGATTCGCCTAAAACTGTCACTAACTGCATCTCTCCAGCTAAGGTTAGCCATATTATGTACATCAAGGTTAAGGACCGAACATACAAATGGGACAGCACTGGTGTTGGCCAAAATAGGATCCAACCTGGACAGGTCAATCCCATTAAGATATCTGGAGGAACCTAAAATCATGGCCTTCGTTTTACTGGGATTGAGTAAAAGATCATTTTCATGCGACCAGTCCACCAATCGACTAATAGAGTGGTTAATAGCGGAAATGCACTGATTGATTTCGGATGGATCGCACTGGGCATAGATCTGAATATCATCAGCGTATTTTATGAGCAAAAAGTCAGGAAAGAGAGAATTTATATCCGCAATGTATAGAAGGAACAAAAGCGGTCCAAGTATAGAACCCTGCTGAACACCAGATGTCATCGGCATCCATGACAAAAGCTGATTATTATGCCTCACAGCGCATTTACGACCTGAAAGGTATGACCAAAACCATTCTAAGACCGACATAGAGAATCCCAAGGCAGAGAGTTTTTTTAGTAGCAGAATATGGTTGACAGTATCGAAAGCCTTAGAAAAATTAAAGAGCACTAGAATAGAGATCTTACGCTTATCAATTCCAAGACGAACAAAGTCAGTTAATGTTATAAGAGCATCATGTGTCGAACGTCCAGAGGTAAAACCGAACTGCGCATCATCTTTAAAACCAATTGATTTAAGGGACTTAAGTGTGTCACTGTGCACAATCCTCTCTATCACCTTGGAAAGTTCAGATGAAGCTGAAGTTGGCAGTCACTTTTCCAGCAGGCAGTTTGGATTTCAATTAGATGTTAAAATTTTGTTCTTAAACTGCCGCGTACTTAAAAAAAACTACTCCAACGTATTCTTCGGATAATTCGCTATAAGAATATGCATCTTAAAAAAATTGAAAAAATTTCCTCTTAAGTAGGCATTGTCTTTATTAGGTGCGATAATTATATGCATTGATTCGAAGTTGAAAATTTGATATGAAACGGCCGCGTACCTTAAAAAAACTACTTCGTCCTATTCTCCGGATCATTTACTACAATAATATGCATTATAAAAAAATTAATAAAAATTTCCTCCTAAGTAGAAATCGGTTTTATTAAGTGCGAGACATGTGCTTTGATTCAAAGACGAACCATTCGATGTGTCGCACTTAATAAAACCAATGTCTACTTAGGAGGAAATTTTTTTAATTTTTCTAAGATGCATATTCTTGCAGTAAATTATGCGTAGAATACGATGGAGTAGTTTTTTTTAAGGTACGCGGCCTTTTTATTTGAAATTTTTAACCTCTAATTGAAGATTCGCCTTCTAATTAAAGCACATGTGTCGTACCTAATTAAACCGAGGTTTGTTTAAGAGGAAATTTTAAAAATTTTGTTATGATGCATATTCTTGTAGTAGATGATCCGGAGAATATGATGGAGTATTTTTATAAGGTACGCGGCCTTTTTATTTGAAATTTTTAACTTCAAATTGAATGATTCGCCTTCGAATCAAAGCATATGTCTCGCACTTAACAAAACCGATGTCTACTTAGGAGAAAATTTAAAATTTTTTTTTAAGATGCATATTATTGTAGTAAATTATCTAGAGAATAGGATGAAATAGTTTTTTTTAAGGTACGCGGCCGTTTTATATCAAATTTTCAATTTCGAATCAATGCATATAATTATCGCACCTAATAAAGACAATGCCTACTTAAGAGGAAATTTTTTCAATTTTATTAAAATGCATATTCTTATAGCGAATTATCCGGAGAATACTTTGGAGTATTTTTTTTAAAGTACGCGACCGTTTAAGAACAAAATTTTAACATTTAATTGAAATCCAAACTGCCTGCTGGAAAAGTGACTGCCAACTTCAGCTTCATAAAGTTCAGGCAATATAGAAATCGGACGAAAGTACGAAACGTCGAAAGGACTGGGTAATTTAGGTACAGCAGTGATAAACGTAGATTTCCAAGCATAAGGGTAAATACGCATAGATTAAAGATCGATTAAATAACTCCATATAAACACCAGCAATAGCAGGAGAAAACAGCAAGCAGACGAGAAGGTATTTCATCGCTATCTGACACAAGAGAGGTGGAGAACCTGAACAAACTGAAAAAGGTGGGAAAATCAGTATACGAAAAATAAAAGTTGGAATCGCTAATCAAAGGTGGCGTGACATCACGAGGGACACAAGAAAGAGACTCAACTGGTGCGCTGGAGTAAGGAAAAAAATTAGGGGAGAAATATTTAATAAAATCCTCAGCACAGAAGGAAGACGAAATCACCCTTTTTTGTCCAACTATGCGCAAACTTCTCAAGCAATTTCAGAGTGACCTTGACGAGTCACATGTATTAATAACCCCCAAACAGTGTCTTTCCCTGGCAGCCAATAGCAGCTCTAATAAGTCGTTTCACAAGGTTACGGACAGCACAATATTCCCGATGAAGAGAATTATCAGGGAAATTCAAGCACCGAAGTTTCATAGGAAGCCTATTCCGGTTGCGAATGAGTCCACGAAGTTCAGGTGTCATTCAAGGTGAATGAGATTTAGAGAGAGTTGGTGTAAACTAAGGTGCATGATTGTTAGCTAAGTCAATAATGGAGCTAGTAAGAAAACTGACTGAATCATCAATAGAGTTCAGCAGAAGAACACCCGTGAAATTCGCACTTGCAAGAGCTAATAAGGCGTCAGGCTCCTCAAGCTGTATCCAACGCCTGCCTTTTCTTATTGAAGGCAGAAAAATAGAACGGTTATCTGCACGATACACAATTTTTATCATGTCACGCATAAATAAAAAAGGCATAGGACACTGCCCCATATGCAAAATTTTACCCCCATCGTCCACAATACACACATCAATCCAGGTATAAGAGGAGGACGTGTGATGAGTAGCATCAAAAGGTACTAAGTGAAGGGAGCAGAGGTCAATGGTGCGACGTAGGAAAACACTATCAGGTAACCCAGAGAGGAGATCAGAGTTGAGGTCACCCATGATAATTTTACAAGCATAATGTTGCGATGCATCCATCAAGATATTTTCAATGACATCGCAAAATGCAAGTTTAGGCGGACGATAAATAACACCAAGGAATATCTTAGAGACTGGAGAGAGCACGAGCTCAGCAAGAATAAAATCGGTCTGTTTAACACACGCAGTCGTAAACGAAGTTTGTATCAAATGAACTCTAAAGTGGTTCCGATAGTATATACATACACCCCCCCCCCCCCTATGTGCCAGACCTGTCACAACGCAAAATCGAAAAACCATCAAGATGAACAAAATTATCAGATATATGTGGTTTGAGCCAAGTTTCCGAAATAAAAATGATATCAAAAAAATTATGTTGAAAGAACTGACGAAATTCAATAATGTGAGCAGCAATACATTGCGCATTAACATGACATACATTTAAAGTATTAGATTGTTGCGTGCACAGAGGGTGATCCGGACAGGTAGGGAGGGGAAGCACTTCTCAGATTAATTTACTAAAATCGTCCGCAGAAAAATATTTACAATGGGAGAACGATCAGCCTTCCTAGCCTTTATGACACCAAAATCGTTCACCCACGTGTACTTATAGTTGGCTTTCCTGGCTTCATTTTTAACCATTTTCAGGAATTTATGCAAAGTAGGAGGCAGCGACTTATTAATAAATATATTAGAGTTACCTAGCGTACCAGAAAGCATATTAGCTTATATTTTCGGAAAGGAACTCTTAGCATTATGTATTTGTTGCGCAGTCTCGATACAATTTAAGTTGACCATCAATGTTTTTGGGCGGTCTTGGTTAGAAGAAGGTATCCTGCGCATAGAGAGAATAGCAGGAGGGTGAACATCGACTCCAAGCAATGCCGTAATCTTAATAATATGTGCGGTGTCACTAATATTAGGACAAACCGGAACGCCAGAGAAACGCAACTATGAGCGATGAGATTCAAAAGCTAACTGAGACATTCCAGTCGAAACGCTATCGATAGTCTCACGAAATTCCGTAGGTACAGATTTCTCTTCAAGGGTAACAACACGCGCTTCAAGATTAGCAGAAGCCGCCTGTAAGTCAGTGCAGTTCGATTCAATATTCACCATTCTAGCTGACATACTGTTGAGTTTAACAATACAAGAGTCTACCTTATTTGTTAATGAGTCCAGTCCTGACATCTTAGCATCAATGGAGTCAAGTCGCGCATTCAATGACGAGAACATGGATGCAAGATACTCCGCAGTAATACCTGTAGGGTTTTCCACAACAGGAATAGAAGAGAAAGGTGAAGAAACTTCACTGCGGGAAGCGCCACTGGCCGAAGCCTTTGAACTAGTCTTAGCACAAATGAAGCATTTGACAGATGGAATTGTGTAGCATTAGCAGATAGCTTCAATTCCTTCCTAACACATTGCATATGATATCCATGAGCAGTATTAGAGCACAGTTTCCAAAGTTCATCCTTACTCACAAACCTATTAAAAATACCACAGTTTACCGCAGGCATTATATAGAATGATAACAATACAAAATAGGCAGTGTTAAGAGTAAGACAGATAGGCATACGTCAGTACAAAATTTAGCGGTGAAAATAGTTGTGCCGATGTTTAAAAAATAGGTAGAAGTCTGTCCAGTGTCGCAATGTGATGATGAAGAGGTAAAGGTGAACACAACAGACTCTGGAAACTCAGTCAGATGATGTTGACATATATAGTCCGTGATCCAACGAAGAAGGCGTAAACAAAGCCGAGCTAGGCGTTTAATTGCTGAGCACACAAACCTTCAAACTTGTACACCGGAAAAGGCTCCAATATCAGAAGTGAAGTTAACCGATATGACAAATCGTAAAAGCCCAATTTATCACATAAAAGTTAACGAGGCAGACCAGATAAAATACTCAAATGATAGCTTGAGAAATGGTATGACAAATATGCCACAATTCACCCGCAAGGGCATAAGGAAAGCAGCAAAGAGTTCAATTTAAAATAGATAGCTTAGACAGACATGCTTATCTACTTACAGACAGACAGAGAGCCAGCCAGCCCTTGCGAGCCGAAATAAGGGTGATTATTCGTTTCGTGTTAGAGTCCTGTGACGTCCCATTGTGTGCTAGGGCTGTAGGGCTCGTAGCACCGATCGGTTTGATAGGGAACCGCTTGCCCTGTTTACCTGTCAAGGGTAAGCAGGCAACATAGCGGAGTGGTCATTCCGTCAGACCTTTCGGGCAAATCATATTTTGTATGTTAGATGCGAATCGAAAGAGGCATTACACGATAACATAAGTTAATGTCCTTTTTGACGGTTAACGTAATCGTTCCCTTGAATCTGTTCAAGGCCACGGACTTAGTATATTATCGTGAGGACTCGCGACCTTATATTCCGAACCAAAACAATCTGGGTCGTTGTTGTGATCGAGTACGCGGGAACTTAGTGCGAATAACCGCCGAGCAACGCGCATGCACGAGAGTAGGCACCCAGCCGCGTGACGTCGCGTAGTATAGTTGGCTCAGCAATCCACCGGTGGCGCGCGGAGTACCGCGCGACTCAGTGGATTCCGCCGCGAGCTCCGACTAGTGGCTCGAGCGCGAGGCTAGCTAGTACATCATCGAGACTTCTACCGCGTTCGCACAGCTTAGGCCGCGCCCACATTAGGGACTTTGCGTTAGCGTAATTAAGCCATATTATATAGAGCATTGTATTAGACTTGATACGAGAGTTATAATAAAGAGAATTGAATCAGATTTGGAGACGTATCGTTATTAGTACCTCATCCCCTAAATTCGCTTACAAAGGTTAAAACCCCCTCTCTGTTAAAATCAATATATTCGGTTTTCCATTAATAGTACATCGAAGGCGCCCGGGTCTTATAGGAAGTCGCGTATTGCGACGCAAACGCGATCGGTGAGAGGTTACTCACCCCTCCCCTTCTACTCTACCCTTCGGGACAGATAGTAGCGTCACAGCGTATAATGAGAAAAAGGAATTATTTCTATGGCTTAAGCATCGATGAAAAGGATTTGGAAGGAGAGACCTTTTTCCTCATTTATTAATGTTTTAGTTATGAGGCAGCATGATTGGCAGAGGCAGAAAGAATCTGTGATGAAAGTATTTAACTGTAACGTCCAAAGCTGTTCCATCGCTAAACTGATAATTTTAGAAGCGCGATATTTAAACGACAATTTTTAAATTGTCGTTTGAATCTTTAGGTAGCGTAATTTAGCTTTCAAGTAAGGCGTCGTAGGTAAGAAAAAGAAACTCTGGGCGGACAAAATGAAGAGAAGAGATGAAAATGAAATTCGGAAATAAATATAATTCAATCCGTTACCTGTTGATGATAATTAATTAAAATGAGAAAAATGGTAGTAGGGAACTTTCCTGTTAACCTGTTGTATAGTCTACGGCGTCGTCACCGTAGGGAACCAAGGATGATTGTGTGTGATTGTGAAAAAATGAGTGCACTGAGTCGAATGTAGAAATGAATTTTAATACAATAAAAGAATTAAGTTCACTCGCGTATAAAATACAACTGATTGATTCGTATGTTTGGAAAAATAAAAAAAAGGAAACGCAAATTTGTTCCCGCTCTCTAGGTTACAAACACAACCGATTTTTATGAATTAATTAACCGGATTGGAACTGACCCTGTTAGAATCAAAGACGTTCAAGGAGAGAGTGCGAGTAAGTGTGAATGAAAGTTAGAATTAGCGTGCGGCATCCACCCGCTTCGCTTTTATATAACACAGGCCCATAATTTTTTTTTTGTTCTTTCAGAGTCTTAAATACCAATATATTATTCCCATGTATTTTGTTCCGCTGAAGCCGAATCTGCAATCCGTTATACTTTTACACGTCTGGAAATAGACATAACCGCAAAAAACATTTGAAAAACCTCTATAGCCGTTAAAATCATTTTCCTCTACAAATTCCAATGCTCCTCCCAACCTACCGGAAAAAAATGAGTCACGAATCAAGGTCCATTTTATTATTTGTTTAACTAATTGCTCAATCCAGCCAATATTTTTCCTTCATCCCAGAGCAATCTTGAAGCAACATTGGTTTACTGGGTAGTTAAAGAATCGTGAAAATTTATAGAATTTTTTTCAGGAACGTGAAATTCTGCTTTCTTAGAAAACTTGGGAGATATTAACGCTGCTTCTTAGGAAGATGTGTGGAATGATCCACTCTCTTATTCTCTGAGATAACGAAACCAGCGAAGGTGCGCTGCTCTGCAGGTGGACAGAAGGGTGGGAAGATGAAGCCGGAGTGTGTTCGACGGCTCGCTGACATTGTCCTTGTCAAAATCGGAAAGCCTCTTTACTTAGTCCTAGGGAGGTATGGGGGTTATCACGCCTAGGCCGGCGGACTCACCCACGGTCAGAACGGGATTCGAACTGTATGGGTTTTTGATACATCTATGGCTAATAAGAAAAATTTGAAAAGACGATCGCTTTTGGCAGAAAATGTGTACATGAATGTACTGGAAACGCTGATAGGTTCTGCTATGTATTAGGGATGCTGATTAATTTTCGATTATTAAAATTAATCGATTTTTTAAATAGATTCTTGTATATCTGAGTATTTAAAGAATCGATTATTTTCGAACAGATTGAATCGAAATGTTGGAAATGCGCAATAAATTAATTTTATACATCAAGTATAACTATGTATAAATTTGTCTTACTTGGGCTCTTTTAAACTGTTTCCAATTAGTCTAAAATTCAACACAATGGCCATGTTTCGTTTTTGACCGGGAGTACTGAAAATCTATAGTTTGTGTGACATTAAATATAGTTTTTCAGTACTCATATTAACGGAATACGGCCAATGGATGCATCCAGCCGAAATTCAGCGGTCTCAGTCGCTAGGTAACAAATGCTTATGATTGTGTGGACAATTTCAACTGATCTACCAATCATACGCATATTTTTACTTAGCGGCTGAGGCCGCTGATTGTCATTTGGGGGCGTATTCCATTTAAAGTCGATAACGCTCACAATATATAATAAGTGTGTGTGGCACATGAATTATTACATTACGAACGTTTTGGGCCTTAAGTGGAATATGCACTGGATTCACCCATCTTTTGGAATTTTAGACTAATTGGAAAGCAGCCATAGTGAGACATAAAGTTCGTTCGTGTTGCTTGTATTTTCTGTGTTTTTCTTTTAAAGTCTATATTTTAGTTCATACGAAGTATACACTTTTAACAAAAAGTGTGGAAAGCGCAAGCTGCATCAACAAAGCTATAAGTATATATTTTGTGTCACGTAATGTACCATTTGTGTCTTGTGCCAATTTTTAAGCTAACTATGAAACGGGGAGTAGCGGAAAGTAGACTTTATCGTTTTTAGCCACTTTCGCTATCCGCCATATTTGTATTCTGGTTTTAATGTGTATAATAGTTTTATTATTTTTCTATTCGATAATTCAACAAAAAGCAGACGGTAATAAGGTATGTCTTAATTTATTCTCATAGTTTCCTTTCACTTCCTAATATGTATTGTATAATATAGATATTCATTTACAATCCCAGTTATTATAAACTTAATTTCAAGTAATTTTTACTTTCTCGTCGACTTTATCGATTTTTGCAGTTTCATTTTGAAAATGTCAAGAGTCAAAACAGGTAGTGAAGTATGGAACAGCTTTGTTAAAATTTCAGGTGGAGGGAAATGTAAATTATGTACAAAAGAAATTAAATCTAATGGTAATGCAACAAATCTAATGAACCATTTAGTTCGGAAGCACAGATTTGTACGTTACGAGAAACCGAAAGCTAGCGGGGATATAAAAAGAAAGAATTTTGAAGGCACTATAGAAGAGGATGATATCGAAATTACATCAGCGTTTATGAGTGATTTGGATGAATCAGAGTTTAACACTATAGGTAAAAAAAAATTGATGTGAACTTTTTAAACTTTTGTTGATCAGAAAACATTGATTTTATTTATTTTATGTCTTTAGCATGTGGGTCAAAAAATATATCCAGGCCATCGTCGAAGCTATCAGAAGCATCTACAGCGGGCTTTTCACAAAGAAGAATAAATGATTCTTTTTCAATTATATCGTCATACAAAGGTAATATATAATTAGATTAATATCAGTGTATGTTTACTATTATATTACTTTAGATGGCGGAAATAAATGGAGTGAATTAAATGAAGCTTTAATCTATATGATAGCGAAAGACAATATGCCCCTCAATACCTCCGAGAAAGAGGGTTTCTTGTATTTTATGAAAAAGGCAATTCCTCATTACAAACCTCCGGGTAGAACTAAAATTACAAATATGTTAGACATGAGACATGATGCTCTGTGCACTATGACAAAACAGAGAATTTTAAGCATTACACATCTTCCTATAACAGCAGATGTGTAGACAGATACGATTAATAACAGAAGCTATCTGGGTTCAACTGTCCACTATATTTATAAAAACCAATTATGCAGCTTAATTATATGTCTAAAAGAACTTACAGAGGCACACACAAGTCAGTGTTTAAAAGACGCCCTAGAGAAAACATTCAGGGAATGGAATATTCGACAAATAAAATTGCAGCTAATATCACAGACAATGGTTCTAACATTGTCAAAGCTGTGTTAGGAATTGTGCAGAAGGAAAAACAATTACCGTGTTTTGCACATTGTTTAAATCTTGTAGCACAAAAAATGTGCAACGAACAAGATATAGCATATATTTTGAATGCAGTAAAAATAATAGTAAAATATTTTAAACACTCCGTATGAGCATCTGATGAGCTTCGTAAACATAGCGACTTAAAACTGATACAATCAGTTCCAACTAGATGGAATAGTTCATATTTCATGCTAGAAAGATTTCTAGAACTACGTGACATAATAGCAGCTATTTTACTAAAGTAATAATTTACTGCATATATGATTTATATGATAAGTATAGTATAAATAATAATAGAGGTCGACAATTAGAAGAGCTACGAAGTGTTAACGATTTAAATATGATTTACCTATATAGTATTTCTCGCAGAAATTGACTTTGATTTTAACATTGATCTGTTAGATATGAGTGTCCAAAATATTTGAATATTCATATACATAACCGCGCTTTTTTTTACTGTTATGAACGTTTTACATTATTGACAGCATTCGTTATGCAGTACTGTTTGATATTTTCAAATAATATTATTTAATTAAATTCTTCCAAAATATTTAATTAACGACAATACCATTTTTCTTCATTTTTCGAAAAGTTAAAAGTAGTATTTGGTTATAATAAAAGGACATTATATACATTATTGTTGCCGTTAATGCAAGTCATTGAAAATACTCAAAAATAACTAGTTTTGCACATACAAGCTCAAATAGCTTAATAGATTAGGACTTGATGAAGTAATGCTATGACAGAATCGATATCAACGAGAAAAATTCAATAAAAATCAGAGCTAAATACTAAAAACCAAATTTCTTATTAATCTATATGATTTTTATCTATGAAATATCTAATAAAATATTCGAAACAGGTTCCCAAAATCACCAACTATGTTATCAAGTCTGGATATCCAAAAAGCAGAAGAAATTATGACTATATTAAAACCAATGGAAGAAGCATCGCAAGACATGTGCGGCGATAAATATATTACAGCGAGCAAAGTTATTCCTATTATAAATTTGTTAACTAAAAAAGTTTCTGATATTCACTTGGAAAACAATGCTGCGTTAAATCTTCAAAATTTATTTCAAACTGAAATGAACAAAAGATTTGAAAGTGTAGAAAAAATGAAATTTTAGCAATGTCCACTATATTAGATCCCAGTTTATATATATTTACATTATAATTTTATTTTCAATAACTATTGGTAATTAAAAAAAAATCTTTAACATACTTTATTTCAGATTTAAGCGTCTGTATTTCACAAATGTGATAGCATTGAGTACATCGGTTCAGCGCATAAAAACAATGTGTGAAAATATGCAACAGCAAGTTTTTACACCCGAAATGGGTAATATAACTGTTGATAATCAAAACAATACTTATGACAGTATTTGGAGTTTCTACGAAAGAACTGTGCAAGTAGTACGGTTATCCAGTGATAATTCTACAAGCGGAAACGAAGAGTTGAAGCATTATTTGCATCAGAACGTGATAAATTTATCTGAGGACCCTATACAATTTTGGGTCAAACATAAATTAACGTATCCCATTTTGTCGACTATTGCAATGCAATTTTTAGTGATAGTTGGAGCTTCCGTACCATCAGAAAGGTTGTTTTCAAGAGCTGGTTAATTTATGGATTCCATCCGCAATCGTTTAACGAGCGAACGACTTTCAAAACTAGTTTTTTTAAGTTCGTTACGATTGGATGACTGGCACTTATTATAAACACTATAAGATTTTGACAATTATTTAAAAGATGAAGTACTTTCGCAATTAATATCAATTACAATTATAATTTTTTGTTATTTTGTTACATTCGTTTTAGATTCGTATGGACATTGTTGCCTTTTACTTAGAATATCTTTCTATTAATTTAATATAACGTACGCGCTTAGAAATTTTGATTAATTGACGCCCAGCGCTGGTATAGTTTTACCTAGAAAATTTATTTTAACTCTCAAATTGTGAAAAACGCTGACTAATTAATCCTATCTTATTAAACGGTTTATAAAATAAATTTTCCATTGATTTTGCAGTTATTTACTTAATAACCCCTTACCTCTGATAAAATAATAGGCTGCTTGCAAAACCATAACCGCTTTCTTAGCGTTGGTGAAAACTCTTAAGATGATTGGTTGAACAGTAAGTGACATTTCAATTTGATCAATTATCATTGCTTTCCTTTTACACCTAAAATGAATCTGATCGACTCATTTGTATACAGTTTAAGTAACATAAACTGTACTCAACTGAGCCACATAACTGAGATTTAACTGAGTTTTGGTGTAAAAGGAAAGCACATTTTAGTATTATTCGCGGCACTAAGAAAGCGGTTATAAAGAGTTTGTCTCTAATGTCGGCATATTGTGTATGTACATATTCTGTTTCCCTTTGAGATGGACACAAATCTATATTGCGAGAAATATTTTTGCTAAAGGATAGTATAGGGAAGCAAAAACTGTATTTGTAGATATATGATTCAATTTGGTGGGTAAGAAATTTGGAACTGCATGTATTATATCTATATATATAACAGCACCGATTATTACAATTATCGGTTCGCTTCGATTTATCCTGAATCGATTATTCTAGTAATTTTTTAGATCGATTTAAAAAATCGATTCTTTAAGAAAGAATCGACATCCCTACTATGTATGCGGGGAGGGGGGGGGGGGATTTTAAGATGAAAAAAAATTTGAAAAACATCACTCAAAATCTGCATCTGATATATCACCGCTGCTTTGAGTATGAGATGATCCAAGAAAACGAAATCAAACGCAAATTTTGAATGATGTTTTTCAAAATTTTCTTCATCTTAATACCACCCCTCCCCCTCCCCACGTACATAGCAGAGCTTATCAGTGTTCCCAATACATTCACGTACATATTTTCTGCCAAATGCAATCGTCTTTTAAAATTTTTCTTATTAGCCATAGCTGTATCAAAAACCCACGCAGTTCGGATCCCGTTCCGATCGCGGGTGAGTCCGCCTACCTAAGGGTGATAACCCCCATACTTCCCTAGGACTAAGTAAAGAGGCTTTCCAGTTTTGACAAGGACAATGTCAGCTCGCCGTCGAACACATTCTGGCTTCATATATCCTCACACCCTACTGTCCACCTGCAGGGCAGCGCACCTTCGCTGGTTTCGTTATCTCAGAGAATAAGAGAGTGGTGAAACGCGCGATTTCTGGGAGAGGTTTTTTCTTTAATAAAATAAGCACTCTTCAACTTTTCCAACTAAAAATTCACAACTACTATATTGAACTCTTTGGTGCTTATTACACAATATTCACACATAAATTATTTACACTGGCTTCTATCGCCAGGACCTCTCCCGACCGCCTGTACGGGAAATATACAGTAGGCCATCGTCGCGAAACTTACAAATATTCTTCATACGGCGCTTCTACCAAGTGCTTTTCGACTCATTCGGGTTTATTCTAATTCTATTTCTTACAATTTTCTGGGCGCCAGGCCCGCTGTGGGCCACTCGAATGGCCTTCTCTTCTACCGAAGCACTTTTCTTTCTATGTCTCGGCTTACCGATTCTATCTTCTCAGAGTCACCCGAGTGCCGAACTCTGTTGCTAGCCAATTCTACAATTCTTTCTTGTTCTTTCTAGTTGCCGCTTCCTCAATTTCTACGTGTCTCCTCCACGCAGTGGCACACGCTTGATCGGAGACTGCATCGCGAGATTAGGTTAATTCGCATACCTTATAATTCCCTTTTCTTAGGAAGCAATCAAGTACTTTCCTGGCCAGGACGCACGCACGTTTCTTATTTATCTGTCGATGCAGGTATTGGCTTCCAGAATTCTATACTGGATCGCACTCCAGTTACGATCTCCCAGGCGATCGTCTTCTCTGCCTTCTCTCCTGGTCGACTTCTTCTTCCGGCGCTGGTACAGGCAAAGCGTCTTCGCTAGTTGATGCTCCTTCTAGGATCTCGCAGGCAACATTATACACGTCTGTCCCTTTACGCGGTTCTCTCGACAGTCTTCGCACTTATGTCTGTCGCTTATGCCGGTTTTCTAGGCATGTCTTGGCCTCACCGCGTGCTTGCGGTGGCACTGGCGTCTGCGCGAAAGCTCTCACATACGACCAATCGCCCGCTAGGCGCAAAAATTCAGAATTCTTAACGTGGCAAAAATCCCGTCTGGATTTGTCACGTTACAGTGGATCATTCCACACATCTTCCTAAGAAGCAGCGTTACTATCTCCCAAGTTCTCTAAGAAAGCAGAATTTCACGTTCCAGAAAAAAATTCTATCAATTTTTACGATTCTTTAACTACCCAGTTAACCAATGTTGCTTCAAAATTGCTCTGGGATTAAGGAAAAAATATTGGCTGGATTGGGAAATTAGTTAAACAAATAATAAAATAGACCTTGATTCGTGACTAATTTTTTCTGGTAGGTTGGGAGGAGCATTGGAATTTGTAGAGGAAAATGATTTTAACGGCTTTAGAGGCTTTTCAAGTGTTTTTTGCGGTTATGTCTATATCCAGACGTGTAGAAGTATAACGGATTGCAGATTCGGCTTCAGCGGGACAAAATACATGGGAATAATATACTGGTATTTAAGACTCAGAAAGAAAAAAAAATTATGGGCCTGTGTAACTAGCTTGGGGGGGGGGGGGAGCTGTAGCGTCGCTTCCAGCCAATCAGAAGGCGCTACCGCCTAAGCTTTGGTACGCTAGAGAACGAGACAAATAGTGCTGAGCTTGCACCTTTAATATAGAATCGTTTACTTATAACTAAAGCGCAATTTTTAAAATATCAAAACAAAGCTTAGTATTTAAATATGGCATCAACCATTGTATGAGTAAAGAATTTCCTTATTTAGGCGCAGAGAAAATAACAGGAAAAAGGAAAAGACACTTGCCAGGAAAGACGATCACTGTTAGGGTTGTAAGTAATGATCCCACAACAATTAAATTGTTAAACGGTTGACCGTTCCCAAGAGCAAATTTAATCATTTGCACGTGGCTGCCTGTGTTTCGATGTCTAGCTGCAGTGAGACCGGATATGCAATGACCTAATGTTTCTTATTCCTACGATTGGAGCTATATAAACGGTAGTCCGAATGGTTATGGAGAGAAAAGATGCGATTTATATAATTATGTATGAGGAAAGAATGCCCGAATGGTTACGGAGGAAAAACACTTCATATATTTGTCGCAATTACGTTCCCCATGGTTTGTTGGGGTTCGGAAAATCAAAGTTCCAATATCTATCTTCATAGATAATGGAATTTATAAAGTTTGGATTATTTCCCTCACGTTCAAGGGTTTTATTATGTAAATAAAAGGCATGTTTACATTAAAGGAAATTGTTAAACAGAGCGATAAATAGCAGTGATCTATGACAGATGTTACAAAAGATGTGATTAACATCTCTCATAACTCTAAGGCGGTGCTGGCGCATTTTTGCCAAGATATTTCGCTTGTGGTCCGGAAGGGCGGCCTCGCAATAGGCACAGATCCTTTGGGCTGGATTGGTCCTAACATATTTATATAGTAAACGCTCGCAAACGAAAAGTTCCTTTGCGGCCATGCTATTGATAGAACGGATTTAATGGTTTAGAATTGGACACAGGGTATACTAGGGAAAGGATAGAATAGCATAAGGCAGTAAGCGTGAATTCTGCTGACTAGCGTCTGAGATAAAAGCCGTATTGCAAGTAGGATGACTAGCAGTAGAGTTACGAGAAAATAAAAAGAGAAGGAAAATAAAGTAGTAATTGTTAATCAAATTAATCCGCGAAGGAGAAAAAATATGGGGAATTGTAGAATGGGAAAAGATCTTGGGCTTTTTTATTCCTGACAACTTTTCGGATTTAAAAGATTTTTTTGAATTTAATCTGTTGCATTCAATCTTTTATACTTGATTAAAGGAAATAAATGAAAAAGGAATATCAGTGCCACACACACAACATTTTAAATGATCAAAAAGGGTAAAATAGAAAAAAAAGAAAGAAGGTCTAACCACCGAGTTAATTGAGTCTTTTCAGAGAAAGGGGGAGAAATAGGAGCCGGGTCTACGACGCGAAAGATTAGAACGGTCGCCTGGTGCACGTTATGAAAATTTAATGTAAGCATTCTTAAACAGTAATAAGACATTTACTCTTTATAGTAAGTTTAAAGAAAAATAAATGAAGCTGTCGAAACGCTCGAGAATAACTATGGGAAATATAAATAATCGGTCTGGACGTTACTTTAACAAATATATCAAATTGAAGACCCATAATGGTCAATTTTATTTTAATAATATGAAATCAGCGATAGGATTATCAATGAAGCAGGTATTTCTCAGATTTAACATAAGTCGTAATGCCTATTCATTCTTTCAGTACACTGCGTGCATTATGCATTCAGCAATGTCCATTGTGCTATAAAAGATTTAAAGGTTTCAGATTATACTTATGCAATTTGATGCAACAGTCTTAGGTCTTGTACAGCCATTGTTTAGAGGCATTACAGTCTCATTGATTTCTTTTTAACCATGCGGTGAAGTGTAGATACAATAATCAATGATGTCTACGCAATTAAATTTATAGTCCTATATATAAACAGGATAATGGTATGATTGAGGTCCTATCAGTATTGAGGGAGCAAATAACAAAAATATATTCTCTCTATATTAGTATCAACTGTAGCTCAATAAAATCTGACAGTTTTTCTATTAATAATTTACAACTAGGTCATCTAGATATTATTTTAAATACATCTTCGTACATTTTATCATAATTATTTTATATCTTTGCAAGAGGTAACGCTTAAAGCTTTTATAATTGACTACAGTCCCTTATCCTAGGAATGAAGAGAAAATTTGATCACAGTGTACAATTTGACAAAGAAGAGCCTTTGCAAGCATTCTAAGTATTTTTGAATGCAAATTAGTGTTTATACCATACAGTTGCTATAAACTTTAATTTGCATTCAAAAATACTTAGAATGCTTGCAAAGGCTCTTCTTTGTCAAATTGTACACTGTGATCAAATTTTCTCTTCATTCCTAGGATAAGGGACTGTAGTCAATTATAAAAGCTTTAAGCGTTACCTCTTGCAAAGATATAAATTAATTATGATAAAATGTACGAAGATGTATTTAAAGTAATATCTAAATGACCTAGTTGTAAATTATTAATAGAAAAACTGTCAGATTTTATTGAGCTACAGTTGATACTAATATAGAGAGAATATTTTTGTTATTTGCTCCCTCAATACTGATAGGACCTCAATCATACCATTATCCTGTTTATATATAGGACTATAAATTTAATTGCGTAGACATCATTGATTATTGTATCTACACTTCACCGCATGGTTAAAAAGAAATCAATGAGACTGTAATGCCTCTAAACAATGGCTGTACAAGACCTAAGACTGTTGCATCAAATTGCATAAGTATAATCTGAAACCTTTAAATCTTTTATAGCACAATGGACATTGCTGAATGCATAATGCACGCAGTGTACTGAAAGAATGAATAGGCATTACGACTTATGTTAAATCTGTGAAATACCTGCTTCATTGATAATCCTATCGCTGATTTCATAATATCAAAATAAAATTGACCATTAGGGGTCTTCAATTTGATATATTTGCTAAATACTTTCATCGCAGATGCTTTCTGCCTCTGCCAATCATGCTGCCAAAAAAATAAAAGATTAATAAATGAGGAAAAAGGTCTCTTCTTCCAAATCCTATTCAACGATGCTTAAACCATAAAACCAATTTCTTTTTCTTATTATGTTTACAGGTATGAGAGTAGTCAAGCCTTCTATTTAAAATAATATATAAAAGAAAACAAATTTCAACAACGAATCTTTTGCCCATACTAATTAATAATAATGCAGTGTATAAGACTTATCTGATAATATATCCGTCTTTTTTAATTTAGAATGATCATAATTAATAATTCACATAAATTAACAGTTATGATATTCCAAATTAATTTCTTAATTATTCTTTTCTAAAACTATTTCTTACATTGCGGTATATACATGAAATGAATTCATTCGATTAAATTGCTACTTAAAATTATCTTTTTAATCACTCTTCACTCACACAGGTACAATTCATCTCATTATGATCTATGTGTGTGTGAATTACGATTCTGGAAGACAGATAACCGAAGATAGCCAACCCCGGGATTCGTAAACGAAATTTAGGCTTGTGCGAAACAGTGTCCAAGTAGTTTCCAGTCCTGTGGTCAGATGGGAAGATTTTCTCTCGAAAATAAAAGTTTCAAAGACGATTTACAGGAAAAAGGAATCTTTATTTAAATAAATAAATAATATACAAATTGTACAAATATATACAAAGAAGACTGCGAGACTTAAATATATCGAATTCCTAAGGAATTTGCCGCCGTTAAATTCTAGGGAATTTCTTTCTCAGAAGATTCCCAGGAACTCTAAGAACTAAAATTCCCCAGGAAAGTACACGGACAACAAAGCTCCCTGACCATGGCAATTTCCCTGGGGTATTCCCCAGACAAATCCCCAGCCACAGGAGGAAGCAGAGGTGGACAAGAGGTGTTAGGGAAGAGGAAGTCCCCTTACCCCGCAGCCGCCTTCTCCACGAGTTTCAGTGGCTCCGAGCCACCCCAACCCCTAGAGTGAGTCTACCCCTCCCACTACCCGACTCTTTCGAGAGCCCTGGATTTGAGGTTCGGAACACTGGGTCCAAGGTAGTCCTCGGAGGCAGTGCGGAGGGGAAGGAGAGGGTTTAATTTCTCCCGGGAAGTACCCGGAGAAATCTACCTTAGGAGGGAGGAGATTGCCACAGAGGGATAGTCCCCTCTTGGTAGGCGGTAGGTGGTTGGGTGATACTTACCAAGTATTCGACCCGATGAGTTCGCCGGTGGAGGCGCTCTTGGATGGACTGGTGGAGGCGCTGCCGTGGAGGCGTCAAAAAATGCCGTAGGCGGTGATGCCGGAAGGCGGAGGTTGCCGATAAGGCGTCAAAAATTATCAGCGGTGCTCGTTTGCTGCTGCCGTTGAAGCTGCTGCTGAGCTGGTTTGGCTGCGATGGATCCTTATCAAGGACCCATCTAAGTAATTACGCGACATTAAACTTGCCAGCGAGAGAGCTGCTGCGGGCGCTGGCCACCTAGTGGCCAAGCGCGCAAGTAGTGTCGCGGCCGCAATGCGCCAGGGCCAGAAGACGCGCAAGCGCGCCGCGGAGAGATAGAGACAGAGTGAGCAGCTAGACGCTGGCGGTCTAGCCGTCACTCTGAGCGCAAGAGAGAAAGGGAGATATAGCAGAAAATGTGGAATCTACTTCTCAACATTTTTGCTCCTCCCGATCTCGAACAAAGCTCAAGGCTGCGTTCCGTTATTACTGCCAGTACAGTACATCTCTAGTAACAGTGACGTCATTACAGTATACTGCAAACAGCGTTCCGTTATTACTTTAGTACTGCGAGTATACTGCCTAAAATGTAAAAAGAAACGGATTTGAGTATACTTGCAGTAAAGCAGGCGACACATTACCGGCATATATACAAATATGTATCACTCTCATATGTATATGTTACTTGTGATTATTTGTATTGATTTGAAACTTTAAAATAAAAAATAAATAAATCATTTACTATTTATAAATATAACAATTTTTAGAAACGTATTTTTTGACTACTATATATTATATTAATATAATAGAAATTAAACTATTAAAGCCTAGATTTAGTGTAAATCGACGACATTTGCTGATCAGTATCATATAAAGTGCTTTTTTTTCCAGAATATCGAATTATAAATATTATCTCATTTTATGATTCAAACCGAAAACGAAATTATATCTAAATCTAATCACAAAATACTTTTAAAAATTGTTTATCGCTTGACAATGAATTATTAATTTTAACAATGTTCAATATCAATTAAAATATTACTGTATTTCTGTTAAAATGAATTCTTAAAATTATAACAGGACTTATATAAATTTGAATTTATAATTCACGCGCTTCGCCTGTTAGTCGACATTTTGTTTTTTTTTAACATTTACTGGATTTACCTCACCTCGAAAAGCCCAGTAAATGCAGTAAGAAATTGGCAGGAAGTGACAAATTATTCATGACGTCATGAATTTTCCTAGGACATTTACAGTATACTGGAAGCTTACTGCAAGCTATTTCGGAACGATTTGAAGTATACTTAGGTCTGTTCTCGTTGGCCTACACTTTTAACACTTTCTACACTTTCCGTATTTCTGTCTTTGTCCATTGTATAAGTTGACACCCTAAAAAGTGCACAAAGTGTAAAAAGTGTAGGCAACAAGAACAGACCTCTTGCAGTATACTTCCATTACATGCAGTAATAACGGAACGCAGCCCAAGCTCAAGCTTAAGACTTGTAAAATCTATATTCTATGTAACACATCTTATAGGTTTCAAGGGGAGCTTGAACTCAAGTTCTGTTTATGAATCCCGGCCCATGCGATTTTCGTCTTTATTCTAATAGTACATGTTCACAGTCCTGCCAACCTCAAACAATAAAAATTCCTACATTGGGTGGTAAAATGTCGCTGCACCCAATGCAAAACATTTTCATCTTTCAAAAGTGTTATATGTATTTACAGTATTTACACATAATTCACTTGACCTCATGCGCAGCTGTATTGCTTCCAGAACTTATATATTGTCTCATTCAAATATGTTGCATTTAAGGTGGCTCCAGCGTTGGGTATCGTACCAAGTGGGTCCTATAGTGCTGCTTACTAAATTTCACCATTTCAATTTTATAAATTGTACCTATACGGTGTTTTTTACTTTAATAACGATAAATGTCAAATATTTTATTAAGTAAAAGTAAAGCAAAGAAAATTTGTCTACTTTGCAGATGTTTATTAACGGACATTCAATCGGGATTGGAAAATTTTAACTCTCATTACAAGTTTGTTTAGTCGGCAAAGTAAAATTTTCTTAATGATATATTAGTTTACGTAAATAAAACAATAATCTCCTTTTTTTTAATTGTTTATATTTTGGAGCTTAGTAAATGCGGGTAGAATTAATATGACAAAAAGAGGCTTAAGCGAAAGTTTCAAAAATTTAAGAATTTCTTTAAAAAAATTCAACAGTATTCCTTACATATTTAACTTTTCAGAGAAAACAAAAAAACTGGGGTAACCGATCATTTATTGAGAACAAAATATTTCAAAAATATAATTTTTACCAAAGCGTTGTGCTACTATCGGTCATCTTGTTAGTTCTACCCACATTTACTCACCTCTAAAATATAAACAATTAAAAACGAAAAGAGATTATTGTTTGATTTACGAAAACTAATATACAGGGTGGAACGTTAACGCCGCACTTCCTTTAAAGGGGTTATTCCTGAGACTTTTCTAAGGAAAACGCCGTTGGCCGTTTTAAAATCTAGCCACTGGTTAAGGAGATATTAAAGATTAAATTTTGTAAGCAATTATTGATTTTACATATGATTGCAGTAGTATTGGTATGTACGTGTGGCAAATGTAAGTATAAGAGAGAAGTTGCTGCTATGACGTTTCACTCTCCCCTTTTATTGATTTTTTCGGAATCGTTGAGAAGTTGCTGCCGGTTAGCTGTTTTGCTTTTTTATTGATTAGCTGGAAATTTTGAGATTTAATTCGCGTTCTAATGCAGAAACTAACGCGTACGCGCAATTTACCTACGGAGAATTTTGGTTAACTGTTATTGTGTGCGTCCCCATACCATTTAATTTCCGATGCCAAATAATTAATGGGCAAATCGAGATAATGTAAATTAAATTCTATGAGGATTGAACACTTTAAACCAAGACTATGCTCCAGTCAATGAGCGCTCAGTTGAGCATATCTGTCGCTCATTGACTGTAAGCGAGAGAAGGAAGCTATAGCCGAATTGTCGCGTCGTTGACGGTTAGCCTAATAAATGAAAAGATTGCGTAATCAAATGTTTATTTACCTGATTTTATGGAGCAACTTCAAGGATGGACAGCATTGTAAATGTGCTCCATATGGCCACCTTCAGCATCGATGCACGCCCTTGCTCGTCGGAGAAGATTTGCTTGGACAGTGGCTACCATCTCAGGTGTGATCTCCGTGTTTCCTTTGCTTTACTTTTACTTAATAAAATATTTGGCATTTATCGTTATTAAAGTAAAAAACACCGTATAGGCACAATTTATAAAATTGAAATGCTGAAATTTAGTAAGTACCGCTAGAAGTTCACTTGGTACAGTACCTAACGCTGGAACCATCTTAAAATGCATTCTACGCTTGTTATTAATACGAAGTATTAAATAAACGAATGATGCTTAAATTTTTTTTTAATGCAGCTACTGAACAATTTAAAGTATACTCATAGCACATAATGCAATCAAACTTTCCATAGCCTACATAGTATATTGCATCCGCCACTCTGGGTTTATAAATTTTAAATGAATATTTATGTTTCGCAATTAAAAAAATCCTTAAAATAAAACTTCATCCAATTTTAATCATTTTTTTACTTTTTCGTTTACCATATTTTTGTATTAGCTATTTTGAGTTTCTAAAATTAAAGTTCAGATTCGTGATTAGCGACCATAAAAACCCTCTGCTACCGAGATTCCTGTAAATCTAATCAATTTTCATTTCGCAACGGCCCTTCTGAAATCGCCATTTTGAATTTTAGAATTTTAGGTGTAGATTCATGTTCAGCAGTACAAATCACTAAAACAAGAGCAATTTTATCAATATTGAACAAAATTTCGAACTGTTATTTAACGATCAACGCGTGTTAAACATGTAATTTATTAACTTTATCCGCCATATTAGATTTCACAAAGAATTTTTTAGAAATTACCAATGTGATAATTTCTAGACATTCTAACGAATAATTTAAAACCACGAACACTCATTTTTGTTAGGGCAAATCTCGGAGAGGGGGGTGTTTGATTTGACAAAGAATACCTCGCATGTATATTATAATATCGTTAACTTGCCAATAAATGTTATAACTTATAAATTACTATTTCGATATTTTATAAAAACGTATCCGGTAAGTAGTTTTTAGTAATGATTCCTCTCTTTTTTTAAATTAAATTTGAAATATTTATTTATTGAATGATGTGTTATTGCATTTTATTTATTTTTCAATATTTTAGGGAGGGCAATCTCTTTAGAGGTTGAAAAATAAATGCTTTTTCGGGAAGTTTTTTGAAGATGATGAAATAATCACATGGTTTTAAAATTTTAACATCATATTATTAGTGGTTTGAAGTATACAAAAATATTTTTTTTTTTTTAAGTGGTGGATCAACACAGTAGATATTTGATGCGTTTTTCGTGTGACATCGAAAAGTGCTGCAACTGTACCGATTTTTCTATGATCTGAAAAAAAACAAAATAGGCTTTAATTTGTAACATGTTTACGGGAAGGATAAACCTCAAAAATGATAAAAAAAGTATAAAAACAAAAATTATGGAGGCTGTTTAATCAAATTTTACAGTTTTGGACTATTTTTTCGATAAGTTTTACTCAAAAAGAAAAAACTTATTTACACAATATCAGTAAAAATTGAAGTTTATCCTTCCGATAATACTACAGACATAAACCTCCTAAAATTTCATCAAAATCGATCAATAACTTTTTGAGTTACAACACGAGCAGTTTTTAGAAATGTAGTTTCGAGTTAATCACGTTTAAAGATTCTATATGATAAAACTGTTAATTTTGTTAACTTACCGATCACTCAGCGATTGCAGGCGCGTTCTTTTCGTATACCTGCTCTTACACACTATACAGTAAGAGTAAAGCAAAAACTAATAGAACAATAAAGGTATTATACTGCTTTACCCAAAACGATTCGACTACCTGCTTCCGTAGTATACCATCTACAAGCCCGTACAGCGCTATCGACTATTTGCAATAACTTCATAAATATTTAATATTTCGATTTTTCCTTTTGTCAGATTATTCTCAATATATTATACTTTCGAAATATGAAAAAATTCGATTTTTTGAAAATTCTAAAGGGATTGCCCCCCTTAACGGGAACCGTCAAGCCCTCTCTAGCCAATATTACGGAACGAAAAACGAGGGAGAATTATCGAGCGCTATTTTTCAACCGATTTCAATGTTTTTGGGCTTGTTGGAATCGTTAGGACTCGCACTTTGTCTTAAATAAAGCCGTATTTTCCAAATAACGTAAAAAAAATAAAATTGTTTAAAAATTCGCATTAATATTATTTAAACGCAAAACAAATCGAAAAATCGGGCTTCTTTATAACGAGGTGCCAGACCTAACGATTCCAACAAGCCCAAAAATATTGAAATCGGTTGAGAAATAGAGCCCTACCATTGTCCCGCGTTTTTGAGGTGGACGAAAAGCAAAAATTTTTAGGAAGAAAGCTAGGCTTCCACCCCTCTCGCGGCTCACGCTAACGTGTTCCCCCGCTCCAGCATCAAAACTTACTGCGAAGCTTTCCTCATATTTACGTTATTCCCCTATCTGTAGCTATACACATATAAATACCGCTAAAATAATGTTGAGAACTTTTAATTTCAACGATATAATGAAATTGCTCAAAATGCAATTATCATTTTGAAATAAAAATTGTAGAGAAGGGGATTTCGTAATGCTTGAAATATAGGGCATACGGCGAAACGCGGGACAATGGTACAGCCGTATTTTTCAACAGAATTTGATGAGACTAGTAATAATTAAAGCCATTCTTCATGTAGATTGTCCTAAAGAGCTCGCATTTTCGATAAAGCTTATAGTTTTTCAGTTATGAACGAATGAAGATGGACGTGCGCAACACCTGATCTACGCGAGAGAAGAAATATGTATTTGTGCGCCGTGCAACTTCAAACGTTCATAGCTGAAAAACTATAAGCTTTATCGAAAATGCGAGCTCTTTAGGACAATCTACATGAAGAATGGCTTTAATTATTACTAGTCTCATTAAATTCTGTTGAAAAATACGACTGTACCATTGTCCCGCGTTTCGCCGTATGCCCTATATTTCAAGCATTACGAAATCTCCTTTTCTACAGTTTTATTTCAAAATGATAATTGCATTTTCAGCAATTTCATTATATCGGTGAAATGAATTGTACTCAACATTGTTTTAGCGGTATTTATATGTGTATAGCTACAGATAGGGGAATAGCGTAAATATGAGGAAAGCTTCGCAGTAAGTTTCGATGCTGGAGTGGGGGACACGTTAGCGTGAGCCGCGAGAGGGGTGGAAGCCTAGCTTTCTTCCTAAAAATTTTTGCTTTTCGTCCACCTCAAAAACGCGGGACAATGGTACGGCTCTATTTCTCAAACGATTTCAATGTTTTTGGGCTTGTTGGAATCGTTAGGTCTGGCACCTCGTCATAAAGAAGCCCGATTTTTCGATTTGTTTTGCGTTTAAATAATATTAATGCGAATTTTTAAACAATTTTATTTTTTTTACGTTTTTTGGAAAATACGGCTTTTTTTATGACAAAGTGCGACTCCTAACGATTCCAACATGCTCAAAAACATTGAAATCGGTTGAAAAATAACGCTGGACAATTCTCCCTCGTTTTTCGTTCCGTAATATTGGCTACAGAGGGCTTGAGGGATCCCGTTAAATATTTGTTATATTGAGGAAGTTTATTATCGAATTTATCAAATTCCATTTCAACCCTTTTTGATATTAACATTAGATTTACGGACTGAGCCAATTTGACTCATTCAAAAGTATTTCTAAATCATAATTTATATGTTAAAAATGTTTTTAATAAATTTTTTAGTAATAAATCTTTCATTTAATTTAAAGAAGAACTAATTTCTATAAATAAAATTTCAACTTTCGTGTATTATACAAATTATCTCACTTTAGTAAAAATAGGTATAATTAACGTCCGTAAATCTAGTGTTAAGGATCATTTTAATTACTTGCCAACTTTTTCTTATATATGTTTTTTGGTGGGATCTCAAAACATTTTTTAATGGCTGAAATATCTTAGGCTAGCATTACACAGCGCATAGAGTGGCACGCTACGTGCCGTGTAATTCCGACCTTACGAAATTCTCTTTTACTATAGAGTACTACTGACACACATACGTACATACACAACCCTGCCACCGAACACTACGCGTTTATTGTTTGTCTAGATGATGTCAGACTGTATCGGAAGAGTACAATGACCGGCTGAAATGGCGTCCCTTGATGCTTTTAGGAACCGCGTTTTAGGATCCTCCACTCTATACTTTATTCTGCTAGGCGGAGATAGCGGAATGGAACGCAATAACTATAGTAGTTCGTCTATCTCGCTCTAAATGCGTGAGTGCGAGAGAGAGAGAGAGTTTTATACGGTATAGCAGGGCAAGCCAGGCGTCCCAAGTTCCCCAAGGCTTATTTCTATCTGTGCCATTGCCTATGGCTATCTCTCTCGTCCGGTAAGAATCATTCGTCCGTCCTTGTTTAGGTCAGTTCTACACCAATGGATACTCTCTAAAGAAGATTTCCTCAGGAGACACCATTGAAGACTGCGATTACAGCGGGGATTTTAAAATAGTGTGCACCTGTCACTGTCAAACGTCAGTATGAAAAATTATTGTCGCTTACAGCGCGTTGTGCAATTAACATTATAAGTCTGGATTATTATACGATATTCTGTAATTCACATATATATATATATATATATTGTAACGTGGTAGAAACCCGTTACAGAAATATGCTTATTTTTTAGTTCTTTTCCCCCCCCCCCCCCCCTAGTGCTTCCCCTACCCCTGAGTATGCCTGTGAGTGAGTGAATGAGTAAGGATGAACCTCCTGTGCGATGGTAATGTAGTTACCCGCTTTAGGGGTATTGTAATTGCCATCCGCGGGAGGAGGGTAAATGTTTTTAGAAAATAGCATGATTGAGGATTAATCGAATGTTAGTAGGTTGTAGTTTATTTAGAATTAAATATAATATTTCCAATGCTAAAATTATAAGTATCTTAGAATAAGGATCCTCTGCTGCAACAAGAGCTTGAAAACTGTTGTCCCTCTATCCTTCTCTAACCCATGTTAAATCCAGATAAGTCTATCTCCTTTGCAACTATTGTACCGTCCGCGTATGTTTACGCGTCGCTCTATTCTTCCCCTTATCGCGCTTCGCGCCGCGAGCGCCTAGCAGCGAGTCCCGTCCCATCTCCTTACCGCGCTGACGCTTTACGCGCCTAGCTGCGTTCTCCCCTACCCGCGCCACTACCGACCCACCGTTGCCGACCCCGCACCGTATCGCCCCGCCGCAGGACCATGAAGCGCTAACGTCGTCTGCTGCTGAGGACAACCACGCAGGATCTTCGCGCAGGAGCTACCCAGCCAGCTAGCATGTAAAGCATAGGAATAATTAGCCGGAACGGCGAGAACTATGGATCGCGGATCCATACCTAATCATTGAATGGTCCCTGGATCCCGATCGTACCTATGCCTACTTGGAACCCCCGGAATGAGGGGAATGACACTGAGAATAAAGGAATAAGTGTCAATTTGGACTACACCTTGTTCAGCTCTTCAAGCAACCGTACGTGTAATTCAAATAGATGATTGGGTCGTCGCTGCTGTGATTGAAACACGTCGGCTTTCAATACAGCAGGCCCCAACCTAACGATTTCGTCAAGTTTGGTGCAGTTTTCGTGGCGGACGTCGTGGGATCGCCGGACATCGCTTTCGGAGCCACGGAAAAGTTTTCCTTGCCCTATTCCTTTCCTTTTTTTCTGCATTCCATTCGCCGCCTTTTCTCCCGTCGCTTTCCCATGGTATTTCCCCCCGTTTCCTTTAGTTAATTAATGAAATCAGTGCGCCGTATGATAAGTGTGCCAGGACATCGCGGGAGGCCTCTCCCCCTCGGGATAATTTAGTTTAGTTTTTCTGTTGTGCTTTATTTTTTGAATAAATAAGTGTCTCGGACGTTTTAGTGTTCGGTTCTTTAATATTTGACCTGGAACCTGTTTCCCCGGTTACGATATATATATATATATATATAGATGTGTGTGTGTGTGTGTGAATTATACAGAATATCACATAATAATCCAAACTTATAATATTAATTGCACCAAACGCGCTGTAAGCAACAATAATTTTTCATACTGACGTTTGACAGTGACAGGTGCACACTATTTTAAAATCCCCGCTGTAATCGCAGTCTTCAATGGTGTCGCCTGAGGAAATTTTCTTTAGAGAGTATCCATTGGCGCAGAACTGACCTAAACAAGGACGGACGAATGATTCTTTCCGAGCGAGAGAGATAGCCATAGGCAATGGCACAGATAGAAATAAGCCTTGGGACGCCTGGCTTGCCCTGCTATGCCGTATAAAGCTCTCTCTCTCTCGCACTCACACCTTTAGAGCAAGATAGATGAACTACTATAGTTATTGCGTTTCATTCCCCTATCTCCACCTAGTAGTATAGAGTATAGAGTGAAGGATCCTAAAACGTGGTTCATAAACGCATCAAAGGACGCCATTTCTGCCGGTCATTGTACACGAAAGGACGAAAGTTGTCGGAGATAGGTTTCCAATGTGAAAGAATGAGAGTTCCAATCAAGACAACAATTTTTAGTCGGGAGAAAAAGAAACGCTGAAAGTAACTGGTCGAAACTGCACGATCTTGATATCTCAGCATTGAGTTAACCGATTTACACGTTATTAGTCTCATTTGAAAGCTTAGGCTAGATTTATTTAATGAAACTTCCATTAAAATTTTCATCAAATTGCCATCACAATATATGGATCGGAACTAAATATTAGATATAGTATTGTCAAATTTTGCGTAAAACAGGGTAGTGTCTCGGATTTTTAAATTACTTGCCATCAAGACACTACCGTATCTTTTAATTGTACTTGTGCGTTGTAATCTTGCATAGACAGGGATATTAGACAGCGATATTTGTTGGTGAGATTAAGCACAGGGAGTAGTAAGGAGAAGATTGATGCTTCTAATAATGCAAGAGAGCTAATATGCTTGTCCTTGTTTAATACATAATTATGCGCTCTCGTCGGTAAAACCGTTTCAAATCAATTGTTCAGTTAAATGTGATTCGGTATTAGCCAATATTCTTCTGCAATTTCAGGAATATTAGCTTCTTTTTGGTCTCAGATTATTCGTTACACTCTGGCCCATAGTCGTAAAAGCTTAATTTTTAATCAATTCAGTGACACTTTTCAAAGAGTAAAATATAATTGTCGTTATTTTTTATTTCTATATAAACGGGCTTTTTACCGTTATAGGGTAGATCTCAACGAATAAGTTTAATCATTACAAAAATGTTAATATTTCTAGGATTTATAAGATAATTGGAAGTTAATAAATTTGACATCGAGGGCATTCCCTTAAGAATCCTCGTCCTTTGAAATTTAACCTTCTAAGTACCCTTAATTTTCAACTTATTATTTACATATTTATAATTAATATAGCTACTGTTCCACTAAAATATATTCATATGCACTTTTTAATACTTTGTTTCTAAATATCAATATTATTACATGTTACAGTTGAAATAAGAGAAGTAAAAGAAATAAGAGTAGGAAAGCATTCAAAAGATTTTGAAAAATGGCCGGAAGATGCAAAAAGAATTGAGAATTTAAGATGTTTTGTAGTATACTATGGATCCGAATTTAGACTAAAAACACTTTCAGTTACTGGTAAGTTGACTTTAGAGTTACAAATTTATTTTGTTAATTAATAAAATACTGTCATTTTAGCTCTAAGTGAAAAAGAATGTGAACTATGGGTTAAAGGTTTAAAATATTTAATGCTCGATACTATTAATGCTCCATATCCGTTACAAGTTGAAAGATGGCTCCGTAAAGAATTTTATGCTATGGAAAGCTTAAAAGAAACGTAAGTATAATATGTTTTTTATTTTTAAAAATGGTAAGAACAGATATATTTTTAATTTATTATATTTTATAATGGATAGCAGAGGTAAGTAGCTTTATAACATTTGTACCCATAATTATAAAAGTGGTCTAAGTCAATTCACACTTTAGAAGCAAAAATTTCCTATGAAATTCATAAAAAAATTCATATTTATAGTAAACTTTCATTAATCAAGACTAATAAAATTTTAAATTAAAATGTTATATAATATAAAAAAAATTAATTTGGTTGAATGCAATTCATTGAATATCTCAAGACAAGAGATAATGACTTAGACCATTTTCATAATTCTAGGCACATTTGACATTAATTTAAAAAACTGTAGGATAAATTGAATAGCTTGAAGGTGTATCATAATAATCCTACAAGAAAAAACAAACTTCACCTGTAAGAAGTACGGTAAGTACATAAATCATCCAGCATAAATAATATAATAAAATAAAATATTCCAATAAAGAAAATGAGTGAAATCCAAATGTTAGGCAAGTATACAGGGTTAGTGTATATTTTCACCTTGGTAAAAGTTAAACTTCGAAGAAAAAATAGTAACACATAAAAGTTACTTGCTGGGGGCCCGTTGTACGCAATGACATTAAACAGCCATATTTTTCAATTACGGAAAGTAACACTTGTATTGTAAGATATCGACTTACGCATTAAAATTACGGGCCCGGTAAGTAACTTTTTGTGTTATTATTTTTTTTTTTCGAAATTTAATTTTTGCCAAGGTAAAAATATATACTTGCCTAACATTTAGATTTCACTAATTTTTGTAATTGAAATATATTATTTTACTATATTAATTACGCTAGACGATTTATGTACTTGCCGTCTTTTTCTATAAGCGAAGCTTATTTTTTCTGGGATCTTATAAAGTTTAGTAAGGATATAGAAATTAAAACTATACAGGGTGTAACAGCAATGATGTTTTTAATTTTAACTACATATTCTTGAAGCTAAACTAAGTCGAAAAGTCCTATAGTATGACATTCGTAAAAGCATCATTGCTGAAATAAATCAATTTTAAACCGATAAATTAGGGCTTTGATTCAATGGAAAAATTACTTTACTCTCACTTTCGTTGACAGTTCCCCTTTAAAAAACAAAAGAATTTTATACTTCTCTACTGCTCTGTATTATCATACACGCATACGCACGCAACTACGCTGATTATTAATATTACCTTCTAACTTTCTAGAATCCTGATCCGAGCACCGTATGAAACTTATTTTCCGTCTCGTTTTAACAGAATCTCGATGATGTACTTATTGATTCTAAAATTCTAATCAACAATATTGCGTTATTTGAAGAAAACTGATATAGTCCTAGTAATAAATTTATCATTTCGTCGGGGAATATGCAATTAAGTAAAGAAGACTTACTTTTTCACCAAAACTATATCTGCTAATATTTACAGAGAAACTACTCGAATTCTGTCTTCGTTCGTCAGTCGCGTCAAGTAAGGTTTCAACGCTTTATCTCGTCAGTAACGTTGGTCGCGTCAAATCGTCGCCCTTTGTATATTATTTTAAAAACTGTTCAAAATGCCTCCCCCCTGCTTCGATACAAAATCACGCTCGTCGCAGCAGTTCTGTCTATACACGTTGTCCAACGTACGTTCGTCCATGTTTGCAATCGCTGCCTTTAAACGTTTAAGCGCTATTTCCGACGAATCAGGCTCTGTAACATAAACTTCATTTTTCATGTTACCCCATAAAAAGAAGTCCAGCGGTGTCAGATCCGGAGAGCGAGAGGGCCACTTTATAGGTCCTCGATAAGCGATCCATCGATTTGGAAAATAATTTTCCAAAATCGCGGGAGCTCGTCGAGTAAATTATAAGGTGGCGCACTGTCATGCTGAAACCACATTGTGGTCCGCAAATTTAACAATATGTCCTCAAGCAACCCAGGAATAACTTCCCTGAGGAATCTCGCATATACTTCCCCGTTCGTGTTCTCTGGAAGGATGACCGGCCCGATCAAATGAGTCCCTATTAACCCAGCGCAAACATTCAATTTCCACCTATGCTGGTAATTTCTCACACATACGGCGTGTGCATTAAACTCGGCATAGGTGTGAGATTTATAAAAATTGAATGTTCCTCCATGAGTAAATAGGGATTCATCCGTGAATAAAATTCTGCGATGAGAATAACGATTGACTTCTGATTGTCTCAGAAGCCAACGACAAAAATTGACGCGTTGTGTGAGATCACCTTCCAAGAGATCCTGAACGGGTGTTTGATTGTATGGATAGAAATTTTCAGCTTTGAGAATTCAATGTACCGTCATATGCGAGATTTTTACTTCTCGCGCTATTCGGCGAGTGCTTGTTGTCGGGTCAGCTTCTACTAATTTTAGTACTTTTTCCGTCACGCATCTGTCACGTACGTTATGTCTGCCTTACTCTTCTCTTGGCAAAAATGAACCAGTGTCTATCGATCTTTGGTGAAGATCTGTATACGTCCTGCTAAATAGGTGTCGTGTATTTGGATACCTTTCCCAGTAAATTCTCGCTGCTTCTGCCGCCACTGCTCGAGCTTCTCTCAGGATGAGCAACATTTAGGCGTACCAGCGTTGGTGAAATTTGGCATTTTTAAAATAATATTTAACCACTGTTTATATAACATAATATGCAGTTCACGTTCATCCGAAAGACTGATTGTTTATTACTGTGAAAAATGACAACGCATCGGAAGAAAATGCCGGAAGATACTTCATCTTTTTATTTCGAAAATATGTGAGTGGGTAAAATGCCGAATTTTTCTAATGAAGAGTATGCAGAGATGATGCTGATCCTTAGGGAAGCTTGAGGATTGGCGGCGAAAATTTACAAGTAAAGGTATCTGAATCGCAGTAATGCTTTCTAGCATTTTATAATTAATAATTATATTATCGAGATTCTGTTCAAAATAGGCGGAAAGTAAATTTAGTACGGTGCTCGGATCAGGATTGTAGAACGTTAGGAGTTAATATTAATAATCGGCGTAGTTGCATGTGTGTGTATGTATGCTTGTACGACAATACGGAACGGTGGAGAGGTACGAGCTTCTTTTGTTTTTCGAAAGGGAACTATAAACGAAAGTGAAGGTAATAGTATATTCTACAACAAGGGAGGAAAGTTGACGGTTGCAGACGAGAGTAATTTTTGCAGCACAAGCGAAGCGAGGGTTGCCATTTACACGAGTGCAATCGTCAAATTATTTCATCTCGTGTAATACACGATATTTTTCTTCAAAAGTGTATGGAAAGTGGGTTTTCTTCATCGTAATTAACTACCGGACCGAAAACGGCTATTTTCACGTTAGTATCACCCGCGCATGCGAATTAGTGTTTTATTTCACTTTCGGCCCAAGGGAAGAAAGACTTTTTTTCCTCCCAAGGGACGAAAATGAAGCAAAACTCTAGTGCGCATGCGCAGCTGGCGTGAAAACAGCCGTTTTCAACCCGGTAAACTACGCTCTGAAAACAGCCACTTTATATGCACGTGTGATGAAAAGTAATTTTTCCATTGAATCAAAGCCCTGATTTATTGGTTTATAATTAATTTATCTCAGCAGTGACGCTTTCCGGATGTCACAGTATAATACTTTTCGACTTAGTTTAGCCCCAAGAATATGTGGTTAAAATTAAAAGCATCATTGCTGAGATAAATCAATTTTAAGCCGATAAATCAGGGCTTTGATTCAACGGTAAAACTACTTTACTTTCACTTTCGTTGACAGTTCCCCTTTCAAAAAACAAAAGAAGTTAGTACTTCTCCCCCGATCAGTATTGTCGTACACGCATATACATACACGCACGCAACTAAGCCGATTATTAATATTATCTTCTAATGTTTTACATTCCTGATTCTGGTACTAATGAACTTTATTTTCTGCCTATTTTTAAAAGGATTCTCGAAAGCACCCATTTATTTGAAAATTCTGGGTAACGATACGGCGTTATTTGTAGATTAATTTTCAAGTCGTCTTATCTTTTCAGTGACGCGACATATGAACTGCTCTAAGGTATTCTAAAAATAAGTATTATATTTAAAATGCTATTATGAGAAATTGTATTTTTTTCTGTTTTTGAAAATCTTACCGTTTTATCAGATAGAGCAGTTTGATGCGTGCATCATTGGAAGAGCAAAATGACTCGGAAATAGATTGTCAAGTAAGCCGATAGTCTTCTCTTGAAATTTCAATGTAAGTGGAGAGCTTAACGGGATCTCTCAACCCTCGTAGCCAACATTACGCAACGAAAAACGAGGGAGAATTGTCCAGCGTCATTTTTCGACCGATTTTAATGATTTTTGGCTTGTTGGAACCGTTAGGAATCGCACATTGTCATAAACAAGCCTTATTTTTCCAAAAAATGAAAAAAATCCAATTGTTTAAAAATTCGCATTAATAATATTTAATCGCAAAACAAATCGAAAAATCGGGCTTCTTTATGACAAAGTGCCAGACTAACGATTCCAACAAGCCCAAAAACATTGAAATCGGTTGAGAAATAGAGCCGTACCATTGTCCCGCGTTTCTGAGGTGGACGAAAACCAAAAATTTTTAGGAAAGAAGCTGGCCTTCCGCCCCTTTCGCGGCTCACGCTAACGTGTTCCCCCACTCCAGCATCGAAACTTACTGCGAAGCTTTCCTCATATTTACGCTGATCCCCTATCTGTAGCTATACCCATATTAATACCGCTAAAATAATGTTGAGAACATTTCATCTTGCTGATATAATGAAATTGTTGAAAAGGAGATTTCGTAATGCTTGAAATATAAGGCATACGGCGAAACACTGGACAATAGTACAGTCGTATTTTTCAAAAGAATTTGATGAGACTAGTAATAATTAAAGCCATTCTTCATGTAGATTGTCCTAAAGAGCTCGCATTTTCGATAAAGCTTATGGTTTTTCAGCTATGAACGATTGAAGTTGCACGGCGTACAAATACATATTTCTTCTCTCGCGTAGATCAGCTGTTGCACACGTCCATCTTCAATTGTTCATAACTGGAAAACTATAAGCTTTATCGAAAAAGCGAGCTCTTTAGGACAATCTACATGAAGAATGGCTTTATTTATTACTAGTCTCATCAAATTCTTTTGAAAAATACGACTGTACTATTGTCCCGCGTTTCGCCGTATGCCTTATATTTCAAGCATTACGAAATCTCCTTTTCTACAATTTTATTTCAAAATGATAATTGCACATTTAGAAATTTCATTATATCAGCAAGATGAAATGTTCTCAACATTATTTTAGCGGTATTAATATGGGTATAGCTACAGATAGGGGATCAGCGTAAATATGAGGAAAGTTTCGCAGTAAGTTTCGATGCTGGAGTGGGGGAACACGTTAGCGTGAGCCGCGAGAGGGGTGGAAGTCTAGCTTTCTTCCTACAAATTTTTGGTTTTCGTCCACCTCAAAAATGCGGGACAATGGTACGGCTCTATTTCCCAACTGATTTCAATGTTTTTGGGTGGGGGGGGGGGGGGGGGGGCTTGTTGGAATCGTTAGGACTGGCACCTCGTCATAAAGAAGCCCGATTTTTCGATTTGTTTTGCGATTAAATATGATTAATGCGAATTTTTAAACAATTTGATTTTTTTTTAATTTTTTGGAAAATGAGGCTTTTTTAAGACAAGGCGCGAGTCCTAACAGTTCCAACAAGCCCAAAATCATTAAAATCGGTCGAAGAATAACGCTGGACAATTCTCCCTTGTTTTTCGTTCCGTAATATTGGCTACAGAGGGCTTGAGGAATCCCGTTAAGGGATCCCTTTAAGAGAAAATAAGCCTTTTTTCATTTAATGAAGGGACAAGCCACAAAATTAAGAATAATTTTTCTTTATGCCGTAGATTGTCCATAGTTTTTGCCTTTTTGCATAGTGTCTGCCTCAGTAGACATGCCAGTAAAACTAGACAATTGCTAGACCAGATTCTACTTTATAGTGACCAGAAGTTGATATGGTCACACCAAAATCAAATATTTTACAATTCACCAATCAAATCCTAATATACTGAAAAAGAGAAAAGCATAAGTATTTACTAACTTATCAGAAATCTTGTCATACCTAAGAGCATGCAAAGACTATGAATAATAATCTATAGCATTAACAAAAAATTATTCTTAATTTTGCGCATTTTCCTTTCATAAAATAAAAAAAGGCTTATTTACTCTTCTAGAGATCTTTCAGGCTCTCCATTTATTAGGCCGAAATTTTGAGACGAGACTATGGCTTCATTTGAAAACCAATTTTCGAGTAATTTTGATCTTCCAGTGAAGCACACAGAACCTGCTCTATCTGATAAAACAGTATAATTTTCAAAAACAGAAAAAAATACGATTTCTTATAATCGCTTTTTTAAAATAATTCTTATTTCTTGACTACTTTAGAGCAGTTCATATGTCACGCCATATAAAAGATAAAACGACTTGAAAATTAACCTACGAATTACACCTTATTATTCTCCAGACTTTTCAACCAAATGGAGGCTGTCGAGGATCCTTAAAAAATAGGCAGAAAATGAACTTCATAAACACCAGGATCATGAATGTAAGTCATTAGGAGATAATATTAATAATCGGCTTAGTGCGTGTGTGTGTGTGTGTGTGTGTGTGTATACGTTTACGACAATACGGATCAACGGAAAAATACAAACTTCTTTTGTTTTTTGAAGGGGAACTGTCAACGTAAGTGAAATTAAAATAATTTTTCCGTTGAATCAAAGCCTTGATTTATCGGTTTAAAATTAATTTATCTCAGCAATGATGCTTTTACGACATTAATGGTACAAGACTTTTCGACATAGTTTATGCTTAAGAGTATGTGATTAAAATTAAAAACATAATTGCTGATATACCCTGTATATACATATATGTTGTAACTGTGGGTTTTCTCCAGGCCAAAATAATCGAACACAATAATTTCGGGATCACTGACTTTATTCAACTATACAAACTTAACTCAAAGCAAGGGCCTCCCGCGATGCTCTGGGACACTTATAATATGTTACACCAATTGTCTTATATTAAAGATAGTAGGGAGGGCTTAATGGAGGTCGATAGGGGTAGATACGGGGGTTGGTAGGGGCTGCGACAGGGAGGACACTAAAACGGAAAAGTGGACGGCAGGGAGAAATGCAGGGAAAAAGGACTCGACCACTCCGGCGACGTCTCTCGGCTTCCTTACGCGTCGGCACTCCGCTAAAACTCCGCACGAAACCAATGCAAGGATTGGGGCCCGGAATGAAAAGTTGGTACTCCGCAATATTCCCGCGTCGACTCAATCAACTTCACAATATTCGGCGTACGGTCATCTCGTCGAGAAGCTCAATCGCTTGAGAGCTCACTCGCTTAACAGCAGGAAAAGATCTGCTTCGGCTTGACAGATATTCCTCCTTCCTTCTGTCTCGTCCCTTAATTCGGCAGGGGCATAATTAGGGTCAGGCGCATGATCGGGATCCAGGGACCAAGCTTCAATTACGTATAGATCCACGATCCATAGTTTTCGCCGCTTCTGTCAATCATCTATATGCTTTGTCATATAGCCGGCTAGCTAGCTGTATGCGTAAATATCCTGCGTTGTCGTCTCACGTAGCAGACGACGCTGATATTCCGTGGCGGTGTAGCTGAGCGGTAGGAGAACGGGATTAGTGGCGTGGTAAGGGGAGTCGCTGCTAGGTGCGTCAGACGCCAGCGCGGTAAGGGGAACGGTAGGGACACAGCGTAAACAGGCTAGTACAGAGGAACGAGTGTGAGAATGAAGGACTTATCAGAAATTGGCAGGATAACAATAAGGATTGGGAAATAACAGGTTTCAAGCTCATGTCAGAGCAGAGGATAGTTTCTTACAACTAAAGTATCGAATTATAATAGAACATAATCTTATATCGTAAATTATATACTCTAACTAAAAACATTCGCCAAGTTCCCAATCATACCATTTCCTAAAAACATGCATTCTCCTTCCGTGGGCGACACTTACAATATTCCTTCTGCAGAAAACTACATTGTAGCTCCACGGAAGGTTCATCATACTACACTCATACACTCACAGACATACATGGGGAACGCAGGAGGCACTAAGAGGCAGTGTTGCCGATCTGCAGACGGACAGACGGATTCCCCACCATCTGTCCGCGGATCCACTAACACGTTCAGCGATGCTGGTATTCGTGAGTCAACCCCATTTCCCTAGTTACGCACACCATTGCAGTGAGGTGTACGTGTCTCGGCTTGCATCGCTTAACTTCGGTGAGCGTCGGTAGTCTGGGCTGCGAAAGAGAGCGAAATAGTTTTCTTGGATCTCTCTGTCTTGCCCCCGAACTGATCCGAACTTAACTTCGTTCTGCCGACGAGTTAAAATCCTTTTCGGCCGACAGCTTCGCCTTTTCTTTGATAGGATTGCAGTTAAGATTACTCCAGAGAACTTTTAAATGATAATTAAGAAATGCTCAACATGCTCTTATTTGCTCTAGTACCATTAAATAATAAATATAAATAGTATTTTAACATATAGAATATAGTAATGTACAACTTTAATTCCCACACTCCCTTTCATGCAATACAAATTTCATTTTCTATTCCATTAATAATAATGATTGTGTTATTAATTGCTATTCAAAAGCATTCTTCCAATCTATAAATTTTATAAAATTAAAAAAAATACCAAATTTGAAAAGTATCCGAATCCGCGACGATCAGTGTTGCGAACAGATACTTAATCACCTGCGCTACACATGCTCCTAAGAGCTTACAGATAAGCAGGCAATATGAATGAAGGCTTTCTGAAATAAAAATTATTTATATTCTTTATTTTCTTGAATTTGCTTAACCCTTTATACTCCGCTATCCTCTCTGAAGGGACATAATATTCTTGGTATGATAATAGCGGAGTACAAAGGGTTAATAGCTGAAATTTTTAAAACTGTTTTTGAAGATTCGATTAGTTTTAATTGTTAAACTTCTGTTCTACCTGATTTATCGTTTCGATTTATAACTCTAGATGTAATTTCAGCTATAAACTATAATCAAGAAAATAAAGAATATATGTTCGAGATCAGGGAAAGCAGAAAAATAAATTGCCTTCTGCTCGGTTCCCTATCTTTCTTGCACGCAGAGTCGACAGATAGACCGCCAGCGTCTAGTCTGCTCACTCTGTCTCTCTCTATCTTTCGCTGCGGCACGCTTGCTCATCTACTGGCCCTAGCACGTCGCGGCAGCGGTACTATTTGCGTGCTTGGCCGCTAGGTGGCCAACGCCTTCAGCAGCTCTCTTGCTGGCAAGTTTAGAGCCGCGTAATTATATAGATGTGTCCTTGATAAGGACCCATCGCAGCCTAATCCGCCAGCAGCAGCAGCTACCGCCGCCGCAGCCAGCACCGCTCGCCTACTTTTTGGCCTTCTACGGCAACTCGCCTCACCGGCATCTTTTTGCGCCTCCACAACACCAGCGCCTCCACGGCACCAACGTCTCCACCAGACCACAAAGAGCGCCTCCACCAGCGAACTCTTCTGGGTAGATCCTTTGGTAAGTATATCACCCAACCACCCATCGCCTTCCAAGAGAGGATTTCCCCTCTTCGGCACTTACCTCCCTCCTAAGGGAGATTTTTTCGGGGACTTCCCGGGAGAAAATCAACCCTTTCCTTCCCCTACCACACTGCCTCCAAGGACTCTCTCGGACCCAGTGTTCCGACCATAAATCCAGGGCTGTCGATAGAGTTGGGTAGTGGGAGGGGTAAAACTCACTCTAGGGGTTGGGAGGCTCGGGGCCACTAGCAGAGATGTTAACTTGTGGGAATTCGGTATCCCCACCACGCCGCCACTAGGTAGCACGCACACAGTGCCAGCGGTACATCGGTGAGCCAACCCCACTACTGTCGCCGCTCGCTGGTCACGCACCTAGCTACGTCGATACGTGCGTGGCTCGGCTTTCGTCGTTGAAGTTCGGTTAGCTCCGGTGAGGTATGAGTACGAGAGGGATGAATATACTTTTCTCGGACATCTCTTTCGCTCTCTATTTCCCCCAAGTTTAGTCAACGAGCCGCGCCAAACTCCTTTTCCACGGTATCGGCCGGCTCGATGCAATTGCAAATAAATATACATTTTGACAATTATAATTCATGAAAATTATTAAATGTTAACAATTTAACAATTATTCTGAAAATGGTGAAAAATTATTATGAAAAAAAAAATAAAAGTAACAAGTAAATAATATTGTCCGTGACAGTAATTGAAAGAAAAAATCTTTGTTATATTGCACAAAATGATCACTGAAGTTTGACATTTAAAATTCATCAAATAAAAAAAAATTATACGATAATACATTAAAGATTGATTAATATGAAAAAATGGTTAAAAATTAGGTAAAAACTCGACCATTCTCTTACAATATCACTGCACCGATAGCAATTCGGATTTGTAAATACGACCAAATTCATTAATATGTACTATGAAATGCAAAAATCTGACCTAATTTCTATGATGAGAGCCTAGTAACAGAAAATGTGAGGCTTCTCGGAAATTTCTTCGGTTATTTTCCAGTATGGAACACCTAAGCGAACTGAATTATCCTATAATGTATGCAAAAAAAAAAATAGGAAATAAAAATAGGACGTAATATATCACAATGTGAAATAATGTGAAGAAATAGCTCAAACCCACTATTTTCAAACTTTTTTTATGCAACATTTGAGTGTCGAAGGTACTTCCGCCTTGAAACTTTTGCAAATTCATGTATAATTGTTGATAACTAAATAATTATTGCTCCAGAATGTACTTAAAATAAAAGTTTATTGAAATTGAGTTTTACGCTATGATATTGATAAATCTGACTTTATCTCTGCATTGAAAAGCAAATAATTCAATTTCTCATGCTTCTCGGATGTTTCCTCAGCTAGAATCTGGTATAATATGTCCGAATGAACACAAATAGATGCTATTAATTATCAACAAATTATGTGGGAATCAAAATTGGGGATTCAATGCTATGCTACAAAATAATGACCAGAAATGGCTAAAATTGTCCAATTTCAAATTGATTTTCTACAAAATTGGAGTATCGTAAGCGCATTTGGTTTGAATTTTTTGCAATTTCAGTTATGTCCGAAGAGTCATCCCAGAAATACGAGAAATTCAGTTATTTGCCTCTGAATATTTGCATAAAGTCAGATTTTTCAATATCATAGGGTAAAACTCAATTTCAATAAACTCACCATTTTAGAGCTTTCAGAATTTCGGGAAACTTCAGCTTTAGAAGAAGAGCGACTACTGCTAACCAACACATTTTTATATGTCATCCGTGTAAAGTGATGTAGCATTTACCAAAAACTCTCTAAACAAATCAAAATTCTTTTCCTCATTTAGTTATTAATTTTTATAAAATGCTTATATGTAGCCATTAATTAATAAGATTTGGTAATAAATACATAAAAAGCATTCATATTATATCAAATAATAAGTTGAGGTACAATAAACTTAATGTTTTTATATTAATCTGCTAACAAATACATTTTTTGTATTTATTATTGTGTCCAATAAGTTAATGGTTATTAATAAAAAAATCCTTCTAATGAAAAAAAATGAAAAAATTTTAAGCTTCGCCAAGACTTGAACCCGAGCCTGCCGCGTGACAAACAGCTGCCTTACCATCTGCACTACAGTTCTCACTTGGTGTACCAAAAGCAAAACAGCCTTTTAAAGACTGGCTACAATTCTTTCATTAACTCGTCATAAACGATTAAGAAATAGCTGCAATAATAAATACACTTATTTACACAGCATTATTACACTAAATTTATTATGTTTTTAATTTGAAGCATATATTTTGCATGAAGATATGATAGTTTAACGGTAACCATGCAGTACACTAAATACAAAGCTATTCATATGCTACATTGTCGTAAATTAACCTGCAGGCGGCCGGAAAGTGCCGATCGGCACACTTAAAATTTAAGCCTTTATGTCAGGTCCATTGGGAACTTTTTCCATAGATAAATAATTCAAAGTATGACTTATGCACGCTCACCAAAATTCCGGCTGCCTACAGGTTTATTAAGTAATATTACAATATATGTTACGTGTAGTCGAATAATTTACGACAATGTAGCATATGAATAGCTTTGTATTTAGTGTACTGCATGGTTACCGTTAAACTATTATATCTTCATGCAAAATGTATGCTTCAAATTAAAAACATAATAAATTTAGTGTAATAATGCTGTGTAAATAAGTGTATTTATTATTGCAGCTATTTCTTAATCGTTTATGACGAGTTAATGAAAGAATTGTAGCCAGTCTTTAAAAGGCTGTTTTGCTTTTGGTACACCAAGTGAGAACTGTAGTGCAGATGGTAAGGCGGCAGCCGTTTGTTACGCGGCAGGCTCGGGTTCAAGTCTTGGCGAAGTTTAAAATTTTTTCATTTTTGTTCATTAGAAGGATTTTTTTTAATAACCATTAACTTATTGGACTCAATAATAAATACAAAAAATGTATTTGTTAGCAGATTAATATAAAAACATTGAGTTTATTGTACCTCAACTTATTATTTGATATAATATGAACGCTTTTTATGTATTTATTACCAAATCTTATTAATTAATGGCTACATATAAGCATTTTATAAAAATTAAAAACTAAATGAGGAAAAGAATTTTGATTTGTTTAGAGTTTTTGGTAAACGCTACATCACTTTACAAGGATGTTATATAAAAATGTGTTGGTTAGCAGTAGTCGCTCTTCTTCTAAAGTTGAAGTTTCCCGAAATTCTGAAAGCTCTAAAATGGTGAGTTTATTGAAATTGAGTTTTACCCTATGATATTGAAAAATCTGACTTTATGCAAATATTCAGAGGCAAATAACTGAATTTCTCGTATTTCTGGGATGATTTTTCGGACATAACTGAAATTGCAAAAAATTCAAACCGAAAGCGCCTACGATACTCCAATTTTGTAGAAAATCAATTTGAAATTGGACAATTTTAGCCATTTCTGGTCATTATTTTGTAGCATAGCATTGAATCCACAATTTTGATTCCCACATAATTTGTTGATAATTAATAGCATCTATTTGTGTTCATTCGGACATATTATACCAGATTCTAGCCGAGGAAACATCCGAGAAGCATGAGAAATTGAATTATTTGCTTCTCAATGCAGAGATAAAGTCAGATTTATCAATATCATAGCGTAAAACTCAATTTCAATAAACATCTATTTTAAGTACATTCTGGAGCAATAATTATTTAGTTATCAACAATTATACATGAATTTGCAAAAGTTTCAAGGCGGAAGTACCTTCTACACTCAAATGTTGCATAAAAAAAGTTTGAAAATAGTGGGTTTGAGCTATTTCTTCACATTATTTCACATTGTGATATATTACGTCCTATTTTTATTTCCTATTATTATTTTTGCATATATTTTAGGATATTTCAGTTCGCTTAGGTGTTCCATACTGGAAAATAACCGAAGAAATTTCCGAGAAGCCTCACATTTTCTGTTATTAGGCTCTCATCATAGAAATTAGGTCAGATTTTTGCATTTCATATAACATATTAATGAATTTGGTCATATTTACAAATCCGAATTGCTATCGGTGCAGTATTATTGTAAGAGAATGGTCGAGTTTTTACCTATTTTTTAACCATTTTTTCATATTAATCAATCTTTAATGTATTTGCGTATAATTTTTTTTTATTTGATGAATTTTAAATGTCAGACTCCAGTGATCATTTTGTGCAATATAACAAGGATTTTTTCTTCCAATTACTGTCACGGACAATATTATTTATTTGTTACTTTTATTTTTTTTTTCATAATAATTTTTCACCATTTTCAGAATAATTGTTAAAATGTTAACATTTAATAATTTTCATGAATTATAATTGTCAAAAAGTATATTTATTTGCAATTGCATCGAGCCGGCCGATACCGTGGAAAAGGAGTTTGGCGCGGCTCGTTGGCTAAACTTGGGAGAAATAGAGAGCGAAAGAGAGGTCCGAGAAAAGAATATTCATCCCTCTCTTACTCATACCTCACCGGAGCTAACCGAAATACAACGGCGAAAGCCGAGACAAGCAAGTATCGATGTAGCTGTGTGCGTGAACAGCAAGCGGCGACAGTAGTGGGGTGGCTCATCGATGTACCGCTGGCACTGTGTGCGTGCTACCTAGTGGCGGCGTGGTGGGGATACCGAATTCCCACAAGTTAATATCTCTGGCCACTAGAGCTCGTGGAGTAGGAGGCTGCGGTGTAAGGGGACTACCCCTTCCCTAGACTCTCGGGAAGGGGAATTCCCCTTACCCCGCAGCCTCCTTCTCCACGAGCTCTAGTGGCTCCGAGCTACTCCAACCCCTAGAGTGAGTTTTACCCCTCCCACTAACCAACTATATCGAGAGCCCTGTATTTAAGGTCGGAACACTATGTCCGAGAGAGTCCTCGGGGCAGTGTGGTAAGGGAAGGAGAGGGTTGATTTTCTCCCGGGAAGTCCCCGAAAAAATCTCCCTTAGGAGGGAGGTAAGTGCCGAAGAGGGGAAGTCCTCTCTTGGAAGGCGATGGGTGGTTGGGTGATATACTTACCAAAGGATCTACCCAGAAGAGTTCGCCGGTGGAGGTGCTCTTTGTGGTCTGGTGGAGGCGTTGGTGCCGTGGAGGCGCTGGTGTTGTGGAGGCGCAAAATGATGCCGGTGAGGCGGATTGCCGCAGAAGGCCAAAAAGTAGGCGAGCGGTGCTGGCTGCGGCGGCGGTAGCTGCTGCTGCTGGCGGATTAGGCTGCGATGGGTCTTTATCAAGGACACATCTATATAATTACGCGGCTCTAAACTTGCCAGCAAGAGAGCTGCTGATGGCTCTGGCCACCTAGCGGCCAAGCGCGCAAATAGTGCCGCTGCCGCGACGTGCCAGGGCTAGTAGATGAGCAAGCGCGCCGCAGCGAAAGATAGAGAGAGACAGAGTGAGCAAACTAGACGCTGGCGGTCTATCTGTCGACTCTGCGTGCAAGAAAGATAGGGAACCGAGCAGAAGGCAATTTATTTTTCTGCTTTCCCTGATCTCGAACATATATTCTTTATTTTCTTGATTATAGTTTATAGCTGAAATTACATCTAGAGTTATAAATCGAAACGATAAATCAGGTAGAACAGAAGTTTAACAATTAAAACTAATCGAATCTTCAAAAACAGTTTTAAAAATTTCAGCTATTAACCCTTTGTACTCCGCTATTATCATACCAAGAATATTATGTCCCTTCAGAGAGGATAGCGGAGTATAAAGGGTTAAGCAAATTCAAGAAAATAAAGAATATAAATAATTTTTATTTCAGAAAGCCTTCATTCATATTGCCTGCTTATCTGTAAGCTCTTGGGAGCATGTGTTGCGCAGGTGATTAAGTATCTGCTCGCAACACTGATCGTCGCGGATTCGGATACTTTTCAAATTTGGTATTTTTTTTAATTTTATAAAATTTATATATTGGAAGAATGCTTTTGAATAGCAATTAATAATACAATCATTATTATTAATGGAATAGAAAATGAAATTTGTATTGCATGAAAGGGAGTGGAAATTAAAGTTGTACATTACTATATTCTATATGTTAAAATACTATTTATATTTATTATTTACTGGTACTAGTGCAAATAAGAGCATGTTGAGCATTTCTTAATTATCATTTAAAAGTTCTCTGGAGTAATCGAACTGCAATCTATAAAAGAAAAGGCGAAGCTGCCGGCCGAAAATGATTTTAACTCGTTGGCCGAACGAAATTAAGTTCGGATCAGTTCGGGGGCGAGACAGAGAGATCCAAGAAAACTGTTTTGCTCTCTTTCGCAATTCAGACTACCGATGCTCACCGATGTTAAGCGATGCAAGCCGAGACACATACACCTCACTGCAATGGTGTGCGTAATTAGGGAAGTGGGGTTGACTCATGGATGCAAGCATCCCTGAACGTGTTTAAGATTCCGCAGACGGATGGTGGGGAGCACGTCCGTCCACAGATCGGCATCACTGTTAAGGGGGAGAGTTATACACTAAATTTCTGTAACGTGGTTTTACCACGGTACATTGTATATTAGCTATATTAAGGAGGTCGTCCAGTGTGAAGGTTTTATTTTTATTGCTTTTTTAAGAATTTTTTTGTGGCGAACTATTTAATTAAAATAATCTATAATTTGTATATCCTTTTATCAACATTTATATAAAACAATGTTTTAAAAAATTTCATGCCAATATTTTGCACGACATGTAAGAGATTCCGACCAACAGGAATGTGTTTTTAAAATCGATGCTCCACTCCTGCCATGATTCCGGCTGTTCTACTTATATAAAATTAAAAATTCAAGTACCATTTTAATCGTGAGACTTGAGGCTATAAAGGAAACTAAAATGAAGTTAAAATTCCACAAGCAAAAAAAGTTACACGCTTTACAAAATTAAATGTCAATTTTTAGCATTTCTTTGGGGTCTAATTAGCTTGTAAAAAGAAACTATTGAAGCAATCTTAATTATTTTAGTTCACTTTATACTTATATATATATATATATACTTACGATGCTGTATAAATTTTGACATAATCGGTCAACTAGTTTTTGAGATATCATGGCAGCAGTTTGAAAAAACCCGTTTCGAGAAAAACTAATAAATTCCCACGCGCCCTGTATACTTGCTGTATATACATGCGCCAGTTTATGTCTGAAAATTTTGAACAGCTTCGAATTTTGAAAAAAAAAATTTATCCACGTATTCTACACATGCCTTAGATGTGATTTATAAAAAAAATCTATTTTTTTGACCTAACACACTGTACGACCCCCTTAAGCTATTGCATAAATTCGTATTTTATTTAAAATTTCAATAGAAATTTAAGCACGAACTTGTACAATAATCGCGTATACATTGTGACGTGGCTAATTCCAAGTGGACTTGGGGATGTCACAAAAATGAGAATTAGAATATAAGTTCTCACTCTCAATACCGTAATCCTTGTTTCTAGTTAATTTATTCAGATTTGTAGCTTCATTTTATTTATAGTAGTTTCAGTTGTGCTTTCTTTTATTTAATATCAAGTCACAGGTCGAGCAATCTCTGTGGCCAGACTGGAGATTCACCATGTAAAGATTTGAGATTAATACCGATTCTCTATATTGTAATATTTTTCTAATATTGATACCGTTGATATTTTATATTTAATCTTTTATCTTGTGTCTTTTTTCTTTAACTACTGTCTTCCTACATCTTTCTATCTCTTTCTATTCTTTGCTTGCTTTCCTCCGTTTCTAAATTTGTAAGCTCCGGCGCGTTCGCCTGGTTGTGAGGGCTCACGTGAGCACAGCCCTAACCATCAAGGGATATCGTTGCTAGACCTACCAACTGCGGGAATTCGTCTCGTCAACCTACTTGCCGATACTGATGTCTGGATCCTGAACATCATAGGATTCAGAAGATAGAAGAAGTACTGGATCCAGATCACCGTCTAATCTGTCTGAGAAGATATCCAGTATCCAATATACCGATATCGTTGACTCTGGAATATTCGAATTACAAGGATTCGTTTCCTGCGAGAAGAATTGCTATGAATACGGTAGATCATGAACAGGATCATGCATAATCGGGAATACTCGTGATCTTTCGCTGGCCCGATCAATTGCTGAATCCAATAATGGAAGAGTGAGGATTTTCGCCTATGGTCTCGTTACTGCAGAGTTACCATTTGTTCTTCCAGCCAGGACCTTCAGAGCTTCCAGACCTAGAGTATATTAAGATCTTATAGCGATTTCGAAGTGCCGATACTGATTCCGTTGCTAATATCGAGATTGAGAATGGTTGGGCCTGGAAACCCAGACTCTTAAAGATGATTGCTCTCAATGACTACACCTTTTTCGCGTATATTTGTGGGACTTTCTACCGATTCCATCAACCCCATAGCCTGTAAGGACCGAACATCGATCCGTGAGTGCTCTCTCCGAGTCGATCATGCCAAATAACTTTTAGCTTCACTTTTTACCTTTATTGTATCGCTTTCGTTTTTGTCTTATTTCTTTCTATTTTTTCTTTGTTTTTCGATATCTTAATAACTTGGCAGTACCATATTGCGTTTTGAATACTATATATAGTAGCCTGAAATAACCCAGGAAATTTTTGTTTACTAAATTGTTTACTTTGTTTGTCCCCTATAACTATATTGCGATGCCAAGCTATCACTTATTACTATACTCGTTATACGTCGGATGCACTCCTTATAATTATTTCCTCCTTGCTTAACCAATTTTTTTACCTATTATCGTGAAAGTTTGGCATTAATAATGTACAAATATATTAAATGTTTCTTGAATTTTGTATACTTACTAAATATTTCTGAATATCTTCATTATTTAGCAGCTCTTCGCATGTAATCAACTCCACATTGGTGGTCATAGGATAGAGTTTCATCATATCCTGGTTTACTTGTGCATATTTATCATCATTAATATTTATTTTAATCATTTGAATTTTTGCCATCAATTCCGAAACTAATATAGTAGTGCAAAATATCTTTTTGAACTTCTTTCTATAACTTATTGTTTATTATAATGTAACGTAGTAATTCATTATAAAACTTATGAACTGTAACAATAAATATTTTTATTAATGTAGCGGATTTCTACGTATATTTACATTAATTGCTATGAAGTAATATAAATTGAAATAATAACAATGTTTACCTGATATTTTATCAACATTATTATCTACCAGTTTATTTTGATATGTTTTACGTTGAGCGTAGATCCTTGTACATATTATCTTACTACTGTTTCATTCAGTGTGTACAGTTTTTCCCTTATAAATAATACTTTTTATAGAGGGACCACTAATATAATTATTAGGATCACTCCGGCTTTGATTTTGTTGCAATTGACCTTACGTATTAGTTCTTATATTAGACATCCCTGCACTATCAATTCTAAATGAGCTCTCAATCACTTCTGTATTAAGATTAATAAATCAAAGAAAGATAGAAAGAAAATTATATATGTAGATTATACACAGACTGAATTATTATATAATAACATGATGATTCTTTTATTACAATATAATATACGTTAAAAGCTCATATAAATATAAATATTATAATTTAGAGAGAGAGAGAGAGAGAGATCGTACTATAGGTAAAAGGAAGTTTTTCAACGTTTATATCCTCTAAGATTAACTTTGAACAATAAGGGATATTATTATCCTAGTCTGTAAGATTACCATCAATATCCTCGTCCACTTCACTGCTAGAGTTGCTGCATAAATTATAACGTCTCATTTCGCGGCTCGGCCTCGAACAATGTTTTCACTTAACGTATTTCCTACATTTTTTTAAGAAGCCCCTATTCGGCCCAGGTATGTCAGGGGAGGGCATGTACCAGAAACGGACAACAAGACACACGAAGCGGTTAATGGCCAGGAAATACTAAATAAAACTTTACATAATTATAATATGAAATTAACAAATTTATTTCCGCGAACAAAATGAGATATATACATTTAATTTACTGTTAATAAATTCAAGAATCGGATATATTCTATCTATGAAGTTGGGCGCCAGTTCGCTGGAAATTCTTTAATTTACCCCCGCGGTTGGCCGGCTTGAGACTTTCTTCGGGTGTGCACCAAGAAGCTTCGTAAACTTTTCCCGAATAAAAAGAGATGGCTACGGGGGAGCGAATTCGAAGATGATACGCTATAGATAACTTTGAGGAGGCACTGAATTGCTCTCCTCCGTCGAGAGACTACACCCCGACCAGTACTATTTTGTAACGTTATTCCCGTCAGTATGAAGGGCCACTCAATCTACGGGTTTTCCATTACCTTCGCCCGTTCTTATTTGTCGATATCAGGGCGCCAGTTGGTCAGTTGGGTGGCCAACAACCCTACTGTATTATTTGTGTCTTTCGGCTCCATGCTCTATGCATCTTATAGGGCCCTGCGGCCATGCATTTGGACGGTAACGGTAGCCAGGGTCGCTCATTATGCTAGGTCGTGGAGAGAGGTGAGGGTTCCTTGCGGAAGTCCGAGCATCGCAGACCTATCTGCTGAGGGGCATCCATCTATCCCCCACCACCTACACACAGGTGGTGGTGAGGAGTGCGGGAACATGCGGTATTATTGCCAAGCATAGAATTTGCCAGGAGCGGGCCACCACAGAGGCAATGTTCGCAGCCCGTCCAGCCATAGCGCAAGCCTATGGGATTACGGAGGGCACCGGGACACATTCCAGCGGGCTAACTACGCCCCTGCACAACCCACTATGCATTGGCCGGTATCCAGTCATGACGTACACTGTGCCAAATTGATTCGTGTGCTAATAACTGTAAGATTTGGAGTAAACCATACTATAGTAAAAATATGTGAAATTGGAAGAAACTATGTATAACAAACAGTTTAGACAACTGCAAAGAATATTTAGTATAGTCAGTTATCTATAGTGTTTTGGCCATAAATCTTGCGTCGTGGCGAGGGGAAGTTGGAATCAGAGGGGCGAGGAGATTTCTAGGGAGTTTGTCGGTAGCTGTCAAATGGCGCTATTAACCCTCAATTTTGGATCGTAAACAAAAATAATACTTTCGGAAAACGATTACGAAAAAGAAGAAAGGATTTTAATACATAACAGAGAAGACAAAATATATCAGATGAGTATAAATTAATAACGAAAAATGAAAATTATTGTGAATTTATAAGGAAATATACTTTGTGGTTATTTTAGTTCTGTTACAGGCTAAATCCTATTCTTCAAGAGTTTAAATCGCAGGAAAGAAATACTTAAAGACCAATGAATGAAAAAGGACTAATTTATGAAGCATTTCTGTGTGGCCCAGTAGTTTCAATAATTGTGACATAATGTTGTAATAGTGAATGTGTAAGCGATTACTGTCTATACAAAGAAATTTTATTATAAAACAATAATGATGTATGATAATGTTTTGATTCCTATTATTAAAAATTAAAGCTAGTTCAATTAAAATTTATTATTTTAATTTCTTCCTTATCCCCAAAAATTCTATACGTACATAGTAATTACATATTCTTGTAGAACCTATCTTTAAGCTACTCTAACTAAATTGCAACTAATTTAAATCTGTAGGTCATAACTATTTACTTCAATGATTTTTATTATTTAATGTGAGATAAATTGTATACAGTTTCTACTAATTTCTTATTCATTCGTCACATGCTTCCACATCTCGTATGACATTTAATTGCCTTGATTCTTCCTTCTTCTTCTACTTTTCAACACATATACCAATAATTCTCTAGATATTTTCAAATATGCTCTGATATATATATCCTTATTCTGCTGTCTAATTGTTTCTATAATAATTAGGATGATTGGTAAACTACTGCTGTATTAAATTTGAAGAATGGACACTGGACTTATTGTACTTAAATATGTTTGGCACCTCATCCACATGATATCTTTTCCTTCCATTTGAGAGGATATTGTCGACCAATACGTTTATGTATACTGCTGAGTTCATCTTGTTTTTAGCTTCAAATTATATTTTCAAGCTACATATTTGGATATCCATTCCCAACATGCAATACTTATTTTATTATTCCTATTTCTTCATGAGACTTATCTGTCCTAAAACCTTAATTTATCCAGTAGCCATATGTATATCCTATCATTTTCAGATGAATAACATTTCTTTCTATCAATCCTGACAACACTATAATAAGAGCCTAGTAAGGAAATAAGAGTATTCTATATTCAAACACGTAGCTGGAAAACTACTGGAAGCTAAAAAATAAGATGAACTCTGTATTATACACATAACTTTTAAGGAACTTTATCTATCCAAGTAGCATGAGAAGAGATCATATCTCACAGAAGAGAGGCCCAATTTAAAAGGCATCATTCAAACACCCATTTTCCAAATTTAATAAGACAATGGTTTAACAATCATTCCAATATTTATAACATTAATTACAAATCAGCATAATCATCTTATCTGCGTGTATTTAAAAATGACAATAAAATTATTGTTATATGTTATAGACTAGAAGAAAATAGTGCAAAGGAGGTATATAAATATCATACAAGGTAATATGTCGAAGGATGTGACAGACTAATAAGAAATTAGCAGAAATTTTTACACAATTTGTCTCACATTGAATAATAAAAATCATTGAAATAAATAGTTATGACCCACAGATTTAAAATAGTTGCAATTTAGTTAGAGTAGCTTAAAGATAGGTTCTACGAGAATTCATAATTACTATTTACGTATAGAATTTGTGTGTGGTTAAGGAAGAAATTAAAATTTTTAATTTTAATTGAACTAGCTTTAATTTATAATAATAGGAATCAAAACATTATTCTACATTATTATTATTTTGTAATAAAATTTCTTTGTATACACAGCATTCGCTTATACATTCACTATTATAACATTATGTCACAATTATTGAAATCACTGGGTCACACAGAAATGCTTTATAAATTAGTCCTTTTTCAATCATCGTTCTTTAAGTATTTCTTTCCTGCGATTTAAACTCATGAAAAATAGGATTTAGCCTGTAATAGAGATAAAATGACCACAAAGTATATATTTCCTTATAAATTCACAATAATTTTCATTTTTTGTTATTAATTTATACTCATCTGATATATGTTTTCTTCTCTGTTATGTAGTAAAATCCTTCCTTCTTTTCTGCAATCGTTTTCCGCAATCGTTTTTCGAAAATATTATTTTTGTTTACGATCCAAAATTGAGGGTTAATCGCGCCATTTGACAGCTACGGACAAACCCCCTAGAAATCCCTTCGCCCCTCAGATTCCTACTTCCCCTCGCCTGACACCAGGTTATTCGGCTAAACTGTACTCAGCTCCCGAGGAACAAACACTAGAGTTACGACCTTGGAACGCGGATGGCGCGGCAGCGGCTAAGCTTGCACATAAGAAGACTCAAGTTGAGGGTCGCAGAACTCGCATATATGTAGGAGGCATAATAGGTCATGTGTCGTCAATAGCGCCATGATCTTTCGACAGATGACAACCAAAAAGTCTCCAAATCCACGGCCGAGGCCCAAGGTTTGACGCATTTCCGGAAAAGAAGTCCGGGCGTCAGCAATGCGCAATACTACCGGTATTGCACACGGACGCGTGCGATCTACTTTATTTCGGCAAGGTAGCTGATCCCTACGTTACACCAGTTAAATTTAAGCAAGATCGGGTCGCTAGAATTTGAGTAATTATTTTTTAAAGATGACTGAAAATACAGAATTTCTTATGGAAACACTTCAATCATTACTCTTATTTCTTATAGAAACAGGTGTTTATAATAAAGAGATTTAATTCAAAAACTAGAATAAAGTAAAATTTGAATTTCTAAATCTTATGCAAAAACTTCAGAAGGATTCTGCCGTAGGGAGAATAGTTTTTCTGAGTTAAAGTCATAAAGACGCTGATTTGGACAATTGCATATGGAATATTTGGCAATACCGCTGATTACCTGAGTATAAGCACGCGGTTTGAAAACATGTATCGTTTCCACTTGTAAACCGTCAATTATCTTCGTGGGTAACATGATTAAGAAATTTATATACGCAAGAGAGAGAAAGGATTAAAAAATTGTTGGTCATGTTGAAGAAAAAAACCTTTTTAATTTAGTAGTGATGATAACATTAATCAAACGAAAGTTTAAATAAGCTTTAATACAAGCAGACCTATTATAACATAATAATATAATATTCTGCTTATTTTTCTAAAGGCTTTACTACTTTTCTAATAACATTTAACGATTTGCTAATTCCCAACTTTCGAATTTTTTTCTTCTAAAAACAAATCAGTGATAGCTTGGTGACCGTTATTTGTATAAATTTTTTGCAAATCATTCATTGTCAAACCGACATCAATCATTTTGTTTACAATTTCTTTAGGTGCGATTGAAGTAAAAGGAGCTAAATCATTTTTGGTAATTATATTTTTTACTAGATCTGTTGAAATTATCTTCTATTCAACCAATTTTGTTTCATCGATTTGATGAATTACAAGTAAATTGCTTAAAATTTTTACATCAGAGTTCATAATTCGCTTGCTTTTACAATAAAAATAGGAATAAAAGGGAAATGCTACGGCAAACAAGTTGAAGGAAGACATTAAAGCTGTGTTGCCAAGTCTCATGCCTAATTTTGTCAATTTATTTAAAGTTAAAATTAAAGAAATTTATTTACTCATGTAATGCACAAAAAAGTATAACATATAACAAATTCAATTAAATATAAAAATATTATATAATTCGTAAAAAAACCTATATTAATTTAGTAAGATTTTTCGTTGTCAGCAGTTTGTAGGTGTATACATGGAACAATGAAAACATACGGTCAATGTTGCGACAATAAAAAAAATGAATCACACTCCAGTTCAACCTTAATTTTAAGAGCCATAGCTATCGCTACTGCATCAAGAAAACACATTTTAATCATGAATTCATAGTTTTGTCCTGATATAATAATAGCATTTTAGGTTAATTCTATGGCTTCCTGTACAAACAGATATAAAAAGTCATTAATAGGAATCCGTATACCGACATTCAGGGCAAAAATTATTTCACATGTAGCGTCTTCATTTGTTGACGAATTTTAAAGTTATTACATGTTTTTGGAAATCCCAGAAGTTTATCTATTAAATTACGTTGAGAAAATTAACAAAAAATGAAAACAATTTTTGTTTAAATAAATATATTATCATTATTGAGAAAAACAAATAAATCGCAAAATCTCCCAACGTACTTTAGTAGATAATGTTTTTGCGTTTCCAAAAAGTCTACAAAAATTCAAATCCGTCAAGAAATGACTATGCTGCATTTGAAATAAATAATGGAAGAATTTGGTGTTCGGGAAGTCGTCAACAGCAAATTCTTCCATTCTTTATTTCAAATGCAGCATCGTCGTTTCTTGACGGATTTGAATTTTTGTGAACTTTTTGGAAACGCAAAAACATTATCTACTAAAGTACGTTTAGAGATTTTGCGATTTATTTGTTGTTTCTCAATAATGTTAATATATTTATTTAAACCAAAATTTTTTTCATTTCTTGTTATAATTTTCCCAACGTAATTTAGTAAATAAGTTTCTGGCGTTTCTAAAAACATGTAATAACTTTAAAATCCGTCAACAAATGAAGACACTACATGCGAAATAGATTTTGCTATGTAATGTCGGTATATGGATTCCCGTTAAAGCCTGCAGGTTTTGTATTATCATGGTATTGCACTAATTATTACAATATTATTTGTCACATTTAAAGATAAGTTTCTGCATAAAATAGGATATAGTTCACTTGAAGAACTAGTCGACAATGGCGTACCATCAATATTAATGGCAACTGTTATTGTACGTAAAGAAGTATTATTACTAGTTTGGAATTGTCGTTCTAATGCTTTCAGAATGCCAACATGACAATATAGATCAGGAGTAACAGGAATAATATTATTGAATCTTGGTGTACGTAGAGAGGTTCTGGGATCTTTAGGGAGATTTGCAAAGTCATCTGACTTTGAATTGATTAAAATTAGTAATAATTGTTTCAATGATGCATGAGTTACATTATTTTCTATTGATCAATTTCGTACAAGGTCTTTTGCATTAATAGGATTACTCCTCGATAAGTTATTAAATTTCAATAATACTCTTATTACAAAAGTTAGCAAATATATTGTCAAGACTATTAGTATTATCATCATCAAAGTTGTTAACGTCACACAAGTCTTCTCTGTTCAAGTATCTATTAGTAAATTGACTATTAATATTAGATACAGAGCTAGAGATAAATCAGAATGTACAGTAGTATCAATTATAACCCCGTGCCTTATGATTTAATTTCTAACTGTACGTGATAAAAGTGACACCAAGGTCAGCCTCAGCGCGAATTTTTCTTTGCGAGCACATTCTGTAGGGTGCTTTTATAATATTTCTTAAGATGTCTGTTGATTTCGGTGAGAAGTGACAGAATGTCGTGCCTCTGCAATGTGTCTCTATGATATTTATTTACATTTAGCACGTCCGCCCCACCACGACTCTGAGACGTTATTGTAAGCTAAGTGGTTAACTGTTTATAATTATTCGTTTGATTCTGTGGATAATTACTAGTACTGGCAGTACTTATTTGTAACAAGACAAAATCAACTTCGCTTTTGACAGAACGATAAAAGTAACTGTTATATTTAATTTTACCATTTACTTTTGGCATTTTTATACATATAATTTTTATTATATCATATTTTTTTAACTGAAGAAATTGAATAATTGTAACATTTGTGATGGTCAAAAGTCATAAGTGAAGTAAAGAGAAGAGGTAACAAGAACAAATACCTAAGAATCATTTTGTGTAATAAAATATTCTTTTAGTAGAAAAATTTAATTATAAAATGTTTAAAGCAATGAAAATCATTTCGTACTTTATAGTTCCTTGGATGGTTTCGATTACCAATTACACCAAAATGCATAAATTCTCGTTTATTGTTAAGGTTAGATATTTCTTATATCTATTCACAAAATAACGTGGTTCGCGATGAAAAAAGAAATTACAATTAAATGTGATAAAAGGTAATATAATGATGCATTATATTTGAAATGTGATTAAAAGTGGTCACCCATCGTCGTCATATGGTAGGAAGCTTCGTTGCTAGCTGTTCGTCCTCACATGCCTCTTTTTTTTTCTTTCCTTCTTGATAATGCAGGGCTCAGGCAGTAATGACAACTTGTGGGAATTCAGTATCCCCAACATGACTCCTCGAGAGAACCAACACAGTCATATGTCTCGATCATGTGAGCCGTCGGTTGCCGTCGCCAGTGCTTTAAGCGCAAGCGCGTGTAAAGTTATCATCGGCTGAGATCGATGGGTTTCAGTGCATGTCGGATGTGCAAGCGTGACGCACATAGTTCTTATCGAACCTTTCTGTCTTTCGTTACTCTCCTAGATCTTTTCCTTTGGTTAACATCGTTCAGCTTCGGCCAACTTCGGTATACGTCGAGTGCGAGAGAGAGCGCGCGACATAGTTTTCTCGGATTTCTCTCTTCCTCTCGATCTCACTTTCGTTTAACCGATGAGTCCAGTAAAATTCCTTCTCGTCCGTAACCTTCAATCCTCCTTTATTCAAACCCCAGATTCTAGTTCGATTCCATCCAATAACTTTTTTTTTATTGTAGAATGTTTATATATCACCATGAACATATTAATTTAAAAAATATGTAAAAATGGGGTTTCAATATTTTTTAGTTATGCTCAAAATATCTTTATTGAGTCGTACACTTTAAATATTCTTATAAAAATTTAATTTTTATTTCATTATTAACTCAAATAAATTATTAATGACTACTACAAATATTTCAAAATTATAAAAAAAGGAAAAAAATAGAATCGAAGAGGTCTTGAACCTGGGTTCACAGGTTCAAAAAGCCGAAACCTTATCACATGCGCTATAACATATTTAAGAGTAAGAATGATAAACTTATAAGAACTTTATAGCTGCAAATTCACGTAGTCTCTTTTTTACACTAATATACCTCTTTCGATATATGAATACTTTGTACTATGAAATTAAACCAAATGTAGGAAAATATTATAATGTTAAATATGACCCTAGACATCTACTACATTTTTAGAAATTTTTAAAATTTGAAATAAATTCATTCCGCCTTTTTGACAGAATTAATAATTCTGAAGTGTCAAATAATATTTAAAACGCAATGGGAAATATAACATTCCAATTTTGTTTTTGTATCGCATGCCACTTTACTTTTTTTACCTACGTATTTTTTTATTTCCTTTTAGAACTTGTTTTTTTTTCCAAAAAATTATATTTTTCGTTCCACTACATGGTTTAACGAGTCATCATAATCGTTAATATTTATTACTTTACAAATTTACAGCTTTGAATATTTAAAATAATATCTCAGTATAATTACAAGTTTTTTTTTCATTTTTTTTTTTTATTTTCCTCGGCGCCCTTTCGGGGTTCGCCCTTTTTCTTACACCATCTTACAATATTTCCTTAACATCTACTTAGTCTAACTTATTCTATTAATCATCCTTCCTTACGCCGCTTATAGAGAGAGAGACACACCATTCATTCATCCATTCCGCTCATCTCCACACATCCTTCCGCTGACCCCCGCTTCCGGCTTATCCACACACTCCTCTTTTCATCCATCTCCCTCATCCATCCTATTCCTTTCCCATCTCCGTCCAAAATCCCTTTCACCCTCTCCTCCACACCCACCTTCTCTCTTCCTCCCCCTCCGCTGCACCTTTCCAAAACATGTTCCCAGCTCTCCCATTCCCACCCACACACCCTACATCTCTTCCTCTTCCCTCCAATACTGCCCTTCTTTCATTTCGTTCCCCAGCCTATATCTAGCTATCCTTTTCCATTCCCCTTCCTTCCTTCCCCCCTTTAAGTACCCCGGAATTTCCTCCTCCATCACCATCTTATACCATTTATTATATCTCGACAATACTATCCTACTCCTCCTCTCCTCACTCTCTCTCTTTTTCCTCTTTTTCTCCACTTCGTCCCATATTCTTTCTCTCTCTTCCTTGCTTTCCCATCCATCCCTACATCTTTTCTCTCCGCATTCTTCTATGAAACTTCTCCTCTCTTCCTCCCATCTCGACCCCCTCTCCCCTCTCCTTTCCCTTCCTTCTATCTCCTTCAGACACTCTCTTGCCCACTTGTTTCCTTTCCCTTCTCTCAACCTTTCCTCGTAATCCCATGCCCTCTTTCCCGCCCTTCCTCTCAATTTTCCCATCTTCACCTCCTCCCTTACTGCGTATCCCGGTGTGACCCATTCCACCCCCAGCACCCACTTTACAAATCTTTCCTCCATCGCCTCCATCCTTCCTCTCTCTACCCACCCCCATATCTCCGCTCCATACCCCATCACTGGCCATACCATCCTCTCAAACATCCATAACCTTCTTTCCACGTTGTTTCTGCACACTCTCTTCCCTAATCCCCATACCTCCTTCATCACTGCCCTTGCTTTCCTCACCCTTTCTCCCACTTGCCCGTCCTGCCTTCCGTTTCTCTTCATTCTATATCCCAGATATTTTACCTCTTTTACCTCTTCTATCCACCCTTCCTTCCATCTGCATCTTGTCTCTCCTGCTACTCTCTTGCCAAATCTCACTATCTTAGTTTTTTGCACATTCAGTTCCAATCCTCTCCCGTCTAAAAACTCCTCTACCACCTTCATCATCATCTTCATCCCCCCCCATGTCTTTTGCTAATACCACTATATCGTCCGCGTACGCCATCGAGAAAATTCTCCCTGCTCCCAACTTAATTCCTCCTTTCCCCCTCTCCTCTAATTTTTCCTCTAACTCTGCTATATATAATATAAATAGCTTCGCGCTCATCGGGCATCCTTGCCTTAATCCTCTTCCCGTCCAAAATTTTTCCCCCAACTCCTTTACTCTCCTCACCCTGCACGCTGTTTCCTTGTACGCCTCCTTTATCGCCCCTCTCAGATCTTTGCTTACCCCCTTTCTTTCCAGCACCTCCCACAATATCTCCCTATCTACCATATCGAACGCCGCCTTAATATCTATGAAGCACCCTACCATCCCTCCCCTCCCCCCTTCTATTTCGCTATTCACCAGGTAGTTCATTACGTATATGTTTTCCATCACCCCCCTCCCTCTCCTGAAACCTGTCTGTCCTTCTCCTACCATTTTCTTCTCCTCTATCTCCTTTTCCAGCCTTTCTCCTAATACCCCTGCATACACCTTCGCCATTGTGTCCATTAGCATTACCCCTCTGTAATCCTCCACCTCCTTCCCCTCCCCCTTCTTTCTTATCGGCACAATAATTCCCACCTCCCACCCCTTCGGTCATCCCCCTCCTCCCCATACCTCATCACACACTCTCCACGCTTCTTTTCTCACCCTTTTCCCTCCCCATTTCCATACTTCGTTTCCTAACTCGTTTTCCCCTGCCGCTTCCCTCCCTTTAGCCTCTCTATCTGCTTCTCTACCTCTTTCTCTTCTAATCCTCCCTCCCTCTCCTTCTTCCTCTCGCCTCTCACTCCCTCCCCTTTCTCCCCCTTTTCCCCTCTTCTCCCCCCTAACTGTTCCTTAAAATATTCATCCCACACTTTCATTTCTATTTCCTCTGCTCTGTTAATTCCTCTCCTTCTGCTCCTCCTTATAATCTCCCACACTTCTTTCTCTGTTCTCGCCATGTCCATCTCTCTGTACCATTCCTCACTCCATTTCTCTTTCTTTTCTCCACACTTCTCCCTGTACTTTCTCTTCTCTCTCCCATATTCCTCCTTCCCTCCTGTTCCTCTTAACCATCCCCTCAACTTCCTCCTCAGTTCTCTCTTCCCTGCTCTGCATTCCTCATCCCACCATCCCCTCCTCCTTCCCTCCCCTTCAGTCCTTTCCTTCTTCATTTCCTCCATCACCTTTCTTACTTTCTCCTGCAGCTTTTCCCACCTTTCATTTACATCTTCCACCTCCTCCCACTCTATCTCCTCCGCTCTCTCTTTATATCTCTCCAACTGATCCTTGTCCCATCCCCTCCTTACTCCCCCCATCTTCTCCCTCTTCCCACCCTTCCTCTTCTCCTTGCTCAATTTCACTACTATTGGCAAGTGATCCGACTCTACCCTCACCTTTACCTCCATCTCTCTTATCTCCTCCCATGTCTCCCTGTCTCCTACCACATAATCAATTACAGACCTTCCCATATGCCCTATATACGTGTATTCCCCTTCCTTGTCCCCATTCACTGCCCCATTAAAAACCTCTAGCCCCATCTCTCCCACTAAGTCCATCATTCTCCTCCCCTCTGCGTTCACTACCTTATCCTTCGACCTTCTCCCTGTATCCGTTCTTCCCTCCTCCCCTTCCTCCTCCCTCATCTCCCCGATCCTTGCAGTCCAGTCTCCTCCTATCAAACACTTCTTTCCCTGCTCTCTTTCCACCACCCTCCTCAGTCCGTCCTCTATGTTCCTCATCCCCTTCCCGACGTACACCCCTATTATCCTCCACTCCTCATTCCCTATCTTCACCTCTATCTCCATGATCCCCTCCTCCTCCCCCTCCTCTCCTTTCCTCTTTCCCTTAATTCCTTCCTTCACTCCCATCACTATCCCCCTTTTTGCCCTCCCCTTTCTTTCCTGCCTTCCCGCCCACTGTACCCACCATTCGAATCCCCTTGGTAACTTCCCCCTCAATGCATTCCATCCTTTTTCTTCTAGCCACGTTTCCACCAGGCACACCACGTCCCACCTCCCTATCCTCTGCCAAAAGTCCTCGTCTTTATTGCTCACTCCTGCCACGTTCCAGAAAGCTATTTCTATTCCACCTCTCCTCTCCCTTCTATCCTTCCCTCTTTCTCTTTCTCTTCCACTCCCCTCTTTCCTGCCTCCCTCTTCTCCCTTTCCCTTCCTTTCCTCCTTTCTCCCATCCTCCCTTTTCCCCGCCTCCCTCCCTTCATCCCCTCTCGCCTCTATCCTTTCCCATTCCTTCTCCCTTCCCTTATCCTAAAATTTCTCCCTTCTCCTACCTCTTCCTCCTCCCATCCCTTTTCTTCCTTGCTCCATAATCCTCCTTTCCACTCATTCCATCTCCACTCCTCATTATTCACCCACAATTTCACATACCCCACCCTTACCCTTTCTCCTTTCCTTCTTTTCCCCTCGGCTATCTCCTTCATCCTTCCCATTATCCTCCTTTCCTCCCACGTTAAATCGTCCTCTATTTTTTCCTTCCTTCCTCTCAATTTACTTTTCCCCTCCATCACCCTCCTTTTTACTTCTCTGCTCTCCAACCTCACCTCCACTCCTTTTCTCCCTTCTCCCTTCATCCGTCTCAACACCCTTACCTCCTTCACTCCTCCCTTCACCCCTATCACCTCCATTATCTTGCCCACTTCCTCCCTTATTCTTTCTTCATCCCCCTCTTCCTTTTCCATCCCCCAAACTATTATGTTATTCCTTTTCCTCTCCCTCTCCTCCCTTTCTTCCATTCCATCCTCTTTATCCTCTCCTCCATCGCTTTTTCCCCCTGTCCTTTGCTCTCCTTCCCTGTCCCTCCCTCCTGCTCCTTCCTCTCCCTCTCTCTTTTCTCCAGCGCCTCCACTCTTCCCTTCTATCTCCCCCCTCCACTCCCTCCTATCCTTCTCCATTTCTTCTCTTACTTCCTCTATTTTCTTTAAAATCTCCTTCTTTCCCTCCTCGATCCCATCTATCTTCTTATTTATCCCCTCCAGCGCCTTCATCACCCTCTCTATCCCCCCTTCTTCTCCCTTCTCCGGCGATCTTGCCACCCTGGCGCTCTTCTTAAATGCCCATCCGCCCCCCTTTCCTTTCTCCTCCTCTTCCTCCCTTTCCTTTCTCTTCCCGCTCAGGAATTCTTCCAAGCTTCCCATGCTCTCCGTCCTCCTCCTCTCTCCTACCCCTCTGTCCTTTATCAACCTCCCTATGTTCATTCTTCCCCCCTCTCTCTCCTTTCCCTCCTCTTCTCTTTTTTCCTCTTTCCTCCCTTCATCCTTCCCCGATTTATCTCCTTTTCCTTCCTTTTCCTTTCTTTCCTATTCCTTCCTTCCTTACCGACCTCTCCCTCTTTCCTTTACTTCCCACCAGGTGTCCCTGCTCTCTCTTTTCCTCCTTCTCCTTCCTATCTCACTCCGTCACTTTCGCGCCTTCCTTCCTAACCTCCAAATTTTCGCCTCACTTTCTTTCTCCCTTTTTTGCCCTATTCTCCCTTCCCTCCCTTTCCCTTATGTCCCTTCCGCTCGTCCTCCCTTTCCTCTTCTTTCCCTTCTACCCCTATTCCCCACTTCTCTCACTAACCTTTCCTCTTTCACATCCTCAATCTTTCACTCACTCACTCTATTCACTCATCCAAACACCGGAAACGGAAGTCAAGTTTTTTTTTCATACAGTTATTAATTAAATAAAACGAATTAATATTTTATATGTCTCAATAAATTAATTACATGTAAAAACGACAAATTTTGTAGAAAATATATTAACGATTCTAGGGTCACAATTAAACATAATATTTGGTTTAATTTCATAGTACAAAGTATTAATATATCGAAAGAGATATACTAATGTAACAAAAGGGAGTACGCGTGGATTTGTAGCTACAAAGTTTTTATATAAGTTTATCATTCATATTCTTAAATATATTATAGCACATGTGGTGAGGTTTTAGCTTTTGGAACCTGTGAACCCAGGTTCGAGACCTGTTCAACTCTTTTTTTTTATAATTTTGAAATATTTGTAGTAGTCATTAATAACTTATCTGAATTAATAATAAAATAAAAATTAAATTTTTTGATAAGAACATTTAAAGTGTAAGACTCAATAAAGATATTTTGAGCGTAACTATGATATATTGAAACCCCATTTTTATATATTTTTTAAATTAATATGTTCATGGTAAAATATAAACATTCTACAATAAAAAAAAAGTTCTTGGATGAAATCGAACTCGAATCTGGGGTTTGAAAGACGGAGGATTGAAGGCGACGGACGAGAAGGAATTTTACTGGACTCATCGGTTAAACGAAAGTGAGATCGAGAGGAAGAGAGAAATCCGAGAAAACTATGTCGCGCGCTCTCTCTCTCTCTCGTACCCGACGTATACTGAAGTTGGCCGAAGCTGAACGATGTTAACCAAAGGAGAAGATCTAGGAGAGTAACGAAAGACAGAGAGGTTCAATAAGAACTATGTGCATCACGCTTGCACATCCGACATGCACCGAAACCCACCGAACTCAGCCGATGATAACTTTACACGCGCCTGCGCTTAAAGCACTGGCGACGGCAGCCGACGGCTCACACGATCGGGACAGACTATGTTGGTTCCCTCGAGGAGTCATGTTAGGAATACCGAAATTCCCACAAGTTTCCATCACTGGGCTCGGGCTGACGCGGTAGTAGGAAAAATGCCTTAAAAATTTTTGCACATGCGTGTTCCCTTCTATGCAATTATATACTCCTAGAGATATCAATGTAGGCAACCCTACTCGAAAAATTTGAATTACTGTGAGTGGAAGTATGAAGGTACAGTGTCTTGACAAAAATTATTAACTGGAGTTTGACAGAAAATGACATGATTTTATTTATCTTTGAAAGAAAGTTGATTTATACAGATATTATTATTACAGCAATGAGGCTGATTTGAAGGATTATTAGATAAATATCTTTACTCAATAAAAAAAATATCGAAAGTACAAATTACTTTGTAAAAGTATATTATTATATATTACAGGTTAACTGCGAGGAGCAATGATAGTTTAAGAGGATAAAATTGACTATACTTAAGGAAATAGTTGTCTATTGTGTATAACCTACCTCAATCGTATAAATGTTGTTGGAAAAGTAAAAAGCGTTTAGACTAGATGCAATTGCTATATATTGTAGGTTTTAAAAGAGAGAGTTTAAAAGCTGGCAGCACGTTTGATGCTGTTATGTACATTTTATAATGTTGAGCTGACAAAGGTAAATCGTCAGTTTTTTAACTTGTACAAATTTTAAAGAAGACAGAAATTGTTACATTAAGGTCTGCGTACGAGACACTCATAAAATCATACCTTCACAGGCTTCCCAGTTAGCATTGCGCAATGTGATGAGCCATAAAATGTTATTACTTAATTTAACCCCTTAACGCGCACAAACGTATTAATACGGGCGTGCAAAACCGGCCAAAATGTGCAGATCAGTATACAGGGTGTAACGAAACGACCGCCTTTTCTCGTAACTGGAGGTTCGGGGTGACAAACTGAGTGTACGTGTAAAATTTCGTTCGAATCGTTCAAGAGGTTTAAAAGTTATTTCTATTTAAAAATCACCCTTTTTCAGTCCTTTTCGAACGACTTTAACTGCATAATGGAAAGTGGAGAAAGTGAAAAACAATTGATGAGCACCCAGCTAGAATGTAAAAATTATCGATCGCGTGCGTTAATACTTTTGCTATTTATTTCTTTAATCTGGCTATTAGATTAATTTTAAAAATAACAAAATCCTTTACGTTACAATTTCAATTCAATTCAGTACAAGCATCATTGACTGATTTGATGGAAAGAGCGAGTTGACGCAATGTAAAGGAAAGTATCAAAAGCTAAGATATCGCGCGAGCGCAATGATAACTTAATAGACAATGCATGAGGGCATTCTCTTTCTACTAACGAAGCTAAAGGGAATGATTCAAAATCAATACATTGATGAAGGAGAAAACTAAACTCACCCATTAAATGTTCTGCAAGTTCCTTTAAATCGAAGTTTTTGAAAAAGCTTCAAACTGGCTCCTCGATGATTTCCAGAAAGCACACTATCACTGATTTTGCATTTAAACACTTGTGAATTTAAACAAATTAGGTATTAACCTACGTTTCTTCAAAACACTGGTGAATTTGACACTTTTGAACTGTTTGAAGTAGGGTGATTAAGAGTGGTCGAAACGAATTATTGATTATTCTATCTCTCTGTGTCTCTCTTTTCAGCCTACTTCAAACAGTTCAAAAAGTGTCAAATTAACCGGTGTTTTGAAGAAACGTAGGTTAACACCTAATTTGATTAAATTCGCGAGTTCTTAAATGCAAAATCAATGATAGTGTACATTCTGGAAATCATTGAGAAGCCAGTTTGAAGCTTTTTCAAAAACTTCGGTGTAAAGGAACTTGGAGAACGTTAAATGGGTAAGTTTAATTTTTTCTGTCATCAATGAATTGATTTTAAATCATTCTTTTTACCTTCGTTTGTAGAAAGAAAATGCCTTGATGTGTTTCCTATTAAATTATCAGTGCAGTCGCGTGACATCTTAGCTTTTGATACTTTCCTTTTCATTCTATCTTCTCCCTCTTTCCATCAATTCAGTCAATGATACTTGTATTGAATTGATTTGGAATTGTAATGAAAAGGATTTTGCTATTTTTAAAATTAATCTAATAGCCAAATTAATTAAATAAATAGCAAATGTATTATCGCGCGAGATCGATAATTTTTACATTCTAGTGGGGTGTTCGTCAATTGTTTTTTCACTTTCTCCACTTTATTATGCACAGTTAAAGTCGTTCGAAAAGGAAAGAAAAAGGGTGAGTTTTAAATGGAAATAACTTTTAAACCCCTTGAACGATTCGAACAAAATTTTACACGTGCATTTGGATGGTCACCCCGAACCTCCAGTTACGAGAAAAGGCGGTCGTTTCGTTACACCCTGTATATATATATATATATATATTGTTAACACAGAATACATATTTATTATTCCATTTAATATCAACCTCAGCATGCACTTTTTTACAGGTAACATCAATTGAAATAACTTTTGTAATCTTCAAACAACTTTTGTGTTACAATAATTATAAATTAACTATTTTATTTCCAGTGAATGAATTCTGATTGATTCTACATAGTAAAGAACTTGAAAATGGAAACCTACCATAATAACAGTTGGCAGATTAAAATTTTAAACAAAAATTTAAAGTTGAAATAATTGTAAGACATAATAGTGGTAAAGCTACCAATAAAGCTTATATTACTATGTATAGTATGTAAAATATGTTCAACGTAACAAATTTAAGTTTTATTCCACTATTATATATTCGAATAAAAATAGTGTAATAAAATTAATATACTCATTAGCTGTATATTAAAAATTTATTTAAATTATTTTACATATCTCAGATAAATTAAACATTTTCCTCTGCCTTTTATGGCTGCTATGCATCTTTTATTGATAAGTTTCAACTGAAATTCTAATAATAAGACTGTAAATTAAAATTTATTTCGCAATAGTGTATTGCTTAAAGAAACATTATTAATTTAAAATTAAATATAATTTTAAACGAATAAAGTCATATAATAATATAATCGATCAATATCTTTTGCTTACTTGATTTTGTATATAATTCTTGAATTTCCTTTATGAAATTTTTATTATTGAAAACTGTTAGGTTTAAAAATTGTTTGAGCTTTTTCTTTTTATTTTCTTCATTGCAATTTTCTAAATCGTTAAACGATTCCCATTCCTGTTTTATCCATTGTTTAAATTCTATTGTTTCTCTATTTTCTGTATATGAAACGTATGTTCCTTTCATTAATTGTCTGCACTTTAACGAATAAATTTTTATTATTTCTATTCACTTAGCTGCAAGAGAAATTCAATTTAATATAGAATATCTGTATAAAAATACAATTTGATGTAATTCGATCAAATATCCACGCGTTATTATATATTTTCTTATACATATAAATGTGGTCGTTTCAGGATGTGCACCTATTATTTCATTTAAATGTCGGTGATATCTTTCCTGCGGGTTATTAGTAGGGTGCTTTGACTTATAAATACTAATATTTTCAACATTTGACCTGCGTAACCAAAATGACTGAAAATATTTTATAAATGGCCTTAATTTTGCAAACAAATGCTCATCTTCTCTTATTTCGTCTATCACGTCATTAAATATATCTTTAATAATGTACCCACAAAAAACAAGCTTCGCTTGTAAAAAAAGGCGGCAAGTACATTAATCGTCTAGCATGAATAATATAATAAAATAAAATATTCGAATTAAAAAAATGAGTGAAATCCAAATGTTAGGCAAGTATATATTTTTACTGTAGCGAAAGTTAAAATTTCTAAAAAATAATAGTAATACAACAAAGTTACTTGACAGGCCCATTGTATGCAATGGCATTAAATAGCCACATTTTGAAATTGTGAGAAGTAACGTTTGTGTTGTAAGGTAGCCACTTAGGTATGAACTTTATTGGCCCGGCAAGTAACTTTGTTGTATTACTATTATTTGCTAGAAATTTTAACATTTGCTGCTGTAAAAATATATACTTACCTAACATTTGGATTTCACTTATTTTTTTAATTCGAATATTTTATTTTATTATATTATTCATGCTAGACGATTAATGTACTTGCCGCCTTTTTTTACAAGCGAAGCTTGCTTTTTGTGGGATCTTATAACATTTGTAAGAATGTAGAAAATAAAAGTAAATAATTGTTTTAATTAATACAAGCTAAAGAAACATTTTCCAATGTCCATATTGTTGCAAAATGTAAAATTTTAATTCAGACATTAACTTAATAATCTTTTAAATAAAATACAAAATAATGCAATGATGAATTTGTATCATAATTACACTTTTGGAGAGTTCCCTCATAATATTCATTGACTATATTTGAATTATATTTCCAAGATTTTATGCCCAAAATAACCTGCAAGTTTTTCTTATAAAATGCTAATTAATACAAATTTAATGCATTTTGAAAATAAATTAAAATACAGGCCCTATATTCACATCATGATGTGAATTTAGTAATTTTTTTTATATATTTTGAAGGGAAAATGGACCTTAAGGCTTTAAATGTTCATAATAGTGATGAAAGTTTAGTTACTTTTTGACATTTTTGCAGGGTCTGGTCTTACGCATAAAATTTGCATTCTACCAGATTTCATACAGAAATTAGAGTAATTTATTGTCGTTTTAAATTTGGTATACTTCAATACAGAATTTAATAATTGCACAAGCTAGATAAGAAATGAAAGAAGTACACTACGTATTATGTCCATAGAAATTTATAGCATAATATCTAGTAGATTTTTGCTAGTTATTAAATATTTTATTTAATATATTTTCTGAAATCTGTTGAACTTATTACATATTATTCGTTAAAATTTTTTAAAGTCAACTCAAAGATGCTTTTATTGTTACCTTATACACCATACATAATGCAAAAGCCATTTTTATTACTTTTTATCCAACTTGATGGTTAGATGTGTTTAAGCTGGTGTACAGTATGTGATATTTGCAATTATCCTATTAATTTCGCAACCATTTAATTTAATTTTGGTAATAGATGTACAGCTATTTCTACAGTTTATATTTTTTAATCTTAAATATTTTACTATCTGTACTATTTAATTTTCTTGGCTTATGCGATATTGCTGACACTATTATATATATTTATCATCTTTTGAAAATTATACGTAGAGTTAACTGTGCTTATTAATAGACTACAGTTCTTTTGCAAAAGACTTCTTTTCATGAGAATATAGACTCTACTATTTATTTTATAAAATCAAGAATGCTAGATTATTATTTAATAATAACATATTCATACTATTTTTCTGAAAGAACATATACCAAATTTATACAATATTTTTGAGACGATAATAATTTCTTTTTACTTTAATTAGTGAGGCGTAGAGGTAAATATTTGGTTTAAATATTCTTTTATATTATCATTGAATATTAAATAAAACGTTAAGCAAATATTCATCTACTTTTCTCTAATCGTATATAGTAATAAGAAAGTTTTATTGTCTCCAGGAAAATTGTTCAAATGTAGGATATAATCTTTTGGACATTTGGTATCCATATCAATTTAAAATAAAGAAAAATTGAAACATGCATTTTGTTATTGATTTTAATGCCTTAAAGTATAGCATATATGATTTTCAAATACCTTAACAATTTCTACCTATTAATATAATCCTGATACTGATTGATGCACATTAATATTTAACGTAAACTTTTCATTAGCAAAGTTATGAATATAAATCTCAGGTTATCCAGTCAGTTCTATCCTCCGCAATGAAAAAGGGGCTATTTTATTTTCATTTAATCTGAAAAAGAAACTTCACAAAGTACCACAAAGCTTATTGCATTCTATATTGTAAAATAGAATGTTATACTTATCTAATTATTGGTTCCTCTTATTCTAATTAATTGGAAGTTTTTGTGGATTTGCTAAATTAACACTTTTAACCACAAACTAGACTTACTGCATCAGGTTAATTAGATACACAGACAGTTGACAATACGTCAGATCAAATTTCGAGCGAGACAATACTAAATACAACCTTATTATCATTAAAGAGAGCAAAAATTGGTTGGCAGCGCAGTAGTAGAAAAATGACGTCAAAGCGACTAACTTCAGGGCGAAGACATCCGCCGAGGATTGAAGGAGAAAAAGAAGAATCGTTATATTTCGGTATGTATATAGACAACCGAGTACAAGATCTCTGGATTGCGTGAACCGTTTTTAATGTCCGAGATCTCATTCGAAATCTCTTTGAAAACCTTATTCAGATGTGCTACGGTTAAATTGTGACAATGCATAATTCACAGAGATACGTCGATTTAAAAATTGAGACGGCTAAACTTACTGTATAAGTTACACGGTAGAGCTCGACTATATATATGTGTACTTGCCGTCGAGACACTACCGTGTCTCTTGATTCTGGCAGATAAGGTAAATTATATATGTTTCTTATGTAAAATTTAATTTTACACATCATTTCGGGCCTTAATGCATTCTTATTATTATTACTTAAAATTTTTAACTTTTTAACTCGTTTTAATAAATTCTGTAAATAAAATTCATATATTAAATTGTATTAAATACGTGTACTCTGTAATTTTAAACACTGCTAACAATTTAATTGTTTTACTTACATGCACGTAGTGAAAATAACATCCCTGTAATCGTGCAAGTGGAAACTGTGCTTTAATCGCAGTTTGAAGACCTTTTTCAAAATCTGTTACGATAGTAGCAGGATTTAATCGAGGCGCAATAATTTGCTTCATAAAACTTATTAAATGAAAATATAACATTTCAAGCCTCGATGACACAAGCACCCAAATAAATGGAATAATCTGTAAATATTCGAAGAAAGCATCAATCTTAGTTTATATTTTTTTCATATAAATAATACATGTATGTAAAATTTAATTCATATTTAAAGAAATTACTTTTATTTTCAAGGATCCCATTACAATCAATAATTGCTGTGCATCAGCAAACTTAGGGACGGTTTTAAAAGTGCCATCAAAGAAGATAGTTTTTGATTTTTCCATAATATTTAATAAGTTTTTATCCAGTAAAATAATTTGAAAATCGTTATAATTTTCATTTATAAAAATTTGTCATTTCTGCTCTTTTCCATGTATGTTATATTTAAAATAATCATCGTATTTTTTATTGTTTATAATTTCTTCCAATCGTTTCCTATTTTTCACTTGTGGGATCTTGCAGCATTTCCTCCAATTATTCATGTTTCGTCTACAACGCGAATAATTTAATAGCTCAGCACCATCTGGTCCCCTATATATAATTCATATTTAAAGTTTTCGAATAAATGAAATAATTAAAAACACAAGAAATTTCTCATATATAACTGCAGCGAAAACAACTTACATTTCGGCTGCTAAATTGTAAGCTTGATTCATATTAAAAGGATTACCTTTTACATTTTCCAATAAAGTTTTGCGAAACATAGCTTTTTTTTCATAATCCATGTCTATCGGATGCGAGTGATCCTTTTTTTTAATAAATTGACCGTTTTTTTCGGAGAGCTCTACCCCCACAGTTTTTTTGTCGGCACTTTAAGTATCTATATATATATATATATATATATATATATATAGCATATGCAGAATAAAATTTCAATTAATTAGTATATAGTATCTTACTTCAAGAATCTTGGTAAAAAAAAAATGGTTAAAACTGATTATATTAGAGTTCGTATGAATATAATGAAATTAATTATACACTACATCACTGATTCTCCTTTCCGATTTTTGTAGTTCCTATTGTTTTCATAAACATATTTGTCTTCATATTGGACACTTTTTGATTTTTTCAAATTTGACATATTTATAACTTCACTCGTATTAGATTCAGAGGCAGCAGTTGGGTGCAGAAATCTTGCGTCAGGCGAGGGGTAGTAGGAATCAGAGGGGCGAAGGGATTTCTAAGGAGTTTGTCAGTGGCTGTCAAATGGCGCGATTAACCCTCAATTTTGGATCGTAAACAAAAATAATATTTTCGGAAAACGATTGCGGAAAAGAAGGAAGGATTTTAATAGATAACAGAGAAGACAAAATATATCAGATGAGTATAAATTAATAACAAAAAATGAACATTATTGTGAATTTATAAGGAAATATATACTTTGTGGTTATTTTATTTCCGTTACAGGTTAAATCCTATTCTTCATGAGTTTAAATCACAGGAAAGAAATACTTAAGCAACAATGAATGAAAAAGGACTAATTTATGAAGCGTTTCTGTGTGGCCTAGCCATTTCAATGATTGTGACATAATGTTATAATAGTGAATGTGTAAGTGATTGCTGTGTATACAAAGAAATTTTATTACAAAATAATAATAATGTATGATAATGTTTTGATTCCTATTAATATAAATTAAAGCTAGTTCAAATAAAATTTATTATTTTAATTTCTTCCTTATCCCCAAAAATTCTATACGTACATAGTAATTACATATTCTTGTAGAACCTATCTTTGAGCTACTCTAACTAAATTGCAGCTATTTTAAATCTGTAGGTCATAACTATTTACTTCAATGATTTTTATTATTCAATGTGAGACGAATTGTGTAAAATTTCTGCTAATTTCTTATTGATCTTTCAAATGCTTCCTCATCTCGTATGACATTTATTTGCCTTAATTGTTTCTTCTTCTTCTATTTTTCAACACATATACCAATAATTCTCTAGATATTTTTTAAAATATGCTCAGATATATACATATATATTAGGGTGGTTATTAAAAAAAAATTTGTTGGCGGATCCTTAAAAAACATTAGTATTTGATGAGAAAAGTAGTGTAGTAAGGCCGGTTCTGCCCCCCCCCCCCACTCCTGTCCACTCGGATGAGCCTGGTTGCGAGGTAGTGGGGGGAGCCAAGAAGTGCTAAGCGGTGTTGGTGGGGGAAATCGGAGGCTCCACGTGAGCTCGCAGCAGGTAGGGGCGAGAGGGTTGCGGGGGTGCGGGAGGATACTTGCAGCCTTTTGACGTCACACCCCCACTCGTCTGACGTCAGGTCCCAGTCGGTAAAAGCAGTTTCCTAGATGGTAAAACCGATTCTCCCTGCGTTTTTTTTTGCTCGCGTAACCTTGAATCTTTGCAACATGCTAATACCCCGCTGAACCCCCTTTATCTTAAATGTTGCTGAGTATGTTACTTTTTTTCCATAGCTCAGCAATTTTTGAACTAATATATAATAGCATGCACAAACACACAATTGATTCAAAGCATACTTGGTGCAACGTACTGTTCCGTTTTCTCGGTTAAATAAATCCGAGGATAGGGGCCAGGGGACGCGTCAGTTTAACACAAATTTTCGAAAGATCGTAATCAAAACGATGTTTCCTACATTTGTGGACTTTCAAGGGTTTCGATTGAAAGATAATTCTTTTATAGTGAAAGAGTTTGCAGTTTTGCGCGATAAAAAAGTGTTTCACATTTTATTTTCACCACCATTTCCATATTCTTGGTTAAATGAGGCAGAGATAAAACAAGCAAAGTAAGTGAAATTGTTTAATTAAAACAGAAGCTTCTTACTGTAATATTTTTATTTTTACTTCTAGCTGGTTATATTATAACCATCACGGCTTAAATTGGACAGATGGCTATTCACCGTATTATAGGTATAAAGATGTTATAAGGAAATATGTGATAAATGAAGAAGAACAACAAGAGATATTCGTGAAAGGACTAGAAAAAAGGAATTGGCTTAGTGGTATCTGTGATTATACAATAAGTAATGCAGATGAATGCGAGTGGGGAGATTTCAAATTGAAAGACAGCAAAGACAAGTTGGATCTTTCCATGTGCATGAAGGTTTATGTGCATTGAAAAATGTTTATTTTATGAAATATATGTATGAAAGAGAAATGTACAATAAATAAGAAACAAAATAAAATTACGTTTCAGTTATTTAAGCAAATTCCTACAACAGTCTTTTTGAAACGATTTTTAACACGTGTTTAAATTGAAGAATAAGCATATCGAGTTTCTACAGTAATTCTATTTTAAAACTAATTTTTATACACACACACACACACACACCAATTGATGACTAAGTATATTAAATTTCATCTCAATATGTGAATTATAAAAAGATGTATCATGGATGAAATGTTTCACTCATTCCACTATAATCAGACTCGAATCAATCTTCCTCTTCTCCCATTTTTCGCATCAATTTTACATTCTCAAAATGTATACCGAACTTCGAAAAAAGTTTAGCTTAATTAATACTGAGCACGAGTACTCTGCATGGGTACGTGAATGTCGTGATCGTATTCAGGAACTGAGGAACGATAATCGGAATGCATCAGTGGGTACACGACAGAAACATTTTGCTGAAATCGCGAACATCGAGTGCCTTCTGCTTCGTGCATCAAAGGATAAAAGCTCCATTAAATTTGGTTCTGGTTCTCATAATGTGGGAGAACTTATCTGGGAGGAGCTCAGATCAGCGTTTAATAGCCGAATATGTAGTGGTATGGTGATAAATAGTAGTTACATAGAACCACGCAGCTTTCTATTAGATGCAGAAGAAATTGTGTACACCCGTGTAAACCAAGTATTTGATAGTGTAAATAGTGTTAAGATAAACTGTGTATTTAATGGACAATTTGTTTCTAAGGACATTAGTGATGATAAGCATGTATGTACAAAGAATAGCGTATTGTATAAAACTGATAATTTTAAGGAATGGTATATGCTAAATATTGTAGAGATTTTACTAAAAGAGTTGAGTGAGTTTCAAGAACGTGATAGTGGTTGGGCTCTGGAGAAAATTCTGAGTTTAATAGTTAATATTAATCATTACAATCCACTACGTGCTGGATGCAGAATTGAGCTTCCAGCCGCTATTTTACATAAAAAAGCTGTGATAAACATAGACAATGAAGATAGCGCATGTTTCGCATGGGCTGTGACAGTGGCACTATTTCCGGTAATTCCACCTGCCAAATCCTTCCGAATATCCTCCTATCCACATTATCGGTCTGTTTTAGATGTAGGAAGTATAACGTTTCCGACCACTCTAAAACAAATTCCGAAATTTTAGGTGGATAATGACATTTCAGTTAATGTCTTTACCATGGAGGAGGTGGAGGAGGAACATAATTGTAAAGCCAAAGTGAACATTGTACCGCTTCAGATAACAAAGATGAAACGTTCTAGGCATGTTAACCTCCTCCTCATCACGGATGACCAGGGAACTGCACACTTTCTTTGTATAAGAAATCTTCCAAGGTTGATAAGCAGCCAAATAAGTAAAAGAGAACACAGTGCTCATATTTGTGATCGGTAAGTAAGAATTATACTAGAGATATTAATATTTTATAAAAAATACTAATAATATCAATAATGCATTTCAGCTGTTTACACTATTTCCGTACTGCAGATAAGCTACAGTCGCATGAGAGGGATTGTGTGCAGCTTAATGACAACCTGCACGTAATTCTACCAAGGAAAGCTGAAGACTGCTGGGTATCTTTTAAAAACCAGAAGAACAGTGAAAGATTGCCGTTTGTCGTCTATGCAGACTTTGAATGTTTACTACAGAAAATTGACCATAGTAGTAATAGTAGTAGTAAAAATAGTTACGATTATCAGAAACATGTACCTTTTAGTGTAGGGTATTATTTAAAAAGTGCTCGTGATGCGTCACTTTCATTTTATAATTCACATCGAGGTGCTAATTGCATCGAATGGTTCGTATGCGAGCTCGAGAGCATTGCACGCATCGTCAGCGAAAAATTGAAGACTGTAATACCGATGAATACTCTTAGTGATGTTGAAATTTCGCGGCACTACAGTGAACCTAATTGTCACATTTGTGGAAAACCGTTTCTTCCAAATCAAGTGCGTATTCGCGATCATGACCACCTAACTGGTAGATATAGAGGACCGGCTCATAATAATTGCAACTTAAACTTTAAAGACTCGCATGTTATTCCCGTAATTTTCCATAATTTATCCGGCTATGATTCACATTTTATTTTTGAGGCGATCGTGAATACGCTTGAGGGATCGGTAAATTTGCTGCCTGTAAATAAGGAAAAATACACTTCATTTAGTAAATATCTGCGAAAGTATAATATACAGCTAAGATTCATCGATTCGTTCAAATTTATGGCATCCAGTTTGGATAAATTGAGTTCATATCTGAATAGATCTCAGCTGAAAAATTTAGAGTCACAATATTTGGAATTAAGTATTGAACAGTTCAGCTTGCTTACGAGAAAAGGTATTTTTCCTTACGATTATGTGGATAACATTACTCGCTTGGAAGAAACGGTTTTACCTGCACGAGAGTTGTTCTACAATAGACTGTCCGATAGCGATATCACGGAAGAAGCATATAATCATGCCAAAGAGGTATGGACCAAATTCTCTGTGACAACACTCGGGGAGTACAGCGATCTTTATTTAAAGACCAATGTCCTATTGTTGACCGATGTTTTCGAGAGTTTTCGAGATAGCTGCATGAAAAATTATAGTTTAGATCCCGCTCACTATTATACGCTTCCAGGCTTCACTTAGGACGCGATGCTCAAGCATACGGGAATCCGTCTGGAACTCTTCACAGACGTGGACATGTTGCTTTTTGTTGAACGCGGTATACGCAGTGGTTTGAACCAGTGCTCCCACCGCTACGAGAGGGCCAACAATCGGTACATGCGAAACTACGATCCGGCGGAACCGTCGAAATACTTGATGTATTACGACGTTAATAATCTATATGGATGGGCAATGTGTCAACCGTTGCCTACCCACGGTTTCCAATGGATCGATGACGCTGCCAATCTCGACATCCTTAATGTGTCCGAGGATTCGTCCGAAGGTTATATTTTGGAGGTGGACTTGGAATATCCACGCGAGCTTCACGACAAACACTCCGATCTACCATTCTGCCCGGTGCGTGAGAAGCCGCCAGGTTCACACAAGGAGAAACTGCTCGCAACCGTCGACGATAAGACGCGTTATGTGATACACTACCGTGCTCTACAGCAGTGTATACGTAACGGTATCGTCTTAAAACACATTTATCGAGGTTTAAAGTTCCAGCAGTCCACCTGGCTGAAGTCGTATATCGAATTAAATACACGCTTGCGGACAGCCTCAAAAAACGATTTCGAGAAGAATCTCTTGAAGCTAATGAACAACGCAGTATTTGGTAAGACTATGGAAAATGTTAGGAATAGAGTTGACGTGAGGCTCATAATCAAGTGGGAGGGAAGATACGGGGCGGAAGCGTTGATTTCCAAACCGAATTTTCACAGTCGTGCGATATTTAAAGAGAATTTGGTCGCTATTCAATTGTCGAAATTATCCGCGAAGTTTGATAAGCCCGTGTACGTAGGCATGAGCATTTTAGATATTTCAAAGACCTGTCTGTATGAATTCCATTACGATTATATACTTCCTACATTCGGCAGTAAATGTAAAGCGATGTATACCGACACGGACAGTCTAGTGTACAGTATCGAGTGTGATGATGTTTACTCGGTCATGAAACGTGATCTGGTCAAATTCGACACCAGCGATTACCCTGCTGATAATCGGTACGGCTTACCTCGAGTCAATAAAAAAGTGCCTGGGCTAATGAAGGACGAGAACAATGGAAAGATCATGACCGAGTTCGTTGGACTGAGAGCGAAAATGTATACCTTTAAGGTGCAGGACTGTACGAAAATTACCAAAAAGGCTAAGGGGGTCAAAGGTTATGTTATCGATAGAAACATAACCTTTGACGACTACAAGGATTGTTTGGATAATTTCACCGTACAGTCCCATAACCAAAATTTAATTCGTTCGAAATTGCACAAGGTGTTTTCCACTACTCAGCGAAAAATTGCTCTCAGTTCGTATGACGATAAGCGTCACATAACACCCGGTTGCGTAGCGACTCTACCTTGGGGACATCATAGGTTAAAAGACTAGATTTTAATAGCTGTATTTATTGTATTATATTATATTACATAAATTATTATTATTATTATTACAAAACATTATTCTTATTTATCTACGAATTATGCGTTTTATCCATTCCTAACCATTTTACAAATACCTTATTCCCTTTCTTACGCAATATCTTCTCTACCAAGTATACATCAGGATTAGCTGCTTTTAAAAGTTCATATTCATAAAATCCACCATGTATGTCTGTACCACGAGAATCTCTAAGTAGATACGTGGCAGGATTTGTCCTTTGCACTTTTGTAATTTGAAATATTTCAGTAGTCCAATTCGGTGTGTAACCTTTAGCAAACGCATTTTTGTATTTACTGATTCGCACGAAATCACCAGCCTTGAACTTGGTACGTCCAACGATCTTAATGTTGCTATATACAGTAGCAAGCAGATGCTCAGCATGCTCAGGTTTCACGTCAACGGGACAAATTCCTATAGTACGATGTCTTCGCGCGTTATAATCATCCACCACCTGTTGCAGTATATTTCGCCATTTGTAACTACCGTCCAGTGTAAAACGTTTCCACATTTCGGTTTTTAACGTTCGATTCCATCGCTCGACTATTGACGCTTTTAACGTGCTGTACGTGGAGTAATGATTTATTCCACGTTTTTTCATGAGCAGTTGAAACTCGTTGTTGTAAAATTCTTTACCATTATCAGTTTGCAAATTTTTGGGACATCTTCCACTCTTTAAAATTTTTCCCATAGCTGTGGTCACTTCCTTACCACTTTTTGTCTTAAGCGCTACTGCCCAACCATACTTCGATAAGGTATCAATCACTGTCAGAATATAGTGATGACCAGTATCAACGTAATAACGCATATCAACAAGGTCAGCCTGCCAGAGATCATCGAAAACCACGTATTATGACTTTTCGTCGTGGAAAATTTCTTCTCGCAGGGACATGTAACTCTTGCACCAGTTGTTTCTTTTCTTCACTCCCGATTTTCCCCGATTCTCTTTTTACAACCTTTCCCCCAGGCAAATATAATTTCTGTTTCTTTTCTTCACTCATGATTCTTTTTCTTTCGAAAGCAATCGATTATCATGAGTATAAAATGTATGATGCATCCTAAACATTCACTTTTTGGATCCATCATTAATCTTGCTGTTTGTTTGCAAAAGTTTTGCCTCAATCTCCTGTATTTTTTTATTTGTTCTCTCTTCAATTTTCTCCTCCAATTTAGCTAAACTGTGTTGCAAGAACTTTATATTCACAGCACATGTATTATTATCAGAATCAATAGTTAAATTTACTATTTTTTTATTATTCAAATCCAGTGCTCTTTTAGTCACATTTAATGTACCAATATTAAATTCTTTCCTTACGTTAAAACCGCTACCAAATTTGTTAATTGACATATTGACGTGTGGTACGCAACTGAAGAAAATGTTTATAAACTGTACCCTTTTATAGAATAAGATCCTCTTCACGCAACTCTTCTATTATTGACTGTATTTCATTATGATGGTTTGTATGACCTGCGGTGGTTGATGCAATTAAAAGTCGCAATCGATCAACTAATTCATTAGGATCGTTCCAATGTATATAGTTTGCAGGCTCATCAGTAACACACATAAATCCACTACCAGCTATCACTCGTTTTGATAGTACTTTATTGTAAATTAGTGGTTGAATAATTTTCTTATACTTTGGACCCTTATTCCCTTGAACCTGTTGGTAACTGTCATTTGCTCTTTTATATGATTTAGTTTGTTCAAGGATTTGCTTATATATGATCTTGTCATCAATGCTATAGAGCTTTCTATCAGGCTCTTTCATGAAGATTAATTCAAAAAGACCTCTCGTACCAATATAGCGCTTTTTATCAATTAAAATATCACCTTCATGACTAATATCAAATGTACATCATCCCATCACATATTGGTTCCTTTCATCTAATGTAACTCCGAAACCATGATCGATTTGATCTTTACTACCGAAAAGGAACAACTGCATATAATGACGTGCAATAGGTGGAAATGATCTCCAATCTATGGAATGATTTATTTGTTTTTTGAGCAATCCTAAGGTTTCCTGTCTTGATGTTGAATGTGATGATGCAGACTCTTGTCCAGGCTCTGAATGTAATGATGCAGATTCTTGTCCAGGCTCTGAATGTAATGATGTAGATTCTGGCATTGATTTCATTGGTAATATTGATTTATCAAAAGTAGATTTTTCATCATTATCATCATTATCATCATCATAGATCATCAATGATTTATTTGTAAGAGTACCGTCATTGTTATGTAATTCCTTTTTTTTCTTGATAATATACTCATTGGGGGTTGAAGTATGATAACGCTTCCTTTTCTTGTCATGATTTATATCAATGTTTAAGTCATAAGATTCTTCATTGCTATTATCTGTTTGCATAACTAGTTTTTTCAGTGGATCAACTATTGATTTAAAAGTTTCATTCAATCTACTTTCCACCATTGATCTTTCCGATTTCAGTGCGCGATGTTTTTCACGAATCATCTCACTCGTTTCAGCAATCTTCTTAAGTAGTGACTTTTCATCCATTTTTTATTGTAAACTTTTAATTGTTTAAGCAGTCAATGTGCTAGTTCAATCGATCTTTAAAACTGTTCAATCAACTAGTATAGTAGTTCGACCGACAGGTTCAGCGGTTCAACCGACCTGTTTAGCGGTTCAATCGAGCTGTTCAGCGGTTCGATTGACCGGTTTAGCGGTCCGACCGACCGGTTTAGCGGTTCAACTGACCTGTTTAGCGGTTCAATCGAGCTGTTCAGCGGTTCGATTGACCGGTTTAGCGGTTTGACCGACCGGTTCAACGGTTCACCTGACCGGTTTAGCGGTTCAACCGACCTGTTTAGCGGTTCAATCGAGCTGTTTAGCGGTTCAACCGACCTGTTTAGCGGTTCAATTGAGCTGTTCAGTGGTTCGATTGTCCGGTTTAGCGGTTCAACCGACCTGTTTGGCGGTTCAATCGAGCTATTTAGCGGTTCAACCGACCTGTTTAGCGGTTCAATTGAGCTGTTCAGCGGTTCGATTGACCGGTTTAGCGGTTCAACCGACCTGTTTGGCGGTTCAATCGAGCTGTTCAGCGGTTCGATTGACCGGTTTAGCGGTTCAACCGACCTGTTTAGCGGTTTAATCGAACTATTTAGCGGTTTAACCGACCTGTTTAGCGGTTCAATCGAGCTGTTCAGCGGTTCGATTGACCGGTTTAGCGGTTCAATCAATTGGTTCAACGGTTCACCTAACCAGTTTAGTGGTTCGACCGACCTGTTTAGCGGTTCAATCAATCGGTTTAGCGGTAAGTGACCTCTTTAACGATTCGATCGACCGGTTTACCGATCCAAGTGACCCTTTTATCTGTTTAATGGTTTGGTTAATAATGTAACCGGTCCGTTTTATGTAATTAAAAGATTTACACTGTTCAATGCTCTACGTTAAACTAACACTTTCCAGCACTGATATGATGCTTTATGCTACTCGATGGTTGCATACTCATCGAATCCCTTCCGTTATCGACCATTTTGCATACCACTGTCCTTATCAATTACTAAAAATCCATAATCTTCCTGCCAACACTTTGAACACAATTCACAAAATTTTTCAAATGTCATATCAGTGTTTACGTGATCTTTGTAAACATGCTTCAAGTTAGTCCCATCCTGCTTAAAAATGATTAACATATTTGCATTTTCACGAATCAGATGTTTTGGGATCTTGGCATAGGTCTGACAAAGATAGAAGGAATCGATGCTCGAGTGCCGACCCATTGAAAAGTAGTCTCTTATATTGTCCTGCTTATCGCTTGCCACATCATCAAATATAAAGATTGAATTTGTTAATGCATCTGTCACATTTATAACCTCACTATTATTTGAAAATTGATGATAACCAATTTCCTCCATATCTGTCAATAGCTGTTCCAAGTAACGGTACTTCGGTTGCTGTAACGATTTCGAGTAAACGTACAGGTTGTCAAATCTTACACCGTGAGGACTCTCAATAAGACTTAGCAATACGTTTGTTTTCCCACAATTTGTGGGTCCGCAAACTATACAGCGTATAGTTGACGGTAGCAAAGTTCCATGACGTTTCATATCACTAACGGTGGCAGTGTGATAATCGGTATTAGAGATATTGATACTTAATGGTTGCTTTACGAAATGCATTCTCGAACGACTGTGAGGTTAAATCTTAATTGCACGAGCTATTTATAGGCATGAAATCGGAGAATTGAATCAGTTTTCATTATGCCTGCATTTGTGTTGGATGTTAAAAGTTTGGAGGAGCTAAGCAGTGATCAATTGGAATACGTACCGAAAATTGTACTTTTAAAATACTTTTCACACAGTATTGACAGATATTGGAATAAATTAACCAAGCATATTCGTGCAGATCCTGAGGTTCAAAAATATCGCTATTGTTTACAACATTTTAATCTACCTAATACTACTCATGCGGATGGACTACCACCGTTGATAAAAAATTGTTATACATGTCGTGCGTTGGATGTGGATAATTTCTCAATAAAACAATAAACAAACTACCGTTTGAGCTTCATTTACCGGGATACAATTACTGTGGACCAGGAACTCGACTTCAAGAACGATTAGCACGCGGTGATCGAGGTGTGAATCAGTTGGGCGAAGCCTGTCTAGAACACGATATCGCATATTCGCAATACAAAGACTTGTCGCAGCGTCATCAAGCTGATAAAGTGCTCGCAAAACGTGCACGTAGACGTATCATAGCTGGTGACGCAACCTTGGGTGAGCGTGCTACAGCAACAGCTGTCTGGGCGTCTATGAACGCAAAGCGTAAACTTGGTTTAGGATTACAAACAGATATGGTGAGGAAAGTAGCAGCGATAAAAACTGGAAATAGTGCTGTAAAAAAACGTAAAATTCGAGTGCCTAAAAAACGGGGCGGCTTGTTGCCTCTGCTCCCACTGCTAGGTGCGGTGGGAGCACTAGCAGGTGGAGCATCAGGTATAGCGAAAGCTGTAAACGATGCCAAAGCTGCGAAAAAACAGTTGGAAGAAATGCAGCGTCACAATCGTATGATAGAAGCAACTGCAAGAGACGGACGGGGGCTGTATCTCGCACCGTACAAACGAAGCGGAGGAGGCGTAGCAAAAAAATCAATATCAAAGAAGCGAACAAAAAAGTAACTGTACACGGTCTACCAAGATCTGGTGCTACAAGTAATATTCAATTATCTCACGTATGTCGTGATATACCAAATTTCCGTGGAGTCTTTATGCGTACAAGTTTACCGCGAAACGGTCCATGGTCTAATGAATGTGCAATCGTTAACCTTGATGATTCTAATGGTCCGGGCACTCACTGGGTTGCCTACGTTAAATGTAATCTTGTAAATTATTTCGATTCTTTCGGCAATCTGAAACCACCGACTGAATTCGTACGGTACTTCGGTCCGCTTAGTACAATTTATTACAATCATGACCAATATCAGTCGTATGATACTAGCATTTGTGGTCAGTTGTGTGTTAAATTTCTAAGAGAACAGACAAAATGTCTTTAACATTTACGCTATCAGGACTTGGACATGTATTGGAATCAAATTTTTTCCCTCCGATCAATCTAGACGACGGTCACTATGAACTGGGGCTCGTAGATTTTCAAAGTTTCTACTCGATCGCCAATGTAGATGAAACGAATAATAATTTTTACTTTGGTAAAAATAAACTAATAACCATACCTACAGGCTGTCATGAGTTGAGTGCGATAAATGAATACTTGCGTATGCGGTTGGAGTTACCTTATGATGATAATGTTATTATTCTGCGCGCCAATAATAACACATTGAAAAGTGAAATAATGTGTAAATATTCTATTGATTTTACAAAAATTAATAATATTGGTTCTCTGCTAGGATTTTCGTCAGACCGCGTAATCCTACCAAACACTTGGGCTGAATCGGACGAACCTGTGAACATTTTAAAAGTAAATATTCTACGTATCGAATGTAACATTACCGCTGGTGCATATACGAACGGTAGACCACGACATGTCATCCACGAATTTTTCCCAAGCGTTCCACCAGGCTATAAAATCTCGGAAACACCGAAGAACGTCATTTACTTGCCAGTCATTGCAAGGGTAATCGATCGTCTCACATTACGTATTCTCGATCAAGACAATCGTCCTGTAAATTTTGAAAAGGAGGAAATCACCATACGATTACACATTAGAAGATGTTGATTTATAAGAATACCGACGATTATAAACCAACATTACTCGATAAACCAATCAGTCAATTAGCTGCAACAGAGCTGAATACATCAGCTCAGAGTGAAATAGGGAACAACGTGATCGGTGGCAAAAAAGTTTTGACAAGAAAAAATATAGATTTTTTACACTCATTGGGTCTGACTGTGAAGAAAAGAAATCATGGATCCGTTGAACGTTACCGCACAGCCTGCGTACGACAACCGCATCACTAAATTGGAAATACATGCTTACAATCCGTATGCGAATGCATCATTGGGAAATAGCGATGAAATTCGTATCCCAATACAACAGCAAGATTTGATTCTTTTGCCCAGTGGTAGTTACCTCTACATAGAGGGGGAGGTGATTGAAGGTACTCGTGTTGCTACTACACCTTTGACGGATAAAGTTATGTTCGACGCTAATTCCATGGCATTTCTGTTCGATGAAATTCGTTATGAATTGAACGGTATTGAGATTGATCGGTGCAAAAACGTTGGTATCACTACCTGTATGAAGAATTTCATATCTTTAAGTAGTGAAGAGAGTATGAGTCTACGTCATTCTGGCTGGTTCGTTGCCACTCAAGAGCGTGAAAATGTTGCTGACACATTCAGCTTTTGCGTTCCCCTGCATATGCTGTTGGGATTCTGCAAAGATTACAAACGTGTCGTTATCAATGCACGCCATGAGCTCGTTCTGATACGAGCGCGTAATGATATAAATTCAATATTTTCTTCGAATCAGTTTACCGATTCTGGGATTGAACTGCATCGAGTGCAATGGAGAATGCCTCACGTAACTTTAAATGAATTTACCAAACTACAATTTCTACGCATTATCGAGCAGAATAAAAATCTCACCATGGCTTTTCGTTCCTGGGAGCTCTACGAATATCCCCTTTTACCTCAAACACAGCGACATACATGGGCTGTGAAAGCGGCTACACAATTGGAGAAGCCTCGATACGTGATACTGGCGTTTAGAAAAAATAAGAAGAACGATCAATACTCGAATGTACTTAAATTTAGCGATTGCGATGTACGTGATGTTAAAGTCTATTTAAATTCTGAATTTTATCCGTACGATCGTCTCGACACTGATTTCACTAAATCTCGCTACTCCGTACTCTATGATATGTATGTAAAGTTTTTCCACTCATATTATGCTGGAGAAAAACTGTCGAAACCTATGCTCGATTACCTAAACTTCTTGCAATACGGTCCGCTCTTTGTAATTGATTGTTCACATCAGAACGAGTCAGTGAAATCCGGCACGGTCGATGTTAAGATTGAAATCGAGTGTTGGAAAAATATTCCGAGTAATACTACAGCCTACTGTTTAATTATACATGATAAAATTATAGACTATAATCCAATTACGAATATTGTTAGAAATGTAAGTTAGATATGTAAGGTTAGAAAAAAAATAAAGCACTTTTTAATAAATATATATAAAGCATTTTATTCACTCATTTATTATGCAAAACACTTATTGTTTAATATTAAATTCTAAATTATTATAATTCCCGCCTAAGTATTTCATGATTAAAATATTTTGTGATGCTGCATTTATCAGCTCCGTAAACTGATCCTGTTATTCGAGTAAGGCAACCATCCGGGCAGGGAGATAAAACCAATCCTCCGTTGATAGTTTCGCTATTATCCTCATTCCATATTTAGTCTTTATTTTCATCATTTCAATTATTTCATATTCTTTATTTTCCTCGAGACTGTCTAATTTAACAAATGTCTTTTCAGGGATGAAAGCGGATGCATTAACTCCAGTTAAAAATGCCATTTTATCTAGACCTTGTATTACACAAAACTATTATTATTATTATTATTATTGAAAAAAATTAAAACAATATTTGAATAATATATTCCTACCTTTCTTTAGCAGTTTTTTCAAAGTAATCAGTTGAAACTGAGGTATAAACTGAGCTGAGTATTCTTACTGATCTGAAGATTCTTGCTGGTTGTGTGGTTGATGCACTAACTAAAGTTTGAACAGATTGAAGCTGGTTCACTATTGTTCAAATCCATTTATATAGGAAAAATTGTTGATGGAGGAAGTAAAATTCATTGATGGAAGGGATAAACAATTTTTTGTTGGAAACGTGTGCAGAACTTTAAGGTGTCATTAAAACTGATTAGTAAGATGATATACTGCTGATTACTCAAATTATGATTCTATTAAAAGAATATGCATGAATCATTCAAGCACATTTTCATTTTAAGAAAAGAGGAGATGATCTTCAATGTGTTAGCGATCAATATATTTGTAAAGATCTATCTTCTGAATAAAAATCCAAAATATACATTAAAATTTTTTAAAAAGGATATGTTCTTGCTGGAGATCTCAATTTCATCATACGTAGACATATTGTTATATAGTAAGCTCTAGCGTGGAGCATATTCGAGGTTAATAATTTTCGTCTCGTGCTGAAATTAATACCAAAAAGATATTTGTATATCTGAAGCATGCTTCTCTCTTGAATCTTTATTACATGCATTCTCACGAAGATTTTAATTTCATAGCTTAGTAAGATGATGATATGTGTTTGTTTATCTAACTTGGTGTGTAATTTCATCAAATGACACGTATAAGTACCCTCAACACTGTCGTTGAAAGGGCGTTTCTTATTAAGATAGTTGGTGTTGGAGATGTTATAAAAATCTGAGTAGTTCCAGACTGCTCATTAAAGTTTGCTTCTACCACAGATCTATTTGCAATAAAATAAAAAGTAGCAGTGACATTGTTAAAAAATGGGTTTCGAAAAAAGAGAAGTTGTCCTACCAAATAAAAAGAATTTAGTCGATCAAGGGATACCTTTTGCGGTTGTTAAACCATTCCGGTTGGTACCGCAGGTGACAAATCAGCTGTCGGAGGCTCCTGCTTAACCTGGTACTGTCCTCACTCCAAAGCAGGCGCTGGCACGTCGGCTGCTACTGTTACGGGTGCGCAATATGCAGCCGATGTGAATATAGGGATCGTGAGTGTATTTAACAGAAACCACCCATCGGTAAGAATTAATAAAAGTCTACACATTCCTAACATTAAGTACTGCATGAAAAAATAAAAGATCAAGACTAATAATAAATAATTTTCTTTCATCATAGATTCTGTTGCTATTTGGGAGCTGAGAGTCAGCATCATAGTGAAAGGAGGAATACACTCTTTAGACAAAATGAGACATACGCTGTGTGGACAGAATATTACAGTAGACTCTTTGCTGTCTACATCCACATTTCTAGTGTCATATGCTTACATGTCAAGAAAAATTAAATATTTTCTTTTTATACATTATCTTAATTATATTATTTTTAAATTAATAATTGTATAATATTTATTTATTCCTAAAATTCATACCAATCCTTCACCCTCACATCATTATTATTTTATCTTTCAATCGAAAACCTTGAAAATCCACAATTCCAACAAAAGCATATTGAAAAAAATTCAAGGTTACGCGAGCGAAAAAATCAATGCAGGGGGAATCTGTTTTACCATCTAGGAAACTGCTTTTACCGACTGGGACCTGACGTCAGACGAGTGGGGGTGTGACGTCAAAAAGGCTGCAAGTATCCTCCCGCACCCCCGCAACCCTCTCGCCTCTACCTGCTGCGAGCTCACGTGGAGCCTCCGATTTCCCCCACCAACACCGCTTAGCACTTCTTGGCTCCCCCCACTACCTCGCAACCAGGCTCATCCGAGTGGACAGGAGTGGGGGGGGGGGGCAGAACCGGCCTTACTACACTACTGAGAAACTACTCTGGTTGAAACCTGTGGCTTGACAAATGATGGAAACACGTGCCTCATTGCGATCAAATATAATTTTCGAAGAATTTTACAGTTTTTCGCAGATAACTCATTAAATATTCGATTCTATGAAAAGATGCATATAACCTTTTCTCTGAAGAATTAAATTCGACATAATAAAGGTTCTATACATTTTTCTTCTAGAATGCATACTAATCGAGATATTCCTGAAAAATCAATCCTCTTTTTCGTTTATACACATTATATTGATATGTTTATATGAATAATTATTTTTAGTTTACCGTACAATTAACATATTTTATTAAATTAAGAGAAATAAAATGTATAACTACAACGAAATAAGAATAACTACTCATATGAGCATATGTCAAAATAATGTGTATAAACGAAAAAGAGGATCGATTTTTCAGGAATATCTCGATTAGTATGCATTCTAGAAGAGAATGTATACAACCTTTATTATGTAGAATTTAATTCTTCAGAGAAAAGGTTATATGCATCTTTTCATAGAATCGAATATTTAATGAGTTATCAGCGAAAAACTGTAAAATTCTTCGAAAATTATATTTGATCGCAATGAGGCACGTGTTTCCATCATTTATCAGGCTACAGGTTTCAACCACTGTAGTTTCTCATCAAATACTAGTGGTTTTTGGGGATCCGTCAAAAAAATTTTTTTTAACGACCACCCTAATATATATATATATATATGCTTATTCTGCTGTCTAATTTTTTCTATAATAATTAGGATGATTGGTAAACTACTGCTGTATTAAATTTGTAGAATGAACACTGGACTTATTGTACTTAAATATGTTTGACACCTCATTCACATGATATCTTTTCCTTCCATTTGAGAGAATATTGTCGACCAATAAGTTTATGTATACTGCTGAGTTCATCTTGTATTCAACTTCAAATTATATTTTCCAGCTACATATTTGAATATCCATTCCCAATATGCAATACTTATTTTATTATTCCTATTTGTTCATGAGACTTATCTGTCCTAAAACCTTAATTTATCCATTCGCCATGTGTATATCCTATCATTTTCAGATGATTGACATATCTCTCTATCATTCCTGACAACATTATAATAAGAGTAAGGAAATAAGAGTATTCTATATTCAAAATATATATTCAATCACGTTGCTGGAAAACTACTTGAAGCTAAAAAATAAGATGAACTCAGTAATATAAACATAACTTTCAAGGAACTTTATCTATCCAAGTATTATGAGAACATATCTCACAGAAGAGAGGCCCAATTTAAATAGCATCATTCAAACGCTCATTTTCCAAACTTAATAAGACAATGGTTCAACAATCATTCCAATATTTATAAAATTAATTACAAATCAACATAATCATCTTATCTGCGTGTATTTAAAAATGATAATATAATTATTGTTATGTGTTGAAAACTAGAAGAAGAAGGAACAATCAAGACAAATAAATATCATACGAGATGAGGAAGCATGTGACGGATCAATAAGAAATGAGCAGAAATTTTAAACAATTTGTCTCACATTGAATAATAAAAATAATTGAAGTAAATTGTTATGACCTGCAGATTTAAAATAGTTGCAATTTAGTTAGAGTAGCTTAAAGATCCCACAAAAAACAGACTTCGCCTGTATAAAAAGGCGGCAAGTACATAAACCATTTAGCATAAATAATATAGTAAAATTATCCAATTAAAAAAAATTAGTGAAATCCAAATATTAGGCAAGTATATTTTTTCACCTTAGCAAAAGTTAAATTTTTGAAAAAAAAGGAACAACAAAATTACTTGCCGGGCCCGTAATGTCCATGCACAGTGAGAAATAGAATCGTCTGTGGTTCAGCTAACTTCACTCTGTATTTCAACATGAAATTTGCTGTACTACGCTATAGCTGAATCTCACACACGATTCAATTTCCCACTGTGCATGGACATTACGGGCCCGGCAAGTAATTTTGTTGTTCCTTTTTTTTCAAAAATTTAACTTTTGCTAAGGTGAAAAAATAGACTTGCCTAATATTTGGATTTCACTAATTTTTTTTAATTGGATAATTTTACTATATTATTTATGCTAAATGGTTTATGTACTTGCCGCCTTTTTATACAGGCGAAGTCTGTTTTTTGTGGGATTTCATAACGTTTTGTAAGAGTATAATATTTAAAAAATTAAATAATTCTTTTAATTTTTCTACAGAATTTAAAGAAAATTTCCACACTTCTCGTTTTTTGAAACAGCAGAGCTTAACTAATAAAATAATATATATTAATATTGAAAAAATATCACAGTCAACGCATTGAATTTATTGATATTTGTAATGCATTCTGCATAAATGAACTTCATAATTAATGCCCCGGCTACTTGTTTAATGTTTTCAGTTTCACTATAATAAAAGTTTGATTAAATTTTTCATAATCAATAAACATATTTTCAACATAAAAATAATTAAGTAAAATGTATGTTTTAATTAATTTACATTTTCTGTTTATCAACATTTGACTTTTACCACCATCTGACCTTGCTAGACTTCACTAGTTTCATCAACTACTTGAGTTGATACTGGGGCAAGACTAGACAAGCAATTCGCAAAGCTTTAAATAAGCTACAATCAAGCATATATTCAAAGCTGACTATGTCGTTTTGCATACCACGTTTCTTTTTAGCACCAGTTACTATCACATTTATGATGCTAATTCTTGACAAAGGTGATATAGGAGATATATTAGCGAGTCTTCCTTATAACATTCCCTGTGCCAGAGTCCTCAAATGTTCGTTTCGCTAATTTCTATACACTGTTGAAACTGGTCGGATTTCTGGTGCTGCAAAATGGAGTGGAAACCATTAATTTTTGGACTGAGTTTCAATTGAGAATAAATGTGCATTTTTTCATCCATACCAATGACTAGTATACTGCCTTTGGCCTAGAATACTAGCATAGGTAACAGAGGAAAACAATCAACAGTTATTAACTCAATTTTACAGAATTTCATCCAATGAATCTCATCCTTAAATTATGGCTGAGCAATGGATGACGATTATCGGAATATTGGCTTATTCTTACTTTGCCAATCTTTCAATGCTTTCATCCTTGCCTGTTTCAAATACCAGAATGCAGGAATGAAAAGCCCAATGATTGGTTCAACTCCAATATTCAGTATGTGAGCGAATCTTCTTCCTTGGTTTTCTAATTCAATTGTACCAAATGTATTTTAGTCAAAGCACAAGTATTACTATTTGCTATAATACACTTGCACAGTGACTGTAAAATGCTAAATGATAACATCTGAGTAAACCTAAAATCAAATTACTCATTTAAATATCTCAAATCTTCAAAGAAAATAATATTTTAAAGAAACATGAATCATTCCATTTGTTAATCAACATTTTACTTTTTACCAACATCTGACTTTGTGAAACTTCAGTAACTCCATCAGCTGCTTGAGGTGATACAGGGGCATGACTGGACAAGCAATTCGCAAAGCTTTGAATAAGCTAGAATTAAGCATATATTCAAAGCTGGCATTGTCGTTTTGCATACCACGTTTCTTTTTGGCACCAATCATTATTACATTTATGCTGGTAACTCTTGAAAAAGGTGGCATGGGAGATACATTGGCGAGTCGTCCTTATAACATTTCCTGTGCCAGAGTCCTCAAATGTTCGTTTCGCTAATTTCTATACACTGTTGAAACTGGTCGGACTTCTGGTGCTGCAAAATGGAGTAGAAACCATTAATTTTTGGACTGACTTTCAATTGAGAGTAACCGTGCATTTTTTCATCCATACCAACGACTAGTATACTGCCTTTGGCCTAGAATACTAGCATAGGTAACAGAGGAAAACTATCAACAGTTATTAACTCAATTTTACAGAATTTCATCCAATGAATCTCATCCTTAAATTATGGCTGAGCAATGGATGACGATTATCTGAATATTGGCTTATTCTTACTTTGCCAATCTTTCAATGCTTTCATCCTTGCCTGTTTCAAATACCAGAATGCAGGAATGAAAAGCCCAATGTTTGATTCAACTCCAATAGTCAGTATGTGAGCGAACCTTCTTCCTTGGTTTTCTAATTCAATTGTACCAAATGTATTTAAGTCAAAGCACAAGTATTACTATTTGCTATAATAAACTTGCACAGTGACTGTAAAATACTAAATGATAACACTATGCGTAAGCCTGAAATCAAATTCATCATCTAACAATCTTAATCTTCAAAGAAAATAAATATTTGAAGGAACATGAAACATCTCAGTTATACTTACCAGTATTTGATTTTGCCCCATCTCCATTTTCTTTATTGCTTGTTGACCTAACTTCTGTAATATTTGGTTGTATTCGCATCTTTTGTAAACATCTACTATCGTATAATTTGTTCCAATCCAAATACTGGTCAACTTGTATTTTACGTAAATAAAGATTTTTTGGAATGTTTCATATCTTTCAAATTAGCATTGCCATAATTTAATCTGAAATATTTGTTTATATATATATGATATAACCTATCGGATAATTACAATCAATATCAGTTTAAAGAAAACAAAAAGCAAAACATGCATTTGATTAATGATTTCAATACCTGAAAGTTTAGCATATGATTATTAAGTACCTTAACAATTTCTTTCAATTAATATCCTGCTGATAATGACCGATGCACATTACTGTTGAAAGTATATTTCTCATTGGCACAGACTTGTAAATATTAATTTTATTTAATCCAGTCAGCTCTATCCTCATCAATGAATATGAAAATATTCTGTCTTAATTTATCTGCAAAAAGAAATACCACAAAGTACCACAAAGTATATACTACATCCTGTATTGTAAAATATAATATTATACTTATCTAATTCGCGAATCCTTCAGTCACTGTTAATTGAATTATTTGTGATTGTAGAGATTAACAGATGCAATATCGCAACACGATGAATAACCTCACTGCATTAAATAAAAATAATCTCACATTACAATTTACACAGTTCAATATAGTCGCCGAATTGACAGTTCACAACCATACATAGTTTGATCGTTGAGTATATTATGTTGGAAGCGTTGTGAAAATGACGTCATTTTTCTTAGCGACCAACTTCAGCCCGAGACATACACTCTGGCTGGAGAAGAAGAAGATGACGGAAAGAAATTAAATTTGTTATATATATAGCTAACAGATTATGAGATCTCTGGATTGCGTGAACCAATTTTGATGTTTATGGGCTCAAATAAAAGCTTGTTCTAATCCATTTCAAGAAAAGCTTTACTGAAATCATGATAGTGTTTCATTTACGGAAAAAAATCGATTTAAAAATTGAGACGGCCAATCTTGCTGTATAAGATACAGTAGTGCCTGGACGGCGGTATAGACACGTCTATACCTACTTTTATGTACTTGCCGTCGAGACACTACCGTGTCTCTTGATAGGTTCTACAAGAATATGTAATTACTATGTACGTATAGAATTTGTGTGTGGTTAAGGAAGAAATTAAAATAATACATTTTATTTGAACTAGCTTTAATTTATTATAATAGGAATCAAAACATTATCATACATTATTATTATTTTGTAATAAAATTTCTTTGTATACACAGCAATCAGAGATGAAACGGGAGATTGCTCATGCGAGGTCCCGAGGCAATCCCTACCGGTAGGCGGCGCTGGTGTTGGCAAACGCGTGTCTCAGGTCCATCTAACCCCTAACGCCATCTATCGGAAGAGACCACGAAGCACGAGCGTTAAGCTTAGAATAGGGTAAAACATATATGCATTGTTGCCAGAAAGCGGAATAAAGAGAGAGCGGAGATATTTTCTCGGACCTCTCTGTCTTTCTCGCTGTTAACTTCTAGCAGAAGAGTCGAGGCAAAATCTTTCCGTTTCGCTTTGCCGAAAATCTACCAATATTCGATGTCATTTATATTTGCAGGCCAATGCCTTTATACATGATTTTTTCAGCATATTTATTTTTCAGCATTGACTTATTTAAATCAATAATAAATTAAGGAAATGCGTATTTGATATATAATAATTATTTTAACTATAATTTCATCGTTATATTTCGCTTATTTCCGTAAAATCTGCATTTCTTTAGTTTATTATTGATTATTGTAAGTCAATGGCCATTAAAAAAAATTTAATCTTAAAAAAAAAAGAAAAGTACCGTTCAGGAATCGAACCCGGAACCACAAATCGCCACACGGTTATCTTACCGCCTAGACCACGAGGCTTCTTCAGTGCACCGTAAACAGATAGTGTTTTTAAGGGCTTGAAATCTTCTTTTAAACCATATAAATAAACGAGCAACCGACAGCTTTATTCATTATTATTCTGTCATAATGGTACACAAATTAAGGAATAATTATATTTTGAATAGTTTTCAAAAGCTTTTCCAATAGCCAAGAACGGAAACTGCGAGCGTTGATTATTTATCTTCGTTCTTGGCTATTGGAAAAGCTTTTGAAAACTATTCAAAATATAATTATTCCTTAATTTGTGTACCATTATGACAGAATAATAATGAATAAAGCTGTCGGTTGCTCGTTTATTTATATGGTTTAAAAGAAGATTTCAAGCCCTTAAAAACACTATCTGTTTACGGTGCACTGAAGAAGCCTCGTGGTCTAGGCGGTAAGATAATCGCGTGGCGATTTGTGGTTCCGGGTTCGATTCCTGAACGGTACTTTTCTTTTTTTTTTTAAGATTAAATTTTTTTTAATGGCCATTGACTTACAATAATCAATAATAAACTAAAGAAATGCAGATTTTACGGAAATAAGCGAAATATAACGATGAAATTATAGTTAAAATAATTATTATATATCAAATACGCATTTCCTTAATTTATTATTGATTTAAATAAGTCAATGCTGATAAATAAATATGCTGAAAAAATCATGTATAAAGGCATTGGCCTGCAAATATAAATGACATCGAATATTGGTAGATTTTCGGCAAAGCGAAACGGAAAGATTTTGCCTCGACTCTTCTGCTAGAAGCTAACAGCGAGAAAGACAGAGAGGTCCGAGAAAATATCTCCGCTCTCTCTTTATTCCGCTTTCTGGCAACAATGCATATATGTTTTACCCTATTCTAAGCTTAACGCTCGTGTTTCGTGGTCTCTTCCGATAGATGGCGTTAGGGGTTAGATGGACCTGAGACACGCGTTTGCCAACACCAGCGCCGCCTACCGGTAGGGATTGCCTCGGGACCTCGCATGAGCAATCTCCCGTTTCATCTCTGCAGCAATCACTTACACATTCACTATTATAACATTATGTCACAATTATTGAAATGGCTAGGCCACACAGAAACGCTTCATAAATTAGTCCTTTTTCATTCATTGTTGCTTAAGTATTTCTTTCCTGTGATTTAAACTCATGAAGAATAGGATTTAACCTGTAACAGAAATAAAATAACCATAAAGTATATATTTCCTTATAAATTCACAATAATGTTCATTTTTTGTTATTAATTTATACTCATCTGATATATTTTGTCTTCTCTGTTATGTATTAAAATCCTTCCTTCTTTTCCGCAATCGTTTTCCGAAAATATTATTTTGGTTTACGATCCAAAATTAAGGGTTAATCGCGCCATTTGACAGCTACGGCCAAACTCCCTAGAAATCCCTTCGCCCCTCTGATTCCTATTTCCCCTCGCCTGACGCAAGATTTCTGCACCAAACTGTAGGTTCTTTACTGATAGATTGTGAGAGGAGAATACTCCCTCCTTAACACCTTATTTATTACATACGATACAAGTTTTACTCGGTTTTGTTATGATTTCGCAAATATGTCCTGAAAAACTATTCCTTGATAACGATGTGGAGGGGATAAGGAGGGAGTATTCTCCTCTCACAATCTATCAGTATAGAAACTACTGCCTGCGAATCTAATACGAATGAAGTTATAAATATGTCAAATTTGAAAAAATCAAAAAGTGTCCAATATGATGACAAATATGTTTATCAAAACAATAGGAACTACATAAATCGGAAAGAAGAATCAGTGATGTAGTGTATAATTAATTTCATTATATTCATACGAACTCTAATATAATCAGTTTTAACCATTTTTTTTACCAATATTCTTAAAGTAAGATACTATATACTAATTTATAATTTAAATTTTATTCTGCATATGCTATATATGTATATATATATATAGATACTTAAAGTGCCGACAAAAAAACTGTGGGGGTAGAGCTCCCTAAAAGACGGTCAATTTATTTAAAAAAAAGAACACTCGCATCCGATAGACAAGGATTATGAAAAAAAGCTATGTTTCGCGAAACTTGATTGAAAAATGTAAAAAGCAATCCTCTTAATATGAATCAAGCTTACAATTTAGCAGCCGAAATGTAAGTTGTATTCGCTGCAGTTATATATGAGAAATTACTTGTGTTTTTAATTATTTCATTTACTCGAATACTTTAAATATGAATTATATATAGAGGACCAGATGGTGCTGAGCTATTAAATTATTCGTGTTGTAGACGAAACATGAATAATTGGAGGAAATGCTGCAAGATCCCACAAGTGAAAAACAGGAAACGATTGGAAGAAATTATAAACAATAAAAAATACGATGATTATTTTAAATATAACATACATGGAAAAGAGCAGAAATGACAAATTTTTATAAATGAAAATTATAACGATTTTCAAATTATTTTACTGGATAAAAACTTATTAAATATTATGGAAAAATCAAAAACTATCTTCTTTGATGGCACTTTTAAAACCGTCCCTAACTTTGCTGATGCACAGCAATTATTGATTGTAATGGGATCCTTGAAAATAAAAGTAATTTCTTTAAATATGAATTAAATTTTACATACATGTATTATTTATATGAAAAAAATATAAACTAAGATTGATGCTTTCTTCGAATATTTACAGATTATTCCATTTATTTGGGTGCTTATGTCATCGAGGCTTGAAATGTTATATTTTCATTTAATAAATTTTATGAAGCAAATTATTGCGCCTCGATTAAATCCTGCTACTATCGTAACAGATTTTGAGAAAGGTCTTCAAAATGCGATTAAAGCACAGTTTCCACTTGCACGATTACAGGGATGTTATTTTCACTACGTGCATGTAAGTAAAACAATTAAATTGTTAGCAGTGTTTAAAATTACAGAGTACACGTATTTAATACAATTTAATATATGACTTTTATTTACAGAATTTATTAAAACGAGTTAAAAAGTTGAAAATTTTGAGTAATAATAATAAGAATGCATTAAGGCCCGAAATGATGTGTAAAAATAAATTTTACTTAAAAAAAATATATAATTTACCTTATCTGCCAGGGTACATTATTAAAGATATATTTAATGACGTGATAGACGAAATAAGAGAAGATGAGCATTTGTTTGCAAAATTAAGGCCATTTATAAAATATTTTCAGTCATTTTGGTTACGCAGGTCAAATGTTGAAAATATTAGTATTTATAAGTCAAAGCACCCTACTAATAACCCGCAGGAAAGATATCACCGACATTTAAATGAAATAATAGGTGCACATCCTGAAACGACCACATTTATATGTATAAGAAAATATATAATAACGCGTGGATATTTGATGGAATTACATCAAATTGTATTTTTATACAGATATTCTATATTAAATTGAATTTTTCTTGCAGCTAAGTGGATAGAAATAATAAAAATTTATTGGTTAAAGTGCAGACAATTAATGAAAGGAACATACGTTTCATATACAGAAAATAGAGAAACAATAGAATTTGTTCGAGATTGGGAGGAGCAAAATGCTGAGAAGTAGATTCCACATTTCTGCTATATCTCCCTTTCTCTCTTGCGCTGACAGTAGACGGCTAGACCGACAGCGTCTAGCCGCTCTATCTGTCTTTATCTCTCCGCGGCGCGCTTGCGCGTCTTCAGGCCCTAGCGCGTCGCCGCCGCGACAGCGACACTACTTGCGCGCTTGGCCACTAGGTGGCCAGCGCCCGCAGCAGCTCTCTCGTTTGCAAAATTAGAGTCGCGTAATTACTTAGATGGGTCCTTGATAAGGACCCATCGCAAACCCAAGCTTGCTCGACAGCCGCGTAGCAGCAGCAACCGCAGCAACTTTTGACGCCTCATCGGCAATCTTTTGACGCCTCGACGGCAGCGCCTCCACTAGCCAGCAAACGAGCGCCTCCACTGGCGAACTCGACGGGTCGATCTTTGGTAAGTATCACCCAACCACCCACCGCCTTCCAAGAAGGGACTTCCCTTCTGCGGCATTCTCCTCCCTCCTAAGGGAGATTTCTCCGGGGACTTCCCGGGAGAAATTCAACCCTCTCCTTCCCCTACCACACTGCCTCCGAGGACTCTTTCGGACACAGTGTTCCCTACCCTTGAATCCAGGGGCTCTCGCAAGAGTCGGGTAATGGGGAGGGGTAAACTCACCCTAGGGGTTGGGGTGGCTCGGAGCCACTAGAGCTCGTGGAGAAGGAGGCTGCGGGGTAAGAGGACTTCCCCTTCCCCAAACCACTTCTCCACCTTTGCTTCCTCCTGTGGCTGGGGATTTGTCTGGGGAATACCTCAGGGAGATTGTCAGGCCGGGAGTTTATTGCTCCGCGTTCCTTTCTGGAGAATTTGGTTTCTAGGATTCTTGGGAATCCTCTTCTGCAGAAATTCCCTGGAGCTTGGCGGGAACAAATTCCCTAGGAAGCCGATAATTTAAGTACAGCGATTAATTTATATATATATGTAAATTCTGTACAATTTTTATTTATTGAATAAATCTCCTTTTTCCCGTTAAACTGTGTTTTGACAATTTTAATTCAAGAGCGAAAACCTTCCAATCTGACCACAGGTTCGGAGCCGACTTGGGACGCTGTTTCGCACAGAATTTAAACAATGGATAAAACAGGAATGGGAATCGCTTAACGATTTAGAAAATTGCAATGAAGAAAATAAAAAGAAAAAGCTTAAACAAGTATTAAACCTAACTGTTTTCAATAATAAAAATTTCATAAAGGAAATTCAAGAATTATATACAAAATCAAATAAGCAAAAGATATTGATCGATTATATTATTATATGACTTTATTCGTTTAAAATTAATTTAATTTTAAATGAATAATGTTTCTTTAAGCAATACACTATTGCGAAATAAATTTTAATTTACAGTCTTATTATTAGAATTTCAGTTGAAACTTATCAATAAAAGATGCATAGCAGCCATAAAAGGCAGAGGGAAATGTTTAATTTATCTGAGATATGTAAAATAATTTAAATAAATTTTTAATATACAGATAATGAGTATATTAATTTTATTTCACTATTTTTATTCGAATATATAATAGTGGATTAAAACTTAAATTTGTTACGTTGAACATATTTTACATACTATACATAGTAATATAAGCTTTATTGGTAGCTTTACCACTATTATGTCTTACAATTATTTCAACTTTAAATTTTTGTTTAAAATTTTAATCTGCCAACTGTTATTATGGTAGGTTTCCATTTTCAAGTTCTTTACTATGTAGAATCAATCAGAATTCATTCACTGGAAATAAAATAGTTAATTTATAATTATTGTAACACAAAAGTTGTTTGAAGATTACAAAAGTTATTTCAATTGATGTTACCTGTAAAAAAGTGCATGCTGAGGTTGATATTAAATGGAATAATAAATATGTATTCTGTGTTAACAATATATATATATATATATATATATAGCAAGAATGCCTAATACAAATAGTTTAATTTATTTCTTTGTTGTGAATATAAGAGAGTATACACTTCTCTTGGCTCCTAATTACTGATATTCATCTTAAATAAGTCTTATCTCTTATGTAAAAAAGAAATAAAATTACATGCATCTCTTACAATAAACTCAAAGATTTAATTATATTAAATTAAGTAAAAATACTCCTTCGAAGAATAAATGAATATTACATTTTAATATAATTACAACATTCCGTTGATTAATATAAAGTCTCAAAAAGATATTATAAAATTAATATTATCAAAAAGGAGATCCTGAAGTTATAATTTATAGACAATTCTAATAATATCTTATAGCTTTAAGATATCGTAATATTTACATTTCTGACAACATTAAATTATGTAATAACATTTTATGGCTCATCACATTGCGCAATGCTAACTGGGAAGCCTGTGAAGGTATGATTTTATGAGTGTCTTGTACGCAGACCTTAATGTAATAATTTCTGTGTTCTTTAAAATTTGTACAAGTTAAAAAACTGACGATTTACCTTTGTCAGCTCAACATTATAAAATGTACATAACAGCATCACACGTGCTGCCACCATTTAAACTCTCTCTTTTAAAACCTACAAATATTTAGCAATTACATCTAGTCTAAACGCTTTTTACTTTTCCAACAACATTTATACGATTGAGGTAGGTTACACTATAGACAACTATTTCCTTAATTATAGTCAATTTTATCCTCTTAAACTATCATTGCTCCTCGCAGTTAACCTGTAATATATTATAATATACTTTTACAAAGTAATTTGTACTTTCGATATTTTTTGTATTGAGCGAAGATATTTATCTAATAATCCTTCAAATCAGCCTCATTGCTGTAATAATAATATCTGCATAAATCAACTTTCTTTCAAAGATAAATAAAATCATGTTATTTTCTGTCAAACTCCAGTTAATAATTTTTGTCAAGACACTGTACCTTCACACTTCCACTCACAGTAATTCAAATTTTTTGAGCAGGGTTGCCTACACTGATATCTCTACGATTATATAATTGCATAAAAGGGAACACGCATTTGCAAAAATTTTTAGGGCATTTTCCTACTACCGCTAACGCCTATTGGCCCACCTTAAAAGCCTCTGACGTTTCTACTTCTTAGAACAATATTGCTAATCTAATATTTATTAACCAATTCACGCATTGGCAGCACTGATTTCAAAATATTATACTTTAATAATATTCTATGGGCCAATGTATTCACTCAAAACAGCAAACCGCATGTATGTACAATATGGCGGGCAAAAATCTGAGCGTGGAAATTTGTGTTGGCAGCATCGAAATCCATCTGAAACATGACGTCACTTGAAGATAAAATGGCTTCAGATTAGATAATTCATGCTGAGTACTATCTGTTGAGCATTTTATTTTGATAGCTCAAGTGGTGTTAATAAATGTCTGATGTCATGAGCTGTGAAAGAAGAGAACCTCCACTTTTTTGCATACAAGTGCACATAATATTGCTAGTGTGTAATGTAATTATACGCAAGCTATGATAAATAATCATCAGATGAGTATTTCGTATATCATATGAAGGTATATAACTATTTTACTTTAAAAGAGATTGATTCTTTGTGTTGTTTATGTTACAGATTGCTTTCTGCATTTTTAATAAAGGAATTGAGATTAAAATATCCAATATACAATAGTTCCTAAATATTGTCAATGTGATGGATCTTTGTTATTATTACAAGTCAGTTTACTCGATATGGATGATGGATTATGACAAGCTGTTAAGAGTATTTGTGAGTAAGCTGGGTTGAAACTATTTTAAAGGCATGCATTAGGAGAAACAAAGAGAGTATATGTATTTTTCAATACAGTTTAGGACAATTTTCATGAAGAATTATGCTTATGGGTCGTTCCATGCCAAATCGCACACCCTTGGACTTTTGCACTTTTTCGATAATTTTTTTCCTGCTAGTATGTATGTGTGTGGGTTAAGGTTAGCCTCCATGATTTTTTTCAAAATTTTTCATGAAACCATGCGCGGGATATGAATTTTGAAAAAGTTACGATTTTCGTAAAAACTATACTTTTAAATGCTAATAAGTCCACTAATTATTATCAAAATTGATTATATTTTTTTAATATCTTTGTTTTTAAACGTTCTTTTCAGTCAAATTATTTGAAAATTATTTTCTCCAATATGACTATAATATTTTCCCGTATAAACGTAATATTTTCATTTTTAACAATGTTTGTATCGATCGATTTTTTTCGAAGTTTCTTTATAAAAAACTGTATTTTTTTTATAAATGTCAATACTAGTCTCATAATGGGCAAACGTTGGGAACTATTGTTTTTTCAAATTTTTAATTTTTATTTTCCAATTATTCGTGATGATAAATACCTGAAAATAGAATTTTATACAAAGCAACTATTATTAATATTAATTTTTCTGACACATAGTGATTATCAATTATTTATAGAGTGATTTGGGATAAAAGATGTACAAAATTCAAGCATTTATTATACTTGGTTGAGTTTTTTTATTAAATATTATGACATCTTTTACAAATTTATATAAATAATGAATTCGAAATTCAAAGGATACGGTAGGAGGAGCAATACGAGCCAGTATCGTACGTTCATTTTCGATAATCAAATTTGAATTTAAATTAATGTAACTGCAATGATGCAACCAACGCTGATGGAATGTAAAAAATTCCCTAGATTTGAAACTGAATTATGTGAGCGAGACAAGGATGGGTTGAAAATTAAAAGATGTACGAGATGATTACAACATAGTACTATTCTGTCTGCACTAGATGTCGCGACTTCTTTAGAGTAAAAATAACTAGAAACGATCATTCTTAATGTCCTTCTTGTCTATGCCTTCTTCCGACATCTTCACTTTTTTAGCGCTAAAACAAAAACAAATTATTTGGTATTTGATAACTTTGGGATGGGTTTGTTAACCGTTTGAGTTTGGCGAATCCCTCTGGTGCTTCACTTGTCTTATGCTAAAAATACGACGCAGCGCGATAGCGCTTTTCTTGTTTTGTGTCGATAATGCGAAGATGCTGCTGTTGGTTAGTATACTTTACGCATTTATTGAGAGCAATTGCAGAGATATCAGTAGCATTTTTATATTTTTGTTGATCAAAATTACTTTTTACATAACAATTAGTATTAATTATAATCATTTTCATTGTTTCCCCCCAGAAAATACTACGCATTTCATCCCGGACTTTTAGAATATACATAAGAAAATTCTCCAACACTTAAACGGTTAATATCTAGGTTGGGCGTTGTAATGATTTCGTCCGAGGCTTTTACATAATTGCGATTAAACTTCGCTTATCTTCGATTTGCTTCGCGAAGCTCGTTTAATCTTTCAATTATATCTCAAGCCTCGTACTTCGAGATTAGAACGTAGATGTTAAAAGCCATAACAAAAATTTTTTTTTTATTAAGTCAAAAACTAAACCAATGAACGAGCAAAACAAACAAAAATATATAAAAAGTACATTCTTTTCTTAATTTCTTAAATTTGCTATTGCTGGTATAAAACTTCTACTACAAGATAAAATGGGTTTATTATAAAATTTGTGGGAAAATTGAGATTTTTCTGATCATCCTGCGGAACGACAAATTAAGTCTACAGGGTCTTTTCCTAACGGCGGGACATAGGAGATTTCGTGTTATTTGACTATAGTATTTTTTACTATAGTCAAATTACTATTTTCCGTTTAATTTAAGTGTTAATCGAAGTCACCAAGATTAAATAAGTAAAATGATATTTATAATAAATAATAGAAGCAATTAAACTAAAGTAACCATTAAAACTTAACTATCTACGCTTTTATTAATTATATTAATGTATAGTAAGTGCTTCAATGCTATAGTCAAATAACACAATCCTATGTCCCGCCGTTAGGAAAAGACCCTGTATATCTATCCCTCGTGCCAATGCCGAGAATGTCGACGCGTATCTCATTGAATGAGTTTTAAAAATCAAAATATTTACCCCACATTTGGCTAAAACCGAATTTATTCATCTACTTAATGTTTGAGACGATGCATGCTTAAACGGATTTTTGTGCGTAATAAACAAACCTCCTACATTCCCTCTAAGATCACTTGTTGCTTCTAAATATTTAATAAGCGTTTTTACCACACAAATTTCTGGTCTAGATTCGAAAAAAGGTAATACTAGTAAAGGTTGATACCTTTCTGGCCCAGAGGTTTTTAACAATTTTGTTATCTTTATTATTACTTCTTTATCATTTATAACAAAGTTCCCCGATACGTATACGAGATACCAAATAAAGAACATAAAAGCTACTGAACAGTGGATATTATTAATCCCTACGTTACTGACTCGTGAGATAGGCTCACGAGTGGATTATAGCTAACGTCAAGGATAGACCCGTTGACAGGCAGAGGCCCGGATGAAAAGACCAGCGCTCCAGGAAACGATGTCCAGGTTGTCCTGGGAAGTGAGGCAGGGCCATGCCAAACAATCCAGGTAACCTGAGATAAGGAGAAGTGGCCTCTGGGAGTCCTAAAAAGAATGACTGTGTCTATAAGTCCCCACGACGAGAGGAGATAGAACATCGAGTCTGACTTGAACGCTGGTTACGCGCTTCAAGCAGGCTGCGCGAATGTCGTGCACAGACTGCCATAACAGGCAGTGGGAACGCGACCATGGAACTGGGCTGATGTATCCGAGCGTGCTGGTGAGCGCGTGACGCGGCACTCAAAGAGCCATGGGTCCGTTCGCGCAAGTGAGGCGTGTGCTATAGGCCAGCCTGCACGTACGTCATGACTGAATACCGACCAATGCATAGTGGGTTGTGCAGGGGCGTAGGTAGCCCGTTGGAATGTGTCCCGGTGCCCTCCGTAATCCCATAGGTTTGCGCTATGGCTGGACGGGCTGCGAACATTGCCTCCGTGGTGGTCCGCTCCTGGCAAACTCTATGCTTGGCAATGATACCGCATGTTCCCGCACTCCTCACCACCACCTGTGTATGGGTGGTGGGGGATAGATGGATGCCCCTCAGCAGATAGGTCTGCGAGGCTCGGACTTCCGTAAAGAACCCTCCCCTCTCTCCACGACCTAGCATACTGAGCGACCCTGGCTACCGCTACCGTCCAAATGCATGACCGCAGGGCCGTATAAGATGCATAGAGAATGGAGTCGAAAGATTCGAATGATAACGTAGGGTTGTTGGCCACCCAACTGACCAACTGGCGCCCTGTTAACGATAGATAAGGACGGGCGAAGGTAATGGAAAACCCGTAGAGTGACTGGCCCCCCACGCTGACGGGAATAACGTTACACATTAACTTCAATATTATTAATATCTATTACCGCAAGGGGTTGAACTCTGTGACCTATAGCTAATGCTAATAGCATAATCATTTTTCTGTCAATTCTTGTAAACTTAGTTCATCCAATTACTTCATTTTCCTAGCTCTTCCAATACTAACGAAGCATCTCATATATAATGGTATTTCGGTTTGTGGAGTCTTATTTTAAATATTCCTCTCATAAACATTGATATCAGATGATTCTCCTTTATATTACCACCTAGGACAAATGAAATCGCTGATCTATAAATATTAATCATCCCGAATGAAGCACCTTTTTTGTATTCTTCAGTTAAGAGCTTGAGAATTTTCATAGTAGTCACATCAAATGGGTTTAAATCTTCCTTTTCACAAAATAACTTCCATTTTTTTAATACACGAGTCATATTGCCTCTTAGTTCCTGGCGTTAATGATGGCTTCAAAATATCTACTGTATCTTCTTTCAAATTTCCTATAAATGCTTGCTTGACACCCTCACGACAATTAATGACAATCTCTCTGCTAACGGATGTACCTCCAATCTGGAAGGTGATAACAGTGTATTAATATCAGGTCCAAAAATTTCAGAATCTTCTCTGATAGATAAGAGCAGTGGGTACAAGTTCTGTCCTGTCCAGTTTGGAACCACTACAATATCATCTGCTTTATCATTAATTATCTTCATTAACATTCTCAGCACCATAGAAAACCGAGGAAATGCATAGAAATAAAAATTTGATCAAGGGATTGTAAAAGCATCTATTGCTACTGCTTTTTTTTCGGATACCATGAACAATATTGTTGGCACTTCCTATTTATCTCTGAAGCGAACAAGTCTATTTCCGGCCAACCAAAACGATTAACTAATCTTTCATAATAATAATCCGCCACACTCCATTTTGTGTCCATATTAACAATTCGAAATAATTGCTCCGCTACTGTATTTTTTGCGGACGGAATGTAAGAGGCAAATAACCAACAATTATGCTTTTCTGCCCATTTCCATATTTCCCGAACTAATTCATTAAGATTATGAAACCGAACTCCGCCCATTTTGTTTACATAGGCAATAAACGTAGTATTAACAATTCTCAAAAGTATACTTTTCTCTTTTAATAACGGGGTAAATATCGTAACAGCTTTATGAATAGTTAGTAATTCCAAGAAATTGATGTGATTTGTACTTTCCTCTATCGACCAGTGTCCATAAATGTGATTTTTATTTAAAACCGCCCCCCCCCATCCTTTCCTAGAAGCATTCATAAATATGTTACATTCAAATATATCTCGTTTCAATAAATTCTTGAACAAATCCATATTATTTTCTCACCAATCAAGATCCTCTTGTACTCGTGGTGATAATTTCATTAGTCTGTCGTAATTGTCTGCGTTTTTATCCAGTTTTATAAATTTCGTTCTTTCAAGACTTTTAATATACAACCACGCATATCTTTTACTGCCGGGCTGGCTGCTACCAGTAACACGATCAATTGCGCTAACTCTCTTATATAACAATGTTTCTTGCGGTTAAGAATCTGAAGTAATTCTTTGATTTTTTCTTTCCTTTCTCTAGTCAATTCCAACGTCAAGAATTCTGAATCTATTATAAAACATAAAAACTTGCATTTTCGTGTTGTAACTAATGAACTTTTCTCATTATTGGTTTTAAATCCTACAGACTCTAATAATCTAATCGATTCTTTAACATTATCTCCACATACCACCTCATTTTTCCCAATGCATAGTAAATCATTTAAATAAATGACAGACAAAAACCTTTTTCTCTTAAACACGATACTATTGGTTTCAGGATTTTTGTAAAAACGTATGGAGCCGTATATAGTCCAAGCGGTAAACATATGAATTCATATAATACTCCCTGAAACATGAAATGAAAATACTTTTTTGATTCTTTATGGATTGGTACTAAAAAATAGGCGTCCTCTAAGTTTATTAGACTCATAAAATAGTCTTTAGCTACCAGTCTAGTAGCCGCTTTACAATCCTCCATTTTAAAGTACTTCACAGCTATGAATTCACTTAATTTTTTCAGGTTAAGCATGAACCGTTTGCCTCCATTCGATTTTGGAATTACGAAACAATGAGTCAAAAATTGTTCTTTAGAAAATTCACAAGGCCTAACCGCTCCTTTTTTAAATAGTCACTCTATTGCTAGATGAATTTCCTCCGTCTTAAACTTAGCCCTTACAGGTTCAACAAAATTTTCATGATCCGTTACTACTTTTTTTGAATATTAACCTATAACCTTTTATGCAATTTAACACAAAGGGATCAGAAGTAACCTGAATTCACTTATTATAAAAATATTTTAGTCTATCGACTCTTACATTTATATCTGTTTTGGTCGATTCCTCTGATAATTACGTCCCCTGTTCTGGGTACTTTGTATCGAACGTTGATTCTGTTGAGGATAATTTTGTTGATAGGATTGCTGATGATAATAGTTGTTTCGTTTCCAGCCCGTCTGACTGTCGTATCCTCTTCTTGCAGATGGGTTCATGTAGTTTAAATACCATCTGGTGGATGATTGTAATGGTCTTTTATAAGTCGAAGTTCTCTTTAAGTTATTGGACAATAAATGTATTGATTTTGATTCCTTGACCTTCTCCACTAGTTTCGTCTGCATTCTTTTCTGATAAGATAGACTTTACATTCTTATCTAATCCTGGGGTAATAAAAGCCTTTCTTGCTCTGGCCAATTCAAAATGCAAATTCGACAAAATTTTACTTGAATCGCCCTATCTCTCTAAAATTGTTAACTTATCTAATTGCTCTTCATCCTTTAGAAGTAGAGTGATTGCCTGTCCTAAGGATGCCAGTCCTGCTCCTACCGAGTTTTGTTGATCACAAAAGTATTTGTCTTTCTTAACACCAGGTTCTTTTAGTACCGCCATAACTTCCTTGTTCAGTTTTGGAGCTTCGAAAGGGTAAGGCCTTTCATACTTTTCATGCAATTTTGTTTTGTCCTTCGCAGACAGTCCTGGCTGAATCCAAAGTTATCACCTTTTCATTAAGGAAGGATGTATAGTCATTTTTATAGCCTATATTTCTGTTGGGTCTTTCCCCAAGATTCTCAGAATGTCTTCGTCAAGACAGTTCAATTCATTAGTCTCCTCTGAAATTCCTGGATCGATCAAGTAATCAGTATTTAACACATCTGTTGAGTCTAGTATAACTACAGAGTAATTTTCTTTATCTTTATTCTCCTATAAAACAAACAAAGAAAAATAGCATTTGCATATTGTAACGTCCAGAGTTGTTCGATCGCTAAATTTAAACACGATATTCAAACTACAATTTTTAAATTGTCGTTGGAGTCTTTAGGTAGCGTTATTTCCTTTACAGATAAGGCGTCGTAGGTAAGGAGAAAGAACTCTGAGCGCACAAAATGAAATGAAGAGATGATTTAAAATTCAGAAATAAATATAATTCGAATTGTTACCTGGTGATGAATAAACAATTGAAATGAAAAGAAAGGTAGTAGGGAAACTCTCCTGTTGACTATCGTTTGAACTACGGTCGTTGTCGCCGTAGGGAACCAGGGATGATTATGAATGTGAAGGTGTAGAGATGAGTGCACTGAGTCGAGTTTAAAATGAACTTTTAATTTGACAAATAATGTACCGGCGTATCAAATACAATCAATTGTTACATATGTTTAGAAAAATTATATAAAAAAAATTGAAACGCGAACTTGTTCTCGCTCTCTAGGTTATAACTTAAACAATTTTTAAGAGTTAATTTACCGGACTGGGACTGACCCAGTTAGAAGAACAAAACGTGCAAGAGGAGTGAAAGTGAATTAGAAAAAGCGATGCGGTGTCCACCCGCTCCGCTCTTAAAAAATTAGCTGGGAAGGGGGGGGGGACGTCACGTCGCCTTCAGCCAATCAGAAGGCGCTACCCCGCCGAACTTGGGTACGCTAGAGAACGAGACAAAGGGTGCTGAGCTTGCACCTTCTACATACAATCGTTTACTTATGACTAAAACGCAATTATTAAAAATATTAACAAAGCTTAATGATTAATATGGCATTAGCCATCGCATTAGCAAAATATGTTCTGATCTAGGCGCAAAGAGAATGCAACGAAAAAAGGAAAGACACCTGCGAGAGAAAATCGATCACCGTTTTAGGGTTACAAACAATGATCCCACAACAAATAAATTGTTAAAATGGTTGACCATACCTAAGGGCAAGTTCAGATATTTTGCGTGGCTTCTGAGATTTGATTACTAGTTACCGTGGGACCGGATATGCAGTGTTTTAATGTTTCTTAGTCCTACAGTCGGGGCTATATAAACGGTGGTCCGAATGGTTACGGAGAAAGAATACTCAATATTTTGTCACAATTATGTTCCCCATGGTTGATTGGGGTTACGAAAATCAAAATTCCAATATCTATCCCCGTAGATAATGGAATTTACAAAGTTTCGATTATTATCATTACGTTCAAGGATTTTCTTATGCAAATAAAAAGCATGTTTGCAGCAGAGGCACGTGTTAAGCGGGGCGATGAATATCAGCGATCTATGACAGATATTGCAAAAAATGTGATTAACATCTTTCACAGCTCTAAGGCGGTGCTGGCGCATTGTCGCTAAGATATTTCGCTTGTTGTCCGGAAGGGCGGCCTCGCAATAGGCATAGATCCTTTGGCTTGGGTTGGTCCTAATATATTTATATAATAACCGCTCGCAAACAAAAAGTTCCGTTGGGGCCATACTGTTAACAGAACGGATTTGATGGTTAAAAATCGGTCACAAGGTGTATTAAAGAAAGGATAGAATAGCATAAGGCAGTAAGCGTGAGATCCGCTGATTAGCGTCTGAGGAAACCTTATCGCAAGTGGAACGACTAACGGTGGAATTTCGAGAAAACAAATGAGGCAAGAAAAAAAAAGGAAATTAGTACTTGTTAAATAAATTAATCCGAAGGGGAGGAAAAATATGGAGAACTGTAGGATGAGGAAGATTTGGACATTTTTATTCCAGACAATTTTTTGGACATTAAAGAACTTTTGAATTTAATGTACGGCCTGCAATCTTTTATTCCCGACTAAAGGGGACAAAAGTGAAAGCGCTAGCATTTTAAACGACCAAAAAGGCAAAATTGACTTCCAAAAGAAAAATTATCAAACAAAAGAAAGATTGGTTAACAATCGAGTTAATTAATTCCTTTCAAAGAAAGGAGGAGAAAAGGAGTTGAGTCCGCGCGGCGCGAAGATAAGGACGGTCGCTGGCGCGCGTTTTAGGGACATACAATAAGCTTTTTAAAATATAAATAAGACATTTACTCTTATGCGTAAAGAAAAATAAATGACGCTATCGAAATGCTCAGGAAACAACTTCAAGAAATGCGAATGGATCTGTCTGAGCGTTATGATATAAGAGATTTTAAACACTAAAAAATTTGCTCTAGTGTAACAAATCTATTTAAAAGAAATAATAGATTGAGCCGTCGAATTGCTCAAGAAACAACTTCAAGGAATATAACTTAGTCTGATCATTATAATATAGAAGGACAATTTACTCTAGAGCAACAAATCTATTTAAAAGAAATAATAGATTGAGCCGTCGATTTGTTCAAGAAATAACTTCAAGGGATATAACTTAATTTGAGCGTTATAATATAAAAAAAAATTTACTCTATAATAACAAATCTATTTAAAGGAAAAGAAGAAAAAATTGGAGGTTATCAGAACACCTGAGAATTAAGAATAAACGGCTTGGACGTTACAATATATATATTAATATATACAGGGTATAACGAAAAGACCGCATTTTCTCGTAACTGAAGGTTCGGGGCGACAACCCTAGTGCACGTGTAAAATTTTATTCAAATCGTTCAAGGGGTTAAAAACTATTTCCATTTACAAATCATCCTTTTTTGGTTCTTTCCGAACGACTTTGACTGCATAATGGAAAGTGGAGAAAGTGAAAAAACAATTGGTGAACACCCCAATAGAATGTAAAAATTATCAATCGTGCAAGATAATGCATTTGCTATTTATTTCTCTAATCTGGCTATTAGATTAATTTAAAAAATAGCAAAATCCTTTTCATTACAATTCCAATTCATTTCAGTACAAGTATCATTGACCGAATTGATGGAAAGAGCGAGTTGACGTAATGAAAAGAAAAGTATCAGAAGTTAAGATGTAAATAGCGTATTAAAAAATTAACACAAGCAATGCCAAATCATTCCCTTCAGCTTCGTCAGCAGAAAGAGAACACTTTCATGCATTGCTTGTGTTAATTTTTTAGTACGCTATTTACATCTTAACTTCTCATACTTTTCTTTTCATTACGTCAACTCGCTCTTTCCATCAATTAGGTCAATGATACTGTCAAGTAGCATAAGTTTCCCAGCAGCCAAGGTCTACCATAAACGCCTAATTGATTTGAAATCTCATTCAAAATTGTACCCATTTGCCGCCACGACTGGTGTACAACAGTCAGACCCCACGGTCACACCCGAAAGGGTTCGGCAATCCCCGGACGCGGGGAGGGGCGATAACCAATAGAAAAAAGGGGGACCAATGCTGCTGGACGACCAACTGATCGTAGTCAGTACATCGATATCAGTCGAGCACATCACAATAAAGTCTTAATTGAAATTACCAAGTAAAGATTTCGTTTTTTCTTTATTTTGGAATAACCCAATCCAACAGATACTTGTTTTGAAATGAATTGGAATTGTAATGAAAAGGATTTTGCTAATTTTTAAATTAATCTAATAGCCAGATTAGAGAAATAAATAGCAAATGCATTATATTGCACGATTTATAATTTTTACATTCTATTGGGGTGGCCACCAATTGTTTTTTCACTTTCTCCACTTTTCATTGTGCAGTCAAAGTCTTTCGAAAAAGACCAAAAAAGGATGATTTTTAAATGGAAATAATTTTTAAACTCCTTGAACGATTTGAAGAAAATATTACACCTGCACTCGGGTTGTCGCCCCAAACCTTCAATTGCGAGAAAAAGCGGTCATTTCGTTACACCTTGTATACAGGGTGGTTCAGATAAAACGCCGCAGACCATTGACATAAAATGCTGTTTAACTTCGTAATTATAAGATATAGCAGTTGTTGTTATAATACCTGTAACACACTATTTTCTAGGAGAGGTTTTTCTTAAATAAATAAGTACCTCAAATTTCTTACTAAAACTCAAAACTATATTAAACTCTTTTTGAAGTTTATTCTACAAGACTTCCGTAAATGAACTATTTACACTGGCTTCTGTCGCCAGAGTCTCTCCCAACAGCCTGTACGGGAAATCTTAGATTAGATCATCGAATCGCGACAATTACAAATATTTTTTTTTGTACGGTGCTGCCCCTTTGTGCTGCTCGGCTCATTCAGTTTATTTCATTCTATTTTCTTATAACCTTTTGGGCGCCAGGCCCACTATGGGCCAACCGAATGGCCTACAATTCGGCCGAAGCACTTTTCTTTTGTTTTTCCGGCTTTCCCGTGACTCTAACCCCTCTTAGGGCCGCCCGAGATCCGAACTCTATTGCAAGCCGATTTTTCTGATTTCAAACCGCACTTCTTACTAACTATGTGTCTCTTCCAGGCAGTTACACACACCTGGTCGGAGACCGCATCGCGTTAATGATTTTATTCGCATACCTTAAGGATTTTAGGCAAGTAATTCGGTGCCAGAGATACCCGGGGTGTCCCCTTTCTATATCTTCGGTTCTTTCGCTTCTTTTATGCAGTATTTCCTGTGGCAAGTAACCATCTTTCTTCTGCTTTTGCTTCTTTTGGTACACCGTGAACTCACACCTCTTGGCACTTACTTGACCGCTTAATTTGACCCATTTTCGATTTTTACTTTATGTGTAACAGATCTCGTTACCCATCTATCATTTCCGACGGTTTAATAGGTAGTGACTGCCTCGCCGCGTATGTGTTCGCGGTGGCGCTACGGTCGGCGCGAAAGCTCTCGCGATACGACCAATCGCGCTTCAGGCGCTAGAATTCAAGATTCTTAACGTGATAAATCCCGTCTGGATTTGCCTCGTTACAGACCTTTTTGAACGCAAATCAAAAGACGCTTCAAAGGGCCTTATAGCAAAACTGCTCTCTCTTGTGGTTACGAAGTTAAACAGCATTTTATGTCAATGGTATGGGCGTTTTATCTGAACCATCCTGTATTTAGAAGAAAGAGAAGAAGAATTGCTAAATTTTACTTCTGAGCTTGATTAGACACTCGTTCTATAACGTCAGTGTAATAATACCCTGTATTTGCATCTGGAAAAACTTGATTAGGCACCCGTCCTAATACGCCAGTGCAATTTTTTTTTATATAAAGACCATGTGATTACCATTCTTATTGTCTTCTTCTACCATATCTACAGTCTCCTCGTAGGTCTCCTTGGATGTAGAGGTAATTGCAATATTAATTTTTTCCCATCCTTTAGACTTCTTTTTATGTAAAGATGTCTTGGACATTTTTCTTCACTTGGTATACCAGGTTTAAATGTCTAATATAAAATATTCTCTCCTCATAACTAGCACGACAAAATGAAAGTGAAGGTGGCGGAAGAAGGCATATGCAAGAAGGATAGTAAAGGTGATCGTTTCTAATTATTTTTGCTCTAAATAAGTCACGAAATCTAGTCCAGACAAAATGGTACTACGCTGTAATCATCTCGTACGAGGCTTTTACATAATTACGATTAAACTTCGCTTCGCGAAGCTCGTTTAATCTTTTAATTTTCAACCCAACCCTGTCTCGCTCATATAATTCAGTTTCAAATCTAGGGAATTTTTTACATTCCACCAGCGTTGGTTGCATCATTGCAGTTACATTAATTTGAATTCAATTTTAATTATCGATAATGAACGTACGATACTGACTCGTATTGCTCCTCCTACCGTATCCTTTGAATTTCGAATTCATTATTTATATAAATTTGTCAAAAATGTCATAATATTTAATAAATAAACTCAACCAAGTATAATAAATGCTTTAGTTTTGTACATCTTTTATCCCAAATCACTCTATACATAATTGATAATCACTATGCGTCAGAAAAATAAATATTACCCATAGAGCACCAAATGAATTAAGGACATCTTTTTGGTGCTTTTAGTCAATTGGATGACTAAAAGATGTCTATAGGACAACTTTTAGTCAAGTGTGCTGTATGGGTAATAATAGTTGCTTAGTATAAAATCCAATTTTCAGGTATTTATCATCACGAATAATTGAAAAATAAAAATTAAAAATTTGAAAAAACAATAGTTCCCAACGTTTGCCTATTATAAGACTAGTCTTGAAATTTGTAAAAAAATACAGTTTTTTTTATAAAAAAAATGAAAAAAATCGATCGATACAAACATTGTTAAAAATGAAAATATTACGTTTATACAGGAAAATATTATAGTAATATTTGAGAAAATAATTTTCAAATAATTTGACTGAAAAGTACGTTAAAAACCGAAGATATTAAAACAAATACAATCAATTTCGATAATAATTCGTGGAGGGAGTTCACCGTGAGCCGTCGCATGAGACGGACGTGTTTCGGTTCTGTTTACACTATCGGAATGTAACGAGTTTCTTATATCAAATTCGTAATTAGTTATCTGTAAATTTTCATTTACATTAGACATTTATAATAATCAATTTATTTCATTTTTGCGATACTCGGTGAGTCTGCTTTCGGAAAGAGAGCGACTCTTAGCCGGTGAAAATTTTTTTTCTTTTTTTTTGTGTTTGTTTGAATAGTGGGCGCTTCTGACTACAGGAGAGCTGACTATAATACATTACTGAATATGAATACCAATAAAGAGGCCGCCAATGGCGGACAAGTTAATACTTATGCCACAGCTGCAAAAAATTACGTATTTCCTAGTAAAGAACAAGCCATCTTAATGGACGCGAAAGAAGGATTCACTTTAAAGTACTACACGATGGCCATAGGTAACATAATATCCCCTGTTAACATTAGATTCGTATCCAAAATTTCCAACGGAAGGATATGTATGTATCTAGCAAATAAGGAATTAGTAAATGAACTAGCATCAAAAAAAGTACAACTAAAAATTGGAGCATATGAAATAGGAATTAGACCGCTAGTATCAAAAGCCAAAAGAATCATCTTATCTAATGTGTGTTCCATAATTTCGCATAATGTTATCGAAGATAAATTAAAAGAATTAGGTATAAACTGTGTGTCGGATATGAGCTTTATAAGAGCTGGATGTAACGAATTAGGATATACACACATTCTTAGTTTTCGAAGACAAATCTATATTCATCCCGAAGATATTAATAAGCTACCAGATAGTATACAAATAATGTTAGACAACACCAATTACTACATATACGTCACCACAGATAACCTGGTATGTTTTGCTTGTAAAGGTGATAATCATTTAGCCAATGTAACGTTATTCCCGTCAGTGCGAGGGGCCACTCACACTACGGGTTTTCCCATTACCTTCGCCCGTCCTTTTCTATCGGTATCAGGGCGCCAGTTGGTCAGTTGGGTGGCCAACAACCCTACGTTATCAATTGGGTCCTTCGACCCCATTCTCTATGCATCTCATACGGCCCTGCGGCCATGCATATGAACGGTAGCGGTAGCCAGGGTCGCTCAGTATGCTAGGTCGTGGAGAGAGGGGAGGGTTCCTTACGGAAGTCCGAGCCTCGCAGACCTACCTGCTGAGGGGCATACATTCATCCCTCACCACCCACACACAGGTGGTGGTGAGGAGTGCGGGAACATGCGGTATCAATTGCCAAAGCATAGCGTCTTGCCAGGAGCGGACCACCACGGAGGCAATGTTCACGGCCCGTCCAGCCATAGCGCAAGCCTATGGGATTACGGAGGGCACCGGGACACATTCCAACGGGCTAACTACGCCCCTGCACAACCCACTATGCATTGGCCGGTATCCAGTCGTGACGTACGTGCAGGCTGGCCTATAGCACACGCCTCACGTACGCGAACCGACCCATGGCTGTCTGAGTGCCGCGTCACGCGCTCACCAGCACGCACGGGCACATCAGCACAGTCCCATGGTCGCGTTCCGACTGCCTGCTATGGCAGTCTGCGCACGACATTCGCGCAGCCTGCTTGACGCGCGTAACCAGCGTTCAAGCCAGATTCGATGTTCTATTTCCCCTCCTCGTGGGGACTTATAGACACTGTCATTGTTTTAGGACTCCCCGAGGCCGCTTCTCCTTATCTCAGGTTGCCTGGGTTGTTTGGCATGGCCCTGCCTTACTTCTCAGGACAATCTGGACATCGTTTACTGGAGCGCCGGTCTTTTCATCCGGGCCTCTGCCTGTCAACGGGGTCTATCCTTGACGTTAGCTATAATCCACTCGTGAGCCTATCTCACGAGTCGGTAACGTAGGGATTAATAATATCCACTGTTCGGTAGCTTTTATGTTCTTTATTCGGTATCTCGTATACGTAACGGGGAACTTCGTTACACCAAACAATGCCCAAAGAAGGTTGACACAATACCCATCACAGAATCTAATGTATTACCTATACCAAACGATAACAACTCTGAAATTAATGAAACTGTAACAGAGGAAAATTTGAATGAAATTAACACATCTATCGAAATGGAAACCCAACAAATTTCTTACAAACGACCATTATCGACTACTAACTCTACAATCAGTGACACCAACATAAATAATACAAAAATAGGTGACGATACTGACCTCGAAGGCGAGGAAATAAACCAATCTCGGAAGGAACAAGTAAAAACAAAGAAAAAAAATACAAAAAGAACTACGAAAAAAATGCGTCCTACATTATCCGACGCAGAATCCGAGGAGGATGATTTGGAATTAATGCTATCGCCAGTAAAACATATTATCATTGATAACCCAGAAAAATTTTTTATTAGCTTTGACAACCTCAAAAAACTAATTCAAGATACAATTGGACACTCCGACTCCTTAACCATAGCAGAAAAATACACAAATGACATGCCAGAATTAATAAAAATGCTTCGAGACATCTACCCCAGCATGACAGAACGACGTATAAAAAATAAACTCTCCAAGATTATCAATTCACTAGAAAAAGAAACAGTAAAGGATAAAAACGAGCCTATACCAACTAATTAAATCACACATTATTATTATAATTATACTTAATATGAAACAAAACATGCAACCATCAAATTTGCGCATTACCTTTTGGAATGCTAGAAGTATATACAGAATGAGAGAAGAGCTTAACAATATACTCACGGATATAGATATTTTTGTATGTGTTGAATCCTGGCTCAAACCTGACCACTGTATAGGTTATAAAGGTTTCTGCACCATACGACTTGATCGTCCAGTGAAGAAAGGAGGAGGAATTATAATATTCATCAAAAAAGAGATAAAGTTCAAAATTCTACCTAACTTAAATAAAATTGATAACTTAATAGAATCATGTGTAATCTGTCTAACGAACGTTTATCTCAACATCAACATAATAGCACTATACAAACCCCAGGGCCCTAGTCTAACACAAAAAAAGTGGGACACAATCATAGAAAGAGCTGAAAACCTAAAACCATGCATAATGTTAGGTGATTTCAACTCTCACAACACGGCCTGGAATTGCAATTATGATGATGCCAATGGCATTAGATTACAAAAGAGTATTTCAGATTACAACATATTCCTTTACAATACAAATACAAGCACGCGTATAGATTTCCACAACAACAAATACTCAAACATAGATCTCATATTATCCACACTTGATATAGCGGACATAATAAACTATAAGATTTTAGATGATTGCTGTGGATCTGACCACTGCATGATAAACATCGAAATTAAACTACAGCGTGGACATCATATGCATCAAAAGAAATCCCACAGATTATCGTCTGCCAAAACAGATTAGTCTTCCTATATTAACAAATTAGAAGAAAATGTTGAGGACTTTAATGCAAAAGAGTATCACAACCTAGACTGTCTCTCAAAATATGACTTCTTCATAAATAAAATAAGAGAATGTATTATCCAAAGTACTCCTGAAAGAAAAATAAATAATAAATGTAACAAAGCTCACTCATCTCCGCCGGTTCCTTGGTGGGATGGGGAGTGTGACAAAGCTAAAAGGTTACGCAAAGCATCTTATAAAAAATGGCAACACACAAAAGAGCTAATTGACTTAATTTCACACAAAAGATATACTGCTTTAGCAAAACGGTCTTTTGCCTTAAAGAAAAGGAACTACTTTAAATCATTTGTTGAAAACCTTAATGTCAAAACTGATCCGTCTATGGTATAGAACACCTGTAAAAAACTCAAAAACAAATGGAACACGTCAAACTACAACTACAAAACTAATAATGACTGGTCGGAGAAAATTAATAACAGCATTGATAAAATAGCTCCACCTTGGGTACCAAGTAAACCAGAGCAAAGCCTACCGAACATGACCAATGAACACTTTGACCGACAATATAATCTCACAGAGCTGAATTTTGCGTTAAATAATAAAAGAGTTAAGTCTTCACCGGGGAAAGATGGCATTGATTATACGGCACTTAAATATTTACCTACCAAATACAAACAAATCTTAATCGACATATTCAATGATATGTACAGTGAAGGACGATTCCCACACCAATGGCATTATGCAGAAGTATTGTTCATAGAAAAACCAGGTGGTAAAAGTCTAAGACCAATCATGCTAATGCCCTGTATCAGTAAACTCTTTGAGACACTTATCAAGAATAGGTTAGAATGGTGGATTGAGCATCATGACCTGCTAACACAGAGCCAAACTGGCTTCAGACGAGGAAAATTGTGCGCTGACAATGTCACCAACATTCTTCTACTGATAGAAACCTCAAAATTTAATAATAAGGATACATTGGCTGCTTTCTTATATGTACAAGCTGCGTTTGATAATGTAAACTGTCAAATTATGATAGATAAGCTATCCAGTATTGGCTGCTCGTACAAATTACTTACATTCATATCGTATCTAATATATGAAAGAACTATCTCAAATTATATAACCATAAACAAACTTTTTGAAAGAACTACCTGGAAAGGTTTACCACAAGGGGGAGTACTTAGCCCGCTCTTGTTTAATCTATACACTAATGGAATAACCAAAGAATTACCTGATACCGCTCACATATCACAATTTGCCGATGACTTGGCAATTTTCTGCTCGAGCCCTACAATATTAGAAAGCAAAAAAATACTTGAACGAACTATTGAACAAGTTAGACTTAATCTTTTAAACCTAGGGTTAAAATTGGCACCGAATAAAACAACCTTCATTCATTTCAACGACAACAAAATCCGACCAGGAAAAATATCAATAAAGGTATCAGAAAACGAAATTAAATCGGCTAAAACTGTTAAATTCTTAGGAATTTACTTTGACTATGACATGAAATTCCGATCCCACATAGAATATATAAGAAACAAATGCTTTAAACTAATAAACATCATGAAATTCCTTGCAGGAGTCTCTTGGGGCTCCTCACCTACTTTAATGCTACTCATATACAAAAGTATGATTAGATCGGTGATTGAATATTGTGGTCACATATACTATCCAAAAAATAAAACTGAACAAATGAAGCTAGAAAGAATACAATATGCTGCTATAAGAATAGCACTAGGATATCGTATTACTACACCGACTAACATACTTTTAAGTGAAGCCAAATTAATGTCGATACAAGACAGAATTTCATTACTTACAGATAAATATCTACTAAAATGCACCTGGAATAAAAGTATACAAATTAATGAAACTCTAAATGTTACACCTATCGAAACACTGGAAAATATATCAACTGGCAACAGCTGCCATATCTTTATTAAAAGACTACTTGAGCATTGCACATATTTAAACAGGATTGACACACATGACAAACTCCCAATCTTTAATTGTCCTTATGAAATCCTCTTTTCCCAAGTAACATATGACTCTTCACTTGGCAAATCCATAAAAGAATCGAAACACCCAGCTGAAACATTCAATAAATTTGTAAATAGCGAAATGAATCAAGCACTTCTTATCTACACGGATGGAAGCAAGGGACCAAACTATTCATCGGTGGGAGCTGGCTTTGTATGTCCACAAACAAATTTCTCTGAATTTTGCAGCTTGGACAAGAATTCATCCATTTTTACAGCGGAATGCACAGCAATTAACATGGCGCTCACCTACATTTCCTCAAAACCAAAAAATAATTATAATTATATTATTTTTAGCGATTCACAAAGTGCCATAAAAGCACTTTCAGAACCAAACTACAGTGCAAAAGCACATGACGCTATTATTGAAATAAAGAAAAAGTATTATAATATTATACATAAAAAATTTGAAAATAACTACACTATATAGCTCTACTGGATTCCATCGTATTGCTGCATACCAGGAAACGACAGAGCTGATGAACTCGCTAAACAGGCTGCCAGTAAACCAACTACGGTCAACAGCAAAATAAAGATATATGAATTATTACCACAACTAAAAGACAATGCCAAAGAACGCAACAACTCCCTAATTATGTCTGAGGGGAACTATAAAGGAACCTACTTCTGTAAAAATTTCCATAATAATAGTTCGAAAACTTGGTTCGAAAATCAAAAAGTTAACAGAAATTACATCACATTTATCAATCGATGCAGAGCAAACTACTACAATCTAGCGGCCTCTTTAGCTAGAGTTAACATAATCAAAGATCCGGCATGCGACTGCGGTAACCCCCAACAGGACCTGGACCACATACTTTGGCAATGCCAAAAATATGAAGTTAATAGAAAATGTATGATATCAACCCTGATAAATAAGAAGCATCGTCCTCCTTTTTGGGCTAATGAATTCTTGGCACTTCCAATGAGCAAAGAAGCAAAAGTAATATATAGTTTTGTGAAAAACCATGAGATTGCTATATAGTGAAACATAAAAATAGTGGTATGCTGGTCTTCAAATAGTATGTAACTGTTAAATTATGTATAAGGCAATGTAAAGTTATGTAATGCAACAATTTCCTATGTAAAACTGTTTTATTGTAACATGTCAGTGCTAATGTAGTCATATAAGCGCTCTGCTGCTTGAAGACTTTAAATTAATAAAAAAAAAAAAAATAATTCGTGGAGTTATCAAGATTTAAAAATAAAGGGTTGACGAAAATCGTAATTTTTCCAAAATTCATATCTCCCGCATGGCTTTATGAAAAATTTTGAAAAAAATCATGGAGGCTAACCTTAACCCATACTAGCAGGAAAAATTGATCGAAAAAATAAAAAATACAAATTGCAAAGGTATTCGATTTGGCATGGAACGCCCCTTATATAGCTTATGTTTATTTTCTGTTAAAATATTTCGCAATGATGGGCTATGGTTTGCCAAAAATTGAAAATGAGGAGAGAGAAGAAAAGTTTCAATGTGTCTATGCAGTTTCTGCATCTGGTTAGTTAATTATATTTTTATTCTTATATTAATACAATAATTTCTTGAAATCTATCATTATAGTAATATTTCATTTTTGAATTTAGTTGTAACAGCAGAAATGATGTCTGGTTCAACCATATACAAGCTGGTACGAGTAGGTTTTTATGAACTAGTACGAGCAATTATTGGTTTAGGTCATATGGCTACCATTTCAGAAATAATATATTTTTGATTATAATGAGTAAATCTCTTTTAAAAATTCATAACATACATAAATACCTATTTACTTATTAAAGGTTTAAAAGGAAGCCAGTGATCAAAACAGGAAAGCCCTTGTCTGATGAATTGTAGCCTGGTATTCTCAGCGTACACTCCAAATCATCAATGAGCTCAATAGCTCCAGTCATATTCCAAAATGTGTTAATGAGCCTTGTTAGTCCCATACTACACATCCTGGGAATTCAATCCATTAAATGTTAAAATATCAGTATTTGCATTATACAGTTGTATTCCTACATAGTAAATATATTATTCATTAAAATTCAAAGGTTGAATAAAAATGTTCACATATAAAGTTTATTAATATTTCAGCTTGTAATATATTGAAAGGAATCATATTACCATTGGATTATGGTTTATGTTACTATAAACACACATATTCATTACTGTACTTTAAAACGGGAGTTTTATTATGCCATGTCTTCATACATACTTCTATAACTGAACTAAAATGCGTTCCTAAAACTATGCTCATCTTATTACACTGCAGCGGTGTTGCCCTCTATGCTTGTGGCTAGGTACCCACACTACACAGCTTTTATTAGTTTCCAATTTTACATTACTCAAATAATTTGTATATATTTATTTCTTTATATTAATTAATACCACTTTCAATATTACTATACCAATACATTGAAAAATACATTATTTCATAAATATTTTATATAAAACAACACTTGAGTTGTCAAAATAAAATGCTCAACAGATAATACTCAGCATGATTTATTTAAATCGTAAGTCCTATTGTCTTCAAGTGACGAGATTTTTCGGATGGATTTCGATGCTGCCAATACAAATTTCCGTGCTCAGATTTTTGCCCGCGATGTTGTACAAGAGGCTTGCCTGTTTTGAGCGAATACATTGGCCCTATGTATATTGTATTATAGTTATTCCTAGAGTACCTATAAGGAGAGTAGTGCCAATGAAGGCGGAAATAGTAGAGACGACATTTATTGTCCAATCAACCACGTGACCATTAGACATGTCGCAACATTTTCAAAATACTAACTGAAACTAGTATATATGGCAGTGATAATTATTTTTTAAGCACTCTCCTACGTTATTTTACGTGTATGGAAATAGAGCCCAGTTCCATAAACAATTTACTAATAGACTCTAATTAAGCTAGACTTGTATTTGATTGTATGAAAATAATCCACAGCTGCCGGTATGAAGTAATTTATCTTGATGATATGTAGTTGGACTAAGATTCAGACTATAATAACATTTTTATTTATGCATATTTCTATAACTTTTCCGCTATTAGTTATTAGGTTAATAGAATTTAATAAAGAATTTGTATTTGCAATATATTATAATTAAAAATATATTTATATTTTACATACTATAAATTTATTGTGTGCACTGATTTTTATTATTCATTTACAATGTTAAAAAGTGAAACGAATAACGTTGTATATCCTGTGCTATATTAGTCCCTTGAAAGTCTTTATATTTAAATAAATTAACTCTTGCCAAAAAATTTTACGCTTCTAAGTCCTAATGGAATAGGTGACACATTTTAAGTACATGATTGTCCTGCAAATAATCCTCCAGCTGTTCACAAGTGGTATAATTTGGATAGATGTTTATCCTGCAAACATTAAAACTTTATTTAATAATATACTTCAGAACTACATACAAGTATTATTTTTATTATTACAGATATAAATAATATAATGTGAAACAATATTTGACAAACCAAAATATAAAATTTAAACTCTTCAAAAATGATTTATTTAACAGTATAATGCATCGCCATAGTTTTGCTAGATCGTGTACAATTTTTAGCTACTTGAAAATTTTTTGAGCCTATTTTCAGTCGAAATTGTACAACCCTAGAAATTATTTTACTTTTCAAATCATGACAATCATTTATATAAAATTTTATACTTTTAAATTTGTCGGTTAAGAATATACGTAAATTAACACTGTTTGTAACAAGAACGCTTTTATAACATCTAAATATTTGTTCCATCTGAACAAAAAAATAAAATATTTGCTTATTAACAAAGAATAAAGTATTTTCATTATAACTTTTAAAGTATGAAAATTTATTATAGTATGTAAACTTTCTTTTTCTACTACCAACATTATTTGTACATTCTACGCATGCTCTTCTTACTTTTAATATGCTATTTATAATGTAACCAGCTACATTATTTAAAATATTTAGTTCAATTTTAATTAATGATACATCTTTTGCTATCAACTGTGGCTCTGGATAGATAATGTCTTTTTTTATTTTATTATGTTCTTCATTTATTTTGATATTTTTTATGATGTTTAAGAAATCCGGCAAAAATTCACGATCATCGTTATTATAATTGCTTGTGGACACCTCTCGCATATATTGGGATATAGTTACTAACTTAAGGTTTTGTTTGTCTTGTAACACGTTTAGAACTGAATGTTTGGACCGCAAAACCGAAAACAAATTTTCAATACAGTCTTGCGTAAATCTTTCGCTTAATAAAAACTGAAAATTACCTTTTTCAATAAGATAATCTGATAGCTGAATACATGACATTGTTGAAATAACTATTCCTTTTTGAAAAGGTTTCCAACTATTTTTTTCACCAAAAGTAAGAGAACAAATAATTTTGATAAATTCCAGGAAGAAATTAATAGCTTCAGAATATTTGATATCGTTTTTCTTACTTAAAGCGAAAATTAATGTTCTTGAACTTACTATATCGAACCATTTAGAAATTTGTGCAACTAGCCGTGCTGTTGTTTTATACTCTTCTTTATTACACTCTGAAGCTAAATAATTAAGCGCCGAACTTACGTATTGATTCATTACATTAGAAGCACTCTCCACCCTCATCTTTTGAAAATGCTTACCTCTATCCAAGTAATCATCTTTTAATTGTGGTGTAAGTAATATTTGGAAGTTTTCTGGGGAAATAAGTAATTTATTAGAGTTTGCTGCTTGCCTTATTTGTTGGTAAACTGTATTTTTCAACAAATTTACATGCAATTGTTACTTGCAGGTTATTTAGTACACCTTCTTTTAGATTTTTTAATGCATGGCAAACATCGTGAAAGAAGAAAAGAAATCGGTTATTATGTAAAGGATGTGTACACTTATTTTGTATAGGTGAATGAGCGTATGCACGAATTTCAAACTCCCTCCACATGGCTTGGTTAGGGGATCCCATGTCAGATACGACACCATGTATACGTAATCCTATTTTCTCCGACTGTCTAATTATTTCTACAATAATGTTCTTATAAACTCTACCATCAGTAGAATTACCCGAATAATAAAATGCAACAGTTTATTTCCACCTCTGACCAATTCCAGCAAGCATAAAAAGCAATCCATGTGTTGCAATTTCATTAAAGTCGTGATTTGGTAGGGTAATAAAACCTATAAATTTACTAGTAGAAAAATCATATATTCTTCCTGGAGATATGCTAATCTCATCAAGAACTATTACACAATCTTTACGTATTTCGTTTTTAAATTGTGATGTTTTAATATGTAACAATTCAAAAAATTCTTTAGGTATGCCACTTTGAAATTTTGAATTTTCTAATTTTCTACTTAACGTTCTAAGTGAGGGAAGTGGGAAACCATTATATAATAATTCTTTGTAGCCAGAGGTGCCACAAGCAAATTTTAATTTATTCTACCGGTCAAAAGTTTAAGACCACTTGAAAAATTTGGCTAAAAACAATTGTTTCTTTAAACGCGCATAGCTTGATAACGAAAAAAGATACAAGAAAATTCAAAACAGCATTGGAAAGGTGACGAAATTCTGCATACGATGAAATTAGATTCATATACGAGAAGCTTATAATTACAGAGTTGCAATTAAATAAAAATGCTGCTAAATTTAAAATTTTTAATTTTTCATTATGGCAATTCAACCTGTTGCAGCGCTTGTAATAATTATGGTAATTATGTGAAACTTTGGTGACATAAAGATCAAAGCTTTAGCTTTAATTTGAGCCATCAAACGTAACGATATTCATTGTATTTCCTTATTTTCGTAACGTTTTTCTGTGTGATGTCGATAAAAATTTTTCAACGAAAAATAACTGCACAAGCATTTGAAACAATTTCAGATCGAAGAATCCGTCGGTATTAAACGACTTATTCTATTTGTTTCATATTGCAATTTTATTCAATTAACACAAAGCACCATTCATTTTTAAATTAAATCAACAAATGTAGAGTAATAATTAACCAAATCTATTTTATTAATTTGAAGATTTACAATTATCATATTCCTTTTAATTGAATAAAATTGCAATATGAAACAAATAGAATAAGTCGTTTAATATCGACGGATTCTTTGATCTGAAATTGTTTCAAATGCTTGTGCAGTTATTTTTCGTTGAAAAATTTTTATCGACATCACTCAGAAAAACGTTACGAAAATAAGGAAATACAATGAATATCGTTACGTTTGATGGCTCAAATTAAAGCTAAAGCTTTGATCTTTATGTCACCAAAGTTTCACATAATTACCATAATTATTACAAGCGCTGCAACAGGTTGAATTGCCATAATGAAAAATTAAAAATTTTAAATTTAGCAGCATTTTTATTTAATTGCAACTCTGTAATTATAAGCTTCTCGTATATGAATCTAATTTCATCGTATGCAGAATTTCGTCACCTTTCCAATGCTGTTTTGAATTTTCTTGTATCTTTTTTCGTTATCAAGCTATGCGCGTTTAAAGAAACAATTGTTTTTAGCCAAATTTTTCAAGTGGTCTTAAACTTTTGACCAGTAGTGTATATGTTTTTACCAGAGTTGTATCGCACCAGCATGGCATTTTCTTATACTGTACGCTTAGAAGCTTCTGTTGATCTTCATTAAAAATTGTATCTAATGCCTTAGGCAATAACTCCTCTTTAATACATATTTTTTCTTCGAATAGCCTAATTTTCCTCTTCAGAATATTTTTTTCCCGTCTATGCTTCTTCTTCATTAAAATTCTAATCCTTTCACTCTTTTCATAGAGGTATTTTAGTTTTTCGTACTTTTCCATTAAATTATTATTATCATACTGTAGGGTAGGTGTATCCAGATCATTGTTTTTTAAATGTTCATTCTCTCTTTGAAAGCTTGTGTCTAATTCTTCACAAACAATATTACTATTTTATTCAAAAGGTATTTCCATGACTGTATCGTATAAATCTTCATTAGTTCTCTTAAAACTTATGTCTACTTCCTCTCCAAATGAGTGGTTATTTATTACATTGACTGAAGATTCTATTTTTAACAATCATGTTTTTTTTTTAGGTATTATTGAAACATCCTTCGTTGATGGATCAGTACATACTAATAATGATGACTGTTGTGTAATGTCAGTATCTAATGTACTACCTAGAATGTACATATTGTATATTAGCTTAATATAGTAATACTGGAAGTAATTTGTAATATAAAAGAATTATATTTTATTTGTGTTAATACCAAAATTTATCTTGTTTTTGATTTGTGAAACAATATTCCCAAAAATAGTGGTTGCAGCATTAGGTTTCAATTATTTTGTTCCATCAATTCTCTTTTTTTGCCACATATCTGCTACAAAATGGAACTATCAAAGAAACAAAATCATTTCATTAAATATTGTAATGGATTCCCATACTAGGATGGGCTGATCGTGATAGTTATTTCCGATTACCTTCGGCCGTCCTTACATTCGGTAATTCTAGGGCGCCAGTTAGTCATGTGGGTGGCCAACAACCCAGCGTTAACATAGGGGTCTTACCCCGCCATTCCAATCATATGCATTTCCCAATGGGCTGGTTGGTAGTGTATAGAGGACAGTACGGAAGCCTGGTTTGCGCAGTGTGCTAGGTCGTGGAGAGAGGGGAGGGTCCCTTACAGGTAGCCCGAGCCTCGCGACAATAGACATACTCTCCCACCCACCCACTCACACATGTGAGGGGAGGTGAGGAGACGAGAACACTATCGAGATCTTTTTTTCTATAGAGGACTGTCAGGGTGGTGCATCCCCGCAATGCCCAAGTCCGCAGTGCCATGCGCGTTGCCATGGACTTAGCGGCGGCATCCGACATGCGGCAGAAACCTACCATACCTGCACAGGTCCCCTATTATGCATCGATAGCATACAGTGTGTTCGTTACGTGGGGAGCAAGCTCACCTCACCCACACGGACACACTCATCGGTGAGCCGGTGTGGTGTACGTCCGCCTTGCGCGACGTCCCAGGCCCAACTCACTCTTTTAATTCCCCCTCCTCAGGGGACTAGAGAATTCACCTTTCGCAGAAGTCCCTGTGCCCACTTTTCCTCGTCTCAAGCCACCAAGTTACTTGGTACAGCCCTGCCTTGCTTGCTTGGTCGGCTTGGACTTTTGAATGGAGCGCCGGTCTTTTCATCCGGTCTTCTGACGGTCGACAGGAATGTTCCTAGACGGTACTTACTGTCTACTCGGAAACCTATGCACCGAATCGGTAATGTAGGGTTTTAAATGACCACTACTAATCGTTAGCTTTTATTTGATTTTATTGATTAAATCCGGTATCTTGATACGTAACGAGAGAACCTCGTTACAATATTCATTATAAAATAAAACATTAGGCTTTCACATCTCGCATAATGCAGAGTTATCATTTACAGGAGAATTGATAGCAGCAATTTTTATCCAGAGTCCTCTCCTTTCAGGATTTTTTGGAAAGCTGCACATTTTAATTCCAAATCATGAGTGGTGCTTATACTCTTTAGCTGCACAGCTAGGCATTATTTTATTTATAAACTAATAATAAGGTAAATTTTGACTCATTATTGCCACCAAATGCTAAAAATATGACATATCCAAATTACTTACGTTGCACTCATATTACAGTATTGTATTTAAAGAGTAATAATATAACCTAAATTAACCTATAACACTATTAAGTATTAATAAATATGTATGCAGAACCCAGAGCAAAACATTTGTATAAATATAGTATATTGCGGAAATGTGGACTATAAATTGCGATTTTGGCAAGAACCAATCAGCGTGAAGACATGGTGTTGGCACTACTCTCCTTATAGATACTCTAGTTATTCCAAATAATAGGTAATACGAAACAAACTAACAATATTTTTTAGTCACAAGTATGTCATATTCGTTAAATAATATTCCATAATGAAATATACTAAATTTTAATATTATAGGAATAATAATAAAATATTTTTAATGATTATTAAAAAATGATGATTTAAAATACCTCCTAATAATATTTAGTGCTGATTGGATAGATTCTCCAAATTCGGACGATATTGTTAAAAGAATTGAAATATTACAAATGGTTTTCAGTGATTTGAATACTGAATATAAGAGAAACAATTTTTATTAACCAATATAGGATATTATTTTGGACCATCACGAATATTTTTTTGTACTATGGAAATGAAAAATGGAAGTGCTCTAAAAACTCTTAATGTTTATGGGCAATTAATACCATTAAGAAAAATATTGAAAAAGTTTTTTAACCCTTAAACCGCAAACTTCTTATTAATATCATAAAACGTACATGGGGTTTAAAAGACCCTAACTTTTTATAATGTCTACAAAACTTGTATTTTCAAGTATTCTATTACGATAATAATTAATAATGTTTCTTATGAATCGGTTTTTTACGATTGACGGTACAAACACCAAACTTTAAATCCTAAAAGTTACAATTAAAGCATATATTTTCTTTGGGGTATTTTAGATCCATAGTGTACTTTAAGAGTTAAGGTAGGGGACGTGTTCAATAAAACTAGCAAATATATGGCACAATTAAATGAAGAAAAATCAAATGAGATTTGCAATATTTTACAAATTAGTTTTTGGAAATCGACAATTTTAAATAAAGGATCCATAACTGTTCCACTGTTTTTACGCGAAAACGCTTTTGAAACAGTAAATCCACTTGGTTCACGCGTTGGTATGTATAAATTAAATGGAATGTACATTTCAATACCGTGTTTACTACCAGAATTATATTCAAAGTTAGACAATATTTTTCTTGCACAATTATATCCTGCAGATGATTTGAAGTTATTTAAAAAAGAAGCAATTTATTCGCACATTGTTAAAGATTTAATATATTTAGAAACCGAAGATATTTAATGTTAGAAGTAAGTTGGCAACATTGAGCGCGTCAAGGAGGTTGGGTAACATGAGTGTAGCGTATGAGTTGGTACTGTTGGTAGTAATAATAGTTCAAAAGTGATGGCGTAGTAACTAGTTGAAAGTAAGGACTCGAAATAAAAAGATCTGTAACGAAGTCTGTGTAAAACAGAAGTGTTGAAATAAATGTGAATCTTTTTCTTTCAAAACGTGGTACTTATTCAACATTTAACTATCCATAGACACAAAAAATATTCGAGTATATTTTAAGCTAGCATTAATTATCAGTGATAATTTTGGGCTACACGGTATTTTAGATTTTATCGAAAGCTTCTCTGCAAATAAAAATTGCCGATTTTGTAAAATAACTAAGAATGTCACTTGACAATTAAGTAACGAAGATATCAGTTGTGACCCTAATGTCTATCCCAGAGGATAGCGTAGAAAAGGAGGGAGGAATGATCCCTCACCGATCGCGTTCGCGTCCCAATAGGCGACTTCCTACAAGACCCGGGCGCCTTCGATGTAATATTAATAATACCCGAATATTTATTTATACAGAGGGGACTCTAATCCTCGTACGCGAATTTAGGTGATGGGGTGCTAATAACAATAATTCCTCAATTCCGGTTAAACTCTCTTTATTATAAATTCCGTACTCAATACAATACCAGGTTCTCCTTACACGGTTTAATTATGCCAACGCGAAATCCTGAATGTGGGCACTGCCTAAGTCGTGCGAACGTGGCTGAAGCCCCGATGACGTAGTAGTTAGCCTCGCGCTCGATCCACTAGTCGGCGTTCGCGACGGTCTCCACCGAGTCACGCGGTACTCCGCGCGCCACCGGTGGATTCCTGAGCTAACTACTACGCGACGCTACGCGGATGAGTCCCTATCCTTGCGCGTGTGCGTTCCTCGACGGTTATTCGCACTCATTAAGTTCCCGCGTACTCGATCACAACACGACCCGGATTGTTTAGGTTTGGGGAGTCTAAGATCGCGAATCCTCACAATAATTGTACTAAGTCCGCGGCCTTGAACCGTCTCAAGGGAACGATCCTGTCAACGATCAGACTTACAACGAACTTATGTAATCGCAAACACTCTTTTTAATTCGCGCCTCTACACAATATGATTTTCGTTTATTGGTCCGACGGAATGATCACTCCGCTAGTGTGCCCGCTTACCCTAGATAGGTGAGCAGGGCCAGCGGTTCCCTATAAAACCGATCGGTGCTACGAGCCCTAAAGCCCTAGCACACCCCGGGACGTCACAGGACTTTTCCACTAAACGAATATTCACCCTTATCTATACTGTAACGGATGTGGTTCTTCTCTCCGCTCTCCCTCTCTCTCCTTTGATCGCTCGCCCTTCAGTTGCTCTGCAGGGCTGTAAGCTTTCCTCTGGCCGGTATGGATTCGTGGCGGTGGCAGTCGCTGCACTCTAGCACTATATCCATTTTTGTTCAGTAGCGGCTGTCACTGTCCTTCTCCGTATTGGCTGGGGGAGAATTTTCAGAGACCACCAGTGCTGGTAACTCGTGGGAAATCCCTCTCCCCACCACGTCGACCAAGCTGGAACGCACACATGCATCCGTCATCCGTGAGAGATCTTTGCACCCCTAGCGGAGAAAACCGAACTATTAGGTGCCCACTTGCACTCCTAGCGGAGAAAACTGAACCATTAGGTGCCCACTTCCACTCCTAGCGGAGAAAAGCGAACTACTAGCTAACCACACTGCCATTTGGCATATCTGTGTTTCGGCTACCTTCGCTGGACGTCGATTCACTTCGGGTGCAAGCGAGAGCGGTATAGTTGCATCGCTTCTCTCTTTCTAATTCTTACTTCTCGGCTACTCGGATTCTCTCTCAACTTTTTTTTAAAATCCTTTTCGCTCATCTGTTCCGCTAGAGTAGGATAGCGCGAGTATTGCTCTCTCTCTCTCTCTCTCCTATCTCTCCCAATGCGTTGCGTATCTGTCATCGGATTAAAATTCTGTGAATATAAACATAAGGTTTTAATATAACATTGTACTACATTTATTACTATGATAGTATGCAAGACATATGTTCCTCTCGAAAGGAGAAGGAGTGTTTGTCGAGAGATCAATATTTTAATCTACTTACAGTAAAAAGCAAGTGAATATCTTCCACAAATTTTCATGAAAATTAATGTATGCTTTGCAATAAACTAATTATCGTTTTAGCAATATATATGATAGCATTTCTCATAAACTATATATAATTTAAGATTTCATGAAACTTCGAGCAAAATAATCAGCTTGTTGTCATTTACCACATATTTATATTATTTCAGTTTATAATGATTTTCTCTTTTTAATATTAAACAGCTATAAATTGTTGGAATGATCGATTATTAAAACAAAATTTCAAGCACTCTGAAACATGTAAAACACTTTGTAATTCCAAATTACCATCTACATGCTTAATTTAAATAAATATGTTTTTCAGCATTTTCCATGTTTCATGTATCTATAATCCTTGCGTCTTCCAGTCAATATATCCTTCATTCGCGTTCACTTATTTGAAAATAATTTAATCTTATATTACTTACACTGGCATTAGATGATTTATTTGTTTTGCTTATTGATTTTAAGGGTAAACGATTTTAAGACAAAGATAAAGATAGATTATTATTAATTTCTACGGAAATTGCATGGTACACATCTACTCAAATCTAGTGCACTCTTATTGCATTTGAATATACTACATTAAACTATTCTGAATGACTACAAAATGATTACTTATCACAATATTCTGGAATAGGTGTAAGGATTTAGAAATGAAATGTACAATTAAAGTTAAGTATTTTATTTTTCCTTTACTTGTAATTTTATAAAAGTATTTATTCCTTTTATATTTACAAGATAATGCATACCACGTAACTTACAGAAATTATGGTAGTGCTTGAGAGGTACACTGATCTAATCGTAATATAAGCACGAATAATACGATCAATTTCAATAGGTTCCAACTGTTTACTAAATTAAATAAATATAAATTTACATTGTACAAAAATATAATTAGACGAGAATTAAAATATTCTAGTGGAAACGTTAAAAAATATTTGTCAAATTAAGCAGTACAGTAATAATTAATATCCGGTCGACTCATTTGAGTTACAAGGATATCGCTAAATTGTAAATGCTATTTTTATTATTGGATTAAATAGCATTAAAAATTTGTGATATTGTTATGTATGTCATTAGATATGAAAATGAGACATACCTTAGACCTGTATATGCCTAATGTTGGATTATAAATAAATTTATAACAATCAATTGATCGTCTAATATCGGCATTTACATATATGCTGTCAAAATCAATGCAGTACACAAGACACGTATGATCCGCACGAAAACAGAAATGTTAACAGTGCATAAAATTTCTTATGTACAAATGACTTAGTCATTTTTTTTTTAAGGGAAAAATGTATCCTAACACACTTAGCTAAAAGAAAAAGAATATATATATACAGGGTTAGATATTATAGGGTGACAACCCGAAAAATCTGAAAAGAGAAGACGATTTTAAGAAAAAAATTCAAATACAACTTTTAAATATGATTAATATTTACAGAGTTACATAATTTGTTTGGGTGAAGGGCCAGTATAAATTTTTATTCAGCTCGGAAAATATTAACAATACGAAGAAATTTCATTAAAATTTTTTATAGAAGTAATAATAAGGAAGAAATAAGTCTAATAACTTTTTACTATATTATTGACATTTTTCTAGTTATAGAACAAAATGTTTGGATCTAAATTGGCTTCTCAGATAAACTACATAAATTGTTATATAACTCGTTAAAAATCATCAATTTCAAAAAATGTATAGAATAGCTTTTTAAAGATTTGGTAATTGGCAACAAAAAACTCATACGAAATTTTTTCGTATCATTTACACTTATCGAATTACTTAACAATATGTTTGGACTACATATACTGTTGTGTTACTCAATAAATATTAATAATACGAAAAAATTTCGTATGAGTTTTTTGTTGCAAATTACAATATCTTTAAAAATGTATTCTATACATTTTTTGAAATTGTTGATTTTTAACGAGTTATATAACAATTTATGTAGTTTATCTGAGAAGCCAATTTAGATCCAAATATTTTGTTCTATAACTGGAAAAATGTCAATAATATAGTAAAAAGTTATTAGACTTATTTCTTCCTTATTATTACTTCTATAAAAAATTTTAATGAAATTTCTTCGTATTGTTAATATATTCCGAGCTGAATAAAAATTTATACTGGCCCTTCGCCCAAACAAATTGTTATGTAACTCTGTAAATATTAATCATATTTAAAAGTTGTATCTGAATTTTTTTCTTAAAATCGTCTCATCTTTTCAGATTTTTCGGGTTGTCACCCTATAATCTCTAATCTTCCCCTTCTTTCTAAGTAGTGTGGGACTCATTATCTCTTTGTTCGACTCAATACATTGACAGCAATTTGTATACAGATAACTATTGCTAGTTTCTGTTTCATAATATTGCCTTTAAGGAATTCAGCTATGGATTTATCAGATAGCGCCTACCCACTAAAAAACCCTTAATTACAAAGTATCGCAAGAGGCTGACATTGGTATAATTTTCGTTAAGGTGTCGCAGTAGGCAGACATTGGTTTAATTTTTGTTAAGGTGTCGCAGTAGGCTGACATTGGTATAATTTTTGTTAAGGTGTCGCAATAGGCAGACATTGGTATAATTTTTGTTAAGGTGTCGCAGTAGGCAGACATTGGTTTAATTTTTGTTAAGTTGTCGCAGTAGGCAGACATTGGTATAGATTTTGATAAGGTATCGCAGTAGGCAGACATTGATTTAATTTTTATTAAAGTGTCGCAGTAGGCAGACAATAGCTTTTTCATTCATATTAAACCCTGATCATCATTATCAACATCATCATCGCTTTTATACCCATGAAGAGTAAGAGTCTTTCATTTGCTAAACAAGTTTTAGCATATAAATAATTTGTTGCAGTTAACAATAAATGTCTTTTGGTTACTGGCATAGTAACGCTATTAAAGTTTGTACACTTCAAGTAGCTTTTAATCACGCATATAGAATTTAACGTTGCAGAGCTAATACTATTTCTTTTTTTCGTTTTCACATCAGGTATTAGTGAAAAACAGCGCTCGGCTTCTGCATTGGAATGCGGTAATGATCGGACATTGTTAAGAAGCAATCGCAGTTGAGGATACTTTTTAATTCCTTCAGACGTTAATTGAAAACATATTGTTATCCACATTTTATCAAAAGAAAGTTTAGAACATGCAATTCTTTCATCCGGCGATTCTTTATGAAAAAGAGAAAACCATTCATTTTTTAAATCCGTTTCATTTGAAATATCAAAAATATTACCGATTTTTATTAATACTGCAGCCGATGAATCTCGGTCCGAATCGAAAAGAGCAGTTTTATAATCGAAAATTGTTAAATATTTGAAAAATTCATTATTGAATGGAAAGCGATTACGGATTTCCTCAGCAAATTTTATTAAAAATTGCAAGCAGTTTTTCTTTATGTCATGAACTTGTATCTTGGTTAATGACTCTTAGAGTAATTTATCTTGGAGATATTCTTCGCAATCAGTACCAACATTTATATCATCTATATCCATAATATTGTTTTGATTGGAGAAATTGATATTAATGCAGCCTTCTTCCATCATTTCATATTTTAATAACGCAGGCTTAATAAATGTGCTTAATATGGAAAATAAAATTTCTATAGATTTCGGCTGCAATAAATGAATTTTTGTTTCCCGAGACTGAAATTCCGCATTAAAAGTAGTGAATTTTTCTAATACAAAATGCAAAAAATGCAAATAAGCTTTAGTTTCAACGTTTTGCATATATTCATACAATTGAGTAGCCTGTCTATTATTTTCAGAGGACTGCTTTAATAAAAATGCACGTAGAATATCCCAATTTTCTAATACTCGGTCTATACATTTATGGCGAGAAAGCCATCTAGTTTCTGCGTATCTCAAAATACTTGATATTTTCGGACCGAAACAATTTTGAAACTCACGAAATATAGCCGTTCTTTTAGGGCTTCCATGTATGAAAGTCGCGATATTTTTTATAAACACTTCTTGTACCGAAGGAATCGCTCTGCACGCGGCAGAAGCCGCAAGTGCCGATAAATAGCATATGCATGGGACTGTAATTACTTTTGAATTTTTTTCTAAAATTTTTGTCCGAAAAGACGAATTTCTTCCTACCATAACGGACGCGTTATCACAGCCTATAGCTAGTACTTGCGCTAAGGGAATTTGTTTTTTCATTAATTCATTATTGAACGCGGAAAATATCTTGTCGGCAGAGCAATCTCTTGCATCAAGGTTTATTAATTGCAAGAGCCGCTCTTGTATTTGTAAAGTCGATGTTTCTATATAACGAACCATTATGGAGAACCATTTATCGTTGGTGATATCCGACGCTTCATCAACGAATACCGAAAATTTAGTGTTTTGCAGCGTTTCGTTCAGTCTATTAGTTTGTTCACGACAAACGACGTTATTGAATATTTTCGATAATTTAGCGCGTCCTAATTTTACAGCTTGTAGGACTTGCGGCTCCTCGCCTATACTTTGAAAAAGATCTATCATCGCGGCACTGGCAGAATATGGAATATTGTGTTCGACAAAGAATGTAACTATTCTAATTTTCGCGATTTTTACGCGATCACGAAACTCGAAATGAGGTTTCCTTATAGCTTCAGAATAGCTACTAGTAGAAGCTTGCGGAAGACCACGATCGCTAACTGTTATGAATTTATCCGTATTTCTTTGGTGTAAAACCGACGACTCATGCTTTTGTATTTCCGAATACCCGCTGCACAAAGATTTTTCGCAAAATAAGCAGTAACATTTATACTTTTCTTCCGTAATTTCTTTCAACCAATTCCTTCAAGATGGATGTTTGTCGTACCAGTGATGTTGAAATATTTTCTTATTCGCAGGCTTCTTATTTCCTGCAGTGGAGGGGACTTCCTTGTTCTTTTTTCTGTTGGACTGGAAGAATCCGAAGACATTTCCAAACACTTTCTATCACTTTTCACAATCTCAAACACAAAAATATAAATTTTGCAACAGTTTTGACTATAATAGATTTTAGGCAATTGCCGTGGATACAAAGGTTTCGTTTCCTTTTATATATTTATTATTGTATACAAACACAGCTAGCAATGACAAAATTTTAAAAATTTGTTGTTTTGTATTTTCATGCTACAGTTAAATTAGTATTTCTCAAGAAAAAATGAATTACATTATCTGGATTTGAACACGCGACCACAGAATCAGTAGTCTCGCGCTCTAGCTATTCAGCTGTACGCCGATTTCCATAAGCATTAGTTTTCAAGTACACATATAAGGAATGAAAAGATATTAAGAAATATTGACGACGATTTTATAGATAAGGAGAAAGCACTGTAATCTCAGAATATAAAATTACATAAGAAATAACTAAATTCATTTCAGAAACGTATCTACCAAGAAAACTGTGCATATATGGGCTAATTTTGACAGTACACTTTCAATTAAAGTTTTTCCTTCAGTCATCATGTTAACATTTGATTAATCAAGCATGAGCTCATATTTAAAGCTAATAGTATTTGTACGTTTAGTTTTAAAAATGCCTAATAAAATACCATAAATTGAAGCTGAATTATAACAACCTTAATTTATTTATTACTTAAATACATTTATTATAATCCCATACAATTGTTACATAAGGATATTTCATTTATGCATTTAATGTAAGTGGTGCGGTGTGGACTAAAAATCAATTTCATAAATGTCTTAGGAACTTTGGTATAAATCACACCAATTATGCTGTATGATATGATTGATTTATGGGCCCATCAGCGAACAGCTAAATAGGAAACATTCGATGATGGTATTTTGAGGTATTTTCAAGTTCCCACTAAGTCAGCCTGCCCCTTTTAGTATATGATCTACGGAAATAAAGTGGGGAGTAAAATTTTCCACGGGTTAATATCACCATATACACTGTATACTTCTTAGGCCATGTATTCGGGATATTATAAGCTTTAGTTAGTCGTATTTAAGGACTTTGTCGTAGGACATTCGAGTTAGAACATTTTTTAGTCACGATATAATTTTGCAGTACTAATTAGCTAATATATGTTATTTATATGTTACAAAAATTAATTAAAAAAAAGTATTTATTAACAAAAAAATGTCTCCCTAAACTTTTAATTGATGTTATTGTCTTAAATTTGCTGCCTAAATAGGAATCTAACAGAAACTTTTGAATGGGTACAGTCTTACAGAGGCTGAATACATTTAAAACAGTTACATATTTATATGAATATAAACACCCTATTATTTCGGAAACGATCGTGGCAACGTTACGCGAAGCTATGTCGCACATGCGCTGCGCAATATACGATTTTGAATACATGTACTTAGCCGGCTACCAGCTTGATGTATAGAATTTACTCCTAATATAATATTTTTGCTGTAATTGTTTCTAAAGAAATGTGTGATAGATTGCGCTTTAAAGGTAAATTTATAAAATTAAAGCAATTATTAAAACGATTATATGCACCTGAAACATGGCAAAAGGCAAGAAACCTTTTGAGGTTAAGTCTCCTGAAAATATTTCTAAAGTATGTCCAGGAAGGAGAATTGTTGATTTTGAAACACTTGCAAAGCACATGAAATGTCATAGTTGTAAAGAAGTACTTTCTTTGTGGAAAACATATTAAAGGAGAAAACATATGGACTACATTCTGTGTTAATTATCAAATGTCATTAGTGTTTTATAAATGTGATGGTTCCAACAGGTAAAATACATCAAACCCGTTCATCTAAAAGGCACTGTGATGTAAATACGAAGGCAGTATTAGGTAAAAATATTGCTCTGGACAATATTATTATTAATGTTTTGTGGCTGTTTTAAATTTGTTTGATTTGGTTTTTAAAGGAGCTATTCATTCTGGAATGGGTTGTACCAGTATAAATAAATTACTGTCCTGCTTGAATGTTCCATCTCTATCAAAGGATTTATACAAAAGATATGAAAGAGAAGTAGGGCTAGCAATTGAAGATAATGTACGAGACAGTTGTATAAAGGTTGTGGAAAAAGAAAGAAAATTAGTTATTGAAAAAATAGATGAACTTAGTGCGAAACTGTAAGATTTAAAGGATTTATGATTTCAAATTTTAAATAGTTTATTAATTACAATAATGTCTATGAAACTTTCCACCGTAAGAGCTCTGCTTTTTGGAAAATAATTATGGGTTATAATATCCTTGGATATGTAATACATTCCATAATTTCAATGACAATATTGATATGAATTTAACTATATTTACAAAATTAATAGCTGCTAATAGTATCCGCAGAATTTTATTTCATCAAATTGTTATTATCAATGCATACCTATACTCATAAATATTTTACTCTGTAATTATTTTCTGTATGGTTATATTCAATCATATATAATTTTTTCAATACTTATACATTATAATTTAATTGCTGCTTACATATACCATTTTTGTGTAATTACAATTCTTTTTGTATTATTACTATTTAGTCCTGCTTAGATTGTTGCCAAAATTTATCACCCCAGGAATATCCTATCCAATGTTGTAATTTTCAACAATGCTCCTAACACATCTACTAGTACTAATTTAACAGATTCTATCGAAATTTTTGATAAAGCTGTAGGAGATATTGTTAACATAATAGTGTCGTATGACATGGGATGCAGCAAATGCGGAAACGGACGAAGTTATGATAGCTTAAATGGCTATGGGGCAATAATTGGTTTCCTGTCAGGGAAAATTTTGGATTATGATACAAGAAATCGCAAATGCAGACTATGCGATATAGGACATAATAATAATAGTCATGACTGTCGAAAAAATTTTGAAACCTCGGCAAAGTCTATGGAGGGTAACGTTGCAGCAGATGTTATAAATAACAGTTCAATTCTCAAAGATGCCGCTGTTAATGTGCGCGTCATCATAGGTGATGAAGATTGTGCTACCATTGCTAATGTACGAAAAGGGAGTAATGTTCAAATATATAAACTAGCTGATTCAAACCATTTAAAAAAACATTTTGGAAATGAGCTTTACAAGTTACAGAATAATATAAAGAGATGAGGAAAAAAGGAAACAATTCAACATTTGAAGAAATGTTTTAATTATGCCATAGAGCAAAATAAAAAGAAAGCAACAGAATTAGCAAAAGCTTTACGTCAAATACCCGATCACGTTTACGGTAATCACAACAATTGTGGGATATGGTGTTCTAGAAATTCAGAAAATAGGCAAGCACGAACTATATTACTTCATGATTCTAAACTGTACGATGAACTGGTCTTGATTTTTAATAAGTATGCAAGTAATGCTGAAAAGTTTTCGGTTGCTGCATCTAGTTAAGCTAACGAAAGCTTGAATAATATGATGGCTCATAAAGCCCCTAAGAATAAATGCTATAGTTTAAGTGAATCATGCGATTATAGATTTGCTGATACAGTGTGCTCCAAAAATGAAGGTGAAAAATCAATATTAACCGTTAATAAAAAATTAAGTATTTCTCCAGGAAAGTACACTTCTATATTTGCTCTGAAAAAGGAAAAAGAAAAATTAAGAAGAAAGGAAATAGAAAAATTACCTTCTTTCAAAGGTCGCAGACAAATATTGAAGAAGGAGAGGGACAATTTAAGAAAACAGAGAGAAAGGATCGAGGGGGTTACGTATAAACCAAATTGTGGCCTTGAAACTCATTCCCAAAAGCAGAACCTACCTTCGAGTGCACTTAGTGGAAATAGTCTTTTCACATCATCATTTCAATTACTTAACACTAACGGTTTGGTTCTTGTATACTTTGACGTAGAATCGACTGGACTCTATACAGATGCTCAGCTATTACAGATTGCTGCTGTTTCTGGCAATTTTCTGTTCAATACTTTTGTTAAATCTACACGAGTAATTACAGCACAAGCTTCTGCAGTCAATGGTTTGCAATTTACTAATAATACTTTTTATCTACATAATGAAAAAGTGATTGCTTTGAACATAAAAGATGCTTTAAATTCATTTCATGAATTTTTAAAACATTTTCAAAAACCATGTTTATTAATTGCTCATAATGCAGTGTTCAATGTTAAACGACTGCTTAGAGCTATCATAAGTAATGAAATGTGCAATGAATTTCATAATATACATGGATTTTCCGATACTTTGAAAATATTTAAAGAGTTACACCCCAACCGAGAAGGACCCAGATTGATTACTCTGAGGAAACTGGCTAAAGATTTGTGTAAAATAGATGGAAATTTTCACGATGCTTCATATAATTGTAGTTTTACAACAAATTACAACATCATTGATTCCTACAGAGAAATTATTTAAAGCAGAAAAAACTTATGTAACATGTTTGCAGAGTGAAATTGATTGTAATCAAATCGAAACTAATCTGCCTTCATTACATCCATTGAAAAGCAATATTTCTAAAAATATGTTACAAAAAATAGCATCTGCTAGGATAAGTTTTACGATGCTATTAGAAGCGAGTAGAAATAAAGATTTAATTAATCTATTATCAAAAAAAAAATAAAATAAATATAACAAGCCGTGTGCAACCAAAAATAAAAATGTACTTCAATGTATTTCATCATTTTTTGAAAGCTATAATGAATAGTTAGTATAAGAAGGGTAACAAAGAAATTTCATATTTCGTCCCTACATTTTAAGATATTATCTTTTTTGATATTGTCAAATTTTATGTAACGTTATTTTAAAATATAAATTTGTATTATTAATTATAATTGTTCAAAGTTTATTTATTACCGGACGTTTTTCATCGTGCTCAAATATTATCGATAATTGCACATTTTTTCATTATCTGCACCTGTGCAACGTTGCCACATTACAATAGTGAGCTTTCATTTCACCATTATTATAACCCAATTTCGTTATTTTAATAATGAATTGCATAAAAACAGTATGGTAAAAAAATCTGAAATAATTACAGGTGTTTCTTCTCTTATGCTGCTTTACTATATTTAATTTTTATTAAAATCTAACAAGTCTTATGGAGTAGTAAAATTAAAATGATCCGATAGTTTAATGCCCTCTCTTTCTTTCGTTTGTCGATGACAGAAAAATCCGAAAATTTTAATTGGTTTTTCTGAATTTTGGTGTGGTCAAAAATGTTAATTTTTTTAGCTTATTTTAAAGCTAATTTTGAATAAAATTAAATCGGAAGATTAAACAATTCTGACGAAATTCGATTTACAGGACAACGTCCTTAAAAGTGTGTGGTGTAAGTTGCCAGTGCTGTATTTTGTTTTGAAGCAGTGGAAAATACTGTTATGTAAGTACTTTCAAAGTTATTAAAAATATCTGTGTAATGTAATAATTAAATTTATGTTGTTAATTAAGATTATTATTCAAAATTGACATAAGTAAACAATTTTAGTAGTAAATATATATGGAGCAGTAGTGATAATAATTTTTGATGACGTAATTTTTCGTCTTTTAACCCATTAAATATCAGTGTAAATGATTTGGCTGTTTCAAGACACAATTCTTTAACACTGTTACTTAACGTGTTAAAATAGCTTTATTTTACTTTTCATGGTATGATAGAAAACTAAAATTAATTTGTAATATATTGCATTATCGACAGTATTACCAATCTAACAAATATATGAAATCAATTAATTTTTATTCTTTATTTTTCAGAACATGAGTGAGGAGGATAAATTGCTTTGTAAGTATAAATATATTGCATGTAAAAACTGTTTAGGTTAAACTTTTATTAATCTTTTCAACAAAAATTTACAGATTGAGATAGAGAGATGCTCGCCTTTATTTTGGAGCGCACAGGGCGTATAGAGACGCGGCTGCAACAACAGCAGCAACAACAGCAGCAACAACAGCAGCAACAACAGCAACAACAAAAGCAGCAACAACGGCAGCAACAACGGCAGCCACAGCGGCATACACAGCAGCAGCCCCAGCAGGCCTACCAGCCTCAAGGACATCGGCGCGATTATCCAGATAAACGGAATATAATCGTAATACTACGAAGTATAACGTTTCCTAAATTGTACGGGTTTAGATCTTAATCAGTCGCGTCAAATAGACTTAAAATAGCTTATCGGATGACATAAATTACACATACGTTCCACGATAGATCAAGAGACACTGTAGTATCTCCACGGCAAGTACATATAAAAGTAGAAAATGACATGTCTATACCGCCGAGCACTACCGTGTACTTATACAGCAAGTTTTGCCGTCCTAATTTTCAAACCGATTTATTTCTATGAATGATCAATTGTCATGATTTAAGTAAAGCTTTATTTAAAATGGTTTTGAAAAACCTTTCATTTGAGCCTATAAACATTAAAATCGGTTCACGTAATCCAAATATCTCATACTCTGTTAGCTATATATATGCCGAAGTTGAAATTCTTCTCCCTTCTTTCTTCCCGAGTGGATGTCCCAGGCTGATTCTGTATGTCTCGGGCTGAAGTTGCCCGCTATGGAAAGTGACGTCATTTTCACATCGCTTCCAACAAACTATACTCAACGACAAAACTATAGTTGTGAAGTTGCAAATAAATCGATGTAATCGACATGACTAATCCGGCGACTTTTTAACTGTCAATAGTAATGTAAGGTTATGTATATTTAATGCAGTGAGAATGTTCATTATTATGTTAGTGAATGAGTTTAATTTTTAAAATGACAAATATATTCGAATAATAATGACATAAGGAGTTGACAATTATTAGATAAGTATAACATTATATTTTATAATACAGGATGTTAGTATACTTTGTGATACTTTGTGAAATTTCTTTTTCAGATAAATTAAGATAGAATATTTCTATTTGAATTGTTGAGGATAGAGCTGACTGGATGAAGTAAAATTAATATTTACATATTTTCAACATTTTGCGAAGAAGATATATACTTTCATCATTTATGTGCATCAGTGATTATTAGGAGCATATTAAATGCAAGAAATTGGTAAGGTATTTGAAAATCATATGCTAAACTTCCAGGTGTTGAAATCATTAACAAAATGCATGTTTATCTGTTTTTTCTTTAAATTCATGTGGAATTTAACTGTTTGATAAGTTATATCATACATACAAACAATTATCCAGGAGACAATAAAACTTTCTTATTACTACGATTAAAGAAAAGTAGATGAATATTTGCTAATCGTTACTTAATTATCAATTATATTATAAAAAAAGTATTAAAACCAAATATTTATCTACGCTTCTCTAATCAGAGTAGAAAGAAATTATTATTATCTGCAAAAAAATTATTTAATTTCTTATAAGTATAACATTGAGTTTTATAATATAATATGTAATATATTTTTTGGAACTTAGTGAGATTTTATTTCAGATTGAATTATAATAACGTGTTTATTGTGTCATTGTGCAGGCTTGAGTTGTAATATTAAATAGAAGAAATCATAAATGATATCAGTTGGCCATAGTAAGAGCCATAATACAAAGTTAATAATGAGAGTTAAATCTAAGAAAAAGGTGGAGAAATTAACAAATTTGGAGGCCAATTCTTGATAGTGAAAGGCATGCAGGTGATTTTGGACATCAAGTTTTAGAAATATATAAGTCAATTAAATAATGAGTATAATGAAAACATCATCTAGAAGTGAAACAACGAAATGAAGTCATCATTTTATTATTTTCCATGCGATAGATAATACAGTAAATAAATATGGGAAAATGAAAGCAGTATATCTAAAATAGAGTCATCCATCGCATTAATTTGTGTATTTTCTAGTTTATATTGATGAAAAGAAAATACAAATGGCACTAGTTTGCTTGAAAAGAGCCCTGATTCATAGTTGATATTGGGAGTACCAGTTAAGAAAAAGGGATGAATTTCTAAGCAAATTCTTAAAAGTGAAGGGCTTGTAGATGATTTTGGGTATACAATTTTGGAATTAAAAATCACATAGTTGATGAAAATTATAACAAAATCATGTAAATCAGTCAATATGAAAAGAATTCATGATTGCAATATTTTACATGTGATGGGGCATACAGTGAATAAATTTAGGAAGCTGAAAACTATATATCTAAAGAAGAGAGGCATCCATTGCAGAAGTTGGTGTATTTCCTAGTTTATATTAATGAAAGGAAAATATAAATTGCACTAATGTGCTGGAGAAAGTGCCATAATGCAAAGTTGATATTGAGTGTGACAGCTAAGAAAAAGGTGGAAAAATGAGTCAATTCATAAGAAAATCCTTGAGAGACAAGAATTTGCAGGTGATTTTGGGCATACAATTTTGGATTTAGAACTCATATAGTTGATGAAAATTATAATACAATCTTGTAGATGTGTAAATATGAAAGGAATTCATTATTTCAATCCTTCACATGTAATAGAGCATACAGTGTGTAACTTTAAGAAACTGAAAGCAGTACACTTAAAAAACATAGGCTTCCATTGTATTAACTGGTATATATTTTACAGTTTATATTAATCAAAAGAATAAATAAATGGCACTAGTTTACCAGAGAAAGAACCATAATGCAAAGTTGATAGTGAGAGTAACACCTAAGAAAAAGGCGGATTTAGAGGTAAATTTAGAAGCATATTCTTGAAAGCGAAAGGCTTTAAGGTGATTTTGGGTATAAAATGTTGGAAATATAATTCAAACAGTTATAGTGAATACTATGTTAAAAGCCTTGAAAAATGTAACTGTGATAAGAATTCATCATTGTAATATTTCGTATTTTATTTAATAGAATAATAAATTAATATTTTGAATTGAAACTTTACATTATGGAACGATGAGAATATTGGAAAATGTTTTGTTAGATTGAATTAGTTAAAATAATTGATTAGTTTGAACTCTTATATTCTTACAAAACGTTATAAGATCCCACAAAAAACAAGCTTCGCTTGTAAAGAACGGCAAGTACATAAGTCGTATCTAGCATAATTAATATAGTAATATAAAATATTTTAATTAAAAAAAAATAGTGAAATCAAAATGCTAGGCAAGTATAAATTTTGGTTACCATGTTGAAAGTTAAAATTTGGAAAAAGGAAAATAGTAACACAATAATTATACTTGCCGGGCCCGTAATTTTCATGTGTAAGTCGCTATCTTGCAATTTAAGCGTTGCTTCTCATAAGTTAAAATTGTGGCTATTTAATACGATTGCATACAACGGGCCACCGGTAAGTATAATTTTTGTGTTACTATTTTCCATTTTCCAAATTTTAACTTTCATCATGGTAACAAAAATTTATACTTGCCTAGCATTTTGATTTCACTATTTTTTTTAATTAAAATATTTTATATTACTATAATAATTATGCTAGATACGACTTATGTACTTGCCGTTCTTTCTTTACAAGCGAAGCTTGTTTTTTGTGGGATTTTATATTACAAAAGAATTTAACATTAGCATGTACTTTTGTTGCAGATCGAAGATCGTTTGGAGGTGAATCGCGCCGAAATTATTATAGCCGACCAAACAACCGACGGATGGTGCCTCAACCCTCTCAGCCCTCTCAGCCCTCAAGAGGGTATATTTATTATTTTTAAATTTTTTTAAATAAATTTTGTATACTGAACTTTAATTGTACATTTCATTTCTAAGTCCTTGCTCCTATTCCACAATATTGTCAAGTAATCATTTTGTAGACATTCAGAATAGTTTAATGTAGTATATTCAAATGCAATAAGAGTGCACTAGATTTGAGTAGATGTGTACCATGCAATTTCCGTAGAAATTAATAATAATCTATCTTTATCTCTGCCTTAAAGTCGTTTTGACTTTAAATCAATAGGAAAAACTAATAAATTATCTAATTTCGAGTGTAAGTAATATAAGATTAAATTAATTTCAAATAGGTGAACGAGAATGAAGGATATATTGACAGGAGGACACAAGGATTATATATACGTGAAACATGGAAAATGCTGAAAAACATATTTATTTAAATTAAGCATGTAGATGGTAATTTGGAATTACAAAGTGTTTTACATGTTTCAGAGTGCTTGAAATTTTGTTTTAATAATCGATCATTCCAACAATTTATAGCTGTTTAATATTAAAAAGAGAAAATCATTATAAACTGAAATAATATAAATATGTGGCAAATGACAACAAGCTGTTTATTTTGCTCGAAGTCTCATGAAATCTTATATTATACATAATTTATGAGAAATGCTATCATACATATTGCTAAAACGACAATTAGGTTATTACAAAGCATACATTAATTTTCATAAAAATTTGTGAAAGATATTCACTTGCTTTTTACTGTAAGTAGATTAAAATATTGATTTCTCGACAAACACTCCTTCTCCTTTCGAGAGGAACATATGTCTTGCATACTATCATAATAATAAATGTAGTACAACGTTATATTAAAACCTTATGTTTATATTCACAGAATTTTTATCCGATGACAGATACGCAACGCATTGGGAGAAATAGGAGAAATATGAGAAATATGAGAGATAGGAGAGATAGGAGAGAGAGAGAGAGAGCAATACTCGCGCTATCCTGCTCTAGCGGAACAGTTGAGCGAAAAGGATTTTAAACGAAAGTTGAGAGAGAATCCGAGTAGCCGAGAAGTAAGAATTAGAAAGAGAGAAGCGATGAAACTATACCGCTCTCGCTTGCACCCGAAGTGAATCGACGTCCAGCGAAGGTAGCCGAAACACAGATATGCCAAATGGCAGTGTGGGTAGCTAGTAATCCGCTTTTCTCCGCTAGGAGTGCAAGTGGGCACCTAATAGTTCGATTTTCTCCGCTAGGGGTGCAAAGATCTCTCACGGATGACGGATGCATGTGTGCGTTCCAGCTTGGTCGACGTGGTGGGGATAGGGATTTCCCACGAGTTACCAGCACTGGAGACCACTGTCACTTTAGACCTCTAGACTACGTGTGTCGGGGCAGTTCGCGGAAGCAGGTAAGGCCCTACGCCTGTTCCGCTGCTGCCCCGCTACACCCATCGCGCGACACTAGGAAGCCGACAAGTTATAGATCCTCGATCAATAACTCATCGGTTGATAACTTCCTAGTTCGCACACGACCGGCCTATCTAGCGCTTGAGATTAGCAAAGCGCTAGATGGCATCTATTGTAATGCTGCGGGGACGCAACGTTACGCAGTATTTTGCGTAACAATGTAAATTACTTAGAAGATATAGCAATAGACAATGCATCTATTACAGGTATAAAGAAGAGTTGTCCATTTAATGTTTTAACAAGCTTTCATGCAATAGAAAATTTTAGCGTAGGTATCATGCATGATTTATTAGAGGGTGTGTGTTCATATGAAATACGCTATATTTTGCATTACTTCATCAAAATAGGAAAAGAATTTATTTTATATACTTTGAATTGGCGCTAACAATTCTTTAATTTTACTTCATTTTCGAATCGTCTACCTTCAATTTCTCAATCACAGTTGCTTTAAAAGTCAACTAAACTGTCTGCTTCTGAAATGTTAAGTTTTATGTTAAATGTTAGCTTAAGGACGTTCCAGCATAAAATCAAATGTTCCAAATTTTTTTTTAAACATGAAAAATAATATCTCCTAAGGCTCCTGAATAAAATTTATTAAGGTCGTAATAAGCCAAGCGAGGTCATTTTATGAGATATTCGAAGTTAAATTCTTTAAAATTTAGCATTGCTTCTTATGGAAAAACTCCTCACATAGCAACATTTCTTGTTATTGTTAAACGAGTTTTTCCAAACTATAGCTGCAATTTAAATATGTTATTAATAAAGATTTAAGGAACATTTATCATTTTTTACGATATGGGCAAGCGGACCTCTTTTAAAAGTTTTAACGCTTTGAATGCACCAGGTGTAGCAATTTAGCAATGTCTCGTTAGGACTATATATAAGCATGCGCATGCGCTATTCTATATGATAAAATGCCAGAACATTAGAAATAATTATTCTTCTAAAATAAAATAATCATAAATTATATCAACAATATGGACTATGGTGTTTGAAAATGCAGTGGCGGGGCACTAGCTTTATTTTGTATAAATACGCCTATGTTGCTGGAACGTCCTTAATATTCGGTGACCTTATGACAAATATCAATGATAAATATTGGAATCTTTATATTACTACGTAAAATTCTTTCTATTACACTTCAATATAGTATTTCAGAATTAATAGAAGATTTATTAGAGACTTTGATTAGTCAGCATCATATACTATGTATTGATTTACTTGAAAAGACCTTGAAGCCTAAACATCATTTAATGGTCCACTATCCTCGCATTATGAAAACTGTTGGGCCATTTCGTTATCTGTGGTCAATTAAATTCGAAGCTAAACATTGTTATTTAAAACAATACGCTCGTTCAGTTAGTAGCAGAAAAAATATTTGCTAGTGTTGCAGTAAAACAACAAATAATGTTAACACATTAAGTGCGACGCCGATTTGGCTACACTTTCCGCTCAGGTGGTAGCGCGTGAGAATTTGACGCCGAGCGATAGACTAGGCAGCACGACGCGGAAGATCGACACTTCACTATAATCCGTTCACTCAGAGTTGACCGCTGGTGTGTCGGGCCACTATTCTAATATGCTGTTTTCTCACTCTCTCCATGCGTTATTTCTTTGGTACACTGCTATACATATAATATCAAAGTGCGTAAGGTGCTTACGTAGGCAAGTAGTGTAGCAATGCGGTTCCGATGACAGGGAGTGGGGGAAGCTGCTGTATGGTGTGGAAGGGGGATGGGTGGGGATAAGACTATCTTAGTATGGCAGTGGTGGGGATGAGGAAGGAAAGGGTCTTATAGTGAGGTCGAGTTTGGTTAGGGAGGAAGGGGGTATTTTTCACCCTATGGTACCGTTGGTTAGTTATCTTATGGGGGCCTAAGTTATCATACGGGGTCCTAGTTGAGGGAAGGTTATATCACCCTTCGAAGTCGATGGTTAGTTATCTTACGTAGCCTAACTATTTCCGACACAGCTAAGTGGCTACACTGATAAGCTAGCTTGAGTTAATTGGTAGTTCCAGTAGTCACCGCTAGGTGACTGCCTTCCTTAATCTTCTTTCACGCTAATGGAATTTTATTACGTATGTATACACATAGGTGAACTTTTCAATTTAATTGATAGTACCAGTAATTGCCGCTAGGTGGCTACCGCAATCTCCTTTTCTCGCTAATTAAATTGTATATAGCTATTGTGATAAGTTGCTGATGTAGTGTAAAGAAATATAATTAATTCAATGCAACGAATAACTAAATATCCATCAATTAAAGGGTACAATTTTAATAGTCGCCCCTATTGGGGAGAATAACAATTTAATATCAATTTCAGGAATATTAACATTTTTGCTAGGACAACTTATTAAGTCCTAGCTGTTACTATATCCAGGTCAGGTTCACCAATTTATTAGGCCTTACAGCTCCTCCCTTATAGTATGTCCTTAGAGGATACTATTTGACCATTCAGAACCAATCCTAGACCCTCCTACTATTCTCTCCTTCTATGGACTTTCTCTCTAGGCTTTCATTGAAGAAATCATTTACTTTTCTACGAGCGAATTAGTTAAAGTGATAAAAAGATGTTTGACTAAAATTATACATTCGCGGTACCACGGGATACAGCTATAGAGAAGCTAGCCTTCAAGAGGAGGAGGAGGAGGAGGAAGAGGAGGATGAGACATGGAGAGTGGATGAGTAACTGATAGTAAAACGTTAATTATTGAATAAAAAACAATTCTAAGAATTTGTATAGCCTTCCCTTAAGATTTTCCCAACCTATGTCAGGCCATATCTCCCTAACTTATCTTTTAGCCATTTTTAGCCTTTCAGGTAACCTTATCATACGATCCATTTAACAAGCAGGCTAGGCTTTAGAAAGGGAAAGAGTTGTTAGAGCACTTCATTTGGGGGGGGGGGGGGGTACGTAAAGGAAAAAACATAACTTTAACCTAGACTTTAAGAAGCTGTATTGGCACCATTCTAGCGATTGGAGAACTGATTGTAGAATGTGCAGATATCTTCTAGAACGGATATGCTCGAGCACCGGACGTCTGAGATCGTGCTATGACTTGTTCAAAATAAACGTCTAGACTAATGTTACTTGATTTATGATCCCTTTAGAGCCCCAATTTTTTCATATTCTCTCAATTTTTTATATGGCTAGCTATCGAGAGGAATGTGCTCGTAAATTTTCCCGTTTCACTTTTCACTTAAGAAAAGTCTGCAACACGTTTATGCAATTAAAAGAATTCTGGAGAACACACTGGTAACGTGTCATGATTTGTTTAAAGCAAATTTTCTCCAGTTCACTTAAGAAAAGCCTACGACATGATTATGCAATTAAAAGAATTCAGGAGAAACTACTTGTAACGTGTTACGACTTGTTTGACGCAAATTTTGTAGGTGTGCAAGAATATCCACCATCCAAATATTAACTTCCAATAAGAATGCATCTCATCCCTTCCACCATTTTTTAAAACCAATGTTGTTAGCAATCGGAAAATTTCAGTCAGTCAGTTTTCATTAGAAGCTTCAAGGAGGTGAAAGATCCAGTGCAAAGCTGTATTCCGAATATTTTCCTTGCAGAACCATAGAAAAAATCTTTTGGACGGTAAGAATTATTCTCTTTTTTCTTGCTATACTATTTCAATGTTTTTTTCTTTTCTCAATTTCTATGTTTTTTCACACAGATGGATTTAACCAAGATCAATGCACTTGCAAGTGTTACTTACGAACCTCAGACTTTCGTAAAGCTGAATACTTTTGAGGAGAATGAAGAAGATCAAATCACTGAATTAGTGAAAATTAAGATCAAATATGGAGAGAAATTAATAGCGAAGCTGGTTACAGACGAATGGTTCTTCCTTCCCTCAAGGATGATGAAATTACTGGAGTCGCCTGAACTAATCAAAGAACTTCAAAATGCCTCATCAGCGAATACATTAAAAATCTTATATGTTGGCGGACGATACAATAATTTAGAATTTAAAGTTAACCAATGATGATTATAAGATAAATTTTTGGAAATGTTTGTAAGGAATGTTTTTTAAAGGAATGATATTAATAAATGTTTATTATATCTTATTTATTTATTTATTTTTCATTACCCCTCACTACATTAGTAAGCTACTTATAAATCTATGAATTTAGTGAATTAACTTACATTTCTAACAATACTAGTAAGCGGGTTATATTCAACAATTTTATCATGTATAATTAAAAAAAAAGCAGTAGTATTACTTGGAATCTTTCTAGTACAATCAATCTCAATTTTTACATCAACAGTGCCCGATTTTATAGATTCATTTTGATGCGAACAATCGATTACGAAGAGAGGACCGTATTCTACAAAGTTTTTGTAATTAAGCATCGGTTTCGACTGTTTTTCTCCTGCATAATATGAATGAATAAATTTAACATACATATCATATAGTACAGAATAACGGGTATTTTCGCTATCAATATCAATTCGGTCATATGGATAACATTACGAACAGTACTCTCACTGAATTTAAGCACCTCCATATGCTGCGTACTCTTCTTATTTTGTCTAAATGCTAGTATAACATATCGAGGTTTCTCCAATTGTGTTGCAGCTTTTACGGCCCATGTATGCCTTTGTGTTTCAGGTAGAAGTGGATTTTCGTAGAGTTCCCAGGAACGAAAAGCCATGGTTAGACATTTATTTTACTCAATCAAACGTAGAAATTTAAGTTTTGTATATTCATTCAGTGATGCATGTGGAATCCTCCACTGCAATTTTTGCAACTCAATTTTGGAGTTGATGATTTTTCTCGAAGAATATAGTGAATTCATATCATCACGTGCTCGAATAAGAACGAGTTCATGACGTGCATTTATTATAACCCTTCTGTTGTCTTCACAAAAACCCAACAGCATTTGCAATGGTACACAAAAGTTGAAATGATTCGTTGACTTCTGATCCGCTAGAAACCATCCTGAATGACGCAGACTTGCACTTTCCTCAGCAGTTTAGGAGACAAGATCCTTCATGGAGCTAGTAATACCCACATTCTTACAGCGGTCAATCTCAATACCATTCAATTCTTAACGAATTTCATCAAACAAGAATGCCATGGAATTACAGTCAAGTACTACAACATCTTCAGGTGTTGCATCTAGAGTACGGGTTCCAATGATTATTTTTCCCTCAATGTAGAGATAACTTTCACAGAGTAGAAGAATTAAATCTTGCTGTTGTATAGGGATTCGAATTTCATCACTATTTCTCAATGATGCATTTGCATAAGGATTGTAAGCATGCATTTCCATTTTAGTGATGCGATTGTCAAACACCGGTTGAGCGGATACATCTAATGGGTCCATTTTTATTTCTAACGTTAAATCCCAGTGATTATAGAAAGGCGATATTTCTTCTTGTTAATGATGCTCCAAAGTTACCTTCGCTCAATGTATTCTGTCCTGCAGCAGCAGTTGGACTGATTGGCTCATCGCGTATCGGTGATTTATAAGTATTCTTGTAAATCAGCATTTTCTAATATATAATCGAATTGTAATTTCTTCACCACCGAAATTTACTATACGATCTTCCTGATCGAGAATACGTAAGGTGAGACGGTCAATTACTTTCGCAATAATTGGCAAGTAAATGACGTTCTTAGGTGTTTCTGCGGTTTTATAACCTGGCGGAACACTCGGAAAAAAATTCATGTATAACATGTCGAGGTCTACCGTTTGTGTACGCACCAGTTGTAATGCTGTATTCAATTCGTAGAATATTTACTCTTATAATCTTTACGGGCTCGTCTGATTCAGCTAATGTGTTCGGCGGAATAACACGATCTGATGAAAAACCAAACAAAGAGCCTATATTCTTAGGTTGCGTAAAATGAATCTGATATTTACACTTTATTTCACTTTTTAATGTATTATTATTAGCACATGGAACAATTACTTCTTCTTCATCACATTCGAACATCTGAGCACGTAAAAAGGCATTTATGGCATCGAGCTCATAACCACCTCTAGGTATAGTTAGTTCCTGATCATCAACGTACAATATATTGTTTGTCTCATCAACATTAACGATTGAATTGAAGCTCTGAAAGTCTACGAGACCGAGTTCATATTGTCCATTCTGAAGATTGATCGGAGGGAAAAAATCTGATTCCAATACAGAGTCACGGCTAGAGAGTGTAACTGTTAAAGACATTGTTCACGTAGAAACTTGATACACAACTGACCGCATATGCTTGAATCATACGATTGATATTGATCGTGGTTGTAGTAGATTATAGCAGAAGGTCCAAAATATTCCACAAATTCAATTGGAGGTTTTAAATTTCCGAAGGAATCGAAATACTTAACGTGCTTATTATGTTTAACGTAAGCGACCCAATGTGTTCCAGGACCTTGTTCGTCATCAAGATTCACAATTGCGCACTCATTGCGTTGCACATTTTGAGGTAGAGATGTACGCATAAAGACTCCTCGAAAATACGGTATTTCACGGCAGACGTTTGATAATTGTATATTACTAGTAGGTCCAGATTTAGGAAGTCCATTTATTTTCTTTTCCTTATCACTCCCTCTCCTTTTCGGCTGTATGGTGCGAGGTATAAACCTTGTCCCCGTCCCGCTTCCATTAAGCGATTGTGCCGATGCATTTCTTCCAATTTTTTTTTGCTGCTTTGGTGTCGTTTACAGTCTTTGCTATACCTGCCGCACCGCCAGCTAATGCGCCCACCGCACTCAGCAGCGGAAGCAATGGTAATAAAACCCCCGTTTTGTTTTAGTAAGTGACTTTTTCCTCAATAAACCACCTCGTTTTTTCGGTACACGAATTTTTCTTTTCTTCGTACTTTTTCTAGACACTCGCAGTCCTAAGCCAAGTTTCCGTTTTGTATTCATTGATGCCCAGACAGCAGCCACTATCACTCGTTCTCCTACGGATGAGTCACTAGCTATGATACGTTTTCGTACACGCCGTGCAAGCACTTTATCTGCATGGTGACGCGAGGGCAGGTCGTTATATACTGAATATGCGATATCATGCTCACGGCAAGCATCATCCAGAGGGTTTATACCTCGATGCCACGTGCTAGCCGCTCATGAAGGCGAGTACTTGGACCGCAATAATTGTAACCAGGTACATGCAGCCCGAAGGGTCGTATATTTAGCAGCTTATTGAAGAAAAATCCACAACCATAACTCATCATGTGATGCTTTCTTAACGGGTTCGTTGACACATAGAGCAATTTTTTATTGAAGGTGGTAATCCATCAAGATGATCTTGATTAGGTAAATTATAATGTTCCGTACAGGCACTTTATTGTTGCACTTCAGGATCTGCACGAATGTGCTCAGGCATTTTACACCAAACCTGTCAAATACTGTTTGGAAAGCGCTTCAATAGTAAAATTTTTTGAATATATTCAAGCTGCTCAATAGTTAGATCCTCCAAACGTAGCATATCTAACATTAATAACGACATGATGAGAACTGATGAGATAATCTGCTTCAAGCCTATAAATAGCTTGCATGACCCTAGAGTTTTACAGTTATGGATTTCGTAATGCAACCACTGCACATCCGTGTCCCCAATGCCGATCGCTATATTTTCGGTGGAGGTTGCGGAGGAGAGAGTAAGCGTCATGGATCCCTACTTCCGTCTACAATTCGTAGCATAATTTGCGGACCTTCGAATTGTGGTAAAACAAACGTACTGCTTAGTCTAATAGAAAGTCCAAACGGTGTGAGATTTGAAAATATTTATGTATACTCAAAGTCGCTTCAGCAACCCAAGTACCAATACCTGGAACGGTTATTAAAAGGACCAAAAGGTATTGGGTATTTTAAATTTTCAAACAATAGCGACGTTGTAAAGGTAACTGAGGCGTTACCAAATTCTATTTTCATATTTGATGATGTTGCTAACGATAAGCAAGATAATATCAGAGACTACTTCTCCATGGGTAGACATTCAAATATTGACTGCTTCTACCTCTGCCAGACGTATGGTAAAATTCCTAAACACATGATTCGTGATAAAGCAAATCTTCTCATAATCTTTAAGCAAGATGGTACTAATTTAAAACATATTTATAACGATCATGTAAAAACGGATATGTCATATGAAAAATTCAGTGAATTATGTTCAAAGTGCTGGCACAATGATTATGGATTTCTAGTGATCGACAAGGATAGTACAATTCAAAATAGTAGATATCGGAAAGGTTTCGATGAGTATGCTAAGATTAAATAGTATACCGCTAGCTTAAAATTGATCAGTTTAGAACTAAGTGTCCATCAAAACGCACATCAAATAAACGTGGAATAAACCTGGTATACACTTGGAGTAAACCTGGATTGAACGTGGATTGAACGTGGAAATATTGATCGAACACGGATTGAACGTGGAAACGTGGAGTGAATATGGAAAACGGGAAAAAGGATGAAAATGTGCTGCTTAAGAAGATTGTTGAGAAAAGTAAAGTAATTCGTGAAAAATATCGTGCATTCAAATCAGGAAGAGAAATGATGGAAGCCAATTTAAATGAAACTTTTAAGCCAATAGTTGAACCATTAAAGAAGCTAACTGAACATAATGAGTTGACCTTCATGTCACCGAAATATGAGTATAAACAGGAACCGCTACAGAAGGCTACTGTAAGCGATGATTCTTTCATTATCCCGCTGAAACGGAAAAGGACTAATCTCTCATCAACTCCACAACGTAAGGCTTTCACATACAACTCTAGAATTAATATTCCAAACCCATCATCAGATGATAATGAGCAAGGATATTCACGACCTAATGAAACACTATACCTTTCTCTGGATGAGGATGAGGAGGAGGAGGAGGGTAGGAAAGACGAAAAGGATGATAATGATTTAGCAATACATTCACCAACGCAAGCAGAAACATCATCATCACCATTGCAAAGATCCTTCGATTTCAATAGTTCTATGTCAGAATATGGACCAATTGGACGTAAATATATAGAGATGTTTATGGCTAAAAATAAATATGTAATTGATTATAATTTGGGAGTTAAACTAGATAATAATCTTAACAAAATGAAACTTGGAAAATGTGCTTTTAAAGTAGATCGTAGAGATTTTATTATTGTTGATAAGGAGTATTATCAGGATACTACTGGTCTATTTGAATTGATCTTCATGAAAGAGCCAAATGATTATACTGAAGATGATTTAGAAGCATATAAGAATATTCTTTCTCAAACTAATGTACACAGAATAAATTACAGTAGCGAGGGAAATCTTCGTGGGAATAAGGGTCATAAATGGAAGCAAATAATTAGTCCATTATTTCCTCTAAAGAACCTTGTAAAAGGCAACGGTTATATGTGTGTTAATGATAAACCAGTGAACTATGTACATTTGAATGATCCGAACGAATTAGTTGAACGTTTGAGACTTTTGATAGCATCATCTGCTACAGGTCATACGAATCATCATAATGAGATACAATCAATAATCGAGGAGCTTCGTGAAGAACGTATTATCCTATAAAAGAGATTACACTTTCACTATTTTCCCAGTTGATTATGTTACTTCACAATGTCGATAAATAAATTTGGAGGTATTTCCACTACCAGTAATGTGAGAAAATATTTTCCCAAGACTGAAAATGATACGTTAAAATTTGATAAACGTATGAATGCATTTAATGCTAATGGGAATATAATTTCAAACTTAGGATTTTTGATGCTACTGATGAGAAATGTGCAGTAAATACGCGTGTTCTGTCGGATAATATGAATGCTGTACGTGAGAGCCTAAAAAATGAAATGCAAGAATACAGTGATATGTTACGAAGTATTGCGTTAAGACAGGATGAAGCCGAGTTAAGGTTGAATGATTCTCAAGTGAAATTGTCAAATTTCATGCAGAAACATGCTTAAGATAATGCAGAATTAAAAAAAAAAAAAGGCTATTTTTCATGGGGAGAATCATGCTAACGAGAATTCCTCTTGAAATAATTCGTTAAAGAGTTTTATTAGGAAAAAGAAACTTTTACTACCATCAGTGCTCGATGTACCCTTGTAAACCCAACACATACCTGAAGAGTTATGGATAGTGAAGAAAAGAAAAAATTGGTCGAAGAACTGCATGTACCTGCAAGACGGAATTTTCAACGTAGAAGAGTTATAATACTAGGCTTCGATAACCTCTGGCAAGCAGATCTGGTTGATATGATGAATTATACCGAGGGAGTACCACTATATTCTCACGGTTATTGATGCATTGTCGAAATTTGGATGGGCAGTAGCACTAAAAACTAAAACTGGCAAGGAAGTAGCAGCCGCATTTACGAAGATTCTGAAAAGTGGGAGATGTCCTAAAAATTTGAAAACAGATGATGGCAAGGAGTTCTATAATAGTGATTTCAAGTCGCTTATAAAAAAACGCGGAATAAATCATTACTCTACATACAGCGTATTAAAAGCTACGATAATTGAGCGCTGGAATCGTACGTTGAAGACTGAAATGTGGAAACGATTTACGCTGAAAGGAAATTATAAGTGGCGAGGTATACTGCAGCGACTAGTTGAAGACTACAACGCAAGAAAACATCGTACTATAGGAATGTGACCAGTTGATGTAACACCAGACTATGCTAATAAGCTCCTGACTACAGTATACAATTATATAAAGATTGTTGGTCGTGCCAAGATCAAAGTAGGTGATTTTGTACGGATTAGTAAATACAAGAATGTATTCGCAAAGGGATACACACCAAAATTGGACAACTGAAATATCAAGAGACACGGTAGTGTCTCGACGGCAAGTACATAAAAGTAGAAAAAGTCATGCCTATACCGCCGTCGAGGCACTACTCTCTTATACAGCTACTTGGGGCGTCCCAATTTTCAAATCGATTTTTTTCCGCGAATAATCCATTGCCATTATTTAAGTAAAGCTTTTTTAAAATGGTTTTGAAAAAGCTTTCATTTGCGCCTAAGAACATCAAAATCGGTTCACGCAATCCAGAGATCTCATACTCTGTTAGCTATATATATATCGGAAATAAAATTTTCCTTCATAATCTTCTTCTTCTTCTCCAGCCAGAGTGTATGTCTTGGGCTGAAGTTGGTCGCTAAGAAAAATGACGTCATTTTCACAACGCTTCCAACATAATATACTCAACGACTAAACTATACATGGTTGTGAACTGTCAATTAAAATCGATATAATCGATAATTAATTCGGTGACTATATTGAACTGTGTAAATTGTAATGTAAGTTTATTTTTATTTAATGCAATGAGGTTATTCATCGTGTTGCGATATTACATCTGTTAAATTTCTACAATCACAAATAATTTAATTAACAGTGACTGAAGGATTCGCGAATTAGATAAGTATAACATTATATTTTACAATACAGGATGTAGTATACTTTGTGGTACTTTGTGGGGTATTTCTTTTTCAGATTAAATTAAGACAGAACATTTTCATTTTCATTGATGAGGATAGAGTTGACTGGATTAAACAAGATTAATATTTATAACTCTGTGCCAATGAGAAGTATACTTTCAACATTAATGTGCATTAGTCATTATCAGGAGGATATTAATTGAAAGAAATTGTTAAGGTATTTAATAATCATATGCTCGACTTCCAGGTGTGGAAATCATTAATAAAATTTATGTTTAACTTTTTCTTTTTTTAAACTGATGTAAATATCAATTGTTCGATAGGTTATATCATATATGCGAATAAATATTTCAGACTAAATTATAGTAATGCTTGTTTGGAAAATAAGAAGCATTCTGATGAACCTTCATTTACGTTGAGTACAAGTTGACTAGTGTTTGGATTTAAGCTAATTATACGATAATAGATGTTTACAAAAGATGCAAAGACACCCAAATATTACAGATCTTAGTCTCAAGGAATTTAGGTCACTTAGCAATAAAGAAAATGGAGATGGGGCAACATCAAATATTGGTAAGTAACTGAGATGTTTCATGTTCCTTTAAATATTTATTTTCTTTGAAGAATTGAAATTCTTACACGATGAATTTGATTTCAGGCTTACTCATAGTGTTATCATTTAGTATTTTACAGTCACTGTGCAAATGTATTATAGCAAATAGTAATACTTATGCTTTGACTTAAATACGTTTGGTACAATTGAATTAAAAATCTAAGGAAGAAGGTTCGCTCACATATTGACTATCGGAGTTGAATCAAAACTTAGGCTTTTCACTCCTGCATTCTGGAACTTGACACAGGCAAAGATAGATGAAAGCATTGAAAGATTGGCAAAGTAAGAATAAGCCAATATTCAGAAAAACGTCATCCATTGCTCAGCCATAATTTAAGGATGAGATTTATTGGATGAAATTCTGTAAAATTGAGTTAATAACTGTTGATAGTTTTCTTCTGTTATCTATATGCTAGTATTCTATATAGGCCAAAAGCAGTATACTGGTCATTGGTATGGATGAAAAAATGCACGTTTATTCTCAATTGAAACTCAGTCCAAAAATTAATGGTTTCTACTCCATTTTGCAGCACCAGAAATCCGACCAGTTTCAACAGTGTATAGAAATTAGCGAAACGAACATCTGAGGACTCTGGCACAGGAAATATTATAAGGATAGAACATACAGTGAATAAATTTGGGAAAATGAAAGCAGTATATCTAAAATAGAGGCTTCCATTGCATTAATTTGTGTATTTTCTAGTTTATATTGATGAAATGAAAATACAAATGGCACTATTTTGCTTGAAAAAGAGCCCTGATTCATAGCTGATATTGGGAGTAACAGTTAAGAAAAAGGGATGAATTTCCAAGCAAATCCTTAAAAGTGAAGGGCTTGTAGATGATTTTTGGTATACAATTTTGAAATTAAAAATCACATAGTTGATGAAAATTATAACAAAATCATGTGGATCTGTAAATATGAAAAGAACTCATGATTGCAATATTTTACATGTGATGGGGCATACAGTGAATAAATTTAGGAAGCTGAAAACTATATATCTAATGAAGAGAGGCATCCATTGCAGGAGTTGGTGTATTTCATAGTTTATATTAATGAAAGGAAAATATAAATGGCACTAATGTGCTGGATAAAGTACCATAATGCAAAGTTGATATTGAGAGTGACAGCTAAGAAAAAGGTGGAAAAATGAGTCAATTGATAAGAAAATCCTTGAGAGAGAAGAATTTGCAGGTGATTTTGGGCATACAATTTTGGATTTAGAACTCATATAGTTGATGAAAATTATGATAAAATCTTGTAGATGTGTAAATATAAAAGGAATTCAGGATTTCAATATTTCACATGTAATAGAGCATACGATGTGTAACTTCAGGAAACTGAAAGCAGTATACCTAAAAATCATAGGCTTCCATTGCATTAACTGGTATATAATTTACAGTTTATATTAATGAAAAGAATATATAAATGTCACTAGTTTATCAGGGAAAGAGCCATAATGCAAAGGTGATAGTGAGGGCAACAATTAAGAAAAAGGTGGATTTAAAGGTAAATTTAGAAATAAATTTTTGAAAGCGAAAGGCTTTAAGGTGATTTTGGTTATAAGATGTTGAAAATATAATTCAAACAGTCATTGAATCCTATGTTAAATGCATCTAAAAGTGTAATTATGATAAGAACTCATCATTGTAGTATTTTGTATTTTATTTATTAGATTAATAAATTAATATCTCGAATTGAAGCGTTACATTATGGAACGATCACAACATTGGAAAATGTTTTGTAAGATTGAATTAGTTAAAACAATTTTTTAGTTTTAATTCCTATAGTCTTACAAAACGTTATAAGATCCCATAAAAAACAAGCTTTACTTGTAAAAAAAGGACGGCAAGTACATAAGTCGTATCTAGCATGATTAATATATTATAATATAAAATATTTTAATTAAAAAAAATAGTGAAATCCAAATGTTAGGCAAGTATAAATTTTTACTATGGCGGAAACTGAAAATTGGAAAAAAGTAAATAGCAATACAAAAATTACTTGCCGGAGGCCCGTTGTATGCAATCGTATTAAATAGCCACATTTTTAACTTATGAGAAGCAACACTTAAATTACAAGATATCGACTTACACATGAAAATTACGGGCCCGACAAGTATAATTATTGTGTTACTATTTTCCTTTTTCCAAGTTTTAACTTTCATCATGGTAACAATAATTTATACTTGCCTAGCATTTGGATTTCACTATTTTTTTTAATTAAAATATTCTCTATTACTATATTAATTATGCTAGATACGGATTATGTACTTGCCGTTCTTTCTTTACAAGCGAAGCTTGTTTTTGTGGGATCTTGTAACGATTTGTAAGAATATAGGAGCTCAAACTAATGAATTATTTTAACTAATTCAATCTAGCAAAACATTTTCCAATGTTCTCATCGTTCCATAATGTAAAGTTTCTATTCAAGATATTAATTTATTATTTTATTAAATAAAGTAATAAATATTACAATAAAGAATTCTTATCATAGTTACACAATTAGAGGCTTTTAACATAGTATTCTCAATAACTGTTTGAATTATATTTCCAACATTTTACACTCAAAATTACCTTAAAGCTTTTCGCTTTCAAGAATTTGCTTCTAAATTTACCTCTAAATCCACCTTTTTGTTAGGTGTTACTCTCACTATCAACTTTGCATTGTGGCTCTTTCTCTGATAAACTAGTGCTATTTATTTATTCTTTTGATTAATATAAACTATAAAATATATACCACTTAACGGGATCCCTCAAGCCCTCTGTAGCCAACATTACGGAACGAAAAACGAGGGAGAATTGTCCAGCGCTATTTTTCAACCGATTTCAATGTTTTTGGGCTGGTTGGAATCGTTAGATCTGGTACCTCGTCATAAAGAAGCCCGATTTTTCGATTTGTATTGGGTTCAAATATTATTAACGCGAATTTTTAAACAATTTTATTTTTTTTCATTTTAAGAAAATAAGGCTTTTTTATGACAAGGTACGAGTCCTAACAGTTCCAACAAGCCCAAAATCATTCAAATCGGTGCAAAAGTAACGCTGGACAATTCTCCCTCGTTTTTCGTTCCGTAATGTTGGCTACAGAGGGCATGAGGGATCCCGTTTACAATGAAGCCTATGTTTTTTAAGTGTAATGCTTTCAGTTTCTTGAAGTTACACACTGTATGCTCTATTACATGTGAAATATTGAAATCCTGAATTCCTTTTATATTTACACATCTACAAGATTTTATCATAATTTTCATCAACTATATGAGTTCTAAATCTACAATTGGGTGCCCAAAATCACCTGCAAATCCTTCCCTTTCAAGGATTTTCTTATGAATTGACCCATTTTTCCACCTTTTTCTTAGCTGTCACTCTCAATATCAACTTTGCATTATGGCACTTTCTCCAGCACAGTAGTACCATTTATATTTTCCTTTCATTAATGTAAACTAGGAAATACACCAACTCCTGCAATGGATGCCTCTCTTCTTTAGATATATAGTTTTCATTTTCCTAAATTTATTCACTGTATGCCCCATCACATGTAAAATATTGCAATCATGAATTCTTTTCATATTTACAGATCCACATGATTTTGTTATAAATTTCATCAACTATGTGATTTTTAATTCCAAAATTGTATACCCAAAATCATCTACAAGCCCTTCACTTTTAAGGATTTCCTTAGAAATTCATCCCTTTTTCTTAACTGTTACTCCCAATATCAATTATGAATCAGGGTTATTTTTCTCGCAAACTAGTGCCATTTTTATTTTCTTTTCATAAATATAAACTAGAAAATATACAAATTAATGCAATGGAAGCCTCTATTTGAGATATACTGCTTTCATTTTCCCAAATTTATTCACTGTATTATCTATCGCATGGGGAATATTATAACGATGACTTCATTTCATTGTTTCACTTCTAGATGATGTTTTCATTATACTTATTATTTAATTGACTTGTATATTTCAAAAAGTTTATGCCCAAAATCATCTGCAAGCCTTTCACTATCAAGAATTGGAATCCAAATTTGTTAATTTCTCCACCTTTTCCTTAGATTTAACTCTCACCATTAACTTTGCATTATGGCTCTTACTATGGCAAACTGATATCATTTCCGATTTCTTCTATTTAATATTACAACTCAAGCCTGCACAATGACACAATAAACACGTTATTATAATTCAATCTGAAATAAAATCTTACTAAGTTCCAAAAAATATATTAGATATTACATTATAAAACTCAATGTTATACTTATAAGAAATTAAATAATTTTTTTGCAGATAATAATAATTTCTTTCTACTCTGATTAGGGAAGCGTAGATAAATATTTGGGTTTAATACTTTTTTTATATTATAATTGAATATTAAGTAACGATTAGCAAATATTCATCTACTTTTCTTTAATCGTAGTAAAAAGAACGTTTTATTGTCTCCTGGATAATTGTTTGTATATATGATATAACTTATCGGACAGTTAAATTCCACATCAGTTTAAAGAAAAAATAGGTAAACATGCATTTTTTTAATGATTTCAACACCTGGAAGTTTAGCATATGATTTTCAAATACCTTAACAATTTCTTGCAATTAATATGCTCCTGATAATCACTGATGCACATTAATGTTGAAAGTATACATCTTCTTGGCACAGTGTTGAAAATATGTAAATATTAATTTTACTTCATCCAGTCAGCTCTATCCCAATAATGAAAATAGGAGTGTTCTATCTTAATTTATCTGAAAAAGAAATTTCACAAAGTACGACAAAGTATACTAACATCCTGTATTATAAAATATAATGTTATAGTTATCTAATAATTGTCAACTCTTTATGTCATTATTATTCGAATATATTTGTCATTTTAAAAAATAAACACATTCACTAACATTATAATGAACAATCTCACTGCATTAAATATATATAACGTTACATTACTATTGACAGTTAACAAGTCGCCGGATTAGTAATATCGATTACATCGATTTTATTTGATAGTTCACAACCATGATTTTGTCGTTGAGTTTAACTGGTTGGCAACGCTGAGAAAAAATGACGTCATTTTCCTCTTAGCGGCCAACTTCAGACCGAGACATACATTCTGTCTGGAGAAGAAGATGACGGAAAGAAATGAAATGTTTCGTTATATATATAGCTAACAGAGTATGAGATCTCTGGATTGCGTGAAGTGATTTTGATGTTCCTGGGCTCAAATGAAAGCTTCTCCAAAACCATTTTAGGAAAAGCTTTACTTGAATCATGATAATAGATTATTTATGGAGATAAATCGGTTTGAAAAATGGGAAGGCCGAACTAGCTGTATAAGAGAAGTAGTGCCTCGACGGCGGTATAGACATGACTTTATCTACTTATACATGTACTTGCCGTCGAGACACTGCCGTGTCTCTTGATATGCTGAAAAACATGTATAAAGGCATTAGGCTGCAAATGTAAATAACATCGAATATTCGTAGATTTTCGGCAAAGCAAACGGAAAGATTTTGCCTCGAATCTTCTGCTAGACGCTAACAGCGAAAAAGACAGAGAGGTCCGAGAAAGTATCTCCGTTCTCTCTTTAATCCGAGGATAGGCGAGAGCGAGCGAAACCAGTCGACACATGTACGGACGCTTCTACTTGTGTTCGTGACCATCGAGCAGCGGTAGAAGAGGGGATGACTCACGCAAACGAGCCTGCATCTCTGGTTGTAAGTGAAGGGGGAAATTCTGCAGACCGACGCACAATGGTAAAAAGGACTAAGCTAGGTGTACCTAGCTTATAACTTCTTAAGAAGTAGTCGAAATCACTTGAAAATTTGTGTTTGTCTTCGTCAAATATCTTAGAAAACTATTGTAAGTTGAAACTAACACTAATCTAAACACCAGTTAAATCTATGGTAAACAAATTTTTAAAATAAAATAAGTGCCTTTTGGAAATAGTAATCACAGTCTATCTAGTAATAAACTGAATTACAAATAAAAAAAATATTTTCTTAAGTAGTTACAGTCAAATAAAGTTCGAAAAATGCGATATTTTAAAATCCAAATTATTCGCAGAGAAAAGTAAACAAAGAATTTGAAAAAACAGTTTATTTATCTTCAAAAAATAAAAACTTTTAAATATATACATTGAAACCAAATTACTGCTATTTACAAACTACCTCTCGCTCTACTCTTTCATTTTCAGGGGATCAAAAAAATCACTAGCTCTATTATCAGAGGCACCTGATTCTGATAGTAGATTTAATCATTCTTTCGGGAAGCATTCATCATTTTGAAAAGAATGCAACAAAGCACCATTATTACCAACATCTTGAAATGCCAGTGTAGAAATATATATATCTGATGAAGATAGAAGTGTGTGAAACATGTCTTCCATTGTATTTTTTCTGCTGGTTTTTCTAGTATTTTATCTTCTAAATCATCTTAAATCTTTATTTCCCGCTTCGGGGGCTTCTTCGGACATCATTCCGATTGCTATAGAACACGAATCGATTATGTCAGATGCGTGAATTAATAACTTGTGGACACGCTTGCTGGCATTGGGTACCAGTTATACAAGGATACATGTAATTCAGCAGTATATTTCGTATATGATGAAAATCGCTCTACATTAATGACGAATCCACTAGAAATAGCCTTAAGAATAATGTTGAACCTTTTCAGCAATTCTTTGTCAAGTCCAGGTATTGTTGCAACAAGAGAATAGTTTTCAAAAAAACGAGCTGCAATGTTACCATCATTAGTGGAACCAAAGCTTTGCTTCACAATATCAACAAGCAATCCGATTTTATCTCGTAACTGCCTTTGTACATTATTTTTAGTATTTTGCATAATTTTAAAATTAATTCCATCTGATTTGTAAAATCGCCATTTGCATGTTTCTAGACGATAACAAATACACAAAAACATCTCGAGACAACGAATATATGCATGAAGGGACGAAATTCCAAAACTGTATTGGGTTGTATCTTTTGAACGATTAAATATTGAAGGAAGATCATTCATAAGCTTTGGGGTAGCCCCGCAAATACTGCAAGTTTGAACCGATTTTCCAGTATATGCGCTACTCGTTTTACCATCAATCATGGTCATTTTAAGGTCATAATGAATTGTATAAGTTGAGTTTTTCCCGCTTACATAAATTACTGTTGGCTGGAGGCTATCTATCTGTGATTGTACGACCGAAATTTCCTCCCTTATCTGATCAGTTGTTTCTTTTTCAAAGGCAATTTTAATTGGTCTACAAAATCGAGGTGACGATGATTTATTGTTGTGCCAAATTATCCGATTGTCACTATTTGCTCTTAGTTGCAGGGGTACCAGGCAAATGGAATAGAGAGATGAATCAATAGGACTGAAATTCGTAATTAGGTGTTCTTCTTTTACATTGCCGTCATTGTTATTATTTTTGAAGTCTGATTGTAGTAGTCCACCTTCTACATATCGCTGCTTATAATTGGAATGACCAGAACTGCCATCGCAGCCCCATTTGCAATACAATGTTAAGTCAGCAGAAACATCAATGCTCTTCAGAACTTCTTCCAAATACAAAGCTAACGGTCGGCTGGTATGGTCAAGAAGACCTTGCCAAGTGATTTGTGCATATGTTTCTGTAATAATTATTGACTCATCATTTGGATAACATTACTTTTTAGCTTCCAAAACTAAGGGATAGCAAGGAAAAATGGGAACTGCTCGATTTTTGGCTCCAATTTGCATAATTGTATAAGAAAATTTGGTAAATCGTCCTTGAATGAAAAGTGCAAGTGCTTCTTCAGGGGAGTAACGTTTGAGAGAAGAACTTGGAGTTTTGTAGGCTGTTTTTGCAGTAGTAACAATATTTGTTGATTTTTCTGTAACTTCTTTTACAATAGCCGAAGCATTGCGTTTACCAGAAGCGTACAAACTGATGCGTGCAGCATAACAAAGCTCATCATAGGAATAATTGTCCACTAAGTGTTGAACTCGTCGCTTTTTCTGTTTATCGCTTAAATCATTAAATGGTTTGTTGCTTGGAGCTTGACTACTACTAAGTTCAGGAGAGAGCATTTCTATATTAAACAAATACCCTTTCAACCACTCGCAGCTTCTTTTAAAAAAATTATGACGACTCCATCGACTTTGAACCCATCGCGATCGCAAATGTACCAGAAAGGTATCGACTTTTTTCAATATCATTTCCATAACTGCTTCATCAGAAATGCCATGTGAAATTAAATGCTGCCTGACGTAGGCATTAACTTCGGAAATTTTATCTTTTCCCTTAGTATGTGCTATCCACACATCAAAAAGATCACTTTTTAAAAGGGACATTGATGAGATGAGTATCGAAAGCTTAAATGTGAAGTGCTATAAAAAAAGAAAGGTATGGTAAAAAGAATAGCGATTTTAATTCAATAAAATCGCAGTGAAGAATTACTTTATCTACAATTATATTTACGGAGAAGATATGCTTGATTGTCCCAGAATGTGAAGAATGCGTGCTTGGTGTGCGAACAGGGTGAATATAACTATTGCAACTTTTTCTTAAATTCAATGACAGCGTAGTAACAAGGAGGAAGTAATTTAATTATACTAATACATTGCCACATTAGCTTCATAAAAAGATGGAATTGTAAAGAAAGTGAAAAACAAACATTTCGATAAATTAATAATAGAGCAGAATAAAATAAAAGGGCTTACTAGTTACTACCACGAGGTTAATTTTGTTGGAAAATAGAATATTTCCAGAAAAAAGGGTTTATTTTAGCCTCATGGGTTTTTATGGGTGCGATTTCTTTTTTCATGTATTATATAGATATTATATTTTAATTTTATACAAGTCCGAAGACGGTTAAATGTGGAGGAAAAAAGCTAAATCATTTAAAATATTATGTTACAAAATAATTTGGAGCGTAAATTGTTGTTAATTTACTGGATAAATTAAAACCTTTCAAAATCTTTTAGTTGCTTACATATATTATACTTATGTCTATAAAGTATACCTAAAAGAAATAAATTGAAAACCGCCATATTAAAAGCTGGAAAAAAATTATTTTATTAAACTCAAGTTTACCCAGAATTGGAAGCGACATATTACTTGTAACGTTATTCCCGTCAGTGTGAGGGACCATTCGCACTGCGGGTCTTCCATTACCTTCGACCGTCCTTATTCATCGATATCAGGGCGCCAGTTGGGCAGTTGGGTGGCCAACAACCCTACGTTATCTTGTGTCTTTCGACTCCCTTTCATATGCATTTCATACGGCCCTGCGGCCATGCACTTGGACGGTAGCGGTAGCCAGGGTCGCTCAGTATGCTAGGTCGTGGAGAGACGGGAGGGTTCCTTGCGGAGAAGTCCGAGCCTCGCAGACCTATCTGCTGAGGGACATACATCTATCCCTCACCACCCACGCTCAGGTGGTGGTGAGGAGTACGGGAATATGCGGTATCATTGCCAAGCATAGAGTTTGCTAGGAGCGGACCACCACGGAGGCAATGTTCGCGGCCCGTCCAGTCATAGCATAAGCCTATGGGATTACGGAGGGCAACGGGACACATTCCTACGGGTTAACTACGCCCCTGCACAACCCACTATGCATATTGGCCGGTATTCAGTCATGACGTACGTGCAGGCTGGCCTATAGCACACGCCTCACGTACGCGAGCGGACCCATGGCTGTCTGAGTGCCGCGTCAAGCGCTCACCAGCACGCACGGACACCTCAGCACAGTCTCATGGTCGCGTTCCGACTGCCTGCTATGGCAGTCTGCGCACGACATTCGTGCAGCCTGCTTGAAGCGCGTAACGTAACCAGCGTTCAAGTCAGACTTGATGTTCTATCCTCCCTCCTCGTGGGGACTTATAGACACGGTCATTTTTTTTAGGACTCCCCGAGGCCGCTTCTTCTTATCTCAGGTTGCCTGGGTTGTTTGGCATGGCCCTGCCTTACTTCCCAGGACAACCTGGACATCGTTTCCCGGAGCGCCGGTCTTTTCATCCGGGCCTCTGCCTGTCAACGGGGTCTATCCTTGACGTTAGCTGTAATCCACTCGTGAGCCTATCTCACGAGTAAGTAACGTAGAGATTAATAATATCCACTGTTCGGTAGCTTTTATGTTCTTTATTCGGTATCTCGTATACGTAACGGGGAACTTCGTTACATACTGTACAAAGAGTAAACATTTTTAACAAATATTAATGAATCAAATCAAATTGTCTAAGCAATTTTCTGTCTCGTCAACTTTTTTTCGTTACAGTAAAAAAAAATTTGGTCATTCCGTTGATAATTTTTTTTTGTTCAAATGTCCACCTAGATAAGTCATTTTAACCACTGTGCGACGGTCTATTTTCTGGCATCACTGCACAGGAGATGAACATTATAATCAAGAAGATATTCATAAATTTGTGAATAGCATAAAATTTGATTGTGAATATCCCCTAGTAGCTTATACAGGGGGGCATGTAGAACGGGATGTTCTGAATTACTTGGGTATCCCAAATACAAATTTGGAAATGTTTGGTTGTCCAAAATTTGATAATTTGATAGACACCATAAAACCTTGCAACACACCGTGTAAACTACACGTAAAATGTTTAACGATCATACGAAAAAGCCTATACATTGTGTGTAACAAGAGGTCAACGTTTTCGCATGATAGGTACAGCAACAAATAGATGTGAATATCAAGTGTTAAGCTTACAATTTGTAAAATATTAACTGAATTTCTCTGTTTCAGATGATTGAATAAAATATATATTGATATAAGTTTAATTATTAGTTTAATTGTAAAATATTTAATTTTATATATTTGCATATCCGATCAATTATAAGTTTTTATCATTTATATAAATTTTATGTATATTTGTTTAATTATAAATTTAATTGTAAAAACATTTCGTTTTATATATTGGTATATATATAAATAAATTTCGTCTGGCAGGCACATTCAACTCTTCTACCAATTGTTTCTTCTCCTCACTTCCCATGACTATTCCACTACGTATTATGTTTACACTAGCTCATCAATCACTGGCGGTAGTAAAAGTTTCTTAAGAGCATAATTCCAATCATTTTCTCTTTTCTTCTCATTGGCAGTCGTGATTTCCTCTTTTTGGAACTCATTGGAGATATAATTTGCAACAATTTTCAATCTAGCATACATATCTTTCCATAATGCCTCAACTTTTCGATCCAATTTATTATCAATATAATCGACTTTATCATTCAATTGATTAATTCTTTCACTAATATCATTAATTTTTTCATCAATTTCATCAGTTTTTTTCAACAGAGTTGTAATTTTTTCCTCAAGGCGGTTATATTTTAGGTGATAGTGAGTTAGCTTTTCACTGCAATCAAACAATTCCCTCATTAAGCTATCATGTACATTCATCGAATTACGTAACAGAGCAGCCATTTTCACCGCACTTGTCTCATCAGTAACATCACATTCTAAGTTTGAAATTATTTTCTTCTTGGCATTAAATGCATTCTTTTGTTTATCAAACTTTAACGAATCATTGTCAATTTTGTGGAAATAATTTCTCACTTTACCGGTATTGAAACCAGCTCTAAATTTATTTATCGTCATAGTGAAGTAGCACGTTAAACTGAGAAAATTTTGAAACTGCAATCTCTTTTATAAGATACCTGGGTTTAGTAAGAGCTAGGACTTAATAAGTTGTCCTAGCAAAAATGTTAATATTCCTAAAATTGATATTAAATTGTTCTTTTCCCCAAATCAATGGGGAGCCTCCAATGCAACATATAACCAAATATCCATTTATTAAAGGGTACAATTTTGAATTTCATGCTCGATGGAAAGTTTATTCCTTGCACGATATCAGCATCTTATCACAATAGCTATCTGCAATTAAACTAGCGAGAAGATGAGATTACGGTAGCCACCTAGCGGCAATTACTAGTATTATCAATTAAATTGAAATAGTTCACCTGTGTGTGTACTTACGTAATAAAATTCCATTACCGCGAAAGACGATTAAGGAAGGCAGTCACCTAGCAGTGACTACTGGAACTAGCAATTAACTCAAGCTAGCTTATCAGTGTAGCCACTTAACTGTGTCGGAAATAGTTAGGCTACGTAAGGTAACTAACCATCGACTTCGAAGGGTGATAAAACGTTCCCTCAACTAGGGCCCCGTAGGATAATTTAGGCCCCCGTAAGATAACTAACCAACGGTACCATAGGATGAAAAATACCCCCTCCCTAACCGAACTCAGTCCCACTATAAGACCTTCCAACTGTGACATAGGGTGAAGAATACCCCCTCCCTCCCTAACCAAACTCGACCTCACTATAAGACCCTTTCCTTCCTCATCCCCACCACTGCCATACTAAGTACAATGTATTTTCACCACCATTTCAAGAAGCTTGGTTGAGCGATCTCGACAGAGAACAGAATGAGTAAGTATTTTTTTTAAACGATAAAAAATATAATGTTCTGTATATAATTTTTTTTAAAGTTGGCTTTATTTTAATCGCCATGGAATCAATTGGACCGACGGTCATTCACCTTATTACAAGTATAAAGATGTAATACGAAAGTATGTAACGTCATACAAGGAAGGTTGGATTTTCGTGAAAGGACGGGAGTAATATGATTGGTTGAGAAAAATTTGCAACTTAGAAAATATATACAATGTGAAGGAGTGTGAGTGGGGTAACTTTAGTCTTAGAAGGAGTAAAAATTTCGAAACACCGTTACCCAAGTGTATGACTCATTATGGTATATGTTCACTGCATAATGTCTATTATAAGAAATCTGTATATGATCAATATTTAAAGAAATAAATGACTTTTGTGAAAAATTGATAACAATGTATATCTAAGAATATCGATTGCATCTCGGACGAAACAATGGGATGTGTATATCACCCCTACTCCCATTTTCTATTCGCTATATATGACCGTTACTCTTCGCGAGAGACGTATTCATAATTATTAATTTATTGTTGTTGTCTACCGTATGACAAAATCATAAAATTTTATTTTTTTTAAGAAACAAAAATTTCTACTGATTTACGTAGAAAATTTTTTACAATTAATAGTGCGAACGAATACGATGCATGGGTACTGGAATGTCTCGAGCATATTCGACGATTGAGCAACGCGGATCGAGCTTTGCCCGTTGGAACGCGTCAAAAGAATTTCGCCGAAATCGCGTGTATAAAGTGTCTATTGCTACGAGCGCAGAGAGAACTGAATTATATTAAATCAGGTGCTGGTTGTAGCAATGACGTACAAGGACTTATCTGGGAGGAGCTTGATTCGGCGTTTCGAAGTCGAATATGCAGCGGTAGGTAGTTAATAGTAATTATATAGAGCCGAAAGATTTTTTAGTAGACGCGGAAGTATTAGTGCGTGTGCGTATAGATAAGGTATTTGTTAGTGCATATAGTGTTAAGGTTAATTGTGTATTTAACGGACAATTCATCTGCAAGGACAATAGTGATGAAAAAAACATTAGTACGACTAACGCATTATTGTATAAAACTGATAATTTTAGTGATTGGTATAGGAAAAATATTTTAGACGTTATTATGAAAAAATTAAGTGAATTTCAAGAGAGTGATAGTGGATGGGCTTTACAAAAAATCCATTATTTACTGGTTAACATTAATCGTTTTAACCCGTTGCACGCGGGTTGTAGAATTAATCTACCATCTGCTATCGCAAGTAGGAAAGCTCTGATAAATTTAGAAACCAGTGATAATGCATGTTTCGCGTGGTCCGTGACGCCATCACTCTATCCGGCAAAACCTACGGCTCATCCAAATCGTACGTCCTCTTATCCACATTTTCGGACTGTTTTAGACGTTGGTAGCATAACCTTTCCGACTACGCTAAAATAGATCCCAAAATTCGAAACGGATATTGAGGTGTCTGTTAACATTTTTACCTTGGAGAATGAAGAGCAAAATACCGACGCAAAAATCAGATTTGTACCTCTTCAGGTGACGAAGAAGAAGAGATCGAGGCATGTTAATCTTCTTCTCGTCAACGATGAACAGGGAGCTGCACATTTTATATGCATAGGGAATCTCTCGAGACTGGTGCGAAGCCAATTCACCAAGAGCAAAATTGCACATTATATATGCGATCGGTATGTAATACTAATAATAATAATACAGATATAACTGCATATGTTTTATATTTTTTTTTAGATGTCTCCACTACTTCCACACAGTGGAGAGGCTCGAGTCGCATGAGCAGGATTGCGCGCAACTCAACGATAATCTCCGCTTGATACTACCGAGCAGGTCCGAGGATCGCTGAGTTTCCTTCAAGAATATCAAAAATAGGGAGCGAGTGCCTTTCGTCGTATACGCGGATCTCGAGTGCATATTATCAAAAGTTGAACAATCGAACAGTAGTAGTATTAGTAGTAGTAATATTTATTAGAAACATGAACCTATCAGTGTAGGCTATTATTTAAAAAGTAATCGCGATGCGTCACTCTCGAGATACGATGCTCATCGGGGGCCGACTGCATCGAATGGTTCGTACGCGAGCTCGAGGTCATTGCGCGCATCGAGAGCGAGAAACTGGGAACTATCGTGCCTATGCGTAATCTTAGTCTTAGCGAACGATCGCGTCACTATAATGACCCCAATTGTCATATATGCAAAAAGCCGTTTCTTCTGAATCAACTTCGAATTTGCGATCATGATCATCTGACCGGCAGATATAGAGGACCGGCTCACAATAATTGTAATTTAAATTTTAAAGATTCGCATGTGATTCCAGTTATTTTCCACAATTTTTCCGGCTATGATTCGCATTTTATTCTCAAGACGATCGCCAATTTGTACGAGGGATCGGTATATCTGCTACCTGTACATAAGGAAAAATACATTTCATTCACCAAATATTTGCGAAATTATAATATACGGCTGAGATTTATCGATTCGTTCAAATTTATGGCCTCCAGTTTGGACAAATTGAGCTCGTACTTGGCGGAATCTCAACTGACAAATTTGAGTTCACAATTTTCGGACTTGAGCATAGAGCAGTTTAACTTGCTTACGAGGAAAGGTATTTTTCCTTACGACTATATAGATAGTCCGGCTCGATTGGAAGAGTCCGCTTTACCACCGCGCCAGTCGTTTCGTAACAGATTGACCGACAGCGATATCAGCGAGGAAGCATACAATCATGCCGTAGAGGTATGGGCCAAATGCTAGATACGCATACTTGGGGAATACAGTGACCTGTACTTGAAGACCGATGTCCTATTGTTGACCGACGTTTTCGAAAGTTTTCGCGATAGTTGCATGCAAAATTATAGCTTGGATCCAGCCCATTATTATACGCTTCCGGGCTTCACCTGGGACGCGATGTTGAAGCTTACGGGAATCAGGCTGGAGCTTTTCACGGACGTGGATATGTTGCTTTTCGTAGAGCGCGGTATACGCGGTAGTTTGAGTCAGTGCTCCCATCGCTATAAGAGGGCCAACAATCGGTACATGCAAGACTACGATCCGGGGAACCTTCGAAATATCTCATGTATTACGACGTAAACAATCTGTATGGGTGGGCAACGTGTCAGCCGCTGCCCACCCATGGATACCGATGGATCGAGGACGCTGCCAATCTCGATGTCTCCGCTATACCCTCGGATCATCCCGAGGTTTATATTTTGGAGGTCGATTTGGAGTATCCGCGCGAGCTTCACGACAAACACACGGACCTACCGTTCTGCATGGTGCGCGCGAGAAACCGCCAGGCGTGAGGCAGGAGAAGCTGCTGGCTACTTTAAAATATAAGACGCGTTACGTAATACATTATCGCGCTCTGTAACAATATATGCGTAATGGACTCGTACTAAAGCGTATACATCGCGGTTTAAAGCTTCAGCAGTCCACCTGGCTATGCGATTACATCGAGCTGAACACGCGTTTGCGCACCGCGTCCACTAACGAATTTGAGAAGAATCTCTTCAAGTTGATGAATAACGCGGTTTTCGGTAAAACAATGGAGAACATAAGGAATAGAGTTGACGTGAGGCTCGCAACCGAGTGGGAGGGAAGATACGGGGCGGAAACCCTGATTTCCAAACGGAATTTTCATAGTCTCGCGATTTTCAATGTGAATTTGGTCGCGATTCAATTATCGAAATTGTTCGCGAAATTTGAAAAACTCATTTACGTGGGAATGAGTATTTTAGATATTTCAAAAATTTGCTTGTATGAATTACACTATAACTATATGCTTCCTACATTCGGCAGTAAATGTAGAGCGATGTATACCGACACGGACAGTCTGATATACAGTGTCGAGTGCGACGACGTTTACTCGTACATGAAACGCGATCTCGCGCGATTCGACACCAGCGATTATCCTGAAGATAATCAGTATGACTTGCCACGCTTCAACAAAAAGATATCTGGTCTGATGAAGGATAGGAACAATGGTCGTATCATGATCGAGTTCGTAGGACTGAGGGCAAAAATGTATACTTTCATGGCGCAGGACTGCAAGAGAACTGTTAAAAAAGCCAAAGGTGTCAAAGCTTACGTTATCGCTAGAAATATAACATTTGACGACTACAAGGATTGTTTGGATAATTTCACTGTACAGTCTCGCAATCAAAATTTAATTCGATCGAAGCTGCACCAAGTTTTCTCGATCAGTCAGAGAAAGGTCGCCCTCGGTCCGTACGACGACAAGCGTTTCGTTACACCCTGCACCGTAGCGACTCTACCCTGGGAACATTATAGTCTAAAAGAATATTTTTTTTTATTTATTCGCTTTATTGCTTTTATTTTAAGAATATGTATATATTTTTTTAATGATACATCTTAATAAAAGTTCTTATGAAATATTGTTCTTATTTATCCAGGAATTGTGCGTCCTGTCGAATCCCAGCTACTTAACAAACACTTTATCGCCCTTTCTGCGCAATACTCTCTCCACCAGATACACATCGGGATTGATAGTTTTCGAAAGCTCGTATTCGTAAAATTCACCCAACAGTTCCGTACCCCTGGAATCCTTGAGGAGATACGTAGCGGGATTGGTCCTCTGCACTTTCGCCACCTCGAATATTTCGGTCGTCCAATTTGGCGTGTAGCCTTTGGCGAACATCTGCTTGTATTTACTGATTCGTACGAAATCGCCGACTTTGAACTTGGCACGACCTGCGACCTTGATGTTGCTGTATACTGTCTTGAGTAGCTTATCTGCATGCTCGGGTTTCACATCCACGGGACGCATTTCCGTGGTACGGTGCCTTCGCGCATTGTACGCATCCACCAACTCTTGCAGCATAGCGCGCCACTTGTAATTGCCATTCAGCGTAAATCGTTTCCACATTAACGTCTTCAATGTACGATTCCAGCGCTCGACAATCGACGCTTTCATCACGCTGTAAGTCGAGTAGTGATTTATTCCGCGTTTCTTCATCAACGCCTGAAAGTCACTGTTGTAAAACTCCTTGCCGTTGTCGGTCTGCAAATTTTTCGGACATCTGCCGGTCTTTAGGATTCTCGTCATTGCCGTCGTCAAATCTCTACCTCTCTTGGTCTTTAATGCTACCGACCAAGCGTATTTCGAGAGGGTATCGATTACAGTGAGAATGTACTGGTGACCCGCATCTACGTAATTGCGCATTGATGAAAATTATAACAAAATCATGTGGATCTGTAAGTATGAAAAGAATTCATGATTGCAATATTTAACATGTGATGGGGCATACAGTGAATAAATTTAGGAAACTGAAAACTATATATCTAAAGAAAAGAGGCATCCATTGCAGAAGTTCGTTTATTTCCTAGTTTATATTAATGAAAGGAAAATATAAATGGCACTAATGTGCTGGAGAAAGTGCCATAATGCAAAGTTGATATTGAGTGTGACAGCTAAGAAAAAGGTGGAAAAATGAGTCAATTCATAAGAAAATCCTTGAGAGAGAAGAATTTGCAGGTGATATTGGGCATACAATTTTGGATTTAGAACTCATATAGTTGATGAAAATTATAATAAAATCTTGTAGATGTGTAAATATGAAAGGAATTCATTATTTCAATACTTCACATGTAATAGAGCATACAGTGTGTAACTTTAAGAAACTGAAAGCAGTACACTTAAAAAACATAGGCTTCCATTGTATTAACTGGTATATATTTTACAGTTTATATTAATCAAAAGAATAAATAAATGGCACTAGTTTACCAAAGAAAGAACCATAATGCAAAGTTGATAGTGAGAGTAACACCTAAGAAAAAGGTGGATTTGGAGGTAAATTTAGAAGCATATTCTTGAAAGCGAAATGCTTTAAGGTGATTTTGGGTTTAAATGTTGGAAATATAATTCAAACAGTTATTGTGAATACTATGTTAAAATCCTTTAAAAGTGTAACTATGATAAGAATTCATCATTGTAATATTTTGTATATTATTTAATAGAATAATAATTTAATATTTTGAATTGAAACTTTATATTATGAAACGATGAGAACATTGGAAAATGTTTTGATAGATTGAAATAGTTAAAATAATTGATTAGTTTGAACTTCTATATTCTTACAAAACGTTATAAGATCCCACAAAAAACAAGCTTCGCTTGTAAAGAAAGGATGGCAAGTACATAAGTCGTATCTAACATAATTAATATAGTAATATAAAATATTTTAATTAAAAAAAATAGTGAAATCCAAATGCTAGGCAACTATAAATTATTATTACCATGATGGAAGTTAAAATTTGGAAAACGGAAAATAGTAACACAAAAATTACTTGCCGGTGGCCCGTTGTATACAATCGTATTAAATAGCCACATTTTTAACTTATGAGAAGCAACGCTTAAATTGCAAGATAGCGACTTACACATGAATATTTGGGCCCGGCAAGTAATTTTTGTGTTACTATTTTCCTTTTTCAAAATTTTAACTTTCATCATGGTAACAATAATTTATACTTGCCTTGCATTTGGATTTCACTATTTTTTTTAATTAAAATATTTTATATTACTATATTAATTATGCTAGATACGACTTATGTACTTGCCGTCCTTTCTTTACAAGCGAAGCTTGTTTTTTGTGGGATCTTATAACGTTTTGTAAGAATATAGAAGTTCAAACTAATCAATTATTTTAACTAATTCAATCTAACAAAACATTTTCCAATGTTCTCATCGTTCCATAATGTAAAGTTTCGATTCAAAATATTAATTTGTTATTCTATTAAATAAAATACAAAACATTACAATGATGAATTCTTATCTTAGTTACACTTTTAAAAACATTTAACATAGTATTCACAATAACTGCTTGAATTATATTTCCAACATTTTATACCCGAAATCACCTTAAAGCCTTTCGCTTTCAAGAATCTGCTTCTAAATTTACTTCTAAATCCACCTTTTTCTTAGGTGTTACTCTCACTATCAACTTTGCATTACTGTTCTTTCTCTGGTAAGCTAGTGCCATTTATATATTCTTTTGATTCATATAAACTGTAAAATATATACCAGTTAATACAATGGAAGCCTATGTTTTTTAAGTGTACTGCTTTCAGTTTCCTGAAGTTACACACTGTATGCTCTATTACATGTGAAATATTGAAATAATGAATCCCTTTCATATTTACACATCTACATGATTTTATTATAATTTTCATCAACTATGTAATTTTTAATTCCAAAATTGTATACCCAAAATCATCTACAAGCCCTTCACATTTAAGGGTTTCCTTAGAAATTCATCCCTTTTTCTTAACTGTTACTCCCAATATCAACTATGAATCAGGGCTCTTTTCAAGCAAACTAGTGCCATTTGTATTTTCTTTTCGTCAATATAAACTAGAAAATACACAAATTAATGCAATGGAAGCCTCTATTTTAGATATACTGCTTTCATTTTCCCTAATTTATTCACTGTATTATCTATCGCATGGAAAATATTAAAATGATGACTTCATTTCATTGTTTCACTTCTAGATGATGTTTTCATTATACTCATTATTTAATTGACTTATATATTTCAAAAAGTTGATGTCCAAAATCACCTGCAAGCGTTTCACTATCAAGAATTGGCCTCCAAATTTGTTAATTTCTCCAACTTTTCCTTAGATTTAACTCTCATCATTAACTTTGCATTATGGCTCTTACTATGGCAAACTGATATCATTTATGATTTCTTCTATTTAATATTACAACTCAAGCCTGCACAATGACACAATAAACACATTATTATAATTCAATCTGAAATAAAATCTCACTAAGTTCCAAAAAATATATTACATATTATATTATAAAACTCAATGTTATACTTATAAGAAATTAAATAATTTTTTTGCAGAGAATAATCTTTTCTTTCTACTCTGATTAGGGAAGCGTAGATAAATATTTGGTTTTAATACTTTTTTTATATTATAATTGAAAATTAAGTAACGATTAGCAAATATTCATCTACTTTTCTTTAATCGTAGTAATAAGAAAGTTTTATTGTCTCCTAGATAATTGTTTGTATATATATTATAACTTATCGGACAGTTGAATTCCACATCAGTTTAAAGAAAAAATAGGTAAACATGCATTTTTTTAATGATTTCAACACCTGGAAGTTTAGCATATGATTTTCAAATACCTTATTAATGATTGCAACACATATAAGTTTAGCATATGATTTTCAAATACCTTATTAATGATTGCAACACATATAAGTTTAGCATATGATTTTCAAATACCTTAGTAATTTCTTGCAATTAATATGCTCCTGATTATCACTGATGCACATAAATGATGAAAGTATATATCTTCTTCGCAAAATATTGAAAATATGTAAATATTAATTTTACTTCATCCAGTCAGCTCTATCCTCAACAATTCAAATAGAAATATTCTATCTTAATTTATCTGAAAAAGAAATTTCTCTCAAAGTACCACAGAGTATATACTAACATCCTGTATTATAAAATATAATGTTTTATTTATCTAATTATTGTCAACTCCTTATGTCATTATTATTCGAATATATTTGTCATATTTTAAAATTTGAACTCATTCACTAACATAATAATGAACATTCTCACTGCATTAAATATACATAACTTTACATTACTATTGACAGTTAACAAGTCGCCGGATTAGTTATATCGATTACATCAATTTATTTGTAAGTTCACAACTATAGTTTCGTCGGTGAGTATAGTTTGTTGGAAGCGATGTGAAAATGACCTCACTTTCCTTAGCGGCCAACTTCAGCCCGAGACATACAGAACTCGGGAAGAAAGAACGGAGAAGAATTTCAACTTCGGCATGTATATAGCTAACAGTGTATGAGATCTCTGGATTGCGTAAACCGAGTTTAATGTTTATGAGCTCAAATGAAAGGTTTTTCAAAACCATTTTAAGTAAAGCTTTACTTAAATCATGACAATTGATCATTCATAGAAATAAATCGGTTTGAAAATTGGGACGGCTAAACTTGCTGTATAATTTACACGGTAGTGCTCGGCGGTAAAGACATATCATTATCTACTTTTATATGTACTTGCCGTCGAGACATTACCGTGTCTCTTGATAGGAAAAAATATCTATAGATATCACTATACGGGGATTATTCAGAGGGTATAGTGTATTCTTTTTGATTAAGAAAGAATGGACTCCTAAGTGTTTAAGCGTATTTAATTTCAATGTTTGTAAGGGGTAATTTTGTTTTCTTACTTGCGATGCATTTCCATTGTGATTAACCTATATGTTTATCACAGTATAGCACAATAGGAAAAAATATCTATAGATATCACTATACGGGGATTATTCAGAGGGTATAGTGTATCCTTTTTGATTAAGAAAGAATGGACTCCTAAGTATTATCAAATGTAACTTTATATTTAACAAATGAACGACAAAGACTTTCTCTCGACGAGATTTCTTCAGAGGCTTCATTCAGTCCTCGAACATTCATCAGTGCGGATATTACAATGGTAAATTAAAAAAAAATGGAAAGTGAACGGTGTTTTGTTACAATAAATCTAGTAGAGGAGGAGGAGGATTAAAATCCAGCAGAATCGATGCAGGATTATATTAAAAGAATTAACGATTCTCACAATTGTTATTTTCAAGAATTTGGAGCGATGCTTCATAATATGCACTTGAACTGTAAGTACTTATTTTTATTTCTTTTAAAGAAAAAAACCCACCCATCCATAGAAACTGTTAACGTCGTAATACATGAGATAATTATAATGTCAATAAATAGAATCATAAAAGAATTTTACGACACATATTTTTGAAAACAGTTAACAATCCCACTATTTGACCAACTGTTTTTTATTCAAAACGAAGAATAACGAAAAAAAAAAATTTTTTTCTTTTATTTTTTACCAGCCATTGATTTAGAGGAGAGGGAGGAAGAAAAGAAGATGGTGGAAGAAGAGGAGATAGTGGGAGAAGAGGAGAGGGAGGAAGAAGCGGATACGGTGGAAGAAGAGGAGAGGGAGGAAGAAGAAGAGGTTGTGATTTTTGTACGTATACTTGTTTTGTAAAATAGTTATTACAATATCAAAAAAAAAAATAACAAAATGATTTCAAATATGTCCCAGGTGAAAAATATGGCCACACAAACGGAGCCTATTGCCGCAAGAACAGAGGCTACGCAAATGGAGCCTGAGAGAGATCTCACACCACATTATTGGTGTACAAATTGTAAAAATTATGGTCAGCTGCACATCAATTGTTCACTTCCAGAATGGTGTACCATTTGCAAAACATATATACATCATGCGATAGAATGTAAGAAAAACTTCTGAAAAAAGCATTGTAAATAAAACCTTTTTAATACTTCAATAAATTCTAATTAAAAAAAATTATACTCCCTTTTTTTCTACCTTACGAAAAAAAAATAAGGGGGAACGAACACTGGATCGCTCTCTACGAGTGCTCTCTCTCTCTCTCTCTCTCTTTCTCTCTCTTTCTCTTTCTCTTTCTCTAAAGCGTCTACACTATTCCCCTTAAAAGAAGTTGTTCGCGCGGGCTTAACGTAAGAGGGGGGAGGTCACATGTGTACCCCCCACCAAAGGAGTTTAACGTCAGGGGGGATACAATCTCAACTACAAAAACAATGCGCACAACCGGAGTTCCGCCGAGGAGTGGGGGCAATGCCCCTACTTCCCCTCCCCCCGCGGAACCCTGACCCCCTCGCCATCCGGTCTCAGCCGAGGAGTGGGGCAATTCCCCTACTTCCCTTCCCCCCGCGGAACCCTGACCCCCTCGCCACCCGGTCCCAGAATCCCCTTAGCCACACTACTATGTTTCTCATCTTCAACGGAACAATTTTTTTTGTTCAACACGATTTTCAACGGAAACATTCGTAAGTTTCATTTGTCTTTACATTCATCGAAATTTGAATCTGTTCGCATATTTCGTGCTAAAGAGTTCATTGCAGGCCAAATTCTTTCTATATTTATGATAAAGAAATTTCCATTTTTTGGAATTTGAGCCTAACTACTTTTGTTCGTTATTCTATCTGCGGTCTTATTTCTATTCCGATCTACGATAATCTATGGCAATACTATGAAAATTTCCAAACGGAAAGCAGCAACAACATCTAAAAATAACGAGTCTGAATCAACCCAAGATGAAAATTCGGATGGTGATGAATATCTAGTATTACTTGATACAAATAACTCAGGTTCCGATGAAGATTTTGATTCAGATTATGAAAATTCTGAGTTGAACATTTAATTTCCAAATGTATCATACAAATCTGTTATTCAAAATTATACAGAAATTCAAAAAAAGTTAGAACCAAATCATGAATTTTCATGGAATGATGGAGAAAAAGATTGCTTTGGCGAATTGGACGACGAATTACTTTTAAGTACTGAAATACAAAGAAAAATATCCTCGATATCACCTGCACAGCTATTTGAGCTTTTTTCTCTTTAGAAATAATCAATTATATCGTTGAAGCTTGTAAAGAAAACGAATTCAATTTATCTGTAGAAGAACTCGAAACTTTCGTAGTGATATTGTTACTGTCATCATTCAACATTTGAAATAATCAGAGAGAGTATGGGGAAAAAGATCCTCTCGTCATGTACTCTGCAGTTTCTACAGTGATGACTCGCGATAGGTTTATTGAGATAAAATTGGAAATAAAATATTCTTAATATCTTGATAAAAGATGATGACAAAGCCTGTAAAGTTCGCAAAATTGTGAATTTATTAAAAAAAAAAAAATTTTTAGCAATTTGGTTTTTTCTTAACCGCTTTTTCCGTGGATGAGATGAGGAACAGATATTTTGGGCGTACATGCTTAAGGGGGTTGTCGTGGTACTGCCGCATAAAAAATTATGCCGCCAGCGGTAATCGTATTCTTATGCTCCTACTTCTTTCTTCGAAACAAAATTTTTGGTAGGGATTGTACACGCACACACAGATCCGCCTTGTCTGTGCAAACGTACACTAATTTATATAGGAGAGTACAGCGGTTTGGCAACGTTGCATTTTTACCTAGCCTTACGAACAGGCTGTTAGTAGTTAGTAATATCCAAACCAAATTTACCATTTATTATTATTAATTTATTGTTATCCTTTATCCATTTTCAATTTTAGAAAATTATAAGATTTTATTCATTCTTTTTCTTAAGTTATTATGTATTATACTCTTAATGTACATTCAAAATGTATGATATTCGCGCTGATATTTCGAACGTACGGCGTTGCCAAGTCACCGTTCTGACTTCCCACCTATGTCTTACGCACGATGATAATTTTACCAAAGGGCACTCTTTCGAAGGACATATCTCGCAAACTATGAAGGCACATGTTTCCATTTTGAAACATGTTATTCTACTCAACTTTCTCAACATAATGTCGATTTTTGAAACAAATGATAAGAAAACTTTTGCTATTATTAATGAAACTCTAACTTTCACAACGGTTTGTCCATAAGATGCAATGTATAAGCGTATAACTTTATGAATTTTTTTCTCAAAAACTATGAAGCCTACCTTCTTGAAATTTTAATATGGGGTAGATATTAATGAAATAAACCAATATTAATTTTTTCAAATAATTCTTAAGAAAACGATATATTGCGACAACCCCCTTAAAGCAGTATTTACCTTGCAAACCCGATAGATATAGCATAAAGGCCTAGGAATTGTGTGGAGCGAACTGATATATTTTCAGCTTAGATATTTATTGTGTTAAAAATGATACAAGTGTTGGAATAAATTTATCCTCGTGTCCACTTGGCTCTCGGGTAGTTTTACAAATGTTCTATCAACTTCTAATGGCCCTTTCAAAATATAAATTATCTGATTCTCATCTTTATTTTGATAACTGTTTTACTAGTCCAAAGTTAGTTATTCATTTGAACGAATGCGGTATATGAACGTCAGGTATTGTTCGTAAAGACCGAATGAAGGAAAAGCATGTTTTTGAAAAATATGCTTCGCGAGAATGTTTCAAAACCATGGCAAGAATAGTAATATGAATTATATTAGTATCATTGACTCAAAACCGGTTTCTATTTTATCAACAGCGTTGCTTGTGTTAGTCTTATCCAGCCTATGAAAGGATACTCACGAAATCATTGTCATAGAATAGAAATAGGATTTCCTTTTGCCTTCGCCTTATACAATAAGTATATGAGAGGAGTCGACTTGCACGATTTTAGATGCAAAAAGCGCTTCACTTAGTACAACTTCCAAAAAGTGGCCATTTAAAATGTTTTTGCGATTAATCGAGGCATCTGTAACAAAGTCTGTTACAATCTGGATGATCTGTAACAAAGATAAAAAAACTCTCATGAAAACCAAAAGGTTTTTATAAGGAAGTGAATAGAAATTTTTATCGCATTTGAAACTGAGTGATTTCAAATCGCTTAAGCATGAATCACGATTCAGATCAGTATGTAGCTATAAACGATGTTGTCAAAGGACCAGCAGGTTTTGTGTCAGTTGCGATAGATACTATGGGAACAGGCCAAGAGGTGTCACCTTAACGGTGAAGAGAATAAATAGGTGGATGAGAGCAAGGAGCGCGGAACGGATGGAACGGAGGAACAAGGGAAACAGCGGGCGAATGAGGGGAACATTATGGACCAGTTGTGTTAAGTTGTGTTGAGTGTTAGGATCACGATATGTACAAGTTGATTAATAAAGTAATTAAAGTAATACAAAGAACCTGAAGTAAATTTATTAATACGGTGTGCGGGTACCACAGATACTATTGCCTACATTGTTTTTTGAAGCTGCATTCTGGAGGAGTAAAAACTTAATAAAATATGATTAAAAAATAGAAATGGTAAAAAGTGCGAAAAGTTCATGAAAAAAATATATATAAATTTACTATAATCTATAAAAAAAAAGCGAAAGAACCTATCTAAATTCGTCGATCTCCACGATGGTGATAGCTGGCAACGTGGATAGTATTTACAGCAAACAGACGATAGATGCGTTTTATTTTAAGAAAAAATGGACAAGAATAAAATGTTCTCAAAATTAGCTGAAAAATATATAAGGATGTTTTTAAAGGGATTTGAGCAATTGTTCGGTTTTGTAAAAATTGTGTCATTAGCGAAACAAAAAATTAATCGAATCCCGTTGAAAAAATTCAGACATATTTTTTATAAGATTTTAAGATCTTTTTCCTCTTATCACTCTGCTGACAAGTTCCTCATTTATGATGAAGCAATTCATAAAAGTATTGGCAAAATTTTTACTGTTTGGGAGGTTTTTTTGAAATTACCGAAGCGAAAAATTAATTGTTGAATAATGCATTCTTTAACTTTAGACATTTATTCCACCGGTTAAAAAGGTTCCAAGTCGATTGCTAAAGGGAAAGTCTTTAAAAATTCAACTTAAAAAAAAGAGTGGAAAAATCATATTTTTTGTGTTTAAACGACGATTATTCATAGTTAACAATATTTTTTGCAATTTCGATAGTAACATCGAAAAGGGCAGGTTACAATCTTTAAAAACATGAACTTCTCAATTTATACTAACGCTTGCAGCATTAGTTATGAGCGGTGCAAGACCGGTGCATGCGGTGAGTGACATTCTCGGACGAAACGGGTTAGCTTTTATACCGATACTCAGTACATTTCAAAAGCATGACTCTGAAGACTTCATAAAAACGCTTAGAATTTTGTTGTTGTTTGATATTTTGTGAATATATTCTCTAATGTTAAACAAAATTCTTAAACAATAACATAAATATTCTAAAAAAGTAGTTTTACACGGGTTTCCTTTTTAAGATGTATAGTATAGTATACGGGGTGTAACAAAACGCCACCTTTTCTCGTAATTGGAGGTTCGGGGTGATAATCCGTGTGCACTTGTAAAATTTTGTTCAAATCATTCAAGGGTTTCAAAAGTAATTTCTATTTAAATAGCACCCTTTTTCTGTCCTTTTCGAACGACTTTAACTGCATAATGGAAAGTGGAGAAAGTGAAAAACAATTGATGAGCACCCCACTAGAATGTAAAAATTATCGATCGCACACCATAATATATCTGCTATTTATTTCTTTAATCTAGCTATTAGATTAAAGAAAGAAATAGCAAAATTCTTTTCATTACAATTCCAGTTCAATTCAGTACAAGCATCATTGACTGAATTGATGGAAAGAGCGAGTTGACGCAATGCAAAGGAAAGCATCAAAAGCTAATACGTCGCGCGCGCGAGCGCAATGATAATATAATAGACAATGCATGAGGGCATTCTCCTTCTACTAACGAAGCTAAAGAGAATGATTCAAAATCAATAGATTGATGATAGAGAAAACTAAATTCACACATTCAATGTTCTTTTAGTTCTTTTAAATCGAAGTTTTCGAAAAAGCTTCAAACAGCTTCAAACTGATTCCTCGATGATTTCCAGAAAGCACACTATCACTGATTTTGCATTTAAACACTCGTGAATTTAAACAAATTAGGTATTAACCTACGTTTCTTCAAAACACCAGTTAATTTAACAAATTGAATTGTTTGAACTAGGCTGAAGAGAGAGACACAGAGAGAAAGAATAATCAATCATTCGTTTCGATCACTCTTAATCAGCCTACTTCAAACAGTTCAAACTGTCAAATTAACTGGTGTTTTGAAGAAAGGTAGGTTAATACCTAATTTGTTTAAATTCACGAGTGTTTAAATGCAAAATCAGTGATAGTGTGCTTTCTGGAAATCATCGAGGAGCCAGTTTGAAGCTTTCTTAAAAACTTCAATTTTAAGCAACTTGGAGAACATTAAATGGGTGAGTTTAATTTTTTCTATCATTAATGAATTGAATTTAAATTATTCTCTTTACCTTCGATTGTAGAAAAAAATGCCCTCATGTGTTCCCTATTAAATTATCAGTGCGTTCGCGCGACATTTTAGCATATAATACTTTCCTTTTCATTGCGTCTTCTCACCCTATTCATCAATTCAGTCAATGATACTTTTACTGAATTGAATTGGAATTGTAATGAAAAGGATTTTGCTATTTTGAAATTAATCTAATAGCCAGATTATAGAAATAAATAGCAAATGTATTATCGTGTGCGATCGATAATTTTTACATTCTAGCAGGGTGTTCATCAATTGTTTTTTCACTTTCTCCACTTTCCATTGTGCAGTTAAAGTCGTTTGAAAAGGACCAAAAAGAATGATTTTTAAATGGAAATAACTTTTAAAACCCATGAACAATTCGAACAAATTTGTACACTTGCATTCAAGTTGTCACCTGGAACCTCCATTTACGAGAAAAGACGGTCGTTTCGTTATACCCTGTTTTCTATTTAATGCCATTAAAGTTCAATTTTCATCAGGGCTAATGCGGGTTTCTTTAAGTTTTTTATTTGTATCTGGTTTATAATATTTAATGCATATGTTTTATTAAATTATAGGGTCACGTTAAAAGATATGAAATCTTTTTTACCCAGAATAAATTATAAACTTCCTATGAATAAACTGAGAGAGCTTTTCCAAGAAGTGGATACCCGTAATAGAGGTGAAATTGGTTTCGATGATTTTATTGGTTTATATCAGAAGCTTATGTTTGATCAAAGTGTAAGAAATATATTGAGTTTATAACTAGTAATAACTAAGTATTTGACAATCTTTGAAAAAAAAATTGTAATTTAATATTTTGATATATTTGTTACAGAACATCACTGAATGGAATAAACTGTTAAATTCTCCGAAATTAATTCCTACTGTAACTCTTCAGGAATTTCAAAATTTTTTAATAACTGAACAATGCGACAATATGGGACATGATGAACTTGAGACTTCTCGATTTATAAGAAACTATCTTCAGGATATTCAAAGGGATGTACAAGAGCCTTATTTTACAATGTCTGAATTTATCGATTATTTATTCTCCAAACAAAATGAGATTTGGAATCAAAAGTTTAATCAAATAACTCACGATATGACACAGCCATTATCACATTATTATATAGCTTCCTCACATAATACGTTAGTAATTACATGTTTATATTAACTCGTTAATTAATTTGAATAAGACAAGAAAATGGTGAAATATCAGGTTTGAAACATCATTCAAGTAATGCAATAAATTGATTTATGATATATTTAATTAATTTCAGATATTTAATGGGAGATCAAATAAGCAGTGAAAGTAGCTGTCAAGCATATGTACGTGCATTAAGAGCCGGGTGTAGGTGTATAGAATTGGACTGTTGGGATGGACCAGATGGAATGCCTTTTATTTTTCATGGACATACGTTAACTACTAAAATAAAGTTCATAGATGTCATTAAGACAATTAAAGAGCATGCTTTCATTACTTCTGAGTAATTGTTCTCGCTTATAAATAATGATAAGTTAAAAAATATTAAAATCAACATAATTTAATTTGTTTTGTATGTTTTAGATACCCTGTGATTTTATCAATTGAGGATAATTGTACTTTGCCTCAACAACGTAAAATGGCTACTGCTTTGCAAGAAGTTTTTGGAGATATTTTACTGACCCAGCCTATTGACAAGAATGAAGTTTGTTTACCGTCGCCCTATTCATTACGCAAAAAATTCATATTAAAACATAAAAAGCTTCCAGAAGGGGTAGACGAAACCTCATTTGTCATTCATAATGACGACAGTAAACAAGAAATGGATTTAAGGAATACAGTAAAGAACGGTATTCTTTATCTCGAAGATCCTGTTGACAAAGAGTGGAATCCACATTTCTTTGTATTAACACAACAAAAGCTATTTTATACAGATACTTTTTCAAGATCTCAGGAAACAGAGCAAGAAGATGATGAAGATGAAGGTCAAATTAAGAAACCGGGTGATGTATGTAAATTTTAAGTAACAGTTATTCTATTTATATTCACATTATCGTTAGGTCTCGATATAAACGTTTATATATATATCTTTATTTCTGCAAAAAGGATGTACCAAATGAAGAGTTACACTTTGGCGAAAAATGGTTTCATGGAAAGTTAGCTAGAGGTAGAGAAGAAGCTGAGGAATTACTTCGACAATATTCTCATCTTGGTGACGGCACATTTTTAGTCAGACAGTGCGTGACGTTTGTAGGGGATTATTGTCTTTCATTTTGGCGAAAAGGCAAAGTAAATCACTGTCGTATAAAGCTTAAACAAGAAATGGGACAAACTCTGTATCACCTTATTGATACAAATTGCTTCGATAGCTTATATAGCTTAATTACGCATTATCGGAATCACCCCCTTAGAAGTCAAGTAAATATAAAATTCTGTCATTTCTCTATGTAAATAAAATACTGGAATGAAAATTTAATTTTACATTATTCTTATACGTTATCATTAATTTTAGGAGTTTTTAATCACTCTTCGAGAACCAGTGCCTCAACCCAATAAACATGAAAGCAAAGAATGGTGGCATGCTGAATGCACACGTGCTTTGGCTGAAGAAATGATAAAGCGAATTCCTTCTGACGGAGCATTTTTGGTACGGCCTAGTGAAAAAGAAATCAATACTTATGCGATATCATTTCGGTAATTACTATTTGTATTATTTATGTTAAATTAAAATACATTTATATTATTTATAAGCTTTTTTAAAAATATTCTCCAGGGCAGACAAAAATATAAAACATTGTAGGATTAAGCTCGAAGGGCGTCTATATACTATAGGTCAAGCTCAATTTGAAAGTTTAGTAGAACTTGTTTCTTATTACGAGCGACATCCATTATATAAGAAAATTAAATTAAGTCATGCAGTCAACCAAGAAATAATTAGACGAATGGGATTGGTATGTGAATGCTGAACTTATTATTCTTATATTTAAAAAAGAAAACTTATTAAGTATGGTAATTTTTACAGGATATAGAAGACAACTCTATTTATGGTATTCCGGGCTACGTTGATCCAACAAGCTTCGTATCAAAAGTGAGCATAATTTCTTGCTATTATAATTAATAATTGTATATGTTATTACACATGAGAGTGCATGAATACCAGAGGATTTTTTTTATATTTCTAATTTGTGCTTTTTCAGAAAATATATTATTAACCTTTAGAAGGCCGGAAATTGAGGCGATTTATGACCCTTAGAAAATTGGTTGAAAAATACTTAATACCATAGATTAATTACATAGAAAGGCCGATTAAAAGTTGAGACAATATATTCGTTTTCCGACCCTCTATAAATTAAACATAAAATTCGAAACATAAAAATACAATATATTTTTTTTCAAACCGTCGAGAGAAGACAGATAACGAGAGGAAGAAATCGTTTTTCTGGCGGTTGCTAGGAAAATCGAGTGCTAGCCCAATAATCAAAGATAACGAGATTAGATTTTTAACATAAAATCATCGTTTTCGTTTTCGTTAAAGTTGTAATAGATTTGAATCGGGTAGGTAAATATAAAAAAATAGGTTGACAAGTATAATGTGACATTAGTAATTTATTATATGATTCTAATGAATACTTAGACGCTTAAAATTCTGTAAGGAGCTCTTCTGAACTAACTGAAAAACAGTTTATGTATAAAAACGAATCTCCCAGGTAGTAATCCACTTGATAGTAAAAGTTTTGGGAGGTGTACTTTGCCCGACTTTCTCAAGCTTGTCAAGATAAAATTGTTTGAAAACGAGTTGGCATTACCTTTGAACGCCATATTTTTAAACGTATACAATACACCTTCCCCTTAGAGTGTGAATGTTGCAAAAAACTAACGAAACATAGCTGCCAAATTGGTGATCTCCAAAATTATTTGTTTACAGTAAAGAACATTTTCTATTGCACATAAGCTGTTAAGCATTTAGGCATTTTGAAACATCATTAAGTGTAGTCAGAATAAATAATGCTTAAATTATGTGAACTCATGCTTATATTATTGATACCCGGCTCAATGACCTATCAAATTTTTTAAAAGGAATATACTTTCTATATAGATATCTTGTATGAATACGACTGCTGTGGAGAGATATTCGCGCACGCGTACAGTCACTGGCACTAATGGTGTGTAAGATTCGATTGATGCGTTTAGGAACCATACCTCCACCATACATTTTTCCCCGCGTGAAGCAGTCCTTACGTTTAGTGACTGGAAAGAGGAGGAGAGGGGCATATTACGTGGTATGATAGGCTATCCTTTTTTTAAATGCCTTAAAGTGAAAGAGAAAATCTTATATCATTGTGACGAGGCATTGTATTCGTCACAGAAAAATTCGAATATTGTTTGTTACACACTAGTCACCGTAAAGGGGAGGGTGAAGCGCCACCTGCCTGTACTCGCGATAATTGCTCGTATTACGCTAAATCGCGGGTCGATAGCCGATCTATTCGCACATGCGCCGATCTGATCAGCTTGCGTGCTGTGGTCGCCTGAGACACACCAAATTTGGGTTTCGTCTGGTTAAGACGTGTGTGCAGTCTTTATTTTGTTTTTCCTAATATGTAAATTTGTTTCCCGTTGCATATACGGTAAGGGCATATATATTTCCCTGTAGTTATTTTCCTGGGTATAGTAGTGCGTAGTTAGTGCCTAAGTGTCAAGCAGAAATTAGGAGCATAGCACGAGATGTAGCAGTCGACCTGGTGGTAGAGGACACGCACTGAGACATGCAGCATTCTAGACTCTTTTCTATGGCCTAAGTAGCATTAGTTCCCAGGTAAACCTGATTTCTCTGTAGGAGGAATTAGGACTTCTTTTTGATTGTCTTTTTGTTTATTCTTTTTTGTTCCTCGACCTCCGTCCGGCATCAAGTAGTCGGCTTACGTTCGATTAAATGTTAATTCCTCAACTCGCGGAGGACTACTTAAGTCGGACGTTTATTCTTTGTTCGGTTACATTTTCGTGAACGGTTCTAAGAGCAATAGGTTAATGTTTAACGAGTCGCGAATCGCGTAGGGATCTCCTGCATTCTAGGAATACCTTGTAGGACGGGGTGTAGTCCCTCGTCGGAGAAAGGCGATCCAGAGCCTTCTCGAAGTTTTCCCGACGCGAGCCCGTTCGAATCTCCTTGCCCTAGCCGTCAAGGTTGCCAAGTGTAGTACTTTCGGTACTACCGTAGTACCCAAAAGCGACATATCCTATAGCGTAGTACTATTTTGGGTACTACGCTATAGTCGCTGCTGATACTACTGGTCGGCGGAAATACGTCAGAGGGTAGAGACTGTAGAGGGACCGCAATATAGATATTTCTAATTACTAATTTCAAAATACATAATGCATGGTCCGTGAGCCAAGACAAATGTTAGTATTATTGTATCGTACATACAATATACATACCGCAAGTTATAAAGTAATATAAAGAAATAAAGTGACAGTTTTAATCTTACTGACAGCTGATATACTGATGGTATAAGTGAATAAATAAAGTGACGAAATTTGTAAAATGTACAAAAAAATAATTTTTAAAAGTATATAAAGGACTGAACATTTTAGATAAGTATAACAATAAAGTTTATAATATAAAATGTAAGATATAAATATTTTGTGGTACTTTGTGGGATTTTATTTCAGATTAAATTATAGTAATGTGTTTACTATGTCACTGTGCTGAGGATGGAGCTGTGCGGATTTTCAAAATTAAAATAAAGGAATAGACTAAACATAATGTGGTTATTGTGTCATCGTTGAGATTCAAACTATGTTAATTGAGACGGATAATAAAATAAATGAGTGAAAAAACTGGGTAAATACAATAATAAATAAAGAAGCTAACAAATTAGATATATAATATAAATGTAAGATATTTTATAGTACTTTCTGGGATTTTATTTCAGATTAAATTATAGTAATGTGTTTACTATGTCACTACTGAGGATGGAGCTATGTGGATTGAACATTAAAATGAAAGGAATAGATTCACCATATTATGGTTACTGTGTCATCGCTGAGGATCAAACTGTGTTAATTGAGATGAATATTAAAATAAACAAGTCAACACATTGGGTAAATACGATACAAATAAAGAAGCTGACAGATTACATTTGTAATTTCAAATGTAAGATTTTATATAGTACTTTTTGGGATTTTGTTTCAGATTAAATTATTGTAAAGTGTTTACTATGTCAATGCTGAGAATGGAGCTATGTGGATTGAACATTAAAACAAAAAGAATAGATTCACCATACTGTTATTTCTGTGTCATCGCTGATGAGGATCAAACTGTGTTAATTGAGACAGATATTAAAATAAATGAGTCAGCAATTTAGGTAAATGCAATAATAAATAAAGAAAATGACAGAATAGATATATAATATAAAATGTAAGATGTTTTATAGTACTTTGTGGGATTTTGTTTCAGATTAAATTATAGTAATGTACGTGTGTTTACTGTATCACTGCTGAGGATGAAGCTATGTGGATCGAACATTAAAAAAAAAGAATAGATTCACCATAATGTGGTTACTGTGTCATCGCTGAGGATCAAACTGTGATAATTGAGATGAATATTAAAATAAAGAAGCTGACAGATTAGATATATAATATAACATGTTAGATATTTTACAGTACTTTGTGGGATTTTATTTAAAGTTAATATATGTAAAATAAAATTTTTGTTTTCTTTTTACAATTGTATCTATATTAATTACTATATGTTGCAATCTCTTAAAATTAAGCCTCTGCTTTTATTATCAAACTAATAGTTCCACACGGCAGTGATGCCAGAATCAAGCTTTTAGCAACAAAAATGAAGATAAGCGCTAGCCAGCAGCAGTATAGAAAATTTAAAGGGAAGCGGTACAAACACAACTATGCCTGGAGAGCATAGGTGTGATTTGGACTTCAGGCAACATTGGCGTCAGAAGAAGAGCGACTACCGGTAACCGTGACATTTTTACGTGTCATCCGAGTGAAGTGGTGCTGCGTTTACCTAAAAACTCAAAGCAAATAAAAATGCTTTTCCTAAATTGATTTTTAATATCGATAAAATGGTCAAATGTAGCCATTAATTAATTAGATTTGGTAATAAATACAGAAAATGCGTTTTATTATAACAAATGAGTTGAGGTAAAATAAACTCAATGTTTTTATATTAATCTGTTAACAAATGCATTTTTTTATTTATTATTGAGTCCAATAAATTAATGGTTATTAAAAAAAAAATTACTTGTATTGAAAAAAAAATGAAAAAATTTTAAACTTCACCAAGACTCGAACACGAGCCCACCGAATGACAAACGGCAACCTTACCGCCTGCGCTACAGCGCTCACCTGATGTACCAAGAGCAAAACAGCCTTTTAAAGACTGACTACAATTCTTTCACTAACTCGTCATAAACGATCAAAAATTAGCTGCAATAATAAATACATTTATCTCCACAGCATTATTGCACTAAATTTATTATGTTTTTAATTTGAAGCATACATTTTACATGAAGATACGATACTTTAAGGGTGTTCATGCAATACTCTAAATACAAAACTATTCATATGCTGGTTTATCATAGTTATTCGACTACATATAACAAATATTATAATATTAATTAATTTATGATAGTTGAGCATATGAATAGTTTTGTATATAGAGTACTGAATGGTTACCCTTAAATTATCATATCTTCATGCAAAATGTATGCTTCAAATTAAAAACAATAAATTTAGTACAATAATGCTATGTAGATAAATGTATTTATTATTACAGCTAATTCTTGATCGTTTATGACGAGTTAGTGAAAGAATTGTAGTCAGTCTTTAAAAGGCTGTTTTGCTCTTGGTACATCAGGTGAGCGCTGTAGCGCAGGCGGTAAGGTTGCCGTTTGTCATGCGGTGGGCTCGTGTTCGAGTCTTGGTGAAGTTTAAAATTTTTTCATTTTTTTTTCATTACAAGGAATTTTTTTTTTAATAACCATTAATTTATTGGACTCAATAATAAATAAAAAAATGCATTTGTTAACAGATTAATATAAAAACATTGAGTTTATTTTACCTCAACTCATTTGTTATAATAAAACGCATTTTTTGTATTTATTACCAAATCTAATTAATTAATGGCTACATTTGACCATTTTATCAAAATTAAAAATCAATTTAGGAAAAGCATTTTTATTTTATTTATTCACTTATACCATAAGTACATCAGCTGTCAGATAGATCAAAGCTGTCACTACTCCTTATTTCTTTATTACACTTTATTTTTCCGTATACTAACATTTGTCTTCGTTCACGCCGTTCACGGTGACAGGCTGTGAATATACTATATATAATTTTTGATATATTACGTTCTGCATTTAAGATGGCTACTGATGTATTTCCGCTGGCAGTATACTTTGTGCAGTCTGCATTCCTTATATCAAAATTCACTTACTATAGAGCGTAGTACTATTCAAGATGGCGGACTTGGCAACCTTGCTAGCCGTTTCCCCGTTATTTTAAGTAAAATTTACAAAGCGTCTTGGTCCACGCATGAGACGAGTCTCCAGCCGGCCAACCGCGGAGGTACATTTAGAGAATTTCCAGCGAATTTGCGTCCAATACCATATCATCGGAAAATTATAATCGACTAAATTAAGTTAAATGGGAACATAAAACTCATGTATGATTTCATATTGTTTGCGGAAATAAAATTGTGATTTTTATATATTAAAAATTGTAACGAGACTTTATTTAATATTCCCTGACAAACACACCTCCGTGTGTCTTGTCGTCCGTTTCTGGTCCCTGCCCTCCCCTGGCAAACCAAGGCCGAACAGCGCTTAATAAATACTCTTTTTAGGAAATCTCCTGGAGTGAAAACACTGTTCGAGGCCGAGCCGCGAAACGTGACGTTACAACCATTGAAAGCGATTTCATCCAGGCCTTCGTCGCTTATTTTCCTATCTCGGACGTCGCCATTGTTCTTCCCTCTCTAACGTATGGAATTCAATTTGCGTCTTTGTCTCGAATAATTACGCCCCTGCTTTATTTTGTGGTAAGTCTATACCACTGAACTTATCTGTGAGAATGTGCGAAAATTGCTGTACTGTCAGGCTGATAGTACGGTTTTGTATTCAAACCAGTGTTAATATAAATTGTTAAGTGATTGTTATGTGTTAGAATATATTGATTAGTTTTACTGAAGTTATACAATTTTTAATTACTTTTCTGGATAATCAAAGGAAACCGGTATAATAAATTTTTTACATTTCTAAAAGCTTGTATTCTATGAAGGATAATTGTAATATAATATTATATTACATTAATATTACATTACATTTATCCTTCATAGAATACAAGCTTTTAAAAATGTAAAAAATTTATTATACCGGTTTCCTTTGATTATCCAGAAAAGTAATTAAAACTTGTATAACTTCAGTAAAACTAATCAATATATTCAAACACATAACAATCACTTAACAATTTATATTAACACTGGTTTGAATAAAAAACCGTACTATCAGCCTGATAGTACTGCACTTTTCGCACACTCTCACAGATAAGTTCAGTGGTATAGACTTACCACAAAATCAAGTAGTGGTATAATTATTCGAGACGAAGACGCAAATAGAATTGCATGCGTTAGAGAGGGAAGAACAATGGCGACGTCCGAGATAGGAAAATAAGCGACGAAGGCCTGGATGAAACCTTTGTCAACGGTATAAGACTCTCTCTTTCATTTTAAGGCATTTAAAACAAGGATAGCCTATCATACCACGTAATATGCCCCTCTCCTCCTCTTTCCAGTTACTAAACGTTAGGATTGCTTCAGTCGGGGAAATATGTATGGTTTAGGTATGGTTCCTAAATGCGTCAATATAATCTGACAAGCCATTAGTGGCGGTGACTGTACAGTCAGAACGAAAGAACTTCAGGAGAACGAGGAAATTTCATATTGCTTCGATTGAATTAATTAATTATTGTGTTTACATTATATTAAGACTCCGAACTTTCTACTGATCTTGACCATTATCCGAGAGCAATGTTGAAATATCTCCCACCACTATTGCACCTTGGTACGTTGCGCTGTTGATAATACAGACAGCATTATGATGATAGAATAAGAAATCGCCAAGAAGGTGGGGTTGCGATCAACTCTCGAACTAGGCGAGTCTACACGAGCGAGATCGGGTTTGATCCGAACCGTCACGAAGGTGACGAGATTCATTCGTTACGAAGACTGCTTAGAGGTCACACGAAAAATTGGCTATCTGTTCAATACTATACGACGGCAAGGTTTTACCCAATACCGTCGTTTCAAAAGGTGAGACGTATTTAAAAGTTAATTCATTATAATAGATAAACGTGTATTTTACAGAATAAGTATAAACCTGCAAAAAAGTTCATGTACCTAAAATTAAAAATAAAATACAGAAACAGATACAGTACACACCCGTGACGCATTTTAAAGCGACCGCCAGACAATTACCTGAAATTCAGGTACGGCTGCAAAAAGGGTTATAAGAGTGGTGCCACAGGAGATATTTGTGATGATTATATTAATTTGTTTTACATAATATTATTTTGTATTAAACATTCACAAGGTCTTCACATCATCTAAGAGGTATTATTGCCAATGTGTGTTTTTTTTAGATTAGTATTCCTAATAAGCTTATTACACTTAAAAAAAATATCTGCAATAGTACCTACTAGTGATATGGAAACTTATTGAGTGCTTCGAATAATTTGTTTGATGCTTATAAAAAATTATCATTACGTAAATCAAATTAATTTAATCATCACAAGTATTTCCTGAGGCACCATTCTTATGACCTTTTCGTTTAGCCGTACCTTGATTTCGGATATTTTTCTCGCTGTCGTTTTACAATGAGTTATGGGTGCAATAGTGTTAGGTGGTATTTTAGTATCACTTCGGAAACTGGCGTAAATATGCAGAAAACTCCAAGCCCTGATATAATGTACACAAAATAATTATTCAAAACATTCATAGCAATATGAAATTTCCTCTTTCCCTTGGAGTTCTTTCATTCTGATTATATGCGTGCACCAATATCTCCTCGCATCAATCATATTTATACACGTGATAGAAAGTGTATTCCCCTTAAAACATTTCATAAGATCTAGGGCCGGGTACTGATTTATTGTATACGTTTAAACATAAAACAAGCTTCGCTTGTAAAGAAGGCGGCAATTACATAAATCATCAGCGTAAACAACAAAGTAAAATAAAATATTCTAATTAAAATAATTAGTAAAATCCAAATGTTATGCAAGTATATATTTTTATCGTAGCAAAAGTTGGAATTTCGAAAAAAATAGTAACACAAAAAAGTTACTTTCCTGACTCGTAATGTTCACACGTAATTAACTGTCTTAAGGTGCCATTACACGGCGTGTGGCGTTACGCGCCACACGCTGTGAGAATGCTCTGGCGCGCTACTTCTCACGCCGCTCGTCTATTTTCAATCCCATTTTCGAGTCTTTGAAGAAAAATTTGAATGCGACTTCACGCGTCACATGCCGTGAAAATGGTCCGCCGTGACAGTCTACACACCGCGTGTTGTTCCCATCGACAGGCGTTAAAGTTAGTCTACTTCAAAGGAAAGGAGGCCAACGTGTGGGAATAAATCTACTTATCAAGCTGAAGCTAGCAGACCAAACGGCGACAGAATGAGAACCACTACCATCTCAAAATGTTCATTAATTTTAGGAAATTGATATATTTTCAAACGGAAAACGCTGCGCTTCCATTGAATAAGTATTGTTGCAATTAAGAATCCCACAAAAAACAAGCTTCGCTTGTATAAAAAGGACGGCAAGTACATAAGTCGTATCTAACATAATATAGTAATATAAAATATTTTATTTAAAAAAAATAGTGAAATCCAAATGCTAGGTAAGTATAAATTATTGTATCCATGATGAAAGTTAAAATTTGGAAAAAGGAAAATAGTAACACAAAAATTACTTACCGAGCCCGTAATATTCATGTGTAAGTCGCTATGTTGCAATATAAGCGTTGCTTCTCATAAGTTAAAAATGTGGCTATTTAATACGATTGCATACAACGGACCACCGGCAAGTAATTTTTGTGTTACTATTTTCCTTTTTCCAAATTTTATATTTCAATCATGGTAACAATAATTTATACTTGCCTAGCATTTGGATTTCACTATTTTTTTTAATTAAAATATTTTATATTACTATATTATGTTAGATACGACTTATGCACTTGCCATCCTTTTTTTACAAGCGAAGCTTGTTTTTTGTGGGATCTTATAATGTAGTTGTGGTTCGCTCGCAGATTCACGTCAAACTCAAGAATTTTTTGTATAATAAAGATTTATTATGAAGTACTACAATTTCTCCTTTTTATAGAATTCTTATCCAAGTGTTATGAGCAAGTTAGTAATGCACTTAAAAGGCAGAGGATTGCCTAAAAAAGTCTAAGAGGTAGGAGGACTGAAGGTCCTAAAAGATTCGACTGGTTCCTCTTAACAGTAGACTGGAACTGATTTTTGGGGCTGCATATTTGGGGCTCTTACCCTCAAAGTGCAGCGTCAAACATTACCTTATATGGTAACATTTGTGGGTCCCGATGGTCAAATGCGTCATTGTTCTAGAACGTTCGACTGTCGTCGAAGTGCATTGGCCACGTGTCGGAACTTAACCTTGGCGACAATGTGAAAGAATTGCGTCAAGCGGTTCGTGTTACACTTTAGGAATTTATCGCTTTAGGAGTATTTCTCCTTTAAAATAGGGCTAGTGATATTTTAACATATTTATAATGGGTTTTGATTTACTGACTATGTTTTTAAATGATAATGTTATTAATAATATTAACAATGTAATGTTTATGGTTTGTAAGGGTTATGTATGTTTATTCTGTGTACGTAACACCCCTCCCCCCCTCCCTGGAAGAGAAGGGTGGGTGATCAATAATCGGCGTATTGAAAATTTACCGCTTGCTCAGGTGTGACAATAATCATGTCCGTTGGGGCAGCGTCGTCTGTTGCTGGGGCGGCAACGTCGTCCGTTACGATGGCATTGGATGGCAATGCCGGCATTGACCTGAGTTTTGGGTTATGTTTTGGTTTTCTGTGAAGAAATCGCCATATTATATAGATGGTTAATCCTATGATGATTAACGTTGTAGTAGAATATGAGATGGCCATAAGCTAATAGATGTGGTTTTGTCCTAGGTCTTCGTTTCCTACATCCTTTTTCAGCTGTTTTAGCTGGACACTGAACATGTTGAGGTCGTTAACCTTGTTTAGGATGATATGCAGCATGGAAATTTTGGTTGTATTGATTGCTGCTACGTAGTTTTCAGGATCTATGGCTCTCAAAGAGAAGTTATAGTGAGGGATATAGTTTTTATTTTTGCTGGGCTTGGAGGTTTGTACGATTTTCAAACAATATCAGTAGCTGTGTGTGGCGTGGTATTATAGGTGAACATGGCGTAGGGTAACCATTCGTCCCAATTGTCTAACGGCCGTATTCATAGTCGGTCCTTAAGGAGCTCCTTACATTAAGGACTCCTTATCTAGGGAATTTTAACTGTAGCAAAATGGAGTTTGTCCTTAGCTGTCAAATGGCGCGGTTAACCTTAATTTTTAATTGTAAACAAGAATAATATTTTCGGAAAACGATTGCGGAAAAGAAGAAAGGGTTTTAGTAAATAACAGAGAAGAAAAAACATATCAGATGAGTATTAATTAATAACAAAACATGAAAATTATTGTAAATTTTTAAGGAAATATACTTTTTGATTATTTTATTTTTGTTACAGGTGAAATCCTGTTTCTGATGTGTTTCAATGAAGGAAAAAAGTACTTATAGATCAATAAATGAAAAAGCATTAAATTATAAAGCATTTCTGTGTAGCCCAGTCATTTCAATAATTTAGACATAATGTTATAACAGTGAATGTGTAAGCGATTGGTGTATATACATTCAAGTTTTATTGTAAATTAGTAATGATGTACGATAATGTTTTGATTGCTACTTTTATAAATTAAAACTAGTTCAATTAACCTATTATTTATATTTCTTTCCTTAATCCAAATTCTATATACACATAGTACGTAATTACATATTCTCATATTAGTTATATATTCTTTAATTTACTAATAAAATTACCATAATTTTATATTTGTAGAGCATAACTATTTGTTGCAATGATTTTTATTATTCGATCAATGTAAGACAAATTGCAAAGGGTTTCTGCAAATGTCTTATTGATCCACCACATCTTTCCACATCTTGTATGACATCTATTTTCCTTGTTAATCCCTTTTTCATGTTTTCAACATATACCAATATTTTTGTGCTATTTTTAAATACACTTGGATATGGCTATTCCATTAACTAACTGATTTTATAAATATTAAGATGATTGGTAAACCATTGTTCTGTTAAATTTGAAAAATGGACACTTGAATATTGTGCTTATTATGTTTGGCACCTCTTCCATAGGATATCTTCTCTTTACATTTGAGAGGATGTTGTTCTCCAATACATTTAAATGTACTGCTGAATGCTTTTTGTTTTTAGCTTCAAATAATTATCCAACTTCACATTTGGATATCCATCCTCATATATGATACATATTTTGTTACTCCTATTTGTTTGTGAAATTCATTTGTTCTAAAATCTTAATTTATTTTTTTACTAGATATATATTATATCATTTTCAAAGAATTGATATGTCTTTCTATCAATCCTAACAACATCATAATAGATGTAATGAAATAAGTATTCTATATTCAAAATGGATATCTATGCGTGTAGTGGGAGAACTATTTGATGCCAAAAACAAGATGAACTCAGCAGTATACAAATACGTTTTAAAGAACTTTATTTTCACAAGTATTATGAGAACATATCTCGCAGAAAAGATGACAAATTTTAATAGTATCATTCAAATGTCCATTTTACAAATTAAAGAAGATAATGGTTTAACAATCATTTCAACTATTACAAAAATAATTGCAGATCAGCAGTATTATCAGATCTGTGTGTATATATAAATGATTAGAAAATTAATGTTATATGTTATAGACTAGAAGAAAATAGTGCAACGGAGCCAAATAAATGTCACACAAGATGTGGAAGGATATGGTGGATCAATAAAACATTAGCAGAAACCCTATGCAACTTGTCTTACATTGGTCGAATAATAAAAATCATTGCAAGAGACAGTTATGCCCTACAAATATAAAATTGTAGTAATTTTGTTAGTAATTTAAAGAATATATGACTAATATGAGAATATGCAATTACGTACTATGTGTATATAGAATTTGGAATAAGGGAAGAAATATAAATAATAGGTTACTTGAACTAGTTTTAATTTATAAAAGTAGCAATCAAAACATTATCGTACATCATTACTAATTTACAATAAAACTTGGTTGTATATACACCAATCGCTTACACATTCACTGTTATAACATTATGTCACAATTATTGAAATGACTGGACTACTCAGAAATGCTTTATAATTTAATGCTTTTTCATTTATTGGTCTATAAGTACTTTTTTCCTTAATTGAAACTCATCAGGAACAGAATTTCACCTGTAACAAAAATAAAATAATCAAAAAGTATATTTCCTTAAAAATTTACAATAATTTTTATGTTTTGATATTAATTAATACTCATCTGATATATTTTTCTTTCTCTGTTATTTACTAAAATCCTTTCTTCTTTTCCGCAATCGTTTTCCGAAAATATTATTCTTGTTTACGATTCAAAAATAAAGGTTAACCGCACCATTTGACAGCTGTCAGTGGCTGTCAGCTATGACACACACTGTATAAAAGTAATATACTATAGCAAATTATGTCTATATACCAATGCAGCCAACCATACGGCATAAAAAGTTGTAAGTAAAGGAATCACATCCTCAAGGAAGCCTCAGACCTTCCTTAAAATAAGGAAGCAAAAAATCATATCTATATCTAATTAAAGTAGTATTGAGCCGCCTGTAGCATAAAACAATCAACCAATCACAATGAAAGAGTCATCGCTATTCCCATTGTGATTGGCTCATTCCTTGCCTAGTGAATAAGGCGTCCTTAATCTAAGGAGCTCCTTAAGGACCGACTATGAATACGGCCGTAAGTCTTCGTTGAAAAAGTTTTTTAGGTACGACTCCAATGTTCTGTGCGACTTTTCCAGCGCACTATTTGACTGTGGGTGGTATGCCGTAGTCTGTATTTTCTCAATTTTTAATAGCTTACAGACATCTTTAAAGAGGTTACTCAGAAAGTTAGTACCCTGGTTAGTTAAGACCTTTTGGGGTAGCCCGTATGAAAAAATGATCCTTTCAACGAATAGTCGCGCCACAGTAGAGGCTGACTGGTCTTGAATTGGTAAGGCTATGCTGTATCTTGTAAAAAGGTCTTGGAAGGTTAAGGCATACTTGTTTCCTTGTTTGGTCGCAAGGTATGGTCCTATTATATCTAGGGCGACTTTTCGAAAGGCTTTACTGGCGTGTCTGTTATCTGCATTGGTGCACGTCTCACGTTGCATGTTTTATTGCGTTGGCACTTGTCACATTTTTTTATGTATTCCTCTATGTTCTTTTTCATATTTGGCCAGACGTGTTTAATTTTAATTCTTTGCAGGGTTCTGTTTACGCCTTCGTGTCCTCCGAAAGGAGTATCGTGATACTCGTATAGGATTTGATTTATCATTGTGGGATTTTAGGTCGTTGATTTCTCATCAGCTGTTTCTTCTTCGGCGTCGGAGTTAGCTGAAGTTGCATCTTCATTTGAGTCGGTTGGCCTTGTGGCGGCTTGCCGTGCTTTTGAGGGTGTGATCATGTATATACGACTTAACGCATCTGCATTTGTATTCTGAGTAACGGGTTTGTATCTAATTTCGTAATCGTACTCGACTAGCTTTAATCTCCAATGCATTAATCTGGAGCCTGGGTTTTCTACATTGAAAAGCCAAGTGAGTGGTTGATGATCGGTAATGATGGTAAATCTAGTACCCTATAAGTAAGGTCGAAAATTTTGTACAACCCAAACTATTGCTGCTAATTTTTTTTCCGTGGTGCTGTAATTTACTTCGGCTTTGTTAAGCGTTCTGCTGGCGTAAGCAACGGGGAGGTCTTTGCCTACCTCGCCTTGCGATAACACGGCTCCTATTACTTTGCTGGAGGCGTCCGTGGTTAAAATGAAAGGAAGATGAAAGTCTGGATATTGTAAAAGTGGTGCAGTAGTTAATGTTTCCTTTAGGTTTTCGAATGATGATTGTTCTAAGCAGGTCCAGTTCAACTTCACTCCTTTCTTTAATAAGTTCGTCATAGGTTTTGGCAGGTCAGCAAAATGGTCAATGAACCTTCTGTAATAGCCTGCTAGGCCTAAAAAGGATTGCAAGTCCTTTACGCTCTTGGGTGCCGGGAAATTTTGTACAGCTTCTATTTTAGTTGGGTCTGGAGAAATGCTTTATCTGTAATTATATGACCCAGGTAGCAAGTTTCCTTGCGAAGGAAACGGCATTTTTCCGGTTGCAACTACAGAGTATTGTCACGCAGTCGGATGAACACCTGTTTCAACCTTTTATTGTGTTCTATTAGAGTAGGGGCGTGAATTACTATACCGTATAAGTAGACGAAACATTGGATTCCTTGGAGTCCGGATAATACGGTGTTCATTAAGCGTTGAAATGTAGCTGGCGCGTTTTTTAGTCCAAAGGGCATGCGGTTGTATTCGTAGTGCCCTAGGGATGTGGAGAAGGCTGTTTTTTCCTTGTCTTCTTCGGCCATGCCTATCTGGTGAAATCCAGAGGCTAGGTCAAGGGTGGTGAAATATTTCGAGTGGCCTAGTTGGTCCAATATTTCGGTGATGTTTGGCAGTGGATAGGCATCACCTATAGTAGCTTCGTTTAGCTTGCAAAAACCTACGATGATGCGCATTTTTATATTCTCTTGTGCATCGGGTTTCTTGGGTACCACGAGCAGTGGCGCGTTCCACTGGCTTCGGCTCGGCCGTACTACTCCGTCGGCTTCTAGCTGAGAAATTTGCTTATATATTTCTTGTTTATGTTTTTCAGGTAACCTATAGGGTTTCTTAAAGATGGGTTTGATATTTTCTACCAAATTAACGGTGTGTTTTACCGCTTCAGTAGTGAGGAGTTTGTCACCTTCTAAATGAAATATGTCAATGTATTCGTCACATATATTCGTTAGAGTACGCAATTCTTCCTGGTTTAAATGATATAGTGCTACTTGAGACTTTAGCCGGGCGAGTCGGTCGCAGGCGCAATTATTGACAGCGTATACGGTTATTGGAACAGAAGGGTCGTCGCCTTGAGTCGGTGGACTCGGAATATCTTCTAACACGACTGTAGGCAAGGGTATCTCGAGTTCTTTCTCCGTGATGTTCAAAATGCTGACGCAGCAGGTAGAGTTGGTTGGCTTAGTGGCACAGTTACCTATATACACTTCGGATAGTATTTGGTGTCCGTTTACTTGTTTGCTGTCCGTTAACGCGGCTACAAATGTTTCGGATCTCGGTTTTAGTGTTACCGTACGTGATACTACTTGTTTCATTGGCCAGGTGTGCCCCAGCATTGTCAAGGACACGTCCTTTTCATAATGGAAACTGTTTCTTTTCCAGAAATCCATGCCGATTAGTCCGTCGGCTATTAGGGAAAAGGTGTCTGGTACTATTTGGAATTTATGGATTACAGTGCATTTTCCGACTTTTACATGTAGGTAAACTGAACCTAGAGTCTTCACAGGTGTTCCACTTATTCCAGTTAGCGTAATCGGAGTTTTGTCAGCTATCATTTCTTTTGCGTAGAACTCTTATTTTAATTATGGGGACATCGGCTCCAGTGTCGAAGAGTAAGGTTGCTGGTCGTACAAATTCAGCGGCTTGTACTTCGATCAAATTTTTTATAGGAGTACATAATACCATATTGGCGGTTAGATTTCCTACAGGTGTTGGTCGATTAATGTTTTCATTAACTGGCTGTTCTGAATTATTTGTATTCTGTTCGGCTTCTCTTTCTCGCTTTGCTTTTAGGGTGCGGCACTCCTGGATGGTGTGTGCCGGTTTTTTATAATAATTGCAAGAGGTGGACACCTTGTTGACGGACGATGAGTGACTCTGGGTCTATTTTGCGTTGCTAAGTCGCGCGCAGCATTTTTCAGCTATATGCCCTTTCCTATCGCAGCGTTTGCAATGGAGGTGCGAATTATTCCGTTGTCCGAAGGATCGTTGTTGTCCTTGGTTATCGCGTCTGCCATGGGTCGAGCCCTGTTGAGTCCTGTACTCTTCGTCGGAGCGAGTCAAGGATTCACGATCGATTGCGATAGCAATTGATTCTCTGAGAGTTGCACGTTCGCAAGATGCTACCATAACTTGGAGTTTAAAATTCAATCCTTTTATAAATTGATGTTTCGCTTGTTGCGATAACAATTCTTCTACGCTTCGTTTTTAGCCGGGTCATTTGCTAGCGTGATGCATCTTTCTTTCAAACCTAATAATATGTCTTCTAGTCGAGAAGCATAGGATCGTACCGATTCATCTTTTCCTTGTCGGCATCGATTTAAACTATTTTGGAGGGTCGCGGTAGACCGTCGGGGTTTGAACGCTTTTTCTAATTCTTGTATTAGTTGCTCGATATTTTCGATTACTGTGTGCTTGGTTTCGGTATAAGCTTTGCCTCTTAGTATTGTGAATCTAACTTGCCGTAGAAATTCTTCTCTATCTAATGGGTGTAGATTTTGATTTGCCATAACTGGTAACAAGACAAATTCTTTTGCCTTGCTAGATGAATTATTTTTGATTTTTAAACACCGCGCGCAAACAAGGTTTCTCTCGATCCCGGGTGGCGGCGCTGCGCCCGCGCGCACAGCTGCTACGACCGCCTGGGAGAGAGGCAGGTTTGGCGCAGACACACCGCCATACACCGCTTTTACCAGTCTTCAAGGCAGGACGTATTTTTGTGGAAAATCCGAGGAGAGCTGTAATCAGGTTCGGAGACCCATGTAAGTGGACCACGGACCAGGATTTAATATACTAAGAAGGAAGGAAGGAGGTTAGACAGGAGATTGGAAACTGTCAGGAGGTTCATTGGGACTTCAACTCCATTCCACTATTCCTAACCTAAAATTGACACTGCTGTGCATGCCAGGCTTGAATTTTGTTACACTGTTTATTGCATGAAGTTAAGCGTTGAGGACAGATATTAGGACTCAACGTTTAATTATTAATACTCCTTTGTGACTAACTTGGTGGCTCCAGGCTTGGGGGGGTGTAGCAGGTCTACGTAGGGAGTACTATTGAATCCAACTCCAATTACAGGAGATAGATACAGAGTTTTTTCCTTTGCACTCATATAGTCTAGTATGTCCAATAAAAAAATAAGCTATTATTGAAATGAGTTGGATTATAAATTCCATAGCCTGTACGATGACAGGAATTAGGCTTTAATGCCAAATATATATGTATCTATATACTTTTATTTTTCTTCTTTACTTATATACCTGTACATAGTTTTATTTTTAATCAAGTGTATTCTGGCTAGGCGTTGAATTATAGTGTGGTTAACATAAGGTTAATGAATTTGGTGCATAAGCACATTAAAACAGGAGATTTAGAGACTCCGTTGGACAACTCTAGCCACTCAACTTTTCTGGTAGTGATTTAGATATTGATGGACTTGGCTACGCCTTACTTGACCTGGTGTTACCTCTTTGCTTGTGCCTTATATTTCCTACAGGAATAGTGCAGCAAGTAATTAGGTTCTTGGAGGGCTAGCGTTGGATAAACTTGGAAAGGGTCTTTTGTCCATTCGGACTTGTTCATGCCTGGACTGAAAGTCATACGATTGATCCAACTCCTCAGTATTAACTAATAGTCACTCTGTTAATTCTTATTTATATAAGTACTTTTCTTTTGTGAATATTTATAATTTCATTGCTCTAGTCTTTAGAATTTAACGGTTGCTTTAGGGAGAGATCCCATGTATAACTGTATAATTATGTTAACTTTTATACTTGTAAATTGATAGACAGAGCAGTTATAGAATATAATTTTTATTTTAATTTTTATTATTGTGTACTAGTAATTATCCTAGAGAATCCACTTTAATTCCACAGCATGCCACGTCCTTGAAAAGTCTCAAGCCGGCAAGCCTCAGACTGGCTCATATGAGGTTTATGAGCCTGGCGCTCTTTATAAGTAAAGTCTGTGTGCCTTTGCACTGATTCTTGTTAAAATTGTGCCTTCCCCATAATAGCAGGAATTCATGTCGCAAACTATAAAGTTCACAAACGGTTCTAGCTCGTCTGGGTCTCCTTTATACTTTGGAATTCTTCCGAGAGTTACATGTAGCGAAGCATATCCGTGATGAGGTTCTTCTTCCTCATCCTCTAGATCTGGCAGGTATCGCGGTCTCTCGCAGGGAATCACATACGATGTTCTTTGTGCTGGTCTTGCCGTAGAGGTCCTCGCTGGGAACCTTTTAATATTTTGGCGTAGTCTGGAGAGTTCATCTCTCAGTCTCCCGTTTTCTTCCTCAACCACGCTAATTTCGCGGGGCCTTATGCTGTTGTGTAATCTTCTAATTTCAGCATCTATGGCGCTGGGAGGTACGCTTTCGTTATGAGGGATCGTGTTTGTTGGTGCGTCTTCTATTCTGATAGGCGAACGTTCCGCGGTGTAACTATGGTCTAATTCTGGGGCGTCGTTGGTCGCGTTGCCACGGTGAGCCATAGTTAGCCTATTCCGTCTTCGCGTATTTACGTTTCAAAATGGGGTTCCTTCGTCAGTATCTCTAAGTGTACGCAAAGTTTTATTCCCTAAATGAGAGATGCAACTGTCTATCTGTCGGGAGATTGAGACACGATTTGGCCGTGGTACACTATATATCGCGGGAGTTAAGCTAGGTTCGGATTGTGTTCGGTGTAAATTATCGGGATTACGGTACATGGAAGAAATTTACTACTACGAACGCTATGGGCTTGCGGTTACAATGTTCACAAATAAAATTGCTACAGATATGATTGGTACCGTACTCACCAAAAGCTCATTTTCACTGGATGACTGGCTGCAAGTCCTGCTGGTTTCCAGTTGTTGATTTCATTGTAGTCGTAATGTAGTGTGCAGGGTGTTCCTCGAAGTTGTGGGTTTGTCGCTCCTTTGCAAAGAAAGGCGAAGTTGGCGGATGTCTCGTTGATTATCGATGATCATCCACGTCGGTTCGTCTTTGTAGAGATTGGTCGATCGAGGAAATAAAATTTTCCTGATTTTCCTTGGGATGAAGATTTATGTAGGTTTGATCTTCACCAGTCAACGGATCACACCGCTGCCATCAGTTTGTTGTGGTTCGCTCGCAGATTCACGACAATCTCAAGAATTTTTTGTATAATAAAGATTTATTATGAAGTATTGCAATTTCTCCTTTTTATAGAATTCGTTATCCAAGAGTCATGAGCTAGTTAGTAGTGTACTTAAAAGGCAGAGGATTGCCTAAAAAAGTCTAAGAGGTAGGAGGACTGAAGGTCCTAAAAGATTCGACTGGTTCCTCGTAACAGTAGACTCGAACTGATTTTTGGGGCTGCATATTTGGGGCTATTACCCTCAAAGTGCAGCGTCAAACATTACCTTATATGGTAACATTTGTGGGTCCCGATGGTCAAATGCGTCATTGTTCTAGAACGTTCAACTGTCGTCGAAGTGCATTGGCCACTTGTCGGAACTTAACCTTGGCGACAATGTGAACAAACTGCGTCAAGCGGTTCGTGTTACACTTTAGGAATTTATCGCTTTAGGAGTATTTCTCCTTTAAAATATGCGACATGATTTCCTGCCATTGTGGGGAAGGCACGATTTTAACAGAAAGTCAGTGCAAAGGCACTCAGACCTTATTTGTAAAGAGCGCCAGGCTCATAAACGCTAAATGAGCCAGTCTGAGGCTTGCCGGCTTGAGATTCTCAAGGAAGTGGCATGCTAGGAAACCAAAGTGAATTCTCTTTGGAAAGTAATAATACTAAGTTAATAACAATTAAAATAAAAATTATATTTTTGTAAATGCTCTGTCTATAATTTACAAATGTAAAGTCAAGATAATTAAACAGTTATGTATGGGATTTCTCCCCAAAGCTACCGTTAACTTCTAAAGACTAGAGCAATGAAGTTATGAGTATCCACAAGAGAAAAGTGCTTATATAGATACGACAACTGAATATTGAAAAATATTGAGGAGGTCCGATAATTGGATGACTTTCAGCCTATATACTGGACCGAAGATCTTCTTTTAATCCTCCCAGCGCTAGTCCTTCAAGAACCTAAATACTTGCTGTACCATTCCTGTAGGAACCATAGAAGAAACAAGCAAAAAGGTCACACCGAGTCAAGCAAGGCATAGCTAGGTCCCACAATATTTAAATCATTAATAAGAAAGTGAAGTGACTAGGGTTATATGATGGAGTCTATTACTCTCCTTTGTCAGTGTGCTTAAGCACCAATTCATTAACAATATTTCACTCAAAATACAATATTACCCTTAGTCTGAAAATACTTTGTGATATAACCTATGTACAAGTATATAAGCAAAAAAAAAGGAGATTAATATGTATATTTGGCATTAAAGCCTTATTCCTGTCATCGTACAGGCTATGGAATTCAAAATCCAACTCATTTCAATAATAACTTACTTTCCTTATTGGAAATATTAGACTATATGAGTGTAAAGGAAAAATTCTGTATCTATCTCCTATAATTGGAGTTGGATTCAATAGTGCTTCAAACCCAGACCTGCTATGCCCCATCAAGCCTGGAGCCACCAAGTTAGTCGCAAAGGAGTATTAATAATTAAACGTTGATTCCTAATATCAGTCCTCAACGCTTACCTTCATGCAATAAACAGTGAAATAAAATTCAAGCCTGGCATGCACAGCAGTGTTAATCTTAGGTTAGGAATAGTGGAATGGAGTTAAAGTCCCAATGAACCTCCTGACAGTTCCCAATTTCCTGTCTAACCTCCTTCCTTCCTTCTTAGTATATCGAATCCAGTTTTCGGAGTCCACTTACATGGGTAACTCAACCAGATTACAGCTTTCCTCGAATTTTCCACAAAAGTACGTCCTGTCTTGATGACTGGTAAAAGTGGTGTGTCTGCGCCTTAGTCTTCGGTCGACCAGGTGATCGCGGCAGCTATGCATGAGGCACAGCGCCGCCACCCGGGATCGAGCGAAACCTTGTTGGCGCGCGGTGTTTAAATCAAAAATAATCCAGATAGCAAGGCAAACGAATTTGCCTTGTTACAAATAGGGCTAGTGATATTTTAACATATTTATAATGGGTATTGATTTACTGACTCTGTTTTTAAATGATATTGTTATTAATAATATTAACAATGTAATGTTTTTGGTAGTAAGGATTATATATGTTTATTCAATGTACATAACAATGTTTTGTAAGAATATAGGAGTTAAAACAAAACATTTATTTTAACGAATTCAATCTAACAAAACATATTCCAATGTTCTCATCATTCCATAATGTAAAGTTTCAATTCAAAATATTAATTTATTATTCTATTAAATAAAATACAAAATATTACAATGATGAATTCTTATCAGTTATACTTTTAGAGGCTTTTAACATAGTATTCATAATGACTTTTTGAATAATATTTCCATCATTTTATACCCAAAATCACCTTACAGCCTTTCGCTTTCAAAAATTCGCTTCTAAATTTACCTCTAAATCCACCTTTTTCTTAGGTGTTACACTCTCTATCAACTTTGCAATATTGCTCTTTTTCTGGTAAACTAGTGCCATTGATTTATTCTTTTCATTAATATAAACTATAAAATATATACCAGTTAATGCAAAATGAATGCCTCTCTTTTTTAGATATATAGCTTTCAACTTCCTAATTTTATTCACCGTATGCCCTACACATGTAAAATATTGCAATCATGAATTCTTTTCATATTTACATGATTTTGTTATAATTTTCATCAACTATGTGATTTTTAATTCTAAAATTGTATACCCAAAATCATCTACAAGCCCTTCACTTTTAAGAATTTGCTTAGAAATTCATCCCTTTTTCTTAACTGGTACTCCCAATATCAACTATGAATCAGGGCTCTTTTCAAGCAAACTAGTGCCATTTGTATTTTCTTTTCATCAATATAAACTAGAAAATACACAAATTAATGCGATGGATGCCTCTATTTTAGATATACTGCTTTCATTTTCACATATTTATTTACTGTATTATCTATCGCATGGAAAATATTAAAATGATGACTTCATTTCGTTGTTTCACTTCTAGATGATGTTTTCATTATACTCGTTATTTAATTGACTTATATATTTCTAAAAGTTGATGTCCAAAATCACCTGCAAGCCTTTCACTATCAAGAATTGGAATCCAAATTTGTTAATTTCTCCACCTTTTCCTTAGATTTAACTCTCACCATTAACTTTGTATTATGGCTCTTACTATGGCAAACTGATATCATTTCTGATTTCTTCTATTTAATATTACAACTCAAGCCTGCACAATGACACAATAAACACGTTATTATAATTCAATCTGAAATAAAATCTTACTAAGTTCCAAAAAATATATTAGATATTATATTATAAAACTCCATGTTATACTTATAAGAAATTAAATAATTTTTTTGCAGATAATAATAATTTCTTTCTACTCTGATTAGAGAAGCGTAGATAAATATTTGGTTTTAATACTTTTTTTATAATATAATTGATAATTAAGTAACGATTAGCAAATATTCATCTACTTTTCTTTAATCGTAGTAATAAGAAAGTTTTATTGTCTCCTGGATAATTGTTTGTATGTATGATATAACTTATCAAACAGTTAAATTCCACATGAATTTAAAGAAAAAACAGATAAACATGCATTTTGTTAATGATTTCAACACCTGGAAGATTAGCATATGATTTTCAAATACCTTAACAATTTCTTGCAATTAATATTCTCCTGATAATCACTGATGCACATAAATGATGAAAGTATATATCTTCTTCGCAAAATGTTGAAAATATGTAAATATTAATTTTATTTCATCCAGTCAGCTCTATCCTCAACAATTCAAATAGAAATATTCTATCTTAATTTATCTGAAAAAGAAATTTCTCTCAAAGTACCACAGAGTATATACTAACATCCTGTTTTATAAAATATAATGTTTTATTTATCTAATAATTGTCAACTCCTTATGTCATTATTATTCGAATATATTTGTCATATTTTAAAAATTGAACTCATTCACTAACATAATAATGAACATTCTCACTGCATTAAATATACATAACTTCACATTACTATTGACGGTTAACAAGTCGCCGGATTAGTTATATCGATTACATCGATTTATTTGCAAGTTCACAACTATAGTTTCGTCGTTGAGTATAGTTTGTTGGAAGTGATGTGAAAATGACCTCACTTTCCTAAGCGGCCAACTTCAGACCGAGACATACAGAACTCGGGAAGAAAGAACGGAGAAGAATTTCAACTTCGGCATGTATATAGCTAACAGTGTATGAAATTTCTGGATTGCGTGAACCGAGTGTAATGTTTATGAGCTCAAATGAAAGGTTTTTCAAAACCATTTTAAGTAAAGCTTTACTTAAATCATGACAATTGATCATTCATAGAAATAAATCGGTTTGAAAATAGGGACGGCTGAACTTGCTGTATAAATTACACGGTAGTGCTCGGCGGTATAGGCATATCATTATCTACTTTTATATGTACTTGACGTCGAGACCCTACCGTGTCTCTCGATTAAATTAAAAAATATGTAAAAATGGGGTTTTATTATTTAATACTTACGCTTCAAACATCTTTGTTGTATCTTACATTTTAATTATTCCCTTATAAAAATTTAATTTTTATTCTATTATAAATTCAAATTAGTTATTAATAGCTACAATAAAAATTTCAAAATTATAAAAAAGCAAAAAATGAAAAAGGCGAAGAGTTCTCGAACCTGGGACCATTGGTTTCAAAACCGAGAATCTTACCACCTGCGCTACAAGACACTTTAGGAAAATGTTAACCTTTGGAGCGCTGGAAAGTTTTATATAAGATGGTCACGAAAAATTTTTACTTGCATGCGTGGGGTTCCTGGGACATTCAGTTAGTACCCCTCTGAAGTAATTCATATTTGGCTAACAGATGGCCATTGTTGCATAACTCTTCTCGCTGGTAATAAGTCTTCTGCACTAATACTCCTTATGCTCAAAAATCTTCTCTACTTGCTTTATGCTTTACGTTTAGATCTTTTATCTAAATATTTTATATCGGCTATCGGCTACTACTAGCTTAGTACTAATTTACTTTATACGTTTATTCCTAAAAATAATGGCTAACACCGAAGAAACCATAATTTGGTCTAGTAACGAATCAGAGCCAGATTCTTCTGGTGATGTGAGGAGGCTATAATAAAGATCAATGATGATGCTTATGACACGGGTACACACTCTTCTAATATCAAATATGATAGATTCTTTTATCCTTCAATAAAGGATTTCACCGGCCCATTTATAGGTTCATGATTCTGTCAGATGTTGTGTGTGTGCAATCTACCTCCTGATTATTTTGAGCTCTTTTTGGACCATATTCTCTTCGAAATGATCAAATCTCAAACGAATTTATATCAGGAAGAAACCCCTGAACCTTATCGTTTGAATATGAAGGCTTGGGAATCAGTGACGGTCAATGAGCTGCGAGTTTTCTTAGCTCTTACGATCAATATGGGTCATGTTTGAAAGAGTAAATTAGAAAACTATTGGAGTACCAATCCTTTATTATCAACTTCCATTTTCAACTCTGTAATGTGTCGAAATAGGTATTTACAAATCCTGCGCTTTTTGCATTTCGCAAATAACGACGAATTGGGAAATCATCCATTGAAAAAAGTGAAACCTGTAATCAATGAACTTCGAGTCAAATTTTCAAGTTTTATATCTCCGGGGAAGAATTTATGCATTGACGAAAGCTTAGTGTTGTGGAAAGGACGACTAATGTTCAAGCAATATCTTCCTTTGAAATGGAACCGCTTGGGAATCAAAGTATTTGAACTTGTTGATTGCAAATCTGAATTTCTAATTGATTTCATAGTCTACAAAGGTTCCACTACTGATTTCAAAAAATGTGGTTTGGGGATTTCCGGAGATTTAGTAGCTCATTTCCTTGAGCCGTATTTTCACAAAGGCCATGTAACATACATTGATAATTGGTATTCATCTCCTCAATTAGCTGAATTCTTACATGATAAGGATACAGGAATGTGTAGTACACTTCGAAAAAATCGGAAAAGCGTACCGAAATTGAATGTCAAATTGAACAAAGTTCAAGGAGAAGTTGCTCACAACGATGTGTAGCTTATTTTGAAATGGATGGACAAGAAAGAGGTTTATATGATAACTACCGTGCATAAACTTGGATTTAGGTGTACCGTCAAAAAAGACTGGAAAACTGGGGAAAATATCATAAAACCTACGTGCATTTTAGAATATAATCAGAACATGGGAGCAGTCGACAATATAGATAGGCAATTGCCCTTGACTGAAACCACTAGAAAGTCCATGAAGTGGTATAGAAAATTTGTCTTCCATTACAATCCATAGAATTTTCATTGATATTGAAATTAACCGCATTGTTGTTATTAGGATCGGAATCCTCAAATGTTGCTGCAAGTTCATTTTCATCAAACAAAAATAGATAGTTACCGTCATTCTTCAAAAAATTGTCATTGCTATTTTTCAATTCACCTAAACGGATTGAATCATCAGCTACATCCGAAATATTGAAAACATAATCTGGGATAATGTTATCATTGAAAGGATGAATTCCACACGCTACAAATCCAGCCATTCCGTTCGTGATGGTAGCAGCCTTTTTCCAAGCTGCACCAATCAACTTACCAATGACATTTCGACAGATATTTTTCGATGGATTAGAAAACATAAATTTATCGGATTCTTTTCTGTAATAATCTTTCAACGGTTTAACAAATTATCTATCAAACGGTTGAAAAGCCTGTGACGAGACGCTTGCTTTGTCGCTGCCCCATACACGATACCGCGTGGTGGGGAGAGCTGTGGCGTACGTGCCGATACCACGGCCTATACTATAGCGTGCTCAAAGTATAGTGTTCTCGGCATACCCCTCCCTAGCTACCCACAACGGCCGCTCTGCAGCGCCGATACCGTTTTCGGCGGCTCAACTTGGAATATAAGACCGAGCTCCGGCCCAGTTGAGCATTCCGTACCCAGGAGCTCTCCGGGTACATTCCCTCCTTATCCTACGCAGTTCTCCGCGTATACCCATCCATTGCTCACGAGTTCTCCGAGCACATCCTGGCGCAGGAGTTCTCCGCGTCGTCTACGCCTCTCCTCTACCTATGCCCGCATGCTAACAGCTGCGTCCAGGAGCTCTCCGGATCAACGGCCATTTTCTTTTCAGCACTAATGCCGTTTATTTCAGCTCCCCCCCCCTATAACCGCCATTTTGGCTTGCCGGGCCCTTCCGTGAGGCCACCGACCACCGAGCCGCCTACCGGTCAGTTCCGAAGCGCCTTCGTGTGGCTACCGACCGAAGCGCCGCCAGCGGGCGAATTTTGTACTCGCGACCTAGCGACCGACACACTTCCGAACACACCTGCAGCGGCAGAAAATACACAAACAGATATAGGCTAAGCTTGTAAGATCTCTGTATAAACATTGTAAATATTTATTTTCCTTATTTTTAACTTGAATAAATAGTTTTTGTTAACCACATTAAACATGTCCACAATTATTTTGATCCCTCTCGGTGAATCGAACCGAACGGTTTTGCGGCGACTAACCTCACTAACAAAACGCGTTACAATCCTGTGTTGTATGGCTTAGTAAATAGAGTAATATTATTTTGTTGATTTCGGCGTATTCCAACATCAACAATTTGTTACAATGTGAACTATGTCCATCAAGGATTAAAATGACGAATCTATCAGGCTTTCGAGGAACAAAAATTTCTTGTAACTACTTTAAGAACAATTCTGAGTTGATAAACGAAGATTGTTTTGTAACGTTATTCCCGTTAGTGTGAGGGGCCACTCACACTACTGGTCTTCCATTACCTTCGCCCGTCTTTACTCATCGATATCAGGGCGCCAGGTGGTCAGTTGGGTGGCCAACAACCCTTCGTTATCATAGGAGCCCTTCCACTTCAATCTTTATGCATCTCATAAGGCCCTGCGGTCATGCATTTGGACGGTAGCAGTAGCCAGGGTCGCTCAGTATGTTAGGTCGTGGAGAGAGGGGAGGGTTCCTTACGGAGAAGTCCGAGCCTCGCAGTCCTATCTGCTGAGGGGCATGCATCTATCCCTCACTACCCATACGAAGATGGTGTTGAGCAGTACGGAACATGCGGTATCATTGCCAAGCATAGAGTTTGCCAGAATCGGACCACCACAGAGGCAATGTTCGCGGCCCGTCCAGCCATAGCGCAAGCCTATGGGATTACGGAGGGCATCGGGACACATTCCAACGGGCTAACTACGCCCCAGCACAACCCACTACGCATTGGCCAGTATCCAGTCATGACGTACGTGCAAGCTGGCCTATAGCACACGCCTCACGTACGCGAACGGACCCATGGCTGCTGAGTGCCAAGTCACGCGCTCACCAGCACGCACGGTCACATCAGCCCAGTCCCATGGTCGCGTTCCGACTGCCTGCTGTGGCAGTCGGCGCACGACATTCGCGCAGCCTGCTTGAAGCGCGTAACCAGCGTTCAAGCCAGACTCGGAGTTCTATCTCCCCTCCTCCTGGGGACTTATAGACACGGTCATTCTTTTTAGGACTCCCCGAGGCCGCTTCTCTTTATCTCAGGTTGCCTGGGTTGTTTGGCATGGACCTGCCTTACTTCTCAGGGTAACCTGGACATCGTTTACTGGAGCGCCGGTCTTTTCATCCGGGCCTCTGCCTGTCAACGGGGTCTATCCTTGACGTTAGCTATAATCCACTCGTGAGCCTATCTCACGAGTCAGTAACGTAGGGATTAATAATATCCACTATTTGGTAGCTTTTACGTTCATTATTCGGTATCTCGTATACGTAACGGAGAACTTCGTTACACGACCTACAAACATTCGCTCAATCATCAGTCATACTATTTCCTAAAAACATATACTCTCCTTCCGCGGACAGCGATTACAATAACCCTTATGCGGGCCACTTCATTACTGTCGCACGGAAGCTTCATCCTTATCCATTCACTCGCTCACATACATACTTGGGGACACGGGAGGCGCTAAGGAGAAGGGTCGTATTAACCAACTTTATGTAACGTTATTTCACCACGTTACAATGTATATCTTTTTTTAAAGCAGGCGTTAAAACTTTGGACGTCTAGAAGTGCCTAAACTCTTTATTCTCTTTTTTTTTTAACGAAAAGTGGTTTTTATAATTTTGAACCTATCTTTATACACATACACTACAGGTCAAAAGTTTAGGTCCACTTTGTAAAATTATCAAAAAGACAGGCTCTCCTTTAAGTACGTGTAGTTTGGCAACCTTAAGAGGTAGAACAAATTTAAGGATATCTTCGTGAAGCTTATTAAATTCCGCGTCCTACTGCATTAATTTGACATAGAAAAATCTAGTGGGTGCCTGTATTAAAGGAAAGGAACATGACAACATTTTTGACGTCTCCATATTTATGGATATCAATTTTTAATTCTTTGCACCTGTTTGAAAGTTGATTGGGCGATATCCGCAAGGAGGTCTAGGAAGGAAGGCTCTAGGGTGACAAAAACAACGCCTAGGAAATCTGGTAAAAATCTGTTTATTTGATTGCAAAAAAAGATACAAAAGAATGAAAAGTGCTCCAAAGGAGGCTGAGCCGCAAATTGATAATCCACCCAAAGTTACAACCACGAAATCCTAACCCTGTGATCCCCAGGTCCCCGGACAGGATTCCCCGTACCTGAGACTCCCAGGCAACGAAGATAGAGAGAAAGGAAGACGATTTCTTGGAGCCCAAGAAATCGACGATGGAGCAGAAATGCGTACTAAGAGACTTAGTGGCGTCGCAGGAAGGGAGAAATGGCTAAGCTGCTGAGAAGAATGACAGAAAAGACAGAGTCTAGAGTCTAGACCGTTTAAATTGAGCCGCAATAAGACGGAACTCTTGGGTATTAATATGTACAAGAGACCCAAATAGTAACAGCGAGAGAGAGCTCTACGCTGTGGGCCACCTGTCGGCCTTAATTGGAGGTAGGACCAAGAGGGACAAAGTGTGAGCAGGAGCGAGACGGCCTGAGAGTCCCAGACCGCTCGCACCTACACTCCGATCTCCAACAGCACCGCTCAATTAATTGTCCGAAGCATTTGAAATTCAAGTAGGTGAAAGCTTGAATCATTAGCTTCCATTCAAGTCCAAAAACGTTTATAAATTTTTATTAGGTCCGCAGTTATTTAATAATTAATGATGCAGTGTTCGGCCAACATTTTTTCCGTAAAACATTTGCTCGCTAAGCTCTTGAAGCAAATTCAGGTCTGTATAAATTATGGGTTCCAAAAAGGGGAACCACGTTTAACTTTTCTTTCATTTGATTAACAACTTTTCTACGGTTTCAAATAAATTAATGCAATGCTTTAGTACAGTTAACACATATTTATACTTTTATTGATTGAATTGGAACACCTAGTATTATTAATAATCAAAATAAAAAAATTAAATATGGTACCCGTTTGGCACCCAGAATTTATGCAGATCTGAATTTGCTTTAAGAGCTTAGCGAGCAAATGTTTTACGGAAAAAATGCCGGCCGAACACTGCTTCATTAATTATCAAATAACTGCGGACCAAATAATAATTTATATATGTTTTTGGTCTTAAATGAAAGCTTAAGTTTCAAGTTTTCACATACTTAAGTTTCAACTACGTAAGACGCTTACTATAACTGGTGCAAGCCATTGAAATTGGATATCCATATATAAAGAGACATCAAAAATTGTATGATATCTCGCTTCTATAATATGGGTTTCTATTGGATTTTTTTAGATCAAATCATTATGGTCGGACGCAGAATTTTATAAGCTTTCCAACGGTATCTTTAAATTTCTTTTAATTCCTAGGGCTGCTAAACCACTTGCACATAAAGAAGAGCATGTCATTCTGACAATTTTGTCGGGTGGTCTTAAACTTTTGGCCTACAGTGAATCTGTGTAACCAAGTTTAATAAATTGCATTTGAAAAGCTCGATAGAAACATTCCAATATAATCACAGTAAAGGATCAGTGTTGTGAATTCCGATTCATTTTTAGACTTATAGTTAATAAAAACAAAAATTAAAAGTAAATTTTTTGAAATAATAATTTGTTTATGTAGAGCTATACAGTTTAATATAATAATTTTGATTTTATAAATTCTAACTTTGGGTTCGAAATCAGAGATATCGAATACTTTCGAATACAAAATTTCATCATAAGTAAAATACTTTTGCTAAGCTTTTTGTATTTTGACCAACTTTTTGTGGCAAATGTCCCACTGTGCGGCGACGATGTCCGTAGTCTATTACGACAGGTTAAAGGAGAGTACCCTACTACCTTTTAATTACAATTTATTATCCACAGGTAACAAATTGAATTATATTTATTTTTGAAACTTGAATTTCATCTCTTTCTTCTTTTTGTGTACCCCTAGAGATTTTATTTTCTACCTGCGCCTGCGACGCCTTACTTGAAGGATAATTTACGCTACCTAAATATTCAAATGACAATTTAAAAATTGTGTTTTCAATATCGCGCTTCTAAGATTAATCAAATTAGCGATCGAACAGTTCCGGACGTTACACTAAGAATACACAAAGTTTGCATACATAAATTGGACATAAATACCTACTTTCTCTTCAAGGTTTAGCTCTTAATGTTAACAAATGGCTGAGTTGTGATTTTTTTAAAGAAGCTACCAATTTTCCAGTTTTTCCTCAGTGTCTAAGCTTGTAATTATCTCATAAACATTTTCCAATTCTCATATTTTCTTCGTTTTTCCACTCACTACAATTCTTCCATAGACGTCAATAATATTACTTCAACGGTTTTGAAGATATTGGCGAAAAAGACAAAAAAAATCCATTTTTTCATGATAAATGTTAATAAGAAAAAAAGTTGCGACTTGGAAATACAGGGTGTAACAGCAATGATGTTTTTAATATTAACCCAATATTCGTGGGACTAAATTAAGTAGAGAAGTCCTATACTACGACATCTGTAAAAGCATCATTGCCGAGATATATATCAATTTTAAACCGTTGAATCAGGGCTTTGATTCAACGGAAAAATTGCTTTACTCTCACTTTCGTTGACAGTTCCTCTTCTAGAAATAAAAGAAGTTTGCACTGCTCGACCGATCCGTATTGTCGTACACGTATACACGCACGCAAGCAACTACCCCGGTTATTAATATTACCTCCTAATGTTCTACAATCCTGATCCGAGCACCGTATGAAATTTATTTTCCGTCTATTTTTAACAGAATCCCTGTGATGTAATTATTAATTATAAAATTCTGGAAAACATTTCTGCGATATAGGTATCATTGCCTGTAAATGTTCGCCTCCACTGCACAAGCTTCTCGAAGTATCAGCATTATCTTTGCATACTATTCATTGATAAAATTCGGCATTTTACCCAATCACATATTTTAGAAATAAAAAGATGAACCATCTTCCGGCTTCTTCTTCCGATATGTTATCATTTGTCACAGTAATAAACAATCAGTCTTTTTGGATCTTTCGGAAAAAGTGGAAGTGAATTGCATATCACGGGACATAATTAGTGGTTGATATTGTTTAAATATGTCGAATTTTACCAACGCAGAATACGCTGAAATGATGTTCATCCTGGGAGAAGCTCGAGCAGTAGCGGCAGAGGCAGCGAGAATTTAGAGGGAAAGGTACACTCTGGGAAATTGAATCGTTCCGAAACGTCAACAGAAATTAAATAGGCCTAAGCTAGCTGATGGACAAGATTTTTCGACGTCGCGCGGCTTACCTGCTATTGCACCGAGACCCAAGCAATAAACAAGGGGTAATAAACCGACCGAAAATGACGAATCCTTATATACCTGTATTCAAATTGGCAATCAAAAATTCTAATTTTAATATTATTAATTAAACATTTTTTAAATTGTTATCAATGCATTGCTTTTATTTTTAAGATGAGAATAAGCCCAAACACGAGACTAATCGGACGATTATTTCTGTATTAGATGTATCCTGTAGTTCTTATTTTATTAAATTCTAATGAAACTTTTTTTTGAGCAATTTAGATAGGAATTTAAAGTATTTACACATCTTTTAATTGTATATTTACATGAAAGAAATATTTATTTATCTTTTAATAATATTTTTATTACACACTTAATTTTTCGCTCTTTCTTAAAATATACGGACTCTTTTAAGATTTAATAAGTATCACTAAATACATATACCAGTAAATAATTTTTCGTTAATAAATAAATTAATATTAAGAATTATAATTAATCTTTTCAAGCATACATATATATTAACATAATAAAATTTGTTGATCATATCGCCAGCAAATGTAAAAGAAAAAACATTATTTTTATAACAGCTGTATAAGGGCCTTATCATATATTAAAAGTATTGAACTTACAATAAATAAATAAATAAATATATAAATAAATAAATAAATAAGTTCAATATGGTCAAAAATTAAAATAAATACATTATATATATAGCGGCTGTATAGAGGCCTTGTCATAGTTTAAAATTAGTGAGCTATAATATTAAAATTGTTGTGCAGCAGTGGATATACAACTATTTGATTCACCAGCTAGAGTTTTAAATACAGTGGATTATTACAATTTTTGTTCAAGATCTGTAAGAAATAAGTTGCACATCGCTAAAATATTCTGCCATCATCTAATAAAAAATTAATCTAACCAAAAACACAGAGAAAAAAGAATGTCGTTTGCAACTAAATAATTAAGAGCGCAACATAATTTTGGGAAAATGTTGTATGCGCTGACAGAAAAAGATTTTGTTTCAATGATGGATAACAGAATGCATATGTATTGCAACGAATATTACCGAAAGACTGAAACAGCAGAATATAACAAAAGATGGAATTAAGAGAATGTCCATAAAATTGAAATAATAATAAATTCAAAAGTTTACTGCAACATGTAGGAAACTCATGTTTCCACAGTGAACACAGAATTTCCTGAAGATAATGCCCTAAATTTTAATTTCGTGCAAGATGGTCGAACTCCAAAAGAATGATTTCCCAAACTCCCGAAAGCAGATCCAATGAACTGGCAGCGTCAACCCGTTTGAAAGTATTGAAAATAGATGGGCCATGATGACAATACGGCAAGGTCCAAGCAAGAAACATCGCTAAATTAAAATGAACACAATCGAAGGAAAAGGTTAAGCTCTACAAATTTGAAATTGTATAATTTTATTAGAAAATGAAAGAACTTACCTTAATAGCCAATAGAGTATCCATTACTATTTATGACAGCATTAAGACGTCGAGGGAGCGAGTCGACCAAGTTTTTACAAAACGATGGGTCGTTTCTCAAATCGTCCCATGTTTGTAAAACGTGGTTTCTTAATGCTGCCGTCGATCTTTCTTGCTCAGGCCTCCACCGCTTTGTCATTATGCCCCAAATATTTTCAATGACATTCAAATCAGGTGACTTAGCTGGCCAGTCAATTAGCTCTACTTCCGGATGTTCGGCGAACCATTCTTTTGTCATGTTCGAACTATGAACGCTGGAATTATCTTGTACGAATTTAATTTTTGGAACATCTTCTTCAGGATAAACTGCTCTCACTGTAGGAAGCATGACAGTTTCCAAAACGTTACAGTAAACTTCTGAATTCATTTTCGTTTCAATTTCATGTAATTCTCCTACTCCATCTTTCGTCATCCAGCCCCAAAAGGCAATAGAGATTCTGCTGCTTCTGTCTCTCTGCAATGTGTATTTGTTGTCAAATCTTTTGTCGTCTGGACGCCACACGTGCATTCTGCCATCCATCGTTGACACAAAAACTTTTTCGTCAGTCCATACAACATTGTCCCAAAATGTTGGTGCCACTCTTAAATAATTAGTTGCAAATGAAATTCTTTTTTCTCTGTGCTGGGCTGTTAATTTAATTTTTTTCGCTGGACGATGACAGTGTATTCCAGCTTTGTGCAACTTATTTCTTACAGTTCTTGCACAAATGTTTAAATTATCCACTGTATCTAAAACTCTAGCTGATGGCTCAAACGGTTGTAAATCCACTGCTGCTACTATCGCTGCGTCTTGTTCCGCTGTTGTTTTGCTCAATCGGAAATTGTCTTTGCGTTTGTCTCTAAGTCCGTCTAATCCATTTTCTTTATATCTATTTATCCATTTTGACACTAACCTTTCACTCATTTCCGTCTGTTCTGATATCACTCTGTTGTTTACACCACATAAAAACATACCAATAACCATTCCTTTTTTCACCCACAATAGTTCGTTATCATTCATTTTGTATATATATATAATTTCACTTTATTATATGTCTGGATTCTATATAAGTTAACGCACGACTGACAGCTGGTAATATTATTGTCTTGTTTCTCCATGAGATATAAACAATCAAATTTTAGCAAACCGGATCAACACATATTATTTCATATGTATGATCTATGTCATGGCTATATTATATAACACTTAAATGGTATTCTAAATAAGGTAAGCTGCTCTATTTGTGTTTACATCTCAAGAATATCAACAACAATCATATTAGCAGCTGATCAAAATTTGTTTACGTTTCAAGCGTTGGAAAGTAGCCGAAAGCAGTTATTAATAAAGAACGTGATGTTTTTCGCTTATCGCTTTGAAACATATTAAGCTGGGAAATTTGATAAAGGATGAAAAATTCTTATTTTTTTAGACATGGTATTAACGCTGATAATTTTTAATGATTTATTTCTGCTATTTTTCATTTATCTTAATTTACTAAATAAAAGAAATACAAAATAAAATAAAGTATCATTAGAATTTAATAAAATAAGAACTACAGGATACATCTAATATAGAAATATCGTCCGATTAGTCTCGTGTTTGGGCTTATTCTCATCTTAAAAATAAAAGCAATGCATTGATAACAATTTAAAAAATGTTTAATTAATAATATTAAAATTAGAATTTTTGATTGCCAATTTGAGTACAGGTATATAAGGATTCGTCATTTTCGGTCGGTTTATTACCCTCAGTTTATTGCTTGGGGCTCGGTACAATAGCAGGTAAGCCGCGCGATGTGGAAAAGAATTGTCCACCAGCTAACTTAGGCCTATTTAATTTCTGTTGACGTTTCGGAACGATTCAATTTTCCAGAGTGTACCGAAAGTACTACACTTGGCAACCTTGGTTGTGTATCGGCTGCTTAAATTACTTGCCATCGATACACTATCGTGCTTCTTGATGGCATTTGATACAATTATAAAAGTGAACAATTTTATTCTACATTATGTTCCACTAATCATTTGATATTTTAGAATTATTTATTTATTTATACAGCCGAGGAGTTTATTTCAAATTTTAAAACATGTCTGAATAATACAGTCTGCATTTGGCGTCAAAAATACTTTAATTGACAAAGTAAAAGAACACACACAAATGGTTCCTTATAAGTTTTAACTAACTGTGATAACAGAAAAAGCTATCGTTATATAAAATATTTGGATAACATTTAGCGTTGCAACACAATCTGAAGCAAAACGGACAATGCTCCGAACTTTCTTAATTTTTCACGATGTTGACTCTTGATTTTTTTACATTTTAAAGGTAACCGTAAAAGCAGTATATGATTATAAAGCACAGAGGGATGATGAATTGACATTAGTTAAGCATGCCTTAATAACAAATGTAAACCGTCAAACAGAAGGATGGTGGAGAGGAGATTACGGTGGTATAAAACAGCATTGGTTTCCAGCTAATTACGTAGAGGAGATTGACTGTCACGATAATCAAACTGATGTAAGTAATTATACTTGTTAGTTATAACTAAAGATTTTTTCATTTGAAGCATAATATTAGTATTAGTCTATGTATTAGTACAAAAATAGGTCGCACTATATGTTTGAAACAATATATTTATCATATTATTTCTACTAAATCCTTTAGGTTCAAATGCCTATTATTCATCTTCAAAATTCATTGCTAAATTTTCTATACAAATCTTATACAAAAACTGATAAAGTAATATCTCTAGTTTAAGCCTCTTTTGTCAATTATAATAACAACATTGAACTATTTTGGTGTTTGGCAGAAATTATAACCTCTTTTTCGGTAAAACATCAAGTTATTACGTATTTTTAATTAGCAATTACAATTTTTGGATAAATAACCATCATTTAAAGTTATTTAAATAAGCATAGATCGTTCTTCCTTCCTCTAATCTTTCAAATTCCATTGATTTTTTTAATTAGATGACAGTTTCAAACTGGCAGCCTATCGATTAGTAAAAGATATAAAATAGAGAAGCTTATGATTTTTCAATTTTAATTCTGAAAGTAGAATCAAAATAGTGAAGAAATTATTATACATAAGTTAGGGTCATGTTATATATTTTTCATAAATATCACGTAAATGCTTATTACTTTAAAAATAAAGTCCAGGACAAATTTTCATTTCAATAAAATAAACTTCCCTTGATTTTATAATAAGTAACTGATGTTCTATAATATATTTAATAAAAGTGTAGTTCAATAAATTGGTAAAATTTATATTATTTTATTTTTTATTAAGATTTTACTATACTTTGAATACTCAAAAGGAAAATTCGAAAATATTTCTATCTTATATGATTAACTTATCTTCATATTTAGTCCATAATATTGAAGCTGTCGTCGTATTTTTTCATAAAGATTGACTCCAATAATAGGCTAAAAGTAACTTGTATTGTAGCCCTCGATTTCAAAAAGTTTTTTATTCTCAATTGATAGTACATTATGAGATACTACTTTCCTGCAACTTTTAAGTTAAGTTTAATAAGTTTTAACTTAAGCCTGATCTTTGTTGCTAAGTTACAGGGTTTCGTTAACCCGTTTTTTGAGAAAGGATTCCAACATGTTAACTCCTTGGTAAATTGTTTCAATGAAATTTCGAACGTTCAATGAACGGTTCTAAGAAACCATTTTTCGAACTATTCCGGTGGATGGAAAATTCCCAAAAAATTATACTTAACACTACTTCGGTTCAGCAATCAAATGCAAAAAGAAAATCTGATGCAAATTGAACGATGCGTCTTTAATAAAATAAAATTGTTGTTTTTTATGGTAAAAAATGAATTCTTACAATATTCCGGTGGCTGGAAAATTCCCAAAAAATTACGCTAAACACTACATCGGCTCAGCAATCAGGTCCAAAAAGAAAATTCGATGCAAATTGAAAGATGCGTCTTAAATAAAATAAAATTGTTGTTTTTATGTAAAAAAATGAATTCCTTCAATATTTCGGTGGGTCGAAAATTCCCAAAAAATTATGCTTAACACTACTTCGGCTCAGCAAACGAATGCAAAAAGAAAATTCGATAGAAATTAAACGATGTGTCTTAAAACAAAAAAATTGCCTTTTTTTGATAAGAAACTGAATTTTTCTAGTATATCGTAAAATAGAAAATTCTCAAAAAATAATACTAAACACTACTTCAACTCAACAATCAAGTGTATTAAGAAAATTGGATGCTGAATAAAAAATGCCTTCGATATAAATTTGTTTAAGCAAAAATAAACATTTGCATAAGGTTACCGGATCTTTTACATGGATCAATATTTATTCTTGCATTGTCTATTATCGAAAAAGCAAGATGCAGAAAGGAAATAGTATGCCAACGAAATAATACGCTTGAAAAAAATTAATAATGGTATTTTTTATATAACAAATTGTGTTGCAGCTTCTTCCGGAAGGTGGGAAATTATGAACCAATTATGTAACAATTTGCGTAAATCCAGTAATTAATTCATATGAAAATTTTTTTTTCATAACAAAAATAGTTTTCAAACCTTGTGTGTTGCAGAATGAAAGTAAATTACTAATAAAATTATGATACTTTGAAGTAGAATAAAGGGCAAGTTTTAAAAAAAGGCTATGAAATAAAAAACCGATTTATATATTGAAAGATTAGTTTATTTATTGTTAGTTTAATTATATAATATTCAAAATATTACCAATAATTTATAAGAAATTAATCATTGTCCTGATAACATCTAAAAATGACATATTTTTATCAATAATTTATAACAAATTTTTCACATAGAACACACATTTTTCTGTTGTGAAAGATATAAGGATTGCGACTTAATTTTGATCGAAGCTTCCTGTCATAAGTATCATCTATTTGTGATTCACTGACTGTGCGAAACAGTGCCCCAAGTTGGCTCCGAACCTGTGGTCAGAAAGGAAGGTCTTATTCTAGAATAAAATATTCAAGGCAGAGTTAATAGGTAAAAGTGTTTTTTATTCAAATAAATAAAAAATATACAAACGTTTACAAAGTATTTTTATGTACAAGAAAAACCGCGATATGTACAATGGCGAAGGCCTAGGGAATTTGCTGCCGTTAAATTCTAGGGAATTTCTTTTCGCAGAAGATTCCTTAGAACCCCAAGATTCAAAATTCCCCAGGAGGGAACGCGGACTTAGAAACTCCCTGACTGGACAATTTTTCCTAGGGTATTCCCTAGTAAAATCCCCAGCCAAGGGAGGAAGCGAAGTGGGAGAGGTGGATTTAGGGAAGGGGAAGTCCCCTTACCCCTCAGCCCCCTTCTCCCAGAGCTATAGTGGCTCCGAGCCACCCCAACCCCTAGGGTGAATCTACCCCTCCCACTACCCGACTCGTCGAGAGCCCTGGATTTGAGGGTCGGAACACTGGGTCCGAGGTAGTCCTCGGAGGCAGTGTGGAGGGGAAGGAGAGGGTGGACTTCTCCCGGGCAGTCCCCGGAGAAATTTCCCTTAGGAGGGAGGAAATGCCGCAGAGGGGTAGTCCCCTCTTGGTTGGCAGTGGGTGGTGGGTGATACTTACCAAAGTAGTCGCCCCGTAGAGTTCGCCGGTGGAGGCGCTCGTTGGCTGGCCTGGTGGAGGCGGTGGTGCCGAAAGGCTCAAAAAAAGGTGCTGCTGTTGCTGCGGGTAGCAGCGGTCGAGCAAGGCTGAGGTGCGATGGGTCCTTATCAAGGACCCATCTATATAATTACGCGACACTAATCTTGCCAGCGAGAGAGCTGCCGCGGGCGCTGGCCACCTAGTGGCCAAGCGCGCAAGTAGTGTCGCTTCGCGGCCGCGACGCGCCAGGGCCAGAAGACGCGCAAGCGCGCCGCGGAGAGAGAGACAGATAGAGCGGCTAGACGCTGTCGGTCTAGCCGTCTATTGTGAGCGCAATAGAAATGGGAGATATAACAGAGAAATGCGGAATCTACTTCGCAACATTTTCTGCTCCTCCCAATCTCGAACAAACTCCCCCCGTTGACGCGATGGCGTCAAAACAAGGAAGAAGAAAGTTAAGCAACCTGAAGAGTCCCAGGAAGCTTGAGAAGGAGAGATGACAACCTGAAGAGTCCCAGGATGCCGGAAAGCAAGGGGAAGATAGACCCTGATAAGACCCAAAGTGAGGGCTAAGAGGGGAGTTTACAGAGTTGCGAGAGACTCCGTTGAATCTCTTTTCTCGCGGTTTTAAGGACAGCTACGCGAGCTACTCCGTCCACCCCAGGAACTAGTTTGAGAATCCGCCCCAAGGTCCACATACGGGGAGGATTGTTAGGTACTTTGACAAGCACCAAATCTCCTTCACCGAATTCCGAGTTAGAGTTCTGCCATTTCGGTCTATGTTGCAAAGTGTGTAAGTATTCGGAAGACCACTTCTTCCAAAAGGTCTCGGTGATTCGATTTACGGTTTGCCAACGGTTTAATGATGATTCTCGTAAATCCAAGGTGGATAATTCAGGTGGGGAATTTAACGCCCGTCCTGACAAAAAATGCCCCGGAGTGAGTACGTCCAACGACTCTGGATCATCATGTAACCGCGATATAGGTCGTGAATTTAGGCAGGCCTCGATCTTAGTCAGTAGTGTGGTCATTTCCTCGAAATTAGGCACGAAAACTCCGAGGGAGCGTTTCAGGTGGTGTTTCATACTTTTTACAGCACTTTCCCAAAGACCGCCCCAGTGGGGAGTAGCGACCGGAATGAATTTCCACTCGATTTCACGGATGGACTCGGTGGGTTGAGCGCGGGCGGCTTCTAAGGCACATCGGTAGGCGCGTTTTAGTTCCGCGTCCGCTCCTTGAAAATTAAGGCCGTTGTCTGAGTACATAACGGCGGGTTTTCCACGACGAGAAATGAATCGAGACAGCGCAGCGAGGAAGGCCTCGGTACCAATCGAGAAACGAGTTCCAAGTGAACAGCACGGGTAGATAGACATACGAACACTGCCACGTAACATTTCATGGATTTTGCGTTACGACCGTGATGCAATTTAACCAAGAAAGGCCCAGCATAGTCTACTCCGGTGTGTTCAAAAGTGAAGCTTCGCGAAACCCTAGCGGCAGGGAGTGATCCCATAAGCTGGTTACCGAGTTTAGCGCGTTCGCGAACACACGTGACGCACTTGTGAACGCATGATTTTACTAGATTTCGCGCATTCACGACCCAAAACTTTTGTCGCAACGTGGACAAAGTTAGTTGGAGCCCCCCGTGAAGTGTATCTAGGTGCGTTTGCCTAATGAGTATGGCCGTTAAGTGGCAATCCGGAAGAATAATAGGGTGTTTCATTTGTTCAGAAATTTCGGCGTTCCGAAGCCGCCCCTCTATTCTTAGGATTCCTTGTAAATCAATGACCGGATGTAAGGAAAGAAGCTTTGACCGCGACGGTATACGTAACCCATGATTCAAGGCTGAGATTTCGCTCGCGAAGTGCGTTCGTTGAACAACCTTTACCAAGGCTTCAATCGAACTGCGAATTTCCGTTGCAGACAGGAGGGAGTCCTCCCATTGGCCGTTTTTTCTGGTCCGCTGGACAAATCGAAGAACATAGGCCATAACTCGGACCAGTTTAGACCAAGACGAAAACTTATCAAAAAACCAACACTCAGTTGTGTCGAATTGAGCGGTTAACGCTACCTTTCGACTTTCTTCCGCGGTTTCAAAGACCTGAACGGGATTTGCGGTGTGCTCACGGAGAAAAGCAGGCCCATGCCACCAAAGTGAGTCCTCTGATAACTGTTGAGCACTGGTTCCTCTTGAGCACAAGTCTGCAGGATTCAACTTAGTGGGTACATGATGCCAGCTGGCTTCCGATAAATGTGTTTGGATATATGAAACGCGATTAGCCACAAACGTCTTCCAATGCACAGGTTGCTTTGCTATCCAGGCTAAAGCGACTTGCGAATCCGAATAGCAACGAATCGCATCACAACTCCCGACCAAGCTTCCCTTGACGTGAACCAATAACTTGACTAGAAGGGCAGCTGCGACCAACTCCAGACGAGGGATTGAAGTGGTCTTGATCGGAGCGACCTTTGTTTTAGACATTACTAAATGTACCGAGAGTTTAGCGTCCTCATCAGTGAGGCGTTCATAAACGACTGCGCCGTACGCAAGTTCTGAGGCGTCACAAAATCCAATTAATTCGCGTTTTCCAGTAGTAAGTGATTGTCCGGTCCACCGTGGAATCCGTAAAGTCTGTAAGTCTCGGAGATGCTCATAGCACTTGAGCCATTTTGACTTAATAGGCTCAGGAATTTCTTCATCCCAAGAGAGTTTAAGCAACCAGGTGGATTGCATTAACTGCTTTAGAGTGATGATTATTGGAGAAATCCATCCCAATGGATCGAAGATCTTAGCATTCTCTGATAAGAGGATGCGTTTGGTTAGTACACCAATGTGTGAAGGAGAAACACGGAAGCGGAAGCTATCATCCCCGTGATCCCAATATATGCCCAAGACTTTACTTGATCCAGCAGGATCCTCAAAGAAAGAATGCAGCTCGGTAGGTTCAAGCGGGGAAGACCCCGGTTGATTGAATGCCCATTTGCTTAAGGAGAAGCCCCCTTTTGCCAGTAGAGCGATGAGTTGTTCCCTAACCGAACTAAGTTGCTGTAAGTCATGGGCCCCAAAAAGTATATCGTCTACATAAGTAGAATTTAACAACACATCCTGCGCGAGAGGGAAGTTAGCTCCGTCCGTGTAAGCTAATTCGCGCAAAACTCGCGAGGATAGGAAAGGTGCCGGTCCAGTACAGTAGGTCACCGTGTTGAGTTCGAAGGCCTGAAGCTCACCGGAATCAGACTTCCATAAAATGTTCTGATACTTGCGGTCCTCAAAACGCACAAGAATCTGTCTGAACATTTTAACAACGTCAGTGACGCCTACATATCGAAAGGAACGCCAATTCATTAGGATCCGCGTGATGTCCTGTTGGAGCTTGGGTCCAATGAATAACGTATCGTTAAGCGAGACGCCAGTAGAAGTTTTAGATGATGCGTTGAATACAACGCGAATCTTGGTCTTCTGATTCTCGGTCTTGAATACTGCATGATGAGGCAGGAAGACGCGAAAGTCAGAGTTCCTAGGAACAGGAGACATATGTCCCAACATAAGATACTCCTGTAAGAATTGAGAATAACTTTCAGCCTGTTCTGGAGAAGTATCCAATCGCCGAAGTATTCTTGATAAGGTTTTCTCTGCTACCCGAGAAGAAGAACCTAGATTATGCCTTTCGATGTCGGATCGAAAAGGTAAGGCAACGACAAAACGACCCGAAGGGGTGCGTGATACCGTATCCACAAAATGTTGTTCACAGAGGGAGTCCTCTGTGGACATGGGTTTGACCTCAGGAACTTCTTCCAGTTCCCAGAAGTCGCGAAGAGTGTTTTCGAAGTCAAAGCAATGATGAACCGTGTAACTATGGGAGCGACCAGCCTTGTATAAGACTCCGGCTACGATCCACCCGAAAATCGTCTGCTGAGCAAGTACTGAATGATCAGGACAACGAATGTACGGACCTTCTACCACCTCAGCAAGATAATCTGCACCAAGGAGCACATCAATTGGAACCTTGGTAGAAGCGAAAGTATCTGCGAGCTCAATTCCGTTTAGTGCTGGAATAGATGACGGAGAATAAGACGGAGGTAGATATGGAGTAATCTTTGATAAGATTATTGCGGTTACATCCAATGAAGCACCGTGTCGTTTGAGAGAATGAAGGGTAATCTGTGCCTCCGCTCGCACGGTTTGAGCCGAATTCACTCCATGGATGGTAGCGTTGATACGTTGTCGCGGTACTCGTAACTGCTGAGCTAACTTTTCTGAGATAAAGGAAGTTTCTGAGCCCGGGTCAACTAAACCGCGGACTATAACACGAGAACCGTCATGAGCATCAATCCTGGCAGAGAACGTGGCCAATAGGACTGATCGTGTATCGGTAACGCTAAGATGCGTTGTAGAATGCGTGCTAGAGGGTTCAGGCTCGGAAGCGGAGTTTGTCGCAGGGGTAGTCCCCCGTGACTTGCTCCCCCCGGTGCCAGATTTGTCAAAATGCAACAACGTATGATGCATTTTACTACATTTCCTGCATCGTGACGAAGAAGAACAATTGGAGCAACTATGCCCTGGCCTCAGGCAGTTGATGCAGAGGTTCTGTGAAAATGCAAACTTTGATCGAGCCTGAGGGGTCAATGCAAGGTAGTCCTTGCACTGATACAAGAGATGGTTACTACCACAGTGAGCACAACCGGTACTATTCACACTCGCAGCGTGTGACTTCAAGGATTTCCCCGATTCCTTTTTGGAAGTCTTAGGTTTGTTGCCTAATGATTGCAAAGAGTTAATGTGACGCGTTAGAAACTCCGAAAATTGAAGAAAGGTGGGGTAATCCTTGCTGCTTCCCAGATACATCTCCCAGGCCAAGCGGAGGGTGTCATCCAGTTTGTTCTTCAGTGAATGAACAATGATGGGATCCCAATGATCGACGCCGTAACCCATAGTTTTGAGGGCGTTGAGCGCAACCGTGACAGAGTCCCTAACTTCCTTGAGAACTTTAAAATTGTCACCCCGAAGCGTGGGTACTTGCGAGATCTGGTCCAAGAACGTATCCGTGATCATTCGTCTGTCAGTATACCTAGCTACTAGAGTGTCCCATGCTATCTCATAGTTCTCGGAGGTGATCGCTAAAGATTTAATGACCGTAGCCGCTTCACCTTGCAAGCAAGATTTTAGATAGTGGAACTTGTCTCGCCCGGAGACATATGCCTTTTCATGAACAATGGAACTGAATGTTTCATAAAAGTTGTTCCATTCTAAATAATCCCCGGAAAACTTCGGCAAATCGATAATTGGAAGCCTAATGTGGTTTATTTCGCCTGAAGGCGCCGTGGGACCTGATGCTGGCATCACCTGATTGGAGCGAAGTTCATCTAAATGTCCTAGGATGTATTCTTCCGCGTCACTATGGGCATCAAGGGCCGCTTCATACCAGTTTTCGGTTACGTAATCCATTTTAGCTAATTCAGCCGGTTTAGTATGAGTAGTGATCTTAACGTGAGTTTTATATGCAACACCTTAAGCCACTTCTCGACGGCCGCAAGCCTATCCTCCAAGAAAGGGAGGGTGAAGTTGCGTACTCCACGTTTCTTAATGTTAACGACCAACCGAACGAATTCATCCCGAATCATGGGCACGTAATTGATCGCTTCTAGTAATTCCCCTGAGCTAGGCGTAGTCATCTTGAATCTCTATTCCAGAACAAACCACAATCTTAACCCAGTCAGAATCTCCAACTTAAAAACACTGATGCACTTCGAACGTTTTTTGCCGGATATCCGGCTCGAAGGACCAAAAATTTGTGCGAAACAGTGCCCCAAGTTGGCTCCGAACCTGTGGTCAGAAAGGAAGGTCTTATTCTAGAATAAAATATTCAAGGCAGAGTTAATAGGTAAAAGTGTTTTTTATTCAAATAAATAAAAAATATACAAACGTTTACAAAGTATTTTTATGTACAAGAAAAACCGCGATATGTACAATGGCGAAGGCCTAGGGAATTTGCTGCCGTTAAATTCTAGGGAATTTCTTTTCGCAGAAGATTCCTTAGAACCCCAAGACTCAAAATTCCCCAGGAGGGAACGCGGACTTAGAAACTCCCTGACTGGACAATTTTTCCTAGGGTATTCCCTAGTAAAATCCCCAGCCAAGGGAGGAAGCGAAGTGGGAGAGGTGGATTTAGGGAAGGGGAAGTCCCCTTACCCCTCAGCCCCCTTCTCCCAGAGCTATGGTGGCTCCGAGCCACCCCAACCCCTAGGGTGAATCTACCCCTCCCACTACCCGACTCGTCGAGAGCCCTGGATTTGAGGGTCGGAACACTGGGTCCGAGGTAGTCCTCGGAGGCAGTGTGGAGGTGAAGGAGAGGGTGGACTTCTCCCGGGCAGTCCCCGGAGAAATTTCCCTTAGGAGGGGGAAATGCCGCAGAGGGGTAGTCCCCTCTTGGTTGGCAGTGGGTGGTGGGTGATACTTACCAAAGTAGTCGCCCCGTAGAGTACGCCGGTGGAGGCGCTCGTTGGCTGGCCTGGTGGAGGCGTCAAAAATGCCGTGGAGGCGGTGGTGCCGAAAGGCTCAAAAAAAGGTGCTGCTGTTGCTGCGGGTAGCAGCGGTCGAGCAAGGCTGAGGTGCGATGGGTCCTTATCAAGGACCCATCTATATAATTACGCGACACTAATCTTGCCAGCGAGAGAGCTGCCGCGGGCGCTGGCCACCTAGTGGCCAAGCGCGCAAGTAGTGTCGTTTCGCGGCCGCGACGCGCCAGGGCCAGAAGACGCGCAAGCGCGCCGCGGAGAGAGAGACAGATAGAGCGGCTAGACGCTGTCGGTCTAGCCGTCTATTGTGAGCGCAATAGAGATGGGAGATATAACAGAGAAATGCGGAATCTACTTCGCAACATTTTCTGCTCCTCCCAATCTCGAACACTGACACTTATACATTCTTTGTGTATCTTTCTACAGCAATTGGAACAAGTTTCGTAATTGTCCTTAATTATTAATTGAGTGCAATATAAGCAACAAAAATCCATGTTCCTTGATGCTTTTAATAATTGTATTGCAACTGTAATCCTATAATTTTTAGGATTCATCGGGGTTTCTAAAGGAATACTTATGACTATACATTCCATATAATGGATTACGTATAAGCCACAATTTTCAAAATCATTTTGGGCCTAAAATACCCTGTCAGAATTTGAAGTTATGGTCCATTTAACGTTTTTTAGGCTATGGAAATCTGACGATTCATCACATTTGTTAATATAATACAGAAAAGCATTTGTTACTCGATTTTCATCTTCTATATTTTTGTACGGGTCTAACAGAGCTATATCGTTTTAGTGTCAATATTGATATGTAATAACCGACAATGATTTCTGTATATGTATGGAATTAAAATTTCGTTTTTTAATATGTATGGTATATTAAAAATAGAACAAGAACTGATTAAATTTGGGTTAAAAAAGTCTCCGACCATTAAAATCGAGTCATCGGTAAAAACATATGTTATTCTATTACCCCAATCTTGGTTAATCATATAAGAATCAATAACTAGACTATTAATCCATTTTTTTGGTAATAAAGTGTTATATTCATAAGCGGATGAATGCACTGTTTTATTTACTTTTATTGTATCTGGGGGGTATTCATATTGGGATATATATATATATATATGTTTGGCGAACTACTTGCAAAATTATAGTTTGGAGAATTGTACAGTTTATTTCCTGATATTGCCATTTGGCTGCAGCACTGCTGTTTGTCATAATTTATGTTTTCTGCTTGATCTGGTTGATTTAGAGAGTTATATTGATCTTGTGATTTTGATTTTTCTAGTAAACCAGATTCATCTATTATATTGTATTCATTTATTGACTCAGGTGTATCTAATGAGTCAAATTCGACTATTGAATCGGGTTCATCGAGTGAATCAATTATTGATTCAGATTTATCTGGTGAACTTTGTTATTCTAATTTTTTTCCCATTTGTTTCCACGTGTTTCTTATTGTTTTACCTTTCAAATAGCTAATTCGTTTTTTACTTGATTTTTTACACCATTTTTTGGTAATGAAAGGATTTTCTTCTGCTTGTGGGTATTTTATTATATTTCTTTTTAATGGTGTTTTAGTTTGTATTTTTAATTCGTTTTCTGTTAGCAATTGTGATGTATAATTCTCCATTTTTCTGATAAAATCTGCTATTGAATTTGTTGATTTACCTTCCAAAATATTTTTTTTTTCCCTGAAATAACTTTCGATGTAGGCATTGCTAAGACGTCTCTCCTCTACATTTTTATCAATTAAATTCAGGTTTATACCACTCCAGAAGGGTATATACGGAATATAATGTGTTAAAAAATATTTTGCGTAGGCAGGATCATAAAACTTATTGTTATATTTTCCCCTAGATTGTTTGCATTCTTTTTCTATTATTAAAAACATTTTCTGAAAATATTTATAAAACGGGCACTTGTCATAAATTACTTTATTCTTAAAATTAATATTGGGTAATTCGGTAAAATGTTCTGCTTCATTTTGTAAATCATTATTTAAATCTTTTAAAAAGTTTTTATCTTTTTCTTTTAATTTTTTTAGATTTTTTAAAAGTTTGTCACATCTTTTTCGTTGTCCGTCAAAAGCAAACGTATAAAATTATTAAATATGTTCTCCAATTCTTCTATCGTTCGACATAGTATCATTATACTTATGCATTCAATTAAAAGTCCTTTGTTATTATATGTAACGTTATTCCCGTCAGTGTGAGGGACCACTCACACCACGAGTTTTCACATTACCTTCGCCCGTCCTTATTTATCGGTATCAGGGCGCCAGTTGGTCAGTTGTGTGGCCAACAACCCTACGTTATCACTGGAGTCTTTCAACCCCATTCTCTATGCACTTTGTACAGCCCTGCGGCCATGCATTTGGACGGTAGCGGTAGCTAGGGTCGTTCAGTATGCTAGATCGTGGAGAGAGGGGAGGGTTCCTTGCGGAAGTCCGAGAATTGTAGACCTATCTGCTGAGGGGTATACATTTATCGCTTACCACCCACACACAGGTGGTGGTGAGGAGTGCGGGAACATGCGGTATCATTGCCAAGCATAGAGTTTGCCAGGAGCGGACCACCACGGAGGCAATGCTCGCGGCCCGTCGAGCCACAGCGCAAGCCTATGGGATTACGGAGGGCACCGGGACACATTCCAACGGGCTAACTACGCCCCTGCACAACCCATTATGCATTGGTCGGTATCCAGTCGTGACGTACGTGCAGGCTTCGCCTATAGCACACACCTCACGTACGCGAACGGACTCATGGCTGGCTGAGTGCCGCGTCACGCGCTTACCAGCACGCACGGACACATCAGCACTGTCCCACGGTCGCGTTCCGACTGCCTGCTATGGCATTCTGCGCACGACTTTCGCGCAGCCTGCTTGAAACGCGTAACAAGCGTTCAAGCCAGACTTGATGTTCTATCTCCCTTCCTCTTGAGAACTTATAAACCCGGTCTTTCTCTTTAGGACTACCCGAGGCCGCTTCTCCTTATCTGAGGTTGCCTAGATTTTTCGGCATGGCCTTGCCTTATTTCTCCTGTTTAGCCTCTTCCAACAATACAGAAATTTCCTTATTATCTCTTTTACTAACACTCAAAGATCTTTTAGATCTTTTTATAGGTTTGGGTTTAGTTGACTGTAAATGTTTTATTGAAACATTTTCTAAACTGATTTTATCATTAATATTTTTACTTGTCTCAGTTGAAACAGTAGAAAATGTAGAAGGAGAAGCAGTTCTTTTAAATATATTAATTGATGGCACAACTTTTGATTCTTCCTTGTTAAAATCATCATTAACCATAGTAGACTCTGATAGACTTGGGGAATCTATTATCTCTATAGGTGTGGTTATCACATCCAAATTTATGACCTGCGTGAGAGTATTATTATTGGTGACCTTTCCTTTTGGTTCTGCTATATTTTCATCAATAATTTTTATTACTGGAGTTTCCTTCTCTAATGCTTTGCAAAATTTAGCTATATGGCCTTCTTTGCAAACAAAACATTTTACTTTTTCACATGAAAAGTACAACCAATAAGTAGTATTAGAATAATTTATCTTAAGAATAGAAGGAACTTTATTAATATCAACTGAGTTAATATATACTTGCCTTCTAAAACTAAGTATATGTTCAAAACCAGGTTCTCTATTTCCACCTTTAATATGAGTGATTTTCGAAGCCGGTTGTACTCCAATTTTATTCAATTCCGATTCAATAAGTTCATTAGCGATTACTGGTTGTACATTAGAGATTATGATACGTCTCGCCTTTTATTGTAAATGCCTAACAGACACCATATGATTTTCCACCACTATGTTAGGATGTTTTTCTATAAGGTCGTCTACTATTGCAGTAGAGCTGAGGTAAAGACAAACACGATTTTGGGATATGCGCGAAGCATATCTAATATTATTAGGTACAATTATTTTTCCAACAGCTATCGAATATGAGTGCACTGATAAACCATCTATCGAATCCATGATAATAGCCTGCTCCAACGTCGGATATTGAACTACCTGTGCTGTTTGAGCGTATGTTAACTTTTGAGGTTGGGACGCCATGTTTGAAGTTATGTTATCGTTGTGTTCACTAGTAGACATTTCTTCGAAAGAAATGCCTACAATTGTAGTTATTTATGATACTACAATATAAAAAAAGATTATTTACTTAAAATCCTACATGTTTGCACTATTTTAATGAAATAAATAACCAAATATATCTTTTAACACGTAAGAGATACAGACAAGGCATACGTCTCTCCTCGCCCCACTCAGACGGACCATCGCCTTACTTCTCAGGACAACCTGGATATTGCTTCCTGGAACGCTGGTCTTTTCATCCGGGCCTCTGCCTGTCAATGGGGTCTATCCTTGACGTTAGCTATAATCCACTCGTGAGCCTATCTCACGAGTCGGTAACGCAGGGATTAATAATATCCACTGTTCGGTAGCTTTTATACTTTTTATTCGGTATCTCGTATATATAACGGGGAACTTCGTTAAATATAATTTTTTGAAAATTTCTCACATAATATTTTTAGAACTCGTTTTATGAAGTGAGAATTGCATATTTGCACAAATATAATTTTTTGGGGTACTTTTTTGTCCATAACATAGCTGAATATTACATTTAAGTATTCAATTACCGTCATTTTGTTCCATTCAAACTAAGGGAATGGATAAATACCCAGCTCTAATCAATCACATCGCATCAGAAAAAGGGCCGTGTTGATTTCAACTTATACAGAAATTTTTTTTGTTTTAAAAATGATGAGACGGAGGTAACATCATGCTCAGATGTTACCATTTAAGCAATAGGAAATACGGATTGAAATGCTTTTAAAACCATAGAATACAAAAAAATTTGTTTTGATTGTATACCTGGAGGTTTTCTCACAACAATGCCTGTTTCATCTAAATGCAATATAAGAGGTTTGTTATATTCTATTGACAATATTGATTTTTCTGTATAGGTGTATAATATTAAGGATAACTGAAATACTCTAACAAAAGGATCTTTTCAGATTTGTTGATCTACCCACAAGTGAGCAATATCCTGTAAATCATTTCAATGCAATTTTAATCTTGTACAGCATTTCTCTATAGAATTTACCTTCTTTAAAACATTTAAGCTTCTAATGTCTTGTAAATTCCCGTCTACTGCTAATTCTACATCAACATTTTCAATGGTTTTTAATTGATAATTTCGTGGAGACTGGTATTTTATAATATTTTGCACTTTCTTTCTCTCCACCTTTTTCAAAGTGCGAAAATATTTTTTATTGTGCACAAACAATTTTTCCTCTGTGCTGAATATTATTATTGTAGCTATGTTATCTATACTACTTATGTGTATTTCAAATTTAAATTTTTGTGTGTGTTCTTTTCTATACTTAACATATACGACAGAATAATTTATATATGTGTGGAATCCGTAAAACGATAAAATATGGCTACATTTTTCGGATAACATAGCTCTTTCGACTTCATACATACATTTATCTGCACTTATAACATTTTTTCTAAAATGTCACCGGAAAAAATATTGAATTCCCCAATGTAATATCAAAAGACTTTGGACAGCTTTGTATTGGTGTTAACATGTTCATCTGGTTCGTCTTTAAGATTAATTTGTACCTGCTTTTTCTTTCTTAATTCAATTTTATTAACTGGACAGTCGTTAATGTCATCAGTTAAATCACTGTCACTATGTATATAATTAATCCCATCAATGTTACTATTTATTTCACTTTTTATTTCAATGTTGTTATTATTACTATCAAATTGCAACGAACACTCATCCTTTTCATCAAAATATTTTTTTCCACCGAAATGATCTGTTTCTATGGAATTGACTTCATCATTTTCAATAATTGCATTATTCGATGGAAAAATCGTTTCATTATTGTCATTTACGCAGTTTTTACTTTCGTTCTTTTGCCTTTTATACAACAAAAATTCTTTTACTTTCTGTTTTAAATCCGTAAACTCCCATGAATAACGAATAGCACGAAATAATTTATCTTCCTATTTTATTTTGTTTTGTCGGACAACCTACACAGATAATATAGAGGAAGAAAAATAATTAATCAAATTGACAAAAGTGATGGCATTCATATCTAAAATCCAGAAATACATGAGAATAAATCTAATAGAATTATTATTTTAAAATAATGTGTGTGTGTGCAGGTATAGTTGAAAAGAGTATATTTTTTTCATGCAAGATGTACCAAAAAATATGGTCATAAGTATTAGGAGAGTAGACTTATGAAAAATTGAGTAACTTTTTTCCTATAGTGTACAATGAAGAAGCTTCAGTGGTAATTCCTTAATAATACGAAATTTTCAACCAAACTTACAACAATTAAAATTAAATAAACGTTTTGCATAAAAATAAAGCAAGTATTCGTACAATAATTCATTAGGATGGTTGAACTCTTATAAGACTATTGTCTGGCAAAGCACCATTACATAGTGTTTGGACTAAAATATAGCGTGTTTATTTCTTTTCTACTTATAGTTGGATATTGTGTACAATGTTTCAACCCATACGTCATGTAATTACACGTGTGCAATAAAAAAATATACATTAACATGTATTAACATATGAAAAAATGCATTGTATATGCTTTAATAGTTCATTTGAAATATAAACATCTTTGGAAAAAAATATAAGTCCTTAATATAATTATAATTCAAGTTACAAATTAAGCAATAGAATTTACTAAGGTTAAAATTACAACGTTTTGTAATACCTGACTTGTCGAAACTGAAAAACGCGTGGGCATAGTAATAAATTACAATTAGATTATCATCGTTATAAACATACTATACTAATGTGAGTGAATTTTCATTTAATTTTCATGTGGTAGCTGTATATAAGTTTATCTTTATAATGGTCTATTATATCGTTAAGAATGACAACGATATCATAGGTTGCTACAATTTGTCGGAGAAACGCTGAATATTTACCTCTTTTTTAACTGTTTTCAATTTTTATAAATAAGTAGGCAGTACTTTCACAAGATTTGGAATCTCTAACAAGTTATTGTATTCACATTTTCATCATAGCTTTTATTTTCAAATGAAAATATGTAAGTATTAACCTTTTGAAATAAGCTTGGTTGTTTCTTTACTTAAAATATATTCCAGTTTGTTCGATCGAAAAACGACTAATATATTTGCAAATTTATTATTTTCTTAAAATAACATACAAAGTATAAGCTTTACCTGTTTCATAAACGGTACTTCAACAACATCAATATTTTCAATGTCCTCTGATGTAAATGTATTAGCAATTAATTTCGCTATTTTTATCATTTGTTTATTCTTGGGACCTGTTCTTTTTCTTATTGCAGACATAACTATTATCAACAGAAGAACAATATGAACATTAAAAAGTATTTATTTTCAAAATAATGAATATATCAAATTTGGGCTTTAGTGAGTAATATATTTCAAATAAATACTCGATTTAAAACTGTTAACAGAACGTATTATAGTAGACAGAAACACGCTCTTTCACGCTAAAGCATGGAAATGAAAGCTTATAAAAATTTAGCAAGCTGCAGGAGACACTAATGAAGATGTGAAACACAATTTACGATTGAGGTGCATTGATTCTTTACGATATTGAACCTGCATATACTTATATTGACAATGTTGGAAATAATATAGATATATCTACTATACTTTTACCTTGTTTCTAAATCCTAACTCGAAAAAAGACAATTTTATATTTACATATGGCTATGCTTTCGCATGCACTGAAACTGGTAGCCAAAAGAAGTCGAAAGCCAGCAGCCAAAAGAAGTCGTAAGCCAACAGCCAATGCAAAACATTTGAAGCAACGGCTATTCCGCGACAATGCCCCTACCCCCTCACCTATCACAAACCGTTCAAAATACCCGCTTTCAAGCGACGCTGCTGCTGCTTATGAGAACTAATAGAATTAGTGTTTACTATCATCTCTGAGGAATTTTCTATCCACAGGGACACTGGAAAAATTTGATTTGTTTACATAAAAAAAAAAGATTTTACTTAATATAAGGCGCATTTTTCATCGAATTTTCTTTTCGCAATCAATTACTGAGCTGAAGTAGTGTTTAGCGTAATTTTTATGGAATTTTCCAGCCACCAGAAAATTGAAAGAATTCATTTTTAACATAAAAAAATCAATTTTACTTCATTTAAGACGCGTCGTTCATTTTGCATCGAATTTTCTTTTTGCATTCGATTGCTGAGCCGAAGTAGTGTTAAGTATATTTTTTTGGGAATTTTCCAACCGCTGGAATATTGAAGGAATTCATTTTTTTACATAAAAACAACAATCTTATTTTATTTAAGACGCATCGTTCATTTTGCATCGAATTTTCTTTTTGCATTCGGTTGCTGAGCCGAAGTAGTATTAAGCATAATTTTTTGGGAGTTTTCCAGCCACCGGAATATTAAAAAAATTCATTTTTTTTTACATAAGACACAACAATTTTATTTTATTTAAGACGCATCGTTCAATTTGCATCGAATTTTCTTTTTGCATTCGATTGCTGAACCGAAGTAGTGTTAAGCATAATTTTTTTGGAATTTTCGAACCACCGGAATAGTTCGAAAAATGGTTTCTTAAAACCGTTCATTGAACGTTCGAAATTTCACCGACATTCAATGATAGACATTTTAGATGAAAGTTTGATTGTGCTGTATGACAAGATAATTACCTTTACAATAACCTTGAGGTGAAATCTAATGCTATTTGAAAGTCAATTTTGTTATTGTATTTCTCATTTTTTCGGGAAAGGGGGGTCATAGAAATACTACATCTGTCTAGATTAGGTATTCTGCTCTGATGCCTTTATATTGGGCGTATCCAAGATCCCACAACAAACAAGCTACGCTTGTAAAAAAAGACGGCAGGTAATGTGACGCTACTGGCTATCCTTGGGGATAGTATAGAAGGGGAGGGAGGAGTGATCCCTCACCGATCGCGTTCACGTCCCAATAGGCGACTTCCTACAAGACCCGGGCGACTTCGATATACTTTTAATAATACTCGAATATTTATTTTTACAGAGGGGGTTCTAACCCTCGTAGGCGAATGTCGGGGGTGGGGTGCTAATATAACAACTCAATAACTGCGGTGAACTCTCTTTATTATAAAGTAGGTTATTGATACAATACTCGGTTCCCTTTACACGTTCTGGGTGCGTTACGCTAGGTCCTAAATGGGGACGCGGCCTAAGAGGTGCGAACGCGGCTGAAGTCCCGATGACGTACTAGCTAGCTTCGCGCTCGAGCCACTAGTTGGCGTTCGCGGCGGCCCCACCGAGTCGCGCGGTACTCGCGCGCCACCGGCGGATCCCTAGGTTAACTATTACTCGACGCTACGCGGATAAGTCCCTCTTTCCGCGCGTGCGCTTACCGCGACGGTTATTCGCACTCACTTCTTTCCCGCGTACTTAAACACAACAACGACCCGGATTGTTTACTCCCGCACGTCTAAGGTCGCGAGTCCTCCCGATAATTATGCTAAGTCCGCGGCCTTGACTGACTGAAGGGAACGTCCCTGTCAACGGTCAAACGCACAACGAATCAATGTAATCGCGATAACTTCTACTAATTCGCGCTTTTACTCTTTGGGATATTCGTTATCGGTCCGACGGAATGACCACTCCGCTAAGTTGCCCGCTTACCCGTGACAGGTGAGCTGGGCCAGCGGTTCCCTATAAAACCGTTCGGTGCTACGAGCCCTAAAGCCCTAGCACACCCTGGGACGTCACAGGACTATAATACAAGACGAATAATCACCCTTATTTCAGCTTTCTAGGGCTGGCTATCTTCTTTCTCTCTGGCTCTGGTCCCTCTCTCTCTCTCTCTCTCTCTCTCTCTCTACCTCTCTTGGCCTGATAGCTGGCACTTGGGCCGGTACACTCCGCTGTCCGGTATGGTTTCGCGGCCGGGCTGCAGTCGCTGCAATATCACTTGCACTTGGGTGCTTGGTGGCAGCTGTGGCTTAGGTCGCGAAGTTATATCGGCGGCGGGGAATGCGCCGGGCACTGTGTCACCTTTGACTTCTAAACTACGTGTGTCGGGGCAGTCCGCGGGAGCAGGTAAGGCCCTGCGCCTGTCCCGCCGCTGGCCCGCTACACCCATCGCGCGGCACTAGGGAGCCGACAAGTTATCGATCCTAGATCAATACTTATCGGTTGATAACTCCCTAGTTCATGCGCGACCCGCCTATCTAGCGCTTGAGATTAGCAAAGCGCTAGATGGCAGCTATTGTAACGCTGCGGGAACGCAACGTTACAGTACATAAATCGTCCCGCGTAAACAATATTAGTAAAATAAAATACTCCGTTTAAAAAAATGAGTGAAATTCAAATACCAGGCAAGTATTTATTTTTATTATGGCAAAAGTTAAAATTTCGAAAATGAAATTGTAACACAAAAGTTGCTTGCCGCGGGTCCGTTGTATGCAATCATATTAAATAGCCACATTTTGAACTTACGAGAAGCAATGCTTGTATTGCAAGATAGCGACTTACACATGAACATTACGGGCCCGGCAAGTAACGTTTATGTTACTCTTTTTTTTTCGAAATTTTAACTTTTGCCATAGTACAAATATATACTTGTATAATATTTGGATTTCACTAATTTTTTTAATTGAAATAGTTTACTTTATTAAATTAATAACGCTACACGAGTAGTGTAGCTTTGCCGATACTGGAACATTGGCAAGGGGGGTACGTCGCGCGGGGATCCCCGTCGCGAGAGTCGGGAGGTGTCCCCTCTCCTCTGACGTCATGCCCTCCACTTGGTTAGCATATGAGTTCCCCACTCAGCTGACGTCACATTAAATTTTTTTAATTGCTTCACGAACGTGTCATAATTTTGATATAATTTTAGGGACTGCATTGACCCCCACCACTTATGAGTTCCCCCACTCTGATGATGTCACAGCATATTTTTTTTAATTGCTTTAGGAACTGCTGTAATTTTTAATAAGATTAGGGCCTACATTCACCCAACCAGAATGATTAGATATAGATGTTATTTTTTATTTAAATGTATTGGTACGCTCCGATGTATTTGAACGTTTCTCAATATACGCGCAAGGCGCCCTATTCTTGTGAGGAGTCCCTTATTGAAATGCTTATGTCGACGGTGAAGAGTCACCCCGCCCCTTCTATCACACCCTTCGGGATTGAAAGTAGCGTTGCAATAGTTAAGATACCCAGAATACCTTTTTCTCTGGTATTAAGCTGGTTGCATAAAGGAAAGTAGATGAAAATAGAAGTTGAAGCAAAAAAATTTGTTCTATCTTTGTATTTTTAACACTTTATCTTAAATTTTGAATATTAAACAATAAGTTTTCCTAATTTTAAATGTAACCATTTTAAAGACTGATTTAAAATCTATAAATTTCATGTTTCAAGCAAATTATGAAAACCAAATCTATACCATCTAGATAACTTTAAAAATTGATGAAGGAATTGTCCATGTGGACGTTAATGGGTTAACTGTAATTTATTCTTATATATATAAAGGAAAATTAATACAGATGTGGGTTTAAAGGGAATGAAGTTATATAAATTATTTTCACTGTACATTTTCAAAATAAAATTCTGTTCAGTCCGCAGATTCTATGATGCTTGGGAATCTTCAAAAAGGCTCACTAGACATTATGGGTGCTGTGGTTGAGCTAATAGTCGGAGAAAGAGCGGGTTTAGAATGGATTTTGAGAATTCAAAATCCTAGTATGTGTTCCGTTTTTGAAGTAGCCACATCGTCGAAGGATTCAGCGCTGGAATGGATGGACAGCATTAAAGAAACTGCTCAAAGTGCCAGCTTTCGGGTAACGTTTCCTATAATTATAATTATTTAACTTCTTGATTGGCAATAGTGTATACATATGCGAAAAAGTGCTAGATATAGCAATAGATTTGCTTTTTCTTACTGGTACTTTTAAAATTAAATTAGTAAAGTACATGTAGCGGATACTGTAGAGTATTTGAATAAAGTGCAAGCTGGGATGCCAATTTCAACATTTTACGTTTGCTTATCTATTCATACTTTTAAGAAAATGTAGAGAAAAAAACGAAAAACAATTAAAATATATAAAAATGATACCCCAGCTTTCACTTGATTGAAGAACTTTACATTATACGTGACATATAAGGTCTTCTTCTAACGGCGGCATATAGGATCCTACAAAAAATAAGCTTCTCTTGTAAAAAAAGGACGGCACATACATAAGTCATCTCCAGCATGATTAATCCCACAAAAAACAAGCTTCGCTTGTAAAGAAAGAACGGCAAGTACATAAGTCGTATCTAGCATAATTAATATAGTAATATAAAATATTTTAATTAAAAAAATTTGTGAAATCCAAATGTTAGGCAAGTATAAATTTTTTCCATGGCGAAAATTGAAATTTGGAAAAAAGTAAATAGTAATAAAAAAATTACTTGCCAGGCCCGTTGTATGCAATTGTATTAAATAGTCACATTTTTAACTTACGAGATGCAATGCTTATATTGCAAGATAGCGACTTACACATGAATATTACGGGCCCGGCAAGTAATTTTTGTATTAATATTTACTTTTTTCCAAATTTCAATTTTCGCCATGGAAAAAATTTATACTTACCTGACATTTGGATTTCACTATTTTTTTTAATTAAAATATTTTATATTACTATATATTAATCATACTAGATACGACTTATGTACTTGCCGTCCTTTTTTTACAAGCAAAGCTTGTTTTTTGTGGGATCTTATAACATTTTGTAAGAATATAGGAATTAAAACTAAAAAATTGTTTTAACTAATTCAATCTAATAAAATATTTTCCAATGTTTTTATCGTTCCATAATGTAAAGCTTCAATTCGAGATATTAATTTATTAATCTATTAAATGAAATACAAAATATTACAATGATGAATTCTTATCATAAATACACTTTTAGAGGCATTTAACATAGGATTCAATATCTGTTTGAGTTATATTTTCAACATCTTATACCCAATTTCACATTAAAGCCTTTCGCTTTCAAAAATTTGTTTCTAAATTTACCTTTAAATCCAATTTTTTTTTAGGTGTTGCTCTCACTATCATCTTTGCATTATGGCTCTTTCCCTGGTAAACTAGTGACATTTATATATTCTTTTCGTTAATATAAACTGTAAAATATATACCAATTAATGCAATAGAAGTCTATGTTTTTTAGGTATACTGCTTTCAGTTTCCTGAAGTTACACACCGTATGTTCTATTACATGTGAAATATTGAAATTATGAATTCCTTTCATATTTACACATCTACATGAATTTATTATAATTTTCATCAACTATGTGACTTCTAATTCCAAAGTTGTACGTCTAAAATCACCTGCAAACACTCCATTCTTAAGGATTTTCTTATAAATTAGCTCATATTTATCCATCATTTTCTTAACTGTTACTCCCAATATCAACTATGAATCAGGGCTCTTTTTCAAGCAAACTAGTGCCATTTGTATTTTCTTTTCAACAATATAAACTAGAAAATACACAAATTAATGCAATGGAAGCCTCTACTTTAGATATACTGCTTTCATTTTCCCAAATTTATTCACTGTATTATGTATCGCTTGGAAAATATTAAAATGATGACTTCATTTCATTGTATCACTTCTAGATGAAGTTTTCATTATACTTATTATTTAATTGACTTATATATTTCAAAAAGTTTATGCCCAAAATCACCTGCAAGCCTTTCTTTATCAAGAATTGGCCTCCAAATTTTTTTAATTTCTCCACCTTTTCCTTAGGTTTAACTCTCAACATTAACTTTGCATTATGTCTCTTTCTATGGTAAACTGGAATCATTTCTGACTTCTTCTATTAAATATTATAGCTCAACCCTGCAAAATGACACAATAAACACGTTTTTGTAAATCAATCTGAAATAAAATCTCACTAAGTACCAAAAAATATATTACATATTATATTATAGAAATCAATGTTATTCTTATAAAAAATTAAATTTGAATAATTTTTTTGGAAATAATAATAATTTCTTTCTATTTTGATTAGGAAAGCGTAGGTAAATATTTGGTTTTAATACTTTTTTATATTATAATTGAATATTAAATAACGATTAGAAAATATTTATCTGCTTTTTTTTAATCGTAGTAAAAAGAAAGATTTATTGTCTCCTGGAAAATTGTTTGTATATATGATATAACCTATCGGAGAGTATGTTCCACATCAGTTTAAAGAAAAGAAAAAGTTAAACATGAATTTTGTTAATGACTTCCATACCTGAAATTTTAGGATACGTTTATCAAATATTTTAACAATTTCTTTTAATTAATATGCTCCTGATAATCACCGATGCACATAAATGTTGAAAGTATACTTTTCCTTGGCACATTGTTGAAAATATGTAAATATTAAACTTACTTCATCCGGTCAGCTCTATCATCAGCAATGAAATTGGCAATGGAAATGTTCTGTCTCAATTTAATCTGAAAAAGCAATTTCACAAATATCAAACAATATATGACATATTATATTGTAAAATTCATTTTTATCTAATCGTAGTAAACAGAAACTTTATTATCTCCTGGAAAATTGCTCATATATATGATATAACCTATCGGACAGTTGAAATCCATATGAGTTTAAAGAAAAGAAAAATTTAAACATGAATTTTGTTATTGATTTCCATACCTGGATGTTTAGCATATGTTTAAACCTCATCCTTCTTTGTTTCATTTACAATCTTCCTCAATCTACATTCTTCAATAACAGGATATTTCCAAGAATTGTTAGAGCATTTGGCATTGGTAGGATTTCAAATCAGAGCTGCATACAACGAATATGCATATAAGGAATATTTTATATAACCTGCAATAAAAAAAATCCCACAAAGTACCACCGAACATTAAATTTTATACATATTTTTGAATACAGTGCGACTTATCTGATAATCTTGCTGAGTCCTTCATTTTTCTCCCTTAAATTATCCGTAGTTTCGATTATATTACACTATTACACTATCATTACAGCCAATTCATTTTTATAAAAATATTAAGGTTACACCGGTAAACCTTACAATTCAATTGACATTCAATTGACAGCTAACAGTAGTCGCCATATTAGTTATCGATTATATCGATTATTTAGTTGTCGTGTTTGTAAAAATTACGTCATTTTCTTTAGCAATTAACTTTAGTCCGAGACATACATACATTTTGACTGGAGAAGATTATGAAGAAGAATCTTATTTTCGATATATATTGTAACGCTCGGAAAGGATTCCGGGTTAAAAAACGAACACTACACGTCCAAGACACTTCTTTATTCAAACAAAGTAATAAAAAATCAACTACACTAACTTATCCCGAGGGGGAGAGGCCTCCCGCGATGTCCGGGCACACTTACTATACGACGCACTGATTTTACTAATTTACTAAAAGGGAAAAACGGGGAAACAGAGGGGGGGGGGGGGAGACGAGGGGCAGGCAACGGGCGAAAAGCGGCGAAGGGAAAGCAGGAAAAAAGGGGGGAAAAGGGTAAGGAATTTCCTCCGCGGCTCCGCCGATGACGTCCGCCACGAATACTGCACAAAACTCTGCAAAAACGATGCTTGGGGCCTGCCGTATCGAAATCCGACGTATTTCGATCACCGCAGCGACGACCCAATCTCCTTTACAAAACACGTACGGTTGTTCCAGGAGCTGAACAAGATGTGGCCCAAATTGACACTTATTCCTTCGTTCGTAGTGTCATTCCCCTCGTTCCGGGGGTTTCAATTGGGCATAGTTATGATCGGGATCCAGGAACCAATCAATGATTAGGTATGGATCCGCGATCCATAATTCTCGCTGTTCCATCTAATTACTCCTATGCTTAGCGTGCTAGCTAGCTAGCTAGCTCCTGCGCGAAGATCCTGCGCGGTCGTCCTTAGCAGCAGACGACACTATGACTTCGTGGCTCGGCGGCGGGGCGATGCGATGCAGGGTCGGCGAGTCGTGGTTCGGGGATAGCGCGGGCAAGGGGGAACGCAGCTAGGCGCGTAAGGCGTCAGCGCGGTAAGGAGAGGGGACGGGACTCGCTGCTAGGCGCTCGCGGCGAGAAGTGTGGTAAGGGGAAGGATAGAGTTACGCGTAAACATACGCGGACGGTACAATGGGTGCGAGGGAGATAGACTTATGTGGGTTTAGCACGGGTTAGAAAAGGATAGAGGGACAACAGTTTTCAAGCTCTTGTTGGAGCAGAGGAATCGGTCTTATAAACTACTAATAAAATTTATCATTGGGAATATAATATTTAATTATAATTAAGCTACAACCTAAAAACATTCGCTCAATCCTCAATCATACCATGTCCCAAAAACATTTACTCTCCTTCCGTGGATGGCAATTACAATATCCCTTTAGCGGGTATCTACATTACCATCACACGGGAGGTTCATCTATGCTCACTCACACACTCACAAGCATACTCAAGGGGACGGGAGGCACTAAGGGGGAGACAGGAGAACTAAGAAATATGTACGTTTCTGTAATGTATTTCCACCACGTTACAATATATATATATATGTCGGGGATGATAGGTTGAGAAGTGATTGGTTGGGGGAATATAGTGGGGGGTAGTTGGGCTATGGTGGAGATAGCAGTAATAAGTTGAGAAGAACGAGTGAGCGTTAGGTTCAACGAGATGTAAACAAATCGGAGTTAGTAATGTAAGGTGGGATAGTAAATAAACAAGACGTGGAAGGGAGGGCGGAAGTATGATGCGGAGTAAATGAAGTGACAGTTTTCACGGTGGGAACCGGAAAAGACGGAAGTATTCGGGCGGCGGTTAGAAAAATTTAAGTGTTCGCCGACATATATACATATAGCTAACTGATTATATCTCTGGATTGCGTGAACCGATTTTGATGTTCATGGGCTCAAATAAAAGCTTACTCCAAACCATTTCAAGAAAAGCTTTGCTGAAATCATGGCAGTGTAACATTTACGGAAAAAAATCGATTTAAAAATTGAGACGGCCAATTTTGCTGTTTAAGATACAGTAGTGCCTCGACGGCGGTATAGACACGTCTATACCTACTTTTATGTACTTCCTGTCGAGACACTACCGTGTCTCGTGATAATGAGTTGAGGTATAATAAACTTAATATTTTTGTATTAATCTGCTAACAAATGAATTTTTTTATTTATTATTGAGTCCAATAAATTAATGGTTAGTAAAATAAAAAGCCCTTCTAATGAAAAAAAAAATGAAAAAATTTTAAAGTTCGCGAAGACTCGAACACGAGCCCACCGGGCAACGTTGCCAACTCCGCCATTTTGATTATACTATGGTGTACAGTGATGTCAGTGATGCCAGAATCAAGCTTTTAGCAACAAAAATAAAGTTAACCGCTAGCCAGCAGCAGTATAGAAAATTTGAAGGGAAGGGATATATACCTCTTCCCTTCAAGTTTTCAATAATGCTGCTGACTAACGGTTAACTTTATTTTTGTTGCTAAAAGCTTGTTTCTGGAATCAATGACATCACTGTAAAGCGTAGTATAATCAAAATGGCGGAGATGGCAACGCTGCCACCGGGTGACTAACGGCAACCTGACCATCTGCGCTACAGCGCTCACTTGGTGTATCAAAAGCAGAACAGCTTTATAAAGACTTACTACAATTCTTTCATTAGCTCGTAGTAAACGACTAAGAATTAGCAGCAATAATAAATACATGTATTTACATTGCATTATTGCACTAAATGTACTAGGATTTTAATTTGAAGCATACTTTTTGCATGAAGATACAATAGTATAAGGGTGTTCATGCAGTATTATACAGGGTTAGAGATTATAGGGTGACAACCCGAAAAATCTTAAAAGAGGAGACGATTTTATGAAAAAAATTCAAATACAACTTTTAAATATGATTAATATTTACAGAGTTACATAACAATTTGTTTGGGCGAAGGGCCAATATAAATTTTTATTCAGCTCGGAAAATATTAACAATACGAAGAAATTTCATTAAAATTTTTTATAGAAGTAATAATAAGGAAGAAATAAGTCTAATAACTTTTTACTATATTATTGACATTTTTCCAGTTAGAGAACAAAATGTTTGGATCTAAATTGGCTACTCAGATAAACTACATAAATTGTTATGTAACTCGTTAACAATGAATAATTTCAAAAAATCTATAGAATAGCTTTTTAAAGATTTTGTAATTTGCAACAAAAAACTCATACGAATTTTTTTCTAATCATTTACACTTATCGAATTACTTAACAATATGTTTTGACTACATATACTGTTGTGTTACTCAATAAATATTAATAATACGAAAAAATTTAGTATGAGTTTTTTGTTGCAAATTACAATATCTTTAAAAAGGTATTCTATACACTTTTTGAAATTGTTGATTTTTAACGAGTTATATAACAATTTATGTAGTTTATATGAGAAGCCAATTTAGATCCAAACATTTTGTTCTATAAGTGGAAAAATGTCAATAATATAGTAAAAAGTTATTCGACATATTTCTTCCTTATTATTACTTCTATAAAAAATTTTAATGAAATTTCTTCATATTGATAATATTTTCCGAGCTGCATAAAAATTTATACTGGCCCTTCGCCCAAACAAATCGTTATGTAACTCTGTAAATATTAATCATATTTAAAAGTTGTATTTGAATTTTTTTCTTAAAATCGTCTCCTCTTTTCAGATTTTTCGGGTTGTTACCCTATAATCTCTAACCCATATACAAAACTATCCACATGTTCAATTATCATAAATTATTCGACTACTCATAACATATATTATAATATTACTTAATTAATTTATGACAATGGAGCATGTGGATAGTTTTTTATATAGAGTACTGCATGAACATCCTTAAACTATCGTATCTTAATGCAAAATGTATGCTTCAAATTAAAAACAGTACATTTTGTGCAATAATGCTGTGTAAATAAATGTATTTATAATTGCTGCTAATTCTTCGTCGTTTACGACGAGTTAATGAAAGAATTGTAGTAACTCTTTATAAAGCTGTTCTGCTTTTGGTACACCAAGTGAGCGCTGTAGTGCAGATGATAAGGTTGCCGTTTGTCACGCGGTGGGCTCTGGTTCGTGTCTGGCGAACTTTAAAAATTTTTAATTTTTTTTTTTACTAACCATTCATTTATTGGACTCAATAATAAATAAAAAAATTCAATTATTAGCAGATTAATAGAAAAATATTGAGTTCATTATACCTCAACTCATTATATTTTATTATAAGAGTACATTTTCTGTATTTATTATGTAACGAAGTTCCCCGTTACGTATACGAGATACCGAATAAAAAGTATAAAAGCTACCGAACAGTGGATGTTATTAATCCTTACGTTACCGTCTCGTGAGATAGGCTCGCGAGTGGATTATATCTAACGTCAAGGATAGACCCCGTTGACAGGCAGAGGCCCGGATGAAAAGACCGGTGCTCTAGTAAAAGATGTCCAGGTTACCCTGAGAAGTAAGGCAGGGCCATGCCAAACAACCTAGGCAACCTGAGATAAGGAGAACCGGCCTCGGGGAGTCCTAAAAAGTATGACCGTGTCTATAAGTCCCCACGAAGAGGGGAGATAGAACATCGAGTCTGGCTTGAACGCTGGTTACGCGCTTCAAGCAGGCTGCGCGGATGTCGTGCGCAGTCTGCCATAGCAGGCAGTCGGAACGCGACTATGGGACAGAGCTGATGTATCCGTGCGTACTGGTGAGCGCGTGACGCGGCATTCAGCAGCCATGGGTCCGTTCGAGTGCATGAGGCGTGTGCTATAGGCCAGCCTGCAGGTACGTCACGACAGGATACCGGCCAATGTATAGTGGGTTGTGCAGGGGCGTAGTTAGCCCGTTGGAATGTGTCCCGGTGCCCTCCGTAATCCCATAGGCTTGCACTATGGCTGGAAGGGCCGTGAACATTGTCTCCGTGGTGGTCCGCTTCTGGCAAACTCTATGCTTGGCAAAGACACCGCATGTTCCCGCACTCCTCACCACTACCTGTGTGTGGGTGGTGAGGGATAAATGTATGCCCCTCAGCAGATAGGTCTGCGAGGCTCGGACTTCCGCTAGGAACCCTCCCCTCTCTCCACGACCTAGCATACTGAGCGACCCTGGCTACCGCTACCGTCCAAATGCATGGCCGCAGTGCCGTATTAGATGCATATAGAATGGGGTTGAAAGACTCCAATGATAACGTAGGGTTGTTGGCTACCCAACTGACCAACTGGCGCCCTGATACCGATAAATAAGGACGGGCGAAGGTAATGAGAAAACCCGTAGTGTGAGTGGCCCCTCACACTGACGGGAATAACGTTACAATTACCAAATCTGTTAAATTAATGGCTACATATAAGCATTTTATAAAAATTAAAAACTAATTTAGGAAAAGAATTTTGATTTCCTTCGAGTTTTTGAGTAAGCGCAGCATCACTTCTTACGGATGACACGTAAGAATTTGTTGGTTAGCGGTAGTTGCTCTTCTTCTAAAGCCGAAGATGCCCCGAGAGAGTCAAGATTGGGAACGAGTGAGAGGGCCGAGAAAATTATACCGCTCTCTCTCGCTCTACAGCTGTTCCGAGCCCGACTGAGATCCAGCGAAGACAGCCGAGACAAGCACGCATCGCTGAAATGGTGTGAGTAACTAGCGAGTAGCGGGATGAGTGGGGATGGCTCGCCGTTACTACCGGCTGAGTGTGTTAGTGACACTATGGTAAGCGTGGTGGGGAGAGAATTTCTCCACGATCTAATAGCACTGCCCAGACTGGCTTCACTGATCTAGATACATACTTTTCTAGCAAATGGGTTAGATGTTTCATTCTGGCCTACCAATTAACGCTTTGCACTCTAGCCTAGTAACTCATAGATGATACCAATAACTCTAGCACTAAATTAGCTACAAGTACATACCTGTGATGTAGAAGAAAAATGGAGTCTTTGCAATAAAACAAAACATTTATTTTGTAACTATTTTATAAAGAAACATATCCGTGTCGCCGTAGCCGGGGCAGTGGATTTAGTGTTAGCATTTTAATGTCGCAAATACAGCGACCACGAAGTGCAAAGGATTAAATATTACTTTGAGATGATATTTATACAGGATAAAACGTTAATGATTCATATAAATTTAACCATATATACTTGAGGACAAACTAAATCGAAAAGTCATGAACCGTTACTTCCGTAGGAGCATTACTGCTAAAATAATTCGATATTAAACCGAAAAATCAAGGTTTCGATAAATCGGAAAAATTACTTTATTGTCACTTTTATTGACAATTCCTTTTCAATAAACAAAATAAATTCATACTTCTCACCATTCTATGCCGTCACACAAACGCATTAAACTATACTGATTATTAATATTATCCCCTAACGTCTTAGTTTTCTGATTCTGATACTATGTAAAATCTATTTTCTGTGTATTTTCAAAAAATCCCCGAAATCTCCTTTTAAGATGAAATTTCATGGTAACAATATGGCATTATTTTAAAATCATATTACCTTTTCAGTAACATGCCGCGTATGAACTGTTTTATCTAATAAAGTAGTAAAAAATAAGTATTATGTTAAAATAGCAATTAAAAAAAAAAATTGTTTTCGACATTTGAAAATCTAACTTTTTTTATTAGATAGAGCAGTTCACTGCGTCATTGAAAGAGCAAAATGACTTGAAAACAAGTTTTCAAATAATACCATAGTCTTGTTTAAAAATTTCAACCTAAGTTAACAGATTGAGTGTTCCCTTCAAATATAATTAAGCCTTGTTCCATTCCATGTAAATACAAACCACATAATTAAGAAAAATTTTTTATGGGGGGCGCACCACGTTTTAACACATGCCAATTCGACACAAAGAGGATGGCAAGTATTTCCGATTGAATACACAGATTGACACCGTATCCCGATTCAACACCCCGATACAACACACAGAGGAAATGGCATACAATCCTAATCCAACACTTCCCGTTTGAAGATAAACGCAAATAGAAATAATCCCGTTTCAACACCTCTCGTTTCGGCACATAAGAATTGGACAAGTATTTTAATTGAATACATCTCTATTCGACACTATGAAACTGACGCTACATAATGATTCAACACAAAAGGAGTAGCACATGGTCCCGATTCGATACATAACGCTTCAACACAGACGAGATTTTGCATCCCAATTCAACACTTTCCAATTCGATACAACCCCAATCCACACAAAAGAAATTATACATCCTGATTTGATGCTTCCCGATTTCGCACATCTATATTTAACATTATAGGGATGGCAAGTAATTCAGAGTCAACACATAGTCAATTGCACAGAATCTCGATTCAACACATTCTAATTCGATACAGCAAAAATCATAATGAATCCCGAATAGGCAATTCTCAATTCGACATGTAACGTTTCGATATATACTGATTTCAAATAAAGGAAGTTATGCATCCCGATTTGACACAAAGGTAATCGGAAAGGATTCGGACTAGATACTCCCCAACTCGACATATCCTGTTTCCACACTAAAGAAACTATGCATTTCGATTCGATTATTTTCCATTCTCTTTGTGTTAAATAGAGAAATGTCAAAACACAGAATGGTGATTCTCTTTTTTGTTGTAGCCGGATTTATTGAAATGGATGTGTCAAATCGGAATTCAGTGCTATTAACTTAGTGTTGAATCGAGATTATATGCCATCCCTTTTATGTTGAATAAGAATGTACCGAATTGGGATGTGGTCAATTCAGATACTTGTCTAATTCTAGTCTCGAATCGAGATGTGTTGAAACTGGATATACTGAAACGGGTTTGTGCAGCTTTATCTTTGTGTCATATTGGGTTGCAGTGCAATTCGCTTTGTGTTTAATCGGGATTACTTGCTATCCTCTTTGTCTCGAATAGAGATTTGTCGAATCGCAGTTCTGAATCTCGTCTGTGTTGAAGTGAAGATTGTCCTGATTGTGCACATTTTGGATCGGACACAGCAGTATTTTAAGATCAAACAAATTGCGGATTAGATACAGGTTGGATTGTTACATGCCTGATTGAACATATGCCAGAATGGGCACAGATCGCATTAGACACAGGTCGGATTGAGCACAGGTCATATTAGTCACAAATCGGATTGAGAATATGAGTATTCGAACACAAAATTGATCAGATCGGACAAGAGTGAAAATAGATACACGGGCTATTAGATACTCTGTTTGTCAGATCAAGCAGATGTCGGATTGGACACGAATCTAATCGGACTTAGATCTATTTACGCAAAGGTCAGTTCAGGAGATTTGTAGAATTGAACACATGAACAATAGGACCGACAGCTCATCAGACATGACAATTTCTATTGGATTCAAGTTTAATTTATAATTTACGGACAATTTTTAATAAAAAGTTTATACTTTCACAATCGTTCATACAAACCTTATATGTGGTTTATTTACTTATTTTTATAAAAAAATTATATATTGTAAGATCTACTTAATTTTTATAACGTTTGTACATTTTGAGAATAGTTTTCAAACTATACTTTAATAAATAAATATTTATGAGGACCGTCCTCTTCAACTGTACAGGATTAAGAGAATCATTAGTGTTTTGGTGCGAAGTACATACAGGTGTCCTAAAAGTTTGGACTCCATCAAATATTGAGATCGATCGTGGAAGTAAAAATTTGGTATTAAAAATTGTCCTCAAATTTTCACTCAATTTGTGTCTGATACGAAGTTTCATATGTTGCCAATTGTTGGTATCATTCTTCGTGTGCCCAATATCACATACGTCCTCAACTGACCTTTGCATAGTTTGACCTAAGTTCGATTAAATCCGTGCCCAATTCGAACTGTGTTTGATCCGACTAACAGCGTATTTAATATTCCGTGTATCTAAATTCACCCGTGACCGATCTGATTAACTTTGTTTTCGATCATTCATGTGCCCAGTCCGATTTGTGACTAATCTGACCTGTGCCCACTCTGACATGTGTCGAATCAGGCATGTAACAATCCGACCTGTTTTTAATCTGACCTCATCCAACTTGACTTGTGACCAAGCCGACCTGTGTCTGACCCGACTTGTGTCCGATCCCAAGATACTGTCGTATTCTATTCAAAATGTGCGCAATCAGGCCGCAGTTAATGAAACGTGATGTGTCGAATAGGCATCATGTGCATTCTCTTTGTTCTGAATTAGAATTCAGTGTAAGTCCCTAAGTGTCTATTCTGGAAATGTTGATTCAAGATGCGCCGTATTGGGAACCATAATTTTCTTTGTGCTTAATTGGGATGTATCGAATCGGGAAGTGTCGAAGCGTGATACTGATTTTCGTTTGTGTTGAAGAAGGATTTGTTGAAATAGGATGTGTCAAATCGAGATTCAGTGTCATTCCACTTTGTGCTGAATCGGGATTGCTTTGCTGTCTGCTGTGTTGAATTGGGATGTGTCGAATCACGATATATAAATTCTTTTATGTGGATTTGGAATGTATCGATTAGGCATGTTGAATCTCATCTGTGCTTAAGCGGGATGTATTGAAATAGGATGTGCAGAATTGGGATATATTCAATGGGATACTTGACCAATTGCTATGTGCTGAATCGGGATGTGTTTAAACAGGATCCTTTCCGATTACGTTTGTGTTGAAGCGGGATTGTATGCCTTTACTACTGTGACATATTGAAAAATGTCGAATCGGTATGCGTACAATCGGGTGTCACTCTTTTTTATTTACGCTGTACATTATCTATTCTTTTTACCTACTACTTTTTGTACAATGCCTGTCTAAATAGACTTGCCAGTAAAATTAGCCAATTGCTAGGCTAGATTCTAATTTATAATGAGCAGAAGTTGTAACGTTATTCCCGTCAGTGTGAGGGGCCACTCACACTACGGGTTTTCCCATTACCTTCGCCCATCCTTTTCTATCGGTATCAGGGAGCCAGTGGGTCAGTTGGGTGGCCAACAACCCTACGTTATCATTTGAGTGTCTCGACTCCATTCTATATGCATCTTATACGGCCCTGCGGCCATGTATTTTCACGGTAGCGGTAACCAGGATCGCTCAATATGCTAGGTCGTGGAGAGAGGGGAGGATTCCTTGCGGAAGTCCGAGAATTGTAGACCTATCTGCTGAGGGGTATACATTTATCGCTTACCATCCACACACAGGTGGTGGTGAGGAGTGCAGGAACATGCGGTATCATTGCCAAGCATAGAGTTTGCCAGGAGCGGACCACCACGGAGGCAACGTTCGCGGCCCGTCGAGCCACAGCGCAAGCCTATGGAATTACGGAGGGCACCGGGACACATTCCAACGGGCTAACTACGCCCCTGCACAACCCACTATGCATTGGCCGGTATCCTGTCGTGACGTACGTGCAGGCTGGTCTATAGCACACGCCTCACGCACTCGAACGCACCCATGGCTGCTGAGTGCCGCGTCACGCGCTCACCAGCACGCACGGACACATCAGCTCTGTCCCATAGTCGCGTTCCGACTGCCTGCTATGGCAGTCTGCGCACGACATTCGCGCAGCCTGCTTGAAGCGCGTAACCAGCGTTCAAGTCAGACTCGATGTTCTATCTCCCCTCCTCGTGGGGACTTATAGACACGGTCATTCTTTTTAGCAATCTCCGAGGCCGCTTCTCCTTATCTCAGGTGGCCTGGGTTGTTTGGCATGTCCCTGCCTTACTTCTCAAGGCAACCTGGACATCGTTTAATGGAGCGCCGGTCTTTTCATCCGGGCCTCTGCCTGTCAACGGGGTCTATCCTTGACGTTAGCTATTATTCACTCGTGAGCCTATTTCACGAGTCGGTAATGTGGGGATTAATAATAACCACTGTTCGGTATCTTTTATGTTCTTTATTCGGTATCACGTATACGTAACGGGGAACTTCGCTACAAAACATTTAATCCAATAGCTCCCAAGACATTTAAATGCTGTAATAGCCAATAAAGGACACTCCATAGGTTATTAAGATAAGCTGTATAATTTCTTAATACAATTAATCATAGAATAAATATTTTTAAATTTAAAAGAAATTGTTTCCATAGATCGTTGATTTTTCTTGGTCTGGACTTTGCCGATTTGTCATTATGGCCCATATGTTACCATACATTCAAATTGAATGATGCTACCAGTCAATTCAATTTATTTCCGGACCTTTGGAATCTTGTACGAATTTTAATTTTGGACATTATCTTCAGGGAATTCTGCGATCACTGGAATCATGATTGGTACCAAAGCATTGTATTTATTTCAGCATTCATTTTTGTTTCAAATTTATGGATATTTCCAACTCATTTTTCGTTCGAATCTACTGCTTCTGTTGATCGATTACATATTTGTCATTGAGCCGATTATTGTGCCTGCAGTATATCACTGTTATCCATAGTTGATATAAAATCTTTCTCCTTAAAATATCTTAGTCTGCAAACAAAATTCTTCTGTCAATGTTTATTGTTAGTTTAATATTTTTCGCTGAACTATGATAGGTACACATCGTGCAATTTATTTCGTATATTTCTTGGATAAACATTTAAATCATTCACTGTATTTAAATTTATAGCTGATAATTCATCCATTGCAGTAACAACTTTTAGAAAAAAGAAGTTCACTAATCTTATTATTGACAAGGCCCCTTTAAAGCCGGTTTTTATGAACTATTTATTTTTTATTAATTTGACGATAATGAACATATTTATTATTTTGAAATTATTTATTTATCATTGTATCACTATTTATTTATTTGTCATTGTACTGCATGTGTATTTGTTCGATTTAACATTATCTTTCTATTTATTTATTTATATTGTGACGCTACTGTCTATCCCGAGGGATAGCGTAGAAGAGGAGGGAGGAGTGATCCCTCACCGATCGCGATCGCGTCCCAATAGGCGACTTCCTACAAGATCCGGGCGCCTTCGATGTAATTTTAATAACACCTGAATATTTATTATACAGAGGGGGTTATAACCCTCGTACACGAATATAGGGGATGGGGTGCTAATACAATAATTCCTCAAATCCGGTTAAACTCTTTTAATTATAAATTCCGTGCTCGATACAATACCCAGTTCTCCTTACACGGTATAAGTGTTTTACGCGAGGTCCTAGATGTGGACGCGGCCTGAGTTGTGCGAATGCGGCTGAAGCCCCGATGACGTAGCTAGCCTCGCGGGTAGGGGCCCATTTGTTCCAAAATTTTAGTACAATGCGTGTGTCTGTCTACATAACTTTGTGAATATGGCGACCTGTCAAAACACTGGTACACTCCGGGAAATATATTCTGTCCAACTTATAACCAAATGTTTTAAAAGGCCGTACTTCAATAGCGGTCAACACTTTTCTACATCACGCTGGTTACCTGGTCTAGTGCCGAGTCCCGAGCAATAAACCGAGAACAATCGAAGAACCCTATAATATACCTGATACTCTAATCACTAATCCAAAATTACAATTTTTATATTTTTAATCAAACAGGTTTGAAATTATTATGAATACATTGCTTGTATTTTTAACATGAAAATGAATCCAAAAATGACGTTATTCGGACAATTATTTCTATATTAGTTATATCTTACATCTCCCATTTTATTAAAACCTGTTAAAAATCAAATTTATTTTATTCCAATATGTCTATAAATAATCCAAATAAGCATCAATTAACCCGTAGCAGAATCATACTAAAAAAATTGAAATTTTTAATTTTATGAGATGATTAACCTTTTTCTTTTTAAAGATAGTATTTTAAAATATTTACATTTATTTGTCAATTATATCTTAAACTAAAATTTATATTTGTTAATTTTTTAATAATATGTTTATGTCCTTTCCAATATTTTGGAGATTTATTTTAACTTAACGCATAACGAAGATATATAGTAATATTGAATTTTTATTAGAATTTATAGATAATAAAGTAGCAGCTTCAAGGTATAACTAAAAGAAATAATTGTTCGATTAATGTCGTATTTGGACTCATTTTCATGTTAAAAAGACAAGCAATGTATTCGTAATAATTTCAAATATGTTTGATTAAAAATACAAAAATAGTAATTTTAGATTAGTGATTAGAGTATCAGGTATATTATAGGGTTCTTCGATTGTTCTCGGTTTATTGCTCGGGACTCGGCACTAGACCAGGTAACCAGCGTGATGTAGAAAAGTGTTGACCGCTATTGAAGTACGACCTTTTAAAACATTTGGTTATAAGTTGGACAGAATATATTTCCCGGAGTGTACCAGTGTTTTGACAGGTCGCCATATTCACAAAGTTATGTAGAGAGACACACGCATTGTACTAAAATTTTGGAACAAATGGGCCCCTACCGCCTCGCGCTCGAGCCACTAGTCGCCATTCGCGGTGGTCCCCCACCGAGTCGCGCGGCGCTCCGCGCGCCACCGTTGGATTCCTGAGATAACTACTACGCAACGCTAAGCGGATGAGTCCCTATCCTCGCGCGTGCGCGTTCCTCGACGGTTATTCGCACTCACTAAGTTCCTGCATACTCGATCACAACCAGGGGGCGGAAACTCTCTGCAAGAGAGGTAAACCCGTAAAGCATTAGTTCCTCCAGATTTTCGAGTGGTGAGATGGCGCTAGAAGCGCAGGCCCCTCGTGCATATGTGAGTGCATAGGTATATATGTGCATGTATACATATGTACATAGAATTTATACCATATATATATATATATATATAGGTTCATTCAAAAGAAAACTCCAAAAAATTCATTTTTAATTTTTATATTCTTAAAATAACAAAAATATATTTGCTTTCTATAAATATATAACAAGGGTATCAATTGTAAATATAATATTAAACATATTGTGCGAAACAGTGCCCCAAGTTGGCTCCGAACCTGTGGTCAGAAAGGAAGGTCTTATTCTAGAATAAAATATTCAAGGCTGAGGTAATAGGTAAAAGTGTTTTTTATTCAAATAAATAAAAAATATACAAACGTTTACAAAGTATTTTTATGTACAAGAAAAACCGCGATATTTACAATGGCGAAGGCCTAGGGAATTTGCTGCCGTTAAATTCTAGGGCATTTCTTTTCGCAGAAGATTCCTTAGAACCCCAAGACTCAAAATTCCCCAGGAGGTACGCGGACTTAAGCCTCCTCGGGACTGGACAATTTCCCTGGGTTGTTCCCCAGCAAAATCTCCAGCCGAGGAGAAAGGCAAAGGTGGAGAAGAGGTGTTAGGGAAGGGGAAGTCCCCTTACCCTGCAGCCTACCGCTCCACAAGCTATAGTGGCTCCGAGCCACCCCAACCCCTAGGGTGAATTCTACCCCTCCCGTTACCCGACTCTATCGAGAGCCCTGGATGTGAGGGTCGGAACACTGGGTCCGAGGTAGTCCTCGGAGGCAGTGTGGAGGGGAAGGAGAGGGTTTAATTCCTCCCGGGAAGTCCCCGGAGAAATCTCCCTTTAGGAGGGAGGAAATGCCGCAGAGGGGAAGTCCCCTCTTGGTAGGCAGTGGGTAGTGGGTGATACTTACCAAAGTATGCTCCCAATGAGTTCGCCAGTGGAGGCGCTCTTAGTTGGCCGTGGAGGCGCTGCCGATGAGGCGTCAAAAAGTGCCGATGAAGGCTTCGGAAACTGCTGCTGTTGCTGCTGCTACGCAGGCTGTCGAGCGAGTTTGGGGTGCGATGAGTCCTTATCAAGGACCCATCTATATAGTTCCGCGGCACGAAACTTGCCAGCGAGAGAGCTGCTCGTGGCGCTGGCCACCTAGTGGCCAGGCGCGCAAGCTGTGCCGCGGCCGCGACGCGCCAGGGCCAGTAGACGCGCAAGCGCGCCGCGGTGAGAGATAGAGTGAGATAGAGGTAGCGGCTATACGCTGGTGGTATAGCCGTCCCCTGTGAACGCAATAGAGATAGGGAGATATCGCAGAAAATGTGGAATCTACTTCTCAGCATTTTTGCTCCTCCCGATCTCGAACACATATTTTCTTTGAAACTTCATATAAATAAACAATTATCACAATAGTCGTTTGAAGAGTGAGTGACAAAGTCAATGTTTTCTTGATATAATTAAATAAAAAGTTTTCAGTCTTTCGTTAACATTTATAATAGATAACGAAGTTACATAATACTGGTTTTGATCTTTTTTCACATCACTCTTCACTTATAAAAGTCAATCTCTTAAACTTGTTCTTGTGTTCTCTCGAAGGTAAATTTAGATATTTTAGTAAAGCTGGTTGCTGACCAATTGTCCATATATAATTAATTGTAGTCATCTTTTAATATCAGGCTATTTGAAACATTGGTTTACACCGGAGAGATTTTATTCTCATTGTTGCTTCTGCGTTGATTGTTGCTCTTTTAATGGTCCCTGTACTGTTTCTTTCTTTTCACCTTTCTTCTTTTTTAGTGTTTTTTAATATTTCTTTTGTGCTTCCTTTGAAAGAAAATTATTTCCTATTCGTTGTTCTTTTCCTTGTAATATTCTATTAATATTTGTGCACCATCTCACAATATATTGTGCTATTATCATTTGTACGAGCATTGATTTCAAAAGGATACTATGTTTCTCACATTTAATCCATTGTAAATCAAGTTCAATCCATAATAATGTCTCTAATTTAGTCCATAAATTTTTTGTCTCTACATTATTTTGCATATTTTGTTGCAAAACTTCTTGCGCTTTTTGATATACTTGGACTACATTGTTGGTGGGCTGTGTTTCTTCACTCACTAAACTTTTTTCACAATATGAGCAATTCTTTATCTCTGTATTTTGTAGTAGTTTTATGACCATTTTATTTAAAGTTGTTACCTTCTCCATGTTCATATTATTAATATATTTGTCTATTTCCATTTTAGCATCATCTATTATAATTTCTTCAAATTCATCTTCATTGTTTTGTTTATTATTTTGCTCATTTTGCAACATAGATTTTAATGTAAAGAGCAAATCTCCGCTGCATACATCTTCACAATTTGTATTTGTTATTCTTTTTGTTGTCAACTTATTTATTAATAGCGCTTTATAATATATTTCAAATTGAGTACAAGTTGGATTACTATTGTTTCATCCGAAGGTTCTTATCTGGCCAAAGAAATTCTCCAGTGGATCTTGATTGATCATCCTAGGTTTTAAAGAAAGCAATCCTTTTTCTTTCATCATGTGCCATAATTTTTGGAAGCCTAATATTGTACACTCTGGGAAATCGAATCGTTCCAAAATGTAAACACAATTTAAAGGTGCATTAGTTAGCTGGTGGACAAGACTTTTCCACATTGTTCAGCCTACCAGGCTTAGCACCGAGTCCCAAGCAATAAAAAGAGAGGCAATAAACCGACCGAAAATGACTAACCCTTATATACCTGTACTCGAATGATCAATCAAAAATTCTAATTTTAATATTATTAATTAAACATTTTTAAAACTGTTATCAATACATTGCTTTTATTTTTAAGATGAGAATGAGCCCAAACACGAAGCTAATCGGACGATTATTTCTGTATTAAATTTATCATGCAGTTCTCAAATTATTTAATTTTAATAAAACTTTTCTTTTGAATCATTTAGATAGGAATTTAAAGTATTTACACATATCTTTAATTACATATATATTTAAATGAAATAAATATTTATTCATCATTTAATAATATTTTTATACATAATTTATTTTTCGCCCTTTCTTAAAGGTTGCAAAAATTCCTATTTTCTTAGACATCGTATTAACTCCGATAACTGTTAATCGATCCTTTCTGCTATATTGTTTTATATATATATATATATATTTAAATTTATCAAATTACAGATATACAAAATAAAATATAGTTTCATTAGAATTTAATAAAATATGAACTACAGGATACACATAATACAGAAATAATCGTCCGATTAACCTCGTGTTTGGGCTCATTCTCATCTTAGAAATAAAAGCAATGTATTGATAACAGTTTTAAGAATGTTTAATTAATAATATTAAAATTAGAATTTTTGATTAATCATTCGAGTACAGGTATGTAAGGGTTAGTCATTTTCGGTCGGTTTATTGCCCTCTGTTTATTGCTTGGGACTCGGTACTAGGCCAGGTAGGCTGCGCAATGTAGAAAAGTCTTGTCCACTAGCTAACTAAGACACATTTAAATTGTGTTTACATTTTGGAACGATTCGATTTCCCAGAGTGTACGTTTCCAGTTTTTTAAACATGGTGGGTTCTTTACTGGCTCGTTGGTCTTTTTATCAACAAATCTCATATTTTCTAATTTATCTATGGCACTTTTCCAGAACTCTTCGTGCTTGCTGTTTGCTTTCACAATAGTTCTCAATGGTGCTTCTGGTGTCTTTGTGTTATGTCCATTCACGGAGTCAAAAAGATCATTCAAAAATTTAAGCATTTCCGCAGTAACCAAGCCTTCTTTTTTTGAAATTTGAAGGGGACCCTCTTTGGAAATTATATGGCCTATAATTTAAAGAATATAAGAGAATAACTTAATTGAAGCCTACAAATATAATTTAATAAAAAGAAGAAAACAAAAGCTTACCTTCAATCTTTGTATGGTGCATAATAAAACTAGCCATAGTTTTACTTAAAACTTGCGCAGCATGTTTTACTCTCATTTTTTTTATTTTTTTAATCACTACATGCTCCACTGTAATTTTGGGCATCAATTTATATAAATGATCCATCGAATCCATTTTATATGCTGTTTGTACTATATCCCAAGAAGCTATTTGCCTTTCATTTTCATTTTTATTCTTGAAGTTAATTTCCAAATCTTTTGTTGATAAATTATTTCTTATGGACTTCAGTAATTGTGGTGGGTCATATATTGGCACTGTTTCCTCTCCAAATAATTTAATGCAGCAATCTGTCAAAATAAATTTTCTATTAAAAAAATCAGTTTTCATGCGAAGAGAAAATATTTGTTATAAATTAAGTAAAATAAATAAATCATACCATTTTCATTTACATCTCTATTGTAGAAGCAATCCTTTTTCAATTTATTTATGGCAGCAACATTTGTTCCTGCTTGATCACAGAGAAAAGCAAGAACATGAAGACCAGATTCTAATACTGATTCCAATACGGTTTTGATGCAATCAGCTAACTGGTTAGACTTAGTTGCAGCATCACAGAAGAAGTAGGCTAATGGAAATTTCCATCCAGAATGTATGCCCCTTACCATGAAGACAAGAGCATGGTCAGCAAACTTTGGTGTTCTGAGAAATCCAAAGTCTTCAAATCCTGTTATGTAAGTTTTCGAGCTGTTGTAATCAACATGTGCACTGAGTGCTACTTTATCCCACATTAAAGCGCAATACTTTTCCTTTGCTGACATTTGTGTCACTGACTCCTTCAAGTATTGATTTATAAATTCCATTTGACCGGGATAAGTATTAATTTTCTGCAACATTGTACGTAAAGTTCTAGTGGAGGGAAGATGGAACATTTCCCTCAAGAATAAATATGCTCTTGATGATTGTTTCCATAATGAAATAGCTAGCATTTTTAAATCTAAAGTATATTTTCGCCCCTGCAGGAAAGGTTATAAAACATATTTGTGTGCATATTTTCTATCTGAATTTATTTATTCACGACAGTACATAACATTAATTATAATTTAATTTCTTTAATTTAAACTTCACAGTCTTTTATAAAGTATATTAATTACTATATATACGTATTAAAGTATTATATATATAAATATATTTCATTAATATAACTATTCACGCATAATTGTAGCTTTAGTATTATTTTATATACACTTATTTAACATATTATGTTCTATCATAATTAATATATTCTATTAATTTGTATGTATTCAGGTTTTAAAGAATCTTAATTACATACAAAATAAGAGACTTCAAATGCACTAGTTTATGATACGAAAACAGGAGTATAAATGTAATTTTATGCTTCTGATACTGCTCATCTAATTGAGGCACTATTGTACCGCTTAATGATGCAGTTTAAGGAAGGCAAAATGATAATCCTTTATGTAGGACATCATTTGTATCAAATCCTAGTGCTTTAGCTTTAGCTATATTATAATATAATTTTTTCCATACCCTTGGTGCATATGCAGATGTTCTTATCTGCATATAAATGAAACTTCATTGTTGTTGTCTTAGTTGACTCAGTAATTTTTCCATAGGTTTGGATTTGCAATATTTTTCTGCTTCCTTCAATCGCTGTTTTAACAACATATTTTTTTCTGTATGTCTCTTTCCTTCTTCTCAAACACCTTAGCTATTTTGTACAGTCTTTTTTCTCTTACACTCAGATTTTTCATATTCGTTCTTTTAGTTAATAAATAATTTCGTGAATTTTCCTTTTCACTCATATTTTCATTTGTGTTCATGGATGATTCCACATTAATTTCTCTTAAAACATCTAGAATTTCAGTTAAATTAAAGTTAAATTTTATAGGATAAAATATTTTCTAATATTTATAAAGCTGCTTGAAATACTTGCCAATTTCCATTGTATCATCAGTTGTAAAATCTTGTGGTTCCGAGAATGTTGATAACGGATAATCATCTGCAATAAAAATTAATTTCAAGAAACAATTGCACACTAACTTTAATCAATCAAATATGCTTTAATATTCCCTACCAATATTCAATCTTTCCTTAGATGTTGAGCAACATGGTTTGTTAGATGATGCAGCTATCGCATTTGGTAATAAACGATCATCAACTGTAAGTTAAAAAATCAAAATTTAGATATTATGCTACTATAAAGACTTTATAATATGAAACTGAAAGAAAGGGAACACCTTACCAGATTCAACTTCTTCAGATTGTATCGTGCAATCAGTTATAATATTAATACTGGGTTTCGCTGAAGATTTTAGTTTTTTCTGTTTGTGTGTGTTTCTTCGTAGTCAGATTCTTGAAAGTGTCTGTAGCACACAACACATTTTTTTAGACCATCATCATCTAAATGTGCTATTTTTGAAGAATATATACATTTCTTCCATTCAGCAAATCTTGCAGCTGCTTTTGAGAAAGTATGTTGCGGTGCATCCCACCTCGAAGGACATCCCAAAACACAACAACTTTTTCCAATTGCAACTGTTAGTGTTTCCTAAGAAAAAATAAAATTTGTTTATATAACTACTTGTATATAAAATATCGATAAATGAAAAAGTTAAAGATATTTGAACTCAATTAACCTAACCAACAGTTTACACAAAACTTCACACTTTTTTTACTGAAAAAATGAATATGTAATAGTGAAAGTGTTTTATCCAGTTGTTTTTCTTTCTTTTCTGCACACAAAACTATCACTATTGATTCAGTTTCCCGCGTTTTTTTTTTTACAAAAATAAGACCCGGTAAAAAAGTACGTCTGCTCTTGATTGCTAAAAGGCAAAGCCCCGCGCAATGGAGTTTTGGCCCCAAATAAGTGCGTCAAAACTACGTTTCATAGATCTGGCACTTGGCGACGCCACAGTTATCAATCGCAGCGCCATCGCACCACTCGAAAATCTGGAGGAACTAACGCATTACGGGTGAACTGTGTATATGAGAGTTTCCGCCCCCTGATCACAACACGACCCGGATTGTTTAGGTTTGGGTAGTCTAAGGTCGCGAATCCTCATAATAATTGTACTAAGTCCGCGGCCTTGAACCGTCTCAAGAGAACGATCCTGTCAAAGGTCAAACTCACAACAATTCGAAGTAATCGCGAACACTTTTACTAATTCGCGCTTTTACACAATATGATGTTCGTTGCAGGTCCGACGGACTGACCACTCCGCTAGGTTGTCCGCTTACCCGTGACAGGTGAGCAGGGCCAGCGGTTACCTATAAAACCGATCGGTGCTACGAGCCCTAAAGCCCTAGCACACCTCGGGACGATACAGGACTTTGACACGATACGAATAATCACCCTTACTTCGGCTTGCAAGGGCTGGCTCTCTTCTCTCTCTCTCGCTATCTCTCGCTATCTCTCGCTCTCTCCTTTCTCCCTGGAGGCGCATTGCTGGCCCTTAGGGCTGGAAAGCTCCGCTGTCCGAAATGGGTTGCGGCAGGGTGGCAGTCGTCGCATTTCACGGTAATATTACGTATTTTTCTATCTGCGGCGGCTGCTGCTCTGTCGCGAAATATCGGCGGCGGGGCACAATTCGGCACTCTGAATGTCACCTAAGACCTCCTAACTACGTATGTCGGGGGAGTTCGCGGAAGCAGTAAGGCTCTGCGCCAGTGTTGCCAGAAAGTAGACCGTCGGTCTGCCGAATTTCCCCCTCCACTTACAACCACAGATGCAGGCTCGTTTGCGTGAACCATCCCCACTTCTACCGCTGCTCGATGGTCACAAACACAAGTAGAAACGTCAGTACATGTGTCGACTGGCTTCGCTCGCTCTCGGCTATCCTCGAATTAAACAGAGAGCGGAGCTACTCTCTCGGACCTCTCTGTCTTTCTCGCTGTAAACGTCTATCAGAAGATTCGAGGCAAAATATTTCCGCTTCGCTTTACCGAAAATCTACCAATATTCGATGTTATTTACATTTGCAGCCAAATGCCTTTATACATGATTTTCAGCATATTTATTTATAAGCATTGACTTATTTAAATCAATAATAAATTAAGGAAATGCGTATTTGATATATAATAATTATTTTAACTACAATTTCATCGTTATATTTCGCTTATTTCCGTAAAAGCTGCATTTCATTAATTTATTATTGATTTTAGTAAGTCAATGGTCATTACAAAAAAATTGAATCTTAAAAAAAAAGTACTCGGCAGGAATCAAACCCGGACCCACGAATCGCCACGCGGTTACCTTACCGCCTAGACCACGAGGCTTCTTCGGTGCACCGTAAACAAAAAGTCTTCTGAAAGACTTGAAATTTTTTTTTAAGCGTATAAATAAACGAGCAACCGACAGCTTTATTCATTATTATTCTGTCATAATGGTACAAAAATTAAAGAATAATTATACATTGAATAGTTTTCAAAAGCTTTTCCAATAGCCAAGAACAAAGATAAATAATCAAAGCTCGTAGTTTCCGTTCTCGGCTATTGGAAAAGCTTTTGAAAACTATTCAATATATAATTATTCTTTAATTTTTGTACCATTATGACAGAATAATAATGAATAAAGCTGTCGGTTGCTCGTTTATTTATACGCTTCAAAGGAAAATTTCAAGTCTTTAAGAAGACTTTTTGTTTACGGTGCACCGAAGAAGCCTCGTGGTCTAGGCGGTAAGGTAACCGCGTGGTGATTCGTGGGTCCGGGTTCGATTCCTGCCGAGTAATTTTTTTTTAAGATTATATTTTCTTTTAATGAAAATTGACTTACTAAAATCAATAATAAATTAATGAAATGCAACTTTTACGGAAATAAGCGAAATATAACGATGAAATTGTAGTTAAAATAATCATTACATATCAAATACGCATTTCCTTAATTTATTATTGATTTAAATAAGTCAATGCTTATAAATAATTATGCTGAAAATCATGTATAAAGGCATTTGGCAGCAAATGTAAATAACATCGAATATTGGTAGATTTTCGGTAAAGCGAAGCGGAAAGATGTTGCCTCTAATCTTCTGATAGACGCTAACAGCGAGAAAGACAGAGAGGTCCGAGAGAGTATCTCCGCTCTCTGTTTAATTCGAGGATAGCCGAGAGCGAGCGAAGCCAGTCGACACATGTACGGACGTTTCTACTTGTGTTCGTGACCATCGAGCAGCGGTAGAAGTGGGGATGGTTTACGCAAATGAGCCTGCATCTGTGGTTGTAAGTGGAGAGGGAAATTCTGCAGACCGACGATCTACTTTCTGGCAACACTGCTCTGCGCTTGTCCCGCCGCTGCCCCGCTACACCCATCGCCCGACACTAGGGAACCGACAAGTTATCGATCCTAGATCAATACTTATTGGTTGATAACTCCCTATTTCGCACGCGACCCGCCTATCTAACGCTTGAGATTTAGCAAAGCGCTAGATGGCAGCTATTGTAACGCTGCGGGAACGCAACGTTACAATATATTGTGACTAAGTAATTTATAAAATGACAAATCTTTTATGTAGAGTGCAAATCGAAAATATGTATTGTAATACACAAATTAATGCATGATAAATAAAAGTTTTATTTACAAGTGTATTTAAAAAATTTATGTATACATTTCCAAGTCCTATCCTAACTGCAGGAAAGACTTCAGAATGGTTCAAAATAAATATTATTTGTGTAGCATTACAGTAACATAAATCTGATTTATTATTAGAGTTTAATGGAATGAAAACTGTTAAATATAATTAACATAGAAGTAATTATTCGATTTATGCCGTGTTTAGGCTCATTTTTTTCATAAAAATGTAAGCAACACCTTAATAACAATTTAAAAAATGTTTAATTAACAATGTAAAAATTTAAGATTTGTATTAGCATTTGGAGTAACAGGTATAATTGATTTGCCTTTATTTTTGGCCTGCGGTTTATTACCCTAAGCTCGATGCTAGTACAGGTAGGCCGCTTGGTGAGGGAAGCGTTTACCGCTTGAGAAGTAAGGTCTCTTAAAACCTTTATTAATATGTTGGAGAGAATATATTTTCCGGAGTGTACACATGCAGCTATGCCTAGTCAGCATAGATGTGATGAAGACTTCGCGCAACTTCGGCTTTAGAAGAAGAGCGACGACCGCTAACTAACACATTTTTACGTGTCATCCCTATAAAGTTATGCCGCGTTTACCCAAAAGCTAGAAGGAAATAAAAATCCTTTTCCTAAATTAGTTTTCAATGCTTATAAAATGCATATATGTAGCCATTAATTAATTCGATTTGGTAATAAATACAAAAAATGCGTTCTTATTGTAACAAATAATGAGTTCAGGTATATTAAACTCAATGTTTTTATATTAACCTGCTAACAAATGCATTTTTTTATTCATTATTGAGTCCAATAAGTTAATGGCTATTAAAAAGAAATCCCTCATAATGAAAAAAAAAGTTTAAACTTCATCAAGACTCGAACTCGAGCCCACCGCGTGACAAAACGGCAACCTTACCGTTTGCGTTACGGCGCTTACTTGCTGTACAAAAAGCATAACAGCCATTTATATATTGACTACAATTCTTTCATTAACTCCTCATAAACGATCAAAAATTAGCAGCAATAATAAATACATTTATTTACACAGCATTATTACACTAAATTTATTACGTTTTTAATTTGTAGCATTCATTTGCATGAAGATACGACAATTTAAGGGTGTTCATGCAGTACTCTAAATACAAAAATTTCATACGCTCAATTACCAAAATTTATACGACTACACGTAACATATATTATAAGATTACTTAATTGATTTATGATAATTGAGCGTATGAATAGTTTTATATTTAGAATATTGTACGAACGCCCTTAACGGGAATCCGTATACCGACATTACAGGGCGAAAACTATTTTGCATGCAGCGTCGTCATTTTTTGACGGATTGTAAAGTTATTACAGGTTTTTGGAAATGCCAGAAGCTTATCTACTAACTTACGTTAGGAAAATTAACAAAAAATGAAAAAAAATTTTTGTTTAAAAAAATATATTAACATTATTGAGAAACAACAATTAAATCGCAAAATCCCCCAACGTACTTTACTAGATGATGTTCATATGTTTCTAAAAAGTTCACATAAATGCAAATCCGTCAAGAAATGACGATGCTGCATGCGAAATAAATAATGGAAGAATTTCGTGTTCGGGAAGTCGCCAACACGAAATTCTTCCATTATTTATTTCGCATGCAGCATCGTCATTTCTTGACGGATTTGCATTTATGTGAACTTTTTAGAAACATATGAACATCATCTAGTAAAGTACGTTGGGGGATTTTGCGATTTAATTGTTGTTTCTCAATAATGTTAATATATTTTTTTAAACAAAAATTTTTTTTCATTTTTTGTTAATTTTCCTAACGTAAGTTAGTAGATATGCTTCTGGCATTTCCAAAAACCTGAAATAACTTTACGATCCGTCAACAAATAACGACGCTGCATGCGAAATAGTTTTCGCTCTGTAATGTCGGTATACGGATTCCCGTTAAACTATCGTATCTTCATGCTATATGTATGCTTCAAATTAAAAACATAATAAATTTAGTGCAATAATGCTGTGTAAATAAATGTATTTATTATTGCAGTTAATTCTTGATCGTTTATGACTAGTTAATGAAAGAATTGTAGTCAGTCTTTAAAAGGCTGTTTTGCTTTTGATACAGCAAGTGATCGCTGTAGCGCAGACGCTAAGTTTGCCATTATGTCACGCGGCGGGCAAGGGTTCGAGTCTTGACAGAGTTAAAACTTTTTTTTCATTATAAGGGATTTTCTTTGAATAGCCATTAACATATTGGACTCAATAATAAATAAAAAATGCATTTGTTAGCAGGTTAATATAAAAACATTGAGCTTAATATACCTCAAGTCATTATTTGTTATAATAAGAGCGTTTTTTTGTATTTATTACCAAATCTAATTAATTAATGGCTACATATAAGCATTTTATAAAAATTAAAAACTAATGTATGAAAAGGATTTTAATTTCCTACGAGGTTTTGGGTAAACGCAGCATCACTTCACACGGATGACATGTAAAAATATGTTGGTTAGCTGTAGTCGCTCTTCTTCTAAAGCCGAAGTTGCCCGAAGTCCTAATCACACCTATGCTGACTAGGCATAGCTGTGTACCCCTTTCCTTCAAATTCTCGATAGTGCTGCTGACTAACGGCTAACTTCATTTTCGTTGCTAATAGCTGGAATCTGGCATCCCTGACTACGACTTCCGTCGTCAAGTGTGGCGCCCTCAACTAGGCGACCTAGTGATGAAACGCGAGCACTATCTATCGGGCGCGTCTAGGAACTATGCTGGCAAATTAACTCCCCGATAATCCGGCCCTTACATCGTGGTGGCAGCAAAATCACTTGTCATTTTTAGATTCCAGAATATAGATGGATTATCTATAGGGAATCATCACGTAAAGGAGTTAAAATCTTGCACGGAAATGCAGGTGGAGGGGATGGCGCATCGTTCCCATAACACGGAAATAGGATATATAAGGCCTCATGCAGGCTCCAAAAAGCATTGCCTGGTCGATAATGGACCAGCACCGTTCAGCTCGACATGCGCTCGACGCCTTCCCTCACGTACCGCCACAAGCCTCGACGTTAGGAGTCAAGAGAGACGGCTTGTCTCCATCCTTTGACACCCTCCGCGTTACCGCCTGCCGAAAGTGACCATTCCCGCCCATCATCTAGTCAGCTGGGCCTCGATCATGGCGTGCTTGGCCGCAAAGCGGAAGGACTCCACGCCTCCACCCGCTCTATCGACCTAGCGCCTCGCCCGCGCCGGTCCCCGCACCCGCGCCAGCACCCACGCCAGAACCCGCGAGTCCACTTGCCACCAGGTCGGGCGACCCCGAGGTGCTGAAGCTGGACATCGACGCTATCTTTGCCGAGATAATAGCTCCAGTACCCTCGAGACTCTCTCCCATCAGGGAGATTGAGGCCGAACTGGTCGCCATGCTGCTTGCAACTCCTTTGGGGTCGTTTGAGGATATATTTAAAGTTCTGAATCCGCCAATCCGGTCTAAACGGCAGAAGAAACCGGCTCCAACGAGCACCAAACCCGTCCAGAGGGTTCCCCCGATTCCCGCTCCGGCTCAGCTGCCGTTTTCGAGACCGGTGTCATCTCCGGTTCCCGTCACGGAGATCCAGCTCCCTTGGGAACGCTCCGTTGTCGGGATCCCGGAGGAGATCGGACATCGTGTCGAGATATGCGACAGTTGCAGCATAGAAAGGCTTGTTTCCGCGTCTAGACGAATACGGGGATCTGGATTCTGCGACGACAAGGACCGCACATACACTCCTACTACAGGCCTAAAAACCTGAAGTAGTGAGTTATTTTTATAGCGCGGAATCTTATTCCGCGCGATAGATATTCCACAAAGTTAATCTACATGTTCAGGAAGAGGCTGGAAAGCCTGAAAACATCCATTTATAACGCCAGATAGATGTGACGAGGTGACAGCTCACCGCGAGCCCGCCAACAGGCCAAATTCCCTAGGGGTACCTGCCGTCGCCGTACCGCCAAAACAAATTCTTTAGGGCAAAGAAAAATTGGACAAGGGGGCCCTACTAACTGGTAAATCAGAGAAGAGTGGATTATAACCACCGACGCCAACAATTCATCGGTCTGCAAGGAGGGGGGAGATATAACGAAACGCTCGCTCCACCGCTATCCCCACTTAAAATACCGCGTAGTAGAGAAGGCTTTGGCGTATTTGCTGATACTGCGGCCTATACTATAGCGTGCGCAGGGTATAGGGTTCTCAACGTTTACCTCCCCATCTTATCAAACGGCCGCTCGGAGCGCCTCTTCCGCCCGCTCCGGCGGCTCGACCGAGTATACAGGGTGGAAAGTTAACGCAGCACTTTCTTTAAACGCGTTATTTCTGAGACTTTTCTAAGGAAAACGCCGTTGGCCGTTTTAAAATCTAGCCACTGGTTAAGGAGATATTAAAGATTAAATTTTGTATGCAATTATTGATTTTACATATGATTGCAGTAGTATTGGTATGTACAATGACCGGCAGAAATGGCGTCCCTTAATGCGTTTAGGAACCGCATTTTAGGATCCTTCACTGTATACTCTATTCTGCTAGGCGGAGATAGGGGAATGGAACGCGATAACTATAGTAGTTAGTTTATCTCGCTCTAAATGCGTGAGTGCGAGAGAGGGAGCTTTATACGGCATAGCAGGGCAAGCCAGGCGTCCCGAGGCTTATTTCTATCTGTGCCATTGCCTATGGCTATCTCTCTCGCTCGGTAAGAATCATTCGTCCGTCCTTGTTTAGGTCAGTTCTACGCCAATGGATACTCTCTAAAGAAGATTTTCTCAGGCGACACCATTGAAGACTGCGATTACAGCGGGGATTTTAAAATACTGTGCACCTGTCACTGTCAAACGTCAGTATGAAAGATTATTGTCGCTTACAGCGTTTGGTGCAATTAACATTATAAGTCTGGATTATTATGTGATATTCTGTAATGCACATATATATATACATATGTTAATTTACTTTTAATTTTTTAAACCAATAAGTTATTGGCATTATAGAAGAAACTCATTTAAATATAAGAATATACTGGTTTCCACTTATGTAACTTTTCTTGTAAATATAACATAATTTTAATTAATAAAATTCACTCGTTTATTAATCAGACTAAGAAGAGTTATTTCTTTTAAATTTTAACATGTATAGAATAATATCCTAAACGCGCACACTTAACTAATTATTATTAGAGAAATATTTTTATAATCGTTACACATTGATAATAATATATCTCAATATCCTTCAGTTTAAAATATCATTTACATTGAAGAAATCTTGATCAATGGTCATGAAGAGTTCGTGGCTCAATGGCTAGGTCGCTTGCCTCGAAGATTAGTTAAAGCGCTTTTGTCGGTGGTTCGAGTCCCGCGGGAGATATTTTTTTTTCGTTTTAAAAGCATTATTATCTTTTCTTTTGGTTAATTATTTGGAAGCATTGCTACTGCCTCCAAACATATCTTTGCAAACCTTAAAATATACAATGTTATATTTATGCTTTTTTTGTAATCTAATCCATATGAGCAGGAGCTCGCTTCTTCGGCATTTGTTTTTGTGCATTACAGAATATCACATAATAATCCAGACTTATAATGTTAATTGCACCAAACGCTGTAAGCGACAATAATCTTTCATACTGACGTTTGACAGTGACAGGTGCACAGTATTTTAAAATCCCCGCTGTAATCGCAGTCTTCAATGGTGTCGCCTGAGAAAATCTTCTTTAGAGAGTATCCATTGGCGTAGAACTGACCTAAACAAGGACGGACGAATGATTCTTACCGAGCGAGAGAGATAGCCATAGGCAATGGCACAGATAGAAATAAGCCTCGGGACGCCTGGCTTGCCCTGCTATGCCGTATAAAGCTCTCTCTCTCGCACTCACGCATTTAGAGCGAGATAAACTAACTACTATAGTTATCGCGTTCCATTCCCCTATCTCCGCCTAGCAGAATAGAGTATACAGTGAAGGATCCTAAAACGCAGTTACTAAACGCATCAAGGGACGCCATTTCTGCCGGTCATTGTACGTGTAGCAAGTGCAAGTATAAGAGAGAAGTTGCTGCTATGACGTTTCACTCTCCCCTTTTATTGATTTGTTCAGAATCGTTGGGAAGTTTCTGCCGGTTAGCTGTTTTGCTTTTTTATTAGTTAGCTGGAAATTTTGAGATTTAATTCGCGTTCTCGCGCAGAAACTGACGCGTACGCGCAATTTACCTACGAGAATCTTGGTTAACTGTTATTGTGCGCGTCCCCATACCATTTAATTTCCGATGCCAAATAATTAATGGGCAAATCGAGATAATGCAAATTAAATTCTATGAGGATTGAAAACCCTTTAAACCAAGACTATGCTCCAGTCAATGAGCGCTCAGTTGTGCGTATCTGTCGATCGTTGACTGTAAGCGAGAAAAAGAAGCTAGAGCTGAATAGTCGCGTCTTTGACGGTTAGCCTAAAAAATGAAAAGATTGCGTAATCAAATGTTTATTTACCTGATTTTATGGAACAACTTCAAGGATGGGCAGCATTGTAAATGTGCTCCATATGGCCACCTTCAGCATCGATGAACGCCCTTACTCGTCGGAGAAGATTTGCTTGGACAGTGGCTACCATCTCAGGTGTGATCTCCGTGATAGCCACATCTAATCGCGCTGCTAGTTCTCCCTGATCCCGCATTAGATGTCCTCCCGTGTAGACCTTTTCTTTCAAGGCCCCCCAAAAGAAGAAATCTAATGGATCCAGATCTGGAGATTTAGCAGACCAAGGGATGGGACCACCACGGCCGATCCATTCGCCGGGAAACTTGCGGTGCAGCACGCCTTTCGCAATGGGCGCGTTATGCGGAGCTGCTCCGTCGTGCTGGAAACACATTTTCTGCCGAATTTCTAGAGGAATATTTTCCAGAAGGTCTGGAAGCTGATTCTCTAGGAATTCGGCATAAATGTCTCCCGTCAATCGAGATGGTAGGATGCATGGTCCAATCTGTAAACAATTCACAATGAACTTTAGTTGCAAGCATTATTAGCATTTAAGAAACGTGAATAAGTGTTAGAAACTTACCAAATATTTCCCGACGATGCCTGCCCAGAGATTTATCGACCATTTGTATTGAGATTTCTGTTTTCTTATTACATGTGGGTTACTCTCAGACCAATGATGGTCGTTTCGCATGTTTATAACACCATTTTTGTCAAACATGCTTTCGTCAGAGAATAAGATACAATTTATGAAATCGTTATCCTCTCCATGTTTTGCGAGAAGCAGCGGCAAAACTGCAAGCGGTTCCCATAATCACTGGGCAATAATTCTTGTACACTCGTGTACTTGTAGGGGTGCATCGATTCGCCATGGAGCACTCGCAGCACCGTGGTGTGATTGCTGCCTAAATCTCTGCCTACGGCTCGTGTGCTGGTCCTCGGCCTCTCCCGGAACTCGCGCAGCACCCTCTCCTCAAAGGCAGGAGCGCGTTATATTCTCTGCTTGCCGTTTGTCACTATAATTTGGCGCCAAACTGCCCGTGTCCCTCAAGCGCTGCACAACCGTCTTGATGACATTTTTGTCCGGGTGTCGCCGATTGGGGAACTTTTCCGCGTACACCCTCGCAGCCACGGTAGCCGAAGTATTGTTCTGCCAGTATAATTGGAGCATATCACAGTATTCAATGTTGCTGTAACTCATTTTTCACTAAATTTACGGTTGAAAAACGGAGAAAACGATGCACACTTATATCGACAAACTGGTAATAGTTTTTTCAGTTGCTAATAACAACCACCCACTTTTTATTTAGCAAGGGCTACTTTCGCACCGCTAAGGGTTGTTATTAGCAACTGAAAAAACTATTACCAGTTTGTCGATATAAGTGTGCATCGTTTTCTCCGTTTTTCAACCGTAAATTTAGTGAAAAATGAGTTACAGCAACATTGGATACTGTGATATGCTCCAGTTATACTGACAAAACAATGCTTCGGCTACCGTGGCTGCGAGGGTGTACGCGGAAAAGTTCCCCAATCGGCGACACCCGGACAAAAATGTCATCAAGACGGTTGTGCAGCGCTTGAGGGACACGGGCAGTTTGGCGCCAAATTATAGTGACAAACGGCAAGCAGAGAACATAACGCGCTCCTGCCTTTGAGGAGAGTGTACTGCGCGAGTTCCGGGAGAGGCCGAGGACCAGCACACGAGCCGTAGCCAGAGATTTAGGCAGCAATCACACCACGGTGCTGCGAGTGCTCCATGGCGAATCGATGCACCCCTATAAGTACACGAGTGTACAAGAATTATTGACCAGAGATTATGGGAACCGCTTGCAGTTTTGCCGCTGCTTCTCGCAAAACATGGAGAGGATAACGATTTCATAAATTGTATCTTATTTTCTGACGAAAGCATGTTTGACAAAAATGGTGTTATAAACATGCGAAACGACCATCACTGGTCTGAGAGTAACCCACATGTAATAAGAGAACAGAAATCTCAATATAAATGGTCGGTAAATCTCTGGACAGGCATCGTCGGGAAATATTTGGTAAGTTTCTAACACTTATTCACGTTTCTTAAATGCTAATAATGCTTGCAACTAAAGTTCATTGTGAATTGTTTACAGATTGGACCGTGCATCCTACCATCTAGATTGACGGCAGAAAATGTGTTTCCAGCACGACGGAGCAGCTTCGCATAACGCGCCCACTGCGAAAGGCGTGCTGCACCGCAAGTTTCCCGGCGAATGGATCGGCCGTGGTGGTCCCATCCCTTGGTCTGCTAAATCACCTGATCTGGATCCATTAGATTTCTTCTTTTGGGGGGCCTTGAAAGAAAAGGTCTACACGGGAAGACATCTAATGCGGGATCAGGGAGAACTTGCAGCGCGATTGGATGTGGCTATCACGGAGATCACACCTGAGATGGTAGCCACTGTCCAAGCAAATCTTCTCCGAAGAGCAAGGACATGCATCGATGCTGAAGGTGGCCATATGGAGCACATTTACAATGCTGCCCATCCTTGATGTTGTTCCATAAAATCAGGTTAATAAACATTTGATTACGCAATCTTTTCATTTTTTAGGCTAACCGTCAACGACGCGACTATTCGCCTATAGCTTCTTTTTCTGGCTTACAGTCAATGATCGACAGATATGCAAAACTGAGCGCTCATTGACTGGAGCATAGTCTTGGTTTAAAGTGTTCAATCCTCATAGAATTTAATTTGCATTATCTCGATTTGCCCATTAATTATTTGGCATCGGAAATTAAATGGTATGGGGACGCACACAATAACAGTTAACCAAGATTCTCCGTAGGTAAAGTGCGCGTACGCGTTAGTTTCTGCGCGAGAACGCGAATTAAATCTCAAAATTCCCAGCTAACCAATAAAAAAGCAAAACAGCTAACCGGCAGAAACTTCCCAACGATTCTGAAAAAATCAATAAAAGGGGAGAGTGAAACGTCATAGCAGCAACTTCTCTCTTATACTTGCACTTGCCACACGTACATACCAATACTACTGCAATCATATGTAAAATCAATAATTGCATACAAAATTTAATCTTTAATATCTCCTTAACCAGTGGCTAGTTTTTAAAACGGCCAACGACGTTTTCCTTAGAAAAGTCTCAGGAAAAACCCGTTTAAAGGGAGTGCGGCGTTAACGTTCCACCCGTATAACACCGATGTCGAGTCGACAGAAGCATTCCGTATCCAGGAGCTTCCAGATACAACTCTCAACTTATCCTACGCAGGAGTTCTCCGCGTATTCCAAATCCTTTGTTCAGGAGTTCTCCGAGCCTATCCAAATGCAGGAGTTCTCCGCATCATATTAAGGATGTTCTACCCCAAAGGTACTATTCGCACCGGCGAATGGCTTAACGCGTATAGTGAAGTTGTGGATGCAACTTAAGGTTTTTGTAATAACGGCAACATGGGAAGATGAACACATGTTTTTCGATCTTTATATTGTACTACTTATCCTATTATTTTTCGCATCCACAATTAAAACATATCATTCAAAATGTAGATATACAAATTTAAGTACAATAATAATTTGAAAATATATATTCTCCCTCATTACTAGTAAATATATGTACCGCAGTTGCGCGCGCATATGCGACGCTGCCATATTTACTAACTTTCACGTTTATCGTGTAACAATAAAACTTTGATTTGAATTTTCTCGGCAACAGTACGTGTCTTATTTTTCATTTTTTTTTATGTGCTGTTAACAAGTATAATCCGTAAAGCATTTATTTTTTAACAAAATCTAAAGAACTGTTTATCTAATATTAGTAAAAATGTTGTCTTTTTAGCAGAATCTCCTATATGTTCCATAGTAAAAGTGATAACATTGATATTGAATTTCTCTAGCTAGAAACGTGTCATCAATCTCAGATTTGACTATCGTGTCAATATTGTTATATTTAACCCATTTCAATTAAAATTTAAACAATCTTATGAAAATCATTTTGGGGTAGAACACCCTTAACCATTCCTAAGCCTATGCCATGCTAACCGGCCGCATCCAGAAGTTTTCCGGACCAACGGCCATTTTGTTTTCAGCACTAACAGCCATTTTCTTACAGCTAATGGGTTAGACCTCTAAATTGCCATGTACCGGGCCCCTCCGTGAGGTTACCGACCGCCACGTCGCCTACCGTCACAAATTCGAAGCCCCTCCGTTGTGGTTACCGACCGACGTGCCGCCAGCGGGCGATTTTGTAAACAACGTAGCGATTAAGTACATTTACGAACATACCTGCAGCGGCAGACCGACACAAAACTACACAAACATAAATAAATTAAGGTTATAAAAACACTGTAGAAAAACTCTGTAAATATTTCTTACATTTATTTAGAATAATAAAACTGTTTTTATCTAATAAACTTTGAGCTTCTCCACATTATTTTGATCCCTCTCAGTCAAATGAACCGGACTGTTTTCAGCGACTTATCCTCGCTAGGAAAACACGTCGCAACTCAACCTCTTAGTGTCGATAATTTTTTTTTCTCAGTATAGTAACTGATAATAGGTAGAAGCGGTACGATTTTCTATTATTACGCTCAACCTGACTCTCTTGCATCCTTAGTAACTCAATAAATATAATCTTGATAATATTCTGGAAAGTAATTATGATAAATAATTTTGTTGCATTTAATATGTTTAGGAAAATCAACACAAAGAAATCGAGCGTGCTTGGAGAATAGCAAAAGAGTTGTCGAACCTTATAGTATATTGTAGATCTGTAGCATTTAACATAGACCGAATTAGAAGCAAAGGATTTATATTCAATGAAATGAGCAGCTTTCCAGAGACCAAAGCAGAGAAATTAATGTGCCAACAAGAAAATAAATTTTTCCTTAAATATCATCAGGTACAGAATATATAAAATATTATTCTTTGAAGACTTTTTACAATTTTAACTTACATACTTATTGTTCATTTCAGATACAATTTAGTAGAGTTTATCCGAAAGGTCAGCGTATAGATTCATCTAACTACAATCCGATAGCAATGTGGAATTCTGGCTCTCAAATGGTTGCTCTAAATTATCAAACTGGAGATAAAGCAATGCAACTAAATTATGCAAAATTCAGAGAGAACGGAAATTGTGGCTATCTTCTAAAACCTGAATTCATGTTTTCTGATAATTTTAGCCCCTATGATAAAAATACTTTACAAGGAGTAGATTCGTACAAAATATACTTAAAAATTATTGGAGCGAGACATTTAGTCAGATCAGGAAAAAGTACGGCAAGTCCTTTTATAGAAGTGGAGATTGTTGGCGCAGATTTCGATGCAGGAATTAAATTAACAACCAAAACTATAAGTATGCATTATAAACTTATTAGTAATAAGATTTATAATAAACACGCATTTTAATAGTTACTTTTGTACTAATGCAATTTATTTACAGCTGATAATGGATTCAATCCAATGTGGAATGAACATTGTGAATTTGAAATTCTTAATCCACATTTTGCCCTTATAAGATTTATAGTGCAAGGAGAAGATATGTTTGGTGATAGTAATTTTATTGGTCAAGCTACTTATCCTGTATATACGCAATTTTATTCTTTTCTTTAAACAACTATATGAATTATTTATCAGTTTTAAATTCCAGATTCGATGTTTAAGACCTGGTTATAGAAGTATTCCGTTAAAGAATAATTACAGTGAAGACTTGGAGCTAGCTTCACTTTTAATATACATTAAAATTACAAGTCAAACGGTAAGTACGAAAGGTATGCTTTTAAAAAGAGATCGGTTAAGTTACTATTAAGAAAGTTAATTATCAAAATAAGTTTCACACGAAATGTGTTTTGAAAGTCACGTTACTGCCTTAAATTAATAATTATATAAAAGATATTAAGAAATTGCTATACTTTTTTCTTATCACTTTTAGTATCAAATGTCCATTCATTGTTTTAAATGTTAATCAAATTAATCTTATAATACCGTACTAATTTGGAACCCTATAGAGGGCACAAACACACAGTTATATAACTTATATTATTAAATCTGTTTAAATGGAATAAAAGGTTTTGAGAAAACTGTTATTCTTTATATGAAAAGAAAGGTTAGTGATGAATAAATCGTAAATAAGAGCTAGTGGACATAGCAAGCCGAAGTAACTGATGGGAACACTGCATTGTGATTTTTGTTCTCCTATTTCCGATATCTTCCTCATATGTCAAATAATTTGCTAATTATTTTAAACTAACCTTGTCTACGTAAAAGATTTATAGTGACTTTTCCTATTATTACAAACAATATTTATATATTCAAACACACACAATATATTCTTACATCATATAGCTCATAAGGATACGTGTTACAAGAGTGCTATATTTAAACTTCTTTTCTGGATGATTGATTCAACATTCTTAACATTAAAATATAGATTTGAAACTTCAAGTTGAACGAGAATCTTCGCAAAATTTGGATAAGATCTCTCTCTCTCTCTCTCTATAATTTTTATAGAAAATTGCTTAAGGCGAATCCGTATACCGACATTACAGAGCAAAACTCTTGCCAAACGCAGCTCCCTCATTTCTTAACCAATTTACAAGTTTATACACCTTTTTGAAAACGCCAGAAGGAGATCTAGAGCTTCACGTTGGCCAATTTTTCGAATTTAATTTTTTTTAACATTTTTGTTAGTTTCTCATTTTTTCAAAAATCAACCAACGTGAAGCCCTAGATTTGCTTCTGGTGTTTTCAAAAAGGTGTATAAACTTGTAAATCGGTTAAGAAATGAGGGAGCTGCGTTTGGCAAGAGCTTTGTTCTGTAATGTCGGTATACGGGTTTCCCTTAATCCGCTTAAACTTTTAATGCAAATCTCGTGTAATAGTAATTATGCAGTGCATTCTATCGTTTGAAGTATCATTTATTGAGTGTAGGAATAAACCTTAAACAATTACAATTTCCAGATTCTGCTTAAAGGTGCGGTCTATTTTCCTTTACAAAATATAGTTTATCGAGTTTATTTTTTTAAACTTATAATTTAGGAATAAATAGCTATGTAGGGTCTATCAGCAATGATATTTTCAACTATAGCCACAAATCCTAGAGGACAAATTAAATAGAAAAATCCTATACTATAACATCCGTGAAAGCATAATTGCTGAGATAAATCAATTATAAACCGATAAATCAGGGCTTCGATTCAACGGAAAACTTACTTTATTGTTACTTTCGTTGACACTTCCCTTTCGATAAACAACAGAAGCTAGTACACTCCTGGAAATATATTCTGTCTAACATATCAACAAAGGTATTAAAGGACTCTATTTCCAAGTGGAGAAGGCTTCCCTATCAAGCGGTCTATCTGAACTAGGATCGAGCCTAGGCCCTAGTGTAATAAACCGCAGGCCATAAATAAAAGCAAATTGATTATATCTATTACTCCAAGAGCTAACACAAATTTAAAATTTTTACTTTGTTAATTAACCATTTTTTAAATTATTGTGAAGGTACTGCTTCTATTTTTACGATGAAAATGAGTCCAAATACTGCATAGATCGGATAATTATTTCTATATTAATTATACCTTACATATTTAATTGTAATAAATTGAAAATCAAATAAAGATTTATTTCCTTTATATTTATTTAAATATTACATTCCCGAAAGAATAGAAAGAACTTAGCAATTGCTATCAGGGTTGATACGATTTCTAAAAAGATACTGAGAATTTTTTTGTTTTTCAATTTAAAACTACCAAAAATCAATCGAAAAGCGATTCTCTTTCTTTATTAACACTTTACCAACCGGTAGCCGCTTGAGAATCCTATTTCCTTCTCACCGGCCACTCAGCCGCATGTTGTCTGGGACACTAGCTCGGTTTCGGTTTAGACTGTCGTGCTGAAATATATGCGCTTTTCTGAAGCTCTGAAAAAATTGTACGCTTCAAGTTATTATAGGATAACAAAATTTAGTTAAATCTTTTATTTTAATGATATTAGTGCTAAGCAATATTCGGGAAACTGGGGATAAAAGTAGATTAATCGGCTACCGTCCGGTAAGCGCTGGGAACAAAAAGTTGATTAATCGACAAGGCTGAAACTAGTAGCTAGAGCTAGCAGCCAGACGAAGAGCGCCAGAGACGAATCGATGGTGGGTGTTTGGATCATTATAAGAAATCGAAAAACAATAATAATTCAATAATTTCATAAATTTATTACGCGTTTCATTAGAATGAAGAAAGAGTGTTTCCATAAATTTAGAAAAAAAAATCTTTTTTTTTGGAGTTTTAGTAATGTTGCAAAAAGGAATAAAGTAGTAGTACGTAGGCTAAATCTTCAATATGAGATAGTAAAACAAATATTTGCTGCGAATATTGCATTAATCTTTTATAGTTTATTAAAAAGGCAAAGATTTGTTTAATTTTTCGAACACTAACCTGCTGATTTTTTTTCGATATCTTAACAGTGAAAAAAACACCTATTAAGCTCTTTAGCCTATGCAATTGCTGCAGCGATACGAATATCGAGTCGAAACATTGCAGTATTGTTCTTTCACTTATTAGAAAGATAATAGTTTGACCGATTTTTGGTACCCCCCAACTTAATTTTTTATTTGTGTTCGAGATCGGGAGGAGCAGAAAATGTCGAGAAGTAGACTCCGCATTTTCCTGTTACATCTCCCATCTCTCTTGCGTTCAGAGTAGACGGCTGGACCTACCGCGTCTAGTCGCTCTATCTCTCTCTCTCCCTATCTTACGCCGCGGCGCGCTTGCGCGTTTACTGGCCTTGGCACGTCGCAGCAGCGGTACAACTTGCGCGCCTGGCCGCTAAGTGGCCAGCGACTCAAGCAGCTCTCTCGCTGGCAAGTTTCGTGCCGCGAAATTATATAGATGGGTCCTTGATAAGGACCCATCGCAGCCCAAACCCGCTAGCAGCAGCAGCAGTCAGCACCGCTAGCCATTTTTGCGCCTTCCGGCATCACCGCCTACTCGGCAACCCGCCTCAACGGCATCTTTTGAGCCTCCACGGCACCAGCGCCTCCACCAGGCCACAACGAGCGCCTCCACCGGCGAACTCTTCTGGGTAGATCCTTTTGGTAAGTATAAGACCCAACCACCCACCGCCTTCCAAGAGGGGACTTCTCCTTTGCGGCAATCTCCTCCCTCCTAAGGGAGATTTCTCCGGGGACTTCCCGGGAGAAATTCAACCCTCTCCTTCCCCTACCACACTGCCTCCGTGGACTCTTTCGGACACAGTGTTCCCTACCCTTGAATCCAGCGCTCTCGCAAAAGTCGGGTAGTGGGGTGGGGTACACTCACCCTAGGGGTTGGGGTGGCTCGGAGCCACTAGAGCTCGTGGAGAAGGAGGCTGAAGGATAAGGGGACTTCCCCTTCCCCAAACCACTTCTCCACCTTTGCTTCCTCCTGTGGCTGGGGATTTTACTGGAGAATACCCCAGGGAAATTGTCCGGTCAAGGAGCTCTGTAGTCCGCGTACCTTCCTAGGGAATTTTTGGTCCTAGAGTGCTTGGGAATCTTCTGCGAAAGAAATTCCCTAGAATTTGACGGGCGCAAATTCACTAGGAATTCGATATATTTAAGTCTCGCGGTTCTTTGTATATATTTTGTAAATTTTTGTATATATTATTTATTGGAATAAACATTCCTTCTCGTATTTAAATTGCGTTTGAAACTTTTATTTCAAAAGAAAACCTTCCCACCCGACCACAGGTTTGGAGCCGTCTTGGACACTGCTACGCACAAATTTCTGGTCCTTCGAGCCGAATATCCGGCAAAAAACGTTAAGGTGCATCAGTGTTACTAAGTCGGTTTTCCGGACTGTGTTTAAAGGTGTGGTTTTGTTCTGGAATAGAATTTCAAAATGACTAGCTCAGGGGAATTGTTAGAGGCGATCAACTACGTACCCGTTATTCGGGATGAATTCGTTCAGTTAGTTGTTAATATCAAAAAACGTGGAGTTAACAATTTTACTCTTCCATTCTTAGAGGATGGGCTAACTGCGGCAGAAAAGTGGCTTAAGGTGTTGCATAAAACTCACGTTAAGATCACGACGCATACTAAACCGTCTGAATTGGCTAAAATGGAGTACGTGACCGAAAACTGGTATCAATCGGCCAATGATGCTCACAGCGACGCGGAAGAATTTATTCTGGGACATTTAGATGACCTCCGAGAGAATGGCGCAGTACCGGCATCAGGTCCCGCTGCTCCAACGGGAGAAATGAACCACATTCGACTTCCGGTTATTGATTTACCAAAATTCTCTGGCGATTATACTGAGTGGAACTCATTCAATGAAGCCTTCCGGTCCCTTGTCCATGATAAGCCTTCTGTGGCTGGAAGGGAAAAGTTTCATTATCTTAAGTCCTGTTTACAAGGCGAAGCCGCGTCCGTTATTAAATCACTTGCCATTACTTCCGAAAATTACGAAATTTCTTGGGGTGCGTTGGTAACTCGTTACACTGACAAACGGTTAATCACCGACATCTTCTTGGATCAAATTGCCCGGATCGGAATAATGCGTAGAGATGACTTAAAAACGTTGAAAGAAGTTCGCGAATCGGTTACAGTCGCACTCAACGCGCTGAGAACTATGGGATACGGAGTCGATTCTTGGGATCCACTTATTGTCCATTTCTTAAAGAATAAATTGGATAATATCCTGCGGTTAGATTGGGAGGACGCTTTGGGGAGCAACAAGGAATATCTTACGTACGCTCAATTCGCCGATTTTCTAACTCGTCATATCAATACACTTCGGTCCATTGGGACTAAAGTTAAGAGTACAAAAAAGGAACCGGTGAAATCCTTAAAATCTCATGCTGTTAGCGTCGAAATTTCTAGATGTGCGCAGTGTGGCAGCAACCACTTTTTGTATCAATGCAAGGACTTCCTTGCACTAACACCACATGCTCGCTCCAAATTCGCGCTCTCACATAACTTATGTATCAATTGTCTAAAGTCTGGGCATAATGGCAATAATTGTTCCTCATCTTCGCGATGTAGTAAAGGTAGCAAGCTACATCACACTGTGTTACATTTCGAAAATTCAAGTACCGGGGGGAGAAAGTCAGGGGGGACTACCCCCACTCCTTCATCCACTCCAGACTCTGAACCTATAGCTTCTTGTTCTTCTGCACATTTAAGTGCTTCGGACACTCGGTCGGTATTACTTGCGACCTTCGCAGCCAGAGTTGAGGCCTATGATGGTTCTTCATTCATAATCCGAGGCCTGGTGGACCCAGGAGCGGAAACTTCATTCATGTCCGAAAACTTGGCCCAACAATTACGCGTTCCTCGTAAACGGATCAGTGTCAGCATTTATGGAGTATCTTCGGTTCCAGCTCAGAAAGTTCGAGCAGAAGCTAAAATTACCTTGCATTCTCTCTTCTTACGAGGTGCTTCTTTAGACGCCACGGTGGCGATTTTGCCTGAAATCACAAATTATACGCTGCCTACGTATTCTCCTGAATCGTTTCCATTGCTCCGGGAAATAGAATTAGCGGACAGCTTCGTTTCCAAATCTGCTCCCTTCAACGTTCTTCTAGGGGCTGATTACTTCTCGGCATTAGCGGATGGTTCACTAATTAACTCCCCTGATCGTTTATTAACGACTTATAAGACTATGCTCGGTTAGGTAGTCACCGGGGTCTTCCCTGGTGTCACTCAGCCCAAACGAATTGCAGTTCATTACTGCTTCAGTTTAGAACAGACTCTTCGTGATTTTTGGGAACTTGAAGAAGTACCCCAAGTAGAGCCTATGTCCGCAGAGGAATCCCTCTGTGAACAGCACTTTGTAAATAATGTTTCTCGCACTCCTTCGGGTCGATTCATGGTCGCGCTTCCCTTTCGTTCCGAGGAGGACAAATCTAGATTAGGTTCTTCATTCCGCGCTGCGTAAAAAACGCTGTCTCGTATATCTCAACGTTTGAAGAAGTCTCCAGCTCAAGCCGAGAGTTACGCTCAGTTTCTTCAAGAGTATCAAACATTGGGACACATGTCACCTATACAGATCAACACTGATTTCCGTGTCTTTCTTCCTCATCACGCTGTCTTCCGGACCGTGAATCAGACCGAGAAAATCCGTGTGGTGTTAACGCGTCTTCAAAAACTTCTACTGGAGTTACATTAACACTAGGTTTACGGGCGTTTCTTATATACCTATCTCTACGAGCATCCGTCAAATTGACGGGTGGATGAAAATACATATTTATTTTTAAAAAATCAATTTATTCAAACTAAATCTGAGTTTAACAATATAAGGCTTCACGTAAAAATAAAATACTAATAAGTCAAATTTTTTGTTAAGTTATTACGAAAATGATAACAATAATATAAAGGCTACATAATCATATTTATCGAGGACATTTTTTACATACGTATTGAATTTCTTTTGTGCATTTTCCGCATACGATATTTTTACAATACATACAGCAATTACTGCTTCTATTTTTATTACAGTAGCCCACTTGGCAACTTTTTCGCACTCCCGATGTTGAAGGTGACCGATCTGAAACGTCTGAACTGTGACGAACGTTCTCCTTGTTTTTTCCAGCTAATTCATCGGCTAAAGAAAATATAAACTCCTTTCTGGATATTTTCGATCCGGTACACTCTTTGTACAATATCCACGCGTTTATCGCTGCCAAATCTAAAATATTATAAAAAACTTGGAGAGGCCATCGAAAACACCCTGCTTTCACACTATATTTGCGTGCCATCTGGTCCGCGACATCGACACCAAACTTTGTTTTATTATAAAATGTAATAGTTTCTGGAACACATTTTCTATTGTTTTCTATCTGTATATTTCTATGCTTGGTGCTTAGAAGAAGAACTTTTATTTTCGGTTTACTTTTATATACAGTAAGCGTGCAGTTGTCTGATTTATATAAATTTGATGAAAATAACGGCATTTTGTCCTTTGTTTCTTTCGCTGGTTTTGGTAGTTCTCTCTTGTTCGAGCGGATGGTCCCAACCAAAGTTGTCTTTAGTTCAAGCAATTTTTTGGCCAGCGGGATGCTTGTAAAAAAATTGTCGGTCGTGATATTTCTTCCTCGATGTAAATACGGTTCGGCTAATTTCAACGTTACAAACTGGCCCAACGAATTTGAGCATCGAGTGTCATCTTTTCCCAAATAAGGGAAACCATTCAAAATATATTTTGATTTAACGTCAACCGCTAACCAAAACTTAATGCCAAATTTATACGGCTTATTTGGCATGTATTGTGTAAATCTGCAACGGGCTTTAGTTGGAAACAGTTGTTCATCCACTGTGATATTTTGATGTGGTTTATAACAAGCCTGGCTGTTACTTATAAATCTGTTCCATACTTCAGAAATGAGTGCAAATTTATCGGTTTGTAACCTTTCGGATCGTTCGGTTCTTTTATCAAAGCGTATAAATCTTAGAATTTGCATAAATCTATCTCTGGTCATTGTATCTCGGAAAAAAGAAGGTCCCCATTTTTTGGACCATAGATAAGATACTTTCAATGCTCTTACTCCGTACGCGCCCCGGGCATATAGTATTGCTAGAAAACTACGTAATTCGGAAACTGTAATTCTCCAGTCGTTCTTCAAAACTCGACGTGCCTCGGTTTCGGTGCAGTCTTTTATATGTTTCATAATGTGAGCGTCAATTATCAATTCAAAAGCACTAGTTACACAACCCGACATAATATTTCTTTTTGTGTAACCAGTAGGCCCTACGATATCCTTGAATATAGTATGAACGGACGGCCTACCCCTAGATTTCCCTGCTTTCAGTCTCACCCACCGTGTCCCGTCAACTGCAATTTCAATTTCTTCCATTACATCTCTGGATGTACTTGGAATACTCGTCCTCTCATCCTCGGTGTCAGAACTAGAAATAATCCGCCTCCTTTTCTTGTTACGACGTATATTGAAGAGGTTTTCCTCTTCACTATCCGAAGATCCTTCCATTTCTGCAGTTTCAGTGGATTCAGAATCTTTACTGTAATCATCACTTTCACCTAATTCATATTGATCTTCTTCGTAGGACACCTCAGAACAATCCTCATTGATGTTGGTAATTTTTGTCAATTTCTTATTATATCGCGTGTTTCTAATCATGATTGCTAGAAAAGGGTGATCGGTGAAAGTAAAAAATACCGTGCAAAATTCAATTACCCTATTCTAAAAACTTACAATAAGCGGGTGACTACAATAACCAAAACTTTTGCACACTGTCTTCGAAAAATGTTCTTACCACTGTCACTGCAGCGACTATACTGAATCTTATATTTGCTATTGGAGGTATAATTTTACAAGCGAAGCAAATATATAAGGATTGTTGACGTAATCAGCTAACCCGTCAAATTGACGGGTTCCGTAGAAATAGGTATACAAGATACAATTTTCAAAATTTATAAAGCTTAGGAAAATAATAATTGTGCGTATAAACTCTTTTAATGAAATTATAAATTTACGATGCAAAATAGTTAAGATTAATGCTATGGTTTTTTGCGTGTTTCATTTACAAAGTATGAAATCCGTCAAATTGACGGGTCCCGTAAACCTAGTGTTAAACGACACGTTACTTATAGGTCCAAAGCTGCAGCAGGACATCACCCGCATACTCATGAATTGGCGATCCTTCCAATATGTAGGGGCAACCGACATAGTAAAGATGTTTCGACAGATATTAGTGCGCCCGGAAGATCGCAAATTTCAGAATATAATCTGGAAGTCGGATTCTGGAGAAATTCAGGCGTATTAGCTAAATACAGTGACGTACGGCACGGGGCCTGCGCCATTTTTATCCTCACGCGTTTTACGCGAGTTAGCTTACCGCGACGGACCGGACTTTCAGTTAGCCCAAGATATATTGTTAAATTCCACCTACGTGGATGATATTCTTTTCGGGGCTGATGATCTGAATCAACTTCACGTTGTCCGAGAACAGACCATCAACTTACTAGCGAAAAGGGGCTTCTCCTTGAGCAAGTGGGCATTTAATCAATCGGGGACTTCCCCGACTGAATCTTCGGCAACTCATACGGTTTTTGAGGATCATTCGGAATCAAGTAAAGTTCTGGGTATTTCTTGGGAACATGGGACTGACAATTTCCGTTTCTTAGTTTCTTCGTCGCCGATATCTACCCTAACTAAGCGCGTTTTATTGTCTGAAAACGCGAAAATTTATGATCCGTTGGGATGGATATCTCCAGTGATTATAATCCTGAAACAATTGATGCAGTCTACTTGGTTGCTGAAAGTGTCATGGGATGAGGAGATTCCTGAACCTGTTCGGACTCAATGGCTTAAATGCTACGATCAATTACGCGATTTACAGAATCTACAGATTCCCCGATGGACGGGACAATCCCCGCTTACCATAAAACGCGACTTGATCGGTTTTTGCAACGCGTCAGAACTTGCTTACGGAGCCGTCGTGTATGAGCGCTTCTCTACTGCAGATGGCCATACTTCAGTACATCTCGTAATGTTGAAAACCAAAGTCGCGCCTATTAAGACTACGTCGATACCACGTCTTGAATTAGTTGCAGCTGCCCTACTGTTCAAGCTGTTAGTACACGTTAGGCAAAGCCTTGCGGGAACATGTGACGAGATCTTGTGTTGTTCAGACTCACAATTCACGTTCGCCTGGATCGCGAAACAGCCCGTCCACTGGAAAACGTTCGTGGCCAATCGCGTCTCCTCTATTCAAACCCAACTGCCAGAGGCACGCTGGCATTATGTAAATACCAAACTGAATCCCGCGGATCTCTGTTCCCGGGAAATCAGTGCCAAACAGCTTATTGAGGACTCCCTCTGGTGGCACGGGCCCGAATTCCTCCGGAAGCATCCCGAAACTCAGGTCACAGTCTATGAAGCCGATGAGGAGAGTCGGAAGACCGCACTGAACGTTCACGTGGGTGTCGAGCAGTGTTGGTTTCTGGACAAGTTCTCCTCATGGCATAGACTCATAGACTCGTTCGGATCATGGCCTACGTTCTTCGCTTTGTAGCTAGGAGTAGGAAACTAAGCACCCAGAAGGACTGTTTTCTGTCGGTGTCCGAAATTCGCGACTCAATTGAGATATTGGTAAAAATTATCCAACGAATTCACTTCTCGTCCGAAATCTAAGCTTCGAATTGGGGGGAGCGAATTCCGTCGCGATCGAAACTTCCCTCGTTATAACCGGTACTCGATTCCCACGGTATTTTGCGCGTTGGAGGCCGCTTGCGAAACACCAATATTCCGGAAGACACAAAACATCCAGTGATTATTCCGGATTGTCATTTTGCCAATCTTCTGATTCGGCAAGCACATCTAGACACTCTCCATGGTGGACTTCAGCTCATCTTGGCTACCCTGCGGCAGAAGTTTTGGGTTGTGAATGCCTGTAATCTAGTCAAGTCGGTCATTCACAAATGTACTTTCTGCGTCCGCGAACGCGCAACACTTGGGCCCCAACTCATGGGGGGTCATTACCCTCGGCTCGTGTTTCTCGCAGCTTTGCCTTCGAACACACCGGAGTAGACTACGCCGGACCCTTTCTGATTAAACTACATCACGGTTGCACCACTAAGTCGATCAAGTGCTACGTGTCCGTGTTCGTGTGTTTAGCTACTCGGGCGGTACATCTAGAACTCGTCTCCAGACTAGACACCGAGGCCTTCCTCGCTGCATTATCACGATTCATAGCTCGGCGTGGAAAACCCTCCACCATGTATTCGGATAATGGTCTCAACTTCCAAGGAGCCGACGCGGAACTCACCCGCGCATTTAACGCTTCCCTAGAAACCGCGCGTCTAAATGACACAGAGCCTATCGGCGGAATTGAATGGAAATTCATTCCAGTCGCGACCCCACACTGGGGAGGTTTATGGGAAAGTGCAGTCAAAAGCATGAAGCATCATCTGAAACGTTCTATCGGGGTCTTTGTACCTAATTTTGAAGAGATGGCTACGTTACTCTCTCGGGTCGAGGCCTGCCTCAACTCCCGTCCAATTTTACGTCTTCATGACGATCTCGACTCACTCGCCGTTTTGACTCCGGGCCATTTTTTAACCGGTCGCGCTCTTCTTTCGCCCCCAGAATTGTCTACTCTCGATTTACGCGAATCCTCGTTGAATCGGTGGCATTCCGTAGTCAAAATCACGGAAACATTCTGGCGGAAGTGGTCGGCGGAATATCTCCACACCTTGTGTGCGAGACAGTGCCCAAGTAGACTCTAGCCCTGTGGTCAGAAGGGAAGGTTATATCTAAGAATAAAAGTTCGAAGACAAATGTACGAGGTAAAAGAGTCTTTATTCAAAATAAATAAAAATTATACAAAATTTTACAATATTTACAAAAAGAACCGCTTAGACTAAGATGATCGACTTTCTAGTGAATTTGTCGTCGTCAGATTCTAGGGAATTTCGATATACGAAGATTCCTAATAACCGTAGAGACTCGAATTCCCCAGAAAGGAACGCGGACTTAGAACTTCCCTGACTGGACAATTTTTCCTAGGGTATTCCCTAGTAAAATCCCCAGCCACGGGAGGAGGCGAAGTTGGAGAAGTGGTTTTAGGGAAGGGGAAGTCCCCTTACCCTTCGGCCGCCTTCTCCAAGAGCTCTAGTGGCTCCGAGCCACCCCAACCCTTAGGGTGATTCTACCCCTCCCACTACCCGACTCGTCGAGAGCCCTGGATTTGAGGGTCGGAACACTGGGTCCGAGGTAGTCCTCGGAGGCAGTGTGGAGGGGAAGGAGAGAGTTAACTTCTCCCGGGCAGTCTCCGGAGAAATTTCCCTTAGGAGGGAGGAAATGCCGCAGAGGGTAAGTCCCCTCTTGGAAGGCAGTGGGTGGTTGGTGATACTTACCAAAGTATCCAAAAAGTTGGCCAAGTGGAGGCGCTGCCGTTGAGGCGTCAGTTAGGTGCCGTGGAGGCGAACAAAAGCTGGTTTCTGTTGCTGCGGTTGCTGCTGCTACGCAGTCGGTTGAGCAAGGCTGAGGTGCGATGGGTCCTTATCAAGGACCCATCTATATAATTACGCGACACTAATCTTGCCAGCGAGAGAGCAGCTGCGGGCGCTGGCCACCTAGTGGCCAAGCGCGCAAGTAGTGTCGCTTCGCGGCCGCGACGCGCCAGGGCCAGAAGACGCGCAATCGCGCCGCGGAGAGAGGGACAGATAGAGCGGCTAGACGCTGTCGGTCTAGCCGTCTATTGTGAGCGCAATAGAGATGGGAGATATAACAGAGAAATGCGGAATCTACTTCGCAACATTTTCTGCTCCTCCCAATCTCGAACAAACTCCCCCCGTTGACGCGATGGCGTCAAGACAAGGAAGAATACCATATCAGTTTCAATATTTTTATTTACAAAATCAAAATATAAACGGATAAGGACGAGACAACTATTTACATGGCTTCATATGGAGCTTGGCCGAGTGAAGCTCTAAGGCGGCGACCACCGCAGGGTGATTTTGCCCTGCGGGGCCCAGGCCTTCCAACGCCGGACGTTAAGGGCCGAATAGAGCGGCACCTCTATCGTCTGCCCGAATGCTCGGACAATAATTTTTTGCGCATTGCGCTCGAGTTCCCTGGCGCTGGGATCGTCTAAGACTTTCCTAGCCCAGTTCGTCGAGGCAATGCGCTTCTGGGCGGCAACCACGGGCCTCCGACGTCGTGGGGTCGCCGGCGGTTTCTGTGGCGGTGGTGGTGGTGGCGCCTTTAGCCCCTCCGGGGGAATACGGCCGAACAACCGCCGAAACTCAGATTCCTCCCGGGGGGCATGTAACTCGAGGACGTCGTCCCCCTCGTCTTCGTACCCTACGCCCAAGAGGTGGGCCCACGGATAGTCCGCCATGATCAATCTCGCTGCACCAAAAAAGGTAAATGATGAGTGCAAAGACTCAGTAAGTATTTTTGAAGATTTGGAAGAAAAGACATGGCGGAGATCATAAGTGTTCCGGAAGGTTTGGAACAGGAAAATGGACGACCTGAAGAGTCCCAGGACGCCCGAGAGAGGAGGTGGTAACCTGAAGAGTCCCAGGAAACCAGGAAAGAGAATAGACAACCTGAAGAGTCCCAGGAAGTCAAGAAGGAGAAAGTTAAGCAACCTGAAGAGTCCCAGGATGCCGTAAGGCAGGGTAAAGATAGACCCTGATGCGACCCGAAAGCAAGGGCTAAGAAGGGAGTTTACACAGTTGCGAGAGAATCCGTTGAATCTCTTTTCTCGCGGTTTTAACTATCGCTACGCGAGCTACCCTGTCAACTCCAGGAACTAGTTTGAGAATCCGCCCCAAGGTCCACATGCGCGGGGGGTTGTTGTGTACTTTGATCAGTACCAGATCTCCTTCACCAAATTCCGAGTTAGTGTTCTGCCATTTTGGCCTATTCTGCAACGTGTGTAGGTATTCGGAAGACCACTTCTTCCAGAATGTCTCGGTGATTCTAGTCACGGTTTGCCAACGATTTAATGACGATTCGCGTAAATCCAATGTGGAGAATTCCGGTGGAGAATTTAACGCCCGACCTGACAAGAAATGCCCCGGAGTGAGTACGTCCAACGACTCAGGATCATCATGTAACCGCGAAATAGGCCGTGAGTTGAGGCAGGCCTCAATCTTGGTCAGCAGGGTGGTCATTTCTTCGAAATTTGGCACGAAGACTCCGAGGGAGCGCTTTAGGTGGTGCTTCATACTTTTTACCGCACTCTCCCAAAGACCGCCCCAGTGGGGAGTAGCGACCGGAATGAATTTCCACTCGATTTTACTGATGGAATCGGTGTTCTGAGCGCGTGCAGCTTCTAAGGAGCATCGGTAGGCGCGTTTTAGTTCAGCGTCCGCTCCTTGAAAATTAAGGCCGTTGTCCGAATACATGACGGCGGGTTTTCCACGACGAGAGATAAATCGAGTCAGCGCGGCGAGGAAGGCCTCGGTGTCCAGTCTGGAGACGAGTTCCAAGTGAACAGCACGGGTAGCTAGGCATACGAATACCGCCACGTAGCATTTGACGGACTTGGCATTGCGACCGTGGTGTAATTTTACCAAAAAGGACCCGGCATAGTCTATTCCGGTGTGTTCGAAGGTAAAGCTGCGAGAAACCCGAGCGGCAGGAAGTGAACCCATGAGTTGGGTGCCGAGTTTAGCGCGTTCGCGGGCACACGTGATGCATTTATGAACGCATGCCTTTACTAGAGTGCGTGCATTCACGACCCAAAACTTTTGTCGCAACGTAGACAAAGTCAATTGCAGTCCCCCGTGAAGTGTATCTAGGTGAGTTTGCCTAATAAGAATGGCCGTTAAGTGGCAATCCGGAAGAATAATGGGGTGTTTCATTTGTTCAGAAATTTCGGCGTTCCGAAGCCGCCCCCCTATTCTTAGGATTCCTTGTGAATCAGTTACCGGATATAATGAAAGAAGCTTTGAGCGCGACGGTATACGTGACCCATGATTCAAGGCTGAAAGCTCGTCGGCGAAGTGTGTCCGTTGAACCACCTGTACGATAGCGACTATAGAATCGCGAATCTCAGAAGCGGACAGGAGGGAGTCCTCCCATTGGCCGGTTTTCCTGGTCCGCTGGACAAATCGAAGAACATAGGCCATAACTCGGACCAGTTTAGACCAAGACGAAAATTTATCAAAAAACCAACACTGGGCTTTGTCCATTTGAGCGGTTAACGCTACCTTCCGACTTTCTTCCGCGGTTTCAAAAATCTGAACGGGATTTACGGTTTGCTCACGGAGGAAAGCAGGCCCATGCCACCAAAGTGAGTCCTCTGATAACTGTTGAGCACTGGTTCCTCTTGAGCACAAGTCTGCAGGATTCGATTTAGTGGGTACATAATGCCAGCTGGCTTCCGATAAATGTGTTTGGATATATGAAACGCGATGGCCACAAACGTCTTCCAATGTACGGGTTGCTTTGCTATCCAAGCTAAAGCGACCTGCGAATCTGAATAGCAACGAATCGCATCACAACTCCCGACCAAGCTTCCCTTGACGTGAACCAATAACTTGACAAGAAGGGCAGCGGCGACCAACTCCAGACGAGGGATTGAAGTGGTCTTGATCGGAGCGACCTTTGTTTTGGACATTACTAAATGTACCGAGAGTTGACCGTCCTCATCAGTGAGGCGTTCATAAACGACCGCGCCGTACGCAAGCTCTGAGGCGTCGCAAAATCCAATTAATTCGTGTTTTCCAGTAGTAAGTGATTGTCCAGTCCACCGTGGGATCCGTAAAGTCTGTAAGTCTCGGAGCTGCTCATAGCACTTGAGCCATTTTGACTGAATAGGCTCGGGAATTTCTTCATCCCAAGAGAGTTTAAGCAACCAGGTGGATTGCATTAACTGCTTTAAGGTGATGACTATTGGAGAGATCCATCCCAATGGATCGAAGATCTTGGCATTGTTACGTACTGGGTAGTCGTGGCCGCCTATCGGTCGGGTTTCGCGCTGACTAGACACGACAGTCTGGGTCAGTAGAAACGCCGATTGAGCTTTGCGACTCACAGTACAATGAACTAAAGTATTACACTCCGAGCGGTAAGAATGTAATGAATTGGCAGAATTCGGGGTGAATGATAGTGTGTATAAACACACGTTGGAACAGCAGATTTGACACAAATATATATATTTTCAGCTATTACAATTGTACTTACAGTAAACACTAAATATGCTGTATCAGCATTCGCAGGATTATTTATTATTCGTCACAACTATTGGAGAGACTAGACCCTCCTATGGTTGTGAATTACTCGCACTTAAATTATTATAATCAGTTCGTAGTAGTTGTTGTTATCTTTCAGAACGGTACGTGTCAAGCACGACTGAAAGATACACACTCGCTATGATTTCCACACGACTTGTTTTCGGATTGAATTATACTAGACTTAACTACCAGTACACGGCGACTGGGCAAGAGGTTTTAGTTAGAATACGGTGGAGTACTCTGCTCCCGTGGAACGAACACTAGAGTTACGACCTTGGAACGCGGATGATGCGGCAGCGGCTAAGCTTGCACAGAATAAGACTCGACTTGAGGGTCGCGGAACTCGCATATATGTAGGAGGCTTAATAGGTCATGTGTCGTCAGTAGCGCCATGATCTTTCGACACATGACGACCAAAAAGTCTCCACATCCACGGCCGACGCCCAAGGTTTGACGCATTTCCGGAAAAGAATTCCGGGTGTCAGCAATGTGCAATACTACCGGTATTGCACACGGACGCGTGCGATCTACTTTGGTTCGGCGAGGTGGCTGACCCCTACGTTACACCTCCCCCCTTAGATGAAACATTGTCCTGTGGAGGTCAATGTTTCCAGGATGAGAAGTATGGGTCAGGCTAACTGCCGACAGTTTCCAAAGGAATTCGGTACTTATTAACTAAAGGGTAGCGAGTCCCGTGGCATCGCTATTGGTTCCAGGTACGGCATACTCTGCACATGTCGAATAGGTTGTTGAAATGGCATGCTGACGGTGCGTACCGGAAGCATTGGCATGCTTTCGGCTGCTATCGTTGGAGTGCTTTGAACTCTTATAGAGGTGGTTGACGTCGGGCTGGTATGCGCAGGTGTCGGATTTCGTTTAAACCACAGGGCCGCAGCGATTAATATAATGAAGATAAAAAGAGATCCAGATGAAGCATATGAGATGATGGATGCTCTAAGGGTAGTGGAATCTTGTTTCTGTAGGTCCTTTGCTTCTCGGGCTATGTCCTTGAGGGCTACGCTGTTTTTGGATAGATTCCAGTCCTCCAATGGTTTACTCTTAATAGGCTGTATTTTTATTAATTTTTGTAAAGCTGGTATGTGACCTTCGGGTAGAAGTTCAGGGAGAGGCATCGGCTCTAGGGCTTCGAAGTGAGTAACATCGGACACCATCAGGGTTTGCAGTGATCGTAGCTGAGTAGATGTAGTGTCCGCGAAGCATCCTGCTTCTAATTGGATAATTCCATCTCCAAGGATGGTTTCAGTTCCCCGTACGTTTCCTTGGCAGATGAGGGTGATTTGTTCCGGTTTTGGGAGAGAGTATAGCCAGGTTCGGGGTTGAACCAAAGGGGTCCAGAAGGGGCCGGTGAAAGAGGCAACCCTGATGTCGCAACCAGTCCACTGGGTGGTGTCATGGTGCTGGAGGATGGATATCTCACATTCCTGGTTGTACGCGATCTTATGAAGAGGTGCTCCAGGAGCACAGTAGTAGGTTTTTAGGTGGTGAAGGCAATGGGATAGGGACGCGGAAGGGATATTGGAGTAAAAGCGTTGGGAGGAAGAGACGGCTAGATAGGGATGGGCAGGTTGGATAAAGGTGATGATAGTTTGGTTATCAGGACGAGTATGGTGGGTTGGGTAAGGATATGTTTTATACAGGTGATATTCTTCCTTGTTGAGGAGAGGAATCTCAATCACGACCACCAATTGTCCCTTGTAGTGGTTAACATGTAGGTGAGAGAGTTCCTGGATGTCCTCCATCATTAGTTCCTCTTCGTCGAAAGGTAGGGAAAATCCGGTCCTGTGGGTGGCTTCTTGTAAAGCCTGTTGCAACCGGGTAGGTGTTAGTATCATGGGGTGCAAGATTCCACGACGAGCAAAGAGAACGGCATCCACTAGGAATAGAATGCTGGTCCTATATTTTTCCGCGTACATTTCCATGTGTCGGACGTAATCTTGATGTACTCTCGCGTGTTTCTCTTGCTCGAGGGCGTCATTGGAGAGAGCAATAGCATCAGCCAAGGCCCTGGTTTGGTCTTGAAGTTCTTGAGTGTTATTATTTAGGCTATTGAGAGCATGGTGTAAAGCTGAGAATTCTGACTGTACCACATGCGTCTGTTTCTCTAATAGCTGAGCGGTGTGTGCTCCCTTCTCTTGTAATTTTAAGATTTCGCCGGTGTAATATTCGCCGTCTTCCTCGGTCAAGGTGCCAAAAAGGGTTTTGGAAAGTCCTCCGATAAATCCTAGAGGAGCGCTTCTACGGTTCCGGTTACGGTCTGTAGGACGTAAGCCTCGGCGAAGTATCGAGGCAAAATGCTCGGTGTCGACTATTTTGCGTCCGATCTCCTCGATTTTGCTGTTGCGGATGCAAGAGTTGTTACCCTTGCATACATAGAAGATAGTTTCGTAGAACTTTCCAAGATTAGGGGCTTGACTAATTAGATTGGCGATGTCGATGGTTGTGGCGACCTTCCATAGCACTGGATAGTACTGTAGAGTGGCGATTTTCTCGAAAAAGATGCCAGGATTATGTTTTAGATGAGTGATGTTATATGCATGGGTCCAGGAGATCTGCGTGATGCTGAAGATCATTATAAATAATATATTTATAACGGTCGTCATGGCGATTTCGGTTGTGTGTTGTAGTGAATCTCGTGCGTCACGAAGTAGTGTCGCAATTATGAGTGGAGTGGGAAAGTTGGTATAAAAGTGCGGTATTGAGGAGGAGCGATATTGTTCTGGTTAAATTTTTGCGGCCGTACAGAGTGGCAGGGTGATAACGAGGAAGAAGGAAAGGAGACAAAATAAAGGTTCACGAGATGGTGAGAAGAAACAATAACGCCCACCTTGGGTCTAAAGGAGCTAGGCGTGCTGAAGGGGCATCAGTATGTACCCGATTTGGTAAGTGGATTGAAAGATATTGTCTTCCAAGCACCCGTGATATTTTATAGCGATTGATAATAATCCGTTTATAATTTTAGTGGTAGTTTTGGACTTGGCGGGGATGCGAGAGATCAGGCGGGAGAGGGAGTCCGACCGGAGGGTCAACGTGTGGATCGGCGAGAGGGAACTGGAAACGTGGTCCTTCCGGGAGGACTTCGACTGGTGGGGCCTGCGCTGGCTCCAAGACAGCCGTTGGGAGCGGATAAACCTTCAGGTGGAGGACCCGTGGAGTGGCTGGGAGCCAGATCTGACGGAACAGGAGGTGTTAGAATGGCACGGCCTGGCGTAGATTAAGTTAGAGGTTAAGAAATAATTGTCTGTAATAAAAGAAAAGGGTGTAACCATATATGGAAACGTAAAAGAATATGTGCGTAACTGATGATTTAGCAATCCCCTTCTTTCCAATTCCCATTATCCTTCCAGGGGTTGAGTCTTTAGATCAGGAGGTCGGGGGGTATGAAATTGAGTCCGGTGTCTGGATTTTCTTGGAGAGAAAAGGATTGAGATCGGATAGGAAAGAGATGTAGGGAAGGGTACAGGAACTGTGAGATGTAACTATAGATTGGATGAGGTTCCGTTGCTAATTAGGGTAAGCGTTCTTTCCTTACGTAACCCCACAATTCCTTAGTAGCTCCTTTCGTTGTTGCTTGGCAGGGCCGTCTCCAGGGCTCCTCGTCGTCCCGGATAGGAGTGGAGCAGTGAGAGACTAGACTGTAGGGAGCGAATAGCCGTTCGAATACTGGCTTTCAGCTATCTATCGTCGCTAGTATAGGAGTAAACGATAATTAGGCAGCAAGAGTAGTTCTATAACAGGAAAGTCATGCCTGCGTTAGATTTCGTGGTTAGTAGAGTTGGTGATAGGAAAAGGGGGTATGGAAGCAGGTTTTAGTTTGTCCAGGTGTTTGGTGATGGGAACTCCGGCGTCGGTGAGGATGGTGGCGTTGTGTTGGTCGTTGATTGTTTCAATGACATATGGACCAATATACTGGGGGTCTAGTTTATGCTTTCTAGGTTCTTGGAGGACGTAGACCAAGTCTCCAGGAGAATAGGCGACAACAGCGGCGTTCCGGTCATAATATTCCTTAGATTTTTCCTTTGCTTGGATTTCGCGTTCTCGAGCTAAAGCGTGCAGCCGGGTTAATTGCTGAGCCAGCTCCCGTGCGTATGCGTCGTAGGTTAATAACTCCTCGATCGCATAGGCGGAGACGGGGGACTGAGCTTTTCGTCCATAAATCAATTCATATGGCGTGAACCCTGTAGCTTCATGCACAGAGGTGTTATAGGAGAACATGGCGAAGGGGATGAATAAATCCCAGTCTGAATACTGGTTGATATTATGTTTTAGGTATTCGGTGAGCACTAAATGACTTCTCTCTAGGGATCCATTGGTCTGGGGTCGGTAACCGGAGGTGGTTAAGTGCTTGATTTTAAAAAGAGAGGTTACGCTTTTGAGTAGTTTTCCTAAAAAGCTGGTGCCTCGATCCGTGAGAATGGCACGCGGAAGTCCGAATTGCGCAACGAAATGTCTCGAAAATGCGTCAGCGATGGTAGCGGCGCGAATGTTAGGTATTGCGACAGCAATGCAAAATTTAGTCAAATTACACTGCATGGTTAGGACGTGTAAATTTCCGGAGGGCGTAACTGGAAAAGGGCCTACGGTGTCCAAGGCTACCTTATCGAAGGGGGCACAGGGGGTGTCAGTTATGAGCATTGGCAGTTTGGGTTTTACGCGAACCAATTTCTGCCGTTGGCAACTATCGCAGGAGCGTATAATGCTCTGGACGTCCTTATGGAGACCGGGCCAATTATAATGTTCCCTAATTCTATGATAGGTCTTGGTCACTCCCTTATGACCTCCAACTAAGCCTCCATGATACTCCACGATGATGTGTCTTCTCATCTGAGCTGGGGGAGTCACTACTTCTCCAGTGCAGATAGTGATTTCGACATCGTCATCGTGGAATGCACGGGAAAAGACGGAGCTCAAATATCGCGACGTCAGCCGGGTGGTTCCGAGTTTATACGGACCGATGCTGAACTTTGTAATGTTATTCTTAAGGACAAATTCTTTTAACTTTTTCAGAGAATTAAGAATTTCTTCGTCGCTGGCGGGGATTAACTCGCTGGGATGGGTAATGACTAGGATGATCTTGGTGGTTTTGTAGGAAAAGTCATGGATGGACCCAATAGGAAAAGGATGACTTTTTATGGTTTTCAGGTCGAGCTTTCCAGTCTCTATGAGCATTTGGCTAATGGGGTCTTGAAAGGAACAGTCAGATGCGACCAGATGGACAATGTTGTTAGGACGATGGCATAGAACATAATCAGAGGTTTCTATGTTACATCGCATAGGGTTAGGGGAAGAGCTAGATTGGAATTTTTCGGAGATAGGATTGGGTTCAATACGGATGAGACCAGGATCTAGAGATGGATCGTATTGAGAAGGCGGCATGGTTTTGTTTTGGGTGGCATCCACTACAGTGATATCCGATTCGGCGTCGGAGCCAGAAAGTTCTTCTTCGGGTTTTTCGAAATCACTGGGTATCCACGTGGATCGTCCTATGGGTTTTATCTTATCAGGAGATGGAAGAGTAAAGTTTAGAGGTTCGGAGGTTGCGGTGGGTGTGATGCAAGAGTCGGAGTCGGTTTCCTCATCGGAATCGGCGTCTTCGTCCGATGATTGTTCGTTGTGGAGGGACGTCAAAAGTTTATGAATTTCTTCTTGGCTAGAGCTCAAGTCGCTAATAATAAAACATTGCTCGGTGGTCAGAGGGGTACATTCGGCTTCAAAAGAATCTCCGAGTACACTGGGTTCCTCAGGGACGTCTTCCAGAGGATTTTCCGGGTTGGTGTCGTCAGGGAGAGACGTTTCTTCTAGCAGGGTTGGTAACATGCTAGTTGGAGGCCGGGAGTCGATATTGGTTGAAGGGTGACCTTCGGTGGAAGTCTCGAGCTCAGCAGAAGAGTCTAATTCGGCGTAATTAATAGGAGGAGCGGCGGTCTCGCGGCGACGACTTCTCAGACGTGCACCAATTGATTGTGAGTCTACCGGAAGTTGTTTTTGATGGGGAAGGTAACTGGGGTCATCGCGGAACACAAGCAGAGCAATCGGCACCGGATTTCGCGATAAAGCGTCAGCGTTGCAGTTAGTTGTTCCTTTCTTATAGATGATTTCGTAATCGAACTCCTCTAAACAGAGTTTCCATCTTTGGATGCGGTTGGTGGGGTCGGTTGCCTTGCTGAGCCAGACGAGAGGTTGATGGTCGGTGATGAGCGTGAATTTTCTTCCGTACACGTAATGACGGAATTGCTTGATAGCATATACAGCAGCCAGTCCTTCTTTCTCAGAAGTAGAATATCGAGTTTCCGGGTCGGTAAGCGTACGAGAGGCGTAGGCTATGGGTCGATCGTGTCCAACCTTTCCTTGGCTGAGGATGGCTCCTATGGCAAATTCCGAAGCGTCGCAGGTGATGATGAACGGGATCTGGAAGTCTGGATAGGCCAGAACTGGAGCTTCGCACAGGCAGGCTCGTAAGTCTTCAAAGCTAGCTTGGGCTTCCTCGTTCCAAGTAAAGGTGATACCTTTCTTGAGCAGTTGAGTCAGGGGTTTGGCTCTTTGAGCAAAATTTGGAATAAAATGTCGGTAATAACCGGCTAATCCTAAGAACTGCTTGATGTTCTTGGGGTTGGTAGGTACTGGAAATTTTCGTACAGCCTCCACCTTAGAGGGAAGGGGCTGGACGCCATTCGGGTTGATAAGGTGACCTAAATAAGTGAGTTGTTGTCTTAGGAAGGTACACTTTTCCGATTGTAGCTTGAGACCGTATTGTCGAATTCTGCTGAATAAGCGCTTGCATTTTTCGATGTGTTCAGGGAGTGTGGCAGAAAATACAATAATATCGTCAAGATATACAAAAAGTTCTTGTCCTTGGAGTCCTTGTAAGACTCGATCCATAAGGCGCTGGAAGGTAGCAGGGGCATTCTTGAGTCCAAAGGGCATCCGGGTATACTCGTAATGTCCGAAGGGAGTAGAGAATGCTGTTTTATGCCTATCCTTAGGATGGAGGTGAATTTGGTGGAATCCACTGGCCAAGTCGAAAATAGAAAAATACTTAGATCCTCCTAGTTTGTCCAGGATGTCCACTATGATAGGTAGAGGGTAGGAATCTCCTACGGTTTGTTCGTTTAATCGACGGAAATCGGTAACTAGGCGCCACCGTTTCTTTCCTTGAGAGTCGGGCGCCTTTGGTACTATCCATAGAGGAGAATTGTAGGGCGACGAGGAAGGGACTACTATGCCATTCTCTAAAAGTACGTTGACCTGGCTCTGTACTTCGGAATGTAGTGTTTCTTCAATTCGGTACTGTCGAATCTTGAAAGCGGCTCCTCCGGGGGTATCGATTTCATGGTAAAGATCGGCCTTGTTCTCCATGTCGGGTCGATCTCCCGTCAAATAGAATATGTCAGAATACTCATGAATTAGTGACTTAATCACGGTTTGAGCTTCTGGATCTTCCGGAGGGGTTTTGAGGAACAGTGCTTCTAAGGCTATAGTTCTTTCCTGCGGTTTTAAAGGTTCAATTCCGTGGGTATCGTCTTCGTAGGGCAACTCTCGTCTAGGGTCTTCGCCTAGGTAGGGAAGAGTGATTGGAGCGTCTTCCTCCGGAGGTGATGTTGCCGGCGGGCTTATGGTAACATTAAGGGACTGAGGAGGGTGATGAGAGGCGTTGGCCTTAGTACACCCTTCTCTGATACTTAGGAGCTCGTCACTATTTTTGAATGGTAGAGGCCTCACTGGTTTACTAGAGGTAACCTGGGACCGATGTAACAAGGATATCTGTGCCTCGGTTTGGTTGAGGAAGGGCATCCCCAAAACTCCGGTGTAAGGGAGGTCGAAGTCTTCTATGACTTGGAATCGATGAGGTTCCTCATCGATAGTAAGGGTTACCGATCCTACTACTTCCAGTTGTCCTCTGAGACCTCGGAGGGCCGGGAAGTCGGGGTATTCGAGGCCAATATCTTCTCGAAGGGCATTATACACTATGATGTTAATGTGGGAGCCTGTATCCACCAAAAATTCTCCGTCCAAGTAGCTCAGTTGGGGAACTTTCTTGAGTACTAAGGTCGCGTGAGGCGAATAGCTCAAAATGGCGGGTACAGGTGGCGGGTTTTTACTCTTTTTCTCGGGCGGAGTTAAAATTTGAACGGACGCGGTTTCTATGATGGGTTCGTCGACGCGTCGTCCGGGCGAACCTGATCGTAGTTTAAATCACCGGTCTCTTCGACAGCCTCTATTACTGCAGTTGTGGGAACATGGGCGTTGGAAGGATAGGCAGGTGAAGCTCTACAGCTGGATGCTCTATGCCCAATCCTTCGACACCGTCCACAGGTGAGCTCTGGATCGTAGGGTTCGGACTGTGGGGGTCTAGGGGGTCGAGATCGATAGTGTTGATCTGAAGGAGGTGGATAACCATTAGGTCCGGGTGCAGGAGGAGGTTGAGGATAGCGGGGGTAAGGAGGGTATTGGGGAGGACGAGGAGAAGGATATGATGAATAATACGGGGAAGGTTGATATGAATTTGGATTTTGGGAATAAGGAGGGTAATTAGAGTGATCGAAGGCTTCTCTTCGTTCTATACCGAATTCTCGTAAGCGCGCGTAATCGCAGGCCTCTTGTAAATTTCGGGGGTTTCTGGAATACACGGGGGTGTAATATTCTGGAGCTAGTCCATCCATGAATACTTCCAGAAACTCCCGATCATTGGGTTCCTGTATCAAATCGAGCGATTCTGACCCGTATTTGTTTTCATAAGCGGCATCAAGGTCAGCTTTTAGGCGTTCAGCTCGGTCTATATAAGAACCTAAGGCTTCGTTCGGGCGCATAGCTAATTTTCCACATAGCGTGACTAAATCTATGAAAGTCCGGGGAGGTTGAAATTTTCGTCGTAAGTGCGTGATCAAGTCCTTGATGGTAGGGAACCGTTTACCAGTAACGCTCACACGAGCAGAACCGATTAACTTGGCTAATACCAAGGGAACAAATTCCAGACGTGCGGCGTCAGACAGGGTAGAGTAAATATTTTTTAAATTTTCTATAAAAGGTCCCAGATCGTCTCGGGAGCCATTGTAAGATGGTACTGTTTGGAGTTGGATTAATACCTCTCCGCGGGGAGAGCAAATTCCGTTGGAAACATTTAAATAACCGGACGTATTTCCGCGGTGGCTACCGTTAGCGGGTGGAAGAGGTGGAGGTCCGGGTGGTGATCGTGTAGGGGTGAAAGGCATTTTATATCGGAAGTTAGTAGAAAAATTTGAATAAAACTGTGTCAAACAAGCTGTTCACACCCTGAGGAAATTCTGTAGAAACGGAATTTCCTGCTAGATCCCACCGCTGTCACCAGATTTGTTACGTACTGGGTAGTCGTGGCCGCCTATCGGTCGGGTTTCGCGCTGACTAGACACGACAGTCTGGGTCAGTAGAAACGCCGATTGAGCTTTGCGACTCACAGTACAATGAACTAAAGTATTACACTCCGAGCGGTAAGAATGTAATGAATTGGCAGAATTCGGGGTGAATGATAGTGTGTATAAACACACGTTGGAACGGCAGATTTGACACAAATATATATATTTTCAGCTATTACAATTGTACTTACAGTAAACACTAAATATGCTGTATTAGCATTCGCAGGATTATTTATTATTCGTCACAACTATTGGAGAGACTAGACCCTCCTATGGTTGTGAATTACTCGCACTTAAATTATTATAATCAGTTCGTAGTAGTTGTTGTTATCTTTCAGAACGGTACGTGTCAAGCACGACTGAAAGATACACACTCGCTATGATTTCCACACGACTTGTTTTCGGATTGAATTATACTAGACTTAACTACCAGTACACGGCGACTGGGCAAGAGGTTTTAGTTAGAATACGGTGGAGTACTCTGCTCCCGTGGAACGAACACTAGAGTTACGACCTTGGAACGCGGATGATGCGGCAGCGGCTAAGCTTGCACAGAATAAGACTCGACTTGAGGGTCGCGGAACTCGCATATATGTAGGAGGCTTAATAGGTCATGTGTCGTCAGTAGCGCCATGATCTTTCGACACATGACGACCAAAAAGTCTCCACATCCACGGCCGACGCCCAAGGTTTGACGCATTTCCGGAAAAGAATTTCGGGTGTCAGCAATGTGCAATACTACCGGTATTGCACACGGACGCGTGCGATCTACTTTGGTTCGGCGAGGTGGCTGACCCCTACGTTACAGCATTCTCTGATAAGAGGATGCGTTTGGTTAGTACACCGATATGAGAAGGAGAAGCACGGAAGCAGAAGCTATCATCCCCGAGATCCCAATATATGCCCAAGACTTTACTTGATCCAGCAGGATCCTCAAAGAAAGAGTGCAGCTCGGTAGGTTCAAGCGGGGAAGACCCCGGTTGATTGAATGCCCATTTGCTTAAGGAGAAGCCCCCTTTCGCCAGTAGAGCGATGAGTTGATCCCTGACCGGACTAAGTTGCTTTAAGTCATGGGCCCCAAAAAGTATGTCGTCTACATAAGTAGAATTTAACAACACATCCTGTGCGAGAGGGAAGTCAGCCCCATCCGTGGAAGCTAATTCGCGCAAAACTCGCGAGGATAAGAAAGGTGCCGGTCCCGTACCGTAGGTCACCGTGTTGAGTTCGAAAGCCTGAAGCGCACCGGAATCAGTCTTCCATAAAATGTTCTGATACTTGCGGTCCTCAAAACGCACAAGAATCTGTCGGAACATCTTAACAATGTCTGTCACGCCTACATATCGAAAGGAACGCCAATTCATCAGGATCCGCGTGATGTCCTGTTGGAGTTTGGGTCCAATGAATAGCGTATCATTAAGCGAGACGCCAGTAGAGGTTTTAGAAGATGCGTTGAATACAACGCGAATCTTTGTTTTCTGGTTCTCGGTCTTAAAAACTGCATGATGAGGCAGAAAGACGCGAAAATCAGAGTTCAAAGGAACAGGAGACATATGTCCTAACACTTGATACTCCTGTAAGAATTGAGAATAACTTTCAGCTTGTTCTGGAGAGGTTTCCAATCGCCGAAGTATTCGTGTTAAGGTTTTCTCTGCTACCCGAGAGGAAGAACCTAAGCTGTGCTTCTCGATGTCGGGTCGAAAAGGTAAAGCAACGACAAAACGACCTGAAGAGGTGCGTGATACCGTATTCACAAAATGTTGTTCACAGAGGGAGTCCTCTGTGGACATGGGTTTGACTTCCGGAACTTCTTCCAGTTCCCAGAAGTCGCGAAGAGTTTTTTCTACCTCAAAGCAATGATGCACCGTGACACTATGAGAGCGACCAGCCCTGGGTACGACCCCCGAAACGATCCACCCGAAAATAGTCCGCTGAGCAAGCAACGTATGATCAGGAGAATGCATGTACGGGCCTTCCATCAATGCTGCAAGATAGTCTGCACCAATGAGCACATCAATTGGAGCGCTGGTTGAAGCGAAGTTATCAGCCAGATCAATTTTGCTAAGTGCTGGAAAGGACGACGGAGAATAAGTCGGAGGCATATACTGAGTAATCCTTGGTAAGATCAATGCAGTTACGTCCAACGAGACACCGTGTCGTGATAGAGAATGAAGCGTAATCTGTACCTCTGCTCGAACGTTTTGAGCCGAATTCAGAGAGACGCCATGAATGGTTGCGTTGACACGTTTCGTGATACCCGTAGTTGCTGAGTTAGATTTTCCGAAATAAAGGAAGTTTCGGAGCCCGTGTCAACTAAACCGCGGACTATAATACGAGAACCGTCATGAGCGTCGATTCTGGCAGAAAAGGTGGCCAATAGCACTGATCGGGTGTCGGAAACACTAAGATGTGTTGTAGTATTCGAGCTAGAGGGTTCTGGCTCGGAAAAGGAGTTGACCGCGGGGGTAGATCCCCGTGCCTTGCTCCCCCCGATGCCAGATTTGTCAAAATGTAATAAAGTATGATGCATTTTACTACATTTCCTGCATCGTGACGAAGAAGAGCAATTGGAGCAACTATGCCCTGGCCTCAGACAGTTGATGCAAAGATTCTGTGAAAATGCGAACTTTGAACGGGCCTGAGGGGTCAATGCAAGGTAGTCCTTGCACTGATACAAGAGATGGTTACTACCACAGTGAGCGCAACCGGTACTATTCACGCTAGTAGCGTGTGACTTCAAGGATCTCCCCGATTCCTTTTTGGAAGTTTTAGGTTTGTTACCTAATGATTGCAAGGAGTTAATATGACGCGTTAGAAACTCAGAGAATTGAATGAACGAGGGATAATCCTTGCTGCTTCCCAGATACATTTCCCAGGCTAAACGAAGGGTGTCATCCAGTTTTTTCTTCAGCGAATGAACAATTATGGGATCCCATTGATCGACGCCGTATCCCATAGTTTTAAGGGCGTTGAGAGCAACCGTAACTGAGTCCCTAACTTCTTTCAGAACTTTAAAATTGTCACCCCGAAGCGTGGGTACTTGCGAGATTGGATCTAAGAACGTATTCGTGATCATCCGTTTGTCAGTGTACCGAGCTACCAGAGTGTCCCATGCTATCTCATAGTTCTCGGAAGTGATCGCTAAAGAATTAATGACCGTAGCTGCTTCTCCTTGCAAACAGGATTTTAGATAATGGAACTTGTCCCGACCCGAGACATACACTTTGTCGTGAACAATGGAACGGAACGTCTCATAAAAGTTGTTCCATTCTAAATAATCCCCGGAAAACTTCGGTAAATCAATAACTGGAAGCCTAATGTGGTTTATTTCGCCTGAAGGCGCAGTGGGACCTGATGCCGACATGCCCTGATTGGGGCGAAGTTCATCTAGATGTCCTAGGATGAATTCTTCCGCGTCACTATGGGCATCAAGGGCCGCTTGATACCAATTATCGGTTACGTACTCCATTTTAGCTAATTCGGCCGGTTTAGTGTGAGTAGTGATCTTAACGTGAGTTTTATGCAACATGTTAAGCCACTTCTCTAAGGCTGCTAGCCTATCCTCCAAGAAGGGATGGGTGAAATTGTGCACTCCACGCTTCTTGATGTTAACGACCAACCGAACGAATTCACCCCGAATCATGGGCACGTAATTGATTGCTTCTAATAATTCCCCTGCGCTAGCCATTTCGAAACTCTATTCCAGAACAAACCACAATCCAAACCACAGTACGGAATGCCCACTCAGGAACACTGATGCACTTCGAACGTTTGTTGCCGGAAATCCGGCTCGAAGGACCAAAAATTTGTGCGAGACAGTGCCCAAGTAGGCTCCAGCCCTGTGGTCAGAAGGGAAGGTTATATCTGAGAATAAAAGTTCGAAGACAAATGTACGAGGTAAAAGAGTCTTTATTCAAAATAAATAAAAATTATACAAAATTTTACAATATTTACAAAAAGAACCGCTTAGACTAAGATGATCGACTTTCTAGGGAATTTATCGTCGTCAGATTCTAGGGAATTTCGATATACGAAGATTCCTAATAACCGTAGAGACTCGAATTCCCCAGAAAGGAACGCGGACTTAGAACCTCCCTGACTGGACAATTTTTCCTAGGGTATTCCCTAGTAAAATCCCCAGCCACGGGAGGAGGCGAAGTTGGAGAAATGGTTTTAGGGAAGGGGAAGTCCCCTTACCCTTCGGCCACCTTCTCCAAGAGCTCTAGTGGCTCCGAGCCACCCCAACCCTTAGGGTGATTCTACCCCTCCCACTACCCGACTCGTCGAGAGCCCTGGATTTGAGGGTCGGAACACTGGGTCCGAGGTAGTCCTCGGAGGCAGTGTGGAGGGGAAGGAGAGGGTTAACTTCTCCCGGGCAGTCCCCGGAGAAATTTCCCTTAGGAGGGAGGAAATGCCGCAGAGGGGAAGTCCCCTCTTGGAAGGCAGTGGGTGGTTGGTGATACTTACCAAAGTATCCAAAAAGTTGGCCAAGTGGAGGCGCTGCCGTTGAGGCGTCAGTTAGGTGCCGTGGAGGCGAACAAAAGCTGGTTTCTGTTGCTGCGGTTGCTGCTGCTACGCAGTCGGTTGAGCATGGCTGAGGTGCGATGGGTCCTTATCAAGGACCCATCTATATAATTACGCGACACTAATCTTGCCAGCGAGAGAGCTGCCGCGGGCGCTGGCCACCTAGTGGCCAAGCGCGCAAGTAGTGTCGCTTCGCGGCCGCGACGCGCCAGGGCCAGAAGACGCGCAAGCGCGTCGCGGAGAGAGGGACAGATAGAGCGGCTAGACGCTGTCGGTCTAGCCGTCTATTGTGAGCGCAATAGAGATGGGAGATATAACAGAGAAATGCGGAATCTACTTCGCAACATTTTCTGCTCCTCCCAATCTCGAACACCTTGCAAAACCGGCCAAAATGGCAAAAAATTAATACCGACATTCAAGCAGGGGATATTGTCATGATCAAAGTCCCCAATAACTCTCCACGAACGTGGACATTAGGTCGAGTATCTAAATTGGTTCCAGGGGTGGATGGGGTAGCCCGCGTCGCGGTAGTCAAAACCGCTAAAAAAGAAATTCAACGAAGTCTTTCTCAACTCTGCAAACTCCCTTCCTAGTCTGCACCCAGTACGTCTCAGGGTCTACTGACCCTACCTTCCGGCTTCCTGGGACTCTTCAGGTTGCCTTCTTCCTTCTCAAGCTTCCAGGGACTCTTGAGGTCGCTTATTCTTTCGTGGTTTCCTGGGACTCTTCAGGTTACCACCTCCCTTTTTGGGCGTCCTGGGACTCTTCAGGTCGCCTGTCTCCGGTTCCACATCTCCTGGAACACTTCTGATTTCCGCATTGTCTTTTCTTCCTCCAAACCGTACTTACTGAGTCTTAGTACTCATCATCTGCTCTTTTCTGGTGCAGCGATCAGTATTCATGGCGGACAATCCGTGGGCCCACCTATTGGGCGTTGGTTATGAGTGGGAGGAGGAGGAAGACGTCCTCGAGCTCCATGCTCCGCAAGTGGAGCTAGATTTTATACAGGGGCTCGACCCCAATAACAATTTGGTAAAGAAAATGGAGGAGCCGGCACCATCGCCACCACCACCACCACAACGGAACCCGCTGGCTAACCCACGACGGCGAAGGCCCGTCGTTGCCACCCAGAAGCGCATTGCCTCGGTGAACTGGGCTGGGAAAGTCTTGGACGATCCCAGTGCCAGGGAGCTCGAACGCAATGCGCAAAAGATCACGGTCCGCGCATTCGGGCAAACAATTGCGGTGCCTCTTTAGTCGGCCCTGAAGAACCGCCGCTGGAAGGCCTGGGCCCCACAGGGTAAGATCAACTTGCGATGGTCTCCATCATTGGAACTTCATTCGGCGAAGCTCCACATGAAGTTAAAAAAATAGTCGTCTCGTCCCTATCTGTGTTTATATTCTTTTTATATTTTGTAAATATATTGTTAATCTGAACTAAGTTTATTTTCCTTTCCTTGACGCCACCGCGTCAACGGAAGGGAGTTTGTTCGAGATCGGGAAGAGCAGAAAATGTCGAGAAGTAGACTCCGCATTTTCCTGTTATATCTCCCATCTCTCTTGCGTTCAGAGTAGACGGCTGGACCTACCGCGTCTAGTCGCTCTATCTCTCTCTCTCTGTAAGTACATAGCATGTCTGTTTAAGCTGTCTGTCTTAAATTGTTCTTTTTACTGCTTTTCTGGTGCCCTTGTGGGCGTACTGTTGCAGATCTGCTATTCCATATCTCAAGCTACCTTTTGAGTAATAAATTGTGGTCTGGCTTATTAACCTATATGTGAAAATTGACGCTTTTAATCAGTCACATTGGTTAACCTCACTTTTCAAATTGGAGACTCCCAGGGTGCCTATTTGAAGGTTGGTGTGTTCAACAGTCTAACACTTAACTTGGTTGGTGTTTGCTGTATTTTGGAGTACTGCTGTCGCTATCAACTACCTCTGGCGGCGTTTCTATGTGTACGGCGCTCATCGTATGTCTACACCATCACACACATTTGACACTGGACGGACCTCTCTATGTTGCAAACATTGGCTCTTCTCCTCTAGTGCTAAGTTTACTGTGACATTTTGCCTATCTGGCTTACTTTTAACACGGTACATTTGTAATATAGTATTACTTTATAATGCCAACTGTAAATTGTGGTCTCTGCAACAAGTTTGTGAGTAGGGGTGATCTCCTGCAGTTCTGTTTTAATTCTGCTCACGGTTATCACTCGCAATGTGTCAGGAAGGAGATGAAACTATCTTCTGCAGATAAAGTTCCATCTGTCAGTTGTCCAGCGTGTGTCAAAGCTGGTATAAAGGATTCGGGTGACAATACACCTCGCAGTGATCTCTGTGTGCCTCCTTCCTCCACGCTTGTTGCAGAGAACCCTATGGGCACCGTACCGGAGTATCTTGCCTCGATGTTTTCTACATTAAATGCGCGCCTTGATTCCATCGATACTAAAATGTCTGCATTGGAATCCCTGACGGTCAAGGTAGACTCTTGTGTGGATAAACTTAATAATATGTCTACTAGAATCGCGAACATTGAGTCCAGCTGCATCGACCTTCAAGCAGTCTGTAAGGATCTTGAGTCGCGTGTTGGGGCCCTGGAGGAAATGCCCATTTCGACGGAATCCCGTGAGACTATTGACGGCGTATCGTCTAGATTAGCTCAGCTCGAGTTTGAGGCATATCGTTCGCAATTGCGGTTTTCTGGCGTACCAATTAGCTCTACTGATAGTGATGCGGAGTTAGTGATAAAAATTGCGAAGCTTCTTAAAATTGATGCCGTACCGTCAATGATTCGGTCTGCGCGTAGAATTCCCTCGTCTAACCAGGATCGCCCAAAAACCTTGATTGTTAGGTTTAATAGCATTGATATTGCGCAAAAAATACTTCTTGCCAAGAGTTCCCTACCGAAGCTGCAAGCGAACTTGCTCTCTAGCACATTTGGCAATGCTAATATTTATATTAATAAATCGCTGCCTTCTACTCTACACAAGTTTCTAAATAGTGTAAAAGTTGAAACGAAAAAGGCCAACTATAGGTACACTTGGGTGGATGATTTTGGGGTTATTAAGGCGAGAAAGGCGGATCGTTCTCCTATAGTTAGCATTCACTCTCCAGACGACTTTGGGAAGCTTATTTGAGACGTACCCCCCCTCCCTGCCTGTCCTGCTCACCCTGTTCGCGCGCAGAATTGCAGTACTTCTTTAACTGTTTGCCACGTTAATGCACAGTCCATTCCTGCTCACATTCTTGAATTTCGTCAGTTCTTTCTGCATAATTCGTTTGATATTATTTTTGTCTCTGAAACCTGGCTTAAACCACATATATCTGATGATTTTGTTCGTCTGGATGGTTACTCTGTGCTGCGTTGCGACAGGTCTGGCATACAGGGTGGGGGTGTGTGTCTCTACTACCGTAACCACTTTAGGGTGTGTGTATTGGAGACGTCATTTACGGATTTACATGTACGGCGGCCGGATTTTCTCCTGGCGGAACTTGTACTCTCTCCATCTGCTAAGATCTTCCTGGGAGTTATATATCGTCCACCTAAACTTGCCTTTTCTAATGTTATTGAGGGTATAATGATGGATGCAGCGCAGCATTATGCTAGTAAGATTATTATGGGTGACCTAAATTCTGATCTCCTCACTGATCTGCCTGATAGTGTGTTTCTTCGTCGTACTTTAGACCTTTGTTCCCTCCATCTAGTCCCTCTTAGTGCCACGCATCACACCTCTTCTTCCCACACCTGGATTGATGTGAGTATTGTTGATGATGGTGACAAGGTTTTGCATGTGGGCCAGTGCTCTTTGCCTTTCTTATCTGCCCATGACCTGATACAAATTGAATATCGCACTGATCGGCACTCTCTCCCCCTTCATCTGCCAACTAGGGGTAGGCGGTGGAAGCGGCTGGACCAACCTGAGGCGCTTGTTGCGCTTGCAGGTACCAACTTTTCGGTTGCTCTTAACCAGGAGTCAATAGATCTCTCTGTCAGCACTCTCACGAGCTCTATTCTCAGTCTGGCTGATACCCTGGCTCCATACTGTTCTATAAAGCCTTCTAGGGTTCATCCACCCTGGATGACGCCTGAACTCTGCTCTATCATTCGTCACCGAAATAGGCTGCGTCTTAAGCTTCGGCGCTTGACTTCCCCTAACAGTGATCTTCGCCAGGAGTACTGCTTGGTCCGTAACACTGCTAGGGGCTTGATTAGATCGGCCAGGGAGGGTCACTGTCTAGAGGTCATTAACGCGTGTGTTACCCCACGGACGCTCTGGCACTGTTTGAGGACCCTGGGTATTATTGCTCAGAGAGGGGCTGCTTCTAACTCTTTTTGTGCGGAGGATTTTGTCAAGCACTTCTCGGGGAATTTCTCACAGGGTTCAGGATTATCTAATAGTCATGGCTCCTATCCCGCCCTGATCGTTGCTCCACCTGTGTTTAGTGATTCTAATTTCTATTTTTCGCACATTAATTCGTTTACGTTTCTTAGCTTCTTTAAGTTCTCTACCTCCCTGGTATCAGGTAGTGATGAGATTCCTCCTCGGCTACTTGCCAAGTTTTCCACTGCTATTGCAGGAGCTTGTATTGAGTTGTTTAATCGATCCTTGGCTTGCTCTCATTTTCCCTGTGCTTGGAAATCGGCGTATATCACTGCGGTTCCTAAAGTGTCTAATCCCTCAGAAGTGTCACATTTTCGCCCTATCTCTCTTTTACCTGAGCTTTCCAAGGTGCTTGAGAGAATTGTGCACAGCGATATTCTTAAGTACCTTAAATCGATTGATTTTAAGGATGATGCACAGTTCGGTTTTACATCTGGTCGTTCGACTCAAGATGCTCTTATTAAATTGACGGATTTCGTTCGTCTTGGAATCGATAAACGAATGGTTTCTATTCTTGTACTGTTTGATTTTTCTAAGGCTTCTGACTCCGTTAACCATATCATACTACTGAAAAAACTCTCTGCCCTTGGTTTCTCTGCTCCTGTACTGGAATGGCTTTGGTCTTATCTCTCTGACCGAAGATGTGCAGTGAGGTATAATCATCAGCGTTCGTCGTGGATGTCGATCACTTCGGGTGTTCCGCAGGGCTCTATTCTTGGCCCACTTTTATTTCTCCTTTACATCGCGGATATTAACTCACTTTTTCCTGATTGTCTCCTCATTAAATATGCTGATGACATTCAAATCTGTGCCCAGTGTGACCCGTCCGAAATTAATTCATGCATTGCTGCTATAAACCATTCTATCTGTCGGTTGTGGGACTGGTCGTGTGATAATTATCTTCTACTTAATCCCAGTAAAACGAAGGCTATGATCTTGGGTTCTTCCAGGTATATAAATTGTATTGACCTTTCCAGTCTTAACCCCCTGTTGGTTAACTCTAATGTGGTCCCGTTTGTGAGTTCCGTTCCTAACCTCGGTATCTGTATTTCGGCAAACCTTAGCTGGAGAGAGACAGTAAACGATAGTTGTAAACGAATTTATCGCACCCTCTACCAGCTGAGATTTAACCAGGGATGTCTTTCTTTGAGGATTCGTCTTCAACTGGTTAAGTCTCTTATTTACCCAATTATTGATTACTGTTCGTTGGTGTTTACTGATATTTCGGGGGAGGAGAATTTGAGGCTGCAGCGTGCCCTTAACTCCTGTATTCGTTTTGTATATGGCGTTCCCAAATCCGAACACATTACGCCGTTCTATAAGAGAGCTAATCTCCTCAAAGTTTGTGAAAGGCGTCGTTACTTTCTTGGGGTTGCTTTTTACAAGGCCTACTATTTCCCTGAACTTTCCCCTTTTGGGGTCACTCTTCAGGGACTTAGACAGTTAAATGGCAACGTCTGTGGCACTCGGAGCTCGCGATTGGATCTTAAGGTTCCCTCGTGTCGTACTGCCGCTTATCAGCGGTCTTTTATTATTTCCGGTGTTCGTTTCTGGAACTCTCTTCCTATACGACTTAGGGAGCTTAGTTCTCTTTCGCGTTTTAAGAGCGAATTGTATGTATACATATTTAATCTTGTTGATTAATTGCTAAAGTATTGTTAGCTACTAGTTTTAGTTACTTAGTTTTTAAGTTAGCCGCAGTTAATACGCTCTGTTTCTGCATATTTGCGGTCCTTCGTTAGGCTTAAGCAGTTGTGTAGCTATTCTTTAACTCTTCTCTGAGAGCTCTGAAAGGATGAGTCCCCCTCTCAATCATCAAATCTTGTCTTATGTTCTTTTGCGATATTCGGGGGCTCTCCTTTTTCCTTTTTCTTTTCTCGTATTTTTGTTATTTTCCTTTATTTTTTGTACAAACGGGGCTGTGCCCTTGTATAATTATAATAAATTCTATTCTATTCTATTCTATTCTCTTACGCCGCGGCGCGCTTGCGCGTCTACTGGCCCTGGCACGTCGCGGCAGCGGCACAACTTTCGCGTCTGGCCGCTAGGTGGCCAGCGCCTCAAGCAGCTCTCTCGCTGGCAAGTTTCTTGCCGCGAAATTATATAGATGGGTCCTTAATAAGGGCCCATCGCAGCCCAAACCCGCTAGCAGCAGCAGCCAGCACCGCTAGCCATTTTTGCGCCTTCCGGAATTACCGCCTACTCGACAACCCGCCTCATCGGCATCTTTTGCGCCTCCACGGCACCAGCGCCTCCACCAGGCCACAACGACCCAGTGATGATAGAAAGCGGATATTCGTTTCCCCCACTATGCAACCATAGGCTCACTACGACTCCGAAAGCCTTCTGGAAATTCTGACATGAGTGAGACATCCCCACTCGTGTCCCTTCACGCTGATCACATATACCATCACAGCGATGCATACGTGTCTCGGCTTCCGTCGCTTGACTTCGGCAAGCTTCGTTGAACGTAAGTACGAAAGAGAGCGGTATACTTTTCTCGGACCTCTCTTTCTCGCGCTCGATCTTCGTTCGTTTAGCCAACGAGCAAAGCCGTGCTAGCCGAAGTAAATTAAGAAATGTCTTTTCTGGCAGCTATGATAAAAAAGCTGGCAACGTTGAATGAATATTAAAATAATATTTATATGCAGCCATTAACTTATTAGATTTTATAATAAATAAGGAAATGCGATGATTTTACGTAACATTGATCAATTTTGTTGAGACTCATATGTTACGTATTATTGTTAAAAATATTTCATTTTCTTAATTTATTATTTAATCTAGTAGATTAATGGTAATAAAAAAAAATTAATTATGAAAACAAAATTTAAAAAAATTGCAGGAGTCTTCGGGAATCGAGCCCGGGCCCGCGATAACAGCAGGCAATCGCCTTACCATCTACGCTATGGCACTTATTTGGCAGCTTAGAAGCAAAGTCGCAAGTCGCTTATTAAACCGATGGAACCTTTCCCTATTAAGTTTAATTTCCAGAAGAAAGTATTAATTATAATCTTATATTTATTTACTTCGTATGTCTTTTCATAATAAAGCAAAATATTTTTTTCACATATTTCTAAACATTAATGACTTTAACAGCTGTAGCTTCAAAAAGTGACTCTAACATTACGGAGAACATTTTTGAAAGCTGCAGAATTAAAAATAAATAACCCAAGAATCATATTTGTTATTTAATATGTCATTCCTATTGCAATCTATTTAATTCAAAATACCTCATAAATAGAAAAACGATTAATCGTTCTTAATAAGTAAAAGCACGTGGCTGACAGAGATTAAGTCGATATTTATAATAGATAATATATGAATATAAACAAATAAATAAATAAATTGTGATCGATTTTTTGCATTTCAAATAATAGTATCGCATAATTAAAAGAGGTAGTGCAAAAGTGGATGAGCTAGTTTAAAGGATCGATATCGCAATTTTGGCAAATCATCGAATATTTCCTCCCGATCTTTCTTCTGTAATTTTTACAATTTCTGAGAAATAAGCATCGTTTGCTAATTTTGATTTTCTCCTTCCGTACGAACATTAAGGTACGGGTACACGGCGCGTGAAGTGCCTTTTTGAGCCGGAAAAATTGCTTTTATCGACAAAAGGTATTTAGACATCGTAGAAAGTAGACATTTAGGGCTACACGTAGATATGCTTATTTCTCAGAAATTGTAAAAATTAAAGGAGAAAGATCGGGAGGAACTATTCGATGATTTGCCAAAATTGCGATATCGATCCTTTAGACTAGCTCATCCACTTTGCACTACCTCTTTTAATTATGCGATAGTATTATTTGAAAATGCAAATAATCGATCACAATTTATTTATTTAATTGTTTATTTTCATATATTATCTATTATAAATATCGACTTAAACTCTGTCAGCCATGTGTTTTTACTTGTTAAGAACGATTAATCGTTTTTCTTTTTATGAGGTATTTTAAATTAAATATATTGCAATAGGAATGACATATTAAATACCAAATACGATTCTTAGGTTACTGATTTTTAATTTTGCAGCTTTCAAAAATGTTCTCCGCAATGTTAGAGTCAATTTTTGTAGCTACAGCTGTTAAAGTCATTAATGTTTAGAAATATGTAAAAGTAGTGTGGCTATAGGGATTCTCTGACCGGTAGGCGAGGGGGTCGGGGTCCCGCGGGGATAGGGGAAGTAGGGGAATTGCCGCCTCTCCTCGTGCGGTTGTGCGCATGCGGTTGTGCGCATTATCGCGTCCCCCCCCCCCCCCCCCCCCCCGACGTTAAACTCGTAGGGTACACACGTGGCCTCCCCCCTCTAATGTTAAGCAGTGGACGCCTTAGAGACAAAGAGAGAAAGGGAGAAGGAGAAGGAGAAGGAGAAAGAGAGAAAGAGAAAGAGAATCAGGTTACTACTATTTCAACATCATCTAGTGAACTTTCTTCTATCGCTTTGAATTAATCTGCCTTTTACAAATATAAATCGACAATTTTCTCCAAACTAAGAATTTTTTCAAACCGATGCTTGACCAAAAAAAAAACCTTCTGGTTAAAGAATTTTTAACATGTAAATATTTTTCTTAATAAAGATTTTATAGATATTTGATTTCGAACGTTTAAATCTTACTAGCCGACCGGCTATAAGAGAAAGAGAAAGAGAAAGAGAATAGTACGGGGTAAAGTGGATTGATGGAGAGGTAATGTAATTGAAGAAATAAAAATTTATTGGTTTTATTTACAATGCTTATTTTTTAAAAGTTTTTCATACATTCTATAGCATAATGAATGTATGTTTTGCAGATTGAACACCACTCTGGAAGTGGACAATTAATGTGTAGGTGACCATACTTTTTACAATTAGTACACCAATAATGTGATGTTACATCTATCTCAGGCTCCATTTTCGTAGCCTCTGTTCTTGCGAAAATAGGCTCCGTTTGTGTGCTACTATTTTTCACCTGGGACATATTTGAAAACATTTTGTTATTTTTTTTTTACAAAGCAAGTATACTTACAAAAATCACCTCCTCTTCTTCTTCCTCCTCCTCCTCCTCCTCCTCCCTTTCGTCTTCTTCTTCTTTTTCCTCTCTCTCTCCTCTTCTTCCTGCAACCAGTGAAGCCAGATCGTGGACAGAATATTCTCCCCACCATGCCGTCCTCTGCGCGCGCAGCTCTCACACATAGAAAGCTCCTGCTATGTTCGTGAGATGCTTCCCCAGTCGTAGCACGCACACTCTTCCACCGGTACATACGTGTATCGGTCTTCTCCGATAATCTTCGGTAGATCTCGAGAGCGAGAAGGAACGATGTCGATTCTCGGACCTCTCTCTTACTCTATAATACGTTTACCCCAAACGCGACTCGCAATGCAAAACCAAATCCTTTTCCTAATGCTTCGGTAAAAGTTAAATTACCGAAGGTCCCAGCCCGAAATTAAAACTTTCCTAAATTAGTTTTCAATTATTATAAAATGCTTATATGCAGCCATTAACTTATTAGATTTAATAATAAATACATAAAATGCGTTCTTACTATATAAAATGGGTTGAGGTATAAGAAACTCAATGTTTATGTATTAATCTGTTAACAAATGCATTTTTATATTTATTATTGAGTCCAATAAGTTAATGGTTATTAAAAAAAAAACTCCCCGTAATGCAAAAAAATGAAAAAAAAAGAAAATCTCTGCCAGGAATCGAACCCGAGCCCACCGCGTGACAATCTGCCATCCCACCGCCTGCGCCACAAGACTCACTTAGCGTTGCAAGGGCAAAACAGCCTTTTCTCGGCTAACTCTAATTCTTTTATTAATTCGTCATAAACGATAAAGAATTAGCTGAAATAATAAGTACATTTATTTACACAGTATTATTACATATGACCTATTTTTTTTTTTAATTTGAAGCATACATTTTACACGAAGATACGATAGTTTTTAAGGATATCCACAGATGCAGTACTTTAAATAAAAAAATACATTGTGATGGATTTTTTGCATTTTCAAATAATAATATTGCATAATAGGCTCGCAAAAGTGGATGAGCTAGACTGAAGGATCGATATTGCACTTGTAGCAAATCATCGAACAGTTCCTCCCCACCTTTCTCCTTTGATTTTTACAATTTCTGGAAAATGAGCATATCTACGTGTAGCCCTGAATGTCCACTTTCTATAATGTCTAAACAACTTTTTCCGAAAAAAGCAATTTTTTCGGCTCAAAAAGGCACTTTTCTGTTACCTTGTCAGAATCGTGACAAATTCGATAATTTTGAAAGTTACACGTCTGGGCTTCTCATTTCCTTCTCTACGTATATACTCTCCGATCTTGAACGCTCATGAAACTGGTAATTGTTGACGCGTCGTATAATGGCACCTTTAATTAATAAGCTAAATGAAAATCAGGGTCACTGAATTTTGGAACCGAATTCATGCCGCGCGTGTATTTCACGCGCCGTATACCCGCACCTTTAGCAAAATTTATCGCAATTTTTTCCGTTTTCACGTGCTTTTAAATACATTTGTAAAGTTGCTGTGCACGCCGTATTTTCGTTATACGCTTTTGCACGCAACATTTGCAATAAACAATTTTGAATTATTTTCAATATATATTTAAAACACGAATAGAAATACATTCTTCATAAAGTTTACGATTTGAAGCTGTGATACGAAAGAGGAACATGGTACAAACATTGAAGAAGGATATGGTCTTTTGGGATTTTTTTTTTCTTTCTTTTTAAGAGGTTAAAATGCTTTTACGCTCACCAACCAGTAGACTCATCCTTTCAATTAATTATGATAGGAATTTGTCTGCTCGTTGATAGTGTGGGACTCATGGCCCCCAGGAATTACCTTTGTGTTGGGAATTACACGCTGGCTCAAACTCCCTGGATCTTTAAGGTCCAAACTCTACCCACTAAACAATCCTCTATATCTAAAAATATTTAATTTCAATAATATTCATAGTTTTTCCTCGCAAAGTAGTCGCCAAGAACAGACTGAAAATCTCAAAGCTTTGCGAGGTAGTCGTCAGAGACAGACTTTAATTTTAATGAGCTTTGCAAAGTAGTCGCCAAAAGCAGACTGAAATTTCTTATTGAAGCTTTGCAAAGTAGTCGCCAAAGCAGACTTTATTCTCTTATTCTGGCTTTGCAAAGTAGTCGCCAAAAGCAGACTGAAATTTCTTATTGAAGCTTTGCAAAGTAGTCGCCAAAGCAGACTTTCATTTTATTCATAATCTATATCATCATCACTCTCATTATAAGCATATACATTTAAACTACTTCTTGGTTTAGCATCATGTGACTGATACAAATCATTTTTCATTAATTGTAAGTGCTTCTTTGTGATATTCATGGAGATAGGTGTTTCTTTGCTTCTTCTCAAAGCATATTTGATGACACACGTAGCATTAACTGTGTCATGCACAAGTCTATTTCTTTTCTTGCTTTTAATATCAGGTAGCATAGAAAAACATCTTTCTGCCTCAGCGTTTGAGTGAGGAAGAGATCTCACTAAGTTTAACAATTTCCGCAATTGTGGATATCTGATTTCCTTGTTTTCATGTTGGGCAGAGCATATTGCTTTCCACATGTCATCAAATTCTAATTTTGACCAATATTTCTTTACATCACAGCTTTCTTTTGCATACAGAGATTCCCATTCTTTTATAATTGTATTTTCACTGAAAGTTCCCAGTCGACGGCATAGTTGCAGTAATTGGAAGCTACTGGCTTCTCGATCCTGATCAAATAATGCCTTGTCCTTTTCGAAAATATTCAAATTTTCTAAAAAGTTGTCAAATATTGGGAAACGATCACGAATTTCTTCACTCGCTTTTATGAGGAAGGATAAACAATTCTGGCGAATTGTTTTCACTTGTGATTCAGTCATTTTCTTTTCTTTCAACATAGTTTCTAAATAACCAGCACAATTAGAACCTATATTAATGGTCTCTATGGGAAGAAGGTTTTCATTTCTTGAAAATCTTGCATTGCGTACAAAAGGTAAAAACACATCTTGCTTCAATAATGTTGGTTTAATATATGTTTGCAAGAAAAATAAAAGAAAATTTCTTGAACATTTGTTAAGTAAATGAATTTTTGTTTCCTTACTTTGAAAAAGAGTGTTGAAAGTATTAAATCTTCTCAACACATGTTCTAAGAAATATAAATAAGCTTTTATTTCAATATTTTCCATAATAATCAGTAATTCCTCTGTTTCTTTGATTTTCTCAAGTTGCTGTTCTACTAAAAACTTGTATATAGTATCCCATTTTTCTAAAATGCGTTCAATACATTTTTGACGCGAAAGCCAACGCGTTTCTGCATATTTCACTAAATTTTTAGTATTATCTTCAAAGGATTGCTGAAACTCTTTAAATATAGCATATCTTTTTGTACTTCCATTTATGAAAGACACAATTTTTTTAATGAAAATTGTGCATTCGTTTGGCAATGATTTACATGCATTAGAAGCTGCTAATGCTGAAGAATGACAAATACATGGCATTGTCACCAATTTCGGACTAATATTTAAAAGTCTTGTTTTAAAAGAATCATGTTTTCCAATCATTACTGATGCATTATCACAGCTTAACCCTATGACATTGGATACAGGTATTTCTCTTCTATTCATTTCATTATTAAATGCATGAAAAATTTTGTCCGCAGAACAGTCTTTTGCGTCTAAATTAATTAAATGCAGTAAATTATCCTGTATACACAATGATTTACTGTCAACATGTCTTGTTATAAGTGTCATTTTTTTCTCGTTTGTACTGTCTGTAGTTTCATCTACAAAAACAGAAAATCTATGACGCTTCAAATCTTCACTTACTCGTTCAGTTTCATACGGACATAAGACTTTAGTAATAATATTTCTTACTTTTGTCTTTCCCAAAGTCATAGATTGAAGAACGTCCGGCTCTTTACCAATCTCTTGAAATAATAAAAGTAACTCTTTACTATTTTTAAATGGAATATGATGTTGTGCGAAAAACGCTGCCACTTTAAGTTCAGCTGCTTTTACTCTATCATTAAAACGAAACGTATCATTGTCGGAAGTAGTGGGATATGCTATTTCATCTAATGGAATATTCTTTTTTATCATATTTTCTATATGCCTTTTCTGCACAGCGTGCCTTTTAATTTGTGAAAGACCACAAACATTTATCTTTTCACACGCAAGACAAACAAATAAATCATCTCTACCAGTTACTCTCAGAACCCAGTTCTCCCAAGATGGATATTCATCGTACCATTCAATTTGGAATTTTTTAGCTGTGCTCTTTGCTTCTTTTAATTCCACAGCCATTTTTCTCAAGTGTATTTATATTATAAATATTGTACTCACAATTATGACTATATAATCCTCTATGAAATCAACCAGGAATATCCTTAGAACAAACTCACTTTTCACGCAAAGTATACCGAATCCAACAAAAACACTGTGGATATTAACGTGAAAAATTATTTTACAATTAAATTTTTCAAACACAATAGAAAAGTACGCTTAATAAATTGCTTTAATTTCCAAAACTTTATTCGCGTATGTAATTTTAAGTCGTTCAATTTAACCGATTGAAACCGACTGAACGAGACACATAGATCTTTGCTGAAAAGTCGTATTATTGTTTACATCTTAGATTCAAATACAGGTGAAATTTATCTAGAAAATTATATAAAATCAAAAAAAAAGAAAAATCTTGAGGAGAACTCGAACCTGCGACGTTCAGCGTATAGAGCAAGCACTTAATCACCTACGCTACACAACCTTCCGATAGTTCTTAGATAAATAGACAATGTTAAAGGATTCTCTCGTGAAATGATATTCATTTTCTTTTCTTTTTTCAACATAGTTTGAAAGCAAATCGATCAGGAACAAACTAAGCAATAATATATGTTACATGTAATTGAATAACTTATGAAGTTTTATATGATAATTAAAAAATGCTCAATTAGTTTATTTTCTTATATATATCGTTAAATAATAAATAGGAATAGAGTTTTCACATGAAATAAGAATGTGTTTTGTTAACTCTCGCACCCCATTTCATGCAATACAAATATAATTTATTTATTCAATTATTATTAATGAATATGTTACTAATGGCTATTTGAAAAAATTCTTGCAATATGCAAATCTTATATAAAATTGAATAAAAAATCTTGAAGAGAATTCTAAAGGTGCGGGTACACGGCGCGTGGAATATACGCGCGGCGCGTGAAACGTGTGGAGCGGACGCGCGGCGCGTAGAGTCAACGCGCGGGATGAATTCAGTTTCAAAATTCAGTAACCCTGAATTTGATTTAGCTTGTTAATGAAAGGTGCCATTGAGGCTTCCATATTTTTGTCTTATTTCTTTTATTTTTGTAAATTACATGTCCCTTAAGTGCAGTTTCCCGATTGGTTCTCGCTCTCTGTCCTCTGCTGGCCAAACGGTGACTTTGAGGAAAAAGGTTATTTGACATTAATTACTCCTTGTTCCAAGGTCTATACGCCTGTACTTTATTGTACTATAACTCCGAAATCCTTCGGAAAAGGGGGGGGAAGGCGGGTAAGGGTAAATAGGTTTTTGCACCATCTAAAGTATCCCCCATGGTCCATGTTGTAAAAATTTTTTTTTAGCCTTTCCAATGTTAATTTCCGATCTTCTGAATCGAGTAGGATACAATTTATAGCCATATTCTGTAGGGGGTGTAAAACTATTCAAAAACCCCCTTCGATCATCCTTGTATCTTTTTTAGTTTTTTTGCAGTGGTCTTTTAAAGTTTGTGATACCTCATATCTCTCTCCGTTTAGTATCACGTTTCTTTTTCAGTGACCTTGGTCTCATTATTATTATAATTCGTGTTTGTGTATGTCCTGTCTATTTTGTTCGCGCTACCTATGAACTCAGCTCCATTTTTTCCACTAGCCTAACATAAAATTCCATATTTCTAATGAAACAAAACTTTTAACCTAATATATATTGTTTTTCAACTTTGTATGTAAAAGGATCGGAAAAAATTGAGACAAATATTAATATTAACTAAGTATATAATTGAAGCAACAGTATTACTAACTATAAAATTATGTAATGTCGATATTTGCTTTAAGCTCTAATCGGTAATATTATTAACACTAAACGTACCGAGATAAGTATTTCTTGCATGTGTTTTATTTTAAAAAGGGCATATCACTTGCAAATGGTATCTTTAGTGTTTATAATAAATAATGAGGAAATAAAAATGAATTTTACAAATTTAAATTTAATTATTTTTTTTTATTTTTTTAATTAATATAATAATTTTTTATTATATGGGCTAAACCTCCTCTACCTCCCCATCCTCTTTCTCCTCCCCTTCCACCCCACCCTCTTCCTCCTCTACCTCCCCATCCCCTTTCTCCTCCCCTTCCACCCCACCCTCTTCCACCTCTTCCTCTTTCTCCCTGTCTTCCTCCTCTTCCTCCTTGTCCTCTTCCTCTCCATCCACCACGCAATTGCGCCCAATGCCGGCGCGCCTTTCCACCACCATTTTTGTTGTCTGTAAAATAATGGAAAATGAATAATCTAATTTATTAAGAATTAAATAAAAGAAACATTTATGATAGTAAATTGACTGAAATGTGTGTGAATTCTTTACTACATAAATGAACACATTACCAAAGCGACACACAAATGGCAAATGAGAAAGAAAGATAGTATAAATGACTGGAGGAGAAATAATAAATAAATATATTGAATATTAATACTTACGGTGACGCGCCGGCATTATTTGCTGCTGCTGCGGCTGTTGTTGCTGCTGCTGCGGCTGTTGTTGCTGCTGCTGCGGCTGTTGTTGCTGCTGCTGCGGCTGTTGTTGTTGCTGCTGTAGTTGTTGTTGCTGCTGCTGCGGCTGTTGTTGCTGCTACTGCCCCACCAGCTTTTACACCAACTTTTCTAGCGCAGCGATGCGTTGGTCGGTAGTGGGAGCCACCTCAGCCATGGCGGCTAATTCCTCTTCCATTTCATCTAAGAAAAACAAATTAATTCAATTAATTAAAAGAATATTGAAAATATAGAACGTGCTGGACGGTGAAAAAAGTTTACTTACTATCTAACAATAAATCGTCGCTCGACATTCTGAAAAATAAATTTATAAAATAAAACATGAATAAAAACTGTTAATTTAGTAATAACTGCGTTGTGTAAATTATGCTACAATATTACACAAGACATTTTGTACTTTTCAAATTTTACATTATATATTATGAAAAGTAAAAGTATACTTACGCTTCAAACGAACGAGTTAACTGCTCCATAAGTACTGAGATGTCACTGTAACAGAGCTACCTATAAGACCTGGGCTAAATAGCAATATTTTCATATCGAAATTGGTATAGTTTCTCACCAATTTAACATGTAAAGGTATAATAGAAAGAGTTAACCTTGATCATAAAATTATATAGTAAATAATTTGTCACCGGAAAATGTAAACATCCCCGATCACGAATAAATCAAGCAATATTATATGTTACGTGTAACGGAATAAATAATGACAGTGGAACATATGAAAAGAGTTTTTTATTTAAAGTACTGCATCTGTGGATATCCTTAAAAACTATCGTATCTTCGTGTAAAATGTATGCTTCAAATTAAAAAAAAAAATAGGTCATATGTAATAATACTGTGTAAATAAATGTACTTATTATTTCAGCTAATTCTTTATCGTTTATGACGAATTAATAAAAGAATTAGAGTTAGCCGAGAAAAGGCTGTTTTGCCCTTGCAACGCTAAGTGAGTCTTGTGGCGCAGGCGGTAGGATGGCAGATTGTCACGCGGTGGGCTCGGGTTCGATTCCTGGCAGAGATTTTCTTTTTTTTTCATTTTTTTGCATTACGGGGAGTTTTTTTTTAATAACCATTAACTTATTGGACTCAATAATAAATATAAAAATGCATTTGTTAACAGATTAATACATAAACATTGAGTTTCTTTTACCTCAACCCATTTTATATAGTAAGAACGCATTTTATGTATTTATTATTAAATCTAATAAGTTAATGGCTGCATATAAGCATTTTATAATAATTGAAAACTAATTTAGGAAAGTTTTAATTTCGGGCTGGGACCTTCGGTAATTTAACTTTTACCGAAGCATTAGGAAAAGGATTTGGTTTTGCATTGCGAGTCGCGTTTGGGGTAAACGTATTATAGAGTAAGAGAGAGGTCCGAGAATCGACATCGTTCCTTCTCGCTCCCGAGATCTACCGAAGATTATCGGAGAAGACCGATACACGTATGTACCGGTGGAAGAGTGTGCGTGCTACGACTGGGGAAGCATCTCACGAACATAGCAGGAGCTTTCTATGTGTGAGAGCTGCGCGCGCAGAGGACGGCATGGTGGGGAGAATATTCTGTCCACGATCTGGCTTCACTGCCTGCAACTCCTCTTCTTCCTCCCCCCCCTATAAATCAATGGCTGGTAAAAAATAAAAGGAAAAAAATTAAATTTTTTTTTTCGTTATTCTTTGTTTTGAATAAAAAAACAATTGGTCAAATAGTGGGATTGTTAACAGTTTTCAAAAATATGTGTGTCGTAAAATTCATTCATGATTCTATTTATTGACATTATAATTATGTCATGTATTACGACATAAACAATCTGTATGGATGGGTGGGTTTTTTCTTTTAAAAGAAAATAAAATAAGTACCTACAGTTCATGTGCATATTATGTTGAAGCATAGCTTCATATTCTTCGAAATAACGATTATGAGAATCGTTAATTCTCTTAATGTAATCCGACATCGATTCTGCTGGATTTTCATCCTCCTCCTCTATTGGATTTATTGTCACTAAACACCGTTCACTTTCCATTTTTTTTTTTTTTAATTTACTATTGTAATATCCGCACTGATGAATGTTCGAGGACTGAATGCAGCCTCTGAAGAAATCCCGTTGAGAGAAAGTCTTTATCGTTAATTTTTTAAATATAAAGTTACATTTGATAACACTTTGGAGTCCATTCTTTCTTCATCAAAAAGGATACACTATACCCTCTGAATAATATCCGTATAGTAATATCTATAGATATTTTTTCCTATTGTGTTATACTGTGATAAACCTATAGGTCAATCACAATAGAAATTCATTGCAAGTAAGAAAAGAAAATTACCCCTTCCAAACATTGAAATTAAATATGCTTAACATACGATAATATCGTTTGCAAAGAATTTAATTGAACAGCAGAAGAAAAGGCATCAGTCTGTAAAACGTATTCTGCATAGCAGTTACAGTAGTGTCATACGTATTGAAAAAGAAAGAGAATAAGCGTTTTTGAAAAAAAACTTCTTTTGTTTTTCTTACATAATAAAGGTAAGTAAATTTTTTTTTCATTTGAGTAGTGCATGCAATTTTTTAAATGATTTTTTAACTTTAATAAGACGAATCATTTTTTATAGACATATCAATAAATTGAAAATGAATTTTGAAAAAGTTAATACTCTGGGAAATGTAAAACCAAAACAATTTGTGAAACTGGATACTTTAAACGAGGATGAAAATTACGAAATTTTAGAAGTAGAAAAAATTAAAACAAAATATGGGATAAAAATAATTGTAAAATTGACAACCGATGAATGGCTATTCTTGCCTGCAAGAATGGCAAAATTGGCAGATAACCCGGTTGAATTGAAGCAGCTGCAAAATGCTGCGGTAGCAAGTAATTTAATAATGATCTATAAAGGTGGTAAATACCACAATGTAGAATTTAAGAATAAAAATTAAATATTGTTTGTTTAAAAATTGTTTGTTTAAGAAATAAAACTAAATTTCTGCTTATATTTATTTATTCCCCACGTCTAATTTCCAATATCGTAATGTAGAAATTAGGAATAAAACATTAAGAACTTTAATAAATAAAGTATTTTTTTTTTTTTTTTTATAAACTTATATTTCTAACAATAATTTTTTTTTTAACTTACATTTCTAACAATATTCGTAAGAGGATTATATTGTACAATTTTATCGTGTATGATTAAACAATAGGCTGTAGTATTATCCAGAATGATTTCCATACACTCGATCTCGAGTTTGACGTCGACCGTGCCGGTTTTTATGGACTCGTTCTGATGCGAGCAGTCGATGCCGAAGAGCGGCCCGTACGTCATAAAGTCCGTATAGTCGAGCATGGGTCTCGCGAGTTTCTCACCAGCGTAATAGGAGGTGAAAAACTTTACATACATGTCGTAGAGGACGGAGTAGCGGGATTTCGTGAAATCAGTGTCGAGACGATCGTACGGATAAGATTCGGAATTCAGATAGAGTTTGACATCGAGTACTTTGCAATGACTGAATTTCAGCACATCCTCGTGCTGACTACTCTTTTTGTTCGTTCTGAACGCCAGAATGACGTATCGCGGCTTCTCCAATTGCGTGGACGCTTTGACGGACCACGTGTGTCGCTGCGACTTGGGCAGAAGCGGATAATCGTAAAGTTCCCAGGCGCGAAAAGCGAGTGACAGACTCTTGTCCTGCTCGACGATACTGAGAAATTGGAGTTTCGTAATTTCGTTCAGGGTCACATGGGGTATTCTCCATTGCACTCGTAGCAGCTTGATCGACGAATCGGTGATTTTCACCGATGAGTAAATGGCGTTTGTATCGTCGCGGGCGCGAATGAGAACGAGCTCGTGACGCGCGTTAACGACGACTCGCCGATAATCCTCGCAGAATCCCAGCAGCATTTCAGGGGCACGCAAAAGCTGAAATTCTTAACAGCCGCCTCCTTTTTGAGCCGGTCTTTGGCTGTTGCGACGAACCATCCGGAATGACGTAGACTGGCGCTCTCCTCGGTGCTCAGGGAAACGAGATTCTTCAGAGTGCTGGTAATACCGACGTTTCTGCATCGGTCGATCTCGATACCATTCAATTCGTAACGAATCTCGTCGAAGAGGAAGGTCGCGGAATTGCAGTCGAGCGTAACTATATCCTCGTTGCTGGCGCTCGCGTCACGCGTGCCCTCCACCAGCTGACCCTCGACGTAGAGATAACTCTCGCACGGCAGGAGTATCAAATCTTGCTGCTGTATGGGAATGCGAATTTCGTCGCTGTTTGCCAACGAGGCGTTCGCATACGGATTGTAGGCATGCATCTCCATTTTGGTGATGCGATTGTCGTAGGTCAGCGGTGCGGTGACGTTCAAGGGATCTGCCATTGTTCCACTATGTATTTTCGCCCAATCTCTTCACGGTGAATCTCAATGATTGTAAAAATTCTATATTTCTTCTCGTTAGCAAGAAGCTCCTCTTGTCGCGATTCCTGCTTTCACTCTGAACCGGAGTATTTGACTCCACGTAGGACAAACGACTAGCGAACGTTTCATCCAGTTTCACCGCTTTATAATCCTCGTTACTTTTGTAAATTAACATTTCTTAATGTGCAATCTTATGGTAATTTCTTCACGTCCAAAGTCTACAAGACGATCGTCCTGATCGGGGATACGTAACGTGAGACGGACGATTACTCTGACGATGACCGGTAGATAAATGACGGTTTTCGGTGCCTCCGAGATTTTATAGCCCGGTGGTACGCTGGGAAAGAACTCGTGAATAATGTGTCTGGGTCTAACGTTGGTGTACGCACCACCCGCAATGTTGCACTCGATGCGTAGAATATTTGTTTTCACAATGTCCACGGTATCGTCGGATTCAGCCTGGGCGTCCGGTTCGATCACACGATTCGACGAGAAGCCCAGTGGTGAGCCAATATTATTCGGGTTTCCAAAGTCACTCGAATATTTACAGAATATTTCACTCTTCAGTGTATTGTTATTCGCTCGTCGAAGAATAACGCTGTCAATGTCGTCTTGAATTTCGTGTCTCGCAGAAATTTGAGACTGCAAAAACTCATTTATCGCACTCACTTCGTAACAGTCTCTGGGTATCGTCAGTACCTTATCGTTATCGTAGTAGAACTTATTATTCGTCTCGTCCACATTGGCTATCGAGTTGAACGTTTGCATGTCCACGAGACCGATCTCGTAGCGATTGTCTTGTAGATTGATCGGGGGAAAGAAATCTGAATTTAATACTGATTTACGATCCGATAATGTCACGGTGAAAGACATTTTTTACAATGTATCTGTTCTCGCAGGAATTTCACGCACAACTGACCGCAATTGCTTTTATCGTACGATTGATATCGATCATGATTGTAGTAGATTGTAACGTTAGGACCAAAGTAACGCACACATTCTTTCGGCGGTTTCAAATTTCCGAAGGAATCAAAATACACGACGATGTCGTTACGCTTGACGTAGGCTACCCAGTGGGTACCAGGGCCGCATTGATCGTCGAGATTCACGATCGCGCACTCGTTGCACCGCGGCCTGTCGAGCGGCAGAGATGTGCGCATAAAGACTCCACGGAAGTATGGTATGCGTCGGCAGATGCGTGCCAATTGTATATTACTAGTAGCACCAGAATCCGGGAGAGCATTGCGACGACGAAATTTCCCCCCATTCATTTTCTTCCCGCTCCTCTTATCCGACCTTTTTTTTGTTGTTTTTTTTGCTACCTCCACGGTTCCCCTCTCCGACGACTCGCTTGTACGGTTTCAGATAAAGACCTCGGCCTCTCTCGCGCTTTGCCGACGCTTCCATCGCGCAATTGTGACGTTGCATTTCCTGCAATCGTTCTCTCTCAGCTTTTTCACGGTTTACAGCACTCGCTATACCCGATGCTCCACCTGCCAGTGCTCCGACTGCACCTAGCAGTGGGAGTATAGGTATTATACCGCCCCGTTTCCTCGGCACTCGAATTCTTCTCTTCCTCGTAGTACCAATTTTTTTCTTGTTGTTGTTCTTTTTTTTAGCCGCTACTGCTTTCTTCATCCCGACAATATTATTATGTAATCCCAAGCCAAGTTTACGCTTAGCATTCATCGATGTCCATACGGCTGTGGCGACAGCGCGTTCACCCAAGGTCGCGTCTCTTGCGGTAATACATTCACGCGCTCTACTCGCTAGCACTTTATCGGCCTGATGACGCTCCGGTAGATCCTCGTTGTGCCAATATGCTAAGTCGTGATCGAGGCAGGCCTCGTCCAGCGGATTTATACCACGATCGCCGCGCTCCAATCTTTCGCGAAGTCGAGTGCCGGGCCCGCAATAATTGTAACCGTGCACGTGCAGCTCAAATGGCAATTTTTTTAAGACTTTATTGAAGAACGATCCAGACATTTAGAGCAACTGCTTCTCTCTCTCTCCTCTTGCTGACAAACGTAACAGTCTTTTATCCGTCTCGGTGGTCCGTCGTGGTGAATAGTATTAGGTAGATTGTAGTGTTGCAAACAATATTGATATTGCTGCACATCCGCGTCCGCGCGAATGTGCCGAGGTAATCTTTCCCACACACTCGCGATACTATCTGGAAAGTACTCGAGCAATACGATCTTCGGTATGTGTTCGAGCTGATGATTCGTCAAGTTCTGTAGGGAATCGACGACGACTAGCATGAACGCCATCGTAATAGCAACTGACCCAATAGTTCCGTAATTCCGAAATATAAATGAACGATACAGCTGTTCCCGAAGGTTAATAGCGAGGGTGCATTTCGTGAAGCACGTGCCGACTATTCGCGTGACAAATTTGGATGCTCACGATGCTACCACGCAAATAAAAAAACGTCACGGATCGCTATTACCATCTACGATACGCTGCATAGTTTGCGGTCCGTCGAATTGCGGTAAGACAAACGTGCTGCTGAGCCTCATAGAGAGTCCGCACGGTGTGAGATTCGAGAACCTGTACGTCTACTCGAAATCGCTGCAGCAACCGAAGTATCGATATCTGGAGCAGCTTCTGCAGGACACGAAGGAAATTGGTTACTTTCAATTTTTAAACAATTGCGAGGTTGTGAACGTCGCGGATGCAAAGCCGAATTCCATTTTCATATTCGACGATGTGGCCAACGACAAGCAGGACAATATGAGGGACTACTTTTGCATGGGTAGACATTCCAACATCGATTGCTTCTACCTCTGTCAGACTTATGCGAAAATACCAAAGCATCTGATACGAGATAACGCAAACTTGCTAATAATATTTAAGCAGGATGGAACTAATCTGAAGCATATTTTCAACGATCACGTCAACAGTGATATGTCGTATGAGAAATTTCTCACATTGTATTCGACCTGTTGGAGTCGCGATTACGGTTTCTTAGTAATAGACAAGGATAGCTCTCTGAAGAACGGTCGATATCGCAAAGGTTTCAACGAGTACGTCACGATCGAGTGAACGGCCTTGAGGGTCAGTTTTGATCGACGAACAGGTCGGTCAATCGGATCTGTTAAGAAACCGCGTCAGTTGATAATCGAGTGCCAGTTTGAATAGGTCGGTTGGATCTGTTAAAAACCGTGTCAGTTAGATCGGTTTATAACTGTTTTAAACAAAACCCCCCCTCCAAAACAGCATAGCGATGGATGAAAAATCGCTTCTGAAGAGGATCGCCAAGACGAGCGAGGTCATTCGCGACAAGCATCGTGCCTTGAAATCGGAGAAGGCGATAATGGAGAGCAGTTTGAATGAGACATTCAAGCCGATAGTCGATCCATTGAAGAAACTCGTTTCGCAAACGGAGGATAGTGATAACATAAATAATAATAATAATTCTTTTTTCAAATACAACGATAAATTGAGGAGGGGAGCCTACTTCACATCGACACCGCATCGAGTTGCTAAAAGAGCGAAGAATCTTAGTGGTAGTGATGAAACTATTACGAATCCATCGGATTTCATGACCGACGACGAGTCTTCTATAACCGATCAAACGTCGCCCGATTCAAAAAAAAGTTTGCTAGAAAAATTAAATATTGATGATAACGAGGAACCACGCTTGTTACAATATGCCTTTCAACATAATCGAATACATCCGATCCCTGGCAAGTATATTAAATTACTTCTGACCGATAGGGAAAACTTGATTGATCGTGCTTTTGGACCTCGTTATGAAAATGAACAACTGACGCTTGGTAGATGTAAATTTGATATTAGTCATTGTGCGAAACAATGTCCCAAGTTGGCTCCGAACCTGTGGTCAGAAGGGAAGGTCTTATTCTAGAATAAAATATTCAAAGCCAAAGATAAGAGGTAAAAGGAGTTTTTATTTAAATAAATAAAATGTACAAAATTTTACAATATATTTACAAAAGAACCGCTAGACTAATGATCGACTTTCTCGGGAATTTGCTCTCGTCAACTTCTAGGGAATTTCGGTCTACGAAGATTCCCTAGAACCCCAGAAAACAGAATTCCCCAGAAAGGAACGCGGACTTAGAAGCTCCCGGACTGGGCAATTTTCCCTGGAGTATTCCCCAGTAAAATCCCCAGCCACGGGAGGAAGCGAAAATAGGAGAAGTGGTTTTTGGGAAGGGGAAGTCCCCTTACCCCTCAGCCTACTTCTCCTAGAGCTATAGTGGCTCCGAGCCACCCCAACCCCTAAGGTGAATGCTACCCCTCCCGCTACCCGACTCTTTCGAGAGCCTTGGACTTGAGGGTCGGAACACTGGGTCCGAGGTAGTCCTCGGAGGCAGTGTGGAGGGGAAGGAGAGGGTTAACTTCTCCCGGGCAGTCCCCGGAGAAATTTCCCTTAGGAGGGAGGATATTGCCGCAGAGGGGTAGTCCCCTCTTGGTAGGCGGTGGGTGGTTGGGTGATACTTACCAAAGTATGGTACCCAATGAGTTCGCCGGTGGAGGCGCTCTTGATTTGCCTGGTGGAGGCGCTGCCGTGGAGGCGTCAAAAAAAGCTGCTCCTGTTGCTGCGGTTGCTGCTGGTTGGGCAGTCGGTTGAGCAAGGCTGAGGTGCGATGGGTCCTTATCAAGGACCCATCTATATAATTACGCGACACTAATCTTGCCAGCGAGAGAGCTGCTGCGGGCGCTGGCCACCTAGTGGCCAAGCGCGCAAGTAGTGTCGCTTCGCGGCCGCGACGCGCCAGGGCCAGAAGACGCGCAAGCGCGCCGCGGAGAGAGGGACAGATAGAGCGGCTAGACGCTGTCGGTCTAGCCGTCTATTGTGAGCGCAATAGAGATGGGAGATATAACAGAGAAATATCGGAATCTACTTCGCAACATTTTCTGCTCCTCCCAATCTCGAACAGTCATGAAGGAGATATTATTCTCGATAAGACGCTATACACCGGTACAGTAGGTACTTATGAACTAGTTTTCATGAGAGAACCCAATCGAGCTATTGTAAAACCCGAAGATTTGGAACAATACAAGAGTATTCTCAATCAAACTAAGGCGCATAAACTATTAAACGATACTTTAAAACAAACCAAGGGTAATAAAGGTGTAAAATATACAGAAATTATGAAACCATTGCTATTGGGAAAACCAATGTTACCGCCTGATCGGTTACCATCAACATCAGGCGCAAGAAAATCGTCAACGTCTGACGCGTCAACATCATAAAAAAAAGGGGTAAAGGTCTTATGCGTGTCACCGAGGGACCAATCAACTACGTACATTGGAACGATCCTAATGAATTGATCGAACGTTTGAGACTTTTGATCGCATCGGTGGCTGCCGGTAATACGAGTCATCACAACGAGATACAGTCGATAATCGAGGAGTTGCGCGACGAGGATCTTATCGTATAAAGAAAGTTGCACGTTACATTCTTACCTCAGTGTAATATCAACGTCTTTCGGTAGCACGAGGTAAAAAAAAATAAATGTCTGATTGTTGTGAAATTTGCATTTGTTTAACATACATCGTAGACTGTATACTCTCGGCATTACGAGCCATCAAAAAGAGGAATAATAATAATAACGAGGAACAAGAGACTGATTTTTGAAAAAAAAAAGTGACAATAGTGCATTTATTTTGAAATGTCGATAAATAAATTTGGAATTGGACTGGATGGTGAGAGTAGGAAACACTTTCACGAACAAAATTTAGAATATTTACTGCTTGAATTTAAACAATATTTGACAATGACATTGAAAAAACATAATGAACAATTTGAGAAAAAGATGGACCAAATTTTGCAAACAATTTGTGAAAAATTGGATGATAAAGTGAGTAAGCAAGATCTGATACGTGAAACGGACGGAACTATCAGTGTTAATTTATAAGAATCGTCGAGCAGGACAAGAGTCTGTCTATTTTTTTTTTTGAAAAAAAATGAGCAAAGAAAAGATACAGTTGGTGGAGGAGCTTCATGCACCGGCGAGGATAAATTTTCCACGCAGAAGAGTCATCGTGCGCGGCTTCGACGATCTCTGGCAGGCCGATCTTGTTGATATGCGCAATTACGTCGATGCGGGTCACCAGACATTCTCACTAATTTACAGACCGACAACGGCAAGGAGTTTTACAACAGTAACTTTCAGGCGTTGATGAAGAAACGCGGAATAAATCACTACTCGACTTACAGCATGATGAAAGCGTCGATAGTCGAACGCTGGAGTCGTACGTTAAAGACGGAAATGGGGAAACGATTTACGCTGAACGGCAATTACAAGTGGCGCGCTATGCTGCAAGAATTGGTGGATGCGTACAATGTGCGAAAGCATCGTACCACGGGAATGCGTCCCGTGGATGTGAAACCCGAGCATGCAGATAAGCTACTCAAGACAGTATACAGCAACATCAAGGTCGCAGATCGTGCCAAGTTCAAAGTCGGCGATTTCGTACGAATTAGTAAATACAAGCAGATGTTCGCCAAAGGCTACACGCCAAATTGGACGACCGAAATATTCGAGGTGGCGAAAGTGCAGAGGACCAATCCCGCTACGTATCTCCTCAAGGATTCCAGGGGCACGGAACTGTTGGGTGGATTTTACGAATACGAGTTTTCGAAAACCATCAATCCCGATGTGTATCTGGTTGAGAGAGTATTGCGCAGAAAGGGCGATAAAGTGTTCGTTAAGTGGCTGGGATTCGACAGGACGCACAATTCCTGGATAAATAAGAACAATGTTTTATAAGAACAATGTCCTAAAGGAACTTTTATTAAGATGTATCATTACAAAAAATATATGTATTCTTAAAATAAATAAATAAATAAATTATTCTTTTAGACTATAATGTCCCCAGGGTAGAGTCGCCGCGGTGCCGGGTGTAACGAAACGCTTGTCGTCGTACGGACTGAGGGCGACCTTTCTCTGACTGATCGAGAAAACTTGGTGCAGCTTCGATCGAATTAAATTTTGATTGCGAGATTGTACGGTGAAATTATCCAAACAATCCTTGTAGTCGTCAAATGTTATATTTCTATCGATAACGTAACCTTTGACACCCTTGTCTTTTTTAACAATTCTCGTGCAGTCCTGCACCTTGAAAGTATACATTTTTGCTCTCAGTCCTACGAATTCGGTCATGATACGACCATTGTTCTCATCCTTCATCAGACCAGGTATCTTTTTGTTGACGCGTGACAAGTCATACTGATTATCGTCAGGATAATCGCTGGTGTCGAATCGCGCGAGATCGCGTTTCATGTACGAGTAAACGTCGTCGCACTCGACACTGTATATCAGACTGTCCGTGTCGGTATACATCGCTCTACATTCACTGCTGAATGTAGGAAGCATATAGTCATAGTGAAATTCGTACAAGCAAATTTTTGAAATATCTAAAATACTCATTCCCACGTAAATGGGTTTATCAAATTTAGCAGACAATTTCGACAATTGAATCGCGATCAAATTCTCGTTGAAAATCGCGAGACTGTGAAAATTCGGTTTGGAAATCAGGCTTTCCGCCCCGTATCTTCCCTCCCACTTGGTTGCGAGCCTCACGTCAACTCTATTCCTCACGTTCTCCATTGTTTTACCGAAAACCGCGTCATTCATCAACTTGAAGAGATTCCTCTCAAATTCGTTAGTGGACGCGGTGCGCAAACGCGTGTTCAGCTCGATGTAATCGCGTAGCCAGGTGGACTGCTGAAACTTTAAACCGCGATGTATACGCTTCAGTACCATTCCATGACGAATGCATTGTTGTAAAGCCCGATAATGTATAACATAACGCTCCTTATTTTCGACAGTTGCAAGTAGCTTCTTCTGTCGTGCTCCAGGCGGAGCCTCACGTACCGGACAAAATGGCAAGTGAGAGTGATTATCATGAAGTACGCTTGGATACTCCAAGTCTACCTCTAAAATAAAACCCTCAGATGAATCTATAGGTATGCTAGAGATATCAAAGTTGTTAGTATTTTCAATCCAGCGAAATCCATGAGTAGGTAGAGCTTGACACATTGCCCATCCGTATAGATTATTTACATCATAGTACATTAAATATTTGCTTGGTTTTGTTGAGTCATAATCATTCATATACCGATTGTTTGCTTTTTCATAGCGGTGAGAGCACTGACTCAAACCACCACGTATTCCGCGTTCTACGAAAAGCAACATTTCAAAATCAGTGAAAAGTTCCAATTTTATTCCAGTATATTTAAGCATTGCATCCCAAGTGAAGCCTGGGAGTGTAAAATAACGTGCAGGATCCAAATTATAATTTTCCATGCAGCTATCGCGAAAATTTTCAAAAACGTCTGTCAGTAATAATACGTCAGTTTTTAAATAGAGATCGCTGTACTCCCCAAGTGTTTGTATTTGAAAATTGATCCATACCTCCTTACCATGATTATATGCCTCTTCGCTAATATCACTGTCAGTTAATTTGTTATAGAATAACTTGCGAGGCGGTAAAGCATTTTCTTCCAGACGATTAAGATTATCTACGTAATCATAAGGAAAAATACCTTTTCTTGTTAGTAGATTAAATTGTTCCGTATTTAAATTCGAAAATTCTGACTCTAAGTTTTTCAATTGAGATCTCTCCAAGTATGAGCTCAATTTGTCTAAACTTGATGCAAGAAATTTAAATGAATCAATAAACCTGAGCTGAATATTATATTTCCGTATGTATTTTGTAAATGAAATATACTTTTCCTTATGTACAGGTAGCAGGTATACTGAACCCTCATACATGTTAGCGATCGCATTGAAGATGAAATGTGTGTCGTAATTAGCTAAATTTTGAAAAATTACTGGAATAACGTGCGAATCTTTATAGTTTAAATTACAATTGTTGTGAGCGGGTCCTCTATATTTACCTGTTAAATGATCATGATCGCGAAAACGTATTTGATTTGGAAGAAATGGCTTTTTACATATATGACAGTCGGGATCATTGTTATGACGAAAATTTTCGCTAATACTTAGCGTTCTCATAGGCACTACAGTCTTTAGTTTTTCGCTCACTATGCTAGCAATTTTATCGAGTTCTCGCACAAACCATTCTATACACTCGAGTCCACGATATGATTTATAGGTTGAGAGCGATGAATCACGAACGCTTTTAAAATAATATCCTACACTAAAGGGTAAATGTTTTTGATAAATACTACTATTACCGCTCGTTTCATTCACTTTCTCTAATAAACATTCAATGTCTGCATATACGACGAATGGGGTCCTCTCATTGTTCTTGTCATTTTTAAAGGACACCCAACGGTCCTCTTCAGGTAGCAGTATACGGACGTTTATATTGAGCTGACTGCAATCACGTTTATGAGATTGAAGTTTATCCTCATTGAAGAAATAGTGTAAACATCTAAGAGAAAAATCATATTAGTATATAAACGTTAAATAAAATTATATTAAAATATAAACAGTATAACATACCGATTACAAATAAGATGAGATTGTTTTTTTCGAGTCAGTTGTTTCTTTAGCAAGCGAGAAAGATTCGTGATACATAAAAAATGTGCTGCACCTTGATGTTCGAGAAGAAGAAGATTCGCATGTCTCGATTTCTCACATTTTGTGAGTTGAAGAGGTGCAATAATTTTATTCTCCTGCCCTTCCTGCTCATCCACCATGGTGAAAACATTAATTGACACATCATTATCTTCTTCAAATTTAGGTATCTGCCTTAATGTGGTTGGAAATGTTATACTTCTAACGTTGAAAACAGATTTAAAATGGGGGTATGAAGATTGTCGTTGTGGGTGTTTAGTTGAAATAGCCGGGTAGAGTGCAGCCGTTCAGTGATGCCAAAAGGTAGACCGTCGGTCTACGGGATTTCCCCCACTACTTACAACCACAGAAGCAGGCTCATGCTCGTGAGGCATGCGGGCGCGAGCCTGCTTCTGTGTTGTAAGTGGTGGGGGAAATCCCGTAGACCGACGGTCTACCTTCTGGCATCACTGCAGCCGTTACAGCCCATCCAAAACATGTATTATCATCACTCTGTATGTTCATCACTGCATGTTTGTTCTTAATATATATTGGAAGGTTGATTCCACAGCCTGCATGTAGTGGATTATAATGATTAATATTCACAATTAAATTTAATATTTTTTCCAAAGCCCACCCACTATTACGATCTTGAAATTCACCTAATTTTTATCTGTGACGTTTGTTTTATACCAATCACTAAAATATCAGTCTTGAATAAAATCACACTTTGTGTGGAAATATGTTTGATATCACTAATTTCCTTGCAAATAAATTGTCCGTTGAATACCATATTTATCTTAACAGCGCTTACTTTACTGAATACTTTGTTCATGTAGGATTCCAGCATTTCTAATGCTGCCAATAGAAATTCATGTGGTTCGATATAATTAGTGTTTACTATCATGCCACTACACATTCGACTTTTAAATGATGAATCAAGATCTTTCCAAATAAGCTTTTCCACATTAATGCCCGCTCCAATTGAATTTTTATTTTTCGCCACATGGAGAAGTAACTTTCGAATACATTTTATTTCTGCAATATTTTTCTGTATAGCATCTGGAGTTGCATTCCGGTTGGATTCTCTCAAATTTCGAATATAATCACGACACTTGCAAACCCACTCGCGATAATCATGCTGAGTTCTTAAATCGGGATTCTTAAGAGCGTGATTTGAAGAATAGCTTTTTCCTCTTGCTGCTCTGATTAATCGGCACTGTATCTGAGCAATTTCTGTAAATATTTTTTGCCTTGCCCCTATATGTGCATTGCGGCTAGCAACTCTCAATTTTTTAATGTATTCGCGACAATCACGTACCCACTCACGATATTCATTCTGGCTATTTAAAACTCTATTTAGAAGCGACATCGTAGTTCTTTCCGTTTAAATGATCAGCGTGAAACTAATGAAAAATCTTAGATGGAGAGCCCTTCAAATAATCAGTCTCCGAAACACTTCAGTGACATAAATACTTTACGGATCAGGTTTCGCGTTGAAGAAAAAGAATGCATTCATGTTTAAAATACACATATATTCTAGATTTTTGATTCATACATATATTTCATATAATATACATTTCTCAGTGCGCATATACCCTCATGATTCATGCAAATAGGAAGTTGTGAATTATATAAACCATCTTCTAAATTATAATTTCCCCACACATATTCATCTACATTACTAATTTCTAAATCACAAATACTCCTTAACCAATTTAACTTTTCCACCCCTTTCACAAAAACCGTATCCTCATATACATATTTTTTTATAATATCTTTATATTTATAATATGGTGAATAACCATCCATCCAATTTAAGCCATGATGATTGAAAAAGATTGAACTGAAAAAGAAATTCCTAATTCATTGAAAATAATAATTCGTTATTGTTTGTTATAAAATATACTTACTCTGTTTTCTTTCTCTCCTCTTCACTTAACCAAGTATGTGGAAAGGGGGGTGAAAATAAAATATGATGCACTTTTAGTTCTTGTAAAACTGCAAATTCTTTAACTATAAATGTCTTATCCATTAAATAGAATCCTTGAAAATCGACGAACGTTGGGATCATCATGTTAGCGTTTTTTATACTAAATTTATTACACTTTGCCTATATTTTAAATATATTCTTTCTTTGTTTCTCTAAAGTTTTCCCCTTCTCTTCTAACCAAGTATTTCAATTCTCCCACTATCCTTAACTATTCTCTCTTTGGACCAATGGTGTTTCTAAGAGTGCCTGGTTAGTCACCTCCCACCACAGATCAAATTTTTCACATCCCTTACAGCATTTAAAAAATCTTGAGAAGCGTGTAGGGTAGTCTTCAGTTCAGTTTAAGACACAAAATCTTCAGTTCAGTTTTAGTCACAGAATCTTCAGGTACTCTGACATTATGCATCATTTAAGAGATACCACGCACATAATACATATGGATGGATTTATCGTTAATAAGAAGATAGTGTACAAAGAAGTGGCTATTAAAAATATATACTCTAACTTAACACATTATGGTGCGTTTAAAGTTAGTGGATCAATGAACACCTTAAGTATTGCTGACCGGAAAACTGCATCTTTTGTGTTTAATAATGTGCACGGAATTGCATATGGAAATACGGGAAATGAAAGATATTCACAAAATGAAATATATGATTTTCTAAAAATCATTGAATGTGACAGTGTGCAACCAGTGGTTGCATATAAAGGTGGACACTTCGAACGTGACTTATTAAATATAATGAATATTAATAATGTCAATTTAGAAAATTTTAATTGTCCAAAATTCGATTGCTTAATTGAATATATAAAAACAGACATTATTCCTTGTGAGCTGCATAAAATTAAAATTACGCGAAAAACACAAAAGCCTGTCCACTGTGTGAAACAGGAAGTAGTTTTCGCAAAGTGGGTGCGGAAACAAATAAAAGGTAAATATTAAAAATTAAGTTCGCAATTTACTTGATATTAATAAATTTTTTGTATGTTTCAGAAGCTGTTATTAGCTGAATGGGCTAAATATTATTGTATATTCGTTTTTATATAAGTTTCAATTGTATTAGTTTTTTATATAAGTTCCATGTTCGTTTTTAATTATATGATAAATGTTATTTAATAGTCTCTTTCTTTTCCCCTACTCCTATTTCCCTTAATTTAATCCGTAAAAGTAAAAAAGAAAAAGAGAAAAACAGAAAAAAATGAAAAAAGCACTTTATAATTATTACTAACTCATAAAAGACAAAAATCTACCTAGTGCTCAATGTTTAAGGAAAAATGTAAAATCAAGTTAAATGGCAGGTCTATAGTAGAAAAATAGTGGGAGGGTCTAGGATATGTATGTGGAGGGAGAAAAGACTCTCCGAGGGCAGGCCTAAGAAAAAATAGTAGTCTGTAAGATGGTGTGGACCCCAAGCGGTGTAGCTGCCCCAGTAATTTTCGTGATCGCCACCTAGTGGAGAAAATTGGAACTTTTTCCTCCACTAACTAAAATACAAAAAAAAGTTCTCTGGGTAACTGTCAGGATAACTAACCATCCGGACCCTAGAGTGATGGGAGAGGGGTAACCCTTAGGAAACTAGTCGACCCGTAGGATAATTAACCATCCGGGCCCTAGGGTGATGGGAGAGGGGTGAGAGACTAAGAGAGAAAGAGAGAGTGAGAGGGATCTCTCCCTCTCTCTCTCTCTCACACACTCCCCACAGCCAAGGCACTTCCTCCGCACACCCGCACTCCCCCTCATCACCCAATATACCCCAGCTCTTAAGCCACTTCCCCCCCCCCCCGCACACCCGCACCCCCCTCACCACCCTGTCACAGAGACACTTCCCCCCGCACACCCATACTCCCCTCACCACTGTGTCACAGGAACCCCCTAGCTACCACTACTATCATTTATGATAACCATACGTATATTCAGTATATATACATACATATATACTATACAATTCATATTAATTTCTAAGCTGTTGTACCTACTCATAGCATTGCTTGAAACGTAGATGATAACTGACATTGATAGTGTATCCAGATTAATGCCTTTGATCGTATTAAATTCAACTTGTTGGTTATTCTGACAGTCTGATGGCAACATGTGTTATCATGTCCAATTTTCTGTATGTTTAATCACTTTATGTAAGAGATTGCACACCTACAGGAAACAAAATTACACAAACAAAACTATTTATTCTTAACAATTGTTAGAAACATAAATTGATAAACTTATCTCATAAATCCACAATTGAAGTTACTGCATACATATATCCTAATACTATGTTTACATTTTCACAATTTTGACATTTCCACCTTACACGCACGTGCACTCACACGAACCCATATGATACCCTTATCTAGTCCAGTGTTGCCAGCTTCTCAAAATTAGGATTTTAGACGATTCAGTCGGTAATCTGCAATACCGATTTTTGAAGAACGTGATGTTCGCGGTTTTCGGTCATAATCTCATTCGGTCAATTTATCATTCGGTAATCTTCTATAACACCGTAATGATATGAAGAATATAACACTTTTACCGGTAACAATGAAGCGATTCCTAAGCTCCTTTTATATTTGAGAACAGGGGACTTTCGTTTCCGGTGTGATAGGGACAGGTGTGCTGACAGAAGGAGTAGAAGAGATAAAGAGGAATGGAGGTTAGTGGATGGAGAGAAGGAAGGAAAATAGAGGAGGAGGAAGAGTAAAAAGGGAACGTTAAAAGGAGATATAAGGAGGAGAAGGGGAAAAGGGGAAAAGAAAAGGGGAGCCGGAGAAAAAGTTGGGAAGAAAAGTGAGGTTAGGAAGAAAGGCGGGAAGGAGATAGGAGTGAAAAGGAAAGTGTTGGAGAAAGGGGGAAGGGGTGACACCTAGCGGAGAAAGTGGAATAAGAGAAAGGTCGGTAAGGTAGAGTGGAGAAAGCCGAGGAGGAGGTAGGGACGAGCAAGGAAATTAGGGAAACAATGGAAGGAAAGAGAGTAGATAAGAGGTGGGAGGAAGGGAAAGGAGGGATGGGGAGAGGAGGTGTGGAAGGCGTAGGAGAAAAGGAGAAATTAAAGTTAGGGAAGTTAGGAAAGAGGGAGGAAATGGTAGGGAGGTTAAGAAGCGGAAGCATGGGAAGTGTGGAGGAGATGATGAAGGGAAAGAGAAAGGAGAGGGAAGAGGATGAGGGGGAGAAGGAAGGGGAAGGATGGGTATTTCAGAAGAGTGCGAAAGTGGTGAGAACGCCGGAGAGGAAGGAGGAGGGGATGATGGAGAGAGTGATGGGGATGTTAGAGGAAATAAAGGGAAAGATGGATGGGCTAGAAAGGGGGGAGAGGGAGATAATAAAAAGGATGGAGGGGATAAAAGAAGAAATTGAAAGAGATAGGAAGGAATGGAGAGGAGAGATGGAGAAGTTGAAAGGAAGGCTGGAAGAAGTGGAGAGAAAGGAAAAGGAAAGGGAAGAAAGGAAGGAGGAGGGAAGAGGGAAGGAGGAGGCGGCGGGGTATGAAGGGATAGAGAAAAGACTAAGGAGACTGGAATGGGAGAGAGAGAGGAAGGAAAGAGAGAGAAGGAGGAATAATGTGGTAATATGGGGAATAGAAAGAATAGGGGGAGATGAAAAGGAGGTATTGGAAGAGGTAGAGAAAATAATGAGGATGATAGGAGTGGAGGACGGAGTACAGGAAGTCAGAAAGATTGAGGGAGGGAGGGAGGGAGGAAGAAAAGGAGTAGAAGTAAAGCTGAAGAATAGGGAAGCAAAGAGAAAAGTGATGGAGGGGAAAAGGGGGCTGAGAGGAAGGAAGGAAAGAGTGGAAGATGACCTATCATGGGAAGAAAGGAGGGTGATGGCAGAGGTGAGGAAAGTGGCGGAGGTGGAAAGGAAGAAAGGAAAAAGGGTGAGCGTGGGATATATGAAATTATGGATAGAGAAGGAAGAATGGAGATGGAATGAAGAGGAAGGGAAGTTAAGGAACAAATAAGGAAAAGAGATAGGGGAGGAGAAAGGGAGAAAGGAAAATTTTGGGGGAAGGATAGGAGGAGTGGGACGAAAAGGATAGAAAGGGAGGTAAGGGATGAAAAGGAGTCGAAGGAGGGGGAAAATGAAGGGGAAAGGAAAGAGAAGAAGGTGGAAGGGAGAAAGGAAAAAGGAAGAGGAGGTTTGAGGGGAGGAAAAGAAGGGAAAGGAGTAAAGATAGCATTTTGGAATGTAGCGGGGGTAGCAAATAAGGACAAAGAGTTTTGGCAGAAAGTTGGGAAATGGGAGGTGGTGTGTTTGGTAGAGACATGGGCGGAGGAGAAGGACTGGAGAAGGATAGAAAGAAGAGTGCCAAGCGGATACAATTGGTGGACGCAATGGGCGGAAAGGAAAGAAAGGAAAGGGAGGGCGAAGGGAGGGATAATGATAGGGGTGAGGAGGGAAATAGAAAGCAAGAGAAAGGGAGGCGGCGGTGAGGAAGAGGGAATAATGGAGGTGGAAGTCAAGTTAGGAGGAGAAGAATGGAGAATAATAGCGGTATACATAGGAAATGGGATAAGGAACAAGGAGGAAGGAATAAGGAGAATAGTGGACAGAGAGCAGCAAAAGAGGTGCTTAATAGGAGGGGACTGGAATGCGAGGACGGGGGAGATAGGGACAGGAAAGGAGGAGGAAGGAGAGGGGGATGGAAGGGAGTCAAGGGACAAGGTAGTGAATGCGGAAGGAAAGAGAATGTTAGAATTGGTGGGAGAAATGGGTTTAGAAATATGGAATGGAAGGATAGAAGGGGACAGGGAAGGGGATTTTACTTATGTGGGGCATATGGGGAGATCGGTGATAGACTACGTGGTTGGAGACAGAAGGACGTGGAGGGGAGTAAAGAGGATGGAGATAGAGGTGAGGACGGAGTCGGATCACTTGCCGCTGGTGGTAGAGACAAAGGGGAAGAGAGAGAGGGAGGGGTGGAGAGGAGGGAAAGGGTGGATAGAAAAAGGGTGGGGGGAAAGAGTGAAGGAGGAATATAGAAAGAGAACAGAGAAATTAGAGGAGGGGAAGGAGGAGGATATAAGGGAGAGATGGAAAAGGCTGCAAGGAGAAATAAAAGGGATAGTGGAGGAAGTAAGGAAGGGGGAGAAAGGGGAAAGAAAGGTGGGAAAAGGATGGTGGGATGAGGAATGTAGGCAGATGAAGAGGGAATTGAGGAGGAGACTAAGAAGATGGGTGAAAGAGGGAAGGGGGAAGGAGGAGTATGTGAAAGGGAGGAAGGAGTACAAGGAGAAATGTGAGTGGAAAAAGGAAAGAGAAAGGGAGAGGATGAATAAGGTGATAGAAAATGCAAAGTTGGAAGTGGATGTGTGGGAGGTAATAAGAAAATGCAGAGGAAGGGATAGGGGGAGAGCAGGAGAGATAGAGATTGATGAATGGAATAAGTACTTCATAGAGAAGTTGGGAGGAAAAAGGGAAATGGAAAAGAGTTTGAATAGGGAGAGGAGGGGAGATGAAATAGGAAGGGAAGGGGGAATAGATGAGAGGGAGGTAGAGGTGCAGATAGAAAAGGCAAAGACGGGAAAAGCAGCGGGAGAAAACGGGATAGAGAGTGAGATATGGAAGTATGGAGGAAGACAGGTAAAGAAGGAATTGTGGAGGATATGTGACGGGGTGTGGAGGGGAAAGGGGTGGCCGGAAGGGTGGGAGGTGGGAATCATAGTACCGATAAAAAAGAAAGGGGAAGGGAGAAAAGTAGATGAATACAGAGGGGTAACGATAATGGACACGGCGGCAAAAATGTATGCAGGAGTGCTAGGGGAGAGGCTGGAGAAGGAAATGGAGAAAAAGATGATAGGGGAAGGGCAGGCAGGATTTAGAAAAGGGAGAGGAGTGATGGAGAACGTTTTTGTGTTGAATTACGTAGTGAATAGAGAGATAGAAGGTAGGAATGGGGGGATAGTAGGATGCTTCATCGATCTGAGGGCAGCTTTTGATAGGGTAGACAGAAGAAAATTATGGAAAGTGATGGAAGAGGGCGGGATAAGTGAGAGTTTGAGGGGGACAATTGAAGAGGTTTATAGAGAAACAGCATGCAAAGTAAAAAGAGGAGGGGAAATGGGAGAAAAATTCTGGACGGATAGAGGAGTAAAACAGGGATGCCCGATGAGCGCGAAGCTGTTCATACTATACATGGCGGGATTGGAAAAAAAGTTGGAGGAAAGGGCGAAGGGAGGAGTGCAAATCGGAGCGAAGAAGCTATACACACTAATGTACGCGGACGATATAGTAGTGTTGGCAAAAGAGATGGCAGGGTTGAGAATGATGATGGGAGCGATGGAGGAATTTATGGATGAGATGGGAATGGAGATAAGCACGGAGAAGACAAAGTTGGTGAGGTTTGGCAAAAGAGTGGAAGGAAAGATGAGGGTCAAATGGAAGGGGGGATGGATAGAAGAAGAGAAGGAAGTGACGTACTTGGGGTATAAATTTGGAAGGAACGGAAGGCAGGATGGGCATGTAGCGGAAAGGGTAAAAAGGGCAGGTGGGGTGATGAGGGAGGTTTGGGGCATAGGGAAGAGGGTGTTCAGGAATGATTTCAGGAGGAGGGTATGGTTGTACGACAGGTTGGTGTGGCTAGTTGTGGGGTACGGAGCAGAGATTTGGGGATGGGAAGAAAAAGGAAGGGTAGAGGCAGGGAACGAGAGATATTTGAAGTGGATATTAGGGCTGGACTGGATGACGCCGGGGTACATGGTGAGGGAAGAGACGAAGAGGGAGAAAGTGAGAATAAGGGCAGCGAAAAGAGCGTGGGACTATGAGGAAAGATTAAGGGAGGGAAAGGGGAGCTGGTGGGCAAGGGAATGTCTGAGGGAGATAGAGGAAAGGGAAAGGAAAGGCGGAAAAATATCAAGATGGGAGGAAGGGAGAAGAAAATTTATGGAAGAAAGAGGGAGAAAGAGAGGAGGGGTAGGTTGGGAAAGGAAAGAGGAAAGGGAGAGGATTTGGAAGGAGATGGAAGAAGGTGAGAAAGAGAGGGAGATGAAGGAAAGGAGAGGGAGAATAGAGGTATCGAGGTACAATAGGTGGTACAAGATGATAAGGGAGGAAGGGGAGCCGAAATATCTGGCAGGTGGGAGAAAGGAAGGGGAATGGAGAAGGGTGGCGAGATTTAGGATGGGTAACGAGATGAGAGAGGGGAATTATTGGAGAAGAGAGGAGGAAAGGAAGTGTAGGGTTTGTGGGTGGGAGACGGAGGGGTGGGAACATGTTATGGATAGATGTGGGGGGTATGGGGAAAGAGACAGAGGGATAGAAGAGAGAGTAAAGGAGGTTTTGGAAGGGGATGGAAGAGGAATAGGGTGGATGAAGGAATTGGAGAGGAGGAGGGATAGAAAAAGTAACCCGGAAGCGAAGGTCCAAGAGGAATGAATGAGGATGGATGGAGGAGCGAATGGAGCGGAGATCTCTCTCACTCTCTCGGAATTATTAGATTAAGTTAGAGTAAGATAGGTTAAGAATGAAATGTAAAAAGGAATTGTAAAGAAGAAGAGAAGGGAGGATGTAAGAGAAAAGAGAGGCGAACCCTGAAAAGGCGCCTGGAAAATAAAAAAAAAAAAAAAAAATATTTGAGAACAGTCTTCCCAATTTAGAAATGATCAAAGCATTAAAATTTCACTGCCTTATCATCAACTTCATTGAACTCTGCTATTAATGTAATGTGAAATTTAAATGACGACTTGAATTATTTGTTAAAAATTACTTTTTGTAAGATAATTGTTTAAGTAAAAGCTGATTGGGATAAAGGGTGATATAAGGTTAAGCCATTGGTTGGCCTTGAATTACCAACGGGGGGTCGGCCGCGCGGGGCACCCAGGAGCGTAAGGACTTGGTTGGGCACCCCCCCAACTCTCATCCCAGGAGTGTCAGGATTCGCTTGGGCACCCCATCCACTATAAGGAATTTAACGTAAGAGGGGGGGAGTTCACATGTGTGTACCCCCCAGCTATAAGAGTTTAAGGGGATGCATTCAGCGACTCAAACATTCATTCAAGTTTATCTTCCAAACTATTAGGAATATGAACTTCTTTGTAGAGATTAAATTTACTCTTTTGACTGTACTGAAGCGCGCTACAAACTCGGTTTCTCAACATTATAAAAAATAATTTTCATACAAATTATAAATATTTGTAATTTTGTTGGTCATAATAATATTGAAAATTAGGCCTTGTAGCGCGCTAAAGAAAAGTTCTATGACTAATTTGAGACCAAGAAGAAACAAATGTACCTAAAAATGTGGAAGATTTTTTTGAAAAACTAAATTAGCTATTGAAAGACAAGTTTTACACTGTTTTACCGACGGAGAAGTTTCACAGTGCGTTAGACAAGGACAGGCCTATTAGCCCTCTCTGTTTGGAAGGGGTATCCGCTCCCCCCCCCCCCCCCCCCCCAATTCCCCGCTAAACAAAGAAACTCTCCCACACACAGCAAGATGGCTGGCTAACGCTGCCTGTCGGTGTGAATCCGTAGCGGAATGGAAGAACAAAAAATTATTTGTAGATTTCAGGGTTAGGTTTTCGCATATCCGGAGTTGAAACGCTCTTCCATATCATTTCGGGAGGCTACAGTTAAATTTTCAAAGTATTTTGTCATCTACAAGTCTCAAAAAACTTGAGTTAGTTGACGAAAGTGTGACTCGTAGCAGCCGACGCTGATCGCTAAGTTTTGTAGCGCATCACCTACGAGCACCAACACACAGCAAGACGGCTGCTAACGCTGCCTGTCGGTGTGAATCCGTAGCACAATGCAAGAATAAATCATTATTTCCAGGTTTTAGGGTTAGGTTTTCGCAAAATCGACCTTGTACCGCCCTTCCATATCATTTCAGGAGGCTACAGTAAAATTTTCAAAGTATGTTGTCATCTACAAGTCTCAGAAAACTTAGATTAGTTGACGAAAGCGTGACTCGTATCAGCCGACGCTGATGCGCTACACAACTTAGCGATCAGCGTCGGCTGCTACGAGTCACGCTTTAGTCAACTAATTCAAGTTTTTTGAGACTTGTAGATGACAAAATGATTTGAGAAATTTGTAGTAGCTGTCAGATATGATATGGAAGGGCGGTACAATGCCGGATTTGCGAAAACGTAACCCTGAAATCTACAAATAATTATTTGTTCTTCCATTCCGCTACGGATTCACACCGACAGGCAGCGTTAGCCAGCCAACTTGCTGTGTGTAGGAGAGCTGGTTTGTTTAGCGGGGAATGGTGGGGAGAGAGTTGGTACCCCTTCTAAAGCGAGAGAGCTAATAGGCCTGTCCTTGTCTAACGCACTGTGAAACTTCTCCGTCGGTAAAACAGTGTAAAACTTGTCTTTCAATAGCTAATTTAGTTTTTCAAAAAAATCTTCCACATTTTTAGGTACATTTGTTTCTTCTTGGTCTCAAATTAGTCATAGAACTTTTCTTTAGCGCGCTACAAGGCCTAATTTTCAATATTATTATGACCAACAAAATTACAAGTATTTATAATTTGTATGAAAATTATTTTTTATAATGTTGAGAAACCGAGTTTGTAGCGCGCTTCAGTACAGTCAAAAGAGTAAATTTAATCTCTACAAAGAAGTTCATATTCCTAATAGTTTGGATGATAAACTTGAATGAGTGTTTGAGTCGCTCAATGCATCCCCTTAACGTTAGGGTGGATACAAGCGGACATCTCAACTCCAAAACAATGCGCACACACACACACACATATTATCTTACCCTCCCCCGCGCTCTGCACTCCCCACGCCTCACGGCTGAGATGTTAGGTGCAGAATCTATCCGGAGCTCCTTCGAGGAATGGGGGCAATTCCCCTACTTCCCCTCCCCCGCGGAACCCCGACCCCCCCCCCCCCCCGCCACCCGGTCATAGAATCTTTACAGCTATACTACTTGCGGGTAAAAACCTTTCTTCCAAGCAAGTAATGTTATCCACATAATCGAAAGGAAAAATACCTTTTCTCGTAAGCAGGCTGAACTGTTCAATACTTAATTCTGAAAATTGTGACTCTAAATTTTTCAGCTGAGGTCTATTCAGATATGAACTCAATTGATCCAAACTGGATGCCATAAATTTGAACGAATCGATGAATCTTAGCTGTATATTATACTTTCGCAGATATTTACTAAATGAAGTGTATTTTTCCTTATTTACAAGCAGCAAATATACCGATCCCTCAAGCGTAATCGCGATCGCCTGAAAAATAAAATGTGAATCATAGCCGAATAAATTATGGAAAATTACGGGAATAACATGCGAGTCTTTAAAGTTTAAGTTGCAATTATTATGAGACGGTCCTCTATATCTACCAGTTAGGTGATCATGATCGCGAATATGCACTTGATTTGGAAGAAACGGTTTTCCACAAATATGGCAATTAGGTTCACTCTAGTGCAGCGAAATTTCTACATCACTAAGAGTATTCATCGGTATTACAGTCTTCAATTCTTCGCTGACGATGCGTGCAATACTCTCGAGCTCGCATACGAACCATTCAAAGAATTATAACATGAGAGTGACGCATCGCGAGCACTTTTTAAATAATACCCTACACTAAAAGGTACATGTTACTGATAATCGTAACTATTTTTACTACTACTATTACTACTATTATCAATTTTCTGTAGTAAACGTTCAAAGTCTGCATAGACGACAAACGGCACTCTTTCACTGTTCTTCTGGTTCATAAAAGCTACCCAACAGTCTTTTGCATTCTTCGGCAGTATGACACGGATGTTGTCATTAAGCTGCACACAATCCCTCTCATGAATCTGAAGTTTATCTGCCGTATGAAAATAGTGCAGACAGCTAAGCAAAAAAAATATTAATATGGTTTAGTATAAGTATAATAATTATGTATAAATTTATTTGTACAGCCATTACATACCGTTCACAAATATGAATAGTATGTCCCATTTTATTTGTCTGTTTGCTTATTAATCTAGAAAGATTTCGTATACATAGAAAGGGTGCATTTCCTTGGTCATCTGTAATAAGAAGGTAGTTAATATGTCTCGATCGCTTCTTCTTCGTTAGATGAAGAGGAGTGATGTTTATTTCAGTTTTGCTTTTATTTTCCTCCTCCATTGTGAACACATTGACTGAAATGTCATTATCCGATTCAAATTTCGGGATCTGTTTCAGAGTGGTTGGAAAGGTTAAGCTTCCAACGTCCAAAACAGACCGATAATGCGGATAGGAGGATGTGCGGTAGGTTTTGGCGGGTGGTTTTGCAGGAAAAGGCGCTACCGTCACAGCCCATGCAAAACATGCACTATACTCATTGTCAATTTTTATCACAGCCCTTTTATGTATTATACTGGACGGTAGTTCGACTCCACATCCAGCACGCACAGTGGATTATAATGATTTATATTGACTATCAAGTTCAATATTCTTTCCAGAGCCAATCCACTACGACGTTCTTGAAACTCACTCAAGTTATTCAATATTGTCTCTACAATATTTTGCCTATACCATTCGCTAAAATTATCAGTTTTATATAAAACACTATTTTTTGTACTAATGTTTTTATCATCACTAATATCCTTACTAATAAATTGACCATTTAAAACAGTTTATTTTAACACAATTTACACTACAGAATACTTTATTTACACGGGTATGTACAATTCCTTCTGCATTTAACAGAAAATTACGTGGTTCTATACAGGGTGTAACGAAACGACCGCCTTTTCTCGTAACTGGAGGTTCGGGGTGACAAACTGAGTGCACGTGTAAAATTTCGTTCGAATCGTTCAAGAGGTTTCAAAGTTATTTACATTTAAAAATCACCCTTTTTCGGTCCTTTTCGAACGACTTTGATTGCACAATGGAAAGTGAAGAAAGTGAAAAAACAATTGATGAACACCTCAATTAGAATGTAAAAGTTATCGATCGCACGCGATAATACTTTTGCTATTTATTCCATTAATCTGGCTATCAGATTAATTTTAAAAATAGCAAAATCCTTTTCTTTACATTTCCAATTCAATTCAGTACAATTATCATTGACTGAATTTATGGAAAGAGCGAGAAGACGCAATGAAAAGGAAAGTATCAGAAACTAAGATGTCGCGCGAACGCACTGATAATTTAATAGGAAACGCATGAGGGCATTCTCTTTCTACTAACGAAGCTAAAGAGAATGATTCTAAATCAATACATTGATGATAGAGAAAACCAAACTTACCCATTTAATGTTCTCCAAGTTCTTTTACATCAAAGTTTTTAAGAAAGCTTTAAACTGGCTCCTCGTTGATTTCCAGAAAGAACACTATCACTGATTTTGCATTTAAAAACTCACGAATTTAAGCAAATTAGGTATTAACCTACGTTTCTTCAAAACACTGATTAATTTGACACTTTTGAACTGTTTGAAGTATGCTGAAGAGAAAGAGAGAGAGAGAGAGACACAGAGAGGAGAAATAATAAGTAATTCGTTTCGACTACTCTTAAGGGGCTATACCAGTGTAACCCATGAAAAATTAGGCGATTTTCGGGAATTTTTTAAAAAGAAAGTATACGATAGAATGTTTTGAATTTTGTTGACATAATTAGGTATATTTTCAGCTATATTTGAAAATTTTTTTTTTAAAAATATTGAAAAATAAAAGTTATGTGCTGTCTTCAGAGATGCCAAAAAAAAAAGTTCCCCAACTGCTGACATGATTCCGACCGAATGAGTAGCTGAAACAAAAAAATTCAAAAGGGTAAATAAAGTTGAAGATATTTCCTATACAATGACCTACGATTTTTGAAAAATATCAAAAATTAACAAAATGGCGTAGTTCTGAAATAAAGTGTCGTTTTTGGGGTGAAAAATGGTGGTTTTTTTAATGCCAAATTGACAATTTTCAATCAATCAAAAAGATCGTAGGTCATTGTATAGTAAATATATTCAAGAATATTCAGTTTCAATTTGAAGTCGATCGGTCAATTTCTCTTTGAGTTATGATGTCAGCAATTTTGAAAAATGTCGTTCCGAGAAAAACCAGTTTAAAGTTTCAACTATCGATTTTTGCTAGATAAAATTATATTTACCATAAAAATTGCTAATCTGCTATGCCTGGCCCATACAATACACCTTCTTCTTCTTCGAAAAGTGCCTGCTGATAGGCTAATGCTTGTCTCCGGGCTGTTCGTCCCTCTTTTGAGGACGCAGCGTGACGTATCTCTGCCTGCTTGATTCGGCTGTCATCTCTTTGAACTGCATATTCTTCCGCAATAGGGCCGACAATCACGCCCATTACTTCCATCATTTTTAAAATACTATATAAAAACCATCATTAAATATTGAAACTGCTAGGAAATTAGCGAGCTCAATCGTTTTCATTCCGCTGTGAAGGTGTTTTGGAGCAAAGTGCTATAGCAACCCATTATAACTTTCTTTGTTGTTTTGTGTATTTCCTCCTTTGCATCGCTCTAGCAATTCCCTTGAACTCAAATCAGTATAAATTGGTTTCAAAGCTTCTGTAACATCCTTATCAAGCGGTAAATAATCGTGCTTGAACTTTGATAAATCCATTCCTTGAGCTTCCGCGCGACGATAGGAACACCAGCTATTCTCACCTACGGGGCAATTTTGATGGTTTGGATTTTCATCTGATGAAGATAAGTGATAAAATGTTGCCCAAATTTCTTTGTAAATTTCATCAACATTATCTTGATGCCTGGTAATTGCTAATCCGTAATATTTCTGTAGTTTATTGATAACTACATCAGTCAACTTCTTTGTATTCTTACTTCTTCCTCCTAATTCTTTCATTTGTTTTTTTAGATTACGGCATCGCGTTCCCATTCTTTTTTTTACATGCAAGTAGCATTCTAATTTTTCTACCTGTATATCATCGTATGGATTTAAATTCAATATGCCTTTGTATGTGGCACTATCACCATCGCCAATGTAGCGCGTGTATTTCACTCCGTATTGATCGATCGAGCGGCCAAACATTTCTTTTACACTGTCAACTTCCATTTTTCCAGCCGATCCAACATGATTTGCATCGCAATCGTCATGCTTTTCATACCATTCTTCGTATTCTTCAAGATGAGTATATTTTTTCTTTTCCCATAGTTCACAACTCTTACAATAAGTCGATTTTACGATTGAATCGATAATTTTTTTATTATATTTACCCGCAAGAGTTGTAACACCGAAACGTGAAGTGTGGCCGCGTTTTTTCCATGTGCCATCTCCAGAAACTGTTAAGCAATCATCCGAACCTTCTTCCTGTAAAGTTTTTGCTTTTTCTTTGGTTATGGCTTTTTTTGTACTCCACTTATAAATGGTTTCAGCAGCTTTAGTTATATTTTGAAAGCATCCAACGAAAGTATTATTATTATATTTTGCAAGGAGATCCATCAAGCCACAAAATAGATTTAGTCCATTGATACCGATGCCTAGAAGTCGCATCACAAACACTATACGACGATTTATTTCATAAGCATTATCAATTGTCGGTCCAGAATTCACATATGAAATACCACACTCACATGACACAGCTATTTTAAATCCTAACCCCCTTGAACTTGTTTGATTAAACTTGATGTCTTTTTTGCAAATTTTGCAAACAACCAAAGCACTTATTGCACTGAAAACTGAGAAAAAATCTATAAAACAGTATCTATGCGTTTGTTCAACGACAATTTCGTTATCTCCGGTATCTAACAGTTTTTCAGCGGCTGTACTGGTATTTGCGGTGGACTGTTCGTATGTAAAACGATTTCCTGAAAATCTTCTCTTCTTAGACCTCGATCTAGATAAAGGATTATCGTGAGAACCTTTTTGGACATTACTCATTTTCGTTGCGTTGTGTAGTGTACGACAGCTGAGAGTAAACTGAACAGACGCTTCGACAACAGTGCCTAACGGCTCCAAAAATATTTAAAATGGCATGATACAAGTACCGTATATACCTGTATAGGCCCCCTATATTACCTATGTATCCTTTACGATGCGAAAGATTCGAGGAACTACACAATAGCTCCGAAACACCGCCCATAGGCAGCTGAAACGGTTTATACCTGCTAGCGGTCGATCTTTAGAACGCTGCTATTCAAAAACTATTCAAGATACGACCTTGCCGCTTTCACAGGATATTTTTGAAAGTATAAACTATCGAATAAGCCAAAGAAACAAAAATCGATTTTTTGACAAAATTACACTGGTATAGCCCCTTAATTCTTGATGGCGGAATGAAACATTCATTATGATATTTTCATAAGAGATAGTTCTTCAATTGTATATTACCTTATAAATGCATATGTTCATATGGCCATGACTGTCGTTAAGCAACCGGCATGAACCATCATGGACCGATCCAATACGAAATGTGAAAAATCTGAAAGCTGCCGGTCGGTTGGTACCGACCAACAGCTTTCAGAATTGTCTGAATTTACGCGCTCATCAACATGTCGGTGTCGGTGTCGGTACGTGCAGTTGATGGTCTAGTGTGAATCACCCTTAACCGGGAAGTCGATTTTCAATGATAAAATAATTCTGAAATGACTTTGAAATACAAGCTTATGAACAATTGATTTATAGAGTAAATACATTTTCATAAATTAAATCGAAATCTTGTCCATTCAATTGTTGCGATTTTTCTAAAAATTTTCATATATTGAATATTTCTGTAGGATGCTTTGAGAGCCGATGTAATATACTTTTTTTTTTTAAATCAATGTGGCTCTAGTTATCAATACTAAAAGCTCATCACTACAGGAAGTTTGAAGTAACAGTTGAACTACAATATACCATTATTGCACAACCATTTATGTGAATATCTAATGAAAATTGTTGAAATGTTGATTGTGTAATGTCTTCTAATAGTTACAGGAGGGAAGAACTCCGGGAGACAAAATACCGCTGAAGTTTAACTGGTAAAAAACTGTTTATTAACATATGGTCAATACAGAATATGAACTTTGACATATAATAATGATTGCTCACAGATTATGCTGTGGAAAAAAGGCAAACCACCCATAATGATATACCGATTAATTGCGCAATACCAACCCTGCCAAAAAACTCAGGTCCCAGAGCAGGATACTTCGCATCTGAGATGTCCAGGCAACAAAGTTAGATAAGTAAAGGATGGCGTTCTCCTGGAGACCACGATTGCGCCAATGGGAAAATGTTGCGATCTAGGAGTCCTATAGGTATTGCAGGAAGGTAAAGGAGTGGCTAAGCTACGAATTTATAACGATTTTACCGAGTCTAGAGTCTAGACTGTTTGAAACGAGCCGCGCTTATCAAGGAATTCTTGGGCATTTATATGTACAATGGGCCCAAATCATAAGAGCGAGAGAGCCTTCAGCACCGTTGGCCATCTATCCACCTCTTTTGGAGGTAGGGCAGAGAGAGATGGAGTGTGAGCGGGAGCTAGACAGTCTGAGAGGCCCAGACCGCTCGTACCGAACCTCAATCTCCAACCAAAATTATTTAATAAACGTCAGTGCATATTAATGCCTTTCCTGAAGCCTAATGGAAAATGTTGGGGGGGGGGGGGGGGTGATGCATGCACTTCCTCACCGTGTCTCGCGATCGTGATGGATTAAGGTGGTTCAAAGGCCAATGAAATTTCTTCAGAATTATTTAAAATTTTAAAGAAACATTATTTAGGCTTAGAGGAATATTCTACTAAAATTTGGAATGATGTTACCGATGATATAAGCAAGAAATAATTCTTTGAAATTGGCACTTTTAACGTGTAGCTTAATGGGCGATCAACACATTTTGAAGAAATTTATGATGTCCCATATTGTAATGACTGCACAAGGCAATGAAAAACTGTAGTAATATTATTTAAATTATAAGCAATTTCTTAATCACCGAAAATGTGCATATTACCGATAATAATCTCCTATTATTACTTGTGAAAAATTTTAAATCTCGTACTTGTCTATATTCTGCATGAAAATGTGGCAACTACTCAAATCATATGCGTATTTCTTTTAATATAATTGTTTCAAAAAGATTAATAAATATAACACTTTAATTATTTATTTTTTACAAATTGATTTTTTCTATCATAACCAGAATAACTAAGCTCAGGGAAATATATTCTGTCCAACTTATAACTAAATGTTTTAAAAGGCCGTACTTCAATAGCGATCAACACTTTTCCACCTCATGCTGGTTACCTGATTTAGCACCGAGTCCCGAGCAATAAACCGAGAACAATCGAAGAACCCTATATTCAAGGCTAACTCGATACAAGCTGGAAAATCCCTCAACACGAGATCATTCCCGTATTTTATTAAAATAAGTAAATTCAGTTTTGGGGGGAAAAAGCCTTGCGGCATAAAAAACCCTTTTTATTAATGCATTTCTGATTGCATTCAGTATAGTACACTAATTTACAAATACAAATGTTCGTCGCGCGACAATCAAAACCTTTATCGTCACCACTTCTTTCGTTTATCGTTAAATTTCGTCGAGTATACGTGTACTTTAAACCTCCCGTCTTCGTGCCCGTAAATTGGCAGTACGTGTTTTTCACCACGTTATCTTAATTGTTCACCACTTCGTACTCGTACTCGTATGCGTCGTTTTCATTACTTAGCTCGTCTTCACTCTTTGATATCTATAACTCAACTGTTCTTCTCGTCGTCAATTGATAAATTCAGTCTTTCGGTTTGACGAAAGACTGAATATGTTAAAAACAACGGTTACTTTGGTAACATGAATTTTACATAATCGGAATGTGTTCCGTTTTCTACCGTACACTTAACACCCTAATATACCTGATAATCTAATCACTAATCTAAAATTACAATTTTTGTATTTTTAATCAAACATATTTGAAATTATTATGAATACATTCCTTGTATTTTTATCATGAAAATGAGTCCAAATACGACATTAATCGAACTATTATTTCTTTCAGTTATACCTTGCAGTTGCTACTTTATTATCTATAAATTCTAATAAAAATTCAATTTTACTATATATCTTCGTTGTGCATTAGTTAAAATAAATCTCCAAAATATTGGAAAGAACATAAACATATTATTAAAAAAGTAACAAATATAAATTTTAGTTTAAGATATAATTGACAAATAAATCTAAATATTTTAAAATACTATCTTAAAAAAAAAATGGTTAATCAGTTCATAAAATTAAAAATTTAAATTTTGTTAGTATGATTCTGCTACGGGTTAATTGATGCTTATTTGGATTATTTATAGACATATTGGAATAAAATAAATTTGATTTTTAACAGATTTTGATAAAATGAGAGATGCAAGATATAACTAATACAAAAATAATAGTCCGAATAACGTCATGTTTGGATTCATTTTCATGTTAAAAATACAAGCAATGTATTCATAATAATTTCAAATATGTTTGATTAAAAATATAAAAATTGTAATTTTGGATTAGTCATTAGAGTATCAGGTATATAGGGTTCTTCGATTGTTTTCGGTTTATTGCTCGGGACTCGGTGCTAGACTAGGTATCCAGCGTGATGTGGAAAAGTGTTGACCGCTATTGAAGTACGACCTATTAAAATATTTGGTTATAAGTTGGACAGAATATATTTCCCGGAGTGTACTACTTTCAATTTTGTAACTACCTACAACTCTATTTGACTAGAGAGTTGCGCTCGAACCACCTTAAGTAACTTATATGTCAAAAGAATCAAGTATGTCATGCTATCTCGCGAAATAATGATTCGATTCAGATTATCCTTTTTATAAATTAAGGTGGCATGAAAAAATAGTCAAATCTTTTATCGTCTGGCCTCCACACGTGCATTCTACCATCCATCGTTGACACAAAAACTTTTTCGTCAGTCCATACAACATTGTCCTAAAATGTTGGTGCTGCTCTTTAATAATCACTTGCAAATAAAATTTTTTTCCTCTGTGCTGGGCTGTTGTTCATCTCGAATAGATGAGCTCTAAGTTCAGCTTCAAACCATTTTCTAGCATCAGGAATGGAGGGTAAACAACTTATCAAAGAAAACAACGCAATTTCGGCTTCAATCAAACAATATTTATTGCCGTACAAAATAGGACCATCCTGGCATAAAAAACCCCCACTTGGGAGGAAAAAGCCTTATAATCTAATATCTCTTCGCCGTCGCAATCAGCAAATCAATTAGATCTTACCCTTACTTATCAGAAAGGCCCAGCCTCTCTGTTTGTCCTCTCCTGTTTCTCCAAGGACCCACTGGCCCTGCAGGAAGACAACGCTCTGCACGTCCATACACACACCTTTCTTCTTGACTACTACTCCTGCCTATGCCCAGCATAAGCGCCCTCTCAGCTCGCGGACTGTAAACGCTCTCTTACTTATCGCTCTCCACCAATCATACAGCAGGCACGCATACAGACACACACACCAACATACATTCCGATTTTACCAATAGCTGGATAAAGTCAACGCCAACATACCGCCCGCCTTCGTCTAACATACAGGCCTTATGAATAACTTAGACGAACTATACCTTGAAAGATAACAATGGTTTTTATTATACAGAATCACACAAATTTAATGGACAAAGACGGTTAATATGACGCCGATAGACAGATGCAGCTGTCTTAACCGTGACCACCCGTACTAGACCATCCGGTCCTGGATGTACTTCCAATATTCGTCCTAGTGGCCACTTGGCTGCCGGATACTTGTCATCCTTAATCAACACTAGTTGACCGATAGTAAAATTAACTGTGGGCGATTTCCACTTTACACGCTCTTGCAAAGTATGCAGGTATTCCTGCGACCAACGTTTCCAAAAGTTGTTCCGGATTCGAACCATTAATTGAAACCTATTAAGACGATTCTCCTTAAGATCGACATTATCTGCTTCCGGTATCACGCAAAAGGGTTCGCCAACTAAAAAATGGGCAGGCGTGAAGGCCTGCAAATCCTCGATCGAATTAGTCATAGCCCCAAGGGGTCGTGAATTTAAACACGCCTCAATCTCACATATGATGGTAGTTAATTCCTCGAACGTAAGGTGATATTCTCCTACTACGCGTTTTAGATGGTGCTTTACTGATTTCACCCCTGCCTCCCATAGGCCTCCATAGTGAGGTGCATTCGGGGGAATAAAGCACCAATCAGTACCATCAGCAGCTAGTATCGTTCGAATATTTTCATAAAATTCAGACGCCGAATCAAATAAGAGGCGAAGTTCTCGCGCGGCACCCTGAAACGTACTCGCATTATCACTATATAGCCTTTTACAGAGGCCTCTTCTACTTACAAACCGGCGATAAGCTGCAATAAATGTCTCGGAAGTCAGATCATTAACAGCCTCAAGGTGGATCGCCTTGGTGGCGAAACAAACAAATAACGCAATATATCCCTTAACTGATTTAGAACCTCTGCCTTTCGACATTCGCATTTGGAAAGGCCCTGCATAATCCAATCCCGAATTTAAAAACGGTCGGTGAGGGTTTACTCTATCAGCCGGTAAATCACCCATCAGCTGATAAGCCAACTTTGGCTTCACTCTTTGACAGACCACACAGGTTCGAAGCACAGATTTTACCAGTGAATTAACTCCGATTATCCACACTCCTTGTATTAAACGAGCGGTGGTTAGTCTAACTCCTCCATGTAATACCATTAAATGTGCGTGCACTACCATCATACGACTGAGCTTAGATTTTCTAGGAAGAATAGGAGGATGTTTGGTGTCGCGATGCAAGGACGAAAACGTCAACCTACCGCCCACCCTTAATAACCCATCAGTCGAGCAAACATACGGCCTCAATTTGGTCAAGGGATGCGATCGCGGTAGTTTTGATCTGCTGGATTTTTCATCTCCAGCACAACCGCCTCCAGTTAACTGTTCAATTTCCTTTCCGAAAAATTGTCGCTGAACTATCCGGATTAACGAATTCCGAGCAGCATTCAGCTCAGTAGCTAATAACCCTGTACGCATTGGGTTCTCACTTGCCCCTTTGGCACGTAGTCGTCTTAAGGGGCGTAAGCAATACGCCACTACCCTAACTAATCGGGTGAAATTCGAAAAACGAGTGACCAATTCTGGGTCCTCAACAGATTGTCGAATATGAAACGCTCGGACATGCGTATCAGGCTTCGGCCAATCGGAATTAGAAGCAGCCAGCCACGTAGGCCCATGCCACCACAAATCTGAGCTGGCTAAATCGGCAGGCAACGACCCACGGGTTGCCAAATCTGCAGGATTTTCCTTGGATTTTACATAACGCCAGGCAGCCGTAGGTAAAGTAGTCTGTATGTAGGATACTCTATTAGCAATGAACGTTTTCCAATTGCAAGGGTGCTTTTGTAGCCACGATAAAACGATTTGACTGTCAGACCAAGCAATAATAGGTAAATCTTGCAAAAAAGAGACAGAACGTATACTGCAAATCAGCTTTACTAACAGAGCTGCGCCACTCAATTCTAATTTCGGTATGCTAACAGTTTTGACCTGACTAACTTTAGTTTTGGCTGTTAAAAGAGACACCGTATAAGATCCGTCATCCTGCAGTACGCGCAAGTAAACCGCGGCAGCATACGCTCTAACTGACGCATCAGAAAATCCTTGAATTTCTCCTTGTATTACTGACGAGGTTTTGAGCCATCTGTCAATGGATAATTTCTCCAACCCATCTAAGGACTCTACATATTCCAACCACCGAGTGGTGATCTCCCTGGGTAAAGGTGCATCCAAATCACATCTTAATATCCAAAGATCCTGAAGTATAATTTTGGCCTTCACAATCACAGGAGCCAGCCAACCTAGTGGATCGAATAATCGAGCAATATCCGACACAATTCCGCGCATGGTAAAAACCCGATCTTTAGATGTGTTTTGAGAAAAGAAGATCTGATCTGCGGTCGGGCGCCATCCTATCCCTAGCGTCTTTATACTATCCTGGTTTCTTAATATCACCTTTTCCGTGCGCGAATCCCCATAGGACAATTTATTTCCGGGATAAAGTTGAAGATGATTCGCCGCCCATTTACTCGGTTCAATGCCTGCAGTTTCCAAAAGTTGGCATAATTCGTCTCGTTTTTGAATAGCTGTATTCAAATCTTGGTCACCACCGAAAATATCGTCGACATACGTGTTGCTTAACAAACACTCTGCACCCAAAGGATATTTTAACTTATTTTCATGGGCCAATTGCTGTAAGACACGAATCGCTAAAAACGGTGCACTCGCAGTGCCATAGGTGACCGTCGTCAACTTGTAATCTATTGGAGGGTCTTCCGGATTCTCAGCCCATACGATACGCTGCAAATCTTGATCGCAAGAGTCAATTCGTACTTGACGAAACATTCGCACTAGATCCGTAGTGAACACGAACCGATGCTGACGCCATTGTAATAATATCAGTGGTAAGTCGTTCTGTAAGGCCGGACCAGCTAATAAATAACGATTTAAGTTATGCGTTCCCATAACACTACGAGAGGCATCGAAAACCACACGTACCTTGAACCCTTTTTCTGATTCCTGTATCACCGCATGATGGGGAAGGTACCATACTCGCGATCGACCGTGTTCTATAGGAGTTACTCGTTCCATATGTCCCAAAGATTCATATGTTCTCATGAACTCAATATAGGCGTTAGCCAATCGTGAATCCCGTCGAAAACGACGATGAGTCTGCTTCAGCGCGTTTAATGCCAATTGACGCGAGGACCGAGCAACTATCGGTAAATTCGGTTTGACCGGTAATCTTACCACGAAGCGACCTGAGTCGTCACGCGTATGTGTTTCAACAAACTGTTTTTCACAATACTCATCGTCCGGAGATAACAAAGGTTGACATGAAATCTCCTCTAGCTCCCAAAATTGCTGTAGCCCCGGCATCAAATCCGCTTCAGTCTTACAATACATGGATACTACAGCTTGAGCATGGTCATAAGTTTTCCCCGCCCGCCATGCACTGTCCTTTCGAATCGATCCCGAAATGATCCAACCCAGGTAAGAATCCTGTGCCACTAAGGTAGCCGATGATAGTCGACGAACGCCGGACTTTATTACCTGGCCATAAATATCTACCCCTAGAATTAAGTCAATTGACGCAGGTGTCACAAATCCAGGGTCAGCCATTTCCAAACCTCTCAATTCGTTATAATTAAAATCGACAACGCATTTGCTCGGTATATACGCTGTAACTTGAGGGAGGACTAACGCCTTTAATTTGACGTTAAACGACGGACAACTCACAGAGTACAAATCTATGTCCACCCGCGATCTTATTGTTCCTAGGGAAGTTGATCCCACCCCCATTAATGACACATGAGCCTTCTGTTTAGGCAGTTCTAACAATTATACTAATGCTTCAGATACGAAGGATTCCTCTGATCCTTGATCGAGAAGCGCACGAGCAATTATTTTATTTCCCCTCGAATCACTCAAAGCCACCCGAGCCGTAGCTAAAATCACTTGTCGACCTTGTCTATTCGCTATTACATTTAGTACCTGTGTAGTCTCACTACAAGCGACGGTTTGGTCTGAATTTACAGTCGTCGGCGGGTTTCCATCCGGTTTTGAAGTGCGGTGTAATAAATAGTGATGCTTTCCATGACAAACCTTGCAAATGATCGTGGCCCTACATTCTCGCGCAAAATGAGGGGCAAAACATTTAAAACATAGTCGCAAACGTCTGACGATCTCGAGCCGCGACTTGACCGATTCTTTCACAAACTTGTCGCAGTCGACTAAATTATGGGAACCCGAACACAGAGCGCACGATGTAACAGGTTTTGTTCCTCTCCGAGTCGCACCGACATGATACGCTGCCCTCCTTTCGATCCTCGGTTTTTGACGGCGTTCCGCTTTTCCACCTGCCGAAGTTCCGTCAGCAACGCCTTCATCCTTGTTCACCGCGATGAGAGATGATGCTCGTACTTCCAGAAACTTGATAAAGTCCATGAAAGTTGCGAACCTTTCCATGGAGTCTATTTCACGTCCGGTTCGAGAAGCCTCGTCCAGGACCCATTGTTCTTTTAGACTTGTTTTTTCCGCCCATAATCTACGAGATTCTGTATCCAAGGCTCGTAGTAGTAATACAATCAATATTTGATCCCAATGTTCGACAGGTAATCCTATGCCTTTTAGTGCGCGTAAATTACGTTGCACCTTATCAATAAAATTACGCAGGTCAGTAGCTGACCCTTTTTTAATACCTGGCAATTCTATTAATTCCTTTATTTGAATAAATGCCAATTCTCGAGGGTTAGCATAACGCGCTTTTATGGCTCTCCATGTTGGGAGGTAATTTGACTCCTTGAGCGTAGTCCCGCTTACAAAGGCAGCCGCCTCTCCAGATAAACAAGTTTTTAGATACTGAAGTTTCACTGCGTCCGACAAATCGGCTCGTTGATGAATGAGGTTATCAAACAAATCGTAGAAGCTGTCCCATTCCTCAAATCGCCCAGAAAATGATGGCAAGTCCACCTGTGGTAATCTAGCATGGTTTGGCATTGTGCCTGTATCGGAAGCCGTCACCAGTGTTGACAAAGAATTCTCAGATGCAGATGAAGACGACTGACTGTCGCGTAAAGCAATTAATTCTTCTTCTACAGTGTTGTAGCAACGACGCAATTCCGAAAATCCATTATTGCCAATAAACTCATTAGCCACATCATCCCCTTTCGTCACTAATTCAGAATAAATTAACCGAATTTTATCCCAGATAGACGCAAGTGATTCACTTCTAGCTTTAATCACTAATATTGTTTGTGAACCGCCAGCTCGACCCCCCAAGTCTTCCACTAAAAATCTCATATCCATTTCCAACGTTTTCAGTTGAGAAATTAATGTCTTGGACGCAGGAGCCATTGCAATCACTCACAGTATTTTCAATATTCTCAAACACTGCGTTACCCACACACACACACAATCCAGAAACCAGTGAGAGACTTAACTGCCCTAGCCTAGTCACTGCCATACGCACAACTAACTTTTTCTTGCCCGTGGCAGCCTGTCCCTCCCCTCAGATCCACCGATCTTGCCAGAGGCGCAACTCACCGAGCCGCGACTTTCCAAATCCGACAACAACGTCGCTACTACCTTCGATTCCCGATGCATCCGGCTCGAAGGACCATGTTCATCTCGAATAGATGAGCTCTAAGTTCAGTTTCAAACCATTTTCTAGCATCAGGAATGGAGGGTAAACAACTTATCAAAGAAAACAACGCAATTTCGGCTTCAATCAAACAATATTTATTGCCGTACAAAATAGGACCATCCTGGCATTAAAAACCCCCACTTGGGAGGAAAAAGCCTTATAATCTAATATCTCTTCGCCGTCGCAATCAGCAAATCAATTAGATCTTACCCTTACTTATCAGAAAGGCCCAGCCTCTCTGTTTGTCCTCTCCTGTTTCTCCAAGGACCCACTGGCCCTGCAGGAAGACAACGCTCTGCACGTCCATACACACACCTTTCTTCTTGACTACTACTCCTGCCTATGCCCAGCATAAGCGCCCTCTCAGCTCGCGGACTGTAAACGCTCTCTTACTTATCGCTCTCCACCAATCATACAGCAGGCACGCATACAGACACACACACCAACATACATTCCGATTTTACCAATAGCTGGATAAAGTTAACGCCAACAGCTGTTAATTTAATTTTAATCGCTGGACGATGACAGTTTATTCCAGCTTTGTGCAACTTATTTCTTACAGTTCTTAAACAAATGTTAAAATTATCTACTTCATCTAAAACTCAAGCTGATGGTTCAAACGGTTATAAATTCACTGCTGTTACTATTGCTGCGTCTTGTTCCGCTGTTGTTTTACTCAATCCAAAATTGTCTTTGCGTTTGTCTTTCAATCCATCTAATCCATTTTGACACTAACATTTCACTAATTTCCGTCTGTTCTGATATCACTCTGTTGTTTACACCACATAAAAATATACCAATCACCATTCCTTTTTTCAACAAACAATAGTTCGTTATCATTCATTTTGTATGTACAGGGTGTATCAGCAATGATGCTTTTCATTTTAACCACATATTCATGGGACTAAGCTAAGTCGAAAAGTCCTATACTATAAGGTTCGGAAAAGCATCATTGCTGAGATAAATCAATTTTAAACCGATAAATTAGGGCTTTGATTCAATGGAAAAATTACTTTAATTTCACTTTTGTTGACAGTTCCTCTTCAAAAAACAACAGAATTTTGTACTTCTCCGCCGATTATTCATATTACCTCCTAATGTCCTACATTTCTGATCCTGGTATTGATGAAATTCTTTTTCTGCCTATTTTTAAAAGGATTCTCGATAGCATCCATTTGGTTGAAAAGTCTGGAGAATAATACGGCGTTATTCGGATATTGATTTTCAAGTCGTTTTATCTTTTCGGTGGTACGGCATATGAACTGCTCTAAGGTAGTCAAAACATAAGTATTTTATCATAAAAGCTATTATAAGAAATTGTATTTTTTCTGTTTTTGGAAGTCTCACTTTTTTATGAGATAGAACAGTTTGCTGCATCATTGGAAGATCAAAATGACTCGAAAATGGATTCTCAAGTGTGGCTATAATGTTTTCTGGAAACTTTGACGTAAGTGTAGAGCTTGAGGGGTCGCTTTACGAATACATCAGCTTGTTTTCATTTTATGAAAGGACAATGCACAAAATTAAGTATAATTTTTTCTTTATGCCACAGATTGTCCATAGTTCTTTCCTTTTTACATAGTATCTGCCTAAATGGACTTGCCAGTAAAACTAGCCAATTGCTAGACCAGATTCTAGTTTATAGTGACTACAAGTTGATATGGTCACCAAAATGAAATATTTTGTAATTCACCAAGCAAATTGTAATAAACTTTAAAATAAAATAGGATAAGTATTTACTAACTTATCTGAAGTCTCCTCGTACATAAGAGCGTGCAAAGACTATAAATAAAAATCTACAGCATTAACAAATAATTATTTTTAATTTTGTAGCTTGTCCTTTCATAAAATGAAAAAAAGGCTCATTTATTCTTAAAGGGATCCTTCAGGCTTTCCATTTATTAGGCCGAAATTTCGAAACAAGAATATGGCTTTACTTGAAGATCAATTTTCGAGTCATTTTGCTCTTCCAATGATGCAGCTAACTGCTCAATGTGATAAAGCAATATTTTCAAAAACAGAAAAAATACGATTTCTTATAATAGCTTTTTAAATATAATACTTATTTTTTGACTACCTTAGAACAGTTCATATGTCGCGTCGTCGAAAAGATAAAACGACTAGAAAATTAATCTACGAATAACGCCGTATTATTTTTCGGACTTTTCAATTAAATGGGTGCTGTCGAGGATCCTTTTAAAAATAGGCAGAAAACAGATTTCATGAGCACCAGAATCAGGAATGTAAGACATTAGGAGGTAATATTTTAATTTGCGTAGTTGCGTGAGTGTGTGTATGCGTGTGCGACAATACGGAACGACGGAAAAGTACAAACTTCTGTTGTTTTTTGAAGGGGAACTGTCAACGAAAGTGAAATTAAAGTAATTTTTCCGTTGGATGAAAGTCCTGATTTATTAGTTTAATATTGATTTATCGCAGCAACTATCCTTTTCCGGACCTTATAGTATAGGACTTTTCTACTTTGTTTAGCCACAAGAATATGTGGTTAAAATTAAAAACATCATTGCTGTTACACCCTGTATATACTTTCACTTTATTATATGTCTGGATTCTATCTATATAAGTTAATGCACGATTGACAGATGGTAATATTATTGTCTTGTTTCTCCATGAGATCTAAACAATCAAATTTTAGCAAACCACAGAACAACTTAAATTATTTCATATGTATGATCTATGTCATGGTTATATTATATAACAGTTAAAAGGTATTCTAAATAAGGTAGGCTATTCTATTTGTACTTACATCTCAAGAATATCAACAACAATGATATTAGCAGCTGATCAAAATTTGTTTTCGTTACAAGCGTTGGAAAGTAGCCGAAAGCAGTTATTAATAAAGAAGGTGATGCTTTTCGCTTATAGCTTTGAAACATTTAAGCTCGGAAATTGGATAAAGGATGAATAATTCTTATTTTTTTAGACATCGTATTAACACTGATAATTTTTAATGAATTGTTTCTGCTATTTTGAATTTATTTTAATTTACTAAATAAAAGAAATACAAAATAAAATATAATACCATTAGAATTTAATAAAATAAGAACTACAGGATACATCTAATACAGAAATAATCGTCCGATTAGCCTCATGTTTGGGCTTATTCTCATCTTAAAAATAAATCAATGTATTGATAACAATTTAAAAAATGTTTGATTAATAATATTAAAATTAGATTTTTTGATTGCCAATTTGAGTACAGATATATAAGGATTCGTCATTTTCGGTCGGTTTATTGCCCTCAGTTTATTGCTTGGGACTCGGTTGCAATAGCAGGTAATCCGCGTGACGTGGAAAGAAATGGTCCACCAGCTAACTTAGGCCTATTTAATTTTTGTTGACGTTTCGGAACGATTCGGTTTTCCAGAGTGTATACACTCTGTACTTAATAGTGGACATACTATAAAAATTGATCTGTGTGTGTGTGTGTGTGTGTGTGTACTAACTATCAAGTTTCTAAATCAGAACAATACTTGTATAACTGAAATCTTTAGTTATATATTTCTTTCAATCGTACACTACCGGTCAAAAGTTTAAGACCACTTGACAAATTTGGCTGAAAAACAGTTTCTTCCTTAATCGCGCATAGCTTGATAATGAAGAAAGATAAAAGAAAATTCGAAAACCCATTGGAAAGGTGATGAAATTCTCTATACGGTGGAATTAGATTCATTTCCTAGAAGCTTATAATTACAGAATTGCAATTAAATAAAAATGCTGCTAAATTAAAATTTTAATTTTTCGTTATGTCAATTCAACCTGTTGCAGCGCTTGTAATAATTATGGTAACTATGTGAAACATTGGTGACATAAAGCTCAAAGTTTTAGTTTTAATTTGAGCCATCAAACGTAACGATATTCATCGCATTTCCTTATTTTCATATCGTTTTTCTGAGTAACGTCGAGAAAAATTTTTGACCGAAAAACAACTTCCCAAGCATTTAAGACATTTTCAGATGGAAGAATCCGTCGGTATTAACGACTTATTCCACTTATTCCATATTGCACTTTTATTCAATTAAAAGAAATATGATAATTGTAAATCTTCGAATTAATAAAATAGATTTGGTTAATTATTACTCTACATTTGTTGATTTAATTTAAAATTGAAAAGTGCTTTGTGTTAATTGAATAAAAGTGCAATATGGAATAAGTAGAATAAGTCGTTAATACCGACGGATTCTTCGATCTGAAATTGTCTTAAATGTTTGGGCAGTTGTTTTTCGGTCAAAAATTTTTCTCGACATTACTCAGAAAAACGTTATGAAAATAAGGAAATACGATGAATATCGTTACGTTTGATGGCTCAAATTAAAGCTAAAACTTTGAGCTTTATGTCACCAATGTTCCACATAGTTATCATAATTATTACAAGCGCTGCAACAGGTTGAATTGACATAACGAAAAATTAAAATTTTTTAATTTAGCAGCATTTTTATTTAATTGCAATTCTGTTATTATAAGCTTATAGGAAATGAATCTAATTCCATCGTATGGAGAATTTCATCACCTTTCCAATGGTGTTTCGAATTTTCTTTTATCTTTCTTCATTATCAAGCTATGCGTGTTTAAAGAAGCAACTGTTTTTCAGTCAAATTTCTCAAGTGGTCTTAAACTTTTGACCGGTAGTGTAAATGTATCTATAATTGAAGGCCTTTAAATATAAATATTTCTATTCTTAAAATTAAGCTTTCAAAATACAAAACTACATGTGTAATTTCTTTTAAAGTATCAACATAACTAGAAATTAGTCTTTACACTGAAAGCAAACAAACACTCCCATTTTACGCGTCGCGTACTCTTACCCTACAGACTTTGCGTACTCTTACACACATGTATGCAATATCATATTTTCGGTTAAAACTTTTAAAAAAAGTACATTTTTGATAATTATTAATAATGTAAATGAAGAAAAAAAATGTAGAATTTATATCCAATGTTCATACAGTCATAAGAATGGTACTTACCATCTCCAAACACAAAAACGTGACACCGGATTATTATATTGCGCAGTTACTAAAACTATAAACTTATATGGGGCATTCTTTGCCAAATCGGCCACCCTCCCTGCTCACTTCAATTTTTGAAATAAAATAGTTTTCGGCATATGAAAATTTTCGTTGAAATGTCTATTTATTAATGCCGTTAGGTGATTTTAAACTTTCGAAATGGCCGACCTAGAATCAAAGCTGAAATAGAAGGATGCGTAATATTTTTTTTAATATTATGCAACAATTTTTGCGTCTGGATTACGAAATGCTTCTAGATAAACTTTTTTATATTTGTTTACCTGTCGAATCAAAATCCATTGCAAAAAGTGAGCTAGAACGTCAAAATTGATTATTTTATATTAATTTTTTCTTGAAAACTAAAGGCATTAATAAAAATTTCTGTAGAAAAAAAATGTCTTAGAATTATTTGAATAACACTTTTAAATTTTTTAAGAATTTTTGGAGACTTTTTTTGGATATTTTAATTTCGCGATTTTTTAATAAATCAAAAATTATCTTTAAAAATTTGGAGAGTATTCTTCATAAAAATCTAAGACATTCTTATTCCACAGAAAATTTAATTTCAGCCTTTAGCTTTAAAAAAAAACTAATAAAAACTTAATGAAAAATTAATAAAAAAAATCAACTTTGACATGCTAGCTCACTTTTCGCAATGGATTTAGATACGACCGGTAAAAAAACAATAAAAGCTTATCTAGAAAAATTTTGTGATCCAGATGCAAAAATTGTTGCACAATATAAAAAGAAATATTACGCATCCTTCCATTTCAGCTTTAATTCTAGGTCGGTCATTTCGAAAGTTTAAAATCACCTAACGGCATTAAAAAATAGACATTTCAACGAAAATTTTCATATGCTGAAAACTATTTTATCTCAAAAATTGAAGTGCGCAAGAAGGGTGACCGATTTGGCAAAAAATACCCCATATATATTCCAACCTCGATCGGTAATGCATACTTGCAGTTTTGGCCGTGTTATAATAAGCACTTGTGAATGTAACTGACTCTTTTCAGAAGTTGTTTTTGTTGTTTCTTCTAAAATATTGCTGGTATGTACTCTTACCCATATGCGTCCTCTTACCCACACTTACCCCATGCAAGATTAAACAAGAATATTTGAACAGAATTGGACGCTGTAGTGAATCTCTCTATATGTCCTGACAATGTGGTACTAGCCAGCTATTTGAATATAGTGCTGTGGCCCCAAAAGTTGACGTTAAGTTTGCAAATACCATGAGAGAGCACTGGGATGGCCGTATGAATGCTAAGAGGGCGCTTGAGTGGCCTAGTGAATTTATTAAGATGGCGTTTGGGCCGAACAAATACTAAGGCTCTTTGTAGCCGTTTCAACCCCAGAGATATAAACCTGCTTTTACCCACCATTACTTGCCAAAGTGGCCAAGGTCCCATTGCAAGGGAATACAACACTGTAGATCCCCCGACTAACCGTACGGAGTATGGAAGGAGGTAATTTTGAGGATACCTCAAAATCTAAGGATAGGTGGGCCGAAAGAGATATACCTCGCCTCGAGATTAGGGAGTATGATATTTCGATATACTTACTGTAACGTCTAGAGCTATTCGATCGCTAATTTGATTAATTTTAAAAGCGCGATATTTAAACCACAATTTTTAAATTGTCATTAGAATCTTTAAGTAGCGTAATTTATCATATAAGTAAGGCGTCGTAGGTAAGAAAAAAAACTCTGGGCGCACAATATGACAAAAAGAGATGAAATTGAAATTCGGAAATAAATATAATTCAATCTGTTACCTGTTCATGATAATAAATTGTAATGAGAAAGGTAGTAGGAAACTCTCCTGTTAACCTGTTGTATGGACTAGGATCGTCTCGTCGCCGTAGGGAACCAAGGATGACTATGTGTAATGGTGAAAAGATGATTGCACTGAGTCGAGTGTAGAAATGAATTTTAATGAAATAAAAATATTATAATTTCACTCGCGTATAAAACACAACTGATTAGGTTATACGTTTTAAAACAATATATAAAAAAAACGCGAACTTGTTGCCGCTCTCTAGGTTTTACAAATACAACCGATTATTATGAATTAATTAACTGGAATGTGGGGACCCAGTTCGAATCAAAGATGATCAAAGAGAGAGAGAGAGCGTCGTCCACCCGCTTCGTGCTGAAATAATTAGGTGGGGGGAGTCGTCACGTCACTTCTGGCCAATCAGAAGGCGCTATACCGTCAAAGATTGAGTAGGGTAAAACGGGGTAAATTGAAACGGTTTTTGGTTTAATTGAAGTATTATGTATAATTTGGTAGTATAAACATTTGTTTCTGCATAATAATTTATTTTTATTAGTTATATGCGCAATAAATAATTTTAAGCTTAAGATTAGTGTTTTTTACTAATTGTAAACCAAATATATTTTTTTATTGAAGATCATACCTTAAAAAGAAATGAACTGCTTCACCGGTGAGTGATGATGAATGAAAACAACTTAGATTACCGAGATTCGAAAATTCAAACCTTGCAATGGCATAAAAAACCCTCGAAATGGGAAAAAGCCATTGGAAGTAAAAATCTTCCCTTTATTGTACTTCAGTTAACAATGGATAAGTTTTTTTTTTTTTTAACTAAACCAATCTTGATAAAAATTTGCAAATATAAAAATATAATAAAACAGAATAAAATAATTAACCTACCTTAGGGCATTTCGACCAACAAATATTCACCAACCCTTTGAGCTCTAACACTTGCCATTCTTAAACTCAATATTTATATTTATTAATACTCCTTTGAGCTGCCAGTCTTTAGGCCACTAAATTCTTTAGTATCATCTTACGACCTCCATTAGGAATGGTCCTCTTTTAATCATCTCACTTTCAGACTCATCTGATCACTTCAAAGGAAAATCAAATTCTCCTTTTTTTTCTTTCTCACCAAACCACTCACAACAACATCCATTTTTTTATGTTTCCAACGCAACGCAAAAAACTAATATATATATATAATTACAAACTATAGCTAATTCTTAAATTGCATGAACAATTAGTTTATTTTCCTTGCAAAAATATCTGTAGAATAAAAGTAGGTAAGTTGCTCAATTTGCCCCACAGTTGAGTCAGGTTGATCCAATATGTGGGGTAAGTTTAGCTGGCTTTAATTTTTGGAGATTATTTATGAAATACATGTAAGGATCAGATAAGTAAATCAAGAATAGTTTATAACGTAGTTGACGTTACGAAGCGTATTTATTGCTTCTCTCGCTTGCCCCCCTGCTTGGTCTATTGCTGCCCTGCCCCCCTTTCGGAATCTAAGCATATTATTTCCGATTTAGTTAAGTCGAGTACTGAGCATAAGGACTTCGTTTCTGGATGTGTGAGTGAGTGGATATGTGAGCATTTGAGGAGTGTCTAGGGGGATTTTAAATAGGAATCTTCTTGCATAGTGGGTGTAGTGGGAGTGATTTTGTTGTGCGGAAGGATAGGGAGGCAGTGAAGGGATAAAAAGGAAGATTGGTGTGAGAAAGGGGGCAAAGGAAAAGCGAAAAGAAACAGAGGAAGAATAGTGAGGTTAGGATCGTAAATAAGCAATTAGGCGGGAGATAAGGATAAGGAGATAAGGAGCAGGTGGTGACATCTAGCGGATTAGGAATGAGTGAGGTAGGTAAGTAGGGAAGAGTGAATTAGAGATATGGGAAGCAAGGAAGAAGGTGGGAAGTTGTGAAGTTGTGATTGGAGAAACTGGGGGGGAAGGGGCGGCCAGGGAGAGAGCAAATAGCGTGGGTAGTTTAGGGAGTTTAGAGGAGTGCACGGGGCCAAAGAGGGGAAAAGAGGAAGGGGAAGGGAAGGGAGAGGAGTGGGACTTTAGAAAAAGCCAAAAAGTGTTGAGATCGCCGAAGGAGAAGGAAGGGGGGGATGGAAAAGATTTTAGGAATGTTCGGGAAAATACGGGACAGGATGGAGGGTTTGGAGGAAGAAAGGAAATGATGGGGAAGATTGAATAGATGAGGAAGGAATGGAAGGAGGAAAGAAAGGAATGGAGTGGGGAGATGGAGAAGTTGAGAAAAAGAGTAGAGGGCTTGGAGACGGGAAGCAGGGAGTGGGGAGTGGTGAAGAGCAAAGTAGAAGAAATAGGAGAGAAGATTGGAAAGTTAGAGGGGAGGGGGGAGAAGGGATGACGAAAGGCGACTGTGCAGGTTGGAGGAGAGAATGGAAAGAAGGGATAGGGATGAGAGGAGAAGAAACGTGGTAATTTGGGGGGTGAAGGGAAAGGAACGCCAAGAGAAAGGGAAGGAGGTGAAGAGGCTACTGAAGGACTTGGGTGTGGAGGGAGAAGAGGAGATGGAAGGGGAGATGATGTATATAGGAGGAGCAGGGAGGAAAGTGGTTGTAGTAAGCATGAAGAGGTTGAAGTTGAAGAAAAGGATAATGATGAGGAAAGGGATGATAGATGATAAAAGTATAAGGGTGGAGGATGATCTTACGGGGGAGGAAAGGAGAATAAGGAGGAGAATAAGGGATAGAGCAAGTGAGGAGAGGAGAAAGGGAAAGAGGGTGAGGATAGGATACAGGAAGATATAGATAGAGAAGGAATGCTGAGTGTGGTGTGAGGAGAGTAATAAGCTGTAAGGAGGGGAGAGAAGGAGGATTTTGACAGGGAAGTTATAGGAAAAAGGTTCATAGAGGAGGGAACGTAGAAGGTGGAGAGAAAGAGGGGTTTTGAGGGGGGGGGGGAGAACGGAAGATGAGGAAGAGGGTTATGGTGGAAGGGGGGAATGGAGGGAATGGAAAGGAAAAAGAAGGAAGGAAGACATTTAAGAAAGGAAAGAGAGGACGAAAGGGATTAGGAGCTGTATTTTTTGGAATGTGGCAGGTTTGGGAGGGTAGGATAGGGATTTTTGGGAGGGGGTTAAGGAATGGGATATAGTTTTTCTGATTGAGACTTGGGTAAAAGAAAAGGGATGGGGAAGAATCAGGAGGGAGGTGCCGAAGGGATACAGGTGGATGAGACAATGGACATATAGGGAGAATAAAAAAGGCAGGGCTATGGAAGGGATGATTGTAGGAGTGAGGGAGGATTTATGGCAAGAGGGACAGAATGATATATTTGAAAAGGACGAGTTGGTGATAATTAAGGTAAAGGGGGAGAAAGGTAGGGAGTATAGGATATAGGAATATATGTGAGAGAGGGTGAGTGGGCAAAGGCAGAGGAGAAGATAAGAGGTGAAGTGGACAATGGTGTAGGGGAGAGATACGTAATAGGAGGGGATTGGAATGCGAAGACAGGAGAACTAGGAGGGATAAGGAAGTTGGAAGGAGAGGAGGAAGGGAGTAGGATGTCGGAGGATAAGGGAATAGATGGAGAGGGGAGGAGAATGGTAAAGATGCTGGGGGAGCTCGGAATGGGAATTTGGAATAGGGGGATGGAATGGGATAGAGAAGGGAAAATAACTTATGTAGGAAGCGGGGGGAGTTCGGTAATTGATTACCTGGTGGGATGCGAAGAAGTGAGAAAGGAGGTGGTAAGATTGAAAGTTTTAAGTAGGACGGATTCGAACCATATGCCGTTAAAGATAGAGATGAGTTTGGAAAGTAAAAGTAGGGTGGCGAAGAGAAGAGAGAGAGGGGTGGTGAAGAGAGGAGGAGTGAAGAGGTGGGATGACGAGAAGGAAAAGGGTATGAGGGAATTGTTCGAGGGATGGAAGTGGAGGGAGAGTGGGTGTGAGGAATTATTGGAAGAGATCAAGAAGAAAGTAGAAGAACTGGAGCTGGAAATAGGAAAGAAAAAGCGAGAGGTGAGAAGGGTAGAAGGGTGGTTTGATGAGGAGTATAGGGAGTGCAAGAGGAATCTGAGGGGGGAGTTAAAGAGATGGAGTCGGGGAGAGTTGGAAAGGGAAGGATATATTAAAAGGAAGAAGGAATACAACGAATTGTGTGGGATAAAGAGGGAGAAAAGAGGCGAGGAATTTAAGAGGGAGATAGTAGGTATAAAAGCGGAGGGAGAGATATGGAAGTTTTTGAGAAGATGCTGGACAGGGGAGGAGAGAAGGTTTGAAGGGATAGGAATGGAGAAATGGCGTAAGTATTTCATGAGCTTATTGGGGGGAGTGGATGGAAGGGTGAGAGAGGGGTGGGGGCGGGAGATGAGAAAATGAGGATAGGATGAGATTAGCATAGAGGAGGTGAGGAGTGCAGTAGAGAAGGTTAAGAGAGGAAAGGCTGCGGGGGTAGATGGAATAAGGAACGAGGTATGGAAAGGTGGAGGGGAAATTTTAGTAGAGGATTTGTGGAAGGTAATGAATGTGGTGTGGGCGGGGGAGGGATGGCCGGAGGACTGGAGCGTAGAAGTGATAGTGCCGATCAAAAAGAAAGGAAAAGGGAGTAAGGTAGAGGAGTATAGGGGGGTGACTTTGATGTGTACGGCCAGTAAGGTGTATGCGAGTATTCTGGAGGAGAGGTTAAAGAAAAGCATGAATGGGAAGGAAATAATTGGAGAGGGGCAGGAAGGTATTAGAAAAGAAAGAGGAACAATGGAAAATATATACGTGTTAAATTGTATAATAGGAAGGCAGGAACAGATGAGAGGAGCTGGTTTAGTAGCAGCATTCATAGATTTAAAAGCGGCATTCGACATGATAAATAGGAGGATATTATGGGAGATTTTGGAGAAGGAAGGGATAAGTGAGAAGCTAAAGTGGGGAATTAGAGATTTTTATAGGGAAACTAAGTGTGAGGTGAGGGTGGATGGAGAAAAGAGTAGGGAGTTCTGGACCGCGAGGGGGTGAGGCAAGGATATCCATTAAGTGCGAAGTTGTTTTTAATATATATTGCAGAATTAGAGAGGAGACAATATGAGGGGGAAAGGAGGGGTGAGAGAGGGTAACACGAAATTATTTGAACTGCTGTATGCGGATGACATAACGCTGCTAGCGGAGGATGTGAGGGGTTTGGAGTTAATGTTAGAGGAGGGGGAGAGGTTTATGACGGAAAGAGACTTGGAAGTAAATATAGATAAAACGAAGGTGATGAGATTTTGGGAAGAGAGTGAGAGGGGAATTAAGGGTGTAGTGGGGAGGGAAAAGGATAGAGTAGGTAAGGGAATTTTAATATCTAGGTTACGTGGTAAGGAGAAATGGGGCGCAGGATGGAAAACTGGAAGAGAGAGTAAGGAAGGCAATGGTGGCGCTGAGGAAAGTGTGGGGAATAGGGAAGAAGCTGTTCGGAAAGGACGTGGGCAGTAGGATGTAGCTCTTTGACAGTATGGTCTGACCGATGCTGTCATATGGAGTAGAGGTATGGGGATGGAGGGAAAGGGGAAGACTAGAGGGACTGAATGAGAGGGGGATGATGTGGGTATTGGGGGTGGAGGTAGAGACGCCGGGATATATGGTGAGGGAGGAGATGACGATAGAAAAGTTAAGGATAGAGGCAGCAAGGAGAATGTGGAAATTTGAGAAGAGGTTGAAAAAAGGAAGAGGGAGCAAGTGGGCGAGGATGTGTTTGAGAGAGGTGGAGGGCAGAAGGAGGGATGAGAAAGTAGGATCTAGGTGGGAAAGGGAGAGGGCATGTTTCTTGGAAAAGTACGAGGAAAAGATGGAGGAGGATATAGGAGGAAGGAGGGAAATAGAAGGCGAGAGAAAGTGGAAGGGGATGGAAGGGGTGATGAGGAAGGAGGAGAAGGAAGAAGTAGTGGATAGGATTGCGAACAGCAAGTATAACAAATGTTATAGAGAAATAATGGTAGAGGTGGTGCCGGTGTATTTGAAAGGAAAGTAAGAGGAGAATAGCGAGATTTAGGCTGGGAAACGAGATGAGGGAAGGGAAGTATTGGTTAGATGGAGAAGATAGAAAGTGCAGAGTATGTAGGTGGGGAGTTAAGAGTTGGGAGCATGCTCTGGAGGAATTTAAGGGTGGGCAGGATATAGGGATTGGGGGAGTGGGGGACAAGATTAGGGATATATTAAGGGATGATGGGAGTGTGACAGCTGGATGAGGGGAGAAATGGAGAGAAGGAATGGGTTGAAGGAAAGAATGAGTGAAAAGGGAACGAAGTCGGGTAACAATGGAGCGTTAGAAAGAGAATGGAAAGATGGAAGGATGAAGAAATGAAGGGACTCTCTCTCTCTCTCTCTAAGATGTGAGTGGAAGTAAGATGTGTGGCGAGGAAGGTTAAGTGTGAGCCACGATGTCCCACATTAATATTAAGAAATAGTTGTAATACGAAGCGTTATAATATTAAGGGATATGTAGTAAATTGTATATTTTAATGCATTTGACGATGTGTGCATGGAGCGAGGTCCTTTTGTACCCCGCAAGGGCAAATAAAGCACCTGAATTGAGTACTGAGCATAAAAGGTAGCACTACTCGACGCGGGGTAGCATCAAGTTGGTGAGGTCGCACTCGACTCACCGTTGCCAATATTGATGCCCCTTTTTTTGTATATGGAGTGCAAGAGCGAACAATCTCCCGTGTGTCGGTTATGTAGTTCTCTAAATGGGAGTATGTAATTGCCGCACAAGGGAGAAGAGTAAATGATCTAAAAATTAGTATGAATGTTATCTGATCTCTCCTTTACCATACATTCCGTCCTTTTTGTACATTGTAACGTTGCGTTCCCACAGCGTTACAATAGCTGCCATCTAGCGCTTTGTTAATCTCAAGCGCCAGATAGGTGGGTCATGTGCGAACTAAAAAGTTATCAACCGATGAGTTATTGATCTAGGATCGATAACTTGTCGGCTCCCTAATGTCGGACGAAGGGTATAGCGGCGCAGCGGCGGGACAGGCGCAGGGCCTTACCTGCTCCCGCGTGTTGCCCCGACACACGTATTTTGGAAGTCAAAGGTGACATATTGTGCCAGGAATTGTCCCCGCCGCCGCCACAAATCCGCGACCGAAGTCACAGCGCTACTTCCGAAAATTGTAACAGTGCAGAAGTGCAACGACTGCAGCCCGGCCGCGAACCCATATCGGACAGCTGAGTACTACAGCCATAAGGGCTAGGATCAGGGCATGCACAGGACAGGAAGAGAGCGAGAGAGGAAGAGACAGCGAGAAGACGAAAGAGAGAGAGAGAGAGAGAGAGAGAAGCAAGCCAGCCCTAGTAAGCAGAAGTAAGGGTGAATATTCGTTTATTAGAAAAGTCCTGTGACGTCCCGTGATGTGCTAAGGCTTTAGGGTTCTTAGCACCGATCGGTTCTATAGGAAACCGCTGGCCCTGCTCACCTGTCAAGGGTAAACGGGCAACATAGCGGATTGGTCGTTCCGTCGGACCTAAAAGAGCGAATATCATATTGTTAGAGAGGCACGAATAAAAAGAGTGTTTCGCGATTACCTAAATTCGTTGTCAGTTTGACGGTTGACGTGATCGTTCCCTTGAGTCGGTTCAAGGCCGCGGACTTAGTATAATTTCCGTGAGGGCTCGCGACATTAGATTCAGAACCCAAACAATACGGGTCGTGTTGTGATTCAGTACGCGAGAACTCGGTTAGTGCGAATAACAGCCCAGTGCCGCGCACGCGCGAGAATAGGAACTCTTCCGCGTAGCGTCGCGTAGTAATTGACTCAGGAATCCACCTGTGGCGCGCAGAGTACCGCGCGACTCGGTGGAGTCCGTCGCGAACGCTGACTAGTGGCTCGAGCGCAAGGCTAGCTACTACGTCATCGGGGCTTCAACCGCGTTCGCACTACTTAGGCCGCGCCCACAATAGGGACTTCGCGTTAGCGTAACTAAGCTGTGTTATATAGAATATTGTATTATACTGCTTACGAAAGCTATAATAAAGATAGTTTAACCGGAATCAGAGAATTACTATTATTAGCACCTCATACCCTAAACTCGCGAATGAGGGTTAGAACCCCCTCTGTTAAAATAAATATTCGTTTCTTTTAATAGTACATCGAAGGCGCTCGGGTCTTGTATGAAGTCGCATATTGGGACGCGAACGCGATCGGTGAGGGAACACTTCTCCCTCCCCTTCTACTCTATCCTCCAAGATAGACAGTAGCGTCACACCATACTTTCCCCTTCTCCCATTCCGACCCTGTAATTTCCCGTTTAGCGCAGCACTCTCCCACCAGCGCTAGCTCTATCCGAAACATTCAAAGGCCGCGATACCAGAGAGAGAGAGAGAGTTACCATATCATCTCCCAGCAGTGCTGCCAACCCAGTTTAGTTTCAAATGCCGGAATGGAGTAGAACATGAATTGTTCGAGATCGGGAGGAGCAAAAATGCTGAGAAGTAGTTTCCACATTTTCTGCTATATCTCCGTTTCTCTCTTGCGCTCACAGTAGACGGCTAGACCGACAGCGTCTAGCCGCTCTATCTGTCTCTATCTCTCCGCGGCGCGCTTGCGCGTCTTCTGGCCCTGGCGCGTCGCGGCCGCGACAGCGACACTACTTGCGTGCTTGGTCACTAGATGACCAGCACCCGCAGCAGCTCTCTCGCTGACAAGTTTAGTGTCGCGCAATTACTTAGATGGGTCCTTGATAAGGACCCATCGCAGCCAAACCAGCTCAGCAGCAGCTTCCACAGCAGCAGCAACCGAGCACCGCTGATAACTTTGACGCCATATCGGCAACTCTTTTGCGCCTCCACGGCACCAGCGCCTCTACCAAGGCCACAACGAGCACCTCCACCGTCGAACTCTTCTGGGTTGATTCTTGTGATAAGTATCACCCACCACCCACCGCCTACCAAGAGGAGACTACCCCTCTGCGGCACTCTCCTCCCTCCTAAAGGAGATTTCTCCGGGGACTTCCCGGGAGAAATTAAACCCTCTCCTTCCCCTCCACACTGCCTCCTGCCTCCGAGGACTACCTTGGACCCAGTGTTCCGAAACTCCAATCCAGGGCTCTCGACAGAGTCGGGTAGTGGGAGGGGTAGATACACCCTAGGGGTTGGGGTGGCTCGGAGCCACTAGAGCTCGTGGAGAAGGAGGCTGCGGGGTAAGGGGACTTCCCCTTCCCTAAACCACTTCTCCACCCTTGCTTCCTCCTGTAGCTAGGGATTTTTCTGGGGAATACCCCAGGGAAATTGTCCAGTTCGGGAGTTTATTCCTCCGCGTTCCTTTTTGAGGAATTTTGGTTTCTAGGGTTCTTGGGAATCTTCTTCTGCAGAAATTCCCTAGGAAGTCGATAATTTAAGTACAGCGGTTATTTTTGTATATATATTTTTTGTAAATTTTGTACAATTTTATTTATTGAATAAATCTTCCCTTTATCGTTAAGCTGTGTCTTTAACAATTTTATTTTAAGAACAAAAAACCTTCCCCTCTGACCACAGGACTGGAAACTACTTGGGCACTGTTTCGCATAGGGATCAATCCTGATTATTGATTGTATCAAAAGGATTACACTCCTATCAGCCATCAATCAAAGTATTTGATTTGCTTATTATGAAAATAAGGAAAGGATGAAACTGGGTAAATCAGAGGAAGGGTCGGAAGAAGGACCACTTCTTATTGCGCCGTCAAGCAACTACTGTGCTACTGATTCCGCTCTCGTGGAGGACTTGCTGCTATGCTGCCGGCTATGTAAGGAGTATCCTGGTATCAACCGTATCGAGTCGCATTGAAGAGTCGTCGCCGAATATTCGGATTATTGCCTTGCAAGGACTCGCGAGAGTAGCTGAGGATATATTGTGCGAAACAATGTCCCAAGTTGGCTCCGAACCTGTGGTCAGAAGGGAAGGTCTTATTCTAGAATAAAATATTCAAAGCCAAGGTAATAGGCAAAATGAGTTTTTTATTTAAACAAATAAAAATGTACAAAATTTAAAATATATATTTACACAAGAACCGCTAGACTAAAATTATCGACTTCCTAGGGAATTTGTTCTCGTCAAATTCTAGTGAATTTCGGTAGACGAAGATTCCAAAGAACCCCAGTGACTAGAATTCCCCAGAAAGGAACGCGGACTTAGAAACTCCCGGACTGGACAATTTTCCCTGGGGTGCTCCCCAGTAAAATCCCCAGCCTCGGGAGGAAGCAGATGTGGAGGAGTGGTTTTAGGGAAGGGGAAGTCCCCTTACCCCTCAGCCTCCTTCTCCACGAGCTATAGTGGCTCCGAGCCACCCCAACCCCTAGGTTGAATTCTACCCCTCTCACTACCCGACTCTTTCGAGAGCCCTGGTCTTGAGGGTCGGAACACTGGGTCCGAGGTAGTCCTCGGAGGCAGTATGGAGGGGAAGGAGAGGGTTTAATTTCTCCCGGGAAATCCCCGGAGAGATCTCCCTTAGGAGAAAGGAAAGTGCCGCAGAAGGGAAGTCTCCCTTTGGAAGGCGGAGGGTGGTCGGTGATACTTACCAAAGATCGACCCAGAAGAATTCGCCAGGTGGAGGCGCTCGTGGTTGGCCAGTGGAGGCGCTTCCGGTGAGGCGTCAAAGTTGCCGTGGAGGCGGTGGTGCCGGAAGGCGAAAAATAGCTGCTTGCTGGCTAACGGTGCTCGATTGCTGCTGCTGCTGGAGCTGCTGCTGAGCGGTTTGGGCTGCGATGGGTCCTTATCAAGGACCCATCTATATAATTACGCAGCACTAAACTTGCCAGCGAGAGAGCTGCTCGAGGCGCTGGCCACCTACTGGCTAGGCGCGCAAGCTGTGCCGCTGCCGCGACGTGTCAGGGCCAGTAGACGCGCAAGCGCGCCGCGCCGAGAGATAGAGAGAGACAGATATAGCGGCTAGACGCTGTCGGTCTAGCCGTCTACTGTGAGTGCAAGAGAGATGGGAGATATAACAGAAAAATGCGGAATCTAATTCTCGACATTTTCTGCTCCTCCCGATCTCGAACAAATCTTTTGAAATATGTTCTCTTGCTTTAACGAAAAACTTTTAAATGTTTCGAATATCCTATATTTAACTGATCTGGCGAATGATAATTATTCTTTTTTTTTTAATATTTTGTTAATGTCATCCTGTTAATTCCACATTCTTCCGCTGCACATTTTATACTTTTTCTTTCCATTTGGACTAACCTTGCTGCACTCTTAAACTGTTCTTTAGTCATATTACCACGATATGTCTTTTTTTTTGCAAGTTCTCACCCTAAACATAGAAAAAGAATTTATTAGTTTCTCATAGCGTATTATAACAAGTGGCTCAATATGCCCCTACTGATTTGGATCAACTAACCCCGATGTGCTTGTTTCTAAATATTAGTAATTAAGGTAATAGTCTAGTTGTTTAGGCCGAGAAAAAATTTTTCTTTTTATCATATTTCGATAGTATACCAACATAAGAATATGGTGTATAAATTTTAAACCTATATTCGAAATATTATCAAAGATATAACATATATTCGAGAACGCCGCATAATTGAACGCTGTAAGTTGCACGACACCTGCTAACGGTTATTCCTCACTATTATGACTCATTACCTTTATATTTCTTTGGTGTTTCGTATACCTTTTGATATACGAAAGATTATAATCAGATATACCCGTGTTTGACACGTAAGAAGAGTTCAAAGGATTGTTGTACGCACCGGGGATCGAGGATTAGTGTGAGGATGAAAGTTCTGTTAGCCAAATTTTAATTGCGTTTTCCTCGGTCGGCCCGAAGCATAAGAGGTTTTCTATTGAACTGATCGGGCTGAAATTTATGCAGGTTGTTCTACACATCTGTAATTTTGGCCGGAACTAGAATCATTTTTTTTCAACCATTATTTTTCAAGTTACAGCTCAATTTACACTAAAAAAAATTGTACCTTTTTTTTCGAAGTCCACCATTTTTTTATTTTTCAACCGAATTAATTTTGTTTAGTTCCGGCCAGAATGACAATCCTATTGAAAAATAATCCGTTGCATTTTTTTGTATCCGATTACCGAAACTGTAGATACCTCACGGGCCAGCAGCACCAATTTTTTTTCACCTACTTTGACCCCATATAATTTAAATAAAATATCGTAAAAATTAAAAACATATATTTTTGTATAATTCAATCTAGTATTAATAATATATACAATTTTCAGATTTTTTGCATTTCAGTTTGGTAGTCAAAAAAATTCGCGAAAAATACCCTGCAAAACCGTTCGATTTACTAGACTACTACATTAAAAACTCAAATTTACATAAATAGTTACATTTATTACAAGGATTTTAGATTAGACACATTAATGTATAGAAAGATAATTACATTTTATATAAGAAATCTACAATTTTTCACCTGGATTAATAATTATTAAACTGCTCAATTTCCACGATGTAAACGAGGAATACTAAATGTTGTAGACAATATCGCTACAGTCTTCAAATGAATATCAAGTTAGAGATGACTCTTATTTGTTGATTTGTAGTTATATAGGAACTGTTTTGATCATCTTTAAATACTGGGTATCCATGGTAATACACGTGGCTCAACTGACCCCGTGGCTGAACTATCCCCGATCTACCCTACGCTAGAGAGTGAGACAAAGGGTGCTGAGCTTGCACCTTTAATATAAAATCGTACACCTATAACAAAAGCGCAATTAATAAAATATTAACAATACTTATAACAATAGCTAAACATGTTATCAGCCAACGCATGGGTAAAGAATTTCTTATTTAGGAGTAAAAGGACAATAGGGATGGAAAAATAGGAGAGAATGAAAAAAGAAGAAGGGGCACTTGTATGTGTGTAAGGGGAAGTAGATCACCGATAATGTTGTAATAATTAATCCCACAACAACTTATTGTTGAAACTGTTGACCACTTCCAAGGTCAAATTAGCGTTTTTACACGTGGCTGCCGATAATATGATATTTGGTTACTGTAACACCGGATGCACTATGGTCTGATGTTCCATCTCTATTGTTGGAACTATATAAATGGTGACCCGAATGTTTACGGAGAAGAAAAACGATTTTATAATTAAGTATAAAAAGAATGTCCGAATGGTTACGGGGAAAACTTAATATATTTGTCGCAATTTCGTTCCCCATGGTTTGTTGGGGTTTGGAAAATGAAAGTTCCAGTATTTATCTTCGTAGATGATGGAATTTACAAAATTTAAATTATTATCCTTGCGTTCAAGACATCTTCTATATAAATAAAAAGGGTGCTTTCAACAAGAGCAAATGTTAAGCGGAGCGATAAACAGAAGCGATCTATGGCAGATGTTGCAAAAGATGTTATTAACATTTTGCATGGCTCTAATGTGATGTTAGCACATTGTTGCCAGAGTATTTCGTTTGTGGTCCGGAAGGGCGGCCTCATAATAGGCACAGATCTTTTGGGCTAGATTGGTCCTAATATATTGTAAAATTTACGTCTGCCTCGACTCTCGCGAAGCACACAGAAAAGAATGATCTTAGATACATAATTAGATTTATGCAAACCCTTTATTCAAATATGTTCCATTCTATAAGGCATAGTCTCGAGTCGGGCCACTCCAAAATAACACATCCAACTCCGTTCCGGTAATAATCTCGGCTCTCGCCCGCCGGAACTCTAGGCCTCTTTTGATTTTCGACTCATGCGCAATCGATCCGCTTATTGATCGTGGTCGATCACCACATAACAGTAGCGACGCCGCCTGACGTGTGCTAGTTGTGACAATATAAATTTTCCTTAAAATATTTATATAATAAACGCTCGCAAGCGAAAAGTTTTTTTTAAGGCCATGCTGGTAATAGAACGCATTTAATGGTTTAGAAAAGAACACAGGGTGTACTAAAGAAAAGATAGGATAGGATAAGCCAGTAATCGTGAGATCCGCTGACTTGTGTCTGAAAGAAATGCTTTATCGCTAGTGGGACTATTAACAATTAGGTCAGGAAGAAAAAAAAATAATTGCTGAACAAATTAATCCCCGGAGTGGAATGGAAGAGGAAAATGAGAAACAGGTTTTGGATCTTTTATTCCTGATAATTTGTTGGATTCCAAAGATTGTTTTGAATCCAATCTATTGTTTGAAATTTTGTATACCCGATTGAAAGAAATAAAAGGAAAAGGAAATGAAGAAAAATAGATCTTGGACTTTTTATTCTTGACAACCCTTTGGATTTAAAACATTTTTTTAATCCAATCTGTTGCTTTCAATTTTTTAAACCAGATTGAAAGAGATGAAGGAGTACATCATTGCCAGCCTTTTTAATGATAAAAAATGGAAAAATAGATAAAAACAATCTCGTAACCGAGTTAATTAAGTCGTTTTCAAGAAATGTGGAAATAAGAACTGGATCTATGGCGCGAAATATAAGAAATGTCAACAATCGCACATTACAAAAAATATACTAATAGCTAATATCTTCATTATTGACAGATGGGCTATATAATATAAAGCAATTTTAAACAGTAATACGACATTTACTGTATATAGTAAATGTAAAGGAAAAAAATAGAGCTGTTGAAACGGTCGAGAATATTAATGTAAAATATAAATAGTCGGTCTGGACGTTACAATAAGCATTAGTAAAACCTATATGTATATTTATTTTCACCAATGTGTAACATTTACCTCAAAATATCTCCATTTTTGTGGACTATATCCAGATTTTTTGTTCTGATCCTTAATTTACTTATAAGTTCCTTTGATGGTGGTTAGTTATGCCCCACATTGTTTGGAGTTGGCTGGATAGCCCTTATTAATCATAGTTTTAGCTGTCTTCTTAAGTCCTTTTATGAGTTATTTTTCCTGTATTTAAGTTTAGTTCAATTTTTCTATCCTCCTCTAGTAAGAGCAAAATAGCCTCATGGCTCCATCTGAAGCTAATTTTACTTAAACCTAAAAAAAGAATCTTCTGACATTAAATGTGCAAACTTTAATTATTCGTCTGAAATATTAATTAAATTTATGTTTACCATCACCTTTATCATCGACCACCTGCCTGTTTTCAATTGGCTGGACATCTGCACATAAAACAATATGTGCTGTTAGATTACAAATAAATAATAATTTAGAAATCAAAGTTACACACAGTTAATAAATATAATAAAAAAATACTGTGCGAAACAATGTCCCAAGTTGGCTCCGAACCTGTGGTCAGAAGGGAAGGTCTTATTCAAGAATAAAATATTTAAAGATAAGAGATAAGTGGTAAAAGGAGTTTTTATTTAAATAAATAAAATGTACAAAAATTTTACAATATATTTACAAAGGAATCGCTAGACTAAAATGATCGACTCCCTAGGGAATTTGTTGTCGTCAAATTCTAGGGAATTTCGGTAACCAAAGATTTCCAAGAACCCCAGAGACTAGAATTCCCCAGAAAGGAGCACGGACTTATAAACTCCCGGACTGGACAATTTTCCCTAGGGTATTCCCTAGTAAAATCCCCAGCCACGGGAGGGAGCGGAGTTGGAGAAGTGGTTTTAGGGAAGGGGAAGTCCCCTTACCCTTCAGCCTCCTTCTCCAAGAGCTATGGTGGCTCCGAGCCACCCCAACCCCTAGGCTGATTCTACCCCTCCCAATACCCGACTCTGTCGAGAGCCCTGGAGTTTAGGGTCGGAACACTGGGTCCGAGGTAGTCCTCGGAGGCAGTGTGGAGGGGAAGGAGAGGGTTAACTTCTCCCGGGAAGTCCCCGGAGAAATCTCCCTTAGGAGGGAGCATATTGCCGCAGAGGGGTAGTCCCTCTTGGTAGGCGGTGGGTGGTTGGGTGATACTTACCAAAGTATGGTACCCAATGCGTTCGCCGGTGGAGGCGCTCTTGATTGCCTGGTGGAGGCGCTGCCGTGGAGGCGTCAAAAAAAGCTGCTCCTGTTGCTGCGGTTGCTGCTGGTTGGGCAGTCGGTTGAGCAAGGCTGAGGTGCGATGGGTCCTTATCAAGGACCCATCTATATAATTACGCGACACTAATCTTGCCAGCGAGAGAGCTGCTGCGGGCGCTGGCCACCTAGTGGCCAAGCGCGCAAGTAGTGTCGCTTCGCGGCCGCGACGCGCCAGGGCCAGAAGACGTGCAAGTGCGCCGCGGAGAGAGGGACAGATAGAGCGGCTAGACGCTGTCGGTCTAGCCGTCTATTGTGAGCGCAATAGAGATGGGAGATATAACAGAGAAATGCGGAATCTACTTCGCAACATTTTCTGCTCCTCCCAATCTCGAACAAACTCCCCCCGTTGACGCGATAGCGTCAAGACAAGGAAGAATACAGTATCAGCTTCAATATTTTTATTTACAAAATCAAAATATAAACAGATTAGGACGAGACGACTATTTACAAGGCTTCATATGCAGCTTGGCAGAGTGAAGCTCTAGGGCCGGCGACCACCGCAGGGTGATTTTGCCCTGCGGGGCCCAGGCCTTCCATCGCCTCAGCTTGAGGGCCGTGTAGAGGGGAACCTCTATGGTTTGCCCGAATGCCCTTACGATAATTTTTTGCGCATTGCGCTCGAGTGCCCTGGCGCTGGGATCGTCTAAGACTTTCCCAGCCCAGTTCGTCGAGGCAATGCGCTTCTGGGCGGAAACCACGGGCCTCCGACGTCGTGGGTTCGCCGGTGGTTTCAGTGGCGGTGGTGGTGGTGGCGTCTCGTTTTGCCCCGCCGGGAGAATGTGGCCGAAGAGCCGTCGAAATTCATTTTCCTCCCGGGTGGCATGCAATTCTAGGACATCGTCCTCCTCGTCCTCATATCCTACACCCAGGAGGTGGGCCCATGGATAATCCGCCATGATTAATTCTCACTGCACCAAAAAGGTAAATGATGAGTACGAAGACTCAGTAAGTATTTTTGGAGTTTTTGAAGAAAAGACATGGCGGAGATCATAAGTGTTCCTGAAGGTTTGGAACAGGAAACAGGACGGCCTAGAGAGTCCCAGAACGCCCGAGAGAGGAGGTGGTAACCTGAAGAGTCCAAGGAAGCCAAGAAGGAGAAAGTTAAGCGACCTGACGAGTCCCAGGCAGCTTGAGAAGGAAAGATGACAACCTGAAGAGTCCCAGGATGCCGTAAGGCAGGGGAAAGATAGACCCTGATACGACCCGAAAGCAAGGGCTAAGAAGGGAGTTTACAAAGTTGTGAGAGACTCCGTTGAATCTCTTTTCTCGCGGTTTTAAGTATAGCTACGCGAGCTACCCCATCCACCCCAGGGACTAGTTTGAGAATCCGCCCCAAGGTCCACATGCGCGGGGGGTTGTTGGGTGCTTTGATCAGGACCAAATCTCCTTCACCAAATTCAGAGTTTGTGTTCTGCCATTTTGGCCTATTCTGCAACGTGTGGAGGTATTCGGAAGACCACTTCTTCCAGAATGTCTCGGTGATTCTAGTCACGGTTTGCCAACGGTTTAATGACGATTCGCGTAAATCCAATGTGGAAAATTCCGGTGGAGAATTTAACGCCCGACCTGACAAGAAATGCCCCGGAGTGAGTACGTCCAACGACTCAGGATCATCATGTAACCGCGAAATAGGCCGTGAGTTGAGGCAGGCCTCAATCTTGGTCAGCAGTGTGGTCATTTCTTCGAAATTTGGCACGAAGACTCCGAGGGAGCGCTTTAGGTGGTGCTTCATACTTTTTACCGCACTCTCCCAAAGACCGCCCCAGTGAGGAGTGGCGACCGGAATGAATTTCCACTCGATTTCGGGGAAAGAATCGGTTTTCCGAGCGCGGGCGGCTTCTACAGCGCATTGGTAGGCGCGTTTGAGTTCTGCGTCCGCTCCTTGAAAGTTGAGGCCGTTGTCTGAGTACATGACGGCGGGTTTTCCACGACGAGAGATAAACCGGGACAGCGCGGCGAGGAAGGCCTCGGTATCCTGTCGAGAGACGAGTTCCAAGTGAACAGCACGGGTAGATAGACATACGAACACGGCCACGTAGCATTTTATGACTTTTGCATTACGACCGTGATGTAATTTCACCGAAAAGGGCCCGGCATAGTCTACTCCGGTGTGTTCAAAAGTGAAACTGCGAGAAACCCGAGCGGCAGGAAGTGAACCCATGAGTTGGTTACCGAGTTCAGCGCGTTCGCGAACACACGTGATGCATTTATGAACACATGATTTTACTAGATTTCGCGCATTCACGACCCAAAACCTTTGTCGCAACGTGGACAAGGTTAATTGGAGTCCCCCGTGAAGTGTCTCTAGGTGGGTTTGCCTAATGAGTATGGCAGTTAAGTGATAATCCGGTAAAATAATGGGGTGTTTCATTTGTTCAGAAATTTCGGCGTTCCGAAGCCGCCCCCCTATTCTTAAGATTCCTTGTGAATCAATGACCGGATGTAAGGAAAGAAGCTTTGACCGCGACGGTATACGTAACCCATGATTCAAGGCTGAGATTTCGCTCGCGAAGTGTGTTCGTTGAACAACCTTTACCAAGGCTTCAATCGAACTGCGAATTTCCGATGCAGACAGGAGGGAGTCCTCCCATTGGCCGGTTTTCCTGGTCCGCTGGACAAATCGAAGAACATAGGCCATCACTCGGACCAGTTTAGACCAAGACGAAAATTTATCAAAAAACCAACACTCAGTTGTATCTAGTTGAGCGGTTAACGCTACCTTCCGACTTTCTTCCTCGGTTTCAAAGACCTGAACAGGTTTTGCGGTGTGCTCACGGAGAAAAGCAGGCCCATGCCACCAAAGTGAGTCCTCTGATAACTGTTGAACACTGGTTCCTCTTGAGCACAAGTCTGCAGGATTCATCTTAGCGGGTACATAATGCCAGCTGGCTTCCGGTAAATGCGTTTGAACGTACGACACGCGATTGGCCACAAACGTCTTCCAATGGACGGGTTACTTTGCTATCCAAGCTAACGCGACCTGTGAATCCGAGTAACACCGAATCGCATCACAACTCCCGACCAAGCTGGTCTTGACGTGAACCAACAACTTGACTAGAAGTGCGGCTGCAACCAACTCCAACCGCGGTATTGAAGTGGTCTTAATCGGCGCGACCTTTGTTTTGGACATTACTAAATGTACCGAAAAATGATCGTTCTCATCCGTGAGACGTTCGTAAGCGACTGCACCGTAGGCCAGCTCTGAGGCGTCGCAGAATCCGATTAATTCGCGTTTTCTAGTAGTAAGTGATCGACCAGTCCATCGTGGAATACTCAAAGCCTGTAAGTCGCAGAGCTGCTCATAGCACTTGAGCCACTTGGACTGAATAGGCTCAGGAATCTCTTCATCCCAAGAGAGTTTGAGCAACCAGGTGGATTGCATTAACTGTTTTAAAGTGATAACTATAGGAGAGATCCATCCCAATGGATCAAAGATCTTAGCATTCTCTGATAAGAGGATGCGTTTGGTTAGTACACCAATAGATGAAGGAGAAACACGGAAGCGAAAGCTATCATCCCCGTGATCCCAATATATGCCCAAGATTTTACTTGACCCAGCAGGATCCTCAAAGAAAGAGTGCGGCTCGGTAGGTTCAAGCGGGGAAGTCCCCGGCTGATTGAATGCCCATTTGCTCAAGGAGAAGCCCCCTTTCGCTAGTAGAGCGATGAGTTGTTCCCTGACCGAACTGAGTTGTTTTAAGTCATGAGCCCCGAAAAGTAAATCATCTAAGTATGTAGAATTTAACAAAACATCCTGCGCGAGAGGGAAGTCAGCCCCGTCCGTGGAAGCTAATTCGCGCAAAACTCGCGAGGATAAGAAGGGTGCCGGTCCCGTACCGTAGGTCACCGTGTTGAGTTCGAAAGCCTGAAGCTCACCGGAATCAGTCTTCCATAAAATGTTCTGATACTTGCGGTCCTCAAAACCCACAAGAATCTGTCGGAACATTTTAACAATGACCGTCACGCCAACATATCGAAAGGCACGCCAATTCATTAGGATCCGCGTGATGTCCTGCTGGAGCTTGGGTCCAATGAATAATGTGTCGTTAAGCGATACGCCAGTAGAGGTTTTAGAAGATGCGTTGAATACAACGCGAATCTTTGTTTTCTGGTTCTCGGTCTTAAAAACTGCATGATGAGGCAGAAAGACGCGAAAATCAGAGTTCAAAGGAACAGGAGACATATGCCCTAACAATTGATACTCCTGTAAGAATTGAGAATAACTTTCAGCTAGTTCTGGAGAGGTTTCCAATCGCCGAAGTATTCGTGTTAAGGTTTTCTCTGCTACCCGAGAGGAAGAACCTAAGCTGTGCTTCTCGATGTCGGATCGAAAAGGTAAAGCAACGACAAAACGACCTGAAGAGGTGCGTGATACCGTATTCACAAAATGTTGTTCACAGAGGGAGTCCTCTGTGGACATGGGTTTGACTTCCGGAACTTCTTCCAGTTCCCAGAAGTCGCGAAGAGTTTTTTCTACCTCAAAGCAATGATGCACCGTGACACTATGAGAGCGACCAGTCTTGGGTACGACCCCCGAAACTATCCACCCGAAAATAGTCCGCTGAGCAAGCAACGTATGATCAGGAGAATGCATGTACGGGCCTTCCATCAATGCTGCAAGATAGTCTGCACCAATGAGCACATCAATTGGAGCCCTGGTTGAAGCGAAGTTATCAGCCAGATCAATTTCGCTAAGTGCTGGAAAGGACGACGGAGAATAAGTCGGAGGCATATACTGAGTAATCCTGGGTAAGATCAATGCAGTTACGTCCAACGAGACACCGTGTCGTGATAGAGAATGAAGCGTAATCTGTACCTCTGCTCGAACGTTTTGAGCCGAATTCAGAGAGACGCCATGAATGGTCGCGTTGACACGTTTTCGTGCTACCCGTAGCTGCTGAGCTAGATTTTCCGAAATAAAGGAAGTTTCGGAGCCCGTGTCAACTAAACCGCGGACTATAATACGAGAACCATCATGAGCGTCGATTCTGGCAGAAAAAGTGGCCAATAGCACTGATCGGGTGTCGGAAACACTGAGATGTGTTGTAGTATTCGAGCTAGAAGGTTCCGGCTCGGAAGAGGAATTGACCGCGGGGGTAGTCCCCCGTGCCTTGCTCCCCCCGGTGTCAGATTTGTCAAAATGCAATAAAGTATGATGCATTTTACTACATTTCCTGCATCGTGACGAAGAAGAACAATTGGAGCAACTATGCCCGGGCCTCAGACAGTTGATGCAAAGATTCTGTGAAAATGCGAACTTTGAACGGGCCTGAGGGGTCAATGCAAGGTAGTCCTTGCACTGATACAAGAGATGGTTACTACCACAGTGAGCGCAACCGGTACTATTCACGCTAGTAGCGTGTGACTTCAAGAATCTCCCCGATTCCTTCTTGGAAGTCTTAGGTTTGTTACCTAATGATTGCAAGGAGTTAATATGACGCGCTAGAAACTCAGAGAATTGAATGAACGAGGGATAATCCTTGCTGCTTCCCAGATACATTTCCCAGGCTAAACGAAGGGTGTCATCCAGTTTGTTCTTCAGCGAATGAACAATTATGGGATCCCATTGATCGACGCCGTATCCCATAGTTTTAAGGGCGTTGAGAGCAACCGTAACTGAGTCCCTAACTTCTTTCAGAACCTTAAAATTGTCACCCCGAAGCGTGGGTACTTGCGAGATTTGATCTAAGATCGTATCCGTGATCATCCGTTTGTCAGTGTACCGAGCTACCAGAGTGTCCCATGCTATCTCATAGTTCTCGGAAGTGATCGCTAAAGATTTAATGACCGTAGCTGCTTCTCCTTGCAAACAGGATTTTAGATAATGGAACTTGTCCCGACTGGAGACATACACTTTGTCGTGAACAATGGAACGGAACGTCTCATAAAAGTTGTTCCATCCTAATAATAATCCCCGGAAAACTTCGGTAAATCAATAATTGGAAGCCTAATGTGGTTTATTTCGCCTGAAGGTGCAGTGTGACCTGATGACGACATTACCTGACTGGAACGAAGTTCATCTAGATGTCCTAGGATGAATTCTTCCGCGTCACTATGGGCATCAAGGGCCGCTTGATACCAACTATCGGTTACGTACTCCATTTTAGCTAATTCGGCCGGTTTAGTGTGAGTAGTGATCTTAACGTGAGTTTTATGCAACACGTTAAGCCACTTCTCTAAGGCTGCTAGCCTATCCTCCAAGAAGGGAAGGGTGAAATTGTGCACTCCACGCTTCTTGATGTTAACGACCAAACGAACGAATTCATCCCGAATCATGGGCACGTAATTGATTGCTTCTAATAATTCCCCTGAGCTAGCCATTTTGAAACTCTATTACAGAACAAACCACAATCCAAAACACAGTCCGGAATGCCCACTCAGGAACACTGATGCACTTCGAACGTTTTTTGCCGGATATCCGGCTCGAAGGACCAAAAATTTGTGCGAAATAATGTCCCAAGTTGGCTCCGAACCTGTGGTCAGAAGGGAAGGTCTTATTCTAGAATAAAATATTCAAAGATAAGAGATAAGAGGTAAAAGGAGTTTTTATTTAAATAAATAAAATGTACAAAAATTTTACAATATATTTACAAAGGAATCGCTAGACTAAAATGATCGACTTCCTAGGGAATTTGTTGTCGTCAAATTCTAGGGAATTTCGGTAACCGAAGATTTCCAAGAACCCCAGAGACTAGAATTCCCCAGAAAGGAGCACGGACTTATAAATTCCCGGACTGGACAATTTTCCCTAGGGTATTCCCTAGTAAAATCCCCAGCCACGGGAGGGAGCGGAGTTGGAGAAGTGGTTTTAGGGAAGGGGAAGTCCCCTTACCCTTCAGCCTCCTTCTCCAAGAGCTATGGTGGCTCCGAGCCACCCCAACCCCTAGGGTGATTCTACCCCTCCCAATACCCGACTCTGTCGAGAGCCTTGGAGTTTAGGGTCGGAACACTGGGTCCGAGGTAGTCCTCGGAGGCAGTGTGGAGGGGTAGGAGAGGGTTAACTTCTCCCGGGAAGTCCCCGGAGAAATCTCCCTTAGGAGGGAGGATATTGCCGCAGAGGGGTAGTCCCTCTTGGTAGGCGGTGGGTGGTTGGGTGATACTTACCAAAGTATGGTACCCAATGAGTTCGCCGGTGGAGGCGCTCTTGATTGCCTGGTGGAGGCGCTGCCGTGGAGGCGTCAAAAAAAGCTGCTCCTGTTGCTGCGGTTGCTGCTGGTTGGGCAGTCGGTTGAGCAAGGCTGAGGTGCGATGGGTCCTTATCAAGGACCCATCTATATAATTACGCGACACTAATCTTGCCAGCGAGAGAGCTGCTGCGGGCGCTGGCCACCTAGTGACCAAGCGCGCAAGTAGTGTCGCTTCGCGGCCGCGACGCGCCAGGGCCAGAAGACGCGCAAGCGCGCCGCGGAGAGAGGGACAGATAGAGCGGCTAGACGCTGTCGGTCTAGCCGTCTATTGTAAGCGCAATAGAGATGGGAGATATAACAGAGAAATGCGGAATCTACTTCGCAACATTTTCTGCTCCTCCCAATCTCGAACAAATACATTGACTTAGAAATTGAGTTTTCTATACTTTCATATATTTAAAGATAAATATATTTGAATAATAATTAGAAAAATCAGTTCTTAACGCGAATAATTAAAAAATATAAATGAATTAGATATATCATTTTGTATATTAACTCACCATCTATTCGCTCTTCATCCAAATCTTCTGCAGATGTAGGAAAAGTAGCTGTAGTTACTGAGCAACCTTTTGTTTTATCCATGTTCTCATTTGTAAAAAGAATATATAAATTTATTAAATTATTCATCAAATTTTGATAAATATATGCACCATGAATATTTATTTGCTCAGCTCTTACAAGATCCAGAAGTTTGTTGACAAATACCATATCTGCATAAAAATATATTAAAAATTGATGAAGCAAAGTTTCAGAACAGCAGTGTTACCCATTTGCTGATCATAAGATTATTTTAGAGCAGTACATATTCATAGATTTCACTCACTAGTTTGTGTTCTAACCGCATCATCTTTTAGTAAATATACCTTAAAATCTTCATTTTTTAAAATGTCATGTAATTCAAATTCTGAAACATCCATTTGGAAAAAGAAAACAAGTGGCCAAAATTCTTTTAATTTCAATAGAGTTGTTACCACACACCAACATAACTAATACTTGGCACTGTTCACGGAGTAATAGATCACTGTCGCTATCAATTCACTACCTTCGAAGCAAAAGCATGGAATGCGTTTGTTCGTGATGTCAATACCAAAAGTTATGACATCACGGCAGCGTTTATTTGCGTTAAAAATTAGCTCTATAAACAATCGACAGCATTAAATAGCGCTAATAGTATGCTCCATGAACACTCCCTAAGCATATCGATATCAGAAATCATTTTGTCCGAGAGATTGTTCGTATAGGTTTTGTAAACTTAAAATACAGGTATACGGACCAAATGACTGCTAATATACTTAGAGACAAGCATTGGTCAAAGATAAACAAAAAATAGGTAAGAATTGGGTTTAAAAAACGGTTAATGAAACAAAGAAATTGTTTGTTGGCAATAAAAATGACGATTAAGAGGGAATGATGGAAAATGTATTGCGCATTATTGTCATCCTTAGTACGTCACATGACAGCGCTTAGTGCACCCGTATCCGTTGCGGCGTCTTCTCGTGGCTGTCACCTTTGTACTGAACGCAAAAATATGTATCTCACAAATATCCATTGTAATCTATGTGTATTTTAACGTTGCGTTCCCGCAGCGTTACAATAGCTGCCATCTAGCGCTTTGCTAATCTCAAGCGCTAGATATGCGGGTCATGTGAGAACTGGGAAGTTATCAACCGATGAGAGTAGAGGAGCTATGCGGTTCCGATGACAGGGAGTGGGGGAAGCTGTTTTGTGGTGTGGAAGGGGGATGGGTGGGGATAAGACTCTCTTAGTATGGTAGTGGTGGGGATGAGGAAGGAAAAGGTCTTATAGTGGGATCGAGTTTAGTTAGGGAGGGTGGGGGTATTTTTCACCCTATGTCACAGTTGGAAGGTCTTATAGTGGGACCGAGTTTGGTTAGGTAGGGGGTATTTTTCACCCTATGTCACAGTTGGTAGGTCTTATAGTGGGACCGAGTTAGGTTAGGAAGGGGGTATTTTTCACCCTAAGGTACCATTGGTTAGTTATCCTACGGGGACCTAAGTTATCCTACGGGGCCCTAGTTGAGGGAAGGTTTTTTCCCCCTTCGAAGTCGATGGTTAGTTACCTTACGTAGCCTAACTATTTCCGACTCTGCTACACAGATAAACTAGGTTGAGTTAATTGCTAGTTCCAGTAGTCACCGCTAGGTGACTGCCTTCCTTAATCTTCTTTCGCGCTAATGGTATTTTAATATTACGTAATTACACACACGGGTGAACTAGTTCAATTTAATTGATAGTACCAATAATTGCCGCTAGGTGGCTACCGCAATCACCCCTTTTCTCGTTAGTTAAATTGTAGATAGCTATTGTGATAAGTTGCTGATATCGTGCAAGGAATTAACTTTCCATCGAGCATGGAATTATAACTTTGCATGGTTTTAACTAAATCTATGCAGCGAATCACTAAAATATCCTTTAAATGAAAGGATACAATTTTAATAGTCTCCCCTATTGGGGAGAATAACAAATTAACATCAATTTCAGGAATATTAATATTTTGATAGGGCAACTTATTAAGTCCTAGCTGTTACTATACCCAGATCAGGTTCACCAATTTATTAGGCCTTACAGCTCCTCACTTATAGTATGTCCTTAGAGGGTACTATTTGACCATTCAGAACCAATCCTAGACCCTCCCACTATTCTCTCCTTCTATGGACCCTCTCTCTAGACTTTCATTCAAGAAATCATTTACCTTTCTACGAGCGAATTAGTTAAAGTGATAAAAAGATGTTTGACTAAAATTATACATTCGCGATACCACGGGATACGGCTATGGAGAAGCTAGCCTTCAAGAGGAGGATGTGGATGAAAAAGGAGGAGGAGGAGGAGGATGAGACATGGAGACTGGATGAGTAACTGATAGTAAAACTTTAGTTATTGAATAAAAAAACAGTTTTAAGAATTTTTATAGCCTTCCCTGACTTATCTTTTAGCCATTTTTAGCTTTTCAGGTAAGCATATCATACGATCCATCTAACAAGCAGGCTAGGTATTAGAAAGGGAAAGAGTTGTCAGTGCACTTCAGTTTTTTTGAAGGGTAAAGCAAAACATAACTTTTACCTAGACATTAAGAAGCTGTATTGGCACCATTCTAGCGATTGGAGAACTGATTGCTGAGTGTGCTGATATCTTCTAGAACGGATATGCTCGAGTACCTGACGCCTGAGATCATGTCATGACTTGTTACTTGATTTATGACCTTTTAAATCCTCGATTTTTTCATATTCTCTCAATTTTTTATATGCCTAGCTATCGAGAGGAATGTGCTCGTAAATCTTACCGTTTCACTTAAGGGAAGTCTGCAACACGTTTATGCAATTAATGGGATCCCTCAAGCCCTCTGTAGCCAATATTACGGAAAGAAAAACGAGGGAGAATTGTCCAGCGCTATTTTTCAACCGATTTCAATGTTTTTGGGCTTGTTGGAATCGTTAGGACTCGCACTTTGTCATAAATAAAGCCGTATTTTCCAAAAAACGTGAAAAAAATAAAATTATTTAAAAATTCGCATTAATATTATTTAAACGCAAAACAAATCGAAAAATCGAGCTTCTTTATGACGAGGTGCCAGGCCTAACGATTCCAACAAGCCCAAAAACATTGAAATCGGTTGAGAAATAGAGCCGTACCATTGTCCCGCGTTTTTGAGGTGGATGAAAAGCAAAAATTTTTAGGAAGAAAGCTAGGCTTCCACCCCTCTCGCGGCTCACGCTAACGTATTCCCCCACTCCAGCATTGAAACTTACTGCGAAGCTTTCCTCATATTTACGCTATTCCCCTATCTGTAGCTATACACATATAAATACCGCTAAAATAATGTTGAGAACATTTCATTTCGCCGATATAATGAAATTGCTCAAAATGCAATTATCATTTTGAAATAAAATTGTAGAAAAGGAGATTTCGTAATGCTTGAAATATAGGGCATACGGCGAAACGCGGGACAATGGTACAGTCGTATTTTTCAACAGAATTTGATGAGACTAGTCATAACTAAATCCGTTCTTCATGTAGATTGTCCTAAAGAGCTCGCATTTTCGATAAAGCTTATAGTTTTCCAGTTATGAGCGATTGAAGATGGACCTGCGCAACAGCTGATCTACGCGAGAGAAGAAATATGTATTTGTGCGCCGTGCAACTTCAAACGTTCATAGCTGAAAAAGTATAAGCTTTATCAAAAATGCGGAGCTCTTTAGGACAATCTACATGAAGAATGGCTTTAATTATTACTAGTCTCATCAAATTCTGTTGAAAAATACGACTGTACCATTGTCCCGCGTTTCGCCGTATGCCCTATATTTCAAGCATTACGAAATCTGCTTTTCTACAATTTTATTCCAAAATGATAATTGCATTTTGAGCAATTTCATTATATCGGCGAAATGAAATGTTCTCAACATTATTTTAGCGGTATTTATATGTGTATAGCTACAGATAGGGGAATAGCGTAAATATGAGGAAAGCTTCGCAGTAAGTATCGATGCTGGAGTGGGGGAACACGTTAGCGTGAGCCGCGAGAGGGGTGGAAGCCTAGCTTTCTTCCTAAAAATTTTTGCTTTTCATCCACCTCAAAAACGCGGGACAATGGTACGGCTCTATTTCTCAACCGATTTCAATGTTTTTGGGCTTGTTGGAATCGTTAGGCCTGGCACCTCGTCATAAAGAAGCTCGATTTTTCGATTTGTTTTGCGTTTAAATAATATTAATGCGAATTTTTAAATAATTTTATTTTTTTCACGTTTTTTGGAAAATACGGCTTTATTTATGACAAAGTGCGAGTCCTAACAATTCCAACAAGCCCAAAAACATTGAAATCGGTTGAAAAATAGCGCTGGACAATTCTCCCTCGTTTTTCTTTCCGTAATATTGGCTACAGAGGGCTTGAGGGATCCCGTTAAAAGAATTCTGGAGAACACACTGGTAACGTGTCATGACTTGTTTAACGCAAATTTTCCCTAGTTCACTTTAGAAAAGTCTACAACATGATTATGCAATTAAAAGAATTCAGGAGAAACCGCTTGTAACGTGTTACGACTTGTTTGACGCAAATTTCGTAGGCGGGCAAGAATATCCAACCACTTAAATATTAACTTCCAATAAGAATGCATCTCATCCCTTCCATCATTTTTAAAACCCTTGTTGTTAACAATCGGGAAATTTCAATCAGTCAGTTTTCATTAGAAGCTTCAAGGAGGTGAAAGATCCAGTGCAAAGCTATATTCCGAATATTTTCCTTGCTGTACCACAGAAACTCTTTTGGGTGGTAAGAATTATTCTTTTATTATTATTCTCTTTTGTTGCTATTCTATTTCAATATTTTTCTTTTCTCAATTTCTATGTTTTTTCACAGAAAAATGGATTTAACCAAGATGAATGCACTTGCAAGTGTAACTTACGAACCTAAGACTTTCGTAAAGCTGAATACTTTTGAGGAGAATAAGGAGTATCAAATCACTGAATTAGTGAAAATTAATACCAAATATGGAGAGAAATTAATAGCGAAGCTGGCTACCGACGAATGGTTCTTCCTACCCTCAAGGATGATGAAATTACTGGAGTCGCCTGAACTAATCAAAGAACTTCAAAATGCTGCATCAGCGAATATATTAAAAATCTTATATGTTGGAGGACGATACAATAATTTAGAATTTAAAGTTACCCAATGATAATCATAAGATAAATTTTGGAAATGTTTGTAGGGAATGTTTTTAAGGAATGGCATCAATAAAGGTTTATTATATCTTATTTATTTATTTTTTCTTTATCCCTCACTACATTAGTAAGATACATATAAATCTAGTCTATTAACTTACATTTTTAACAATACTAGTAAGTGGGTTATATTCAACGATTTTATCATGTATAATTAAACAAAACGCAGTAGTATTACTTGGAATATTTCTAGTACAATCAATCTCAATTTTAACATCAACAGTGCCTGACTTTATAGATTCATTTTGATGCGAACAATCGATAACGAAGAGAGGATCGTATTCCACAAAGTTTTTGTAATTAAGCATTGGTTTCGGCTGTTTTTCTCCTGCATAATATGAATGGATAAATTTAACATACATATCATATAGTACAGAATAACGGTTTTTTTCGCTATCACTATCAATTCGGTCATATGGATAAAATTCTGAATTCAGATAGACTTTAACATCACGAACAGAACTGTCATTGAATCTAAGCACCTCCATATGCTGCGTACTCTTCTTATTTTGTCTAAATGCTAGTATAACATATCGAGGTTTCTCCAATTGTGTTGCAGCTTTTACGGCCCATGTATGCCTCTGTGTTTCAGGTAGAAGTGGATATTCGTAGAGTTCCCAGGAACGAAAAGACATGGTTAGACTTTTGTTTTGCTCAATCAAACGTAGAAATTTAAGTTTAGTATAATCATTCAGTGATACATGAGGAATCCTCCACTGCACTTTTTGCAAATCAATTTTGGAGTTGATGATTTTTCTCGAAGAATGTAGTGAATTTATATCATCACGTGCTCGAATAAGAACGAGTTCATGACGTGCATTTATTATAACTCTTCTGTAGTCTTCACAAAAACCCAACAGCATTTGCAATGGTACACAAAAGTTGAAATGATTCGTAGACCTGTGATCTGTTAGAAACCATCCTGAATGACGTAGACTTGCACTTTCCTCAGCAGTTAAGGAGATGGGATTCTTCATGGAGCTAGTAATACCCACATTCTTACAGCGATCAATCTCAATACCATTCAATTCATAACGAATTTCATCAAACAAGAATGCCATGGAATTACAGTCAAGTCCTACGACATCTTGGGCTGCTGCATCCGGAGCACGGGTTCCAACGATTATCTTTCCCTCAATGTAGAGATAACTTTCACAGGGTAGAAGAATTAAATCTTGCTGTTGTATAGGAATTCGAATTTCATCACTATTTCCCAATGAGGCATTTGCATAAGGATTGTATGCATGCATTTCCATTTTAGTGATGCGATTGTCGAACACCGGTTGAGCGGTTACATCTAATGGATCCATTTTTATTTCTAACGTTGAAACTCAGTGATTGTAGAAAGGTGATATTTCTTCTTGTTAGTGATGCTCCAACGTTACCTTCGCTCAATGTATTTTGTCCTCCAGCGTTACCTTCACTCAATGTAGTCTGTCCTGCTGCAGCAGTTGGACTGATAGGCTCATCGAGTATCGGTGATTTATAAGTATCCTTGTAAATCAACATTTTCTAATATGTAAACGAATTGTGATTCCTTCACCTCCGAAATTTACTATACGATCTTCCTGATCGAGAATATGCAAGGTGAGACGGTCAATTATTTTCGCAATGACTGGCAAGTAAATGACGTTCTTCGGTGTTTCTGCGATTTTATAACCTGGCGGAACACTCGGAAAAAATTCATGTATAACATGTCGAGGTCTACCGTTTGTGTACGCACCAGCTGTAATGTTGCATTCAATTCGCAGTATATTTACTCTTATAATGTTTACGGGCTCGTCTGATTCAGCTAGTGTGTTCGGTGGAATAACACGATCTGATGAAAACCCAACAAAGAGCCTATATTGTTAGGTTGTGTAAAATCAATCTGATATTTACATTTTATTTCACTGTTTAATGTATTATTATTAGCACGTAGAACAATTACTTCTTCTTCATCACCTTCGAACATCTGAGCACGTAAAAATTCATTTATAGCATTGAGCTCATAACAACCTGTAGGTATAGTTAGCTTCTGATCATCAACGTAAAATATATTGTTTGTCTCATCAACATTAGAGATTGAATTGAAGCTCTGAAAGTCTACGAGACCGAGTTCATAATGTCCATCTCGAAGATCGATCGGGGGAAAAAATCTGACCCCAATACCGAGTCACGGCCAGAGAGTGTAACTGTTAAAGAAATTGTTCACGTAGAAACTTGACACACAACTGACCGCATATGCTTGAATCATACGATTGATATTGGTCGTGATTGTAGTAGATTATAGCAGAAGGTCCAAAATATTCCACAAGTTCAATTGGAGGTTTTAAATTTCCGAAGGAATCGAAATACTTAACGTGCTTATTACGTTTAACGTAAGTGACCCAATGCGTTCCAGGACCTTGTTCGTCATCAAGATTCACAATTGCGCACTCATTGCGTTGCGCATTTTGAGGTAGAGATGTACGCATAAAGACTCCCCGAAAATGCGGTATTTTACGGCAGACGTTTGATAATTGCATATTACTAGTAGGTCCAGATTTAGGAAGTTCATTTATTTTCTTTTCCTTTTCCTTTTCAGTCCCTCTCCTATTCGACTGTATGGTGCGAGGTATAAACCTTGTCCCCGTCTCGCTTCCATTAAGCGATTGTGTCGATGCATTTTTTCCAATTGTATTTTGGCTGCTTTGGTGTCGTTTACAGCCTTTGCTATACCTGCTGCACCGCCAGCTAATGCGCCCACCGCACTCAGCAGCGGAAGCAATGGTAATAAACCCCCCCGTTTTGTTTTAGTAAGTGACTTTTTCCTCAATAAACCACCTCGTTTTTTCGGTACACGAATTTTTCTTTTCTTCGTACTTTTTCTAGACACTCGTAGTCCTAAGCCGAGTTTCCGTTTTGTATTCATTGATGCCCAGACAGCAGTCGCTGTCGCTCGTTCACCTACGGATGAGTCACTAGCTATGATACGTTGTCGTGCACGGCGTGCAAGTACTTTATCAGCATGATGACGCGAGGGCAGGTCCTTATATACTGAATATGCGATATCATGCTCACGGCAAGCATCATCCAGAGGGTTTATTCCTCGATCACCACGTGCTAACCGTTCATGAAGGCGAGTACCTGGACCGCAATAATTGTAGCCAGGTACATGCAGCTCGAAGGGTAGTTTATTTAGCAGCTTATTGAAAAAAGATCCACAACCATATCTCATCATGTCATGCTTTCCTAACGGGTTCGTTGGCACATCCAGCAATTTTTTATTGAAGGCGGTATTCCATCAAAATGATCTTGATTAGGTAAATTATAATGTTCCCTACAGGCACGACATTGTTGCACTTCAGGATCTGCACGAATGTGCTCAGGCAATTTACACCAAACAAGTCGAATACTGTTTGGAAAGCGCTTCAATAGTAAAATTTTTGGAATGTATTCAAGCTGCTCAATAGTTAAATCCTCCAAACGTAGCACATCTAACATTAACAGCGACATAATAAGAACTGATGAGATAATCTGCTTCGAGCCTATAAATAGCTTGCATGATCATAGAGTTTTACATTTATGGATTTCGTAAAGCAACCACTGCACATTCGTGTCTCCAACGCCGATCGTTTTATTGTCGGTGGGGGTTGTGGAGGAAAGAGTAAACGTCATGGATCCCTACTTCCATCTACAATTCGTAGTATAATTTGCGGACCCTCGAATTGCGGTAAAACAAACTTACTGCTTAGTCTCGTAGAAAGTCCTAACGGTGTGAGATTTGAAAATATTTATGTATACTCAAAGTCGCTTCAACAACCCAAGTATCAATACCTTGAACGGTTATTAAAAGGACTAAAAGGTATTGGATATTTTAAATTTTCAAACAATAGCGACGTTGTAAAGGTAACTGAGGCGTTACCCAATTCTATTTACATATTTGATGATGTTGCTAACGATAAGCAGGATCATATCAGAGACTACTTCTCCATGGGTAGACATTTAAATATTGACTGCTTCTACCTCTGCCAGACTTATGCTATAATTCCTAAACACATGATTCGTGATAATGCAAATCTTCTCATAATCTTTAAGCAAGATGGTACTAATTTAAAACATATTTATAACGATCATGTAAACACGGATATGTCATTTGAAAAATTCAATGAATTGTGTTCAAAGTGCTGGCACCATGATTATGGATTTCTAGTGATCGACAAGGATAGTACAATTCAAAATGGTAGATATCGGAAAGGTTTCGATGAGTATGCTAAGATTAAATAGTATACCGTTTGCTTAAGATTGTTCAGTTTAGAGCTAAGTGTCCATCAAAACACACACATCAAATGAGCGTGGAATAAACCTAGTATAAACGTGGAAATAAAAACGTGGACTGAATCTGGATTGACCGTGGATTGAACGTGGAAAACATGGAAAGCAGGAAAATGGAAGAAAAGATACTGCTTAAGAAGATTGCCGCGAAAAGTAAAGTAATTCGTAAAAAATATCGTGCACTCAAATCAGGAAGAGAAATGATGGAAACCAATTTAAATGAAACTTTTAAACCAATTGTTGAGCCATTGAAGAAGCTCACTGAACATAATGAGATGACCTTCGTGTCCCCGAAATATGAGTATAAACAGGAACCACTACAGAAGACTACTGTAAGCGATAATTCTTTGATTATTCCATCGGAATGTAAAAGAACTTATTTCTCATCGACTCCACAACGTAAATATTTCGCAGACCACTCTAGAATTAAAATTCCAACCCCTTCATCTGATGATGAGCAAGGAAATTCACAACCTAATGAAACATTATACCTTTCTCTGGAAGAGGATGGGGATGAGGAGGAGGAGGAGGAGGAGGGAGTGAAAGTGGAAAAGGATGTTAATGATTTAGCAATACCATCACCAATGCAAGCAGAAACTCCATCATCACCATTGCAAAGATCCTTAAATTTAAATAGTTCTTTGTCAGAATATGCACCAATGGGACGTAAATATATAGAGATGTTTCTGCGTAAAAATAAAGACTTAATTGATGATAATTTTGGAATTGAACGAGATGCTAGACTTAACAAAATGAGACTTGGAAAATGTTCTTTTAAAGTAAATCGTAAAGATTTTATTATTATTGATGATGAGTATTTAGCGAGGGAAAGCTTCGTGGGAATAAGGGTCATAAATGGAAGAAAATAATTAGCCTATTATTTCCTCTAAAGAATCTTGTAAAAGGTAGCGGTTATATGTGTGTTAATGATAAACCAGTGAACTATGTACATTGGAATGATCCGAACGAATTAGTTGAACGTTTGAGACTTTTGATAGCATCATCTGCTGCAGGACATACGAATCATCATAATGAGATACAATCAATAATTGAGTAGCTTCATGAAGAACGTATTATCCTATAAAAGAGATTACACTTTCCATAATTTTCCAGTTGATTGTGTTACTTCACAATGTCGATAAATAAGTTTGGAGGTATTTCCACTGCCAGTAATGTGAGAAAATATTTCCGCAAAACTGAAGATGAAACATTAAAATTTGATAAACGTATGAATGCATTTAATGCTAAGGGGAATATTATTTCAAATTTAGGATTTGATGCTACTGATGAGAAATGTGCTGTGAATATGCGTTTTCTGCTGGATAATATGAATGCTGTACGTGAGAACCATAAAAATGAAATGCAAGAAAACAGTGATATTTTACGAAGTATTGCGTTAAGACTGGATCAAACCGAGTTAAGGCTGAATGATTTTCAAGTGAAATTGAGTAATTTCATGCAGAAACATGCTGAAGATAATGCAGATTTAAAGAAATATGCATCAATTTTCATGGAGAATCAGACTAAAGAGGATGCTGAATCAAAGAAACATAATGAAGATAATGCGGAATAACAAACAAAAAAAGTGCTATTTTTCATGGGGAGAATCATGCTAAGGAGAATTCTTCTTGAAATAATTCGACAAAGAGTTTTATTAGGAAAATGAAACTTTTACTACCATCAGTGCTCGTTGTACCCTTGTAAACCCATCACATACCTGAAGAGTTATGGATAGTGAAGAAAAGAAAAAATTGGTCGAAGAACTGCATGTACCTGCAAGACGGAATTTTCAACGTAGAAGAGTTATAATACGAGGCTTCGATGACCTCTGGCAAGCAGATCTGGTTGATATGAAGAATTATACTGACGGAGGTTACCACTATATTCTCACAGTTATTGATGCATTGTCGAAATTTGGATGGGCAGTAGCACTAAAAACCAAAACTGGCAAGGAAGTGACAGACGCATTTACGAAGATTCTGAAAAGTGGGAGATGTCCCAAAAATTTGCAGACAGATGATGGCAAGGAGTTTTATAATAGTGATTTCAAATCGCTTATAAAAAAACGTAGAATAAATCATTACTCAACATACAGCGTATTGAAAGCTACGATAGTTGAGCGTTGGAATCGCACGCTGAAGACTGAAATGTGGAAACGATTTACGTTGAATGGAAATTATAAGTGGCGAGGCATACTGCAGCGACTAGTTGAAGACTACAACGCAAGAAAACATCGTACTATAGGAATGCGACCTGTTGATGTGACGCCAGATCATGCTAATATGCTCCTGACTACAGTATACAATAATATAAAGATTGTTGGTCGTGCCAAGTTCAAAGTAGGTGATTTTGTACGAATCAGTAAATACAAGAATGTATTCGCAAAGGGATACACACCAAATTGGACAACTGAAATATTTGAAATTATAAAAGTGCAGAAAACAAATCCTGTTACATATTTACTTAGAGACTCTAGTGGTACTGATATATACGGAGGATTCTACGAATATGAACTTTTAAAAACTGCTAATCCTAATGTATATCTAATGGAGAAGGTATTACGTAAGAAGGGTGATAATGTCTTTGTGAAGTGGTTAGGATTCGATAATAAACATAATTCATGGATAAATAAATATAATATTTTGTAAAAACAATATTTATTAATAAAATTATTCAATTTAAATATAATTAATTTATTCTATAATGACCCCATGGTAGAGTCGATACAGTTCCGTGCACGATATAACGCTTATCATCGTATGGGCTGAGAGCTACTTTCCGTTGCCTAATCGAATAAACATTATGCAATTTTGAGCGAATTAAATTTTGATTGCGTACTTGTACAGTAAAATTTGTTAAACAGTCCTTATAGTCCTCGAAGGTTATGTTTCTAGCAACAACGTAAGTCTTAATACCTTTAGCTTTTTTGATAATTTTATTTTGTACTTTAAATGTGTACATTTTTGATCACAGTCCAATAAACTCTGTCATTATCTGCCCATTATTATCATCTTTCATCAGCCCAGGGACTTTTTTATTTACTAGAGGTAAATTGTACTGATTGTTGGCAGAATAATCGCTTGTATCGAATCTAGCAAGATTCTCCCTCATAATAGTGTAAATATCATCACACTCAATGCTGTATATTAGACTATCCGTATCGGTATATAATGCTTTACATTTGCTACCGAACGTAAGAAGCATATAATCATAATAAAAATCATACAAACATGTTTTCGAAATATCAAGAATGCTCATGCCTATGTATATAGGCTTATCGAATTTAGCTGCTAATTTTGTTAATTCAATCGTGACCAAATTCTCACTGAATATAGTGCGACTGTGAAAATTAGGCTTAGCAATCATTGCTTGAGCACCATATCTTCTCTCCCACCTACTCATGAGTCTCACATTAACTCTATTTCTAACATTCTCCATAGTCTTACCGAACACTGCATTGTTCATTAATTTGAAAAGATTTTTCTCAAACTCATTTTTAGATGCTGCACGCAAACTAGTGTTCAGATCGATATATTTACGTAACCAGGTGGACTGCTGAAATCCTAAAACGCGATGAATGTATTTTAAGACAACACCATTACGCATACATTGCTGTAAAGCACGATAGTGTATAACATAGCGCTCCTTATTTCCTAAAGTTGCAAGTAGCTTCTTCTGACGTGTACCCGGTGGTGCATCACGTACGGGACAAAATGGAAGGTCGGAATGTTTATCGTGAAGCATGCTTGGATACTCTAAGTCAACCTCTAAAATATAACCCTCGGGTGAATCTATCGGTATATTAGAGATATCCAAATTATTAACATTTTCAATCCAGCGAAATCCGTGAGTTGGTAGCGGTTGAGACATTGCCCACCCATACAAATTATTTACATCGTAGTACATTAAATACTTAGAAGGTTTCTCGGGATTGTAGTTTTGCATGTACCGATTGTTAGCATTTTCATAGCGGTGCGAGCATTGGCTTAAATCACCACGTATGCCCCGTTCTACGAAAGCAGCATTTCTACGTCAGTGAAAAGTTCTAATCTTATTCCTGTATGTTTGAGCATTGCATCCCAAGTGAAGCCTGGGAGTGTATAATAATGAGCAGGATCCAAATTATAAGTTTGCATGCAGCTATCACGAAAATTTTCTAAAACGTCAGCCAACAATAGTACATCAGTTTTCAAATAGAGATCGCTATACTCCCCAAGTGTTCGTATTTGAAATTTGGTCCATACCTCCTTAGCGTGATTATACGCACCCTCACTAATATCACTATCGGATAATCTATTATAGAATATCTCGCGTGGAGGTAAAGCAGTTTCTTCCAGACGGTTCAGACTATCTATGTAATCGTAAGGAAAAATACCTTTCCTTGTCAGAAGGTTAAATTGTTCTATGTTTAAATATGAGAATTCTGACTCTAAATTTTTTAACTGTGATCTCGTTAAATATGAACTCAATTTGTCTAAACTAGATGCCATAAATTTGAAAGAATCGATAAACCTTAGTTGTATATTATATTTACGGATGAATTTAGTGAATGAAATATACTTCTCCTTATGTACAGGTAACAAATGTACTGAATCTTCATACAAGTTAGCGATTGTACCGAAAATAAAATGTGCATCATAACCTGATAAATTATGAAAAATTACAGGTATTACATGTGAATCGTTAAAGTTTAAATTACAATTATTTTGAGCAGGTCCCCTATATTTACTAGTTAAATGATCATGATCGCGAACACGTATTTGATCTGGAAGAAACGGCTTTTTACATATATGACAGTTGGGCTCAGTATAATGCCTTGAATTTTCACTAATACTTAGCGTTCTCATAGGCACTACAGTCCTTAGTTTTTCGCTCGCTATGCTAGCAATTTTATCGAGTTCTCGCACAAACCATTCTATACACTCGAGTCCACGATATGATTTGTAAGTTGAGAGCGTTGAATCACGAACGCTTTTAAAATAATAACCTATACTAAAAGTTATGTGTTTTTGATAAATACCAATATCGTCATCCGTTTGCTCAACTTTTTCAAGCGAGCATTCAATGTCAGCGTATATGACAAATGGCACCCTCTCACTGTTCTTCATGTTATTGAAGGAAACCCAACGGTTCTTGTCAGGTAGCACAATTCGGATGTTTTTATTGAGTTGCTCACAATCACGTTCATGCGATTTTAGTTTCTCATCATTGTGGAAATAGTGTAAGCAACTATAGGAGGGAAAAAGTAATATTAGAATATAGAAGTAGTAATTATATATATATATATATACAGTAAAACATACCGATCACAAAAAAGATGAGAGCGTTTTCCTCTAGTAAGCTATCCATTTAGCAGTCTGGAAAGGTTCCTGATGCATATAAAATGTGCTGCTGCTCCTTGATGCTCGAGAAGAAGAAGAAGATTAGCGTGTCTGGTCCTCTTGCATTTTGTTAATTGTAGAGGTGCTATGATTGTATTCTCATTCGTCTCAGTCTCTTCCACCATAGTAAAAATATTAATAGAGACATCATTATCTTCCTCAAATTTCCGAATCTGTTTTAATGTAGTCGGAAACGTTATACTTCTAACGTCGAAAACAGTTGTAAAATGAGGATATGAAGATTTTCGTTGTGGATGAGTATTCGGTTTTACCGGATAGAGTGCAGCCGTTACAGCCCATGCAAAACATGTATTATCATCACTGTGTATGTTTATCACAGCCTGTTTATTCTTAATAGATTCTGGAAGCTCGATTGCACAACCTATATGCAGCGGGTTATAATAATTTATATTTATAATTAAATTCAGAATTTTTTCCAAAGCCCATCCACTATCACGCTCTTGAAACTCACACAATTCTTTTAGAATTTTGTCTATTATATTTGTATTGTACCAATCACTAAAACTATCAGATTTGTATAAAACTGCATTGCGGGTTGAGATATGTTTAATATCACTTATCTCTTTACAAATAAATTGTCCGTTAAAGATGCAATTTATCTTAACTGCGTTCACGTTATTAAACACTTTTTCTGTGTAGGTCTGTACTAAGTCTTTTGCACCTGTTAGAAAATCACGTGGTTCTATATAATTATAATTTACAACCATTCCGCTACACATTCGAGATTTAAATGAAGACTCGAGATCTTTTCAAATAAGCTTTCTCACTCCAATTGATTTCTTATTTTTTGCCGCATGCAGAAGTAGACGCTGGATAGTTGTTATTTCAGTCAGATTTTTGTGTACTGTATCGGGAGCTGCAGATATATTAGCATCTCTTAAACTTCGAATATAATCACGACACTTGCGTACCCACTCATGATAATTATGCTCATTTCCTAAATCAGGATTCTTGAGAGCATGATTCAAACAATAACTCTTATCCTTAGCTGCTCTAAGTAGAAGACACTGTATTTGTGCAATTTCTGCAAAATTTTTCTGCAGCGTGCCTATAGTTGCGTTGCGATTAGAGATTCTGAGTTTATGAATATATTCACGACACTCGCGTACCCACTCGCGATATTCTTCTTGCGTTTTCAAAACTCTATTTCGTAGAGACATCTTTTGTTCTTTTCTTCGAGAGGACTAATCAGGAACTGAGGAAAAGTGGGTGGGAAACTGAGCTCTCTTTAGATAAAGGATCTCTGAAACACTTCAGGGGGTAAGAGAACATTGAGGACAGGTAACGACATGTTAGAAAATAGATGCAAGCGTTTTTCAGTTATACATATATTCCAGATTTTTGCTCATACATATATTTCATATAATAGATATTTTTTAAAGCACATACTCCTTCATGATTCAAACATGCTGGAAGATGTGAATTATGCAAGCTATCTTCTAAATCAAAATCCCCCCACATAAAATTATCTACATTAGTTATTTCTAAATTACAAATATCTCTTAACCAATTTGTATTTTCAATTCCTTTCACAAAAATCTCATCCTCATCATCATAAATATACTTCCTTATAATATCTTTATATTTATAGTAGGGTGAGTAGCCATCCGCCCAATTTAAGCCGTGATAATTTAGAAAGAACCAGTTAAAAAAGGAACATTATATTAAACAAAAATAATATATATTTCTTCTTTTTCATATACTTACTCTGTCCGCTTTCGCTCCTCTTCACTTAGCCACGAATATGAATAGGGCGGTGAAAATAAAATATGGAACACTTTTTGTTCTTGTATAACAGCAAATTCTTTGATTATAAATGACTTATCCGTCAAACGGAATCCTTGAAAATCAACGAACGATGGTGCCATTATGCCTACGTTTTTTATACTAAAATAATTCTATTTAAATATGCATGTTTCATGAAAATTTCTCCCTCTCTTCAAGGTAATTGTTCTTCATCCCTCTTACTATCCTCACCATAGGTCAAAACTATCTCCCACTATACGTAGCATAGGTCATAAATATTTCCTTGAGGACCAATGACGTTTCCGTTCTTCCAAGAGTGGCAGGTCAGTCATTTCCCCACCGTAGGACAAAAGTTTTCTCAACCCTTAAAGCATTTTAGAATTACCGCCCACTACATGTAGCATAGGGCAGAAAATATTCTCTCTTAGAGCCAATGACGTTTCAGTTTTTCTAAGAGTAGTATAGGCATCTTCCTACCGTAGATTAAAAAAATTGTTGACACCTCCCTAACAGTGCTTAAAAGCTCGAAGAAATCGTAGGACAGGCATCAGTATTGCTTGAACGTTTGATTCGTACGACAAATAACATTCCATTTTAAAAATGTCTTCACTGTTTCATATTACACATATAATCGATTTTGACGGGTTTAAGATAAACAGAAAGTTTGTGCATAAAGAAGTGGCAATCAAAAACTTAACTACGGGAAATACGAATTACGGTGCATTTCGTGTTCATGAGCCGTATAAAAGTTTATCGATTAAGGACCAAAAAAGCATAAATTTCGTCTTCAAAAATATTCACGGGATAAAATATTGCAACACAGGATATGAACATTATAATCAAGAAGATATTTACAAATTTGTGAATAGCATAAAATTGGATTGTGAATACCCCCTAGTAGCTTATAAAGGGGGGCATGTAGAACGGGATGTTCTGAATTACTTGGATATCCCAAATACAAATTTGGAAAGGTTTGGTTGTCCTAAATTTGATAATTTGATAGCCACTATAAAACCTTGCAACACCCCGTGTAAACTACACGTAAAAATGTTCACCAATCATACGAGAAAGCCTATACATTGTGTATATCAAAAGGTAAACGTTTTCGCACGATGGGTACATCAACAAATAGATGTGAGTATCAAATGTTAAACTTAAAATTTGTAAAGTATTAACTGGATTTCTCTGTTTCAGATGATTGAATAATATATATATATATATATATATTGATATAAGTTTAATTATTAGTTTAATTGTAAAACATTTAATTTTAAATATTTGTATAAATTGATGTATATTTCCTTCATTTTTTATATATTTGTATATCCGATCAATTATAAGTTTTTATCCTTTATATAAATTTTATGTATATTTGTTTAATTATAAGTTTAATTGTAAAAATATTTCATTTTATATATATATAAATAAATTCCGTCTGTCATGTAACTCTTCTACCAATTGTTTCTTCTCCTCACTTCCCATGACTATTCCACTACGTATTATGATTACACTAGCTCATCAATCACTGGCGGTAATATAAGTTTCTTTAGAGCATAATTCCAATCATCTTCTCTTTTCTTCTCATTGGCAGTCGTGATTTCCTCTTTTTGATGCTCATTAGAGATATAATTTGCAACAATTTTCAATCTACCATACATATCTTTCCGTAATGCCTCAACTTTTCGATCCAATTTATTTTCAATATAATCGACTTTATCATTCAATTGATTAATTCTTTCACTAATATCATTAATTTTTTCATCAATTTCATTAATTTCATCAGTTTTTTTCAGCAGAGTTGTAACTTTTTCCTCAAGGCGGTTACCTTTTAGGTAATAGTGAGTTAGCTTTTCACTGTATTCAAACAATTCCCCCATTAAGCTATCACGTACAGTCATCGAATTACGTAACAGAGCAGCCATATTCACAGCACTTGTCTCATCAGTAACATCACATTCTAAGTTTGAAATTATTTTCTTCTTGGCATTAAATGCATTCCTTTTTTTATCAAACTTTAACGTATCATTGTCAATTTTGTGTGAATAATTTCTCACTTTACCGGTATTGAAACCAGATCCGAATTTATTTATCGACATAGTGAAGTAGCACGTTGAACTAAGAAAATCTTGAAACTGCAATCTCTTTTATAAGATACCTAGGTTTAGTAACAGCTAGGACTTAATAAGTTGCCCTATCAAAATATTAATATTCCTGAAATTGATACCATTAGCGCGAAAGAAGATTAAGGAAGGCAGTCACCTAGCGGTGACTACTGGAACTAGCAATTAACTCAACCTAGTTTATCTGTGTAGCAGAGTCGGAAATAGTTAGGCTACGTAAGGTAACTAACCATCGACTTCGAAGGGTGAAAAAACCTTCCCTCAACTAGGGCCCCGTAGGATAACTTAGGTCCCCGTAGGATAACTAACCAACGGTACCATAGGGTGAAAAATACCCCCTCCCTAACCAAACTCGATCCCACTATAAGACCCTTTCCTTCCTCATCCCCACCACTACCATACTAAGAGAGTCTTATCCCCACCCATCCCCCTTCCACACCACAAAACAGCTTCCCCCACTCCCTGTCATCGGAACAGCATAGCTCCTCTACTGATGAGTTATTTATCTAGGATCGATAACTTGTCGGCTTTCTAGTGTCGCGCGATGGATGTAGCGGGGCGGCGGCGGGACAGGCGCAGGGCCTTACCTGCTCCCGCGAGCTGCCCCGACACACGTAGTTTAGATGTCAAAGGTGACACTCGAGCAATAAGCTTCCCCGCCGCAAATAGTTCGTAACCCAGCCATCCGCCGCTACTGATCCGGAAATTAAAGAGAGTGCAAGTGTGCAGCAACGGACAGCCAGGACACGAACCCATACCGGACCAGAGGAAACCTACTGCCTTAAGTGCCAGTAACTAGAGCGAGAAGGAGCGAGCAGAGAGAGAGAGAGAGAGAGAGAGAGAGAGATCGAAGGAAGGCAGTCCTATCCGCTGAAGTAAGGGTAAACATTCGTTTCGTATAAAAGTACTGTAACGTCCCGGGGTGTGCTAGGGTTTTAGGGCTCGTAGCACCGATCGGTTACATAGGGAACCGCTGGCCCTGCTCACTTGTCACGGGTAAGCGGGTAACCTAGCGGAGTGGTCATTCCGTCGGACCTATAAACGAAAATCATTGTGTGTAGAGGCGCGAATTAAAAGAGTATTCGCGATTACATAAGTTCGTTGTGTTTGACAGTTGACGTGATCGTTCCCTTGAGCCGTTCTAGGCCGCGGACTTAGTACAATTTCCGTGAAGACTCGCGACCTTAGGTACCGAACCAAAACAATTTAGGTCGTTGTTGTGGTTGAGTACGCGGGAACTTAGTGAGTGCGAATAACCGTCGAGTAACGCGCACGCGCGGGGATAGGGATTCATCCGCGTAGCGTCGCGTAGTAGTTAGCTCAGGAATCCACCGGTGGCACGGGGAGTACCGCGCGACTCGGTGGGGACCGCCGGGAGCGCCGACTAGTGGCTCGAGCGCGAGGCTAGCTACTACGTCATCGGGGCTTCAGCCGCGTTCGTAGGACTTAGGCCGCGCCCACATTCTGGACTTCGCGTTGGTATAACAAAGCCGTGTAAAGAGAGTACTATATTGTTACTGATTAGAAAGTATAATAAACAGAGTTGAATTGGAATGGGAGACTTTTCTTTATTAGCACCTCATCCCCTAAATTCGTGTACGAGGGTTAGAACCCCCTCTGTACAAATAAATATTCGGGCATAATTAATATTACATCGAAGGCGCCCGGGTCTTATAGGGAGTCACCAAATTGGGACGCGAACGCTATCGGTGAGGGATCATTCCTCCCTCCCCTTCTACTCTACCTTTCGGGATAGACAGTAGCGTCACAGTATATTCATCTGTAACCTAAATAAATAGAAGGATCCAACAAAAACAATTATAAGAGGTCTAGTATTTTATTTTTATAAACGATTTTTAAGAATAGAAAACATTGCCTTTATGTACTATAGAAAGAAGCGTTCAAAACTAACCAATCCAAACAAAATTAGATGAGAAATTTGTGATTGATTAAGTTTTCTCTCACCGTCCTTCATTTTTCTAGCATCTTTAAAATAAACTAAGATATTCTTAACTCACCGAGGACCATCATCCCATGCAACCAACTTATTTTCTAAATCATGCGAATGACTTAATCTTCAAGCTTTCTGAATACCTGTTGGATATCTTTGTGAAGTTGGTATAAATCTGATGAAATCTTTGCTTCACTGTATTTTACAGGCTCCCAAGAGAAGCAACATTCCAACGGTTTTATCGAATGAACAGAAACGATCGTACGGAGAGTAGCTAGAAAGAAAAAAAATCAGATTTTATATGAATAAATACTCCTAATTTGCACATTATACACTGGAATCATTGCAATTACCTGTTTTGTAACAAGAAGTCGTCTTTTGATAACTTAGCAGCTTCCAATGTTATTTTGTTCATTTTAGCTTATCAATCAATTGAATGATTTCAGACAAATCTTTTTTTTTTGATAACCTTATAAAATGTTGCTTTCAGTAGGACAAATTCAGGAAAGTTCTTGTTCTAAAAATTGCTAAAGCTCTTAAATATTTATTGCAGGGGATAACATCTTGTGCTTTACCAGTGTATTCTAATTAACAATCCCAAACAAATCAACACCAGTGATGTGGCTGCCACTTTTAACATTTGACGGATTGAATTCCCAGGATGTATAGTATGAGATAAGCAAGGCACATTAATACCCTTTGGAATATAAAGACCGCTACTGTGCTCATTGATGTCTTTCAGTGTATGCTAAATACCAACGAAAATGCTGCCAAGAATAACCAGGCCACAATTAAGCAGACAAGGGATTTCTGTTCTGAGTACTAGTTTCCTGATAAACCTATAATAAGTAAATAAGTATTTTGGTAGATTAAGAGTTTTTAAAAGAGATTTACTCATAATAACCAAAAAGATATTATTTCCTGAATGGTAGCCATATCACCTCAATGAATAATCTCTTCTAATAATTCATAATAACCTACTCATACTAGCTCATACATAGCTCAACCAGACATCGTTTCTGCTTAACACAACTAAAATAAAAAACGAAATATAACTATACTACTAAATTTTAAGAAATTATTGTATTAATATACCAATAAAAATAATTAACTAATCAAGTCAAGAAACTGCATAGATATGTTTAAACTTTTGTTCCCTCTCCTTATTTTCAATATTTGACTTACCACAGCACGTCAATCAGAAATATTAACTAAAAATAAACAGTAGATATATAAGCATATTTTTTACGAAAGTGATCCTAAGCAGTATTGGAAAAAACATACAGGCTATAACAGCAATGATATTTTTAATTTTAATTACTATAGCGGATAATATTTTCCGACCATTCGGTAGTTAATATTATCATATACAAATGTATAAATATATTTTCCAAGGTTTTTCTATTCCGGTTACGGGGAGTTAATTTCTAACATATTAATTTCATTTATTGGACGCTAGTCCAGTTCTTGTGACCAAACCCTAGAAATCCATTCACACATGTATTTACTCGACTAGTCAGCCCCAGAAGGTAAAGGAGAGGGGCAGGATCAGGAAGATACTCCAGGATCGACTATTTTATGTTTTATTCGGTTTCTCTTAGGTGTTGCTGTTAATGAAATGAATCATACGTTCTTGGGAATAAAATAACAGGAGCTTTAATCTGCCAAAATAAAGAGTCGTATATATTAATTTACAAGCTCGATATTTTCCTCTTTTCTTGTTTCAACCAGAATAATGCGACACACTCATACTATACAAATTAACACACTCACTCAAACATACTACATACGACCTGAGAAGCGGGGAGAGTAGGAGTTCTTGGACGATCTCAGCCAGGTATCTCTTCAGCTAACGAGTACGGCCTGATGTTGGGGAAAAGGTGAATCCCTACATATTTCGCCAAGTCCTAAAGGAGGCTACACACGAACCACGTGACCTCAGTTCCATGGGGAGACACGCCATGGATACAAACTTTCTGGCTACGTCCTCCAGAAAGGCCCCAACGGAGTGGCGCTTGGATGGGGCTCATTTCAGGGCAACGGGCACCCCGAATACTACCAGTCAAGAGTAAGGTCTATACCGACATTATAGAACGGTTCCACCTGAAATCTTAGTTTCCAAACAACAGCGTTGTTTATGGACCGATTTTCAAATTTGCAGTAGTTTTGTACCCCCCCCAAAAAACACTTAAGTGTAAAAAAAAGCGGCAAGTAATTTAGTCCTTTCTCTCCACAAAAATTATAATCCCAATTAAATTCCATAAAAAAAAAAATTTACACAAAATAAGTCTCAAACAAAAATACTGGCAACACAAAGAATTAAAATCACTAAAATTCGACGAGTAATTATTTGGTCCCAAACAAAAATACCGGCAACACAAAGGATTGAAATCACTTATAAATTCGACAAGTAATCAAGCGGTAACATAAATCATTGAGATCATATTATTTAGGCAACTAAAAAAAGTGAATGAATAATTAATTATAATATAATTTTTGTATACATACTACTTGCTGGGACGGGCCAAAACGTGTAAATTATATTTAAGTCTTCGTTATAGTTGTATTTTGAAATATCTACTACTCTACACGTTTTGGCCCGTCCCAGCAAGTAGTATGTATACAAAAATTATATTATAATTAATTATTCATTCACTTTTTTTAGTTGCCTAAATAATATGATCTCAGTGCTTTATGTTACCGCTTGATTACTTGTCGAATTTATAAGTGATTTCAATCCTTTGTGTTGCCGGTATTTTTGTTTGGGATTAAATAATTACATGTCGAATTTTAGTGATTTTAATTCTTTGTGTTGCCGGTATTTTTGTTTGAGATTTATTTTGTGTAAATTTTTTTTTTGATGGTATTTAATTGGGATTTGTAACGTTGTGGATTCTGAAGGAATCCACACGTAAATAAAATTGCCTTTCGAATTTCGCGCCGGGACTGCGTGCCACAGCGAGAGCCTAGTAGCGCCGCTACGAAGGCCTAGTAGCGCCACCGATGAGCTTAAAACGAAATTCGAGCGAAGAAGATTCATTCCTAATAAGCATCTCGTGCGAGAGGAGTGCAAAGGAAAGGAAGGAGCTAAGAAGTATCTCGTGCACTAAGGTCGAGATGCCCGGCAAGACAGGAAAGCAAGGATCAGACCCAGAATAGAAGGCCAGCTAGAAAGGAGCCTACAGGGAGAAGGAAGTCTGCTTTCCGGTGGAAAAATTAACGCAGTTCGAGGTCGAAGCGCCGATAAGGTAAGAAAAGAGATCAGGTACTTGAACATGTTCTATCGCGTGTGTAAAATTCTGCCTGACCATGTGTAACCGGTTGGAGGAGTCGTAGATGTTAAATAGTGCGTGATCGGTCAAATTTGATACGCGTGAATTGGAGATAGAGGCCCGGGAAGAGTAATAAGCTTACGCGGAAAGAAAGCTAGAGTGTAACAGCATGTGTATGGCGCAGGCCAGAAAAGGAAAGGAAAATAGAGCCTCCAGTAGATTTATGCTAATTTTGCCAACTCGGGCGACCCGTGAAGGATGTGGAGTCACAAATGGGTAGTGAAGAATAGGTTGGGCCAGCGTAATTTTCAGCGTAATGAGAAGGAAACAAGGGAACCGAAGTGGCCCAGTGTAAGGGCCTGGCGCCCAATGCTTTACGGAATGAAAGCAGATAAATTCAAGCTCCGCGTCTCCGCTGTAGGAAATAAGGCCCAAGCCTAGGATAGACAAGTGTCGATCCCGATTTTTTTATTGTGCGGTACTCTTTTTGACTTAGCCTAATGTTCCCATCTAGGCGAATCAGGGGAAGGCGATAAATTGTGCTGTATATAGACTTTTGTATTAAAGTGGTGAATATAGAGAGGGCAAGTGCCAGATTGTGGGCTGCCCAGTATAAAACGTGAATTTCTGTCTTTAATTATTTATCGTCCTATCCTCAGGAAAAGTACCCGTTACAGATTATAATTTTTGTGGAGAAAAAGGACTAAATTACTTGCCGTTTTTTTTACACGAAAGTATTTTTTTTAGGGGATCTTAGTACTTTTTGTAATATGCAGTTATTAATTCAGATGAGTATAAATTTAACTATTATGTATGTAAAATTTATTGGAGTACGAGATTCTTTGTGGTTTCTATGATTTTTGCAGGAAGTTTTATTTATCACAATGTTTAAGATGCCTATCAAATGAGGAAAATGGATTAGCAAGGATATTTAGGAGGGATAAGAAATTAGACAAAAGGACTGCCATTTGAAGAAAAATGCAGGAATTGTCCAACATTTGTTTATATGAAGTTTAAGTGCAGCATCCATTACATGAACTACATAATTATAACTGATGGTTAATTTAAACTTGTTTAAATTAAACGGTCCTAAAGGTAAGAATTACTTTTTCTTATTAAATTATTTCATATTTCTTAACCGATTAAAGGAAAGCTAATACAGTAGCAGATAAAATACAAGAAATCTTATAAATTAAATAATAAAGTATTTATTCTATTTTTCTTTCGTGCTTAATAGGATAAATATAAGTAGTTTTGCCTTAGTAATTGTAGATTCTGAGGATTATGGATCCATCTGCTATTATTAGTTTCATTTTTGATACAATCGATAAGGAAGATGAGTTATTATTAGAAACCACAAGGCAAAACCATTTCCATATTTTAAATTCTTTTACAAATGTTGCCTTACATTACTCCTTAACAGGTAACAAAATATATGTTATCAGCTATTTAATATTAAAAATTATTTTGAAATTCTATGCCTTTCTTAGATTTTAAATTTCATTTTCGTGTCAATAGAGAAACATTTGAAATACCAATTGCAGCCATTGGCCCAATCTTAGCTGAAAGAGGAAGTTTTCGCATATCAGTTACAAAACAAATTGCAATTGCTCTATGGATATTTGGCAATCAACAAGTATATAGGTAATTGATTAAGAACTAATTATTCCGTCTATCGGTGAGCCTCTTGGTAAATCTATTTCTTTGATAAAACTTTAAATTGAATATTATTATAGTAACTATTTGCCAATTTTTAATATATAGCTACATATTACTCACCATTTAATTTCACCGTATTATCGATTATATATTTCCTGTTCATTTACTGATACTGTATTATCTTTCCTTTAATCGGTTAAGAGAAATGAACTAATTTAATAAGAAAAAGTAATACTTACCTTTAGGACCGTTTAATTTAAACAAGTTTAAGTTAACCATCAGCTATAATTATACAGTTCATGTAATGGAGGTTGCACTTAAACTTCAAATAAACAAATGTTGCACAATTCCTGCATTTTTCTTCAAATTGCAGTCTTTTTATCTAATTTCTTATCTCTCCTAAATATCCTTGCTAATCCATTTTCCTCATTTGGCAAGCATCACAAACAATAGAGATTAAGAAGACTATATGTAAAAATCATAGAAACCACAAAGAATCTCGTACTCCAATAAATTTTACATATATAATAGTTAAATTTATACCCATCTGTATTAATAACTGCATCAATGTGTATTACAACAGCATAAATAAATTCTGTCGCTTGGAGAGCACCTCTTCACTATTGATTGATTGCTAATATTCCGGTTCTTCCATGTGCTGATATTAAATGTGATTTTGATACATCACTCTAGCAGACCATGGACGCGGCCATCTTAATCCGATCCAATCCGACCTGAAATAGACACACTGGATCATAGGGAATCTAGTTTTTTTTTTTGTAAGTTGTGTGACTGTGACTAGATGCCAATTCAATCCGATCCAATACGCAGAAAAGAAACACCCATAGACACACCGGATTATAGGGAATCTATTGTTTTTTTGTTATAAGTTGCGTGACTGTGACTAGATGCCAATCTAATCCGATCCAATCCGCAGAAATAAACACCCTTATAGTTATGTACGTCATCGTATGGTAAAGTATGTATAACTCATTAAACTGCTTTAAATGCATATGGATAAAAATTAATAGTTTATTTACTTATTCTTATTTTAGGTCAAGCTTGTATTCAATCACAACAAGTACTTTGTTGAGTTTCCCTATCCAGATGTACTTTTAAGGTTATTGGTAGGTCCTGTTATTCAAGAATGCAGATTAAAAAAGAATGTAGATGAAACAGAGAAGAGAATGATGTTGTTACAACCACTCATAATAAACATAAACATTTTCAAGTAAGTATATTGTTCGAGATCGGGAGGAACAGAAAATGTTGAGAAGTAGATTCCGCATTTCTCTGTCATATCTCCCCATCTCTCTTGCGCTCAGAGTAGACGGCTAGACCGACAGCGTCTAGCCGCTCTATCTGTCTCTCTCTATTTTTCGCCACGGCACGCTTGCGCGTCTACTGGCTCTGGCACGTCGCGGCAGTGGCACAACTTGCGCACTGGGCCGCTAGGTGGCCAGCGCCTTGAGCAGCTCTCTTGCTGGCAAGTTTAGTGCCGCGTAATTATATAGATGGGTCCTTGATAAGGACCCATCGCAGCTATCAACCGCCAGCAGCAGCCAGCCAGCCAGCAAGTAAGCAAGCACCGCTAGTAGATTTTGAGTCTTTCGGCACCAACCGTCTCATCGGCAACTTTTGCGCCTTTCACGGCATCAGCGCCTCCACGGGTCACGACGAACGCCTCTACCGGCGAACTCTTTGGTGAATAACTGTGGTAAGTATCACCAACCACCCACCGCCTTCCAAGAGGGGACTTCCCCTCTGCGGCACTCTCATCCCTCGTAAGAGAGCTTTCTCGGGGGACTGCCCGGGAGAAATCCACCCTCTCCTACCCCTACCACACTGCCTCCGAGGACTCTTTCGGACCCAGTGTTCCTACCCTAAATCCAGGGCACTCGCGAGACTCGGGTAGTGGGGAGGGGTGAACTGACCCTAGGGGTTGGGGTGGCTCGGAGCCACTAGAGCTTGTGGAGAAGGGACTGCGTGGTAAGGGGACTTCCCTTTCCCTAAACCACTTCTCCACTATTGCTCTCTTCCGTGGGTGGGGATTTTGCTGGGGAATACCCCAGAGAAATTGGCCAGTCCGGGAGTGGACTTAAGTCAGCGATCGGACCTGGGGATTTTCCCTTCCTTCGGTTCTTGGGAAACTTCTTAGGAAGAAAGTCCCTAGGATTTTGACGGGGACAAATTCCCGAGGCCCGTGATAATTCTAAGTCACGTTCTAGTGGTTCTTTCAACTTTGTACATATTGTAAAAATGTTTGTAAATTATTTATTTTGTTTTTATTGAACAAACATTCCTTCCTGTCTGTTAAATTGTGTTTGAAAGTTAATTTCGGAAAAAACCTTCCCACCCGACTACAGGTTTGGAGCCTTCTTGGACACTGTTTCGCACATACATTGTAAATAAAATTTTTTTAATTAAAACAAAGCTATATATAAAGCAATATTTCATGGTTTACACTTTGGTGCCAGATGCTCCAACAGTTTTCCTGGAAATATGCAAGCACCAGAAGGTATTACTGAAGTTACAGAGGAATTAGTTACAGCTCCAAAAGATATTACTACCTTTTATAACAAAATAGATAAAGAAAATGCGGAAATCAAGACTGCTAGGTTTTAAATAAATGAAGAGAAAATTGACGCAATCCAAAAGAGAGATGTATAGAATTGGAGCGTCTTTTAATAGCAGAGTATGATTTTCGAAATGATACTGTTAATCCTGACGCCAATATTAATTCAAAACCATCAACAGTTTTAATGCCTTATCAGGAGAAAAGTTTGAGAAAGATTTGTGAAAATGGTTTAGCAAGATCTAGTGTAATAGTGTTACCATTTGGCGAAGGAAAATTTTAGTAAGAGTCGTAGCTTGCTGTACAGAATGAAAAAGAGCTTTGGATGGTACCATGGAAGATGACCTAATAAGAATATCGCCTAAAAACGCTATATTCACATTGGTCAAATCCGGTATTACAGATGATTGATTAAATCGTCTGAACGCCTAAAATTGAGGAGCTGGCAACGATGCACTGCATTTGGTTGTGTGCGTGTATATATCCATGAATTCTCTTAACCTAGAAGTTTGAAGATTTGACTGCAAAATATATCTACTGTGTAGTGTGTACCCTGTTAAAATTTTCATGAATTGTGTGCCTATAATCATGTTAACAAAGTAGCAGATAAATTACAGGCAAGCAGATAGCATTACCCTTGCATTGGTGGAAAGTAAGTTTCCTCAGGTCATAGAAAAGATACAGAACCAGAATGAGAAGGGGTGGTTTGCAGCTGATTTGATAACCTTACTTTATAATAGAATAGTGGTAAGCTTAATATTCAGTATAAAAATCAAATTAAAGTTAGCAAACAACTTTATGAATCGCTTCTACTATAGTATGGCACTACGATAATGAGCTATCACTCATTATGTCAACGTGGTGCTACTTACCTGATGTATCGTGAATGCAAGGCAAAGCATAATTAGAGATTCTTTTGCAGTCACTGCCAATGAAAAGTGAATCTAGAATATCTAAAATAATAGATATTGTCAAGGATAATACATGAATCACGTTGGTAAGTAATTTAATTTGCTTTTTGATGCTGACAATTAATAGATATTTAAAGGACTTGTATTAATTACTATAATTTACAAGAACCAAGGAATTCAGTGCATCAAACAAGGACAAATGGGATATGCTTTTACTTGGGCATTTAAAGCGCAAGTTAATGGATTTATTACTTATATCCCAGACCAATTCTTGAAGTATTATGCTGATAATGTTGAATTGGAATGTCGTTATTTACTCGAAAATTTGGGATCCTGTATGCTGGCTATTGGAAGAATCACATTTTCAGGTAGGTGAATATTATATACTTAGCTAGTAACAAAATTAACGCAAATGGAGTATATTTTGTATAGATTTATAAAACTTGATTAATTCCAGGTAAATATTGTGAATTTCACCAAAAGTATGAGATCGGAGAGTTTAAGGATACAGCGAGTTCATTGGTCAACCCTTAGGTTTCTATTTTATATAACACCTGAATAGTAACATATATTTATAACTGATGTCGTTAAACAATTTGTACATCTAATACGACTACCAAGCTTTAATTTTCGTTCTCCTAGTTTTTGGCTGATTCTTTTGACTGACGTAATACAACTGTTGAAGGCAGAAGACGTTCTTCTTTCGTCCATTGATAGCTTCGACCTATTACGGTGCACGGTGGTATATGAAATAATTCAAATTAAATTCGAGGAGAAGGCAGATATTTCTGGATTAGCGTTCGCTAGAAATTTGGCGCGGCTATTAAACCTGGTAGGTTGTCGAGAATAGTAAAAGTCTTCTTGAATATGTTCAAATATATATTAACTTTTTAAAATGACTCCATTCGCGAGCCTTCATTTTTTTAAAAACTTCATTATTTGTAAAAACAAAACAAGTATATCATATGCCTTCGTTTATAAAGTGCCTATTGCGATAAATATTTTATAATTCACACAGTATAATATTTAGACATAATCTAAGTAAAGAAAAAAAAATTATATTGTAATGTGTTAATTCATTATTCTGTTCCCCACTTAGAACCAACAGATAATATTTCTTCCATCTTCATTTATAAAATCCAGGACAGTTATTCAAACGAAATGCTGTAAAACAAATATTGTAACATTTAGTGCACCTAAAACAGTAAAGGAATTAAGTTTTAATATAATAAGTTTTGAAAATCACTACCAAATTGTCAAAATGATACATCTAGATCTTATTTAATCAATACATAAATAACAATTTTTTTTCAATCGTTCTATTTCATTTCTGTATGGGGAGAAGTGTAACAAATTTATCGTACAGATTTTTTTTTTGTTGGTAATCCAGAAAAGCAAATAAAACTTTTATAATGCACTTTACTGGAACTAATTAATATTTTCGAACAAATTAAAATTCTTTAACAATTAACACTAACACTCGTTTGATTATTAAGAAACCACGCTGTCAGACTGGCAATTTTCCACTTTTCACTACTCTCACAAGTCTTACAGATAGATAGGTCCAGTGATATACACTCACTACAAAATCAACCAGTGGCGTAGAATTATTTTAGACAAAGACGCAGATAGAAGTCCATGGGTTAGAGAGAGAAGAGCCAATAGCGACGTCCGAGATAGGAAATCACTTGTTCAACGGTATAAGACTCTCTCTTTCCCACTTAAGGCATTTAAAAAAGGATAGCCTATCATAGACGTCATATGCAGTGAAGCCAGACTGGGTCTAAAATGCTTCCCCACTCTGCCTCCATAGGCTCACTAACACGTAGAGCTACTGAAGCATGCGTGAGAGCATTCCACTTCTGCCTCCTCGAACGTTGCACGCATACCATTACTGCAGTACGTGCATGTTTGGGTCTCCTTCGTATAGCTCCGGTATATTTCGAGTACGAGAGAGAGCGGTATACTTTTCTCGGACCTCTGTTTCTCGCGCTCCTTCTTCGCTCGTTTAGCCAACGAGCTTAAACGAGAGAAGTCGAGCTAGCCGAAGGAAATTAAGAAATGTCTTTTTCGCGGCCAGCTATGATAAAAGCTGAATACGCTAAATGTGAATATATTAAGATAAAATATTTATAAGTAGCCGTTAACTTATTAGATTTTCTAATAAATAAGGAAATGCGATGATATTACGTAACATTGGTCAATTGTCTTAAGACTCATATGTTACGTATTATTGTTAAAAATATTTTATTTTCTTAATTTATTATTTAATCTAGTAGGTTAATGGTAATAAAAAAAAAATCATGACGAAAAAAAAAATTAAAAAAGTTTGCATGAGTCTGCGGGAATCGAACCCGAGCCCGCGTAAGTAGCAAGCAAGCGCCTTACCATCTGCGCTACGGAACGTATTTCTTAATTCTGAAGCTTAGTGGCCTGATAGAGCAATGGAAGCTTTCTCTATGAAATTCAATTTACAGAATAAAATATCAATTATAATCGTATATATGTTTATTTCGTATGTCTTTTCCTAGTGAAATAAAATATTTCTATTGCATATTTCTAATCATTAATCACTTTAACAGCTGTAGCTTCAAAAAGCCACACCAACATTACGAAGAATATTTTTGATGGCTGTGGAATTAAAAATAAGTAACCCAAGATTTGTATTTGGGATTTAATTTATTATTTTTATTGCAATCAATTTATTTTGAAATAGCTCATATATAGAAAAATGATTCATCGTTCTTGACAAGTAAACGCGCTTGACTGACAGAAATGAAACGATGTAGCCAAACAAAGTATTTATATAGCATATATACTGCATTAAAAGGCTATCAGAATATATAACTTACATATTGAGTAAGTACAACAGAGATCCCAAATACAAATCTTGGGTTATTTATTTTTAATTCCACAGCCATCAAAAATATTCTTCGTAATGTTGGAGTCGCTTTTTAAAGCTACATCTGTTAAAGTGATTAATGATTAGAAATACGCAAAGAAATATTTTATTTCATTAGGAAAAGACATACGAAATAAATGTATATACGATTATAATTGATATTTTATTCTGTAAATTGAATTTCATAGAGAAAGCTTCCATTGCTCTATCAGGCCACTAAGCTTCAGAGTTAACGAATACGTTCCGTAGCGTAGATGGTAAGGCGCTTGCTTCCTACTTACGCGGGCTCGGGTTCGATTCCCGCAGACTCATGCAAACTTTTTTAATTTTTTTTTTCGTCATAATTTTTTTTTATTGCCATTAACCTACTAGATAAAATAATAAATTAAGAGAATAAAATATTTTTAACAATAATACGTAACATATAAGTCTTAAGACAATTGACCAATGTTACGTAATATCATCGCATTTCCATATTTATTATAAAATCTAATAAGTTAACGGTTGCTTATAAATATTTTATCTTAATACATTCACATTTAGTGTATTCAGCTTTTATCATAGCTGACCGCGAAAAAGGCATTTCTTAATTTCCTTCGGCTAGCTTGGCTTCTCTCGTTTAAGCTCGTTGGCTAAACGAGCGCAGAAGGAGCGCGAGAAAGAGAGGTCCGAGAAAAGTATACCGCTCTCTCTCGTACTCGAAATATACCGGAGCTATACGAAGGACACCGAAACATGCACGTACTGCAGTGATGGTATGCGTGCAACGTTCGAAGAGTCAGTAGTGGGGTGCTCTCACGGACGATTCAATAGCTCTATGTGTTAGTGAGTCTATGGAGGCAGAGTGGTGAAGTATTTTAGACCCAGTCTGGCTTCACTGGTCATATGCCCCTCTTCACCTCTTTTCAGTCATTAAAGTAAGAAGGAATGCTACAAGTAAGGCGGGAAAAAATGCATGGTGTGGGTATGGCCCCTACACGCATTTACATAATGGAAAATGCGAATTATACGGATTTTTCATAAATCGAAGGATAATTCGATTTTAACGAAAAATATAATTAGCGTACATATATGCCGCACACATCGGATCTTTTTCATCAAAACTGCCTCTCAGCCCTACAGACATATTACATGATATAGTTTAATCATTGAAATTAACATTTTTGGGATTAAGAATTTCTTTTTTTCAGGGATTTCTAATTCAAGCTACTGCCTGCCATTTTTTCATATTAAAAAACGTCAGACATCATTTCCATAACGATTGGACGTTTTCACATTATTTACAATATAATCTACTTCAAATGAAATAAACAACAATTTTATACTAGTCTCTATTTCCGTACAATATGCAAATTCACGTACAAATACAACAAATTCATTGAACACGTAATAAAACTATCCAACAGAAAGTTTTCATTGTCCTTATCTTTGATAAAACCATCCAACAGGAACCTTTTCATCATCGTTGTATGTAATGCTTTTAATAAAACTATCTAAAAGGAAACTTTTCATTGTCCTTATATGTGAGAAAACTATCCAACAGGAACATTTTCATCCTCGCTACATGTGGTACTCGTAAATAAGGAACATATACATGATAGTCTTTTTACAATATGCTAATTCACGTACAAACACAACAAACACATTGAACTCGTGATCAAACTATCCAACAGGAAAGTTTTCATCGTCCTTATCTGTGAGAAAACTATCCAACAGGAACATTTTCATCGTCGTTACATGTGGTACTCGTAAATAAGGAACATATTCATGATAGTTTTTTTTACAATAAGCAAATTCAGGTACAAACGCAACAAGTAAATTGAATTCGTAATAAAACTATCCAACAGGAACATTTTCATCGTCGTTACATGTGGTACTCGTAAATAAGGAACATATACATGATAGTTTTTACAATAAGCAAATTCATGTACAAATGCAACAAGTAAATTGAATTCGTAATAAAACTATCCAATAGGAAAGTTTTCATTGTCCTTATACTTAAGAAAACTATACAAAGGCAACATTTTCATCGTCGTTACATGTGGTACTCGTAAATAGGGAACATATTCATGATTATCTTTTTACATTAAGCAAATTCAGTTACAAACGCAACAAGTAAATTGAATTCGTAATAAAACTATCGAACAGGAAACTTTTCATTGTCCTTATCTGTGAGAAAACTATGCAACAGGAACATTTTCATCGTCGTTACATGTGGTACTCGTAAATAAGGAACATATACATGATAGTTTTTTTTGCAATAAGCAAATTCATGTACAGACGCAACAAGTAAATTGAATTCGTAATAAATCTATCCAACAGGAAAGTTTTCATTGTCCTTATCTGTGAGAAAACTGTCCAACAGGAACATTTTCATCGTCGTTACATGTGGTACTCGTAAATAAGGAACATATACCCAGATGGCACAAACATTCTGTAGATATTCTATGAATATTCCGGAACCTTCTTTAAAGAATATTTCTAATTGACCGTTTATATAATATTCTAGGAATGTTTTTTTAGAATATTCTTAAAAAAAGATTCATAGAATAAACTTTTAAAAATATTTAAATTAGAACATTCAAACAAGAATATTCATAGAATGCTCCATTTTGAATATTTCTAGAACCTCCAGCAATAAACTTTAAGGAATATTCAAAAAAGAAGATTTCTATAATATTTTATCAATAATATTCATAGAACATTTGGATAGGCATATTCTAAGAACATCCTTCTACAAACTTTTAAAAATATTTAAATAAGAACATTCATAGATCATTCAATGAAGAATATTCGTAGAATGCTCCATTTTGAATATTCCTAGAACCTCCAGCAATAAAATTTAAGGAATATTCAAAAAAGAAGATTTCTATAATATTTTATCAATAATATTCATAGAACATTCGGATAGGCATATTCTAAGAACATCCTTTATAAAAAGATTGTTCTAGGAATATTCGTTTCCGAATATTCTCTAAATTTCTTTTCGGGAATATTCAGCGAATATTCTTTTACGAATGTTCTCAAAAAATTGTAATAGAATATTATAGGAATATTCATTCAAGATTATTCTTAGAATATCCATAGAACATTGTATAGTTGGTAGCGATCTAGCACCTGTTGCCATGTGCCATTCGATACCATTGCATTTGCGTCTTTAGCCGGTGTATAGTGGTTACTCCTCCGTGCGACTGGTTTTTGGAAACCACGTGCAACTTGGTTACTGGAAAGCTCCCACGTGCAAAGGTTATTGGAAATTGAAAGTGCAGTTTATCATCATCGAATTATCGTTATCATCGTTAAATAATGTTTACGTGGTAAGTAACCTCTGAAATATTGTTTTCAACAATTATAAGTGTTAACTTCTTCTTCTTTAACTGCATCAAATGTATAGATATTAATTATATCTTTTTTCCAGATTTCAAGTATCTTTAGCAGCTATTCATTAAGCTTGGTCATTAATTGGAAGGTTAAACAGCAGGTAATTTACAACTACATTGATTGATCAAGATATTTTATTCAGCACCAAGTAAGTGGTTTTAATTTATACTAAAATGCCTAAGAGCAAAAGTAAAAATTATTTTTATAGAAAGGTTAGGTCAGAAATTAGGTGTATATTAGACAGATGCAATATTAGTCAAAGTGTACCAAGTGCAGTGTTGTATGATGAAGTCAACGTACAAACTTTATGCCATGAAACAAGTAACTTTCAGCAGAGCGTAGCAGATTTATCAAATAGTAATATTTATAATATTAGTCAAAGTGTACCAAGTGGAGTGTTGTGTGATAAAGTTAGCGTACAAACTTTATGCAATGAAACAAGTAGTACTGGGCAGAGCGTATCAACTTTAATGACATCTCATAACCTTCGCTTACCAGTTTCATGCAACAATACAATGATTAACATTGGGCAAAGCGTACCAAGTTTTTGCAATGAATCAAATAGCATTGGACAGAGTTCAACAGGTTTATCAAACAATGATATTTTTAATTTTAGTCAAAGCGTACCAAGTGCAGTATTAAATAATAATCACAGCGTACCAAGTTTAAGCAATGAAACAAATAGTATTGGGCAAAGCGTATCAACTGAAATGACATCTCATAACCTTAGCGTACCAATTTCATGCAACAATACAATGACTGACATAGGGCAAAGCGTACCAAGTTTATGCAATGAAATAAATAGCATTGGGGAAAGTTCAATAGGTTTATCAAATAATAATATTTCTAATGTTAGGCAAAGCGTACCAAGTGCAGTGTTAAATAATAAGCATAGTGTACCAAGTTTAAGCAATGAAACAAATAGTATTGGGCAGAGCGTAGCAACTTTAATGACATCTCATAACCTTCGCTTACCAGTTTCATGCAACAATACAATGATTAACATTGGGCAAAGCGTACCAAGTTTTTGCAATGAATCAAATAGCATTGGACAAAGTTCAACAGGTTTATCAAACAATGATATTTTTAATTTTAGTCAAAGCGTACCAAGTGCAGTATTAAATAATAATCACAGCGTACCAAGTTTAAGCAATGAAACAAATAGTATTGGGCAGAGCGTAGCAACTTTAATGACATCTCATAATCTTAGCGTACCAATTTCATGTAACAATACAATGACTAACATTGAGCAAGACATGCCAGATAGCTATAATGATATGAATGAAATGTCCTTCGATAGAGAAGAAAGTGACAGCTCTAATAGTAACTCAGTTTTAGAAAACTTTACTTCTATTGATAAATTAAAAAGTTGGGCAGTACAGCATGGAACTACTCATATTGCTCTTAAGCATTTATTACAAATTTTGCCAATGCTGACTAGTGATGATTTAAAAAATCTCCCTAAAGATCCCAGAACTTTCTTAGGTACAATTAGGTCTATTAGTGTAACTCGTATAAATTCTGGATATAGCTATTATGTTGGAATTCAGACTATGTTAGAGCAACACTATAAAATTAATAATTCAAAACCTACAGGTCCAGTTGAAATAGGAATTAATATAGATGGTCTTCCATTAGCTAAAAGTTCATCGCGTCAATTATATCCTATTTTATTAATTAATTTTACATTAAAAAATAGTAATAATGTATGTCTTGCTGGTCTTTATCATGGATATGAAAAACCTTCAGATTTTAATGTTTTTTTAGAAGAATTCCCATACAGCACAGTAATATTATATTAATCTTGTAGCAATATTTTTTTGCAAGACTGCATCATTGTAGTATTATAATGGAACTTTGCAGCAACATTGCTGCATCGTTAAAACAAACATTAAATGTCCCGCTTTTGAAATATTTCAATCCAATATTGCTGTAATATTTAAATGCAGTACTCTTGTAATTCTTGTGTACGATATATATTTATTATTTCAAATGTATATAATATTAATGTAAATGCGTTATGAAAGCTACTTATAATTTCAAAGTTTTACTTTATTTGTCAAAACTTGTATACAGATACATAAATCTCGTTAAGTAAATAATAGCTATAATTATAAGTTACATATATATTAGGGCAACACATAAACTTTATGATAAAATGTAATTCAAAGAACAGAAATTATCATAAATTAGCTTTTCTTTGCAATCGTACAACAGCTTGGGCTAGCCATTTAGAAGAATATTCGGCAACACCACTTTCAGTAACATCTTTGTAAACTGCTCGAACAGCTTCTAAAACAAAATACGCAATTTTTATTATATTAGTATGTACTACATATTATTTCGTTGTTCTAAATAGTTTTTGAGATTATATATTCCTATATACATCCATACAGTAATATACTGGATAGATGCAGTTAACTATGTGACCAAATTTATAATTTTTTATAATACTTCCCATATTATACTCAAATCCAGTTCTAAAGCATGAACTTATCGCAATTTGAATTAAAAAATTGTTATTAAAATTATATAAAAAATATACATAAGATAATTACGTATAATAACTTTTGAAGTTTCCAACTCTTTAAATGGTAATTTATTACTTTTCCCTGTCCAGCTATAAAGTTTTGCGAGGTCATCAGTAATGAATTTTTTAAAAATATTTCTAATCATCATCTGTGCATTATTGCCTCCAACGTATTGAAAAACAGTTAACTAATATAACAATTAGAAAGAAAAAAATTTACTATTACAATTTTGAACTATATTTATTAAATTAGACAAGGTAAGTTTCACCAAATGATAATAAAAAGAATCCATCCTATTAGATTCCTAAGTTTTCTAGAAATTAATTTGTTATTAAATAGCAAATTTAGAAATCTTACCGGGTGAATTCCTTTCATTAGTGGAAGGTGAAATATACCATATAACTAATACTTAAAAGCTTTATGTGATCATAATTTGTTAATTTTTTCAAATTTGTTATTAATTAAATTAAAATGTTTAATATTATACCACATTTTCCTTAAATGTAGACAAATCGCGCAATTGATTTTCAAAGTGTGTTATTTCATCAATTGTTGAAATTGGAAAAGGAATATTGTGTTTTTCTATAGATTCCTGGAAATTTCGTTTTTCTTCAAAGCTTTCTAATTTACTTTCAATAACATTGGTCTTATATATTATTTTGTTTAACTTGGCTAAGACTAGTTTCTTAAATTCATTAAAGTTGAACTGCTCAGTATCATCCAGTAACATAGCTGTATTCTGATGAGTAGGTACGTTAAGTTTTTTTAAATATTCATCTTTATCAAGAGTATCTAAAACAGAATTATACTTTTTATACTTTAACATTAAGTCGTACAGTAATAGATTATATTACGAAATCTAACCATTTTTACGTTTCCCTAATATATTTAAACTTGATGCTGTTTTCAACATGTTTTTGGGAAACACAGGAAGAGTAGGCAGATTTTTGTTTGTTTGGAATTTATAGTTTTCTTTATCATTATCTTCATCATGGGTTAACTCTTCTTCGGAAGAAGATGAAATAACTTTTTTCGCTTTGGTGCGTCTTCGTTTCTTTTGTCTTTCTTTATATTCATCTGAAGACAACATATCCGTTTCGTCAATATGTGATGTTTCTTCAGCTAATTGTAATTTTCGTATACCCTCTTCGTATGTATCTAAAAAATTAGAAAGAGTATTACTAAAATACAGAAAGAACTATTAAGTAATAAAGTATATACATTTTCACTTAATAATTTCAGTATAATTGTTGTATTACTTTCAAACGCAAATAAAGATCAAAGAGAATTATACCCCATTATTTGTTATTTAAATATATATTTATATGTTTGTTTGATACATTATTTTTTAAATCTTAGGTAAAATACTGAAGAAGCATGCATAACTAGAGTTAAACTATACAGTTTTTACTTACTCGTAATACCAAAAATCTTCTTTACTATTAATTGATCCCAATCTGATTTTTCTTTTGGCATTTCTTTATCTACTATAGCCTTACTAATCCTCAATTTGGTTTTAAAGTGACTAGGCCAAATACATGTAGATTTATCTGCATTTAACCATGCTGAAGGTATTAATTGCAGACCATCGTGAAACTCCGTGATTGCATATGTTTGGTTATCCATATTTTCTTTAAGGTAGCATTATTTTGAAGTAAGAAACATGTTTTAAAAATACCAATTGTAGATTATAGAAATATATATTTATCAAACAAAACACTTAATGATTAAGAGGAAAAATTGCATATACATTTTTATAATTTTTATAAGGAATTATCCATGTTTTACACTTAATCTCTGTTATTAACCAAAAATGAAGTTTACTTTCATCTAACAGCATTACTCTAATATCTAAATTGCTAGATGCACATGGTAACTCATACAAATCTTTTACATATTTAAATATATAACCAATCACAAAAATATCATCTTCTTTATTTTTTATAATATTTTTAATTAATATATATGTATTGTTCTTTAATAAACAAGAAGCATCAAAATAATTTTTAGCATTTATAACAAACTTTTTATTTGAGACTGTAAAATATTGGAATTTAAATTGTATATTATTAGGTAATGGGCCACTTGTGCTGCGCTGATAATTACAGATGAATAATTCTTGATTACGCTCGTTATATATTTCACATGAAGAATTGCAGTTCTCAGATTCACTATATCTTTTAAATAATTGTTGTAAAGGTTTTTCAGCTTTACGTAATCTCTTTTTAATAAATGATAGATAATTTTCAAATCGAAATGCACTAAAATTATCGAGTGCACCATATATTCGAACATCAGAGCATAAATGTAAAAGATTGTGTACATTGTGCGATATATGTTCGCTACCATATAATATCTCAAATGATTGAACAAAATAGCGGAGTAATGATTCGGCAAAGTCAATTAATTCTTCATCATTATTCTGCCTAATCAAAATTGTTATAGCAACATGCAACGTGAGAAAATGAATATAGAGTTCCTTTGGAAGTATATCTTGGAACACTACTGGACCTGTATATAATAGAATAGTTCTAAATTCTGTAGCCTTCCATAACTTTACGTCTCTCAATGATCTGGGCTTTCTAACAAATTCACTAGGTATTGTACGTTTTAGTAAAATTAATAAATGTGATATTTTATTAATACATCTGATACGCAAACGAGTAGAACGAGGACCACTTATCCACATTAATAACAATTTTTTTGTCACTCCTAAACACACTAAATGCATATAGTCTAAAGGTGTATTAGTCAAAGGTAAAAAGTTAGGAACATTATTTAAAATTGAAAAACTACGTTGGAAACCTTGGTAAGAATTAGTTGAAAAAAGTGCATCTGTTCTTAGGGGATAATTCTTTTTATAAGGAAAACAGACTCTGCCGTTTTTATATTTCCCTTTTATTATACACTTACTGCAACTACTAAAACCATTATGGCCTTTTATACATAATGCAAAAGATTTAGCAGGTGCATCACAAATCAAACCAAATAATGAAACCTTAATTAAATCATTATTAACATAGTAACCATCAGCCAAATCAATTAAATCTTTTACTAATGGCTCTAAAAATACATTAGAATCACTAGGTTTTTTATATCCAAAGTACGAACCAACAAAATAGACTGTTTTGTTTACAGTGTTCGAACATAAAATAGTCCATAAAGATGCTTTCGATGATTGTAATATCTCCACACCATCAATGTGTATTAACAACTTTAAACTTCTATTGCTATCATTTAACATCATTTTATTTATTATTTGTCTTAAACCTAAATAAAAGTATTCCCCATCGTCCATTTTAACAATATTAGTTTGTCCTGGAGTTCTTAACAAAGTTCGTATGTCCAATGGAATATCAAATGACGTATATTCATTCAAAATTTTTAATAAAGCAGTTGATGCGTTATTAGGAATATTATATGATACAGCCCAAGTAGCAATAGCATCTTTAAAAGTATTATTTGTTTTATTATTAATACTAAAAGCACTCTTTATTCCTGTTTCGATAGGTATATAACTATTTTCATATTTATCAAATTCATCATCATCAATTCTAGCTTCATTCCTATCACTTTCAAGAGCAGTAGCAATACTAGCAATACTTTGTGAACTAACTTGGGCTTCTGGTAATATAATATTATCACTAATATTATGTTGACGCCTATTGCATTGAGCAGTATTAAGCACATTACTTGTAATATGTGCATCTAAACAATCTATCTCAAAATTAGTGCATCCAGCAGTTTCTATTTCAGTAGCATTGGCAATAATTCTATTTATATGACGTTTAGAGACAATTTTTCCATTTGCGTTATACATATTTCTATTTAACTACAATATAATAAACAATAATTAAAAATGTACAAAAACTATGTTAAAAAATAATATTTATAATATTGTTATAAATAATTAAATAATGATATTTACCTAATGTATTCGGTGTATTTTGTAGGTTATTTCGTAAAACGTTGTTTGAAGCAATTTTTTGTTGACAAGACAGCTCAAATGAATTTATTATATAATTTTCAAGCATGCAAATCTACACTTTATATTCGTAATTAAATATAACAACGTAATATTTTCTCATTCTATTCTAAAGAAAACTCATAAATTTCTGCAGTACCACAATACGTTCACTGGTGTCTACTGCCTGTCTACAGCATTCGATCGACAAAACTAGCGCGAAAATCATCAACATTCAGTGTAGCCAACAAACCCAATCGTATACCGTGAAATTTACCAGTGTGGTGTAAGTTAGAGTATTATTGTAAGCGAGCAGTAGTATATATGTATGTACATTCATACTTCCACGTGTTATTAACTCAAATATGATCAGAATAAACTACTATAACTATTATGATATTGGTATATTGTTTACATTAAATTATTTTAAATTAAAATTTCAGATATTATTTTATATTATTGCTGCAAGTCGAAAAATCAATATTTAATCGAAATTATTGCTGCAATGTTTCTGCAATATTACTATTCAATATGCAATGATGCAATGTTGCAGCAATATCACTGCAAACGTCTGTGCTGTATGGGTTTGTTAGAGATTCTACTGATCTTATAAATAATGGAATTACTTTATTTGAAGAAAAATATTCATTTAAAATAAAAATGTTTTTATTTGATGCTGTAGCTAAAGTCTAATATTTTTCAAATAAAAGGTGTTACAGGGTATAGTTCTTGCACTAAATGCACACAAGAAGGTGATTATATATCAGATAGAGTTTGCTTTCCAGATTTAAACTTTAATAAACGAACTCATACAGATTTTATAAATAAAACTGACTCTGATCATCATACAGGAACAACTATTTTAACAGCTATTCCTGGAATTAATATGATAGAAGATATACCTTTAGATTACATGCATATGATTTGTCTAGGTGTAGTGAAAAAGTTTTTAGTCTCAACGTGGTGTTTTGGTTCACCACCACATAAATTACCTGCAGCTCATATCAATAGCATTTCAAGCAAATTAGAGAGTTTATCAAAGTATGTTCCTTCAGAATTTCCTCGTCGCACAAGATCTTTGAAAGAATCCAAAAGATGGAAAGCAACAGAATTCCGTCTATTTTTATTGTACGCTGGTCCTATAGTTTTAAAAGATGTCTTAAGTAATGATAAATTTAATCATTTTATTACACTGCATGTAGCTATCAGTATACTAATAAGCGAACATTTGATACATTTTACATTGATTATGCAAATGATTTACTAAAGCATTTTGTAGGGAGTACTAAAATATTATATGGATCTCATTTTTTAATACACAATGTTCACAATTTATTACATTTGGTAGACGATGTTAGAAAATTTGGTAAATTAGACAACTTCAGTAACTTTTCAAGTGAAAATTATTTGCAAATGTTAAAGAAATTAATTAGGAAACATGGAGATGTTTTAGCAAAGGTTGTTAGAAGACTTAACGAGTATTATTTAAATAGTATTAATGAGAGTTGCAATTCTCTGAAAGAATGTAAGTTTTCACAGGAGCATACGCATGGGATTTTAATCGATGATTGTACTGGTTCACAGTATAAATCAGTTCAATTTCCAAAAGACTTTAAACTTTCATTGTCCCTTCGAGATTCATGTTGTATACTAAATAACGATGCAATTGTAGAAATTAAAAATTTTGCATTTAATGTAGAATTAAATGAATATGTCATTATAGGGAATGCTTACACAGGAATTTCTGATTTATACACGGTGCCTTGCAATTCTTCTCTAATAGGCATTTATAAGATTGATAAGCCAGGATTTTTACAATATTGGCCAGTTTCTTCTGTAGCGAGTAAAGGAGTCAGATTTCCACTTGGAAGTCAAAACGTTGTTTTTCCATTATTACATACTTCCTTTCCAGAATAATTTAATTATATATTGTAAATAAAGTTACATTAATTTTAAACGCTATGTTTAACGCTGCATTTATAATACAATTTAAATTTAAATTTTTCAAAATTATTAGTTAATTCCCATTAAAATTTTACAAGTCCTAACTTAGAAGTGCTAATAGTGATCGCTATTGTAGGATATTTTCCTAAGCAGTTTTGCAACGGAATTTGTTTTAAATTTGTGTAGTTATTTGACTTTTGCCATATGTACGAATAAAATTATTAACAGTTGATTATCTTTCTATATAGAGGATTAAGGAAAATTAATAAAACGAAAAATGAGTTGGACTATAGTAAAATTCATTATCAAAAATGTAATTGAAGCCGTACCGTCTACATGGATTACGAAAGATAAAAAATTTTGTTATTGGCCTAAAGAAAACGTAAATCAGGCAATAAAGAATTGTATTGATTGCGACACATCTACGTGGGAAACATTTGAAATTAAAGTTTTAAGTAGAAATCCAATAAACACATTTTCTGCTGCTAATATAACAGCAAATAAGGCGTGTGAAAACTCGGATTTTTCCGAAGGAGATAGTCATTGTGTTAGAAAGAAGCGCAAAATGTCAAAACAAAATAATACTGCAATTTCAGATGATGAAACATGTGGTCTTGATCATAATCCTGAATTAGAAGCATTTCCTGAGCCTTACCAATCATCACAGCTAATCGATATTGACAAATGCCCTGTTGTATTAGGTAATCATTAACCCATTCACTTATAATTTTCTTACTGTTTCTCTACTTATAGTATTTCTATCATAAGCAAGCTACTAGCATTGTTCGGACATAAATTTATATTTATTTTTTTATAAGAATCTCAAGCAAAAGGCGCGGAAGATAAGAATAATTGTGTGGTAGAGCTAGACTTATCACAAAATTTTCAGGATCTATCAACTTTGTTTAGTGGTTAGTACAATATATCTAGTAATTGTGAATAATAATTTGAGACTGCCATATACTATTTAATTTTAATTTTTACCTTAAATGTATTGTTAATACTAAAACTGTTGATATGTTAGATTTATACAGGGTGTGTGATTTAATTCGCCCCAAGGAAGTGTGGCCGATTCAGCCTGGCAAACGGAGAGTGGGAGCAAGGATACTCTCCTCTCCTCTCCTCCCCTCTCCACTCGTCTCACTCTCTCTCTCTCTCTCCCCCACTGTCCGTTTGCCAGGCTGAATCGGCCTAGCCACCTTGGGGCGAATTAAATCACACACGTTGTATATTAGATAAAATACGGTTGTCTACAAGTTAAAAATTCTCTTTAAGCACAAGTAAAGTTCATTTTTAAAGATGTCATGTTTACAATATATACCTTTTTTGCTTAGCGGAAAATTTTAATATTATCCCAAATACCATAGTTTCCACGGAAATATTATCCACTCCTACTACATCCTCTACAGAAAATTCATTACCTGCTTCAGGAAACGAGTCATCATCACGTATTTCATTTTTCATTTCTTTCGAAACATCTGATTAATATTAATTTTGTATATTTCATTCAATTATTATCATTGAATTGCAGTTTTACAGTAGGAAATTTTGAAGTATGTTATAATGAATAATAAACTATTAAAGTCTGTGCAAGAAGAGTTAAAAAAGCAAAGAATGATTTTAAATGAGTTAAAAATGGATAAGGCTAGTTTTAACACTTCTCGTAATACAGATCTTTCTAAGAATGTAATTAAATCTCTACCTTTGTCAACTAAAGATGATTTAGAAAAATTAGAGAAAGAATTAGAAGATGAGACTATTTCAGAAAGTTTGGTAAGTTTTGTCTTAACATAATATGCTCAGCTCTTAAATCATTTTTATATTATATAAATTTGTATGTAAAAGCATTAAATAATTTTCTTATTAGTACATAATTTAAAATTTTAGAGTTATTAAGTGAAACATACATATCTCGTTATATTCTTATAATTTTAATATTATATTACTTAATTAACAAATGAGTTTCTTTTGCAAGTACAATTCTTCGATCTTTTCCAGACAAAATTCTTCGCTCTTTTGGGGGGTTTAAACTATAAAGAATGTACCAGAAGAGTATTAGAAAAAGCAGTGACAAACGATTTGGCGCTGTTATTCAGTTTTAAGGGACATAAAGCTAAATCCAACTTTTCTCTTTTAAAATTGTGCTCGGTTATTATAGGTAATATTAATTTATTCCGGTTATTTTACGTTTGTAATAACACTTGAGTCGACTCAGCGAAGAAAATTTTTTTAAATAGATCGTGCCTTTTTATTATGCCATTAAAATTTCTAAGTGTTATGCAACTTTTCAAATATACAGGGTGTGTGATTTAATTCGCCCCAAGGAAGTGTGGCCGATTCAGCCTGGCAAACGGAGAGTGGGAGCAAGGATACTCTCCTCTCCTCTCCTCTCCTCTCCACTCGTCTAACTCTCTCTCTCTCTTTCTCTCTCTCTCCCCCACTGTCCGTTTGCCAGGCTGAATCGGCCACGCCTCCTTGGGGCGAATTAAATCACACACGTTGTATATTCCCGCACAGCAATTTTTCATTAAAGTTAGCTTTCATCAACATTGCTTTGGAAGATAGAAATATTTCAAGTACATATTGAAATATGACATCAACATTTCAAAAATATTCACAGCAACATGAAAATCTCCTCCTACTGTAATATTGTTTTACAATGTTTCTAAAAAGTAACAGGATTATATATTTGGAATGTTATTCTTTGATAGTTAGAAGAATATTTCGAATAATCATCTGCAACAGCATCAATCTTGCTTTAATGTATTAGCAATATAGCTGAAAGATATCTGTTATTTTTTAATATTGTAGTAATATTAGTAAATATTATAAATATCTATATTTTGCAGGAATTAATTTCAATAATATTAAATAAATTTTAAATATGTTTTTATTATGATATATAAAATATACAAGTATAAAATAGTAACAAAAATATGTTTGTTTTCCGCCAAATATTTTTCAACTAAAATGTACTTTTACCTAAACCGGCTGAACAAATGAAATTACACACTTTCGTACAATGTCAATAAAATAAGTTTTCAAAATTTGTGTAGATAGGCCATACTTTAGTTTTAAACTTTAATATAATTAAGTAAATGAATAAAAATAAATATCACGTTGAAATGTCAAACCTATACTTTTTGTTTTTGTCTGAAATTAAGAAATTAATGTACATTTCTCATTAATAATTTTCTTTTAAATACGAAAAGTTAATCATATATCCAGATGTAATACAACACGTACAATTCTCTGTCATGCCTTTGTTTAGCTTGCACAAGCCATTTTGCAATATAATCGCAAATTTTTAGTTCCGTTGTATCTTTATGATGTATACGAACTGCTTCTGTAAAAGAATAATTTTATTACGCTATATATATAATTTTCATAATTACATTATGTAAAAATATGATTCATTGAAAACAAAGTATATACATACGAATAATAAGATTTAAAATTAATAAATTTTCCAAACTCTTCTTTCCCTTTCTTCCTTTTAAACTGTATTCTTTTGCTAAAGTATCGGTTATTAATCTTCTTAATAATTTAATAGTTAAGTTGTTAGCGTTATGACCACCTATTGCAGATAACCGTCTTATCTGAAAGCAAAATTTTTCATGTCAAAGTAAAAGTTAGTTTCTACAAAATACATTGACATTTCCCATAATAAAGCTTACCATATTCTTAAAAAATGATGTCTCTTGCAACAACGACTCAAAATGATTTATATCATTATCAGTTTTTAAAGGTAAATCTACTTCCTCGCTTATTTCCAGTTCATCCATCTGTTTATTATGATTTGAAGTTTTTATAATAGCTATCTCATTTTGTATTATATTTAGTTGCTGTATCACTCTATTTAGTTTTCTTATAACTTCTTTTTGAAATTCTGTAAAACGAAGAAAAATTGTATAATATAATACTACAGTCAAATTGATTTACAGTTTACTAAATAACATTTATGTACTGTAACGTCGTATTTCGCGGCCTGGCCAAATAAGTGCTTTCACTGAGGTTATTACCTAAAAACGAAAAGTATCACTTATGGGCCTTGGTTTGCCAGGGGATAGGCAGTGACCAGAACCGACGCACAAGGCACACGGAGGGAATTATTGGCCGGGTAATCAAATAAGCAAATGATTAGTTTCTAAAAATACAGCTTTACTTTAATTATTACGGATCAGCAAACGTTCTCATAGATACAATAGGGTATTCCCTACGTTGTATTAAAATGACAATAGTTAATTTTATAAACTTGTTATTTATATTAAATACACCATAATGAAAAGGAGATCACGTACAATAAACCGTTTACAAGGTGTTGGGCGCCAGCTTGCTAAATCCGCTAATATGACCCTTCGCGGCTGACCGGCTTGAGACTCGTCTCATGCGTGAACCAAGACGCTTTGTAAATTTTACTTAAAATAACGGGGAAACGGCTAGGGCAAGGATATTCGAACGGGCTCGCGTCGGGAAAACTTCGAGAAGGCTCTGGATCGCCTTTCTCCGACGAGGGACTACACCCCGTCCTACAACGTATTCCTAGAATACAGGGAATCCCTACGCGATTCGCGACCCGTCCATTAGCCCACTGCTCTTAAACCGCTCCCGAAAACGTAACAATTAATAAAAAGGAGCAATATCCAAATTAATTAATTAGAAAATACCTGATATACGCTCAATACAAATATAAGAAGAATCATACGAGTAATAATGCCGGACGAAACTCAAGGAAAGAGGAGTATAAGGTTAAGGAAACCTGACTTCGCAAGTTCGAAGTCAGCTTTACCTGGAATCAACTATATATGCAGACAAAATGGGGATCCATGCAGGGGCCTTTATAAGGACTACCACGTGCTAGACGGTTCTTCCCAAGTTCTACTTTCCTTCCATGCTTCCTGTATCGGGTCTATTTACCATGCTACACCTTTTTTCCTTAATAACCAGGGAATCCTTTCAGTGAAATCGCTATGGCGCACTATTACAAGTAGAGAAGAAATAGAAAATACTAAACAGGGGGGCACCCTTAACGACTCAACAAGACACAACTACGGCACACAACCGGCTACGTAGGGCCCAAAAATGCGAGTGTCGTCCGGCAATTATGGCACGCGAGACAATGTATTCTGCGCACGCGCGGATCTGTTTTCTCATCGACCGCGATTAAGATTAATACGCATGATTGTCGCTAAACCCGGCAGGTGATGTTCCCCCTCCCGTTTTCCGGACTAACTGAAAAGACGAAATACATATAAGTGACGAACATTATACTTCGTCACAGTACCTTCACAATTATTACATGAAGTCATTGTTAATGTTTTAGTAGTAGCATTAACACATTCAGAATTTTTTAATGATATATTAGTAGGACAAAATTCTGAGTTAATCAATGTATCATTGTTTTCATCTAGATACTGAATGTTTGACCTAGTAGTCTCTAATGGCAAATTAACATCAATATTTTCAACGGATAGCTTAGCTAATTCTTTGGTATTATAAACAAAGTCTTTTTTCCCCATGGATATAATAGGATTCTCAAAAGTTGCTATAACTTTACTCGTAATTTTTTTATTTAATGTAGTAGGCATGGTTGGCAATGGTTTTAGCACTGATACTTCTTTCATTTTTTCTACTTCTGAGTCACTACTGGAAAATTTTCTAATTGCTCGTATATGTCTACTATTTTTATCACAACTATCTTCACTTGAAGTATTTCCAGTGTCTAAATCTGTTACGTTTTGACATTTCAACAATTTTTGTATCCCTCTTTCATACGTTTCTGAAATAATAAAATATACTGAAGAAAATATTAAAAGATCGACATATATATATATATATATATCCCGCTTATATTGCAATTGAAGCAAACTGTATAACGTAATAATACTTTAAAATAATATTCATACAGTAACTTTGAAATGTACTTTACCTGTAGAACCATAAATATGTGTAACGTCAAGTAATTGCCATTTTTTTTAATGATGAATAGGCATTTCCATTTTTTTCACAGCAGATTGTAACTTTTTATCTTCTTTATAATTTGGCCAGTAACATTTTTGCTTATCATTGGACAACCAATTTTCAGGAATTAATGATAAACCATCACCAAACATAACAATAAAATATTTACTCATCTGCCAAAAATAATTTCATATAAAACAATTAAATATATGATAATTATAACTATATATGAAAATGTAACCTCACTTTTTAACGGAGAAATATGCCAATGTGTACAGTAATTATATATTTTAAATTCCTTTTTACCAAAAAATACTTATAATCCTAGATCACAAATTTGCTAAATCATTTAAATGATAATTGCGTTCAATTATTTTTTTACATAAATAAGATGATTTGTGCCAGTTAGAGCTATTCACTAACTCTTAATGCTGCTGGCATTTGCTATTGACTTAAGTATACTTAAAATTTAAAACATATTATAGGGCAAAACGGCGGCAAATTTAAAATTATTGAAGAGTTTAATTTATTATAAATCGTGAAATATGTTAGTGTGTTTCGACTCATATTCCATTTAGTAATGTATATATGAATGACGTAATGGCAATACAACATAATTTTTTTCTAATTTGATGGGCCACATTTTAGCTGAAATTTTTTTTACGTTTTCTGCGAATATCGTATCTGTTTCTGATACTATACAAATATCAAGTTGTTCTGATGAAATAGGTGTGTTACATAACCTACCTTTAAATTCCAACAATTTTCCAATAATATATAATTCATTATCTACGCACTTGACAAAATTTAATGGCAATATTATTTTTTTATCTGTTAGAATACAGCATTCTTTTCTTTTACTTTTACAATTAATATTAAACTTAGATGTTTGTAATTCATAATATTGTTCAGCTATTTCATTAGAACTTAGTGATCCAATTATTCCACTTATACGCTTGTTCTTCAGTATGTATTTCTCATTATCTATCAATTGAGATTTTTCCTGCTCTTTTCTGTGAATGTTTTCAGCTTCTTTATATCTGTTTGACAACTGTTGAAGTGGCCGTTCAGGTTTTCTTATCATTTTTTTCATTTCATACAAATAACTCTCAAATCTAAATGAGCTATAAGAATCAATTGCTCCGTACTTTTTTACATCGTCGGATATATGCAAGAGATTGTGCAAATTATGAGATATATACTTTTTCCCATATAGCTTCGCAAATGAGTCAACAAAATGTTGCAGTAATTGATGTGCATAATCAATAAAATCTGTTTGCTGTGTTAATATTTCATCTGAGAAAATAGTAATTGCAACATGTAACACCATGAAATTTATGTAAATATCTTTTTTTAATATAAACGGTTTTGTACTAAATATTACAGGGCCACTGTATAAAAGGAATTGTCTAAATTCAGTAGCTTTCCAGTTCTTAACTTCTTTTAAAGATCTACGTCTACGTTGAAAATCAGTTGGCACATTTTGCAGTAAACATTTTAATCTGTTTGAAGCTTTTGTTATTTCAAAAGGTCTTAATCTCACAGATAGTGGTCCACAAAACCATAAGGTAATAATTTTTTTTACAACACCTAAGTATATTACATGCATGCAGTCTAAAGGGGTGTCTGTTACTGGCTTAATATTTGGTATAGTACTTACAATAGTTGTTCCAAGCTGATAATTTATGTATTCATTGTTTAAGAACTATGCATCTGTTCTTGGAATATCTGCTTTATCTGTTAAAAAACATATTCTATTTTCTATGTATTTGCCATGTACTGTACATTTAGTGCAGCTATCATATCCGTTATGGTTTTTGATATTAAATATAAACGATTTGGCTGGAGCATCAGCAATAATTGCATGCAGTTTGACTTTAAAATTATATCCTTGACAGTTTATACCATTGATTATATAATGACTTAATTCATTAACAAAGAATCGTAAATATCTATTAGCATCTCTTGGTTTCGCATTCCCATAATATGAACCTACTAAAAAGATGGTTTTGAAGATAGTATCGGATACTAAAATTGGCCATAAGCAACCAAATGATGATTTGAACAATGGCAAGCCATCAATATTGCACAATAATTGTATGGGTTTGTCAAACATTTTCGCATTCTTATAACGCTCAGCAAGAATTTCTAATGGTTTCCGTAAACCATTATGCCAATAATCATTTTCTTCAAAAATTGATAAGATTTTACAAGTCTTAGGAGTTTTTAGCAGCGTTCTAGGGTTCTTAGGTAAACTGCAATTTTTTCTTTTTTTATTTAGTAGTTCTAATAGTTCAGATATAGCTTTAAATGAAATATGATTCATTATGGCCCATATTCTTAAATCTGTAGACAAACTGTTATTTAATATTTTTTCATCCTGACCTATATCACTTATTAATGAATGATTTGATAGATCTGAAAGCAATATTAATTATTTAAATAATCTTACCAAACTGAAGGAAGTAAGATGAAATGCAATGAAACAAACCAGATTCAGATATGTATTCATGTGGGTTATTCAATGAGCCTGTAGAAATCATATATTCAAAAAGTTGATTCGACGAACCTGGTGGAATCTTACATTCATATGGCTGATTCGATGAATCTGTAGAAAGCATATAATCAATTAATTGATTCCATAAACCTGGTAGAAACGTACATTCATTTGACTGCTTCAGTGAACCTGATGGAATCTTACTTTCGTTTGGTTGATTCGATGAACCTAAGAGAAGCATATATTTTTGTGATTGATTCGACGAACCTGGTAGAATCTTACTTTCATGTGGCTGATTCGATGAACTTGGTGGAAGCATATATTTTTGTAGCTGATTTGATGAACTTAACGAAGAGTCAGGAATAAAAGTGTCTTGGAATTCTGCTTGACCTCTTTTTATTTCTGCAATATTTCTAATTGCTTCTAAGTCTGTTTCACTTTGTTTTTTAACAAGATAACGCCTATGCCTTTTAGATATTGTTAAGAGATTTCGTGACCTGACATATACAGGAAAATCTTCATTTATATATCTTCCATAACCTCAATTATATTTAAAAAATGTTATACTTACATTTTAATTGAATATAAGCTTATATAATAATCTTCTTATATAAATAACACAAAGCCCAATTTTGTTTAACCTTTACCGTTGTAATCTCGTTAGATTTAATTAATTTCGGAGAAATTTGATTATTTGAGTCACACGAACAGCATACACATGAACAAAACGTAGCGTAGCTCCAAATTTATTTTAAAGTTGCAATGTCAGATTTCAGAAAGATGTCACTACATACTTTTCTGAAATTATTAGCAGTTATATTACAGAAACGCTACATTAAATTGCTTGCCGTAAGATTACATTATAAACATTTCTGTAATATTCTTATTTAAGCTGTTATGTAAAAATTATATTGCAACATTTCTAAAATGTAAATTTTATTTTAAATGCTGTGCGGGTTTACTGTAATTAACTCCTTGTAAATAATCAATATGTTTTATTTGTACAGAATCGGTTAAATTATTTTCAAAGAATGAAGTTTCTCAAAAGGATATAGAAAACGTTATAGCTATCTGCCTTAGTAAAGCAAATGATAGATTACAAAACAAACGGCCCCAATAGTTTTTATTCATTTCATCTATTATAGTTTATATATAGGAAAAACGTCTTAAACGTTAGGTATTATCCCTGAGCATTTTAATTATGCATGTGATAGTAGTGCATGTGATAGAATAGTATCATTTATCATTTAGATATTAAACTTTAAGCTGTTTTATTCTCTATGCTTATTTTTGTAAGAAAAAAGCAAAATGCATCGCACACTGCCCGTAACTTTTAACTTCTAATTACTATTTGTTAATTCTAAGAATTACAATTTTTTGTATCAGGTTTTTAAGAAAAATCTAAATATATATATGTATAAAATGCATTAATTTAATTTTTTTATAACAGTGCTGCTAAATTTTAAGTTTTCGATAAGACTGTTATTTTTTTGTAGCGAAAATTGGTAATTCAAGACGAAGTGCATAGATTTTCATTGAGATTTTAGAGTACATAGTGGCACGGTAATTTTCATAATTTTATTTGTAATTCATTTATGTAGAGTCGGATCTTATTAATTGCTAATTACGTGGTCTGTTTTTCAACTAATTTATTTTCAAATATTATTAAACTTTAAAAATTATTATTTCAATAAACAAAGTGGATTAGGCCTTATGGGGAAACCACTATAAAAAAAACGCGCCTTGCTGTCTACCGCCAGGTGGTGAGGAAAAGATAGCCTTAAAGTTTAATAAATTCTGAAAATAAATTAAAAATGCGTCTTTTCTTCAAACCCCCATTTGTTTACGTAATTAGTTTTAATATTCGAAGAATATCTAAGGAAAAATCTAGCGAAATTCTATGAATGTTCAGACAATATTCTAAGAATATTCCAGGAAAATTCGGCAGATTATTCTTAAAATATATTTATATATATTTGTAAAAGATTTTACAAATATTCTAAGAACATTCTTGAGGATATTATTCAAATGATCCTGGGATGCTCATAGAATATTCCTAGAATGTCAATTAAACATTTAGGAAACTTTCTTAAAACGTTCGATGGACATTCTCTCATAATGTTCCTAGGACGGTCCTAAAATATTCCTATAATGTCCCAAAAATATAAAAACAATATTCCTTGGGTATTCACAGAACATTCTTATTATATTCTAAGAAAGTTCCAAACATATTTACCCAATATTCTAATAATGTTCTAAGGTTATTCATAGAATATTCTTATGAATATTCCTATGAGGTTCGTAGAACATTCCTAATAATATTCTAGAGGATATTGACAGAACATTCTTATAATATCCTAAGGATGTTCAAACCATGTTCACTATATATTCTAAGAATGTTCTTAGATTATTCATAGAATATTTTTATGAATATTCTAGGAATATTTAAACTAGTGTACTTTTACTCAAGAAAGAATATTGCAGGAATATTTGTGTGCTCTCTGGGAATATTCCTAGGAGGTTCATAGAACATTCCCATAATGTCTACAGAATATACTCGTAATATTCTAGGAGATGTTAACAGAACATTCCTATAATGTCCATAAAACATTCACAGAATATTCTTGGGTTGTTCCTATAACATTCTTATAACATCCAAAGAATATTCGAAACATATTCACCGCATATTCTCAGAATGTTCTAAGGTTATTCATCAAAAATTCTTTTGAATATTCTGGGAATATTTAAACTAGTGTACTTTTACTCAAAAAAGAATATTCTACGAATATTCAATCGTTCTAGAAGATCATTCTTTGATTATTCTAAGAATATTAGTGTGCTATCTGGGTACATGATAGTTTTTTTTACAATAAGCAAATTCATGTACAAACGCAACAAGTACATTGAACTCGTAATAAAACTATCAACAGGAAAGTTTTCCTTATCCTTATCTGTGAGAAAACTATCCAACAGGAACATTTTCATCGTCGTTACATGTGGTACTCGTAAATAAGGAACATATACATGATAGTTTTTACATTACGCAAATTCATGTACAAACGCAACAAGTAAATTGAACTCGTAATAAAACTATCAAAAGGAAAGTTTTCATTATCCTTATCTGTGAGAAAACTATCCAACAGGAACATTTTCATCGTCGTTACATGTGGTACTCGTAAATCAGGAACATATACATGATACTTTTTTTTACAATAAGCAAATTCATGTACAAACGCAACAAGTAAATTGAATTCGTAATAAAACTATCCAACAGGAAAGTTTTCATTGTCCTTATCTGTGAGAAAACTATCTAACAGGAACATTTTCATCGTCGTCACATGTGTTACTCGTAAATAAGGAACATATACATGATAGTTTTTACAATAAGCAAATTCATGTACAAACGCTACAAGTAAATTGAATTCGTAATAAAAATATCCAACAGGAAAGTTTTCATTGTCCTTATACTTAAGAAAACTATACAAAGGGAACATTTTCATCGTCGTTACATGTGGTACTCGTTAATAGGGAACATATTCATGATAGTCTTTTTACATTAAGCAAATTCACGTACAAACACAACAATTACATTGAACTCGTAATAAAACTATCAACAGGAAAGCTTTCATTATCCTTATCTGTGGGAAAACTATCCAACAGGAACATTTTCATCGTCGTTACATGTGGTACTCGTAAATAAGGAACATATACATGATAGTTTTTTTTGCAATAAGCAAATTCATGTACAAACGCAACAAGTAAATTGAATTCGTAATAAAACTATCCAACAGGAAAGTTTTCATTGTCCTTATCTGTGAGAAAACTATCCAACAGGAAAGTTTTCATCGTCGTTACATGTGGTACTCGTAAATAAGGACATATACATGATCTTTTTTTTACAATAAGCAAAGCCATGTAAAAACGCAACAAGTAAATTGAATTCGTAATAAAACTATCCAACAGGAAAGTTTTCATTGTCCTTATCTGTGAGAAAACTATCCAACAGGAACATTTTCATCGTCGTTGCATGTGGTACTCGTAAATAAGGAACATATACATGATAGTTTTTACAATAAGGAAATTCATGTACAAACGCAACAAGTAAATTGAATTCGTAATAAAACTATCCAACAGGAAAGTTTTCATTGTCCTTATCTGTGAGAAAACTATTCAACAGGAACATTTTCATTGTGGTTATATGTGGTACTCGTAAATAAGGAACATATACATGATACTTTTTTTTACAATAAGCAAATTCAGGTACAAACGCAACAAGTAAACTGAATTCGTAATAAAACTATCCAACAGGAAAGTTTTCATTGTACTTACCTGTGAGAAAACTATCCAACAGGAACATTTTCATCGTCGTTACATGTGGTACTCGTAAATAAGGAACATATACATGATAGTTTTTTTTGCAATAAGCAAATTCATGTACAAACGCAACAAGTAAATTGAATTCGTATTAAAACTATCCAACAGGAAAGTTTTCATTGTCCTTATCTGTGAGAAAACTATCCAACAAGAACATTTTCATCGTCGTTACATGTGGTAATGGTAAATAAGGAACATATGCATGATAGTTTTTTTACAATAAGCAAATTCATGTACAAACGCAACAAGTAAATTGAACTCGTAATAAAACTATCAACAGGAAAGTTTTCCTTATCCTTATCTGTGAGAAAACTATCCAACAGGAACATTTTCAACGTCGTTACATGTGGTACTCTTAAATAAGGAACATATACATGGTAGTTTTTACATTACGCAAATTCATGTACAAACGCAACAAGTAAATTGAATTCGTAATAAAACTATCCAACAGGAAAGTTTTCATTGTACTTACCTGTGAGAAAACTATCCAACAGGAACATTTTCATCGTCGTTACATGTGGTACTCGTAAATAAGGAACATATACATGATAGTTTTTTTTGCAATAAGCAAATTCATGTACAAACGCAACAAGTAAATTGAATTCGTATTAAAACTATCCAACAGGAAAGTTTTCATTGTCCTTATCTGTGAGAAAACTATCCAACAAGAACATTTTCATCGTCGTTACATGTGGTAATGGTAAATAAGGAACATATGCATGATAGTTTTTTTACAATAAGCAAATTCATGTACAAACGCAACAAGTAAATTGAACTCGTAATAAAACTATCAACAGGAAAGTTTTCCTTATCCTTATCTGTGAGAAAACTATCCAACAGGAACATTTTCATCGTCGTTACATGTGGTACTCGTAAATAAGGAACATATACATGATAGTTTTTACATTACGCAAATTCATGTACAAACGCAACAAGTAAATTGAACTCGTAATAAAACTATCAAAAGGAAAGTTTTCATTATCCTTATCTGTGAGAAAACTATCCAACAGGAACATTTTCACCGTCGTTACATGTGGTACTCGTAAATCAGGAACATATACATGATACTTTTTTTTACAATAAGCAAATTCATGTACAAACGCAACAAGTAAATTGAATTCGTAATAAAACTATCAACAGGAAAGTTTTCCTTATCCTTATCTGTGAGAAAACTATCCAACAGGAACATTTTCAACGTCGTTACATGTGGTACTCTTAAATAAGGAACATATACATGGTAGTTTTTACATTACGCAAATTCATGTACAAACGCAACAAGTAAATTGAATTCGTAATAAAACTATCCAACAGGAAAGTTTTCATTGTCCTTATCTGTGAGAAAACTATCCAACAGGAACATTTTCATCGTCGTTGCATGTGGTACTCGTAAATAAGGAACATATACATGATAGTTTTTACATTACGCAAATTCATGTACAAACGCAACAAGTAAATTGAACTCGTAATAAAACTATCAAAAGGAAAGTTTTCATTATCCTTATCTGTGAGAAAACTATCCAACAGGAACATTTTCATCGTCGTTACATGTGGTACTCGTAAATCAGGAACATATACATGATACTTTTTTTTACAATAAGCAAATTCATGTACAAACGCAACAAGTACATTGAACTCGTAATAAAACTATCAACAGGAAAGCTTTCATTATCCTTATCTGTGGGAAAACTATCCAACAGGAACATTTTCATCGTCGTTACATGTGGTACTCGTAAATAAGGAACATATACATGATAGTTTTTTTTGCAATAAGCAAATTCATGTACAAACGCAACAAGTAAATTGAATTCGTAATAAAACTATCCAACAGGAAAGTTTTCATTGTCCTTATCTGTGAGAAAACTATCCAACAGGAAAGTTTTCATCGTCGTTACATGTGGTACTCGTAAATAAGGACATATACATGATCGTTTTTTTACAATAAGCAAAGTCATGTAAAAACGCAACAAGTAAATTGAATTCGTAATAAAACTATCCAACAGGAAAGTTTTCATTGTCCTTATCTGTGAGAAAACTATCCAACAGGAACATTTTCATCGTCGTTGCATGTGGTACTCGTAAATAAGGAACATATACATGATAGTTTTTACAATAAGGAAATTCATGTACAAACGCAACAAGTAAATTGAATTCGTAATAAAACTATCCAACAGGAAAGTTTTCATTGTCCTTATCTGTGAGAAAACTATTCAACAGGAACATTTTCAACGTCGTTACATGTGGTACTCTTAAATAAGGAACATATACATGGTAGTTTTTACATTACGCAAATTCATGTACAAACGCAACAAGTAAATTGAATTCGTAATAAAACTATCCAACAGGAAAGTTTTCATTGTACTTACCTGTGAGAAAACTATCCAACAGGAACATTTTCATCGTCGTTACATGTGGTACTCGTAAATAAGGAACATATACATGATAGTTTTTTTTGCAATAAGCAAATTCATGTACAAACGCAACAAGTAAATTGAATTCGTATTAAAACTATCCAACAGGAAAGTTTTCATTGTCCTTATCTGTGAGAAAACTATCCAACAAGAACATTTTCATCGTCGTTACATGTGGTAATGGTAAATAAGGAACATATGCATGATAGTTTTTTTACAATAAGCAAATTCATGTACAAACGCAACAAGTAAATTGAACTCGTAATAAAACTATCAACAGGAAAGTTTTCCTTATCCTTATCTGTGAGAAAACTATCCAACAGGAACATTTTCATCGTCGTTACATGTGGTACTCGTAAATAAGGAACATATACATGATAGTTTTTACATTACGCAAATTCATGTACAAACGCAACAAGTAAATTGAACTCGTAATAAAACTATCAAAAGGAAAGTTTTCATTATCCTTATCTGTGAGAAAACTATCCAACAGGAACATTTTCACCGTCGTTACATGTGGTACTCGTAAATCAGGAACATATACATGATACTTTTTTTTACAATAAGCAAATTCATGTACAAACGCAACAAGTAAATTGAATTCGTAATAAAACTATCAACAGGAAAGTTTTCCTTATCCTTATCTGTGAGAAAACTATCCAACAGGAACATTTTCAACGTCGTTACATGTGGTACTCTTAAATAAGGAACATATACATGGTAGTTTTTACATTACGCAAATTCATGTACAAACGCAACAAGTAAATTGAATTCGTAATAAAACTATCCAACAGGAAAGTTTTCATCGTCCTTATCTGAGAGAAAACTATCCAACAGGAACCTTTTCATCGTCGTATATGTGATGCTTGTAATAAAACTATCTAACAGGAAACTTTTCATTGTCCTTATCTGTGAGAAAACTATGCAACAGGAACATTTTCATCGTCGTTACATGTGGTACTCGTAAATAAGGAACATATACATGATAGTTTTTTTTGCAATAAGCAAATTCATGTACAAACGCAACAAGTAAATTGAATTCGTATTAAAACTATCCAACTGGAAAGTTTTCATTGTCCTTATCTGTGAGAAAACTATCCAACAAGAACATTTTCATCGTCGTTACATGTGGTAATGGTAAATAAGGAACATATGCATGATAGTTTTTTTACAATAAGCAAATTCATGTACAAACGCAACAAGTAAATTGAACTCGTAATAAAACTATCAACAGGAAAGTTTTCCTTATCCTTATCTGTGAGAAAACTATCCAACAGGAACATTTTCATCGTCGTTACATGTGGTACTCGTAAATAAGGAACATATACATGATAGTTTTTACATTACGCAAATTCATGTACAAACGCAACAAGTAAATTGAACTCGTAATAAAACTATCAAAAGGAAAGTTTTCATTATCCTTATCTGTGAGAAAACTATCCAACAGGAACATTTTCACCGTCGTTACATGTGGTACTCGTAAATCAGGAACATATACATGATACTTTTTTTTACAATAAGCAAATTCATGTACAAACGCAACAAGTAAATTGAATTCGTAATAAAACTATCAACAGGAAAGTTTTCCTTATCCTTATCTGTGAGAAAACTATCCAACAGGAACATTTTCAACGTCGTTACATGTGGTACTCTTAAATAAGGAACATATACATGGTAGTTTTTACATTACGCAAATTCATGTACAAACGCAACAAGTAAATTGAATTCGTAATAAAACTATCCAACAGGAAAGTTTTCATTGTCCTTATCTGTGAGAAAACTATCCAACAGGAACATTTTCATCGTCGTTGCATGTGGTACTCGTAAATAAGGAACATATACATGATAGTTTTTACAATAAGCAAATTCATGTACAAACGCAACAAGTAAATTGAATTCGTAATAAAACTATCCAACAGGAAAGTTTTCATCGTCCTTATCTGAGAGAAAACTATCCAACAGGAACCTTTTCATCGTCGTATATGTGATGCTTGTAATAAAACTATCTAACAGGAAACTTTTCATTGTCCTTATCTGTGAGAAAACTATGCAACAGGAACATTTTCATCGTCGTTACATGTGGTACTCGTAAATAAGGAACATATACATGATAGTTTTTTTTGCAATAAGCAAATTCATGTACAAACGCAACAAGTAAATTGAATTCGTATTAAAACTATCCAACTGGAAAGTTTTCATTGTCCTTATCTGTGAGAAACCTATCCAACAAGAACATTTTCATCGTCGTTACATGTGGTAATGGTAAATAAGGAACATATGCATGATAGTTTTTTTACAATAAGCAAATTCAGGTACAAACGCAACAAGTAAATTGAATTCGTAATAAAACTATCCAACAGGAAAGTTTTCATTGTCCTTATCTGTGAGAAAACTATCCAACAGGAAAGTTTTCATCGTCGTTACATGTGGTACTCGTAAATAAGGACATATACATGATGGTTTTTTTACGATAAGCAAAGTCATGTAAAAACGCAACAAGTAAATTGATTTCGAAATAAAACTATCCAACAGGAAATTTTTCATTGTCCTTATACTTAAGAAAACTATACAAAGGGAACATTTTCATCGTCGTTACATGTGGTACTCGTAAATAGGGAACATATTCAAGATAGTCTTTTTACATTAAGCAAATTCACGTACAAACACAACAAGTACATTGAACTCGTAATAAAACTATCAACAGGAAAGTTTTCATCGTCGTTACATGTGGTACTCGTAAATAAGGACATATACATGATGGTTTTTTTACAATAAGCAAATTCATGTACAAACGCAACAAGTAAATTGAATTCGTAATAAAACTATCCAACAGGAAAGTTTTCATTGTCCTTATCTGTGAGAAAACTATCCAACAGGAAAGTTTTCATCGTCGTTACATGTGGTACTCGTAAATAAGGAACATATACATGATAGTTTTTTTACAATAAGCAAATTCAGGTACAAACGCAACAAGTAAATTGAATTCGTAATAAAACTATCCAACAGGAAAGTTTTCATTGTCCTTATCTGTGAGAAAACTATCCAACAGGAAAGTTTTCATCGTCGTTACATGTGGTACTCGTAAATAAGGACATATACATGATGGTTTTTTTACAATAAGCAAAGTCATGTAAAAACGCAACAAGTAAATTGAATTCGTAATAAAACTATCCAACAGGAAAGTTTTCCTTGTCCTTATCTGTGAGTAAACTATCCAACAGGAACATTTTCATCGTCGTTGCATGTGGTACTCGTAAATAAGGAACATATACATGATAGTTTTTACAATAAGCAAATTCAGGTACAAACGCAACAAGTAAATTGAATTCGTAATAAAACTATCCAACAGGAAAGTTTTCATCGTCCTTATCTTTGAGAAAACTATCCAACAGGAACCTTTTCATCGTTGTATATGTGATGCTTGTAATAAAATTATCTAACAGGAAACTTTTCATTGTCCTTATCTGTGAGAAAACTATGCAACAGGAACATTTTCATCGTCGTTACATGTGGTACTCGTAAATAAGGAACATATACATGATAGTTTTTTTTGCAATAAGCAAATTCATGTACAAGCGCAACAAGTAAATTGATTTCGAAATAAAACTATCCAACAGGAAATTTTTCATTGTCCTTATACTTAAGAAAACTATACAAAGGGAACATTTTCATCGTCGTTACATGTGGTACTCGTAAATAGGGAACATATTCAAGATAGTCTTTTTACATTAAGCAAATTCACGTACAACCACAACAAGTACATTGAACTCGTAATAAAACTATCAACAGGAAAGTTTTCATCGTCCTTACATGTGGTACTCGTAAATAAGGACATATACATGATGGTTTTTTTACAATAAGCAAATTCATGTACAAACGCAACAAGTAAATTGAATTCGTAATAAAACTATCAACAGGAAAGTTTTCCTTATCCTTATCTGTGAGAAAACTATCCAACAGGAACATTTTCATCGTCGTTACATGTGGTACTCTTAAATAAGGAACATATACATGGTAGTTTTTACAATATGCAAATTCAGGTACAAACGCAACAAGTAAATTGAATTCGTAATAAAACTATCCAACAGGAAAGTTTTCATCGTCCTTATACTTAAGAAAACTATACAAAGTGAACATTTTCATCGACGATACATGTGGTACTCGTAAATAGGGAACATATTCATGATAGTCTTTTTACATTAAGCAAATTCACGTACAAACACAACAAGTACATTGAACTCGTAATAAAACTATCAACAGGAAAGTTTTCATCGTCGTTACATGTGGTACTCGTAAATAAGGACATATACATGATGGTTTTTTTACAATAAGCAAATTCATGTACAAACGCAACAAGTAAATTGAATTCGTAATAAAACTATCAACAGGAAAGTTTTCCTTATCCTTATCTGTGAGAAAACTATCCAACAGGAACATTTTCATCGTCGTTACATGTGGTACTCTTAAATAAGGAACATATACATGGTAGTTTTTACATTACGCAAATTCATGTACAAACGCAACAAGTAAATTGAATTCGTAATAAAACTATCCAACAGGAAAGTTTTCATTGTCCTTATCTGTGAGTAAACTATCCAACAGGAACATTTTCATTGTCGTTACATGTGGTACTCGTAAATAAGGAACATATACATGATACTTTTTATAATAAGCAAATTCATGTACAAACGCAACAAGTAAATTGAATTCGTAATAAAACTATCCAACAGGAAAGTTTTCATTGTCCTTATCTGTGAGAAAACTATTCAACAGGAACATTTTCATTGTCGTTACATGTGGTACTCGTAAATAAGGAACATATACATGATACTTTTTTTTACAATTAGCAAATTCAGGTACAAACGCAACAAGTAAATTGAATTCGTAATAAAACTATCCAACAGGAAAGTTTTCATCGTCCTTATCTTTGAGAAAACTATCCAACAGGAACCTTTTCATCGTTGTATATGTGATGCTTGTAATAAAATTATCTAACAGGAAACTTTTCATTGTCCTTATCTGTGAGAAAATTATGCAACAGGAACATTTTCATCGTCGTTACATGTGGTACTCGTAAATAAGGAACATATACATGATAGTTTTTTTTGCAATAAGCAAATTCATGTACAAGCGCAACAAGTAAATTGATTTCGAAATAAAACTATCCAACAGGAAATTTTTCATTGTCCTTATACTTAAGAAAACTATACAAAGGGAACATTTTCATCGTCGTTACATGTGGTACTCGTAAATAGGGAACATATTCAAGATAGTCTTTTTACATTAAGCAAATTCACGTACAAACACAACAAGTAAATTGAATTCGTAATAAAACTATCAACAGGAAAGTTTTCCTTATCCTTATCTGTGAGAAAACTATCCAACAGGAACATTTTCATCGTCGTTACATGTGGTACTCTTAAATAAGGAACATATACATGGTAGTTTTTACATTACGCAAATTCATGTACAAACGCAACAAGTAAATTGAATTCGTAATAAAACTATCCAACAGGAAAGTTTTCATTGTCCTTATCTGTGAGAAAACTATCCAACAGGAACATTTTCATCGTCGTTACATGTGGTACTCGTAAATAAGGAACATATACATGATAGTTTTTACAATAAGCAAATTCATGTACAAACGCAACAAGTAAATTGAATTCGTAATAAAACTATCCAACAGGAACATTTTCATCGTCGTTACATGTGTTACTCGTAAATAAGGAACATATACATGATAGTTTTTTTACAATATGCAAATTCAGGTACAAACGCAACAAGTAAATTGAATTCGTAATAAAACTATCCAACAGGAAAGTTTTCATCGTCCTTATACTTAAGAAAACTATACAAAGTGAACATTTTCATCGACGATACATGTGGTACTCGTAAATAGGGAACATATTCATGATAGTCTTTTTACATTAAGCAAATTCACGTACAAACACAACAAGTACATTGAACTCGTAATAAAACTATCAACAGGAAAGTTTTCATCGTCGTTACATGTGGTACTCGTAAATAAGGACATATACATGATGGTTTTTTTACAATAAGCAAATTCATGTACAAACGCAACAAGTAAATTGAATTCGTAATAAAACTATCAACAGGAAAGTTTTCCTTATCCTTATCTGTGAGAAAACTATCCAACAGGAACATTTTCATCGTCGTTACATGTGGTACTCTTAAATAAGGAACATATACATGGTAGTTTTTACATTACGCAAATTCATGTACAAACGCAACAAGTAAATTGAATTCGTAATAAAACTATCCAACAGGAAAGTTTTCATTGTCCTTATCTGTGAGTAAACTATCCAACAGGAACATTTTCATTGTCGTTACATGTGGTACTCGTAAATAAGGAACATATACATGATACTTTTTATAATAAGCAAATTCATGTACAAACGCAACAAGTAAATTGAATTCGTAATAAAACTATCCAACAGGAAAGTTTTCATTGTCCTTATCTGTGAGAAAACTATTCAACAGGAACATTTTCATTGTCGTTACATGTGGTACTCGTAAATAAGGAACATATACATGATACTTTTTTTTACAATTAGCAAATTCAGGTACAAACGCAACAAGTAAATTGAATTCGTAATAAAACTATCCAACAGGAAAGTTTTCATTGTACTTACCTGTGAGAAAACTATCCAACAGGAACATTTTCATCGTCGTTACATGTGGTACTCGTAAATAAGGAACATATACATGATAGTTTTTTTTGCAATAAGCAAATTCATGTACAAACGCAACAAGTAAATTGAATTCGTATTAAAACTATCCAACTGGAAAGTTTTCATTGTATTTATCTGTGAGAAAACTATCCAACAGGAACATTTTCATCATCGTTACATGTGGTACTCGTAAATAAGGAACTTATACATGATAGTTTTTTTTACAATAAGCAAATTCATGTACAAACGCAACAAGTACATTGAACTCGTAATAAAACTATAAACGGGAAAGTTTACATTAGCCTTATCTGTGAGAAAACTATCCAACAGGAACATTTTCATCTTCGTTAGATGTGGTACTCGTAAATAAAGAACATATACATGATAGTTTTTTTACAATAAGCAAATTCAGGTACAAATGCAACAAGTAAATTGAATTCGTAATAAAACTATCCAACAGGAAAGTTTTCATCGTCCTTATCTTTGAGAAAACTATCCAACAGGAACCTTTTCATCGTCGTATATGTGATGCTTGTAATAAAATTATCTAACAGGAAACTTTTCATTGTCCATATCTGTGAGAAAACTATGCAACAGGAACATTTTCATCGTCGTTACATGTGGTACTCGTAAATAAGGAACATATACATGATAGTTTTTTTTGCAATAAGCAAATTCATGTACAAGCGCAACAAGTAAATTGATTTCGAAATAAAACTATCCAACAGGAAATTTTTCATTGTCCTTATACTTAAAAAAACTATACAAAGAGAACATTTTCATCGTCGTTACATGTGGTACTCGTAAATAGGGAACATATTCATGATAGTCTTTTTACATTAAGCAAATTCACGTACAAACACAACAAGTACATTGAACTCGTAATAAAACAATCGACAGGAAAGTTTTCATTATCCTTATCTGTGAGAAAACTATAGAACAGGGACATTTTCATCGTCGTTAGATGTGGTACTCGTAAATAAGGAACATATACATGATAGTTTTTTTTACAATAAGCAAATTCATGTACAAACGCAACAAGTAAATTGATTTCGTAATAAAACTATCCAACAGGAAAGTTTTCATCGTCCTTATACTTAAGAAAACTATACAAAGTGAACATTTTCATCGACGATACATGTGGTACTCGTAAATAGGGAACATATTCATGATAGTCTTTTTACATTAAGCAAATTCACGTACAAACACAACAAGTACATTGAACTCGTAATAAAAGTATCAACAGGAAAGTTTTCATCGTCGTTACATGTGGTACTCGTAAATAAGGACATATACATGATGGTTTTTTTACAATAAGCAAATTCATGTACAAACGCAACAAGTAAATTGAATTCGTAATAAAACTATCAACAGGAAAGTTTTCCTTATCCTTATCTGTGAGAAAACTATCCAACAGGAACATTTTCATCGTCGTTACATGTGGTACTCTTAAATAAGGAACATATACATGGTAGTTTTTACATTACGCAAATTCATGTACAAATGCAACAAGTAAATTGAATTCGTAATAAAACTATCCAACAGGAAAGTTTTCATTGTCCTTATCTGTGAGTAAACTATCCAACAGGAACATTTTCATTGTCGTTACATGTGGTACTCGTAAATAAGGAACATATACATGATACTTTTTATAATAAGCAAATTCATGTACAAACGCAACAAGTAAATTGAATTCGTAATAAAACTATCCAACAGGAAAGTTTTCATTGTCCTTATCTGTGAGAAAACTATTCAACAGGAACATTTTCATTGTCGTTACATGTGGTACTCGTAAATAAGGAACATATACATGATACTTTTTTTTACAATTAGCAAATTCAGGTACAAACGCAACAAGTAAATTGAATTCGTAATAAAACTATCCAACAGGAAAGTTTTCATTGTACTTACCTGTGAGAAAACTATCCAACAGGAACATTTTCATCGTCGTTACATGTGGTACTCGTAAATAAGGAACATATACATGATAGTTTTTTTTGCAATAAGCAAATTCATGTACAAACGCAACAAGTAAATTGAATTCGTATTAAAACTATCCAACTGGAAAGTTTTCATTGTATTTATCTGTGAGAAAACTATCCAACAGGAACATTTTCATCGTCGTTACATGTGGTACTCGTAAATAAGGAACATATACATGATAGTTTTTTTTGCAATAAGCAAATTCATGTGCAAACGCAACAAGTAAATTGAATTCGTAATAAAACTATCCAACAGGAAAGTTTTCATTGTCCTTATCTGTGAGAAAACTACCCAACAAGAACATTTTCATCGTCGTTACATGTGGTAATGGTAAATAAGGAACATATGCATGATAGTTTTTTTACAATAAGCAAATTCAGGTACAAACGCAACAAGTAAATTGAATTCGTAATAAAACTATCCAACAGGAAAGTTTTCATTGTCCTTATCTGTGAGAAAACTATCCAACAGGAAAGTTTTCATCGTCGTTACATGTGGTACTCGTAAATAAGGACATATACATGATGGTTTTTTTACAATAAGCAAAGTCATGTAAATACGCAACAAGTAAATTGAATTCGTAATAAAACTATCCAACAGGAAAGTTTTCATTGTCCTTATCTGTGAGTAAACTATCCAACAGGAACATTTTCATCGTCGTTGCATGTGGTACTCGTAAATAAGGAACATATACATGATAGTTTTTACAATAAGCAAATTCAGGTACAAACGCAACAAGTAAATTGAATTCGTAATAAAACTATCCAACAGGAAAGTTTTCATCGTCCTTATCTTTGAGAAAACTATCCAACAGGAACCTTTTCATCGTTGTATATGTGATGCTTGTAATAAAATTATCTAACAGGAAACTTTTCATTGTCCTTATCTGTGAGAAAACTATGCAACAGGAACATTTTCATCGTCGTTACATGTGGTACTCGTAAATAAGGAACATATACATGATAGTTTTTTTTGCAATAAGCAAATTCATGTACAAGCGCAACAAGTAAATTGATTTCGAAATAAAACTATCCAACAGGAAATTTTTCATTGTCCTTATACTTAAGAAAACTATACAAAGGGAACATTTTCATCGTCGTTACATGTGGTACTCGTAAATAGGGAACATATTCAAGATAGTCTTTTTACATTAAGCAAATTCACGTACAAACACAACAAGTACATTGAACTCGTAATAAAACTATCAACAGGAAAGTTTTCATCGTCGTTACATGTGGTACTCGTAAATAAGGACATATACATGATGGTTTTTTTACAATAAGCAAATTCATGTACAAACGCAACAAGTAAATTGAATTCGTAATAAAACTATCAACAGGAAAGTTTTCCTTATCCTTATCTGTGAGAAAACTATCCAACAGGAACATTTTCATCGTCGTTACATGTGGTACTCTTAAATAAGGAACATATACATGGTAGTTTTTACATTACGCAAATTCATGTACAAACGCAACAAGTAAATTGAATTCGTAATAAAACTATCCAACAGGAAAGTTTTCATTGTCCTTATCTGTGAGAAAACTATCCAACAGGAACATTTTCATCGTCGTTACATGTGGTACTCGTAAATAAGGAACATATACATGATAGTTTTTACAATAAGCAAATTCATGTACAAACGCAACAAGTAAATTGAATTCGTAATAAAACTATCCAACAGGAACATTTTCATCGTCGTCACATGTGGTACTCGTAAATAAGGAACATATACATGATAGTTTTTTTACAATATGCAAATTCAGGTACAAACGCAACAAGTAAATTGAATTCGTAATAAAACTATCCAACAGGAAAGTTTTCATCGTCCTTATACTTAAGAAAACTATACAAAGGGAACATTTTCATCGACGATACATGTGGTACTCGTAAATAGGGAACATATTCATGATAGTCTTTTTACATTAAGCAAATTCACGTACAAACACAACAAGTACATTGAACTCGTAATAAAACTATCAACAGGAAAGTTTTCATCGTCGTTACATGTGGTACTCGTAAATAAGGACATATACATGATGGTTTTTTTACAATAAGCAAATTCATGTACAAACGCAACAAGTAAATTGAATTCGTAATAAAACTATCCAACAGGAACATTTTCATCGTCGTTACATGTGGTACTTTTAAATAAGGAACATATACATGGTAGTTTTTACATTACGCAAATTCATGTACAAACGCAACAATTAAATTGAATTCGTAATAAAACTATCCAACAGGAAAGTTTTCATTGTCCTTATCTGTGAGAAAACTATCCAACAGGAACATTTTCATTGTCGTTACATGTGGTACTCGTAAATAAGGAACATATACATGATAGTTTTTTTTTGCAATAAGCAAATTCATGTGCAAACGCAACAAGTAAATTGAATTCGTAATAAAACTATCCAACAGGAAAGTTTTCATTGTCCTTATCTGTGAGAAAACTATCCAACAAGAACATTTTCATCGTCGTTAGATGTGGTAATCGTAAATAGGCAACATATTCATGATAGTCTTTTTACATTAAGCAAATTCACGTACAAACACAACAAGTACATTGAACTCGTAATAAAACTATCGACAGGAAAGTTTTCATTGTCCTTATCTGTGAGAAAACTATAGAACAGGGACATTTTCATCGTCGTTAGATGTGGTAATCGTAAATAAGGAACATATACATGATAGTTTTTTTACAATAAGCAAATTCAGGTACAAACGCAACAAGTAAATTGAATTCCTAATAAAACTATCCAACGGGAAAGTTTTCATCGTCCTTATCTGTGACAAAACTATCCAACAGTAACCTTTTCATCGTCGTATATGTGATGCTTGTAATAAAACTATCTAACAGGAAACTTTTCACTGTCCTTATCTGTGAGAAAACTATGCAACAGGAACATTTTCATCGTCGTTACATGTGGTACTCGTAAATAAGGAACATATACATGATAGTTTTTTTTGCAATAAGCAAATTCATGTACAAACGCAACAAGTAAATTGATTTCGTAATAAAACTATCCAACAGGAAAGTTTTCATCGTCCTTATCTGTGACAAAACTATCCAACAGTAACCTTTTCATCGTCGTATATGTGATGCTTGTAATAAAACTATCTAACAGGAAACTTTTCACTGTCCTTATCTGTGAGAAAACTATGCAACGGGAACATTTTCATCGTCGTTACATGTGGTACTCGTAAATAAGGAACATATACATGATAGTTTTTTTTACAATAAGCAAATTCATGTACAAACGCAACAAGTAAATTGAATTCGTAATAAAACTAACCAACAGGAAAGTTTTCATTGTCCTTATCTGTGAGAAAACTATGCAACAGGAACATTTTCATCGTCGTTACATGTGGTACTCGTAAATAAGGAACATATACATGATAGTTTTTTTTGCAATAAGCAAATTCATGTGCAAACGCAACAAGTAAATTGAATTCGTAATAAAACTATCCAACAGGAAAGTTTTCATTGTCCTTATCTGTGAGAAAACTATCCAACAAGAACATTTTCATCGTCGTTACATGTGGTAATCGTAAATAAGGAACATATTGTGACCCTGTACTATTTTAGGATAGTACAGTTTCGCCAAACATATATAGAGGATTTCATATAGAGTCTGAATATATATATTATGGCCACATTATCACGGCCATAATAAAGAATCCTGGATAACGTCCTAGCAATCATCCGACTTAAGCTAGAAGACTCGGTGATTGACAGGTCGTAAAAGTATCACAACGGTACTTGCCCATATGTCCTGGGCTAAATATCACGAAAGAACTTTGACCCTGAGTAACTACCGAAAATTCAAGTTGAATTTTCGGAGAAAGTAAGACCTTGAAATTAATTGGTGGTACCAACGGATGATCCAGCTCCGCCAATTAGATTGAGAGTTATGATGAACTGGGGGTAAGAGACCGAGATCTAGCGGATCACAGCTTCCGAATTTTGCGACACACCTTATCTAGTCTTGGAGAAGTACAGACACACCTAGTCATGTCGGAGAAGAGTGCGGACGCGCGATTGAGTCTTCAACGAGTACGAACAAGAGTTTAATCTTGAAGTACCGGGAAGTGTTGCCTGCCGCCTTGCCTGTCCTGCTCGTCGCTTTGCCTGCTCGTCGTTTCGCCGGCCTGCTCGATCGCCTGCTCGTCGACCTGCTCGCCGCTCTGCCTATCCAGCTCGCCGCTTCGCCTGCTCGTCGACCGGCCTGTTCGCCTGCCCGCTGATCTGCTCGTCGCTTCGCCTGCTCATCGACTTTGCCGTTTCCGGCCTTAAAAGGTTAGCGTGAATTCCTACTTGGCGATCGTGAGAGACTACAGGACCCATAGAATCCTGGTACGAACTTAAATCGACTAATTGTCGTTTACCTACTCGAAGCGCGGGGGTATATTGAGAAGAAACGTAATTCCGGTTCGTAGACGGAAGTAGAATTATGAATCATTCGAGAGAATTCGTTAACATATAGATATTCGGTTACGGAAATATGACGATTTGTAAATAGATTTTTAATGGTAGATTTTAAGATATCGTATATCGTGTAGAATATTGATGATTTATTTCCTATTGTGAAGATTCATTTTGGTCGGGAGTTCGCGATATTTAACTAAGTGAGATTGGGCTGGAAATATCGTGAAGTTTTGTGTTTAGTCGCGTTAGTTTTAAGTATCGCAGATCGTGGGGCCCGAAGGTGAATTCTCCCCGAAAGGAGCTACTTCGTTCGTCCCCGATCCTTCCGTTTTCGTTTTCCGCAGGAGATAGAATCCCGAAGTCGAATTCTCCCCGAAAGGAGCTACTTCGTCCGATTCGTCCCTCGGAAGTATAGTTTTCGCTTTCCGTTTTTCGTATAAGGTTCGCAGGAGAAACACCAGCCTTGAGAGGGGCCTTAAGTAAGTCGAGAAAAGTATCGTTGGTTATTTCCTCCCAGTCAAGCTTATAAGAATACTCGCGACTTCCGTAATATTTCCGAAATGTATGGAAATTGAATAGAAAGATTTCGAATTTAGCGCTTTTGTAGAGTTCAGAGTATTAGGAAAATATATGACAAATTTGTGTTATCACATTTATAGCGTTTGGAACAATTAACCTGAATCGCCAAACATCCTTTGCGTTCCAGAAGAATCCACGCACTCTCCGCTTCCGAATCCTACTCTTTATAAAACTGAGCTAACTGTCGCTTTGCGATTCTATTCGAGTTAATATTAGTCGAGTATTACAGTATTTTGTAACATTACAGTATCGTTGGTTCCCTGGGGAACCTGGCGCCCAACTTAAGTTTCAGATTTTGGTCGAGTTATCGTTTACGAATATCGAAGGGTACGCCAAAATTTTTTGTAGTGTAACAATATACATGATAGTTTTTTTACAATAAGCAAATTCATGTACAAACGCAACAAGTAAATTGAATTCGTAATAAAACTATCAACAGGAAAGTTTTCCTTATCCTTATCTGTGAGAAAACTATCCAACAGGAACATTTTCATCGTCGTTACATGTGGTACTCTTAAATAAGGAACATATACATGGTAGTTTTTACATTACGCAAATTCATGTACAAACGCAACAAGTAAATTGAATTCGTAATAAAACTATCCAACAGGAAAGTTTTCATTGTCCTTATCTGTGAGAAAACTATCCAACAGGAACATTTTCATCGTCGTTACATGTGGGACTCGTAAATAAGGAACTTATACATGATACTTTTTATAATAAGCAAATTCATGTACAAACGCAACAAGTAAATTGAATTCGTAATAAAACTATCCAACAGGAACATTTTCATCGTCGTTACATGGGGTACTCGTAAATAAGGAACATATACATGATAGTTTTTTTACAATATGCAAATTCAGGTACAAACGCAACAAGTAAATTGAATTCGTAATAAAACTATCCAACAGGAAAGTTTTCATCGTCCTTATACTTAAGAAAACTATACAAAGGGAACATTTTCATCGACGATACATGTGGTACTCGTAAATAGGGAACATATTCATGATAGTCTTTTTACATTAAGCAAATTCACGTACAAACACAACAAGTAAATTGAATTCGTAATAAAACTATCCAACAGGAAAGTTTTCATTGTCCTTATCTGTGAGAAAACTATCCAACAGGATAGTTTTCATCGTCGTTACATGTGGTACCCTTAAATAAGGAACATATACATGGTAGTTTTTACATTACGTAAATTCATGTACAAACGCAACAAGTAAATTGAATTCGTAATAAAACTATCCAACAGGAAAGTTTTCATTGTCCTTATCTGTGAGAAAACTATCCAACAGGAACATTTTCATTGTCGTTACATGTGGTACTCGTAAATAAGGAACATATACATGATACTTTTTTTTACAATAAGCAAATTCAGGTACAAACGCAACAAGTAAATTGAATTCGTAATAAAACTATCCAACAGGAAAGTTTTCATTGTCCTTATCTGTGAGAAAACTATCCAACAGGAACATTTTCATTGTCGTTACATGTGGTACTCGTAAATAAGGAACATATACATGATACTTTTTTTTGCAATAAGCAAATTCATGTACAAACGCAACAAGTACATTGAACTCGTAATAAAACTATCAACAGGAAAGTTTACATTAGCCTTATCTGTGAGAAAACTATCAAACAGGAACATTTTCATCGTCATTAGATGTGGTACTCGTAAATAAAGAACATATGCATGATATTTTTTTACAATAAGCAAATTCAGGTACAAACGCAACAAGTAAATTGAATTCGTAATAAAACTATCCAACAGGAAAGTTTTCATTGTCCTTATCTGTGAGAAAACTATGCAACGGGAACATTTTCATCGTCGTTACATGTGGTACTCGTAAATAAGGAACATATACATGATAGTTTTTTTTGCAATAAGCAAATTCATGTACAAACGCAACAAGTACATTGAACTCGTAATAAAACTATCAACAGGAAAGTTTACATTAGCCTTATCTGTGAGAAAACTATCAAACAGGAACATTTTCATCGTCGTTAGATGTGGTACTCGTAAATAAAGAACATATACATGATGGTTTTTTTACAATAAGCAAATTCAGGTACAAACGCAACAAGTAAATTGAATTCGTAATAAAACTATCCAACAGGAAAGTTTTCATTGTCCTTATCTGTGAGAAAACTATCCAACAGGAACATTTTCATCGTCGTTACATGTGGTACTCGTAAATAAGGAACATATACATGATAGTTTTTTTTGCAATAAGCAAATTCATGTACAAACGCATCAAGTACATTGAACTCGTAATAAAACTATCAACAGGAAAGTTTACATTAGCCTTATCTGTGAGAAAACTATCAAACAGGAACATTTTCATCGTCGTTAGATGTGGTACTCGTAAATAAAGAACATATACATGATGGTTTTTTTACAATAAGCAAATTCAGGTACAAACGCAACAAGTAAATTGAATTCGTAATAAAACTATCCAACAGGAAAGTTTTCATTGTCCTTATCTGTGAGAAAACTATCCAACAGGATAGTTTTCATCGTCGTTACATGTGGTACCCTTAAATAAGGAACATATACATGGTAGTTTTTACATTACGTAAATTCATGTACAAACGCAACAAGTAAATTGAATTCGTAATAAAACTATCCAACAGGAAAGTTTTCATTGTCCTTATCTGTGAGAAAACTATCCAACAGGAACATTTTCATTGTCGTTACATGTGGTACTCGTAAATAAGGAACATATACATGATACTTTTTTTTACAATAAGCAAATTCAGGTACAAACGCAACAAGTAAATTGAATTCGTAATAAAACTATCCAACAGGAAAGTTTTCATTGTCCTTATCTGTGAGAAAACTATCCAACAGGAACATTTTCATTGTCGTTACATGTGGTACTCGTAAATAAGGAACATATACATGATACTTTTTTTTGCAATAAGCAAATTCATGTACAAACGCAACAAGTACATTGAACTCGTAATAAAACTATCAACAGGAAAGTTTACATTAGCCTTATCTGTGAGAAAACTATCAAACAGGAACATTTTCATCGTCATTAGATGTGGTACTCGTAAATAAAGAACATATGCATGATATTTTTTTACAATAAGCAAATTCAGGTACAAACGCAACAAGTAAATTAAATTCGTAATAAAACTATCCAACAGGAAAGTTTTCATTGTCCTTATCTGTGAGAAAACTATGCAACGGGAACATTTTCATCGTCGTTACATGTGGTACTCGTAAATAAGGAACATATACATGATAGTTTTTTTTGCAATAAGCAAATTCATGTACAAACGCAACAAGTACATTGAACTCGTAATAAAACTATCAACAGGAAAGTTTACATTAGCCTTATCTGTGAGAAAACTATCAAACAGGAACATTTTCATCGTCGTTAGATGTGGTACTCGTAAATAAAGAACATATACATGATGGTTTTTTTACAATAAGCAAATTCAGGTACAAACGCAACAAGTAAATTGAATTCGTAATAAAACTATCCAACAGGAAAGTTTTCATTGTCCTTATCTGTGAGAAAACTATCCAACAGGAACATTTTCATCGTCGTTACATGTGGTACTCGTAAATAAGGAACATATACATGATAGTTTTTTTTTGCAATAAGCAAATTCATGTGCAAACGCAACAAGTAAATTGAATTCGTAATAAAACTATCCAACAGGAAAGTTTTCATTGTCCTTATCTGTGAGAAAACTATCCAACAAGAACATTTTCATCGTCGTTAGATGTGGTAATCGTAAATAGGCAACATATTCATGATAGTCTTTTTACATTAAGCAAATTCACGTACAAACACAACAAGTACATTGAACTCGTAATAAAACTATCGACAGGAAAGTTTTCATTGTCCTTATCTGTGAGAAAACTATAGAACAGGGACATTTTCATCGTCGTTAGATGTGGTAATCGTAAATAAGGAACATATACATGATAGTTTTTTTACAATAAGCAAATTCAGGTACAAACGCAACAAGTAAATTGAATTCCTAATAAAACTATCCAACGGGAAAGTTTTCATCGTCCTTATCTGTGACAAAACTATCCAACAGTAACCTTTTCATCGTCGTATATGTGATGCTTGTAATAAAACTATCTAACAGGAAACTTTTCACTGTCCTTATCTGTGAGAAAACTATGCAACAGGAACATTTTCATCGTCGTTACATGTGGTACTCGTAAATAAGGAACATATACATGATAGTTTTTTTTGCAATAAGCAAATTCATGTACAAACGCAACAAGTAAATTGATTTCGTAATAAAACTATCCAACAGGAAAGTTTTCATCGTCCTTATCTGTGACAAAACTATCCAACAGTAACCTTTTCATCGTCGTATATGTGATGCTTGTAATAAAACTATCTAACAGGAAACTTTTCACTGTCCTTATCTGTGAGAAAACTATGCAACGGGAACATTTTCATCGTCGTTACATGTGGTACTCGTAAATAAGGAACATATACATGATAGTTTTTTTTACAATAAGCAAATTCATGTACAAACGCAACAAGTAAATTGAATTCGTAATAAAACTAACCAACAGGAAAGTTTTCATTGTCCTTATCTGTGAGAAAACTATGCAACAGGAACATTTTCATCGTCGTTACATGTGGTACTCGTAAATAAGGAACATATACATGATAGTTTTTTTTGCAATAAGCAAATTCATGTGCAAACGCAACAAGTAAATTGAATTCGTAATAAAACTATCCAACAGGAAAGTTTTCATTGTCCTTATCTGTGAGAAAACTATCCAACAAGAACATTTTCATCGTCGTTACATGTGGTAATCGTAAATAAGGAACATATTGTGACCCTGTACTATTTTAGGATAGTACAGTTTCGCCAAACATATATAGAGGATTTCATATAGAGTCTGAATATATATATTATGGCCACATTATCACGGCCATAATAAAGAATCCTGGATAACGTCCTAGCAATCATCCGACTTAAGCTAGAAGACTCGGTGATTGACAGGTCGTAAAAGTATCACAACGGTACTTGCCCATATGTCCTGGGCTAAATATCACGAAAGAACTTTGACCCTGAGTAACTACCGAAAATTCAAGTTGAATTTTCGGAGAAAGTAAGACCTTGAAATTAATTGGTGGTACCAACGGATGATCCAGCTCCGCCAATTAGATTGAGAGTTATGATGAACTGGGGGTAAGAGACCGAGATCTAGCGGATCACAGCTTCCGAATTTTGCGACACACCTTATCTAGTCTTGGAGAAGTACAGACACACCTAGTCATGTCGGAGAAGAGTGCGGACGCGCGATTGAGTCTTCAACGAGTACGAACAAGAGTTTAATCTTGAAGTACCGGGAAGTGTTGCCTGCCGCCTTGCCTGTCCTGCTCGTCGCTTTGCCTGCTCGTCGTTTCGCCGGCCTGCTCGATCGCCTGCTCGTCGACCTGCTCGCCGCTCTGCCTATCCAGCTCGCCGCTTCGCCTGCTCGTCGACCGGCCTGTTCGCCTGCCCGCTGATCTGCTCGTCGCTTCGCCTGCTCATCGACTTTGCCGTTTCCGGCCTTAAAAGGTTAGCGTGAATTCCTACTTGGCGATCGTGAGAGACTACAGGACCCATAGAATCCTGGTACGAACTTAAATCGACTAATTGTCGTTTACCTACTCGAAGCGCGGGGGTATATTGAGAAGAAACGTAATTCCGGTTCGTAGACGGAAGTAGAATTATGAATCATTCGAGAGAATTCGTTAACATATAGATATTCGGTTACGGAAATATGACGATTTGTAAATAGATTTTTAATGGTAGATTTTAAGATATCGTATATCGTGTAGAATATTGATGATTTATTTCCTATTGTGAAGATTCATTTTGGTCGGGAGTTCGCGATATTTAACTAAGTGAGATTGGGCTGGAAATATCGTGAAGTTTTGTGTTTAGTCGCGTTAGTTTTAAGTATCGCAGATCGTGGGGCCCGAAGGTGAATTCTCCCCGAAAGGAGCTACTTCGTTCGTCCCCGATCCTTCCGTTTTCGTTTTCCGCAGGAGATAGAATCCCGAAGTCGAATTCTCCCCGAAAGGAGCTACTTCGTCCGATTCGTCCCTCGGAAGTATAGTTTTCGCTTTCCGTTTTTCGTATAAGGTTCGCAGGAGAAACACCAGCCTTGAGAGGGGCCTTAAGTAAGTCGAGAAAAGTATCGTTGGTTATTTCCTCCCAGTCAAGCTTATAAGAATACTCGCGACTTCCGTAATATTTCCGAAATGTATGGAAATTGAATAGAAAGATTTCGAATTTAGCGCTTTTGTAGAGTTCAGAGTATTAGGAAAATATATGACAAATTTGTGTTATCACATTTATAGCGTTTGGAACAATTAACCTGAATCGCCAAACATCCTTTGCGTTCCAGAAGAATCCACGCACTCTCCGCTTCCGAATCCTACTCTTTATAAAACTGAGCTAACTGTCGCTTTGCGATTCTATTCGAGTTAATATTAGTCGAGTATTACAGTATTTTGTAACATTACAGTATCGTTGGTTCCCTGGGGAACCTGGCGCCCAACTTAAGTTTCAGATTTTGGTCGAGTTATCGTTTACGAATATCGAAGGGTACGCCAAAATTTTTTGTAGTGTAACAATATACATGATAGTTTTTTTACAATAAGCAAATTCATGTACAAACGCAACAAGTAAATTGAATTCGTAATAAAACTATCAACAGGAAAGTTTTCCTTATCCTTATCTGTGAGAAAACTATCCAACAGGAACATTTTCATCGTCGTTACATGTGGTACTCTTAAATAAGGAACATATACATGGTAGTTTTTACATTACGCAAATTCATGTACAAACGCAACAAGTAAATTGAATTCGTAATAAAACTATCCAACAGGAAAGTTTTCATTGTCCTTATCTGTGAGAAAACTATCCAACAGGAACATTTTCATCGTCGTTACATGTGGGACTCGTAAATAAGGAACTTATACATGATACTTTTTATAATAAGCAAATTCATGTACAAACGCAACAAGTAAATTGAATTCGTAATAAAACTATCCAACAGGAACATTTTCATCGTCGTTACATGGGGTACTCGTAAATAAGGAACATATACATGATAGTTTTTTTACAATATGCAAATTCAGGTACAAACGCAACAAGTAAATTGAATTCGTAATAAAACTATCCAACAGGAAAGTTTTCATCGTCCTTATACTTAAGAAAACTATACAAAGGGAACATTTTCATCGACGATACATGTGGTACTCGTAAATAGGGAACATATTCATGATAGTCTTTTTACATTAAGCAAATTCACGTACAAACACAACAAGTAAATTGAATTCGTAATAAAACTATCCAACAGGAAAGTTTTCATTGTCCTTATCTGTGAGAAAACTATCCAACAGGATAGTTTTCATCGTCGTTACATGTGGTACCCTTAAATAAGGAACATATACATGGTAGTTTTTACATTACGTAAATTCATGTACAAACGCAACAAGTAAATTGAATTCGTAATAAAACTATCCAACAGGAAAGTTTTCATTGTCCTTATCTGTGAGAAAACTATCCAACAGGAACATTTTCATTGTCGTTACATGTGGTACTCGTAAATAAGGAACATATACATGATACTTTTTTTTACAATAAGCAAATTCAGGTACAAACGCAACAAGTAAATTGAATTCGTAATAAAACTATCCAACAGGAAAGTTTTCATTGTCCTTATCTGTGAGAAAACTATCCAACAGGAACATTTTCATTGTCGTTACATGTGGTACTCGTAAATAAGGAACATATACATGATACTTTTTTTTGCAATAAGCAAATTCATGTACAAACGCAACAAGTACATTGAACTCGTAATAAAACTATCAACAGGAAAGTTTACATTAGCCTTATCTGTGAGAAAACTATCAAACAGGAACATTTTCATCGTCATTAGATGTGGTACTCGTAAATAAAGAACATATGCATGATATTTTTTTACAATAAGCAAATTCAGGTACAAACGCAACAAGTAAATTGAATTCGTAATAAAACTATCCAACAGGAAAGTTTTCATTGTCCTTATCTGTGAGAAAACTATGCAACGGGAACATTTTCATCGTCGTTACATGTGGTACTCGTAAATAAGGAACATATACATGATAGTTTTTTTTGCAATAAGCAAATTCATGTACAAACGCAACAAGTACATTGAACTCGTAATAAAACTATCAACAGGAAAGTTTACATTAGCCTTATCTGTGAGAAAACTATCAAACAGGAACATTTTCATCGTCGTTAGATGTGGTACTCGTAAATAAAGAACATATACATGATGGTTTTTTTACAATAAGCAAATTCAGGTACAAACGCAACAAGTAAATTGAATTCGTAATAAAACTATCCAACAGGAAAGTTTTCATTGTCCTTATCTGTGAGAAAACTATCCAACAGGAACATTTTCATCGTCGTTACATGTGGTACTCGTAAATAAGGAACATATACATGATAGTTTTTTTTGCAATAAGCAAATTCATGTACAAACGCATCAAGTACATTGAACTCGTAATAAAACTATCAACAGGAAAGTTTACATTAGCCTTATCTGTGAGAAAACTATCAAACAGGAACATTTTCATCGTCGTTAGATGTGGTACTCGTAAATAAAGAACATATACATGATGGTTTTTTTACAATAAGCAAATTCAGGTACAAACGCAACAAGTAAATTGAATTCGTAATAAAACTATCCAACAGGAAAGTTTTCATTGTCCTTATCTGTGAGAAAACTATCCAACAGGAACATTTTCATCGTCGTTACATGTGGTACTCGTAAATAAGGAACATATACATGATAGTTTTTTTTGCAATAAGCAAATTCATGTACAAACGCATCAAGTACATTGAACTCGTAATAAAACTATCAACAGGAAAGTTTACATTAGCCTTATCTGTGAGAAAACTATCAAACAGGAACATTTTCATCGTCGTTAGATGTGGTACTCGTAAATAAAGAACATATACATGATGGTTTTTTTACAATAAGCAAATTCAGGTACAAACGCAACAAGTAAATTGAATTCGTAATAAAACTATCCAACAGGAAAGTTTTCATTGTCCTTATCTGTGAGAAAACTATCCAACAGGAACATTTTCATTGTCGTTACATGTGGTACTCGTAAATAAGGAACATATACATGATACTTTTTTTTACAATAAGCAAATTCATGTACAAACGCAACAAGTACATTGAACTCGTAATAAAACTATCAACAGGAAAGTTTTCATTAGCCTTATCTGTGAGAAAACTATGCAACGGGAACATTTTCATCGTCGTTACATGTGGTACTCGTAAATAAGGAACATATACATGATAGTTTTTTTTGCAATAAGCAAATTCATGTGCAAACGCAACAAGTAAATTGAATTCGTAATAAAACTATCCAACAGGAAAGTTTTCATTGTCCTTATCTGTGAGAAAACTATCCAACAAGAACATTTTCATCGTCGTTACATGTGGTAATGGTAAATAAGGAACATATGCATGATATTTTTTTACAATAAGCAAATTCAGGTACAAACGCAACAAGTAAATTGAATTCGTAATAAAACTATCCAACAGGAAAGTTTTCATTGTCCTTATCTGTGAGAAAACTATGCAACGGGAACATTTTCATCGTCGTTACATGTGGTACTCGTAAATAAGGAACATATACATGATAATTTTTTTTGCAATAAGCAAATTCATGTGCAATCGCAACAAGTAAATTGAATTCGTAATAAAACTATCCAACAGGAAAGTTTTCATTGTCCTTATCTGTGAGAAAACTATCCAACAAGAACATTTTCATCGTCGTTACATGTGGTAATGGTAAATAAGGAACATATGCATGATAGTTTTTTTACAATAAGCAAATTCAGGTACAAACGCAACAAGTAAATTGAATTCGTAATAAAACTATCCAACAGGAAAGTTTTCATTGTCCTTATCTGTGAGAAAACTATCCAACAGGAAAGTTTTCATCGTCGTTACATGTGGTACTCGTAAATAAGGACATATACATGATGGTTTTTTACAATAAGCAAAGTCATGTAAAAACGCAACAAGTAAATTGAATTCGTAATAAAACTATCCAACAGGAAAGTTTTCATTGTCCTTATCTGTGAGAAAACTATCCAACAGGAACATTTTCATCATCGTTGCATGTGGTACTCGTAAATAAGGAACATATACATGATAGTTTTTACAATAAGCAAATTCATGTACAAACGCAACAAGTACATTGAACTCGTAATAAAACTATCATCAGGAAAGTTTACATTAGCCTTATCTGTGAGAAAACTATCCAACAGGAACATTTTCATCTTCGTTAGATGTGGTACTCGTAAATAAAGAACATATACATGATAGTTTTTTTACAATAAGCAAATTCAGGTACAAACGCAACAAGTAAATTGAATTCGTAATAAAACTATCCAACAGGAAAGTTTTCATCGTCCTTATCTTTGAGAAAACTATCCAACAGGAACCTTTTCATCGTCGTATATGTGATGCTTGTAATAAAATTATCTAACAGGAAACTTTTCATTGTCCTTATCTGTGAGAAAACTATGCAACAGGAACATTTTCATCGTCGTTACATGTGGTACTCGTAAATAGGGAACATATTCATGATAGTCTTTTTACATTAAGCAAATTCACATACAAACACAACAAGTACATTGAACTCGTAAAAAACTATCGACAGGAAAGTTTTCCTTTTCCTTATCTGTGAGAAAACTATCCAACAGGAACATTTTCATCGTCGTTACATGTGGTACTCGTAAATAAGGAACATATACATGATAGTTTTTTTACAATATGCAAATTCAGGTACAAACGCAAAAAGTAAATTGAATTCGTAATAAAACTATCCAACAGGAAAGTTTTCATCGTCCTTATACTTAAGAAAACTATACAAAGGGAACATTTTCATCGACGATACATGTGGTACTCGTAAATAGGGAACATATTCATGATAGTCTTTTTACATTAAGCAAATTCACGTACAAACACAACAAGTACATTGAACTCGTAATAAAACTATCAACAGGAAAGTTTTCATCGTCGTTACATGTGGTACTCGTAAATAAGGACATATACATGATGGTTTTTTTACAATAAGCAAAGTCATGTACAAACGCAACAAGTAAATTGAATTCGTAATAAAACTATCAACAGGAAAGTTTTCCTTATCCTTATCTGTGAGAAAACTATCCAACAGGAACATTTTCATCGTCGTTACATGTGGTACTCTTAAATAAGGAACATATACATGGTAGTTTTTACATTACGCAAATTCATGTACAAACGCAACAAGTAAATTGAATTCGTAATAAAACTATCCAACAGGAACATTTTCATCGTCGTTACATGTGGTACTCTTAAATAAGGAACATATACATGGTAGTTTTTACATTACGCAAATTCATGTACAAACGCAACAATTAAATTGAATTCGTAATAATACTATCCAACAGGAAAGTTTTCATTGTACTTATCTGTGAGAAAACTATCCAACAGGAACATTTTCATCGTCGTTACATGTGGTACTCGTAAATAAGGAACATATACATGATAGTTTTTTTTGCAATAAGCAAATTCATGTACTAGCGCAACAAGTAAATTGATTTCGAAATAAAACTATCCAACAGGAAAGTTTTCATTGTCCTTATACTTAAGAAAACTATACAAAGGGAACATTTTCATCGTCGTTACATGTGGTACTCGTAAATAGGGAACATATTCATGATAGTCTTTTTACATTAAGCAAATTCACGTACAATCACAACAAGTACATTGAACTCGTAATAAAACTATCGACAGGAAAGTTTTCCTTATCCTTATCTGTGAGAAAACTATAGAACAGGGACATTTTCATCGTCGTTACATGTGGTACTCGTAAATAAGGAACATATACATGATAGTTTTTTTTGCAATAAGCAAATTCATGTACAAACGCAACAAGTACATTGAACTCGTAATAAAACTATCAACAGGAAAGTTTTCATTAGCCTTATCTGTGAGAAAACTATGCAACGGGAACATTTTCATCGTCGTTACATGTGGTACTCGTAAATAAGGAACATATACATGATAGTTTTTTTTGCAATAAGCAAATTCATGTGCAAACGCAACAAGTAAATTGAATTCGTAATAAAACTATCCAACAGGAAAGTTTTCATTGTCCTTATCTGTGAGAAAACTATCCAACAAGAACATTTTCATCGTCGTTACATGTGGTAATGGTAAATAAGGAACATATGCATGATATTTTTTTACAATAAGCAAATTCAGGTACAAACGCAACAAGTAAATTGAATTCGTAATAAAACTATCCAACAGGAAAGTTTTCATTGTCCTTATCTGTGAGAAAACTATCCAACAGGAAAGTTTTCATCGTCGTTACATGTGGTACTCGTAAATAAGGACATATACATGATGGTTTTTTACAATAAGCAAAGTCATGTAAAAACGCAACAAGTAAATTGAATTCGTAATAAAACTATCAACAGGAAAGTTTACATTAGCCTTATCTGTGAGAAAACTATCCAACAGGAACATTTTCAACATCGTTGCATGTGGTACTCGTAAATAAGGAACATATACATGATAGTATTTACAATAAGCAAATTCATGTACAAACGCAACAAGTACATTGAACTCGTAATAAAACTATCAACAGGAAAGTTTTCATTGTCCTTATCTGTGAGAAAACTATCCAACAAGAACATTTTCATCGTCGTTACATGTGGTAATCGTAAATAAGGAACATATACATGATAGTTTTTTTACAATAAGCAAATTCATGTACAAACGCAACAAGTAAATTGAATTCGTAATAAAACTATCCAACAGGAAAGTTTTCATTGTCCTTATCTGTGAGAAAACTATCCAACAGGAAAGTTTTCATCGTCGTTACATGTGGTACTCGTAAATAAGGACATATACATGATGGTTTTTTTACAATAAGCAAATTCATGTACAAACGCAACAAGTAAATTGAATTCGTAATAAAACTATCCAACAGAAAAGTTTTCATTGTCCTTATCTGTGAGAAAACTATCCAACAGGAACATTTTCATCGTCGTTACATGTGGTACTCGTAAATAAGGAACATATACATGATAGTTTTTACAATAAGCAAATTCATGTACAAACGCAACAAGTAAATTGAATTCGTAATAAAACTATCCAACAGGAAAGTTTTCATTGTCCTTATCTGTGAGAAAACTATCCAACAGGAACATTTTCATTGTCGTTACATGTGGTACTCGTAAATAAGGAACATATACATGATACTTTTTTTTACAATAAGCAAATTCATGTACAAACGCAACAAGTACATTGAACTCGTAATAAAACTATCAACAGGAAAGTTTTCATGAGCCTTATCTGTGATAAAACTATCCAACAGGAACATTTTCATCGTCGTTAGATGTGGTACTCGTAAATAAGGAACATATACATGATAGTTTTTTTACAATAAGCAAATTCAGTTACAAACGCAACAAGTAAATTGAATTCGTAATAAAACTATCCAACAGGAAAGTTTTCATTGTCCTTATCTATGAGAAAACTATCCAACAGGAACATTTTCATCGTCGTTACATGTGGTACACGTAAATAAGGAACATATACATGATAGTTTTTACATTACGCAAATTCATGTACAAACGCAACAAGTAAATTGAATTCGTAATAAAACTATCCAACAGGAAAGTTTTCATCGTCGTTACATGTGGTACTCGTAAATAAGGAACATATACATGATAGTTTTTACAATAAGCAAATTCATGTACAAACGCAACAAGTACATTGAACTCGTAATAAAACTATCAACAGGAAAGTTTACATTAGCCTTATCTGTGAGAAAACTATCCAACAGGAACATTTTCATCTTCGTTAGATGTGGTACTCGTAAATAAAGAACATATACATGATAGTTTTTTTACAATAAGCAAATTCAGGTACAAACGCAACAAGTAAATTGAATTCATAATAAAACTATCCAACAGGAAAGTTTTCATCGTCCTTATCTTTGAGAAAACTATCCAACAGGAACCTTTTCATCGTCGTATATGTGATGCTTGTAATAAAATTATCTAACAGGAAACTTTTCATTGTCCTTATCTGTGAGAAAACTATGCAACAGGAACATTTTCATCGTCGTTCCATGTGGTACTCGTAAATAAGGAACATATACATGATAGTTTTTTTTGCAATAAGCAAATTCATGTACAAGTGCAACAAGTAAATTGATTTCGAAATAAAACTATCCAACAGGAAATTTTTCATTGTCCTTATACTTAAGAAAACTATACAAAGGGAACATTTTGATCGTCGTTACATGTGGTACTCGTAAATAGGGAACATATTCATGATAGTCTTTTTACATTAAGCAAATTCACGTACAAACACAACAAGTACATTGAACTCGTAATAAAACTATCGACAGGAAAGTTTTCATTATCCTTATCTGTGAGAAAACTATAGAACAGGGACATTTTCATCGTCGTTAGATGTGGTACTCGTAAATAAGGAACATATATATGATAGTTTTTTTACAATATGCAAATTCAGGTACAAACGCAACAAGTAAATTGATTTCGTAATAAAACTATCCAACAGGAAAGTTTTCATTGTCCTTATACTTAAGAAAACTATACAAAGAGAACATTTTCATCGTCGTTACATGTGGTACTCGTAAATAGGGAACATATTCATGATAGTCTTTTTACATTAAGCAAATTCACATACAAACACAACAAGTACATTGAACTCGTAAAAAACTATCGACAGGAAAGTTTTCCTTTTCCTTATCTATGAGAAAACTATCCAACAGGAACATTTTCATCGTCGTTACATGTGGTACTCGTAAATAAGGAACATATATATGATAGTTTTTTTACAATATGCAAATTCAGGTACAAACGCAACAAGTAAATTGATTTCGTAATAAAACTATCCAACAGGAAAGTTTTCATTGTCCTTATACTTAAGAAAACTATACAAAGGGAACATTTTCATCGACGATACATGTGGTACTCGTAAATAGGGAACATATTCATGATAGTCTTTTTACATTAAGCAAATTCACGTACAAACACAACAAGTACATTGAACTCGTAATAAAACTATCAACAGGAAAGTTTTCATCGTCGTTACATGTGGTACTCGTAAATAAGGACATATACATGATGGTTTTTTTACAATAAGCAAATTCATGTACAAACGCAACAAGTAAATTGAATTCGTAATAAAACTATCAACAGGAAAGTTTTCCTTATCCTTATCTGTGAGAAAACTATCCAACAGGAACATTTTCATCGTCGTTACATGTGGTACTCTTAAATAAGGAACATATACATGGTAGTTTTTACATTACGCAAATTCATGTACAAACGCAACAATTAAATTGAATTCGTAATAAAACTATCCAACAGGAAAGTTTTCATTGTCCTTATCTGTGAGAAAACTATCCAACAGGAACATTTTCATCGTCGTTACATGTGGTACTCGTAAATAAGGAACATATGCATGATAGTTTTTTTACAATAAGCAAATTCATGAACAAACGCAACAAGTAAATTGAATTCGTAATAAAACTATCCAACAGGAAAGTTTTCATTGTCCTTATCTGTGAGAAAACTATCCAACAGGAACATTTTCATCGTCGTTACATGTGGTACTCGTAAATAAGGAACATATACATGATAGTTTTTTTTGCAATAAGCAAATTCATGTACAAACGCAACAAGTACATTGAACTCGTAATAAAACTATCAACAGGAAAGTTTACATTAGCCTTATCTGTGAGAAAACTATCAAACAGGAACATTTTCATCGTCGTTAGATGTGGTACTCGTAAATAAAGAACATATACATGATGGTTTTTTTACAATAAGCAAATTCAGGTACAAACGCAACAAGTAAATTGAATTCGTAATAAAACTATCCAACAGGAAAGTTTTCATTGTCCTTATCTGTGAGAAAACTATCCAACAGGAACATTTTCATTGTCGTTACATGTGGTACTCGTAAATAAGGAACATATACATGATACTTTTTTTTACAATAAGCAAATTCATGTACAAACGCAACAAGTACATTGAACTCGTAATAAAACTATCAACAGGAAAGTTTTCATTAGCCTTATCTGTGAGAAAACTATGCAACGGGAACATTTTCATCGTCGTTACATGTGGTACTCGTAAATAAGGAACATATACATGATAGTTTTTTTTGCAATAAGCAAATTCATGTGCAAACGCAACAAGTAAATTGAATTCGTAATAAAACTATCCAACAGGAAAGTTTTCATTGTCCTTATCTGTGAGAAAACTATCCAACAAGAACATTTTCATCGTCGTTACATGTGGTAATGGTAAATAAGGAACATATGCATGATATTTTTTTACAATAAGCAAATTCAGGTACAAACGCAACAAGTAAATTGAATTCGTAATAAAACTATCCAACAGGAAAGTTTTCATTGTCCTTATCTGTGAGAAAACTATGCAACGGGAACATTTTCATCGTCGTTACATGTGGTACTCGTAAATAAGGAACATATACATGATAGTTTTTTTTGCAATAAGCAAATTCATGTGCAAACGCAACAAGTAAATTGAATTCGTAATAAAACTATCCAACAGGAAAGTTTTCATTGTCCTTTTCTGTGAGAAAACTATCCAACAAGAACATTTTCATCGTCGTTACATGTGGTAATGGTAAATAAAGAACATATGCATGATAGTTTTTTTACAATAAGCAAATTCAGGTACAAACGCAACAAGTAAATTGAATTCGTAATAAAACTATCCAACAGGAAAGTTTTCATCGTCGTTACATGTGGTACTCGTAAATAAGGACATATACATGATGGTTTTTTACAATAAGCAAAGTCATGTAAAAACGCAACAAGTAAATTGAATTCGTAATGAAACTATCCAACAGGAAAGTTTTCATTGTCCTTATCTGTGAGAAAACTATCCAACGGGAACATTTTCATCGTCGTTACATGTGGTACTCGTAAATAAGGAACATATACATGATAGTTTTTTTTGCAATAAGCAAATTCATGTGCAAACGCAACAATTAAATTGAATTCGTAATAAAACTATCCAACAGGAAAGTTTTCATTGTCATTATCTGTGAGAAAACTATCCAACAAGAACATTTTCATCGTCGTTACATGTGGTAATGGTAAATAAGGAACATATGCATGATAGTTTTTTTACAATAAGCAAATTCATGAACAAACGAAACAAGTAAATTGAATTCGTAATAAAACTATCCAACAGGAAAGTTTTCATTGTCCTTATCTGTGAGAAAACTATCCAACAGGATAGTTTTCATCGTCGTTACATGTGGTACCCTTAAATAAGGAACATATACATGATGGTTTTTTTACAATAAGCAAATTCAGGTACAAACGCAACAAGTAAATTGAATTCGTAATAAAACTATCCAACAGGAAAGTTTTCATTGTCCTTATCTGTGAGAAAACTATGCAACGGGAACATTTTCATCGTCGTTACATGTGGTACTCGTAAATAAGGAACATATACATGATAATTTTTTTTGCAATAAGCAAATTCATGTACAAACGCAACAAGTACATTGAACTCGTAATAAAACTATCAACAGGAAAGTTTTCATTGTCCTTATCTGTGAGAAAACTATCCAACAAGAACATTTTCATCGTCGTTACATGTGGTAATCGTAAATAAGGAACATATACATGATAGTTTTTTTACAATAAGCAAATTCAGGTACAAACGCAACAAGTAAATTGAATTCGTAATAAAACTATCCAACAGGAAAGTTTTCATTGTCCTTATCTGTGAGAAAACTATCCAACAGGAAAGTTTTCATCGTCGTTACATGTGGTACTCGTAAATAAGGACATATACATGATGGTTTTTTACAATAAGCAAATTCATGTACAAACGCAACAAGTAAATTGAATTCGTAATAAAACTATCCAACAGAAAAGTTTTCATTGTCCTTATCTGTGAGAAAACTATCCAACAGGAACATTTTCATCGTCGTTACATGTGGTACTCGTAAATAAGGAACATATACATGATAGTTTTTACAATAAGCAAATTCATGTACAAACGCAACAAGTAAATTGAATTCGTAATAAAACTATCCAACAGGAAAGTTTTCATTGTCCTTATCTGTGAGAAAACTATCCAACAGGAACATTTTCATTGTCGTTACATGTGGTACTCGTAAATAAGGAACATATACATGATACTTTTTTTTACAATAAGCAAATTCACGTACAAACACAACAAGTACATTGAATTCGTAATAAAACTATCAACAGGAAAGTTTTCCTTATCCTTATCTGTGAGAAAACAATGCAACAGGAACATTTTCATCGTCGTTACATATGGTACTCGTAAATAAGGAACATATACATGATACTTTTTTTTACAATAAGCAAATTCATGTACAAGCGCAACAAGTACATTGAACTCGTAATAAAACTATCAACAGGAAAGTTTTCATTAGCCTTATCTGTGAGAAAACTATCCAACAGGAACATTTTCTTCGTCGTTACATGTGGTACTCTTAAATAAGGAACATATACATGATAGTTTTTACAATAAGCAAATTCATGTACAAACGCAACAAGTAAATTGAATTCGTAATAAAACTATCCAACAGGAAAGTTTTCATTGTCCTTATCTGTGAGAAAACTATCCAACAGGAACATTTTCATTGTCGTTACATGTGGTACTCGTAAATAAGGAACATATACATGATACTTTTTTTTACAATAAGCAAATTCAGGTACAAACGCAACAAGTAAATTGAATTCGTAATAAAACTATCCAACAGGAAAGTTTTCATTGTACTTATCTGTGAGAAAACTATCCAACAGGAACATTTTCATCGTCGTTACATGTGGTACTCGTAAATAAGGAACATATACATGATAGTTTTTACAATAAGCAAATTCATGTACAATCGCAACAAGTAAATTGAATTCGTAATAAAACTATCCAACAGGAAAGTTTTCATTGTCCTTATCTGTGAGAAAACTATCCAACAGGAACATTTTCATCGTCGTTACATGTGGTACTCGTAAATAAGGAACATATACATGATAGTTTTTACAATAAGCAAATTCATGTACAAACGCAACAAGTAAATTGAATTCGTAATAAAACTATCCAGCAGGAAACTTTTCACTGTCCTTATCTGTGAGAAAACTATGCAACGGGAACATTTTCATCGACGATACATGTGGTACTCGTAAATAAGGAACATATACCTGATAGTTTTTTTTACAATAAGCAAATTCATGAACAAACGCAACAAGTAAATTGAATTCGTAATAAAACTAACCAACAGGAAAGTTTTCATTGTCCTTATCTATGAGAAAACTATCCAACAGGAATATTTTCATCGTCGTTACATGTGGTACACGTAAATAAGGAACATATACATGATAGTTTTTACAATAAGCAAATTCATGTACAAACGCAACAAGTAAATTGAATTCGTAATAAAACTATCAACAGGAAAGTTTTCCTTATCCTTATCTGTGAGAAAACTATCCAACAGGAACATTTTCATCGTGGTTACATGTGGTACTCGTAAATAAGGTACATATACATGATAGTTTTTACATTACGCAAATTCATGTACAAACGCAACAAGTAAATTGAATTCGTAATAAAACTATCCAACGGGAAAGTTTTCATCGTCGTTACATGTGGTACTCGTAAATAAGGAACATATACATGATAGTTTTTACAATAAGCAAATTCACGTACAAACACAACAAGTACATTGAACTCGTAATAAAACTATCAACAGGAAAGTTTTCCTTATCCTTATCTGTGAGAAAACAATGCAACAGGAACATTTTCATCGTCGTTACATATGGTACTCGTAAATAAGGAACATATACATGATACTTTTTTTTACAATAAGCAAATTCATGTACAAGCGCAACAAGTACATTGAACTCGTAATAAAACTATCAACAGGAAAGTTTTCATTAGCCTTATCTGTGAGAAAACTATCCAACAGGAACATTTTCTTCGTCGTTACATGTGGTACTCTTAAATAAGGAACATATACATGATAGTTTTTACAATAAGCAAATTCATGTACAAACGCAACAAGTAAATTGAATTCGTAATAAAACTATCCAACAGGAAAGTTTTCATTGTCCTTATCTGTGAGAAAACTATCCAACAGGAACATTTTCATTGTCGTTACATGTGGTACTCGTAAATAAGGAACATATACATGATACTTTTTTTTACAATAAGCAAATTCAGGTACAAACGCAACAAGTAAATTGAATTCGTAATAAAACTATCCAACAGGAAAGTTTTCATTGTACTTATCTGTGAGAAAACTATCCAACAGGAACATTTTCATCGTCGTTACATGTGGTACTCGTAAATAAGGAACATATACATGATAGTTTTTACAATAAGCAAATTCATGTACAATCGCAACAAGTAAATTGAATTCGTAATAAAACTATCCAACAGGAAAGTTTTCATTGTCCTTATCTGTGAGAAAACTATCCAACAGGAACATTTTCATCGTCGTTACATGTGGTACTCGTAAATAAGGAACATATACATGATAGTTTTTACAATAAGCAAATTCATGTACAAACGCAACAAGTAAATTGAATTCGTAATAAAACTATCCAGCAGGAAACTTTTCACTGTCCTTATCTGTGAGAAAACTATGCAACGGGAACATTTTCATCGACGATACATGTGGTACTCGTAAATAAGGAACATATACCTGATAGTTTTTTTTACAATAAGCAAATTCATGTACAAACGCAACAAGTAAATTGAATTCGTAATAAAACTAACCAACAGGAAAGTTTTCATTGTCCTTATCTGTGTGAAAACTATGCAACAGGAACATTTTCATCGTCGTTACATGTGGTACTCGTAAATAAGGAACATATACATGATAGTTTTTTTTGCAATATGCAAATTCATGTGCAAACGCAACAAGTAAATTGAATTCGTAATAAAACTATCCAACAGGAAAGTTTTCATTGTCCTTATCTGTGAGAAAACTATCCAACAGGAAAGTTTTCATCGTCGTTACATGTGGTACTCGTAAATAAGGACATATACATGATGGTTTTTTTACAATAAGCAATTTCATGTACAAACGCAACATGTAAATTGAATTCGTAATAAAACTATCAACAGGAAAGTTTCCCTTATCCTTATCTGTGAGAAAACTATCCAACAGGAACATTTTCATCGTCGTTACATGTGGTACTCTTAAATAAGGAACATATACATGGTAGTTATTACATTACGCAAATTCATGTACAAACGCAACAAGTAAATTGAATTCGTAATAAAACTATCCAACAGAAAAGTTTTCATTGTCCTTATCTGTGAGAAAACTATCCAACAGGAACATTTTCATCGTCGTTACATGTGGTAATCGTAAATAAGGAACATATACATGATAGTTTTTTTACAATAAGCAAATTCAGGTACAAACGCAACAAGTAAATTGAATTCCTAATAAAACTATCCAACAGGAACCTTTTCATCGTCGTATATGTGATGCTTGTAATAAAACTATCTAACAGGAAACTTTTCACTGTCCTTATCTTTGAGAAAACTATGCAACGGGAACATTTTCATCGTCGTTACATGTGGTACTCGTAAATAAGGAACATATACATAATAGTTTTTTTTGCAATAAGCAAATTCATGTGCAAACGCAACAAGTAAATTGAATTCGTAATAAAACTATCCAACAGGAAAGTTTTCATCGTCGTTACATGTGGTACTCGTAAATAAGGAACATATACATGATAGTTTTTTTTGCAATAAGCAAATTCATGTACAAACGCAACAAGTACATTGAACTCGTAATAAAACTATCCAACAGGAAAGTTTTCATTGTACTTATCTGTGAGAAAACTATCCAACAGGAACATTTTCATCGTCGTTACATGTGGTACTCGTAAATAAGGAACATATACATGATAGTTTTTACAATAAGCAAATTCATGTACAAACGCAACAAGTACATTGAACTCGTAATAAAACTATCCAACAGGAAAGTTTTCATTGTACTTATCTGTGAGAAAACTATCCAACAGGAACATTTTCATCGTCGTTACATGTGGTACTCGTAAATAAGGAACATATACATGATAGTTTTTACAATAAGCAAATTCATGTACAATCGCAACAAGTAAATTGAATTCGTAATAAAACTATCCAACAGGAAAGTTTTCATTGTCCTTATCTGTGAGAAAACTATCCAACAGGAACATTTTCATCGTCGTTACATGTGGTACTCGTAAATAAGGAACATATACATGATAGTTTTTACAATAAGCAAATTCATGTACAAACGCAACAAGTAAATTGAATTCGTAATAAAACTATCCAACAGGAAAGTTTTCATTGTCCTTATCTGTGAGAAAACTATCCAACAGGAACATTTTCATCGTCGTTACATGTGGTACTCGTAAAGAAGGAACATATACATGATAGTTTTTTTTGCAATAAGCAAATTCATGTACAAACGCAACAAGTACATTGAACTCGTAATAAAACTATCAACAGGAAAGTTTACATTAGCCTTATCTGTGAGAAAACTATCCAACAAGAACATTTTCATCGTCGTCAGATGTGGTACTCGTAAATAAAGAACATATACATGATGGTTTTTTTACAATAAGCAAATTCATGTACAAACGCAACAAGTAAATTGAATTCGTAATAAATCTATCCAACAGGAAAGTTTTCATTGTCCTTATCTGTGAGAAAACTATCCAACAGGAAAGTTTTCATCGTCGTTACATGTGGTACTCGTAAATAAGGACATATACATGATGGTTTTTTTACAATAAGCAAATTCATGTACAAACGCAACAAGTAAATTGAATTCGTAATAAAACTATCAACAGGAAAGTTTTCCTTATCCTTATCTGTGAGAAAACTATCCAACAGGAACATTTTCATCGTCGTTACATGTGGTACTCTTAAATAAGGAACATATACATGGTAGTTTTTACATTACGCAAATTCATGTACAAACGCAACAAGTAAATTGAATTCGTAATAAAACTATCCAACAGAAAAGTTTTCAATGTCCTTATCTGTGAGAAAACTATCCAACAGGAACATTTTCATCGTCGTTACATGTGGTACTCGTAAATAAGGAACATATACATGATAGTTTTTACAATAAGCAAATTCACGTACAAACAAAACAAGTACATTGAACTCGTAATAAAACTATCGACAGGAAAGTTTTCCTTATCCTTATCTGTGAGAAAACAATGCAACAGGAACATTTTCATCGTCGTTACATATGGTACTCGTAAATAAGGAACATATACATGATACTTTTTTTTACAATAAGCAAATTCATGTACAAACGCAACAAGTACATTGAACTCGTAATAAAACTATCAACAGGAAAGTTTTCATTAGCCTTATCTGTGAGAAAACTATCCAACAGGAACATTTTCATCGTCGTTAGATGTGGTACTCGTAAATAAGGAACATATACATGATAGTTTTTTTACAATAAGCAAATTCAGGTACAAACGCAACAAGTAAATTGAATTCGTAATAAAACTATCCAACAGGAAAGTTTTCATCGTCCTTATCGGTGAGAAAACTATCCAACAGGAACCTTTTCATCGTCGTATATGTGATGCTTGTAATAAAACTATCTAACAGGAAACTTTTCACTGTCCTTATCTGTGAGAAAACTATGCAGCAGGAACATTTTCATCGTCGTTACATGTGGTACTCGTAAATAAGGAACATATACATGATAGTTTTTTTTACAATAAGCAAATTCATGTACAAACGCAACAAGTAAATTGAATTCGTAATAAAACTAACCAACAGGAAAGTTTTCATTGTCCTTATCTATGAGAAAACTATGCAACAGGAACATTTTCATCGTCCTTACATGTGGTACTCGTAAATAAGGAACATATACATGATAGTTTTTACAATAAGCAAATTCATGTACAAACGCAACAAGTAAATTGAATTCGTAATAAAACTATCCAACAGGAAAGTTTTCATTGTCCTTATACTTAAGAAAACTATACAAAGGGAACATTTTCATCGTCGTTACATATGGTACTCGTAAATAGGGAACATATTCATGATAGTCATTTTACATTAAGCAAATTCACGTACAAACACAACAAGTACATTGAACTCGTAATAAAACTCAACAGGAAAGTTTTCCTTACCCTTATCCTTATCTGTGAGAAAACTATCCAACAGGAACATTTTCATCGTCGTTAGATGTGGTACTCGTAAATAAGGAACATATACATGATAGTTTTTACAATAAGCAAATTCAGGTACAAACCCAACAAGTACATTGAACTCGTAATAAAACTATCAACAGGAAAGTTTTCCTTATCCTTATCTGTGAGAAAACAATGCAACAGGAACATTTTCATCGTCGTTACATATGGTACTCGTAAATAAGGAACATATACATGATCATTTTTTTTGCAATAAGCAAATTCATGTACAAACGCAACAAGTAAATTGAATTCGTAATAAAACTATCCAACAGGAAAGTTTTCATCGTCGTTACATGTGGTACTCGTAAATTAGGAACATATACATGATAGTTTTTACAATATGCAAATTCACGTACAAACACAACAAGTACATTGAACTCGTAATAAAACTATCAACAGGAAAGTTTTCCTTATCCTTATCTGTGAGAAAACAATGCAACAGGAACATTTTCATCGTCGTTACATGTGGTACTCGTAAATAAGGAACATATGCATGATAGTTTTTTTTACAATAAGCAAATTCATGTACAAACGCAACAAGTAAATTGAATTCGTAATAAAACTAACCAACAGGAAAGTTTTCATTGTCCTTATCTGTGAGAAAACTATCCAACAGGAACATTTTCATCGTCGTTACATGTGGTACTCGTAAATAAGGAACATATACATGATAGTTTTTACAATAAGCAAATTCATGTACAAACGCAACAAGTAAATTGAATTCGTAATAAAACTATCCAACAGGAAAGTTTTCATAGTCCTTATCTATGAGAAAACTATCCAACAGGAACATTTTCATCGTCGTTACATGTGGTACTCGTAAATAAGGAACATATACATGATAGTTTTTATAATAAGCAAATTCATGTACAAACGTAACAAGTAAATTGAATTCGTAATAAAACTATCCAACAGGAAAGTTTTCATTGTCCTTATACTTAAGAAAACTATACAAAGGGAACATTTTCATCGTCGTTACATGTGGTACTCGTAAATAGGGAACATATTCATGATAGTCTTTTTACATTAAGCAAATTCACGGACAAACACAACAAGTACATTGAACTCGTAATAAAACTATCAACAGGAAAGTTTTCCTTATCCTTATCTGTGAGAAAACAATGCAACAGGAACATTTTCATCGTCGTTACATATGGTACTCGTAAATAAGGAACATATACATGATAGTTTTTACAATAAGCAAATTCATGTACAAACGCAACAAGTAAATTGAATTCGTAATAAAACTAACCAACAGGAAAGTTTTCATTGTCCTTATCTATGAGAAAACTATGCAACAGGAACATTTTCATCGTCCTTACATGTGGTACTCGTAAATAAGGAACATATACATGACAGTTTTTTTTACAATAAGCAAATTCATGTACAAACGCAACAAGTAAATTGATTTCGTAATAAAACTATCCAACAGGAAAGTTTTCATTGTCCTTATCTGTGAGAAAACTATCCAACAGGAACATTTTCATCGTCGTTACATGTGGTACTCGTAAATAAGGAACATATACATGATAGTTTTTACAATAAGCAAATTCACGTACAAACACAACAAGTACATTGAACTCGTAATAAAACTATCAACAGGAAAGTTTTCCTTATCCTTATCTGTGAGAAAACAATGCAACAGGAACATTTTCATCGTCGTTACATATGGTACTCGTAAATAAGGAACATATACATGATACTTTTTTTTACAATAAGCAAATTCATGTACAAACGCAACAAGTACATTGAACTCGTAATAAAACTATCAACAGGAAAGTTTTCATTAGCCTTATCTGTGAGAAAACTATCCAACAGGAACATTTTCATCGTCGTTAGATGTGGTACTCGTAAATAAGGAACATATACATGATAGTTTTTTTACAATAAGCAAATTCAGGTACAAACGCAACAAGTAAATTGAATTCGTAATAAAACTATCCAACAGGAAAGTTTTCATCGTCCTTATCGGTGAGAAAACTATCCAACAGGAACCTTTTCATCGTCGTATATGTGATGCTTGTAATAAAACTATCTAACAGGAAACTTTTCACTGTCCTTATCTGTGAGAAAACTATGCAGCAGGAACATTTTCATCGTCGTTACATGTGGTACTCGTAAATAAGGAACATATACATGATAGTTTTTTTTACAATAAGCAAATTCATGTACAAACGCAACAAGTAAATTGAATTCGTAATAAAACTAACCAACAGGAAAGTTTTCATTGTCCTTATCTATGAGAAAACTATGCAACAGGAACATTTTCATCGTCCTTACATGTGGTACTCGTAAATAAGGAACATATACATGACAGTTTTTTTTACAATAAGCAAATTCATGTACAAACGCAACAAGTAAATTGATTTCGTAATAAAACTATCCAACAGGAAAGTTTTCATTGTCCTTATCTGTGAGAAAACTATCCAACAGGAACATTTTCATCGTCGTTACATGTGGTACTCGTAAATAAGGAACATATACATGATAGTTTTTACAATAAGCAAATTCATGTACAAACGCAACAAGTAAATTGAATTCGTAATAAAACTATCCAACAGGAAAGTTTTCATTGTCCTTATACTTAAGAAAACTATACAAAGGGAACATTTTCATCGTCGTTACATATGGTACTCGTAAATAGGGAACATATTCATGATAGTCATTTTACATTAAGCAAATTCACGTACAAACACAACAAGTACATTGAACTCGTAATAAAACTCAACAGGAAAGTTTTCCTTACCCTTATCCTTATCTGTGAGAAAACTATCCAACAGGAACATTTTCATCGTCGTTAGATGTGGTACTCGTAAATAAGGAACATATACATGATAGTTTTTACAATAAGCAAATTCAGGTACAAACCCAACAAGTACATTGAACTCGTAATAAAACTATCAACAGGAAAGTTTTCCTTATCCTTATCTGTGAGAAAACAATGCAACAGGAACATTTTCATCGTCGTTACATATGGTACTCGTAAATAAGGAACATATACATGATCATTTTTTTTGCAATAAGCAAATTCATGTACAAACGCAACAAGTAAATTGAATTCGTAATAAAACTATCCAACAGGAAAGTTTTCATCGTCGTTACATGTGGTACTCGTAAATTAGGAACATATACATGATAGTTTTTACAATATGCAAATTCACGTACAAACACAACAAGTACATTGAACTCGTAATAAAACTATCAACAGGAAAGTTTTCCTTATCCTTATCTGTGAGAAAACAATGCAACAGGAACATTTTCATCGTCGTTACATGTGGTACTCGTAAATAAGGAACATATGCATGATAGTTTTTTTTACAATAAGCAAATTCATGTACAAACGCAACAAGTAAATTGAATTCGTAATAAAACTAACCAACAGGAAAGTTTTCATTGTCCTTATCTGTGAGAAAACTATCCAACAGGAACATTTTCATCGTCGTTACATGTGGTACTCGTAAATAAGGAACATATACATGATAGTTTTTACAATAAGCAAATTCATGTACAAACGCAACAAGTAAATTGAATTCGTAATAAAACTATCCAACAGGAAAGTTTTCATAGTCCTTATCTATGAGAAAACTATCCAACAGGAACATTTTCATCGTCGTTACATGTGGTACTCGTAAATAAGGAACATATACATGATAGTTTTTATAATAAGCAAATTCATGTACAAACGTAACAAGTAAATTGAATTCGTAATAAAACTATCCAACAGGAAAGTTTTCATTGTCCTTATACTTAAGAAAACTATACAAAGGGAACATTTTCATCGTCGTTACATGTGGTACTCGTAAATAGGGAACATATTCATGATAGTCTTTTTACATTAAGCAAATTCACGGACAAACACAACAAGTACATTGAACTCGTAATAAAACTATCAACAGGAAAGTTTTCCTTATCCTTATCTGTGAGAAAACAATGCAACAGGAACATTTTCATCGTCGTTACATATGGTACTCGTAAATAAGGAACATATACATGATAGTTTTTACAATAAGCAAATTCATGTACAAACGCAACAAGTAAATTGAATTCGTAATAAAACTAACCAACAGGAAAGTTTTCATTGTCCTTATCTATGAGAAAACTATGCAACAGGAACATTTTCATCGTCCTTACATGTGGTACTCGTAAATAAGGAACATATACATGACAGTTTTTTTTACAATAAGCAAATTCATGTACAAACGCAACAAGTAAATTGATTTCGTAATAAAACTATCCAACAGGAAAGTTTTCATTGTCCTTATCTGTGAGAAAACTATCCAACAGGAACATTTTCATCGTCGTTACATGTGGTACTCGTAAATAAGGAACATATACATGATAGTTTTTACAATAAGCAAATTCACGTACAAACACAACAAGTACATTGAACTCGTAATAAAACTATCAACAGGAAAGTTTTCCTTATCCTTATCTGTGAGAAAACAATGCAACAGGAACATTTTCATCGTCGTTACATATGGTACTCGTAAATAAGGAACATATACATGATACTTTTTTTTACAATAAGCAAATTCATGTACAAACGCAACAAGTACATTGAACTCGTAATAAAACTATCAACAGGAAAGTTTTCATTAGCCTTATCTGTGAGAAAACTATCCAACAGGAACATTTTCATCGTCGTTAGATGTGGTACTCGTAAATAAGGAACATATACATGATAGTTTTTTTACAATAAGCAAATTCAGGTACAAACGCAACAAGTAAATTGAATTCGTAATAAAACTATCCAACAGGAAAGTTTTCATCGTCCTTATCGGTGAGAAAACTATCCAACAGGAACCTTTTCATCGTCGTATATGTGATGCTTGTAATAAAACTATCTAACAGGAAACTTTTCACTGTCCTTATCTGTGAGAAAACTATGCAGCAGGAACATTTTCATCGTCGTTACATGTGGTACTCGTAAATAAGGAACATATACATGATAGTTTTTTTTACAATAAGCAAATTCATGTACAAACGCAACAAGTAAATTGAATTCGTAATAAAACTAACCAACAGGAAAGTTTTCATTGTCCTTATCTATGAGAAAACTATGCAACAGGAACATTTTCATCGTCCTTACATGTGGTACTCGTAAATAAGGAACATATACATGACAGTTTTTTTTACAATAAGCAAATTCATGTACAAACGCAACAAGTAAATTGATTTCGTAATAAAACTATCCAACAGGAAAGTTTTCATTGTCCTTATCTGTGAGAAAACTATCCAACAGGAACATTTTCATCGTCGTTACATGTGGTACTCGTAAATAAGGAACATATACATGATAGTTTTTACAATAAGCAAATTCATGTACAAACGCAACAAGTAAATTGAATTCGTAATAAAACTATCCAACAGGAAAGTTTTCATTGTCCTTATACTTAAGAAAACTATACAAAGGGAACATTTTCATCGTCGTTACATATGGTACTCGTAAATAGGGAACATATTCATGATAGTCATTTTACATTAAGCAAATTCACGTACAAACACAACAAGTACATTGAACTCGTAATAAAACTCAACAGGAAAGTTTTCCTTACCCTTATCCTTATCTGTGAGAAAACTATCCAACAGGAACATTTTCATCGTCGTTAGATGTGGTACTCGTAAATAAGGAACATATACATGATAGTTTTTACAATAAGCAAATTCAGGTACAAACCCAACAAGTACATTGAACTCGTAATAAAACTATCAACAGGAAAGTTTTCCTTATCCTTATCTCTGAGAAAACAATGCAACAGGAACATTTTCATCGTCGTTACATATGGTACTCGTAAATAAGGAACATATACATGATCATTTTTTTTGCAATAAGCAAATTCATGTACAAACGCAACAAGTAAATTGAATTCGTAATAAAACTATCCAACAGGAAAGTTTTCATTGTCCTTATACTTAAGAAAACTATACAAAGGGAACATTTTCATCGTCGTTACATGTGGTACTCGTAAATAGGGAACATATTCATGATAGTCTTTTTACATTAAGCAAATTCACGGACAAACACAACAAGTACATTGAACTCGTAATAAAACTATCAACAGGAAAGTTTTCCTTATCCTTATCTGTGAGAAAACAATGCAACAGGAACATTTTCATCGTCGTTACATATGGTACTCGTAAATAAGGAACATATACATGATCATTTTTTTTGAAATAAGCAAATTCATGTACAATCGCAACAAGAAAACTGAATTCGTAATAAAACTATCCAACAAGAAAGTTTTCATTGTCCTTATCTATGAGAAAACTATCCAACAGGAACATTTTCATCGACGTTACATGTGGTACTCGTAAATAAGGAACATATACATGATAGTTTTTTTTACAATAAGCAAATTCATGTACAAACGCAACAAGTAAATTGATTTCGTAATAAAACTATCCAACAGGAAAGTTTTCATTGTCCTTATCTGTGAGAAAACTATGCAACAGGAACATTTTCATCGTCGTTACATGTGGTACACGTAAATAAGGAACATATACATGATAGTTTTTACAATAAGCAAATTCATGTACAAACGCAACAAGTAAATTGAATTCGTAATAAAACTATCCAACGGGAAAGTTTTCATCGTCGTTACATGTGGTACTCGTAAATAAGGAACATATACATGATAGTTTTTACAATAAGCAAATTCACGTACAAACACAACAAGTACATTGAACTCGTAATAAAACTATCAACAGGAAAGTTTTCCTTATCCTTATCTGTGAGAAAACAATGCAACAGGAACATTTTCATCGTCGTTACATATGGTACTCGTAAATAAGGAACATATACATGATACTTTTTTTTACAATAAGCAAATTCATGTACAAGCGCAACAAGTACATTGAACTCGTAATAAAACTATCAACAGGAAAGTTTTCATTAGCCTTATCTGTGAGAAAACTATCCAACAGGAACATTTTCTTCGTCGTTACATGTGGTACTCTTAAATAAGGAACATATACATGATAGTTTTTACAATAAGCAAATTCATGTACAAACGCAACAAGTAAATTGAATTCGTAATAAAACTATCCAACAGGAAAGTTTTCATTGTCCTTATCTGTGAGAAAACTATCCAACAGGAACATTTTCATTGTCGTTACATGTGGTACTCGTAAATAAGGAACATATACATGATACTTTTTTTTACAATAAGCAAATTCAGGTACAAACGCAACAAGTAAATTGAATTCGTAATAAAACTATCCAACAGGAAAGTTTTCATTGTACTTATCTGTGAGAAAACTATCCAACAGGAACATTTTCATCGTCGTTACATGTGGTGCTCGTAAATAAAGAACATATACATGACAGTTTTTACAATAAGCAAATTCATGTACAATCGCAACAAGTAAATTGAATTCGTAATAAAACTATCCAACAGGAAAGTTTTCATTGTCCTTATCTGTGAGAAAACTATCCAACAGGAACATTTTCATCGTCGTTACATGTGGTACTCTTAAATAAGGAACATATACATGGTAGTTTTTACATTACGCAAATTCATGTACAAACGCAACAAGTAAATTGAATTCGTAATAAAACTATCAACAGGAAAGTTTTCCTTATCCTTATCTGTGAGAAAACAATGCAACAGGAACATTTTCATCGTCGTTACATATGGTACTCGTAAATAAGGAACATATACATGATACTTTTTTTTACAATAAGCAAATTCATGTACAAACGCAACAAGTACATTGAACTCGTAATAAAACTATCAACAGGAAAGTTTTCATTAGCCTTATCTGTGAGAAAACTATCCAACAGGAACATTTTCATCGTCGTTAGATGTGGTACTCGTAAATAAGGAACATATACATGATAGTTTTTTTACAATAAGCAAATTCATGTACAAACGCAACAAGTACATTGAACTCGTAATAAAACTATCAACAGGAAAGTTTTCATTAGCCTTATCTGTGAGAAAACTATCCAACAGGAACCTTTTCATCGTTGTATATGTGATGCTTGTAATAAAACTATCCAACAAGAAAGTTTTCATTGTCCTTATCTGTGAGAAAACTATCCAACAGGAACATTTTCTTCGTCGTTATATGTGGTACTCGTAAATAAGGAACATATACATGATAGTTTTTTTACAATAAGCAAATTCAGGTACAAACGCAACAAGTAAATTGAATTCGTAATAAAACTATCCAACAGGAAAGTTTTCATCGTCCTTATCGGTGAGAAAACTATCCAACAGGAACCTTTTCATCGTCGTATATGTGATGCTTGTAATAAAACTATCTAACAGGAAACTTTTCACTGTCCTTATCTGTGAGAAAACTATGCAGCAGGAACATTTTCATCGTCGTTACATGTGATACTCGTAAATAAGGAACATATACATGATAGTTTTTTTTACAATAAGCAAATTCATGTACAAACGCAACAAGTAAATTGAATTCGTAATAAAACTAACCAACAGGAAAGTTTTCATTGTCCTTATCTATGAGAAAACTATGCAACAGGAACATTTTCATCGTCGTTACATATGGTACTCGTAAATAAGGAACATATACATGATACTTTTTTTTACAATAAGCAAATTCATGTACAAACGCAACAAGTAAATTGAATTCGTAATAAAACTATCCAACAGGAAAGTTTTCATCGTCCTTATCGGTGAGAAAACTATCCAACAGGAACCTTTTCATCGTCGTATATGTGATGCTTGTAATAAAACTATCTAACAGGAAACTTTTCACTGTCCTTATCTGTGAGAAAACTATGCAGCAGGAACATTTTCATCGTCGTTACATGTGGTACTCGTAAATAAGGAACATATACATGATAGTTTTTACAATAAGCAAATTCACGTACAAACACAACAAGTACATTGAACTCGTAATAAAACTATCAACAGGAAAGTTTTCCTTATCCTTATCTGTGAGAAAACAATGCAACAGGAACATTTTCATCGTCGTTACATATGGTACTCGTAAATAAGGAACATATACATGATACTTTTTTTTACAATAAGCAAATTCATGTACAAACGCAACAAGTACATTGAACTCGTAATAAAACTATCAACAGGAAAGTTTTCATTAGCCTTATCTGTGAGAAAACTATCCAACAGGAACATTTTCATCGTCGTTAGATGTGGTACTCGTAAATAAGGAACATATACATGATAGTTTTTTTACAATAAGCAAATTCAGGTACAAACGCAACAAGTAAATTGAATTCGTAATAAAACTATCCAACAGGAAAGTTTTCATCGTCCTTATCGGTGAGAAAACTATCCAACAGGAACCTTTTCATCGTCGTATATGTGATGCTTGTAATAAAACTATCTAACAGGAAACTTTTCACTGTCCTTATCTGTGAGAAAACTATGCAGCAGGAACATTTTCATCGTCGTTACATGTGGTACTCGTAAATAAGGAACATATACATGATAGTTTTTTTTACAATAAGCAAATTCATGTACAAACGCAACAAGTAAATTGAATTCGTAATAAAACTAACCAACAGGAAAGTTTTCATTGTCCTTATCTATGAGAAAACTATGCAACAGGAACATTTTCATCGTCCTTACATGTGGTACTCGTAAATAAGGAACATATACATGACAGTTTTTTTTACAATAAGCAAATTCATGTACAAACGCAACAAGTAAATTGATTTCGTAATAAAACTATCCAACAGGAAAGTTTTCATTGTCCTTATCTGTGAGAAAACTATCCAACAGGAACATTTTCATCGTCGTTACATGTGGTACTCGTAAATAAGGAACATATACATGATAGTTTTTACAATAAGCAAATTCATGTACAAACACAACAAGTACATTGAACTCGTAATAAAACTATCAACAGGAAAGTTTTCCTTATCCTTATCTGTGAGAAAACAATGCAACAGGAACATTTTCATCGTCGTTACATGTGGTACTCGTAAATAAGGAACATATACATGATAGTTTTTACAATAAGCAAATTCATGTACAAACGCAACAAGTAAATTGAATTCGTAATAAAACTATCCAACAGGAAAGTTTTCATTGTCCTTATACTTAAGAAAACTATACAAAGGGAACATTTTCATCGTCGTTACATATGGTACTCGTAAATAGGGAACATATTCATGATAGTCATTTTACATTAAGCAAATTCACGTACAAACACAACAAGTACATTGAACTCGTAATAAAACTCAACAGGAAAGTTTTCCTTACCCTTATCCTTATCTGTGAGAAAACTATCCAACAGGAACATTTTCATCGTCGTTAGATGTGGTACTCGTAAATAAGGAACATATACATGATAGTTTTTACAATAAGCAAATTCAGGTACAAACCCAACAAGTACATTGAACTCGTAATAAAACTATCAACAGGAAAGTTTTCCTTATCCTTATCTGTGAGAAAACAATGCAACAGGAACATTTTCATCGTCGTTACATATGGTACTCGTAAATAAGGAACATATACATGATCATTTTTTTTGCAATAAGCAAATTCATGTACAAACGCAACAAGTAAATTGAATTCGTAATAAAACTATCCAACAGGAAAGTTTTCATCGTCGTTACATGTGGTACTCGTAAATTAGGAACATATACATGATAGTTTTTACAATATGCAAATTCACGTACAAACACAACAAGTACATTGAACTCGTAATAAAACTATCAACAGGAAAGTTTTCCTTATCCTTATCTGTGAGAAAACAATGCAACAGGAACATTTTCATCGTCGTTACATATGGTACTCGTAAATAAGGAACATATACATGATACTTTTTTTTACAATAAGCAAATTCATGTACAAACGCAACAAGTACATTGAACTCGTAATAAAACTATCAACAGGAAAGTTTTCATTAGCCTTACCTGTGAGAAAACTATCCAACAGGAACATTTTCATCGTCGTTAGATGTGGTACTCGTAAATAAGGAACATATACATGATAGTTTTTTTACAATAAGCAAATTCAGGTACAAACGCAATAAGTAAATTGAATTCGTAATAAAACTATCCAACAGGAAAGTTTTCATAGTCCTTATCGGTGAGAAAACTATCCAACAGGAACCTTTTCATCGTCGTATATGTGATGCTTGTAATAAAACTATCTAACAGGAAACTTTTCACTGTCCTTATCTGTGAGAAAACTATGCAACAGGAACATTTTCATCGTCGTTACATGTGGTACTCGTAAATAAGGAACATATACATGATAGTTTTTTTTACAATAAGCAAACTCATGTACAAACGCAACAAGTAAATTGAATTCGTAATAAAACTAACCAACAGGAAAGTTTTCATTGTCCTTATCTATGAGAAAACTATGCAACAGGAACATTTTCATCGTCGTTACATGTGGTACTCGTAAATAAGGAACATATACATGATAGTTTTTTTTACAATAAGCAAATTCATGTACAAACGCAACAAGTAAATTGATTTCGTAATAAAACTAACCAACAGGAAAGTTTTCATTGTCCTTATCTATGAGAAAACTATGCAACAGGAACATTTTCATCGTCCTTACATGTGGTACTCGTAAATAAGGAACATATACATGACAGTTTTTTTTACAATAAGCAAATTCATGTACAAACGCAACAAGTAAATTGATTTCGTAATAAAACTATCCAACAGGAAAGTTTTCATTGTCCTTATCTGTGAGAAAACTATCCAACAGGAACATTTTCATCGTCGTTACATGTGGTACTCGTAAATAAGGAACATATACATGATAGTTTTTACAATAAGCAAATTCATGTACAAACACAACAAGTACATTGAACTCGTAATAAAACTATCAACAGGAAAGTTTTCCTTATCCTTATCTGTGAGAAAACAATGCAACAGGAACATTTTCATCGTCGTTACATGTGGTACTCGTAAATAAGGAACATATACATGATAGTTTTTACAATAAGCAAATTCATGTACAAACGCAACAAGTAAATTGAATTCGTAATAAAACTATCCAACAGGAAAGTTTTCATTGTCCTTATACTTAAGAAAACTATACAAAGGGAACATTTTCATCGTCGTTACATATGGTACTCGTAAATAGGGAACATATTCATGATAGTCATTTTACATTAAGCAAATTCACGTACAAACACAACAAGTACATTGAACTCGTAATAAAACTCAACAGGAAAGTTTTCCTTACCCTTATCCTTATCTGTGAGAAAACTATCCAACAGGAACATTTTCATCGTCGTTAGATGTGGTACTCGTAAATAAGGAACATATACATGATAGTTTTTACAATAAGCAAATTCAGGTACAAACCCAACAAGTACATTGAACTCGTAATAAAACTATCAACAGGAAAGTTTTCCTTATCCTTATCTGTGAGAAAACAATGCAACAGGAACATTTTCATCGTCGTTACATATGGTACTCGTAAATAAGGAACATATACATGATCATTTTTTTTGCAATAAGCAAATTCATGTACAAACGCAACAAGTAAATTGAATTCGTAATAAAACTATCCAACAGGAAAGTTTTCATCGTCGTTACATGTGGTACTCGTAAATTAGGAACATATACATGATAGTTTTTACAATATGCAAATTCACGTACAAACACAACAAGTACATTGAACTCGTAATAAAACTATCAACAGGAAAGTTTTCCTTATCCTTATCTGTGAGAAAACAATGCAACAGGAACATTTTCATCGTCGTTACATATGGTACTCGTAAATAAGGAACATATACATGATACTTTTTTTTACAATAAGCAAATTCATGTACAAACGCAACAAGTACATTGAACTCGTAATAAAACTATCAACAGGAAAGTTTTCATTAGCCTTACCTGTGAGAAAACTATCCAACAGGAACATTTTCATCGTCGTTAGATGTGGTACTCGTAAATAAGGAACATATACATGATAGTTTTTTTACAATAAGCAAATTCAGGTACAAACGCAATAAGTAAATTGAATTCGTAATAAAACTATCCAACAGGAAAGTTTTCATAGTCCTTATCGGTGAGAAAACTATCCAACAGGAACCTTTTCATCGTCGTATATGTGATGCTTGTAATAAAACTATCTAACAGGAAACTTTTCACTGTCCTTATCTGTGAGAAAACTATGCAACAGGAACATTTTCATCGTCGTTACATGTGGTACTCGTAAATAAGGAACATATACATGATAGTTTTTTTTACAATAAGCAAACTCATGTACAAACGCAACAAGTAAATTGAATTCGTAATAAAACTAACCAACAGGAAAGTTTTCATTGTCCTTATCTATGAGAAAACTATGCAACAGGAACATTTTCATCGTCGTTACATGTGGTACTCGTAAATAAGGAACATATACATGATAGTTTTTTTTACAATAAGCAAATTCATGTACAAACGCAACAAGTAAATTGATTTCGTAATAAAACTATCCAACAGGAAAGTTTTCATTGTCCTTATCTGTGAGAAAACTATCCAACAGGAACATTTTCATCGTCGTTACATGTAGTACTCGTAAATAAGGAACATATACATGATAGTTTTTTTTACAATAAGCAAATTCATGTACAAACGCAACAAGTAAATTGATTTCGTAATAAAACTATCCAACAGGAAAGTTTTCATTGTCCTTATCTGTGAGAAAACTATCCAACAGGAACATTTTCATCGTCGTTACATGTGGTACTCGTAAATAAGGAACATATACATGATAGTTTTTACAATAAACAAATTCACGTACAAACACAACAAGTACATTGAACTCGTAATAAAACTCAACAGGAAAGTTTTCATTATCCTTATCTGTGAGAAAACTATCCAATAGGAACATTTTCATCGTCGTTAGATGTGGTACGCGTAAATAAGGAACATATACATGATAGTTTTTACAATAAGCAAATTCAGGTACTAACCCAACAAGTACATTGAACTCGTAATAAAACTATCAACAGGAAAGTTTTCCTTATCCTTATCTGTGAGAAAACAATGCAACAGGAACATTTTCATCGTCGTTACATATGGTACTCGTAAATAAGGAACATATACATGATCATTTTTTTTGCAATAAGCAAATTCATGTACAAACGCAACAAGTAAATTGAATTCGTAATAAAACTATCCAACAGGAAAGTTTTCATTGTCCTTATCTGTGAGAAAACTATCCAACAGGAACATTTTCATCGTCGTTACATGTAGTACTCGTAAATAAGGAACATATACATGATAGTTTTTTTTACAATAAGCAAATTCATGTACAAACGCAACAAGTAAATTGATTTCGTAATAAAACTATCCAACAGGAAAGTTTTCATTGTCCTTATCTGTGAGAAAACTATCCAACAGGAACATTTTCATCGTCGTTACATGTGGTACTCGTAAATAAGGAACATATACATGATAGTTTTTACAATAAACAAATTCACGTACAAACACAACAAGTACATTGAACTCGTAATAAAACTCAACAGGAAAGTTTTCATTATCCTTATCTGTGAGAAAACTATCCAATAGGAACATTTTCATCGTCGTTAGATGTGGTACGCGTAAATAAGGAACATATACATGATAGTTTTTACAATAAGCAAATTCAGGTACTAACCCAACAAGTACATTGAACTCGTAATAAAACTATCAACAGGAAAGTTTTCCTTATCCTTATCTGTGAGAAAACAATGCAACAGGAACATTTTCATCGTCGTTACATATGGTACTCGTAAATAAGGAACATATACATGATCATTTTTTTTGCAATAAGCAAATTCATGTACAAACGCAACAAGTAAATTGAATTCGTAATAAAACTATCCAACAGGAAAGTTTTCATCGTCGTTACATGTGGTACTCGTAAATAAGGAACATATACATGATAGTTTTTACAATATGCAAATTCACGTACAAACGCAACAAGTACATTGAACTCGTAATAAAACTATCAACAGGAAAGTTTTCATTAGCCTTATCAGTGAGAAAACTATCCAACAGGAACATTTTCATCGTCCTTAGATGTGGTACTCGTAAATAAGGAACATATACATGATAGTTTTTTTACAATAAGCAAATTCAGGTACAAACGCAACAAGTAAATTGAATTCGTAATAAAACTATCCAACAGGAAAGTTTTCATCGTCCTTATCGGTGAGAAAACTATCCAACAGGAACCTTTTCATCGTCGTATATGTGATGCTTGTAATAAAACTATCTAACAGGAAACTTTTCACTGTCCTTATCTGTGAGAAAAATATGCAACAGGAACATTTTCATCGTCGTTACATGTGGTACTCGTAAATAAGGGACATATACATGATAGTTTTTTTTACAATAAGCAAATTCATGTACAAACGCAACAAGTAAATTGAATTCGTAATAAAACTAACCAACATGAAAGTTTTCATTGTCCTTATCTGTGAGAAAACTATCCAACAGGAACATTTTCATCGTCGTTACATGTGGTACTCGTAAATAAGGAACATATACATGATAGTATTTACAATAAGCAAATTCATGTACAAACGCAACAAGTACATTGAACTCGTAATAAAACTATCAACAGGAAAGTTTTCATTGTCCTTATCTGTGAGAAAACTATCCAACAAGAACATTTTCATCGTCGTTACATGTGGTAATCGTAAATAAGGAACATATACATGATAGTTTTTTTACAATAAGCAAATTCATGTACAAACGCAACAAGTAAATTGAATTCGTAATAAAACTATCCAACAGGAAAGTTTTCATTGTCCTTATCTGTGAGAAAACTATCCAACAGGAAAGTTTTCATCGTCGTTACATGTGGTACTCGTAAATAAGGACATATACATGATGGTTTTTTTACAATAAGCAAATTCATGTACAAACGCAACAAGTAAATTGAATTCGTAATAAAACTATCCAACAGAAAAGTTTTCATTGTCCTTATCTGTGAGAAAACTATCCAACAGGAACATTTTCATCGTCGTTACATGTGGTACTCGTAAATAAGGAACATATACATGATAGTTTTTACAATAAGCAAATTCATGTACAAACGCAACAAGTAAATTGAATTCGTAATAAAACTATCAACAGGATAGTTTTCCTTATCTTTATCTGTGAGAAAACAATGCAACAGGAACATTTTCATCGTCGTTACATATGGTACTCGTAAATAAGGAACATATACATGATACTTTTTTTTACAATAAGCAAATTCATGTACAAACGCAACAAGTACATTGAACTCGTAATAAAACTATCAACAGGAAAGTTTTCATTAGCCTTACCTGTGAGAAAACTATCCAACAGGAACATTTTAATCGTCGTTAGATGTGGTACTCGTAAATAAGGAACATATACATGATAGTTTTTTTACAATAAGCAAATTCAGGTACAAACGCAATAAGTAAATTGAATTCGTAATAAAACTATCCAACAGGAAAGTTTTCATAGTCCTTATCGGTGAGAAAACTATCCAACAGGAACCTTTTCATCGTCGTATATGTGATGCTTGTAATAAAACTATCTAACAGGAAACTTTTCACTGTCCTTATCTGTGAGAAAACTATGCAACAGGAACATTTTCATCGTCGTTACATGTGGTACTCGTAAATAAGGAACATATACATGATAGTTTTTTTTACAATAAGCAAACTCATGTACAAACGCAACAAGTAAATTGAATTCGTAATAAAACTAACCAACAGGAAAGTTTTCATTGTCCTTATCTATGAGAAAACTATGCAACAGGAACATTTTCATCGTCGTTACATGTGGTACTCGTAAATAAGGAACATATACATGATAGTTTTTTTTACAATAAGCAAATTCATGTACAAACGCAACAAGTAAATTGATTTCGTAATAAAACTATCCAACAGGAAAGTTTTCATTGTCCTTATCTGTGAGAAAACTATCCAACAGGAACATTTTCATCGTCGTTACATGTAGTACTCGTAAATAAGGAACATATACATGATAGTTTTTTTTACAATAAGCAAATTCATGTACAAACGCAACAAGTAAATTGATTTCGTAATAAAACTATCCAACAGGAAAGTTTTCATTGTCCTTATCTGTGAGAAAACTATCCAACAGGAACATTTTCATCGTCGTTACATGTGGTACTCGTAAATAAGGAACATATACATGATAGTTTTTACAATAAACAAATTCACGTACAAACACAACAAGTACATTGAACTCGTAATAAAACTCAACAGGAAAGTTTTCATTATCCTTATCTGTGAGAAAACTATCCAATAGGAACATTTTCATCGTCGTTAGATGTGGTACGCGTAAATAAGGAACATATACATGATAGTTTTTACAATAAGCAAATTCAGGTACTAACCCAACAAGTACATTGAACTCGTAATAAAACTATCAACAGGAAAGTTTTCCTTATCCTTATCTGTGAGAAAACAATGCAACAGGAACATTTTCATCGTCGTTACATATGGTACTCGTAAATAAGGAACATATACATGATCATTTTTTTTGCAATAAGCAAATTCATGTACAAACGCAACAAGTAAATTGAATTCGTAATAAAACTATCCAACAGGAAAGTTTTCATTGTCCTTATCTGTGAGAAAACTATCCAACAGGAACATTTTCATCGTCGTTACATGTAGTACTCGTAAATAAGGAACATATACATGATAGTTTTTTTTACAATAAGCAAATTCATGTACAAACGCAACAAGTAAATTGATTTCGTAATAAAACTATCCAACAGGAAAGTTTTCATTGTCCTTATCTGTGAGAAAACTATCCAACAGGAACATTTTCATCGTCGTTACATGTGGTACTCGTAAATAAGGAACATATACATGATAGTTTTTACAATAAACAAATTCACGTACAAACACAACAAGTACATTGAACTCGTAATAAAACTCAACAGGAAAGTTTTCATTATCCTTATCTGTGAGAAAACTATCCAATAGGAACATTTTCATCGTCGTTAGATGTGGTACGCGTAAATAAGGAACATATACATGATAGTTTTTACAATAAGCAAATTCAGGTACTAACCCAACAAGTACATTGAACTCGTAATAAAACTATCAACAGGAAAGTTTTCCTTATCCTTATCTGTGAGAAAACAATGCAACAGGAACATTTTCATCGTCGTTACATATGGTACTCGTAAATAAGGAACATATACATGATCATTTTTTTTGCAATAAGCAAATTCATGTACAAACGCAACAAGTAAATTGAATTCGTAATAAAACTATCCAACAGGAAAGTTTTCATCGTCGTTACATGTGGTACTCGTAAATAAGGAACATATACATGATAGTTTTTACAATATGCAAATTCACGTACAAACGCAACAAGTACATTGAACTCGTAATAAAACTATCAACAGGAAAGTTTTCATTAGCCTTATCAGTGAGAAAACTATCCAACAGGAACATTTTCATCGTCCTTAGATGTGGTACTCGTAAATAAGGAACATATACATGATAGTTTTTTTACAATAAGCAAATTCAGGTACAAACGCAACAAGTAAATTGAATTCGTAATAAAACTATCCAACAGGAAAGTTTTCATCGTCCTTATCGGTGAGAAAACTATCCAACAGGAACCTTTTCATCGTCGTATATGTGATGCTTGTAATAAAACTATCTAACAGGAAACTTTTCACTGTCCTTATCTGTGAGAAAAATATGCAACAGGAACATTTTCATCGTCGTTACATGTGGTACTCGTAAATAAGGGACATATACATGATAGTTTTTTTTACAATAAGCAAATTCATGTACAAACGCAACAAGTAAATTGAATTCGTAATAAAACTAACCAACATGAAAGTTTTCATTGTCCTTATCTGTGAGAAAACTATCCAACAGGAACATTTTCATCGTCGTTACATGTGGTACTCGTAAATAAGGAACATATACATGATAGTATTTACAATAAGCAAATTCATGTACAAACGCAACAAGTACATTGAACTCGTAATAAAACTATCAACAGGAAAGTTTTCATTGTCCTTATCTGTGAGAAAACTATCCAACAAGAACATTTTCATCGTCGTTACATGTGGTAATCGTAAATAAGGAACATATACATGATAGTTTTTTTACAATAAGCAAATTCATGTACAAACGCAACAAGTAAATTGAATTCGTAATAAAACTATCCAACAGGAAAGTTTTCATTGTCCTTATCTGTGAGAAAACTATCCAACAGGAAAGTTTTCATCGTCGTTACATGTGGTACTCGTAAATAAGGACATATACATGATGGTTTTTTTACAATAAGCAAATTCATGTACAAACGCAACAAGTAAATTGAATTCGTAATAAAACTATCCAACAGAAAAGTTTTCATTGTCCTTATCTGTGAGAAAACTATCCAACAGGAACATTTTCATCGTCGTTACATGTGGTACTCGTAAATAAGGAACATATACATGATAGTTTTTACAATAAGCAAATTCATGTACAAACGCAACAAGTAAATTGAATTCGTAATAAAACTATCCAACAGGAAAGTTTTCATTGTCCTTATCTGTGAGAAACATATCCAACAGGAACATTTTCATCGTCGTTGCATGTGGTACTCGTAAATAAGGAACATATACATGATAGTTTTTACAATAAGCAAATTCATGTACAAACGCAACAAGTAAATTGAATTCGTAATAAAACTATCCAACAGGAAAGTTTTCATTGTCGTTACATGTGGTACTCGTAAATAAGGAACATGTACATGATAGTTTTTACAATAAGCAAATTCACGTACAAACACAACAAGTACATTGAACTCGTAATAAAACTATCAACAGGAAAGTTTTCCTTATCTTTATCTGTGAGAAAACAATGCAACAGGAACATTTTCATCGTCGTTACATATGGTACTCGTAAATAAGGAACATATACATGATACTTTTTTTTACAATAAGCAAATTCATGTACAAACGCAACAAGTACATTGAACTCGTAATAAAACTATCAACAGGAAAGTTTTCATTAGCCTTACCTGTGAGAAAACTATCCAACAGGAACATTTTCATCGTCGTTAGATGTGGTACTCGTAAATAAGGAACATATACATGATAGTTTTTTTACAATAAGCAAATTCAGGTACAAACGCAATAAGTAAATTGAATTCGTAATAAAACTATCCAACAGGAAAGTTTTCATAGTCCTTATCGGTGAGAAAACTATCCAACAGGAACCTTTTCATCGTCGTATATGTGATGCTTGTAATAAAACTATCTAACAGGAAACTTTTCATTGTCCTTATCTGTGAGAAAACTATCCAACAGGAACATTTTCATCGTCGTTACATATGGTACTCGTAAATAAGGAACATATACATGATAGTTTTTACAATAAACAAATTCACGTACAAACACAACAAGTACATTGAACTCGTAATAAAACTCAACAGGAAAGTTTTCATTATCCTTATCTGTGAGAAAACTATCCAATAGGAACATTTTCATCGTCGTTAGATGTGGTACGCGTAAATAAGGAACATATACATGATAGTTTTTACAATAAGCAAATTCAGGTACTAACCCAACAAGTACATTGAACTCGTAATAAAACTATCAACAGGAAAGTTTTCCTTATCCTTATCTGTGAGAAAACAATGCAACAGGAACATTTTCATCGTCGTTACATATGGTACTCGTAAATAAGGAACATATACATGATCATTTTTTTTGCAATAAGCAAATTCAGGTACAAACGCAACAAGTAAATTGAATTCGTAATAAAACTATCCAACAGGAAAGTTTTCATCGTCGTTACATGTGGTACTCGTAAATAAGGAACATATACATGATAGTTTTTACAATATGCAAATTCACGTACAAACACAACAAGTACATTGAACTCGTAATAAAACTATCAACAGGAAAGTTTTCCTTATCCTTATCTGTGAGAAAACAATGCAACAGGAACATTTTCATCGTCGTTACATATGGTACTCGTAAATAAGGAACATATACATGATAGTTTTTTTTACAATAAGCAAATTCATGTACAAACGCAACAAGTAAATTGAATTCGTAATAAAACTAACCAACATGAAAGTTTTCATTGTCCTTATCTGTGAGAAAACTATCCAACAGGAACATTTTCATCGTCGTTACATGTGGTACTCGTAAATAAGGAACATATACATGATAGTTTTTGCAATAAGCAAATTCATGTACAGACGCAATAAGTAAATTGAATTCGTAATAAAACTATCCAACAGGAAAGTTTTCATAGTCCTTATCGGTGAGAAAACTATCCAACAGGAACCTTTTCATCGTCGTATATGTGATGCTTGTAATAAAACTATCTAACAGGAAACTTTTCACTGTCCTTATCTGTGAGAAAACTATGCAACAGGAACATTTTCATCGTCGTTACATGTGGTACTCGTAAATAAGGAACATATACATGATAGTTTTTTTTACAATAAGCAAACTCATGTACAAACGCAACAAGTAAATTGAATTCGTAATAAAACTAACCAACAGGAAAGTTTTCATTGTCCTTATCTATGAGAAAACTATGCAACAGGAACATTTTCATCGTCGTTACATGTGGTACTCGTAAATAAGGAACATATACATGATAGTTTTTTTTACAATAAGCAAATTCATGTACAAACGCAACAAGTAAATTGATTTCGTAATAAAACTATCCAACAGGAAAGTTTTCATTGTCCTTATCTGTGAGAAAACTATCCAAAAGGAACACTTTCATCGTCCTTAGATGTGGTACTCGTAAATAAGGAACATATACATGATAGTTTTTTTACAATAAGCAAATTCAGGTACAAACGCAACAAGTAAATTGAATTCGTAATAAAACTATCCAACAGGAAAGTTTTCATCGTCCTTATCGGTGAGAAAACTATCCAACAGGAACCTTTTCATCGTCGTATATGTGATGCTTGTAATAAAACTATCTAACAGGAAACTTTTCACTGTCCTTATCTGTGAGAAAACTATGCAACAGGAACATTTTCATCGTCGTTACATGTGGTACTCGTAAATAAGGAACATATACATGATAGTTTTTTTTACAATAAGCAAATTCATGTACAAACGCAACAAGTAAATTGAATTCGTAATAAAACTAACCAACATGAAAGTTTTCATTGTCCTTATCTGTGAGAAAACTATCCAACAGGAACATTTTCATCGTCGTTACATGTGGTACTCGTAAATAAGGAACATATACATGATAGTTTTTGCAATAAGCAAATTCATGTACAAACGCAACAAGTAAATTGAATTCGTAATAAAACTATCCAACAGGAAAGTTTTCATAGTCCTTATCTATGAGAAAACTATGCAACAGGAACATTTTCATTGTCGTTACATGTGGTACTCGTAAATAACGAACATATACATGATAGTTTTTACAATAAGCAAATTCATGTACAAACGTAACAAGTAAATTGAATTCGTAATAAAACTATCCAACAGGAAAGTTTTCATTGTCCTTATACTTAAGAGAACTATACAAAGGGAACATTTTCATCGTCGTTACATGTGGTACTCGTAAATAGGGAACATATTCATGATAGTCTTTTTACATTAAGCAAATTCACGTACAAACACAACAAGTACATTGAATTCGTAATAAAACTATCCAACAGGAAAGTTTTCATTGTCCTTATCTGTGAGAAAACTATCCAACAGGAACATTTTCATCGTCGTTACATGTGGTACTCGTAAATAAGGTACATATACATGATAGTTTTTACATTACGCAAATTCATGTACAAACGCAACAAGTAAATTGAATTCGTAATAAAACTATCCAACAGGAAAGTTTTCATTGTCCTTATCTGTGAGAAACATATCCAACAGGAACATTTTCATCGTCGTTGCATGTGGTACTCGTAAATAAGGAACATATACATGATAGTTTTTACAATAAGCAAATTCATGTACAAACGCAACAAGTAAATTGAATTCGTAATAAACCTATCCAACAGGAAAGTTTTCATTGTCGTTACATGTGGTACTCGTAAATAAGGAACATGTACATGATAGTTTTTACAATAAGCAAATTCACGTACAAACACAACAAGTACATTGAACTCGTAATAAAACTATCAACAGGATAGTTTTCCTTATCTTTATCTGCGAGAAAACAATGCAACAGGAACATTTTCATCGTCGTTACATATGGTACTCGTAAATAAGGAACATATACATGATACTTTTTTTTACAATAAGCAAATTCATGTACAAACGCAACAAGTACATTGAACTCGTAATAAAACTATCAACAGGAAAGTTTTCATTAGCCTTACCTGTGAGAAAACTATCCAACAGGAACATTTTCATCGTCGTTAGATGTGGTACTCGTAAATAAGGAACATATACATGATAGTTTTTTTACAATAAGCAAATTCAGGTACAAACGCAATAAGTAAATTGAATTCGTAATAAAACTATCCAACAGGAAAGTTTTCATAGTCCTTATCGGTGAGAAAACTATCCAACAGGAACCTTTTCATCGTCGTATATGTGATGCTTGTAATAAAACTATCTAACAGGAAACTTTTCACTGTCCTTATCTGTGAGAAAACTATGCAACAGGAACATTTTCATCGTCGTTACATGTGGTACTCGTAAATAAGGAACATATACATGATAGTTTTTTTTACAATAAGCAAACTCATGTACAAACGCAACAAGTAAATTGAATTCGTAATAAAACTAACCAACAGGAAAGTTTTCATTGTCCTTATCTATGAGAAAACTATGCAACAGGAACATTTTCATCGTCGTTACATGTGGTACTCGTAAATAAGGAACATATACATGATAGTTTTTTTTACAATAAGCAAATTCATGTACAAACGCAACAAGTAAATTGATTTCGTAATAAAACTATCCAACAGGAAAGTTTTCATTGTCCTTATCTGTGAGAAAACTATCCAACAGGAACATTTTCATCGTCGTTACATGTAGTACTCGTAAATAAGGAACATATACATGATAGTTTTTTTTACAATAAGCAAATTCATGTACAAACGCAACAAGTAAATTGATTTCGTAATAAAACTATCCAACAGGAAAGTTTTCATTGTCCTTATCTGTGAGAAAACTATCCAACAGGAACATTTTCATCGTCGTTACATGTGGTACTCGTAAATAAGGAACATATACATGATAGTTTTTACAATAAACAAATTCACGTACAAACACAACAAGTACATTGAACTCGTAATAAAACTCAACAGGAAAGTTTTCATTATCCTTATCTGTGAGAAAACTATCCAATAGGAACATTTTCATCGTCGTTAGATGTGGTACGCGTAAATAAGGAACATATACATGATAGTTTTTACAATAAGCAAATTCAGGTACTAACCCAACAAGTACATTGAACTCGTAATAAAACTATCAACAGGAAAGTTTTCCTTATCCTTATCTGTGAGAAAACAATGCAACAGGAACATTTTCATCGTCGTTACATATGGTACTCGTAAATAAGGAACATATACATGATCATTTTTTTTGCAATAAGCAAATTCATGTACAAACGCAACAAGTAAATTGAATTCGTAATAAAACTATCCAACAGGAAAGTTTTCATTGTCCTTATCTGTGAGAAAACTATCCAACAGGAACGTTTTCATCGTCGTTACATGTAGTACTCGTAAATAAGGAACATATACATGATAGTTTTTTTTACAATAAGCAAATTCATGTACAAACGCAACAAGTAAATTGATTTCGTAATAAAACTATCCAACAGGAAAGTTTTCATTGTCCTTATCTGTGAGAAAACTATCCAACAGGAACATTTTCATCGTCGTTACATGTGGTACTCGTAAATAAGGAACATATACATGATAGTTTTTACAATAAACAAATTCACGTACAAACACAACAAGTACATTGAACTCGTAATAAAACTCAACAGGAAAGTTTTCATTATCCTTATCTGTGAGAAAACTATCCAATAGGAACATTTTCATCGTCGTTAGATGTGGTACGCGTAAATAAGGAACATATACATGATAGTTTTTACAATAAGCAAATTCAGGTACTAACCCAACAAGTACATTGAACTCGTAATAAAACTATCAACAGGAAAGTTTTCCTTATCCTTATCTGTGAGAAAACAATGCAACAGGAACATTTTCATCGTCGTTACATATGGTACTCGTAAATAAGGAACATATACATGATCATTTTTTTTGCAATAAGCAAATTCATGTACAAACGCAACAAGTAAATTGAATTCGTAATAAAACTATCCAACAGGAAAGTTTTCATCGTCGTTACATGTGGTACTCGTAAATAAGGAACATATACATGATAGTTTTTACAATATGCAAATTCACGTACAAACGCAACAAGTACATTGAACTCGTAATAAAACTATCAACAGGAAACTTTTCACTGTCCTTATCTGTGAGAAAACTATGCAACAGGAACATTTTCATCGTCGTTACATGTGGTACTCGTAAATAAGGGACATATACATGATAGTTTTTTTTACAATAAGCAAATTCATGTACAAACGCAACAAGTAAATTGAATTCGTAATAAAACTAACCAACATGAAAGTTTTCATTGTCCTTATCTGTGAGAAAACTATCCAACAGGAACATTTTCATCGTCGTTACATGTGGTACTCGTAAATAAGGAACATATACATGATAGTTTTTGCAATAAGCAAATTCATGTACAAACGCAACAAGTAAATTGAATTCGTAATAAAACTATCAACAGGAAAGTTTTCATTGTCCTTATCTGTGAGAAAACTATCCAACAAGAACATTTTCATCGTCGTTACATGTGGTAATCGTAAATAAGGAACATATACATGATAGTTTTTTTACAATAAGCAAATTCATGTACAAACGCAACAAGTAAATTGAATTCGTAATAAAACTATCCAACAGGAAAGTTTTCATTGTCCTTATCTGTGAGAAAACTATCCAACAGGAAAGTTTTCATCGTCGTTACATGTGGTACTCGTAAATAAGGACATATACATGATGGTTTTTTTACAATAAGCAAATTCATGTACAAACGCAACAAGTAAATTGAATTCGTAATAAAACTATCCAACAGAAAAGTTTTCATTGTCCTTATCTGTGAGAAAACTATCCAACAGGAACATTTTCATCGTCGTTACATGTGGTACTCGTAAATAAGGAACATATACATGATAGTTTTTACAATAAGCAAATTCATGTACAAACGCAACAAGTAAATTGAATTCGTAATAAAACTATCCAACAGGAAAGTTTTCATTGTCCTTATCTGTGAGAAACATATCCAACAGGAACATTTTCATCGTCGTTGCATGTGGTACTCGTAAATAAGGAACATATACATGATAGTTTTTACAATAAGCAAATTCATGTACAAACGCAACAAGTAAATTGAATTCGTAATAAAACTATCCAACAGGAAAGTTTTCATTGTCGTTACATGTGGTACTCGTAAATAAGGAACATGTACATGATAGTTTTTACAATAAGCAAATTCACGTACAAACACAACAAGTACATTGAACTCGTAATAAAACTATCAACAGGAAAGTTTTCCTTATCTTTATCTGTGAGAAAACAATGCAACAGGAACATTTTCATCGTCGTTACATATGGTACTCGTAAATAAGGAACATATACATGATACTTTTTTTTACAATAAGCAAATTCATGTACAAACGCAACAAGTACATTGAACTCGTAATAAAACTATCAACAGGAAAGTTTTCATTAGCCTTACCTGTGAGAAAACTATCCAACAGGAACATTTTCATCGTCGTTAGATGTGGTACTCGTAAATAAGGAACATATACATGATAGTTTTTTTACAATAAGCAAATTCAGGTACAAACGCAATAAGTAAATTGAATTCGTAATAAAACTATCCAACAGGAAAGTTTTCATAGTCCTTATCGGTGAGAAAACTATCCAACAGGAACCTTTTCATCGTCGTATATGTGATGCTTGTAATAAAACTATCTAACAGGAAACTTTTCACTGTCCTTATCTGTGAGAAAACTATGCAACAGGAACATTTTCATCGTCGTTACATGTGGTACTCGTAAATAAGGAACATATACATGATAGTTTTTTTACAATAAGCAAACTCATGTACAAACGCAACAAGTAAATTGAATTCGTAATAAAACTAACCAACAGGAAAGTTTTCATTGTCCTTATCTATGAGAAAACTATGCAACAGGAACATTTTCATCGTCGTTACATGTGGTACTCGTAAATAAGGAACATATACATGATAGTTTTTTTTACAATAAGCAAATTCATGTACAAACGCAACAAGTAAATTGATTTCGTAATAAAACTATCCAACAGGAAAGTTTTCATTGTCCTTATCTGTAAGAAAACTATCCAACAGGAACATTTTCATCGTCGTTACATGTAGTACTCGTAAATAAGGAACATATACATGATAGTTTTTTTTACAATAAGCAAATTCATGTACAAACGCAACAAGTAAATTGATTTCGTAATAAAACTATCCAACAGGAAAGTTTTCATTGTCCTTATCTGTGAGAAAACTATCCAACAGGAACATTTTCATCGTCGTTACATATGGTACTCGTAAATAAGGAACATATACATGATAGTTTTTACAATAAACAAATTCACGTACAAACACAACAAGTACATTGAACTCGTAATAAAACTCAACAGGAAAGTTTTCATTATCCTTATCTGTGAGAAAACTATCCAATAGGAACATTTTCATCGTCGTTAGATGTGGTACGCGTAAATAAGGAACATATACATGATAGTTTTTACAATAAGCAAATTCAGGTACTAACCCAACAAGTACATTGAACTCGTAATAAAACTATCAACAGGAAAGTTTTCCTTATCCTTATCTGTGAGAAAACAATGCAACAGGAACATTTTCATCGTCGTTACATATGGTACTCGTAAATAAGGAACATATACATGATCATTTTTTTTGCAATAAGCAAATTCATGTACAAACGCAACAAGTAAATTGAATTCGTAATAAAACTATCCAACAGGAAAGTTTTCATCGTCGTTACATGTGGTACTCGTAAATAAGGAACATATACATGATAGTTTTTACAATATGCAAATTCACGTACAAACGCAACAAGTACATTGAACTCGTAATAAAACTATCAACAGGAAAGTTTTCATTAGCCTTATCAGTGAGAAAACTATCCAACTGGAACCTTTTCATCGTCGTATATGTGATGCTTGTAATAAAACTATCTAACAGGAAACTTTTCACTGTCCTTATCTGTGAGAAAACTATGCAACAGGAACATTTTCATCGTCGTTACATGTGGTACTCGTAAATAAGGGACATATACATGATAGTTTTTTTTACAATAAGCAAATTCATGTACAAACGCAACAAGTAAATTGAATTCGTAATAAAACTAACCAACATGAAAGTTTTCATTGTCCTTATCTGTGAGAAAACTATCCAACAGGAACATTTTCATCGTCGTTACATGTGGTACTCGTAAATAAGGAACATATACATGATAGTTTTTGCAATAAGCAAATTCATGTACAAACGCAACAAGTAAATTGAATTCGTAATAAAACTATCCAACAGGAAAGTTTTCATAGTCCTTATCTATGAGAAAACTATCCAACAGGAACATTTTCATCGTCGTTACATGTGGTACTCGTAAATAAGGAACATATACATGATAGTTTTTTTTACAATAAGCAAATTCATGTACAAACGCAACAAGTAAATTGATTTCGTAATAAAACTATCCAACAGGAAAGTTTTCATTGTCCTTATCTGTGAGAAAACTATCCAACAGGAACATTTTCATCGTCGTTACATGTGGTACTCGTAAATAAGGAACATATACATGATAGTTTTTACAATAAGCAAATTCATGTACAAACGCAACAAGTAAATTGAATTCGTAATAAAACTATCCAACAGGAAAGTTTTCATCGTCCTTATCTGTGAGAAAACTATCCAACAGGAACCTTTTCATCGTTGTATATGTGATGCTTGTAATAAAACTATCCAACAAGAAAGTTTTCATTGTCCTTATCTGTGAGAAAACTATCCAACAGGAACATTTTCTTCGTCGTTATATGTGGTACTCGTAAATAAGGAACATATTCATGATAGTCTTTTTACATTAAGCAAATTCACGTACAAACACAACAAGTACATTGAACTCGTAATAAAACTATCAACAGGAAAGTTTTCCTTATCCTTATCTGTGAGAAAACAATGCAACAGGAACATTTTCATCGTCGTTACATATGGTACTCGTAAAAAAGGAACATATACATGATCATTTTTTTTGAAATAAGCAAATTCATGTACAATCGCAACAAGAAAATTGAATTCGTAATAAAACTATCCAACAAGAAAGTTTTCATTGTCCTTATCTATGAGAAAACTATCCAACAGGAACATTTTCATCGTCGTTACATGTGGTACTCGTAAATAAGGAACATATACATGATAGTTTTTTTTACAATAAGCAAATTCATGTACAAACGCAACAAGTAAATTGATTTCGTAATAAAACTCAACAGGAAAGTTTTCATTATCCTTATCTGTGAGAAAACTATCCAATAGGAACATTTTCATCGTCGTTAGATGTGGTACTCGTAAATAAGGAACATATACATGATAGTTTTTACAATAAGCAAATTCAGGTACTAACCCAACAAGTACATTGAACTCGTAATAAAACTATCAACAGGAAAGTTTTCCTTATCCTTATCTGTGAGAAAACTATCCAATAGGAACATTTTCATCGTCGTTAGATGTGGTACTCGTAAATAAGGAACATATACATGATAGTTTTTACAATAAGCAAATTCAGGTACTAACCCAACAAGTACATTGAACTCGTAATAAAACTATCAACAGGAAAGTTTTCCTTATCCTTATCTGTGAGAAAACAATGCAACAGGAACATTTTCATCGTCGTTACATATGGTACTCGTAAATAAGGAACATATACATGATCATTTTTTTTGCAATAAGCAAATTCATGTACAAACGCAACAAGTAAATTGAATTCGTAATAAAACTATCCAACAGGAAAGTTTTCATCGTCGTTACATGTGGTACTCGTAAATAAGGAACATATACATGATAGTTTTTACAATATGCAAATTCACGTACAAACGCAACAAGTACATTGAACTCGTAATAAAACTATCAACAGGAAAGTTTTCATTAGCCTTATCAGTGAGAAAACTATCCAACAGGAACATTTTCATCGTCCTTAGATGTGGTACTCGTAAATAAAGAACATATACATGATAGTTTTTTTACAATAAGCAAATTCAGGTACAAACGCAACAAGTAAATTGAATTCGTAATAAAACTATCCAACAGGAAAGTTTTCATCGTCCTTATCGGTGAGAAAACTATCCAACAGGAACCTTTTCATCGTCGTATATGTGATGCTTGTAATAAAACTATCTAACAGGAAACTTTTCACTGTCCTTATCTGTGAGAAAACTATGCAACAGGAACATTTTCATCGTCGTTACATGTGGTACTCGTAAATAAGGGACATATACATGATAGTTTTTTTTACAATAAGCAAATTCATGTACAAACGCAACAAGTAAATTGAATTCGTAATAAAACTAACCAACATGAAAGTTTTCATTGTCCTTATCTGTGAGAAAACTATCCAACAGGAACATTTTCATCGTCGTTACATGTGGTACTCGTAAATAAGGAACATATACATGATAGTTTTTGCAATAAGCAAATTCATGTACAAACGCAACAAGTAAATTGAATTCGTAATAAAACTATCCAACAGGAAAGTTTTCATAGTCCTTATCTATGAGAAAACTATCCAACAGGAACATTTTCATCGTCGTTACATGTGGTACTCGTAAATAGGGAACATATTCATGATAGTCTTTTTACATTAAGCAAATTCACGTACAAACACAACAAGTACATTGAACTCGTAATAAAACTATCAACAGGAAAGTTTTCATTGTCCTTATACTTAAGAATACTATACAAAGGGAACATTTTCATCGTCGTTACATGTGGTACTCGTAAATAGGGAACATATTCATGATAGTCTTTTTACATTAAGCAAATTCACGTACAAACACAACAAGTACATTGAACTCGTAATAAAACTATCAACAGGAAAGTTTTCCTTATCCTTATCTGTGAGAAAACAATGCAACAGGAACATTTTCATCGTCGTTACATATGGTACTCGTAAATAAGGAACATATACATGATCATTTTTTTTGCAATAAGCAAATTCATGTACAAACGCAACAAGTAAATTGAATTCGTAATAAAACTATCCAACAGGAACATTTTCATCGTCCTTAGATGTGGTACTCGTAAATAAGGAACATATACATGATAGTTTTTTTACAATAAGCAAATTCAGGTACAAACGCAACAAGTAAATTGAATTCGTAATAAAACTATCCAACAGGAAAGTTTTCATCGTCCTTATCGGTGAGAAAACTATCCAACAGGAACCTTTTCATCGTCGTATATGTGATGCTTGTAATAAAACTATCTAACAGGAAACTTTTCACTGTCCTTATCTGTGAGAAAACTATGCAACAGGAACATTTTCATCGTCGTTACATGTGGTACTCGTAAATAAGGGACATATACATGATAGTTTTTTTTACAATAAGCAAATTCATGTACAAACGCAACAAGTAAATTGAATTCGTAATAAAACTAACCAACATGAAAGTTTTCATTGTCCTTATCTGTGAGAAAACTATCCAACAGGAACATTTTCATCGTCGTTACATGTGGTACTCGTAAATAAGGAACATATACATGATAGTTTTTGCAATAAGCAAATTCATGTACAAACGCAACAAGTAAATTGAATTCGTAATAAAACTATCCAACAGGAAAGTTTTCATAGTCCTTATCTATGAGAAAACTATCCAACAGGAACATTTTCATCGTCGTTACATGTGGTACTCGTAAATAAGGAACATATACATGATAGTTTTTTTTACAATAAGCAAATTCATGTACAAACGCAACAAGTAAATTGATTTCGTAATAAAACTATCCAACAGGAAAGTTTTCATTGTCCTTATCTGTGAGAAAACTATCCAACAGGAACATTTTCATCGTCGTTACATGTGGTACTCGTAAATAAGGAACATATACATGATAGTTTTTACAATAAGCAAATTCATGTACAAACGCAACAAGTAAATTGAATTCGTAATAAAACTATCCAACAGGAAAGTTTTCATTGTCCTTATACTTAAGAAAACTATACAAAGGGAACATTTTCATCGTCGTTACATATGGTACTCGTAAATAGGGAACATATTCATGATAGTCTTTTTACATTAAGCAAATTCACGTACAAACACAACAAGTACATTGAACTCGTAATAAAATTCCACGGGAAAGTTTTCCTTATCCTTATCTGTGAGAAAACTATCCAACAGGAACATTTTCATCGTCGTTAGATGTGGTACTCGTAAATAAGGAACATATACATGATAGTTTTTACAATAAGCAAATTCAGGTACAAACGCAACAAGTAAATTGAATTCGTAATAAAACTATCCAACAGGAAAGTTTTCATCGTCCTTATCTGTGAGAAAACTATCCAACAGGAACCTTTTCATCGTTGTATATGTGATGCTTGTAATAAAACTATCCAACAAGAAAGTTTTCATTGTCCTTATCTGTGAGAAAACTATCCAACAGGAACATTTTCTTCGTCGTTATATGTGGTACTCGTAAATAAGGAACATATTCATGATAGTCTTTTTACATTAAGCAAATTCACGTACAAACACAACAAGTACATTGAACTCGTAATAAAACTATCAACAGGAAAGTTTTCCTTATCCTTATCTGTGAGAAAACAATGCAACAGGAACATTTTCATCGTCGTTACATATGGTACTCGTAAATAAGGAACATATACATGATCATTTTTTTTGAAATAAGCAAATTCATGTACAATCGCAACAAGAAAATTGAATTCGTAATAAAACTATCCAAAAAGAAAGTTTTCATTGTCCTTATCTATGAGAAAACTATCCAACAGGAACATTTTCATCGTCGTTACATGTGGTACTCGTAAATAAGGAACATATACATGATAGTTTTTTTTACAATAAGCAAATTCATGTACAAACGCAACAAGTAAATTGATTTCGTAATAAAACTCAACAGGAAAGTTTTCATTATCCTTATCTGTGAGAAAACTATCCAATAGGAACATTTTCATCGTCGTTAGATGTGGTACTCGTAAATAAGGAACATATACATGATAGTTTTTACAATAAGCAAATTCAGGTACTAACCCAACAAGTACATTGAACTCGTAATAAAACTATCAACAGGAAAGTTTTCCTTATCCTTATCTGTGAGAAAACTATCCAATAGGAACATTTTCATCGTCGTTAGATGTGGTACTCGTAAATAAGGAACATATACATGATAGTTTTTACAATAAGCAAATTCAGGTACTAACCCAACAAGTACATTGAACTCGTAATAAAACTATCAACAGGAAAGTTTTCCTTATCCTTATCTGTGAGAAAACAATGCAACAGGAACATTTTCATCGTCGTTACATATGGTACTCGTAAATAAGGAACATATACATGATCATTTTTTTTGAAATAAGCAAATTCATGTACAATCGCAACAAGAAAATTGAATTCGTAATAAAACTATCCAACAGGAAAGTTTTCATCGTCGTTACATGTGGTACTCGTAAATAAGGAACATATACATGATAGTTTTTGCAATAAGCAAATTCATGTACAAACGCAACAAGTAAATTGAATTCGTAATAAAACTATCCAACAGGAAAGTTTTCATAGTCCTTATCTATGAGAAAACTATCCAACAGGAACATTTTCATCGTCGTTACATGTGGTACTCGTAAATAGGGAACATATTCATGATAGTCTTTTTACATTAAGCAAATTCACGTACAAACACAACAAGTACATTGAACTCGTAATAAAACTATCAACAGGAAAGTTTTCATTGTCCTTATACTTAAGAATACTATACAAAGGGAACATTTTCATCGTCGTTACATGTGGTACTCGTAAATAGGGAACATATTCATGATAGTCTTTTTACATTAAGCAAATTCACGTACAAACACAACAAGTACATTGAACTCGTAATAAAACTATCAACAGGAAAGTTTTCCTTATCCTTATCTGTGAGAAAACAATGCAACAGGAACATTTTCATCGTCGTTACATATGGTACTCGTAAATAAGGAACATATACATGATCATTTTTTTTGCAATAAGCAAATTCATGTACAAACGCAACAAGTAAATTGAATTCGTAATAAAACTATCCAACAGGAACATTTTCATCGTCCTTAGATGTGGTACTCGTAAATAAGGAACATATACATGATAGTTTTTTTACAATAAGCAAATTCAGGTACAAACGCAACAAGTAAATTGAATTCGTAATAAAACTATCCAACAGGAAAGTTTTCATCGTCCTTATCGGTGAGAAAACTATCCAACAGGAACCTTTTCATCGTCGTATATGTGATGCTTGTAATAAAACTATCTAACAGGAAACTTTTCACTGTCCTTATCTGTGAGAAAACTATGCAACAGGAACATTTTCATCGTCGTTACATGTGGTACTCGTAAATAAGGGACATATACATGATAGTTTTTTTTACAATAAGCAAATTCATGTACAAACGCAACAAGTAAATTGAATTCGTAATAAAACTAACCAACATGAAAGTTTTCATTGTCCTTATCTGTGAGAAAACTATCCAACAGGAACATTTTCATCGTCGTTACATGTGGTACTCGTAAATAAGGAACATATACATGATAGTTTTTGCAATAAGCAAATTCATGTACAAACGCAACAAGTAAATTGAATTCGTAATAAAACTATCCAACAGGAACATTTTCATCGTCGTTACATGTGGTACTCGTAAATAAGGAACATATACATAATAGTTTTTTTTACAATAAGCAAATTCATGTACAAACACAACAAGTAAATTGATTTCGTAATAAAACTATCCAACAGGAAAGTTTTCATAGTCCTTATCTGTGAGAAAACTATCCAACAGGAACATTTTCATCGTCGTTACATGTGGTACTCGTAAATAAGGAACATATACATGATAGTTTTTACAATAAGCAAATTCAGGTACGAACGCAACAAGTAAATTGAATTCGTAATAAAACTATCCAACAGGAAAGTTTTCATCGTCCTTATCTGTGAGAAAACTATCCAACAGGAACATTTTCATCGTCGTTACATGTGGTACTCGTAAATAAGGTACATATACATGATAGTTTTTACATTACGCAAATTCATGTACAAACGCAACAAGTAAATTGAATTCGTAATAAAACTATCCAACAGGAAAGTTTTCATAGTCCTTATCTATGAGAAAACTATCCAACAGGAACATTTTCATCGTCGTTACATGTGGTACTCGTAAATAAGGAACATATACATGATAGTTTTTACAATAAGCAAATTCATGTACAAACGTAACAAGTAAATTGAATTCGTAATAAAACTATCCAACAGGAAAGTTTTCATTGTCCTTATACTTAAGAAAACTATACAAAGGGAACATTTTCATCGTCGTTACATGTGGTACTCGTAAATAGGGAACATATTCATGATAGTCTTTTTACATTAAGCAAATTCACGTACAAACACAACAAGTACATTGAACTCGTAATAAAACTATCAACAGGAAAGTTTTCCTTATCCTTATCTGTGAGAAAACAATGCAACAGGAACATTTTCATCGTCGTTACATATGGTACTCGTAAATAAGGAACATATACATGATCATTTTTTTTGAAATAAGCAAATTCATGTACAATCGCAACAAGAAAACTGAATTCGTAATAAAACTATCCAACAAGAAAGTTTTCATTGTCCTTATCTGTGAGAAAACAATGCAACAGGAACATTTTCATCGTCGTTACATATGGTACTCGTAAATAAGGAACATATACATGATCATTTTTTTTGAAATAAGCAAATTCATGTACAATCGCAACAAGAAAACTGAATTCGTAATAAAACTATCCAACAAGAAAGTTTTCATTGTCCTTATCTATGAGAAAACTATCCAACAGGAACATTTTCATCGTTGTTACATGTGGTACTTGTAAATAAGGAACCTATACATTGTGACCCTGTACTATTTTAAGATAGTACAGGTTCACTAAAAAGACATATATGTCTTTCTATAGAACAATAAGACATACTATGGTCACATTATCAAGGCTATATACCGTGTCATATACGATCGGCCTACCTATCCTTCGAAATACAGTCTAAAGTTCGGTGATTGATGGGTCATAAAGTAGAGTAACGTTCGTGGCCCATAAGTCGTGTGTTAAATGGTCCTAACGAACTACGGCTTTCCGCGACTCTCGAACATTCTAGTTGAATTTTCGGAAGAGTTCGGACCTTGGCTCTAATTGGTGGTACCAATAACCTAATCGGCTCTGCCAATTAGATTGAGAGTTATGATGAGTTGGGGGTAAGGGACTAACAGCTCATTGCTGGTGTCTCCCGATTTTTGCGACACTCGTACTTTAGTCCTGAAAGAGGTGAGATGTGGATTGGAGACTCGCATCGTATTAGTGGGAAAAGTGTGGAAGCTGCTCAACGCTACTCTGCTCTGCTCAGCCCTGCTCTGCTCAGCTCAGTTTTGCTCTACTCTGCTCGACTCGGCTCTGCTCAGCTCTGCTCAACTCTGCTCTGCTCTGCTCTGCTCGACGCTGTTCTGCTTGGCTCGATCCTGCTCAACTCGGCTCCGCTCTACTCTGCTCCACCTCCGTCGAGTGATCCAGCCGCCTCCTTAAACTTCAGCGGAAAAGGTTAGCGGGAGTCCCAGCTCCTAGAAATCCTTTATACTACGAATAATATTCGGAAAATGCGCTTAATCGCCTTGAGATGTCAAAAATCACGAATTACGAGTTCAACATGCTCCCAAAGTGCGTGAATTGGGAATTAGAGCCATAAATTGATAGTTGAAATAATAGTCTATCGTCGGGGAAATTCTGAGATTCGTAATTAATTCGATGACCTAGTCACATATAGATCTTCGGATATGGAATGTATATAGTTTTATATGTAACTTATGTTAAGTTCCTTTTATCGATTACCGTGTATTTACTGCCATATTAGAGTTCGACGTTTCCGAAAATTTGGATATGCGCTTATAGTATAGTTGATGGATCGAATTCGGTTATAAAGAGTGATCGGGATATTCGTTTAGTTTCGAATTTCCGTTACGTTTAGTATAGTTGGTCGCGTTTAACCAGAGGTGCATATCGAGGTCGAATTCTCCCCGAAAGGAGCTACCTCGTTCGATCACCTCGTGGGAGTACAGTTAGTTTTTCTCGTTGGATGGAACCCCGGAGGTGAATTCTCCCCGAAAGGAGCTACTCCGTTCGGTTCTCTTCGAGAAAGTATCGTTCCGTTTTGGTAAAAGGTCGCAGGAGAAACACGTGCCTTGAGAAGGCCTTTAGTTTATTAGTTGGTAGCTTAGTAAAGAAATTCGTTGGATTAATCTCGAGCGCTCCGAAAAACTGTCTTCCAGGCCATCCGTAATTATAGTTTATAGAATACGAAGAACGATCTATGCGCTATGAGATCTGACATATACAGCGATGTCTTTACGGAAATATAGAGAATTTATTATCGAATATAGTGTGTAGTGATTTGACCCGAACTGCCAAATCCTTCCGTATTTTACGTTTCAGGGACTCACCCACTCTCCGCTTACGCAATCCTAACCCTATATTCACTGAGCTAGTTGGTATTACCGTTTGACGATTACCGTATTTCGCGATCACTACAGTACAGTGGTTCTTTAGGGAACCTGGCGCCCAACTTACGTTTTAGATTTTGATTGAGTTACAGCTTACGAAGATCGAAGGATCAGCCAAAATTTTTGTAGTGTAGCAAATTTTGGCGCCCAACGTGTGGCCTGCAGAAGTTAGAATTTGATGCTGTAGCAAATTTTGGCGCCCAACGTGGGGCCCACAGAAGTTAGAATTTGATGAAATAGCCTTTCACAAATTCGACTTCGAATTATCATGATTAAAGTCTTATTATTTGTCGCGAATCATAACACCCGCATAGGGCAGATATAAGCTAGAAGTTGGTGATATAACCTTTCACAAATTCGGCTTAAAATTATTTTAATTCGAGTCATATTATTTTCCATATCCATTTCCTTTCGAACTCTTATTGTTTCCAATCCAAGTCCTTTGTTTGGCAATTCGGAGTTATACAGTGATTATGCTTTCGAATCTCGCGACTAATATTTAAATGGTCGGATTTAATCGAAATTAACGTCTTCTCCGACAGGATTATCGTAACGAGCATTAATGATTTATGCTCATATTATTTCATGTGTTTATAGCCTTTCTGTATCTGTTATAATATACGGATAATTCTAGCCGAATATTCCGGTCTTATTTCCAGCCGAAATAATCATCTTTAATTTCAAATACGGAAGATTTCGACATAGGAAATTTACGTGTAGAAAAACTATTGAGGGGGAAACTAGGGAGACACCGCGAGTGCCCAGTCGCGCCGAACTAAGCCGATTAGCTCACGCTTCACTGACTTCCTATTGTCTCGACATAGGACTTAGAATATTCGACTAGTATATATATATGTGAATTACAGAATATCATATATTAATCCAGACTTATAATGTTAATTGCACCAAACGCTGAAAGTAACAATAATTTTTCATACTGACGTTTGACAGTGACAGGTGCACACTATTTTAAAATCCCCGCTGTAATCGCAGTCTTCAATGGTGTCGCCTGAGGAAATCTTTTTTAGAGAGTATCCATTGGCGTAGAACTGACCTAAACAAGGATGGACCAATGATTCTTACCGAGCGAGAGAGATAGGTATAGACAATGGCACAGATAGAAATAAGCATTCGGACGCCTGGCTTGCCCTGCTGTGTCGTATAAAGCTCTCTCTCTCTCTCGCACTCACGCATTTAATACGAGATAGACGAACTACTATAGTTATTGCGTTCCATTCCTCTATCTCTGTCTAGCAGAATAGAGTATACAGTGAAGGATCTTAAAACGCGGTTCCTAAACGCATTAAGGGACACCATTTCTGCCGGTCATTGTACAATGACCGCCATTAATGGCGTTCGGAATTTTTTTGATGCGTTTACGAACGGTGGTGCACCCATTACGTAGTTTTCACTATGATTTCGTCTCCCCTCTAGCCATACACCCCTTATGAGTAGGCAAAGTGGGGGAAGTGGCAATCTATTCCCCTCATGGGAGGTTTTGATGGCCTGATAGGCTATCCTTCTTTAAGGGAATGCATTGAGCGACTCAAACACTCATTCAAGTTTTTCTTCCAAATTATTAAGAATATGAACTTTTTTGTAGAGATTAAATTTACTCTTTTGACTGTACTGAAGCGCGCTACAAACTCGGTTTCTCAAAATTATAAAAAATAATTTTCATAAAAATTATGAATACTTGTAATTTTATTGGTCATAATAATATTGAAAATTAGGCCTTGTAGCGCGCTAAAGAAAAGTTCTATGACTAATTTGAGACCAAGAAGAAACAAATATACCTAAAAATGTGGAAGATTTTTTTGAAAAACTAAATTAGCTATTGAAAGACAAATTTTACACTGTTTTACCGACGGAGAAGTTCCACACTGCGTTAGACAAGGACAGGCCTATTAGCTCTCCTCACTTTAGAAGGAGTACCCACTCTCTCCCCACCATTCCCCGCTAAACAAACCAACTCTCCTACACACAGCAAGGTGGCTGGCTAACGCTGCCTGTCGATGTGAATCCGTAGCGGAATGGAAGAATAAATAATGATTTGTAGATTTCAGGGTTAGGTTTTCGCATATCCGGCATTGTACCGCTCTTCCATATCATTTCGGGAGGCTACAGCAAAATTTTCAAAATATTTTATCATCTACAGGTCTCAAAAAACTTGAATTAGTTGACTAAAGCGTGACTCGTAGCAGCCGACGCTGATACTAAGTTGTGTAGCGCATCAGCGTCGGCTGATACGAGTCACGCTTTCATCAACTAATTCAAGTTTTTTGAGACTTGTAGATGACAAAATACTTTGAAAATTTTACTGTAGCCTCCTGAAATGATATGGAAGGGCGGTACAAGGTCGGTTTTGCGAAAACCTAACCCCTAAACCTAGAAATAATGATTTATTGTTGCATTACGCTACGAATTTACACCGACAGGCAGCGTTGGCCAGCCGTCTTGCTGTGTGTAGGAGAGTTGGTTTGTTTAGCGGGAAATGGTGGGGAGAGAGTGGGTACCCCTTCTAAAGCGAGGAGAGCTAATAGGCTTGTCCTTGTGTAACGCACTGTGAAACTTCTCCGTCCATAAAATAGTGTAAAACTTGTCTTTCAATAGCTAATTTAGTTTTTCAAAAAAATCTTCCACATTTTTAGGTATATTTGTTTCTTCTTGGTCTCAAATTAGTCATAGAACTTTTCCTTAGCTCGCTACAAGGCCTAATTTTCAATATTATTATGATCAACAAAATTACAAGTATTTATAATTTTTATGACAATTTTTTTTGTATAATTTTGAGAAACCGAATTTGTAGCGCGATTCAGTACAGTTAAAAGAGTAAATTTAATCTCTACAAAAAAGTTCATATTCCTAATAGTTTGGAAGATAAATTTGAATGAATGTTTGAGTCGCTCAATGCATCCCCTTAAATGGCATAGAGTGAGAAAGAGGAACTTATGCCGATCAACGTGGTTACTTCAGGCGTTCGTAGGCTATTTTCCTATCTCTAACGTCGTCATTGCTCTTCTCTCTCTAACCTAAGGATTTATATTTGTGTCACTATCTCAACCAATTCTACGCCACTACTTGATTTTCTGGCGAGGATGAGGCTATGCCACTGGACCTATCTATGAGAGTGAGTGAAATGTGTATTAGTGATGCAATTTTGACAGCGGGCATATAATCAAATGAGTGTTATTAAACTATCAAGATAATTTATTGTGTCATAAAATAGTCATTGGAATGCATTACAGGTATTCAATTTTTAAATTATTTGTCATAATTTTTACATACATAAGAAGTATAATTATTAATCGTTATTTTCATTGAAGCATTTATAATAACAATAGTAAATAGAATTTTTCATTACAGGAATTCATTTACTCACGAAGGATGATACGAAAGTTCAAATGAAATATGGGGTCAATATATCCAATGGAGACAGGCAATACAACAAAAGGAATGAAAATTGCAAGTAGTACTACTTGTGACTAATAAAAACAAGCGCATATATACTTCATTAGATAAGTATATTTATAACCGATTATGTATAAAATTTATTCGGGCTACACTCTTTGTTGTTTCTCTTATTTTGCAGATAATATTTCTGATAAAAGATTGAAAATTGGGCAGAAGAAAAGCATTTGGCGGAGAAGAAAGAAGAAGATATATCCCTTGGGCTTTACGGTTCAGTCACAAAGTCACCTATAACAAGAGATACAGGGCTAGACAAGTAAGAAGAAAGTAATTTTTAATGAATATTATTTGAAGTATGAGACATTAAATTTTTACCGTATGTAATAATATGAGAATTTCCTTATGCTTATAATTCCCTTGTCTACTTAACGTATTATAAATATTAAATGCTTAGTATCGCAGCCTGCAGATTGTTCAAGGAAAATCCATTAGAGGTCTACAGGGTGATGGAATTATTGAGAACTGAGAACAGCAGCAGTCCCAGCCTCCATGCATCCATTCATACAGTCACCTGCACGAGGAATTGCAGCATGAAGGAAAAAAGTTAAAAGTTTATTTGAATCAGTATTTGCAGGTCTACCAAACATGTAATATATTCACCATATGCAATAATAGGAGAAATTGCTCATGTCTACAAATCCCTTTTCTGCTTCAGATTCTACATTGAAGTTCTGAGTCGCAGCATGCAGATTGTTCAAGGGCAGTCCATTAGAGGTCTACGGGGTGATAGATTCTTCTACTTTTTTGGTAAATAGTGTATTATCATCCTTGTGAGAAGTCTCCAGAGTTTAATTTTATAAAACTGACAGTAGCAACCCAAGCTTCTATAAGAAACGATATAGTTATTTACCTTTTTTAATTATTCCAGACATGCAAATATAATAAATATTTTGTCATTTTTATTGTACATATTTATGTATATTATTGTTTCTATATATTTAAATGTAATTTTATACCAATCATCTGAATCTTTTAATTTTATTGACTTATTTTAAACAATTCTATTTCTAACAGATATGGATTTACTAAAGATCATTTTCATTTTCATATACTTGATTTTTGTTCATATTGTTTCTAGCAATAGGTATATTAAGAGGTTGCGATTAAATATTCAAGTTTATCATAGCGAGCTCCTGCTTCAAAGGAGCTATTCACTGGTACCGGAATTACGTGTAAGAATATATTCTGTTGGTATAGTCATAAAGGTTCATATTTAATAATGCTCCTGTAACAAGCGCCGACATTTTCTTACCCGCTAAAACTGTTATTGAAGCAGACAGAATCTAGTTGAGGGCTATTATATGATGATCCTCGTAGAAGTGCGTGTAACGACGCTTAGTCACATTTGGCCAATATTTCCTAAGTATAGTCTGCGTCTAGGATGTCGTGGTATGTTATTCTAGCAGTCAGTGAGTTAGTAGAATGTCCAGTAACCGTTTCTGTCAAGTACTAGGTTCAGTCTGTTGGGCATTGATGATACTAAGTAGGGTAAAAAATCTGTTTTGTCGCGTAAGTTTTCCCAGATTGTCCTTGTATTTGCCAATATTGCTGCTCTCGTCCGGTATTGTGGTGCGACCCAAAAGTTGGTCATTCGTGCCCAGACATTCTCAATGATGTTGAGGTCTAGACTTTTTGCAGGCCATTGAACCAATTGGATTTCAGGGTGTGCCTCAAACCATGTGCGGGTTTGCCACGATGTGTGGACGCTAGAATTATCCTGTACCCACCGTATAACAGGCATTTCTTCTGCAGAATACACTGCCCGGACACTTGAGAGCAATACATGTTCTAATATTGTGGTGTAATCTGCAGAATCCATGCGTGGTGGTATTTCCACTAGTTCGCCCATTACATGGCCTGACACCCACCTCCATAGGCCACCTGTGATTCCACCAGGCACATCTTGTTGCACAATATATTGTGGCTAAAAGCCGGGTATTTACAGGTCGCCAAACGTGGTGCCTGTTCTTCACATACGACTTAAACACTTTTTCGTCCGTAAAAATAGTCTTTGACCATTCCTCAACACTGTCATTGATATGTTGCAGCGCGAAACCAACTCTTTTTTCGCGATGCGAATCTGTTAAAGTGAATTTTCTTGCCGGACGATAACAGGAAATACCGGCATCGTTGAGTCGTCGTCTACCTGTCGTGTTTGACCTAGGAAAATTGGTCTCATATCTTGCATCGTCCACGCTATCAAATGGGTTTTCCCGCATATGTTTCACCAGATCCTCATTCTCATCAGCAGATGTGCCGAAGGGTTTTGCATTTTTTTGGCATTGATCCCTCAAAGCTTCATCGCCACCAGCTCAATACTTCCTGATCCAGCGTCTCACCATCTGCTCGGTTGCACCACAATGTGCGGCAATTTCAGCCGGCTTTTTGCCATTCTCGTAGTGGCCAATTAAACGGCCTCTCAAAACTTCACTTATGATAGGAGCCATAATTATCCAATTATTTATCACATAATTCGATTTCAGAACCTGAAACTGAAGCACTACTGTAAAACTGACGCGTTTTGATCATCAGAGAACTGTGCAATGTTTACATCCGCCCCCCATTTCTGTGCACTAGACACTTCCTCTTCTGCCGTTGCCTTCTTTTCTCTTTGTTTACTAATACAATTATACTCTTAGTATAGTGCACAGAAAAGGGGGGCGGATGTAAACATTGCACAGTTCTCTGGTGTTCAAAACGCGTAAGTTTTCAGTAGTGCTCCAATTTCACGTTCTGAAATCGAATTAGGTGATAGATAATTGGATAATTAAGGCTACTATCATAAGTGAAGTTTTGAGAGGCCGTATAATTGGCCACTACGAGAATGGCAAAAAGCCGACTTAAATTGCCGCACATTGTGGTGTAACCGAGCAGACAATGAGACGCTGGATCAAGAAGTATCGAGTTGGTGGTGATGAAGCTTTGAAGGATCATCGCCAAAAAAATGCAAAACCCTTCAGCACATATGCTAAAGAGGTATGGGGCCAATTGTCCTACTTTTCCTTAGTGAGAAAATGGCGGTCATGGTGGTTGGCAATAGTACATACTCATAGGGAGTATCAGGGAGTATGACGGAACAATGGAATGCAGCGGAACGTAACTAAATTTAAAGGATTTTATTGTCCCAGTACATTCGCTGTCAAAACGTGTATAAATTTGTTTGACAGATCAAATGAATCGATCGTAAATGATCGACGAGTTGAAAAAAAAATAGTTGAAAGGTGAAGTTAAAACAGTTATAAAGAATATAAATTTGACACATAAATAGTAAAGGAGTGCTTAAATGAAATACGGGGAAAATTGATTTTCAGATGATTTATTTAACATATAATATACTATTTTTGTTTAAGTAAAAGCAATATTATTTGTGGCATTATTAAATATTTGTTATATGTACTTAAGACATTAACTGAAAGGAAGATGTTTCAACAGATGTCTTGCACAGGAATACAATTATGTATCGTAAAAATAATAACTATATTTCAAATTTTCATATTAATTGGAGTTAGTAAAAAGTTTAAGTTATAATTGAGAACAGCTTTTCTTCAAAATTGTAAATTTTACTGAAGGCATATTGTCGGATATCTGCACCCATGAAGGCTAAAAATAATAAAGCTGTCATAAAACCAGTCTACCCTATTAATATAGATATGTAAGTAGAACATATTTTTGTGTTATCCCTTTGATATATATCTATTACATTATTTTGTTCATTATATATAATACTATTGCACTTATTGCAGCATATATGTATTTACTCACATATTTGAACACAAAAAGAATTACTTCTGTTATAAATAAAATTTCTAGCTAACACTTTGTCTTTTGCAATTATATATATAATATATGATCTATCAGAGGCAAGATTGAGACACTTTAATTGAAAAATTGGAATTCACTATAGAGCGGACAATAATAGGGAGAGGTAATACTCATTTCATCAGCATACGTGTATCTGAAAAAGTCCACTGCCAAATAATGGTTTTATTAAAAATACAATAAATGTAAATTAAGACAAATTAAAATTTAATCACTCTCTTCAGGAATTTCTTTACAGAGCTCTAAGCAATTGTAATGTCAAGAAAATGTTGAGATATTTTGAAAATGATGGTAATTTGGTTAAATATACTGTTCTGAATATGTGTAAAATGGAAGAAAATGTATAGCCAAAGAAGACTAAAACTATAGCGTAAGGATAAAAGCAATTTGTCTTCTTACTATCCAACGCAAGTCTTTAATGAAAAACTAAATATATACTGAGATTGAACAAATTTCAATAATATAGTTAGAGCTAATGGACTTAGGCAAAATATCTTTGATGTTCGAAAAATCTCTAAGATGGCTATATTGGATTAACCTTGGGAGATGTACTGCGAAGGATATTTCAAAGTAATCCGAAGCCTCCAATAGCATGATATTGATTGATTATGATAAATATAACAATGCAACAATATAATATATGCAGGCTTTGAACTAATATGTCAGATAAGTAACCTAGAAATTTACAATATAGAAATTTTAACGAATATTATACTTTGTGAAATTTTCTTTCAGGTCTATTAACTTCAATACTTTCACCAAAAAGTTTTAACTCGGACCCTCATTTTGACAGCTTATGCCATTTACTATTTCTCTTATTGTTTATTATAACGCGATGATATTTGGTTCTATCATTAATACACGTTTAATTTATTAAGGTTTTTATTTATGATGTTCCTTGCTTGAGTCCCTTGAGCTTGTTAGTCGTGATCAGCTATCGTTCAACTGCCTGCTGTGCGAACACGGTTGTTCGGCGTCTAGCGTTACTGTCCCCTGATTGGTTCGATTTTACGATATCCGAAGACCTCCGGAATCATTCGAACATCTTGCTTGAGCCAGTAACGTTATTGCTATTGCATGTGCATATTTCTATATAGAAATATGCGTGTTGTATTGTTATAGATGTATGTTGTATGTATGGTCGTGCACGACACTTTTAGATATAACATTCTCCCCCCCCTTGAGAGGGCACCGATCAATCGACTATTATTGACATGATATATATAAGCTCTGGATCAATAATTACATTATTGCATACATAAATAGACTTACATATATATATTGATATAAATAAATTGAATACAATATGTTATATTGAAGAAACAAATGGATAAAATAGAATATCATAGTATGATTAATTTAACAATAATTGCAAGAAAGATAATAATTGGATACATAAATAATTACTTAAAAAATGTCAAGACTCCTCGAGTAGAGGGCATAAATAATGTACTGCTCTTTTCAAAGTTCCGCTAGCAGTTTTTAACGTCACTGCTCTGACTACCCCTTCACTCCCTGGATGTATTTCTATGATTTTGCCCAATGGCCATCTGGAACAAGGTGATGTCCTGTCCTTGATTAATACAATTGCGCCAACCCTTGCTCTTGAATCGTCCTTGGTCCATTTATTTCGTCTTTGTAATTCGTTAAGATATTCCATACTCCAACGAACCCAAAAATCTTGACGCATTTTGACAATGTGTTGCCAATTGGACAATCTATTTTCTGGAACAGCTGTTAAATTAAATTCAAGCAAGGCAGTAATTGGTTTCCCAATTAGATAATGGGCAGGTGACAAAATAAGGAGGTCATTTGGATCTGATGATATTGTAGTGATTGGTCTGGAGTTCAATATACCCTCCACTTCTACAGTAAAAGTATTAACTTCTTCAAAAGTTAGCAATGTATCGCCGATTACTCTTTTGTAGTGGTGTTTGAATACCTTGACTGTAGACTCCCATAACCCTCCGAAGTGTGGAGCTACGGGAGGGATAAAATGCCAAATTATGCGTCTATCACCGGCAAATCTATTTACCGCTTCTTTATGCTCGTCAGAATTCAACACTGAATATATTTCTTTGAATTGGTTATTAGCACCTACAAAATTGCTTCCGTTGTCGGAATATATATGTTCTGGGACACCTCGTCTTGCTATAAAACGACGTAAACTTGCAATGAATCCTTCCGTAGTCATCTCACTTACTATTTCTAAGTGAACTGCCTTTATAACCATACACACAAAAACGCATACATATATTTTTATTCGATTTCGGTTCCTGAGCTTTTTCTCTTTGATAAAAAAGGGACCACAAAAATCAATCCCAGTATGGGCAAATGGTAGTGAAGGATTCACCCTGGCAGATGGCAGATTACCCATTTTCTGTTGTATGCTTTCCTGTTTGAAACGTGTGCAACGCGTACACGATCTTATAATTTTACGAAATTGATTACGGCCATCTGTTAACCAATATTTTTGTCGCAGATGATATAAAGTCGTTTGGATCCCAATATGATAATATTTTTCATGTATTTCTCGGATTAAGCAATCAGTGACATGATGTCTATTCGGAATTAATATGGGATGTTTCTGATCGAACCTTAATTTAGATTTTTCTAAACGTCCTCCCACTCGTATTAATTCGTGCTCGTCCAGGAACGGAGCCAGATTTTTTAATTTACCATTCTTATATGACCCTCTTTTTAATGCATGGAAGTCATCGCCGTATTTAGATTGTTGTACAATTTTTAAAATTCTTAATTCCGTTTCCTGAATTTCGTTGGTAGTTAACAGACCTTTAAACTTATTTGCTCTTCGAAACCGTAGACAATATGATATTATTCGCAACATTTTCGTGTACGACGAAAATCTTTCTAAAATATCTTTAACCGAATTTATGAAATGTAAACATACATTTTTTCTCAATTCAGGAATTTCCTTTAAATGTAGTTGAGGGTAGGGCCATTTTGCTTCTTCCTGTATAAGCCATGTAGGTCCGACCAACCATGATTCGTTTTTTAAATACTCATGAGGTAACTGGCCTCTGGAAATAGCATCAGCCGGATTATCTGTTGTTCTTACGTGTCGCCATTGTAATTGCTTCGTTATTTCCTTAATATTTTTAACCCGATTAGCGACATATGTTACTAATAACGACGTACTAGTATTTATCCAGTGTAAGACTATCGTAGAATCAGTCCAAAATACAGTTTTTTCTATTATATGAGGATCAAAAAGATTAATTATCTCTTGATACAATTGTGCTAACAATAGCGCGCCACATAATTCTAACCGAGGTATAGTAGTTGCTTTTATGGGTGCAACTCTAGATTTAGCGCATAACAGTCGGGAGTTTATTTCTCCGTCATGGGTTTGTGACCTAACGTAAATACACGCACCGAATCCTGCATTACTCGCATCGGAAAATCTGTGAATTTGCACTTTATAATAATTGAGTTTAAAAATACGCCGGTCAAAAGAAATTTGTCTCATATTTTTCCACTGTCTATTAAAAATCAACCATGCAGTGTAAATATCTTGGGGCACACCTTCATCCCATTTTACCTGACTACGCCAAATGTCCTGCATTAGTTTTTTGAGATAAAATACTATTGGGCCTATCAATCCCAAGGGATCATATAATTTCGCGATTTCGGACAAAATTGTCCGTTTAGTGGTTGCCTTATGATATTCGATTGTATTTGGTATATAATATAATTTGTCATTAGATGGATTTCATGTGACTCCTAACGTTTTTAGTGTTTGATCGAAATTTTTCGACAAATCCTTACATATAACCTCGGACGACAAACCGTCGATTATTTGTCTATCATTTGAGGCCCATTGCCTTATGTTGAAGCCTCCGGTTTTCAATAACTCGATTATCTCGTCTCGCAGATTTCGCGCCCCTTCTATTGTTTCTGATCCAGCTAACAAATCATCTACATAAAGATTATTCTTTAATACCTTAGCTGCGTTTGGGAAATATTCAATTTCATCTTCAGCTAACTTATGGATTGTGCATATGGCAAGAAATGGGGACGAAGCTATTCCAAAGGTTAATGTATTGAGTTGAAATGTTCTAATCTGATCGCCTATTCGCCATAAGACCTTTTGATATCGTCTATCTTTCTCGTCTACCCACACTTGGCGATACATCTTCTCGATGTCGGCCGATAATACGTAATTGTATGTTCGAAAACGCAATAAATGAAAAAATAGCTTGTCTTGAATAGTGGGACCGGTTAATAACACGTCGTTGAGCGATAATCCCCTATCAGTCTTTGCCGACGCGTCAAAAACCACTCTTACCTTAGTTGTATCACTGCTTTCCTTGATTATAGCATGATGCGGTAAGTAGTATCCTTCGTCATCGTTATTGTCTATCATCGACATGTGATTCAAATTTATATATTCCTCGAAAACGCGCTCGTATTCATTTTTTAAATGTGTATTTGTATTCAATCTTCGTTCTAAACTTAATAATCTTTTAAATGCATTCGTACGCGAATCTCCTATCGTAGGCATTTCTTCCCGAAACGGTAATCTTACGCAATACCGTCCATCCCCACCTCTACGTATATTTTTTAAAAAATGAATTTCGCAATCTGAAATTGAACTCGGAAGTGATCTATGGTTTATTACCTCTTCCGTTTCCCAAAATTTAACCAACGTTTGTTCTAATACCGTACAATGATACGTATGTTGAACTTGATTTTTCATGGGAACACTACCACCTATTACCCATCCCAATTTGGTCTTCTGTAAATACAAGTCTTTTTCATTGTTGGTTAATTTGATTTGGCCGAGCATAAATAATAATAGTGATGCCCCCGAACCAATCAGTAAATCTATAGTTTTTGGTTTATAATATTTTATATCAGCTAGTCTAATATTCGCTGGTATTTTAATCAATTCTCTTGTTATAATCTCTGAAGGAATCATTTCAGTTATAATCGGGACGACTATACATGTTAAGTGTTTCTCGAAATCACCATAAATAGAATGAATAGTTATGTTAGTTATTCCCTTAGCTACCGTGCCCATGTTATTAATCGTGCCTACCGGAATTGCTTGTTTGTTTACAAATAGTTTTAGCTGTTTTACTACTGTTTCCGATATAAAATTAGCGGTAGCCCCAGTATCTAATAGTACGCGAAAATTCCCGGAATTAGCTTTATTATGTATACGAACTATAGCGGTGGTAAGAAGTTGAGGTGTCCATGTAAGCATTGTTGCTTTGTTAGATTGTTCTTTCTGTTTTGATTCGCCTAGTCACATACTCTGTGCCGCTTCCTTTGTGTCGTTTGTTGTAGCACCTTTAACTTCTACGTGAATCAACGTGTTATGTCTTTTATGACATTTTGAACAGGTTGAAGCCCGACACTGTTTGCCTCTATGAGACCGTAAGCAATTGTAACAAACTCTGGCCGCTCTTACCGCTTCGATTCGTTTATCTACGCTTAATGCCTTAAATTCATCGCATTTAAATAAAGGATGACTTGATTTATTGCAAACTACACAATTGTTCGTCGCGTTCGCGAAAAATGATTTATGATTTGCATCGAATTTCCTTTTCTTATCCGGAATTAACGGTTTAGCTTTTTCTGCTTCTGCGTGTCGCACTCTTTCGCGTCTTGATGCACACACTGCTGACTTGTATAAAAACTCGTACATTTTATCTAATGTCGGAAACTCGTCCCTTTCTAAATTCGTTTCCCATTCTTTTAATGCGCTCTTTGTTAATTTTGTTTCTAATATATGAACTGTTAATTCTGGTGTGAATTTTACGCCTAATGCGTCTAAGGCAGCGATATGCTGCTGCATATCATCTGCTAATTTTGAATATGCGTTAGTAGAATCTTTGTTCATTACCGGTAATTCTAAAATCAAAGATAAATGTTGGGAAATTAATATCCGTTTAACCTCGTATGATTTTTCTAATAATTCCCAAGCTTTGTTGAAGTTTATATCGGATATTGTGAAAATTCCAATTTTTTGTGCCGCGTCTTCTATTAATGCGGCTTTTAAATAATGCAATTTATCAGTATCAGTTAAGTCATTCTGTGTCCCTATTATATTTTTAAACATATTTTTGAACGTTAACCAATTTTCATATTTTCCGTCGAAAACTGGTAACGTTATTTCAGGTAATTTTAATTTTCGTCTTTTAATTAGACTATTTTGAACTTCTCGTTCGTTACCTTCTGTTGAAATGGTATTCGAATTATCAGATTTATTGGTGGAAGCTTCTAATAAATTTTCGATTCTACTTGCTATATTATAATATCTTTCTTGGATGCCTATAAATTCAACCTGATGATCCTCCTTAGGATCTAATACAGATAATTCATCGTTGAAATCTTCGAATGCCTTATATAATTCAGATATTCTTTTCATTCGTAAATTTAAAGCTGTTGTATCCACCGTTCCTTTCTCTAAGATATTGTTTAGAGTGGTTAATTGTGTTTTTAAGGCGATTCTTTTTTGAATGAGAAGTTTGATTTTGTCCGACATTTTTGTTTCAGATTAGCCAAATGACCTACCTTTTTATTCTTTGTGATGCCACCGTTAATCTTTTTGTTTGATATCCACTGTATGCTGCTTATTGTTTCCACGTCTTCTCTCTCTGGTTTTCTTCTTAGACCTCACAGGAGGCACCAAATTGTTTATTATAACGCGATGATATTTGGTTCTATCATTAATACACGTTTAATATATTAAGGTTTTTATTTATGATGTTCCTTGCTTGAGTCCCTTGAGCTTGTTAGTCGTGATCAGCTATCGTTCAACTGCCTGCTGTGCGAACACGGTTGTTCGGCGTCTAGCGTTACTGTCCCCTGATTGGTTCGATTTTACGATATCCGAAGACCTTCGGAATCATTCGAACATCTTGCTTGAGCCAGTAACGTTATTGCTATTGCATGTGCATATTTCTATATAGAAATATGCGTGTTTGTATTGTTATAGATGTATGTTGTATGTATGGTCGTGCACGACACTTTTAGATATAACACTTATTATACACTAAATTGCAGATGCATCATAAAATTCTAATGGGAACCTTACCATCTAAGGTATTTAGTTTTACATTTTAACAATACGTATCAGATCTTTCCTGTTTCTTTACCAATATTAAATTAGAGAAATATTTCGGAAACTATTACTCTGTTTCACAGACTATTATTAATGTTTTCAGGAATTATTATACATTTATTTCCAAGATGATCAAGTCACAATCACCTGAATATTCATTAGTCTGCATAGAGTTTCTTCAATAGTTGGTCTTAGAGGGTGCGATGAGCTGTATCAATTCTATTTCCGAAAAATTCGTTATTTCATCCAATAGAGTATCTCGCTATTTCAAATGTCAGGAGCAAATTTGATGTAGGTCAGTTCACAGAATTATACTTCTTATAAGCTTAAAGTATGAAATAACTAGAATTAATTGGTACAAATAATGTTATTAAAATTTATATGAATTATAAACAGTATACTTTTGGCTTGTATGTATAAGGACTTTGGTGAGAGAATAATGTTTTAATTTTTATGTTCATTGTGTATAACAGAATTATGACAAGTTAACTCTAAATGTATATAGGAAAATAAATTGTTATCTTAATATAGGAGTATTAGGGAAGTGATCTATACGTTTCTATATTTCTCTATAAGTAATTAAATAATCAATGAATTAATAAAAATTTACAGGAATATTTTGTATCATTTTTTATATTTTCTTATGGTATTTAAATAATATTTTCTAAATCAATGACAACTTCTGCAAAATGAATTCACATTATAGGTAACATTTATCAGTTGAAACATGCATCACTGTATCGTCTTGAGGCTATTAACCATGGCTGTATCCGACTTTAATATAGCCCGTAATAAAATATCTTATACCTGCTGAAGAATTAAAATATGACTTTTGCTATACTGTGATAAAAAAGAAATGCAAAAATGCACTAAAGTAGTTTTTCATTCTAGCTGGTTAGGAATTGGTGTTAAACAAAATTCAATTTTAAATTTGGCAAGTATTATATAACTATTTAATTTATGCAGTTTCCTACATTTTCTTTAAATTAATGTGCTTACCTCTAATAATAAATTAATAAATATATAATACTGGTTTCATATTCTCTAACAGCTATGATGTCCGTTTTAAACAATGACAAGTTTTCTGCTATAATATAATATTACATATATTGTATAGAAAGACCAAATATATATATATATATATATAAAGTAATAAACAAATAATCTAAAAATGTTTTAATTCTTTCAATATTTCTATTTCTGATGAGTTTACAACAATTAATTAAAATTTAATAATGATAATATATTTAATCAGAGCTACCCGATAATCTTTACATTAAAAATTGAATTCTAATGCAATGAACTATTTTAAAATAAATATACAAAGATAATTTATTAATAATATTATATTAAACATGATCCTAAATAAAGCTTCCGCTTATTTCAAAATTTTAAATATGAATAATAATATATGGTACAAATAAATGAAGTGATAACATTTATATGAAAAGTTAAAGTCTTCTGTCTCACCTGCTAGTTGAACACTATAATTGCTTGCAATAATGCCTATTGCATTACAGAAAGAGTTTGAGCTTTTATTATTAATAGTAACCGCTGCCAATAAAGGATCTGAAAGATAAATAAGATTTTAATTTTAAAATAATTTGTTTGATATGAATGAAGATTTAACAGATTAAATCAACCCGTTTTTATGTAATAAAGAATAAAATTCAGATAGGCTCTTTTGTACACAGTGCGAAATTGAATCGTGTGTGGTTCGGCTAGCTTCACTCTGTACTGTAAAATGGAAAATGATATACAATACTATAGCTGAACCACACACGATTCAATTTCCCACTGTGTACTACATACATTTGTATACACCAAAGAATAACATTTTCAGATAGTAAACTTTCATATAATATATATATACAAGGAAGTTAAAATTGTAAGCAAAATACTCTGCTTTAAACTTAATCTATTTTTCAAGATTAATTACTTATGATAAAATATTCCAGCTAGCAAATTACAATTATATAATAAAGGTAATAAAATAGAATCAAATGGTAACAATTACTCAACTGATAAAATCATACAATTTTGTCTCACCTGTTAATCTTACAGTACAGTTACCTTCATTAATAGAGTCCTTATCGCAGAAAGAGTTAGAATCTTTATTTCCAATAATTGCCACTGCTAATAAACGATATAAAATTAAAATAGATCTTAAATATAGAATACATTGTTTAATAGCAAAAGAAATTTAAAAATTTGATTCAACTAAGTATTCATTTTATAAATAATTAAGCTCACCTATAAGTTCTAATATTTTACACAAATTTTAATTATTACAAAGGAATAAAATTTTAAACACTAAAATTTCTTGTGATAAATATTACGAGTTTAAAGAAACTACTGCTTTCTAAGTAAATTCTATCTTCAAAAGTTTATTATTGAATAACCAATGGCTATAATATTTTCCTTACCTGCTACTGTTGCCGTACAATTGACTTCATTAGTAGAGTCTTTATCACAGATAAAGTTAGAATCCTTATTACCAATATTGTCCGCTGCAAATAAACTATCTGAAAAATAAATTATTTTTTCTTTCAAACTATATTATGCTTAATAATTTCAAAAAGTATTACTAATTCTAACCGTTATTATTCATTTATATAAAAACAATAACAATATCTAGTTAAATGAAATCACACATTTTAACCATTATAAGACTCATTATTGTTAAAAAGACATTGGGTAACATAAAGCGCTGAAAAATAGTATAGAGACAAATAAATATATATTCGCTGTGATCCAAAATAAATTATAATTTTATTAATTTAATATATTTTGTAATATTTTGATTAAGTTATTCAATTTAATGTTTTAGAACAATGGAGTAACAGTTATTTAACTAACAATAAGGCTATAATATTTATTATTACCTGTTACAGTCGCTGTGCAGTTGCCTTTATTATTGCATTTATTATCGAAAACAGAGATTAAGTTTTTATTATTATCTGTTACTATATCTTCATAAGTTGTATTATTTTCAGAAGATGCATCGTAGTTAATACTCAAGTCGGGTCCATCACTAATAGATGTAGTAGAAAACGAATTTTCAAAGTTTTCTACAATAGATATGAATTTAATTAAAGTTTGTTTAAAATATTAACGTTATTTATGAAAATAATAATAATAGTAACAATGATTTACCTGTTTCGTTTAACTTAGACAAATGTACGAATGGTAATTTTTTATTTAAATGTCGTGAGTTTTTGCAACGGCAAAATGTTACCTACAAAATTGAAGGCAATACTTTTTTTAACAATTTTAACTATTAGAAATAATTTACTATCAATTAATTTTGAAAGCTTCAATTAAACATGTATTTTTAATAGTGTTAATAATATTAATTAGTATTATATCTAAACTTTTGTAGTTTACGTACAATTTTTTTTTTACGATGACAAATCCTGGAAATTTTTCCTTTTTTCTACCGCTTTTTATAAAATATTGACCATCACTCGATAACATTAGAAAATACATATTGAATATATGCTTAATATTTGAAATTAGCAATAACACTTTTTAACTAAAACCGTTGATTATCAGACTATTCAAACTGTGATCACATGAAGAATACTATAGCTTGGGTGCTACAGTCAAATAACACAATCTTATGTTCCGCCTTTGAATAAAAGGCTTCATGCTTTCAGCGCTACCAACCTTAAATAGTTAAATTACTGTTGCGGTTGATAGTGTCACCGTCCCGAGAATGATATTTTTTGTTTGATATACCCTATATAAACTATATATCTTACATGAGTGGACAATTGTTCTCAGTAACAGAGTCCAGTGCAAGCAAGGAAATAAAACTTTATATCTTAGCAATATCCCAAAAATATTTCAAATTTATATACAATGGTTTTACGGATGAAAGTCAAATAAATTTGCCTTTATGTAGTTTGGCTTGAGCGGGTCATTGAAATTTATAATTTCAAATGCCTTTAAATCAGCCTTTACACTATTGAAAAATATAAACGCTTACTTATTGGGGCTAAACTGGCCGCTTTAAATTAAATCCCACAAAATACAAGCTGCGCCTGTAAAAAAGGCGGCAAGTACATAAATTGTCTACTGTAAATAATATAGTAAAATAAAATATTCCAATTAAAAAAATTAGGGAAATCCAAATTTTAGGCAAGTATTTATTTTTACTGTGGCAAAAATTAAAATTTGGAAAAAAACAAAATAGTAACACAAGCAAGTTACTTGCCGAGTGTCCGTTCTATGCAATGACATTAAGGGGGTTATCGCAATATTTGGTTTTCTTACGAACTTTTAAAAAAATTCAAGCTAATAGTTAATTATCCAGAGAATAACATATATAAATTTAAATATGCACAGCCGTCTAGTTTCGGAGAAAAAAATGTATAAACTTAATAGTTTTTATATGGCGTTATATGGCCCATACCTGTTTTCACGCGTTTATTTAACGATAACTTAAAAATTTCCTTACCGAGTTTATAAAAAACTAGTAAAACGTTGGTTAATATCATTGGAATATCATACTGTAATCATGAGCAGCTTGCCGGTGTAGATTTTAAGATTTATGCGTTCAAACTCTATATTTTTGTTACGTCCGAAATGTTAAATACCTGAAAACTCGAAACGTGGCAGCACTGCGCCATTCTATTTCGAGCAGAGAGAAGCGGGAATTCAAACGGATTATACTTAATAGTATTAATTGAAGCGTAATAATTACTATGATAATTTTTTATTTCCGTGTATGTTATTTTTAATTAATAAAACTTGTTAAAACTTTTTTAATACAAACAAGTGTTTGTCAGATAACTTACGGCCGTATTTATAGTCATTCCTTAAGGAGCTCCTTAGATTAAGGACTTCTTATCTAGGGAATTTTTCTTTTGCCAGAATGAGTTAATGTATTTATAACCCTTCAAATGTCATTTTTAGGGTCTCTTTCACCAAGCCGTGTAAGGTAAAATTTTTCCATGTAGGATTGCCAATTTTTCGAAAATACGTATGCTGATTGGTTAATTCATAGTAAATTGGCAATCCTACATGGTAAAATTTTACCTTACAGGACTTGGTGAAAGAGACCCTTAAAGATTTGAATAGGAAAAGGCAAGTTTTTTTTAATTGTAGAAATTAAAATGGAAAGAAACGAATAATTTACGGAAAATGAAAATATTTTGCTTACATAGGAGAGAATATTAGCAAGATTAGATGTACAAACTTTTAAAATAAGGAGAACTAAACAACCAAGAAATTACTGGAATAATTTAAAATAAAAGTAGTTAATAACCTTTGAAATTTATATATTAAATCAAGAGACACGGTATTGTCTCGACGGCAAGTACATAAAAGTAGAAAAAGTCATGCCTATACCGCCGTCGAGGCACTACTCTCTTATACAGCTAGTTGAGGCGTCCCAATTTTCAAACCGATTTTTCTCCGTGAATAATCCATTGCCATTATTTAAGTAAAGCTTTTTTTAAAATGGTTTTGAAAAAGCTTTCATTTGCGCCTAAGAACATCAAAATCGGTTCACGCAGTCCAGAGATCTCATACTCTGTTAGCTATATATATATCGAAAATAAAATTTTCCTTCATAATCTTCTTCTTCTCCAGCCAGAATGTATGTCTCGGGCTGAAGTTGGTCGCTAAGAAAAATGACGTCATTTTCACAACGCTTCCAACATAATATACTCAACGATCAAACTATATGGTTGTGAACTGTCAATTCGGCGACTATATTGAACTGTGTAAATTGTAATGTGAGGTTATTTTTATTTAATGCAGTGAGGTTATTCATCGTGTTGCGATATTGCATCTGTTAATTTCTACAATCACAAATAATTCAATTAACAGTGACTGAAGGATTCGCGAATTAGATAAGTATAACAATATATTTTACAATACAGAATGTAGTATACTTTGTGGTATTTCTTTTTCAGATTAAATTAAGACAGAACATTTTCATATTCATTGATGAGGATAGAGCTGACTGGATTAAATAAGATTAATATTTACAACTCTGTGCCAATGAGAAGCATACTTTCAACATTAATGTGCATCGGTCATTATCAGGAGGATATTAATTGAAAGAAATTGTTAAGGTATTTAATAATCATATGCTAAACTTTCAGGTATTGAAATCATTAATCAAATGCATGTTTTGCTTTTTGTTTTCTTTAAAGTGATATTGATTGTAACTATCCGATAGGTTATATCATATATATACGAACAAATATTTCAGATTAAATTATGGCAATGCTTATTTGAAAGATATGAAACATTCCAAAGAATATTCATTTACGTAAAATACAAGTTGACCAGTATTTGGATTTGAACAAATTATACGATAGTAGATGTTTACAAAAGATGCGAAGACAATCAAATATTACAGAAGTTAGGTCAACAAGCAATAAAGAAAATGGAGATGGAGCAAAATCAAACAGTTTTAAGTAACTGAGATGTTTCATGTTCCTTCAAATATTTATTTTATTTGAAGATTAAGATTGTTAAATGATGAATTTGATTTCAGGCTTACTCATAGTGTTATCATTTAGTATTTTACAGTCACTGTGCAAGTGTATTATAGTAAATAGTAATACTTGTGCTTTGACTTAAATACATTTGATACAATTGAACTAAAAATCTAAGGAGGAAGGTTCGCCCATATAATGACTGATGGAGTTGAATAAAAAATTGGACTATTCACTCCTGCATTTTCTGAGACTTGAAACAGGCCAAGATGAAAGCTTTGAAAGATTGGCAAAGTAAGAAATGGCCAACATTCACAAAAAAGTCATCCATTGCTCAGCCATGAATTAAGGATGGGATTCATTGGATGAAATTATGTCAAATTGAGTTAATAACTGCTGATTATTTTCCTCCATTACCTATGCAAGTATTATAAGCCAGAGGCAGTATACTAGTCATTGGTATGGATAAAAAAATGCACGTTTATTCTCAATGAGAAAAATCTCAGACAAAAATTAATTGTTTCGACTTCGTTTTGCAGCACCAGTTATCCGATCAGTTTGAAAAGTGTTTAGATATTTGTGAAATGTACATATGAGGACTCTGGCATAGGAAATGTTATAAGGACCACTCATCAATGTAATTTCCATGCGACCTTTGTCAAGAGTTAGCAGCATAAACGAATCAATGAATAGTGCTGAAAAGAAACGGAGTATGCAAAACGACAATGCCAACTTCGACTATATGCTTGATTCTAGCTTATTCGAAGCTTTACGAATTGCTTGTCCAGTCTTGCCCCTGTATCACCCAAGTAGCTGATGAAGTTACTGAAGTTTGGCAGTCAGATGTTGGTAAAAATTCAAGTGTTGATAAACAAATGAAATGATTCATGTTTTTGTTTAAAATATTATTTTCTTTTGAATATTGAGATTGTTAAATGATGAATTTGATTTTAGGTTTCCTGGTAGTGTCGTCATTTAGTATTTTATAGTCACTGTACAAGTCTATTACAGAAAATAGTAATACTTGTGCTTTGACTTAAATATATTTGGTGCAATTGAACTAAAAATCCAAGGAGGAAGGTTCGCACATATAATGACTGATGGAGTTGAATAAAAAATTGGACTATTCACTTCTGCATTTCTTGAGAATTGAAACAGGCCAAGATGAAAGCTTTGAAAGATTGGCAAAGTAAGAAATGGCCAATATTCACAAAAAAGTCATCCATTGCTCAGCCATGACATTTCGTGTTATTATACTATAGCAATTTGAATTATAGTAAAATTACTGCTTTCCATTTAATTTAAGTATTAAATGTGATAATTGAGTTTAATTTAGTAATATGATATTTATAACGGATAATAGAACAAATTAAGTTAAAATAACCATTTACACTTAATTATCTACGCTTTTATTAATTATGAAAAAAACATTATGAGATCCCACAAAAAACAGACTTCGCCTGTAAAAAAAAGACGGCAAGTACATAAGCCATCTCGCATAAATAATATAGTAAAATTATCCAATTAAAAAAAGTAGTGAAATCCAAATATTAGGCAAGTTTATTTTTTCACCTTAGCGAAAGTTAAATTTTTGAAAAAAAAAGGAACAAAAAAGTTGCTTGCCGGGCCGGTAATGTCTATGAACAGTGGGAAATGAATCGTGTGTGAGATTCAGCTATAGCGTAGTACTGCAAATTTCATGTTAAAATACAGAGTGAAGTTAGCCGAACCACAGACGATTCTATTTCTTACTGTGCATGGACATTACGGGCCCGGCAAGCAACTTTTTTGTTCCTTTTTTTTTCAAAAATTTAACTTTTGCTAAGGTGAAAAAATAAACTTGCCTAATATTTGGATTTCACTACTTTTTTTAATTGGATAATTTTACTATATTATTTATGCGAGATGGCTTATGTACTTGCCGTCTTTTTTTTACAGGCGAAGTCTGTTTTTTGTGGTATAGCTAACAGAGTATGAGATCTTTAGATTGCATGAACCGATTTTGATCTTCATGGGCTTAAATGAAAGCTTGTTCAAAATCATTTGAAGAAAAGCTTTACTTAAATCATGATAATGATTTATTCACGGAGATAAATCGGTTTGAAAATTGGGACCGCCAAACTAGCTGTATAAGAGAAGTAGTGCCTCGACCGTGGTATAGACATGTCTTTATCTGCTTTTATATGTACTTGCTGTCGAGACACTACCGTGTCTCTTGATCAAAATATATATAATGGCGTTAAAACTGCCACTTTATACGAAACAAAATTGAATAGAGAAATTTATATTCCCAAAACTGCTACTTCAAAATAAATTTAAGTATATATTATGGCGCCAAAACTGACACTTTCTACTATTCCAACTGTATAGAAATATTTATGGCACCAAAGCTGCTGCTTTATACCATTAAAAATTTGTATACATTTTTAATGGTATAAAGCAGCAGCTTTGGTGCCATAAATATTTCTATACAGTTGGAATAGTAAAAAGTGTCAGTTTTGGCGCCATAAATATTTCTATACAATTCGAATAGTATATACTATTCGAATTGTATAGAAATATTTATGGCGCCAAAATTGCCACTTTATACTAATCCAAATGTATAGATATATTTATGGCGCCAAAACTACCAATTTAAACTAATCGAATTGTATAAAAGTAATTATGGCGTCAAAACTGCCACTTTATATTAAATCTGAATATATGTCGTCATTATTCCTTATAACGAAAAATGACTTTAGGTGCTCTTTCATATATCTATTTTGAACCTTTGTATATAATTAAAAAAATGTGACGCCAAAACTGCCCCTTGACATATATATATAACTTGATAGTTTAATAACACTCATTTGATTAAATGCCCACTGTCAAAATGCCATCACTAATACACATTTCACTCACTCTCATAGATAGGTCCAGTGGCATAGCCTCATCCTCACCAGAAAATCAAGCAGTAGCGTAGAATTGGTTGAGATAGAGACACAAATATAAATCCTTAGGTTAGAGAGAGAGAAGAGCAATGACGACGTTAGAGATACGAAAATACCCTATGAACGTCTGAAGTAACCACGTTGATCGGCATAAGTTCCACTTTCTCACTCTATGCCATTTAAAGAAGGATAGCCTATCAGGCCATCAAAACCTACCATGAGGGAAATAGATTGCCACTTCCCCCACTTTTCCGACTCATAAGGGGTGTCTGGCTAGAGGGGAGATGAAATCATAGTGAAAACTACGTAGTGGGGGCACCACCGTTCGTAAACGCATCAAAAAAATTCCGAACGCCACTAATGGCCTGCAAGATTTTTTTGATGCGTTTAGGAACCATACTTCCCCATGGATTTTTCCCCGCCTGGACTGAGTGACTGGAAAGAGTATAGGATGTGTATGATAGGCTATCCTTGTTTAAATGCCTTAAAGAGAAAGAGAGAGCCTTATACCGCGTTCAACGTGGTTTTTCCAGGCCTTCGTTTATTTTCCTATCTCGGACGTCGCCATTGCTCTTCTCTCTCTAACTCATAGATTTCTATCTTCGTCTTTGTCTAAAATAATTCTACGCCACTGGGTGATTTTTTGGTGAGTCTATACCACTGGACCTATCTGTGAGTCTTGTGAAAGTGTGAAAAGTGCAGAAATGTCAGTCTGGCAGCGCGGATTTTTAATCAAACGAGTGTTAGTATTAATTGTTAAAGAGTTTTAATTTGTTGGAAAATGTTAACCAGTTATAGTGAAGTTATAAAATTTTTAATGACTTTTCTGGATTATCGAAAAAAACAAGTATTATAAATTTTTTATACTTTTAAAAACTTACATTACGTATTAAGGAAATATATTAAGTTAATTCTTGTCAAAATTAACTTAATATATAAATGTATGAAACAAATAGATTCATGAATTTAAATAAGAAGTACATAATAAAAAATATTATTATAATTTTTTAAATAAAATGCAGATCCTAGTGTATTTATTATCATGTATAGTTAATTGGTAAAATTACTGCTAATTATAATGTCTCTTTTTCCTAGGTGTAAAGGTTCTATGGAAGGTCCTACCAGGAGTAAAGTGCATACGTCATACTGATTTCAACCAGAGCAATTAAGCAACGCTAAGGAATGGAACACAGATTCAGATCACGCAGCATGCTCTCCACATCTATAATAAGCCAACCTGTTTTCTTAGATAAGTAATATTACTGATAACCATATATAAAATGTATTCAAACATGATCCTTTGTGGTTTCCCTTATGTTTCGCAGGTCAAATGTTCTAATAAGGCTGATGAGCTGCATCCAATTGGTGAATAAAAATGAGGCCAGGCTATGTGTCAATTCTGCTGCTTCAAATTTGGAATCTCCATGCAGAAGCCAAATGGAAATATTAAAAAAAGATTTGTTATTCAGGTATTATTTAACAATGATCTAAATGCATCAATATGGCTATTACTGGTAGTCATTTTTCAAACTTGTTTATATCTAAACTTTTTTTCTTTGCTGGTTTAGGTCCAGTAAATATTAATAGATTTGGCTGTCAGTATTTGGTCTCAATAACTGTCCTGCATTATAATAAATGGAGACTAATAAAGCTGATGAACTGCATCCAAGTGGTGAATAAAAATGAGGCCAGGCTATGTGTAAATGCTGCTGCTTCGAATCTGGAATCTCCATGCAGAAGCCAAATGGAAATATTAAAAAAAGATTTGTTATTCAGGTATTATTTAACAATGATCTAAATGCATCAATATGGCTATTACTGGTAGTCATTTTTCAAACTTGTTTATATCTAAACTTTTTTTCTTTGCTGGTTTAGGTCCAGTAAATATTAATAGATTTGGCTGTCAGTATTTGGTCTCAATAACTGTCCTGCATTATAATAAATGGAGACTAATAAAGCTGATGAACTGCATCCAAGTGGTGAATAAAAATGAGGCCAGGCTATGTGTAAATGCTGCTGCTTCGAATCTGGAATCTCCATGCAGAAGCCAAATGGAAATATTAAAAAAAGATTTGTTATTCAGGTATTATTTAAAAATGATCTAAATGCATCAATATGGCTATTACTGGTAGTCATTTTTCAAACTTGTTTATATCTAAACTTATTTTCTTTGCTGATTTAGGTCCACTAAATATTAATAGATTTGGCTGTCAGTATTTGGTCTCAATAACTGTCCTGCATTATAATAAATGGAGACTAGTAAAGCTGATGAACTGCATCCAAGTGTTGAATAAAAATGTGGCCAGGCTATGCGTAAATGCTGCTGCTTCGAATCTGGAATCTCCATGCAGAAGCCAAATCGAAATATTAAAAAAAGATTTGTTATTCAGGTATTATTTCACAATGATCTAAATGTATCAATATGGCTAATTTCATTTACAAATTTAAGTAAACTTATCCTCTTTACCTTACACTTTTCAATTTGAAATAAGTGATTGATATTCCCTGAATGGATAGTCTCTTTTAATTAATATTATTTGTAAAAACAATTTATTAATATACACTAATAAACTACGATTATTTATAATAAATAAAATTGAAATAATCTTTATACAATGCATTCTATTTTATTAAAATTACATATATTTAATACCTTATAAAATAGTAATAATTTCATTTATCAATTAATAATGTTTCAATAAACTAATACATTTTACCATAATCTACAAAGCTTTACTTCCCGAACACAATAAATACATTCATTTACTATGATTATAATTATGTTGAGCATGGATGCAAATACATATGCAAAGTAGAATTACCCATAAGAAAGTAAAAATATAGATTTATCTGTGGGATTCATGACAAATGACGACGTTTAAACATAAGAAGGAGAAAAAGTAAGAAGCTAATTAAAATCGTCAGAAAAAGGTATATTGCTCTTGAACCTATTGCAATAAATCTTTTATAATTCACAGTATAATATATAAACGTAATCTAAATAAAGAAAAGAAAAATATTTTGAAAGATTAATTCATTATCCTGTACCCTACTTTTTATATATAAGATTTTCTTTCATCTCCATTTATAATCTAGGACAGTTATTCAAAGCAAATACTGATAGCCAAATCTATTAATATTTACTGGACCTAAAACAGCAAAGAAAATAAGTTTAGATATAAACAAGTTTGAAAAATGACTACCAGTAATAGCCATATTGATGCATTTAGATCATTGTTAAATAATACCTGAATAACAAATCTTTTTTTAATATTTCCATTTGGCTTCTGCATGGAGATTCCAAATTTGAAGCAGCAGAATTGACACATAGCCTGGCCTCATTTTTATTCACCAATTGGATGCAGCTCATCAGCCTTATTAGAACATTTGACCTGCGAAACATAAGGGAAACCACAAAGGATCATGTTTGAATACATTTTATATATGGTTATCAGTAATATTACTTATCTAAGAAAACAGGTTGGCTTATTATAGATGTGGAGAGCATGCTGCGTGATCTGAATCTGTGTTCCATTCCTTAGCGTTGCTTAATTCCTCTGGTTGAAATCAGTATGACGTATGCACTTTACTCCTGGTAGGACCTTCCATAGAACCTTTACACCTAGGAAAAAGAGACATTATAATTAGCAGTAATTTTACCAATTAACTATACATGATAATAAATACACTAGGATCTGCATTTTATTTAAAAAATTATAACAATATTTTTTATTATGTATTTCTTATTTAAATTCATGAATCTATTTGTTTCATACATTTATATATTAAGTTAATTTTGACAAGAATTAACTTAATATATTTCCTTAATACGTAATGTAAGTTTTTAAAAGTATAAAAAATTTATAATACCTGTTTTTTTCGATAATCCAGAAAAGTCATTAAAAATTGTATAACTTCACTATAACTGGTTAACATTTTCCAACAAATTAAAACTCTTTAACAATTTATACTAACACTCGTTTGATTAAAAATCCGCGATGCCAGACTGACATTTCTGCACTTTTCACACTCTCACAAGACTCACAGATAGGTCCAGTGGTATAGACTCACCAAAAATCACCCAGTGGCGTAGAATTATTTTAGACAAAGACGCAGATAGAAATCTATGAGTTAGAGAGAGAAGAGCAATGGCGACGTCCGAGATAGGAAAATAAACGAAGGCCTGGAGAAACCACGTTGAACGCGGTATAAGGCTCTCTCTTTCTCTTTAAGGCATTTAAACAAGGATAGCCTATCATACATATCCTATACTCTTTCCAGTCACTCAGTCCAGGTGGGGAAAAATCTATGAGGAAGTATAGTTCCTAAACGCATCAAAAAAATCTTGCAGGCCATTAGTGGCGGTCATTGTACGCATATGTGTTGGTTGCTAAGTCGCAACGTCGCAGGTACAAAATTCGCCCGCTGGCGGCGCTTCGGTTGGTAGCCACACGGAAGGGCTCGGATAGGCGGCGCGGCGGTAGGTGGCCTCACGGGAGGGCCCCGGGGAGCCAATATGGCGGTCAACGGGCGGAGCTGAAAATAAACGGCATTAATCGCTGAAAAGAAATGGCCGTTTTGGTCCGGAGAACTCCTGGACGCAGTCGTTAGCATGCGGGCATAGGTGGAAGAGCGGTGGGAGAACTCCTGAGCAAAGGATGGGTATACGCGGAGAACTCCTGCGTAGGATAGGTTGGGAATATACTCGGAGAGCTCCTGGGTACGGAATGCTCAACTGGGTCAGAGCTCGGTCTTATATACCCAGTTGAGCCGCCGAAAACGGTATCGGCGCTGCGGAGCGGACGTTCTGGGTAGTTAGGGAGGGGCATGACGAGAACACTATACTTTGCGCACGCTATAGTATAGGCCGCGGTATCGGCACGTACGCCACAGCTCTCCCAACCACGCGGTATCTTGCATGGGGCAGCAACAAAGCAAGCGTCTCGTCACACCTTCCCCCTCCTTCCAGACCGAAAGATGGTCGTTCGGTCTCTTCACTTATTTTCCGCTCTCTGATTGGCCGGATGGTGGGGCCCGTCTTGTCCAAAATTTTCCCCTAGGGACTTTTTCGCGGCCGTTGACAGGCCTGGTGACTCGGAGTTTTGGCGGGCTGGCGGTGAGAGGTCACCACGTGCGACCTGTCAGCTCGGAGAAACGGTATAAAAATGGATGTTTTCAGGCCTCCCAGCTTCTGTGCGGACCTAGAAGTTAATTTTGGGAAGAATTACGGCCCGGAATAAATTCCGGGCACTGAAAAATGCTCACTACTTCAGGTTTTTAGGCCTGAAGTAGGAGTGTATGGTGGGTCCTCGTCGCCTTAGGATCCAATACCCGCCATTTCCCTCGACACGGAGGCGAGCTTTGTTATGCGTCAGCTGCCGCATGTCGACACGGTGTCGGATCTCCTCCGGGATCCCGACAACGGAGTGTTCCCGTGGAAGCGGGATCTCCGCGACGGGAACCGGAGGCGGCACCGGTCTCGACGCCGGCAGCTGAGCCGGGGCGGGGGTTGGGAGGACGCGGTGGACTGGTAAGTCCCTCGTTGTTGCCGGTTTCGTTGGCCGCTTCGGCCGGTTCGGCGGTGGCGGCATGCGGAGCAAGTCCTCAAACGACTCAGAAGGGGTCGGAGGCAACATGGCGACCAGTTCGGCCTCTATCTCCCGGATGGGAGATAGCCTCGCCGGCACTGGAGCTGTCATTTCGGCCAAGATGGCGTCGATGTCCAGCTCCAGGACGTCGGGGTCGGCCGACCTGGTCGCAGGTTTAGACGCGGTCGGAGCTGGGCGGACGCTGGCACAATGGCCGGCGGGCCCGGTGGCGCGGGGACGCGCAGTGTCGCGGGGGCGCGCAGCAGGCGCGGAGGCGCGTGGCGGCACCGGTGGTGCGGCGGACGTGCGTACAGTGTTGCCAGAAAGTAAACCGTCGGTCTACAGAATTTCCCCCTCCACTTACCACCACAGATGCAGGCTCGTTTGCGTGAGCCATCCCCGCTTCTACCGCTGCTCGATGGTCACGAACACAAGTAGAAGCGTCCGTACATGTGTCGACTGACTTCGCTCGCTCTCACTTATCCTCGGATTAAAGAGAGAGCGGAGATACTTTCTCGGACCTCTCTGTCTTTCTCGCTGTTAGCGTCTAGCAGAAGTTCGAGGCAATATCTTTCCGCTTCGCTTTGCCGAAAATCTAAGAATATTTTATGTTATTTACATTTGCAGCCTAATTCCTTTATACATGTTTTTCAGCATATTTATTTATAAGCATTGACTTATTATAGTCAATAATAAATTAAGGAAATGCGCATGTGATATGTAGTAATTACTTTAAATACAATTTCATCTTTATATTTCGCTTACTTCCGTAAAATATGCATTTCTTTAATTTATTATTGATTTTCGTAAGTCAACGGCCATTAAAAAAAAAATTTAATCTTAAAAAAAAAAGAAAAGTACGGAGCAGGAACCGAACCCAGATCCACGAATCGCCACGCGGTTACCTTACCGCCTAGACCACAAAGCTTCTTCGGTGCACCGTAAACAAAAAGTCTTCTTAAAGACTTGAAATTTTCTTTTGAAGCGTATAAATAAACGAGCAACCGACAGCTTTATTCATTATTATTCTGTCATAATGGTACAAAAACTAAAGAATAATTATATATTGAATAGTTTTCAAAAGCTTTTCCAATAGCCAAGAACGAAGATAAATAATCAACGCTCGCAGTTTCCGTTCTTGGTTATTGGAAAAGCTTTTGAAAATCTACATTATATAATTATCCTTTAATTTTTGTACCATTATGACAGAATAATAATGAATAAAGCTGTCGGTTGCTCGTTTATTTATACGGTTCAAAAGAAGATTTCAAGTCCTTAAGAAGACTTTCTGCTTACGGTGCACCGAAGAAGCTTCGTGGTCTAGGCGGTAAGGTAACCGCGTGGCGATTCGTGGGTCCGGGTTCGGTTCCTGCTCGGTACTTTTCTTTTTTTTTAAGATAAAAATTTTTTTTTAATGGACGTTGACTTACAAAAATCAATAATAAATTAAAGAAATGCATATTTTACGGAAGTAAGCTAAATATAAAGATGAAATTGAGCGCGCGGATTCAATAATCAGACGCGACGCGTGACCCCAGAGCCTGCCTGACGCCCCCCACCACTCGCCCATCGTTGAAAGCCACTGAGCGACGCGTAGATATCTTTATTACCTATTGCTCGTATAATTAAATATAAATTAAATCAAAGAGCGAGTGAGACGCAGTAGATAAATGATGCTCAGGTATGTCGAGTTGCATATAAATTAAAAAATAATTTACCATTTTCAGTGAAATTTATTCAACTCTTTATTGCGGTTCGTTTAAGATATTTTCTAAATTAACACAAACAATGGTAAGAGTGTAAAGCAATTAAGCATAACCCGAAAAAATATATTTACACAATTTTTATAATATATTTTTAATTAATATTGAAATAACCAATTTCACACCTCGCATTTTTCTTTTTCATTTTTTCTGAGTGGTATGCTTTCCAAAAACTGCTCATAAAATTTCTGTGCTTTTGGACTTAAAAATTTGAGTAGCTTTTTGACGTCCGCAATTTTTTCTTTTGTTATACCAACAGGCTGTGCCGATGGAGTCTTCATTAAGTCATCAAACGCAATATTTAATTGCAAATTTACAGTTTTTGGTTGCGTGCAATATCCATAATATATGTCAATCGATCCATTTGGGAAATAAGCAACTTTTGTAACTTGTCTGACTGATACGAGCTTTTTTTGAGCAGCATTACCCTTTAAGACACTGTCAAAATCGTAAATTATTTCCTTTTCAGCATCAATAATTCTGAAAGGTGGGTTCCTGCAATCTCTAATAAGATTTACGTAATTTTCTTTCAATTCAATCGTTTCGCATTTCTTAATCTTTCGTGTATATAAACCAAAGTTGCGATCGCACTGGTTGTATGAATGGCCGCGCACAGGATATATATGCTGGATTTCGACTTGAAAATGACTTGATAGCAAGGAGCAGAACATAATTGTCAACATATTTCTATTTTGCCCACCTGCAGCATCTGAGTAAAGATATATCTTATTGTACACATCATGTTTGTATTCCTGTGTAATAGCATGGAATAAACAGTTAAGCACAATATTTGCCCCTTTCTTATAAGTGCCTTCCATGAAATGATACATGTAGCTGGGGGTTTTGTTGATAACTTTATTGTTGCTATGTAAGTGGACATTAAAAATCTGCAACCACAGTAAACGTGCATAGAATTGAGCATTGACAGGCAAATAAGGAAGGGGTAAATTCTTGCCAAAATCAAACTCGCAATGCAGCACCTGCTGTGCAGAAAGCATTTGCTGTTTTATTAAAAAATATAAAACAACATTTTGCCTGTGCTCTTTGTACGCGATTTCATCTTTTTTTGTCAGGTGGAAAGAGTAGCACGTGTTACAAACATCGGTACGGGGTTTCGAAAAAGTAAATTCTATGTAATAGTTAAAATATTTTGCATATGTTGACTTGCTTATAAAAAAATCGTGTTTTCCCGTTTTATCTCTGTAATATAGCAAAAATTGCATGTAGAGGTTTTGCAGAAAAACATTGCTGTCATCAAAGTAGTTGATTTTGGATGGAGTATAATGAGATTGCGAGTGTGGCAAACTTTTGTAGTGATCGTAAATCGCAAGTGTAACATCGCTAGTTAATTTAACTTTTTGGTTTCCGTGCTTGCCTCTTTTATCTGATAACGGTTCATCATTAATGATCTTTTTCTGCACAACCTCTATTCTACTTTTATCAATATTTAATAATTTGCAAATAAACTTTTTACAAACAACAATTGTGTCTGTTACAGTCGGACATAAATATCTCCATGAGAGAATAATCGTTCCTTTGAAGTTGTTTCTTGGTTTGCCTTGTTTGGTCAGAGAGCCCAAGAGTATATTTCCCGCCTGATAATCACCACATTCCCAAAATTTGTTGTGCAATTTCTGTTGCTCGTCAATGGACACTTTCTCGTAGCAGTTGTTAGTGCAGCACGAGTCAATGGCAGCAAAGTGTTTTCCTGGGACGATTTGGCCAGACTGTGAGCGATACTCTTCTCCCTAATATGTTTTAGAAAAGTATTCATACAAATGATAACTTTGACTTTCATTATAAAAAAGCACAAATGGATAAAGCATATGAACTAATATTTTAAATGGAAAACCAAAGTAATACCTTGTTTCTTTTTGATTTTTTTAAATTTCTCTCCTAATTCTCCTCTTTTCTGGGTTTTTTGCGACCTTTGCCCGACATCTTTTTAATTTACAATGACTTAAAAAGTATATTCTAGTATATAATACACATATTTACTATTTAATCTGAACTGTTTTCTTATTGGATTAACTTGTAACTTATTTGGTGTACGACAACTAACTCCCACGACAGTTTCTAATAAAATGACTATATCAGTTTCCACAACAATGCATTTGTTTATTTTTGTTCTATAGATATATAACAAATAAACAAACGAGATAAGAACTAGGCATAAGTAAACATTGTATTCAGAGGCTTTGCATTACTGATTTTTTGTCATAGCAGTAATGTTTACATCAATTGTACTTACACTTCTACATTTTGTTTGAATGAACATTTTTGGAATAATATATATCAACATGCAAACAGTATTATTTTTATTTTCAGTTACTATGCATTTTTAATGTTTCTTAATGTATCTATTTGCTGAATGCACCTCTAAAAGTAATTTATTATTTCTATCCATCTTGTTATCATTAAAACTAATACAAAATAATATTTTGTGCGAGACAGTGCCCAAGTAGGTTCCAGCCCTGTGGTCAGAAGGGAAGGTTATATCTGAGAATAAAGTTCGAAGACAAATGTAAGGAGGTAAAACTGTCTTTATTAAATAAATAAATGTACAAATATATTTACAAAGAACCGCTAGATTAAATGATAGACTTCCTAGGGAATTTGTTGTCGTCAAATTCTAGGGAATTTCGGTAATCGAAGATTCCCAAGAACCCCAAAGACTAGAATTCCCCAGGAAGGAACGCGGACTTATCAACTCCCGGACTGGACAATTTTCCCTAGGGTATTCCCTAGTAAAATCCCCAGCCACGGGAGGAAGCGAAGTAGGAGAGGTGGATTTAGGGAAGGGGAAGTCCCCTTACCCCTCAGCCCCTTCTCCCAGAGCTATGGTGGCTCCGAGCCACCCCAACCCCTAGGGTGAATCTACCCCTCCCACTACCCGACTCGTCGAGAGCCCTGGATTTGAGGGTCGAAACACTGGGTCCGAGGTAGTCCTCGGAGGCAGTGTGGAGGGGAAGGAGAGGGTCGGACTTCTCCCGGGCAGTCCCCGGAGAAATTTCCCTTAGGAGGGAGGAAATGCCGCAGAGGGGTAGTCCCCTCTTGGTTGGCAGTGGATGGTGGGTGATACTTACCAAAGTATGTACCCGTAGAGTTCGCCGGTGGAGGCGCTCTTTTGAAGGCCGTGGAGGCGCTGCCGTTGAGGCGTCAAAAATCAAGCCTAGAAGGCGTCAAAACCTGCTGCTGTTGCTGCTGCTACGCTGCTGTCGAGCAAGTGTTGGGGTGCGATGGGTCCTTATCAAGGACCCATCTATATAATTACGCGACACTAATCTTGCCAGCGAGAGAGCTGCCGCGGGCGCTGGCCACCTAGTGGCCAAGCGCGCAAGTAGTGTCGCTTCGCGGCCGCGACGCGCCAGGGCCAGAAGACGCGAAAGCGCGCCGCGGAGAGAGAGACAGATGGAGCGGTTAGACGCTGTCGGTCTAGCCGTCTATTGTGAGCGCAATAGAGATGGGAGATATAACAGAGAAATGCGGAATCTACTTCGCAACATTTTCTGCTCCTCCCAATCTCGAACAAACTCCCCCCGTTGACGCGATAGCGTCAAGACAAGGAAGAAAGAGTGTAATCAGTTTAAACCAAATTTATTTACAAACAAAAAAAATAAAATAAAAGATATAAAACAGATAGGGACGAGACGACTATTTACATGGCTTCATATGGAGCTTGGCCGAGTGAAGCTCTAAGGCCGGCGACCACCGCAGGGTGATTTTGCCCTGCGGGGCCCAGGCCTTCCACCGCCGAAGTTTAAGGGCCGAATAGAGCGGCACCTCTATTGTCTGCCCGAAGGCTCGTACAATAATTTTTTGCGCATTGCGCTCGAGTTCCCTGGCGCTGGGATCGTCTAAGACTTTCCCAGCCCAGTTCGTCGAGGCATTGCGCTTCTGGGCGGCAACCACGGGCCTCCGACGTCGCCGGTTCGATGGTGGTTTCCGTGGCGGTGGTGGTGGTGGCGCCTTCTCTTTTTGCCCCGCCGGGAGAACGTGGCCGAACAGCCGTCGAAATTCCGCTTCCTCCCGGGGGGCATGCAATTCGAGAACATCGTCCCCCTCGTCCTCGTACCCTACGCCCAAGAGGTGTGCCCACGGATAGTCCGCCATGATCAATCTCGCTGCACCAAAAAAGGCAAATGATGAGTACGAAGACTCAGTAAGTATTGTGGGAGTTTTGGAAGAAAAGACATGGCGGAGATCATAAAGTGTTCCTGAAGGTTTGGAACAGGAAACAGGACGACCTGAAGAGTCCCAGGACGCCCGAGAGAGGAGGTGGTAACCTGAAGAATCCCAGGAAACCAGGAAAAGAAATTTAAGCAACCTGAAGAGTCACAGGAAGCTTGAGAAGGAGAGATGACAACCTGAAGAGTCCCAGGATGCCGGAAAGCAGGGTGAAGCTAGACCCTTATACGACCCAAAGTGAGGGCTAAGAGGGGAGTTTACAGAGTTGCGAGAGACTCCGTTGAATCTCTTTTCTCGCGGTTTTAAGGACAGCTACGCGAGCTACTCCGTCCACCCCAGGAACTAGTTTGAGAATCCGCCCCAAGGTCCACATACGGGGGGGATTGTTAGGTACTTTGACAAGCACTAAATCTCCTTCACCGAATTCCGAGTTAGAGTTCTGCCATTTCGGTCTATGTTGCAGAGTGTGTAAGTATTCGGAAGACCACTTCTTCCAAAAGGTCTCGGTGATTCGATTTACGGTTTGCCAATGGTTTAATGATGATTCTCGTAAATCCAAGGTGGATAATTCAGGTGGGGAATTTAACGCCCGTCCTGACAAAAAATGCCCCGGAGTGAGTACGTCCAACGACTCTGGATCATCATGTAACCGCGATATAGGTCGTGAATTTAAACAGGCCTCAATCTTGGTCAATAGTGTGGCCATTTCCTCGAAATTAGGCACGAAAACTCCGAGGGAGCGCTTCAGGTGGTGCTTCATGCTTTTTACGGCACTTTCCCAAAGACCGCCCCAGTGGGGAGTAGCGACCGGAATGAATTTCCACTCGATTTTACTGATGGAATCGGTGTTCTGAGCGCGTGCAGCTTCTAAGGAGCATCAGTAGGCGCGATTGAGTTCTGCGTCCGCTCCTTGAAAGTTGAGGCCGTTGTCTGAATATATGACGGCGGGTTTTCCACGACGAGAGATAAATCGAGTCAGCGCGGCAAGGAAGGCCTCGGTGTCCAGTCTGGAGACGAGTTCCAAGTGAACAGCACGGGTAGATAGACATACGAACACGGCCACGTAGCATTTTATGGCTTTTGCATTACGACCGTGATGTAATTTCACCGAAAAGGGCCCGGCATAGTCTACTCCGGTGTGTTCGAAAGTGAAACTGCGAGAAACCCGAGCGGCAGGAAGTGAACCCATAAGTTGGCTACCGAGTTTCCTTCTAAACTGCTTTCAATTAATGGATGTAAAATATTGATTACACAATCCTTACTAAATCTGTATCGTCGTTTGAACTGTTCATTATTATAACATTCAAATGGATTACAATAATCTCTACAATATCTCTTCGGTAATCTTATAATTTGTTCTTCCTCATCTTCAAGAGAAGAAATTGACGAATTTAAAAAGTCCATTTTATAAGTACTTAATTATATATAATTACAGTATAGTACACGTATATGTATAAACTGATATAATTATTATTTTGTTTTTAAGAACTCTGGGTTTAAAAGATTGGTTCTCTTATCAATTACCCATTGCATTTCTAGTACATTAGTATAAACATAAAAAGATAGGTTTAAAATCAAGATTTAATAATGTGTACATAGATGGGAAACTCAAACGTTGGTAAAGAGCCCTCGAGTAAGGGGACCCTCGGCCGAGGGTTGTCTATAAATACGAGCCCATGAGTTGGTTACCGAATTTAGCGCGTTCGCGAACACACGTGATGCATTTATGAACACATGATTTTACTAGATTTCGCGCATTCACGACCCAAAACCTTTGCCGCAACGTGGACAAGGTTAATTGGAGTCCCCCGTGAAGTGTCTCTAGGTGGGTTTGTCTAATGAGTATGGTAGTTAAATGACAGTCCGGTAATATAATGGGGTATTTCATTTGTTCAGAAATTTCGGCGTTCCGAAGCCGTCCCCATATTCTTAAGATTCCGTGTGAATCAATGACCGGATGTAAGGAAAGAAGCTTTGACCGCGACGGTATACGTAACCCATGATTCAAGGCTGAGATTTCGCTCGCGAAGTGTGTTCGTTGAACAACCTTTACCAAGGCTTCAATCGAACTGCGAATTTCCGATGCAGACAGGAGGGAGTCCTCCCATTGGCCGGTTTTCCTGGTCCGCTGGACAAATCGAAGAACATAGGCCATAACTCGGACCAGTTTAGACCAAGACGAAAACTTATCAAAAAACCAACACTCAGTTGTGTCTAGTTGAGCGGTTAACGCTACCTTCCGACTTTCTTCCGCGGTTTCAAAGATCTGAACGGGATTTATGGTGTGCTCACGGAGGAAAGCAGGCCCATGCCAGCAAAGTGAGTCCTCTGATAACTGTTGAGCACTGGTTCCTCTTGAACACAAGTCTGCAGGATTCGATTTAGTGTGTACATAATGCCAGCTGGCTTCCGATAAATGTGTTTGGATATATGAAACGCGATTGGCCACAAACGTCTTCCAATGTACGGGTTGCTTTGCTATCCAAGCTAAAGCGACCTGCGAATCTGAATAGCAACGAATCGCATCACAACTCCCGACCAAGCTTCCCTTGACGTGAACCAATAATTTGACAAGAAGGGCAGCGGCGACCAACTCCAGACGAGGGATTGAAGTGGTCTTGATCGGAGCGACCTTTGTTTTGGACATTACTAAATGTACCGAGAGTTGACCGTCCTCATCAGTGAGGCGTTCATAAACGACCGCGCCGTACGCAAGCTCTGAGGCGTCGCAAAATCCAATTAATTCGCGTTTTCCAGTAGTAAGTGATTGTCCAGTCCACCGTGGGATCCGTAAAGTCTGTAAGTCTCGGAGCTGCTCATAGCACTTGAGCCATTTTGACTGAATAGGCTCGGGAATTTCTTCATCCCAAGAGAGTTTAAGCAACCAGGTGGATTGCATTAACTGCTTTAAGGTGATGACTATTGGAGAGATCCATCCCAGTGGATCGAAGATCTTGGCATTCTCTGATAAGAGGATGCGTTTGGTTAGTACACCAATGTGAGAAGGAGAAGCACGGAAGCGGAAGCTATCATCCCCGTGATCCCAATATATGCCCATGACTTTACTTGATCCAGCAGGATCCGCAAAGAAAGAGTGTAGCTCGGTAGGTTCAAGCGGGGAAGACCCCGGTTGATTGAATGCCCATTTGCTTAAGGAGAAGCCCCCTTTCGCCAGTAGAGCGATGAGTTGTTCCCTGACCGAACTAAGCTGCTTTAAGTCATGGGCCCCAAAAAGTATGTCGTCTACATAAGTAGAATTTAATAACACATCCTGTGCGAGTGGGAAGTTAGCTCCGTCCGTGTAAGCTAATTCGCGCAAAACTCGCGAGGATAAGAACGGTGCCGGTCCCGTACCGTAGGTCACCGTGTTGAGTTCGAAAGCCTGAAGCGCACCGGAATCAGTCTTCCATAAAATGTTCCTGATACTTGCGGTCCTCAAAACGCACAAGAATCTGTCGGAACATCTTAACAATGTCTGTCACGCCTACATAACGAAAGGAACGCCAATTCATCAGGATCCGCGTGATGTCCTGTTGGAGTTTGGGTCCAATGAATAGCGTATCATTAAGCGAGACGCCAGTAGAGGTTTTAGAAGATGCGTTGAATACAACGCGAATCTTTGTTTTCTGGTTCTCGGTCTTAAAAACTGCATGATGAGGCAGAAAGACGCGAAAATCAGAGTTCAAAGGAACAGGAGACATATGTCCTAACACTTGATACTCCTGTAGGAATTGAGAATAACTTTCAGCTTGTTCTGGAGAGGTTTCCAATCGCCGAAGTATTCGTGTTAAGGTTTTCTCTGCTACCCGAGAGGAAGAACCTAAGCTGTGCTTCTCGATGTCGGATCGAAAAGGTAAAGCAACGATAAAACGACCTGAAGAGGTGCGTGATAACGTATTCACAAAATGTTGTTCACAGAGGGAGTCCTCTGTGGACATGGGTTTGACTTCCGGAACTTTTTCCAGTTCCCAGAAGTCGCGAAGAGTTTTTTCTACCTCAAAGCAATGATGCACCGTGACACTATGAGAGCGACCAGCCCTGGGTACGACCCCCGAAACGATCCACCCGAAAATAGTCCACTGAGCAAGCAACGTATGATCAGGAGAATGCATGTACGGGCCTTCCATCACTGCTGCAAGATAGTCTGCACCAATGAGCACATCAATTGGAGCCCTGGTTGAAGCGAAGTTATCAGCCAGATCAATTTTGCTAAGTGCTGGAAAGGACGACGGAGAATAAGTCGGAGGCATATACTGAGTAATCCTTGGTAAGATCAATGCAGTTACGTCCAACGAGACACCGTGTCGTGATAGAGAATGAAGCGTAATCTGTACCTCTGCTCGAACGTTTTGAGCCGAATTCAGAGAGACGCCATGAATGGTTGCGTTGACACGTTTTCGTGATACCCGTAGTTGTTGAGCTAGATTTTCCGAAATAAAGGAAGTTTCGGAGCCCGTGTCAACTAAACCGCGGACTATAATACGAGAACTGTCATGAGCGTCGATTCTGGCAGAAAAGGTGGCCAAAAGCACTGATCGGGTGTCGGAAACACTAAGATGTGTTGTAGTATTCGAGCTAGAGGGTTCTGGCTCGGAAAAGGAGTTGACCGCGGGGGTAGACCCCCGTGCCTTGCTCCCCCCGGTGCCAGATTTGTCAAAATGTAATAAAGTATGATGCATTTTACTACATTTCCTGCATCGTGACGAAGAAGAGCAATTGGAGCAACTATGCCCGGGCCTCAGACAGTTGATGCAAAGATTCTGTGAAAATGCGAACTTTGAACGGGCCTGAGGGGTCAATGCAAGGTAGTCCTTGCACTGATACAAGAAATGGTTACTACCACAGTGAGCGCAACCGGTACTATTCACGCTAGTAGCGTGTGACTTCAAGGATCTCCCCGATTCCTTTTTTGAAGTTTTAGGTTTGTTACCTAATGATTGCAAGGAGTTAATATGACGCGTTAGAAACTCAGAGAATTGAATGAACGAGGGATAATCCTTGCTGCTTCGTAGATACATTTCCCAGGCTAAACGAAGGGTGTCATCCAGTTTGTTCTTCAGTGAATGAACAATTGTGGGATCCCATTGATCGACGCCGTATCCCATAGTTTTGAGGGCGTTGAGAGCAACCGTAACTGAGTCCCTGACTTCTTTCAGAACCTTAAAATTGTCACCCCGAAGCGTGGGTACTTGCGAGATTTGATCTAAGAACGTATCCGTGATCATTCGTTTGTCAGTGTACCGAGCTACCAGAGTGTCCCATGCTATCTCATAGTTCTCGGAAGTGATCGCTAAAGATTTAATGACCGTAGCTGCTTCTCCTTGCAAACAGGATTTTAGGTAATGGAACTTGTCCCGACCGGAGACATACACCTTGTCGTGAACAATGGAACTAAACGTTTCATAAAAGTTGTTCCATTCTAAATAATCCCCGGAAAACTTCGGTAAATCAATAACTGGAAGCCTAATGTGGTTTATTTCGCCTGAAGGCACAGTGGGATTGGATGCCGACATGCCCTGATTGGGTCGAAGTTCATCTAGATGTCCTAGGATAAATTCTTCCGCGTCACTATGGGCATCAAGGGCCGCTTGATACCAATTATCGGTTACGTACTCCATTTTAGCTAATTCGGCCGGTTTAGTGTGAGTAGTGATCTTAACATGAGTTTTATGCAACACGTTAAGCCACTTCTCTAAGGCTGCTAGCCTATCCTCCAAGAAGGGAATGGTGAAATTGTGCACTCCACGCTTCTTGATGTTAACGAACAACCGAACGAATTCACCCCGAATCATGGGCACGTAATTGATTGCTTCTAATAATTCCCCTGCGCTAGCCATTTCGAAACTCTATTCCAAAACAAACCACAATCCAAACCACAGTACGGAATGCCCACTCAGGGACACTGATGCACTTCGAACGTTTGTTGCCGGAGATCCGGCTCGAAGGACCAATAATTTGTGCGAGACAGTGCCCAAGTAGGTTCCAGCCCTGTGGTCAGAAGGGAAGGTTATATCTGAGAATAAAGTTCGAAGACAAATGTAAGGAGGTAAAAGTGTCTTTATTAAATAAATAAATGTACAAATATATTTACAAAGAACCGCTAGATTAAATGATAGACTTCCTAGGGAATTTGTTGTCGTCAAATTCTAGGGTATTTCGGTAATCGAAGATTCCCAAGAACCCCAAAGACTAGAATTCACCAGGAAGGAACGCGGACTTATCAACTCCCGGACTGGACAATTTTCCCTAGGGTATTCCCCAGTAAAATCCCCAGCCACGGGAGGAAGCGAAGTAGGAGAGGTGGATTTAGGGAAGGGGAAGTCCCCTTACCCCTCAGCCCCTTCTCCCAGAGCTATGGTGGCTCAGAGCCACCCCAACCCCTAGGGTGAATCTACCCCTCCCACTACCCGACTCGTCGAGAGCCCTGGATTTGAGGGTCGGAACACTGGGTCCGAGGTAGTCCTCGGTGGCAGTGTGGAGGGGAAGGAGAGGGTTGGACTTCTCCTGGGCAGTCCCCGGAGAAATTTCCCTTAGGAGGGAGGAAATGCCGCAGAGGGGTAGTCCCCTCTTGGTTGGCAGTGGGTGGTGGGTGATACTTACCAAAGTATGTACCCGTAGAGTTCGCCGGTGGAGGCGCTCTTTTGAAGGCCGTTGAGGCGTCAAAAATCAAGCCTAGAAGGCGTCAAAACCTGCTGCTGTTGCTGCTGCTACGCTGCTGTCGAGCAAGTGTTGGGGTGCGATGGGTCCTTATCAAGGACCCATCTATATAATTACGCGACACTAATCTTGCCAGCGAGAGAGCTGCCGCGGGCGCTGGCCACCTAGTGGCCAAGCGCGCAAGTAGTGTCGCTTCGCGGCCGCGACGCGCCAGGGCCAGAAGACGCGAAAGCGCGCCGCGGAGAGAGAGACAGATAGAGCGGCTAGACGCTGTCGGTCTAGCCGTCTATTGTGAGCGCAATAGAGATGGGAGATATAACAGAGAAATGCGGAATCTACTTCGCAACATTTTCTGCTCCTCCCAATCTCGAACAATTTCAATCACTTTTATTTATTCGCACAATCAATGAATCAGTATATTATTTTCTTAGCTATTTGTGTTTAAAATCATATAATTTTAAATGTTATAAAAATCGTCCAAATGTATTTTCATGGGTTATGCTTAATTGATTTATACTTACCATTATTTACTTTAATTTAAAAAATATATCAAATGAACCGCAATAAAAAGGTGAATAAATTTTACTGAAAATGGTAAGTTATTTTTTAATTTATATGCAACTCGACATACCTGAGCATCATTTATCTACTGCGTCTCACTCGCTCTTTGATTTAATTTATATTTAATTATACGAGCAATAGGTAATAAAGCTATCTACGCGTCGCTCAGTGGCTTTCAACGATGTGCGAGTGGTGGGGGGCGTCAGGCAGGCTCTGGGGTCACGCGTCGCGTCTGATTATTGAATCCGCGCGCTCAATTGTATTTAAAGTAATTACTACATATCACATGCGCATTTCCTTAATTTATTATTGACTATAATAAGTCAATGCTTATAAATAAATATGCTGATAAACATGTATAAAGGCATTAGGCTGCAAATGTAATTAACATAAAATATTCGTAGATTTTCGGCAAAGCGAAGCGGAAAGATTTTGCCTCGAACTTCTGCTAGACGCTAACAGCGAGAAAGACAGAGAGGTCCGAGAAAGTATCTCCGCTCTCTCTTTAAGATAGTACCGTCGTTAATTAAATACCGTTAAGATATTAATGAAATTAAATATATCGATTCATATTGGTTTAAAAGTGTCTAAAACAAATTTTTGTAAGGCTAGGGTATGTGAGAGAAAAGTTATGAGTATTTTAAAAATTACTCATTTAACACGTAGTCTTATGGAAATCGGGTTTTCAGCGACAGTTATCCTCAAACTGTAAAAAAACTACCGTTCTGATTTAAACAAAACAACAGACAATATAAATTAGATATCCGCAGAGCATTTTTAGATTTTTAACGTATTGATTAGGTACCTGTGATAATAGGAAACGATTGATGAAATACTAAAAATGACTTTCAGCAGCGGAAGACTGCCATGACTCAGTAGATGTGGCAACGTCGCATAAGAGGTTAGGTGCGCGCTCTATTTGAAATTTCACGTGCTACGTATATACGCAAATGAAGGTTTTGTGGATTAAAAAAAATCAAGAAAATAGTTAATGATAAATAGGGTTAGTTTTTCTATATAATAACAATTTCAAAGATGACATAAATAATGTATTTATTAACATATATACAGATCGAACGAAGTAATAAAAATAAAAGTAACATCGATTTATAATATAGTAAATTAACTTATTCTTTTACTTTCTACTTTCAAAGTAATTAAAAATCTTCTGTAAAGCTTTTTTATCTTTGGTAACTTTAATAATACCGTTCTCATCTTTACCTAAAGTAGTACATAATCCAACTAATTTATTTTTAGTGTATGAATCGAGCAGAATTTCAAAAGTTATACAGGGCGTTTTTCTAACGGCGGCATATAGGAGATTCGTGTTAGTTGACTGTAGCACTCAGTTTGATCGAATCCTAAAGCATTGATTGGTCAGTTTCGCGTAGTGCCAACCTAAAATTAGTTGTCGCCAACACAGTAATAACATAACTGAGACGAGCCACCATTTTGGTGTGTAATAATTTCACACGTGTGTTTCGCAAGTAGAAAGATGATAGAATGAAAGAAATGTCAAAAGGAAATGTCAAAAATAGTAAGGTTAATGACGATCAAAATGAAAAGGTGAGAATAATATGAAAATAAATATTGTACACATAATTAAATAACGATGTTTAAATATTAAATGTTATGTTGTTTATATTCACATTAGATTCGGTGGATAAAGCAACAAGAAATAACGTATAGGTTATCTTAAGATGTAGTGAAGGTGGAGGATTTTAAGGATTTCAAGAGGTATAAAATTATAATGAAATATTTTTAATAAATACCAAATTTATTTAATTTTCGTTTTTACTTTTTTGTAAAATACTTCTTTCCTTCGCAGATCATGGACCATATAGTTAAACTGGAATAGTCGCAGCTTGAGAGTGCTTATACTATGTACGATAGATAAGACATTTGAAGTTCCAACAATGTACGTAATAAGTGTAGCATATGCCTAGCTGCTTGATAGATATCATTAGATTCAGACAAATGGAGGAAGCTGTGAAGGCGTGAACTTTCTACTGCTCGTGGACAGAAAGGATCAAACAAACATATCCAGATGAGTAATTTTTCAGTACAAAATAGATGTGAAATGCTATGAGGTAGATTCTTTGTGGTTTGTTTTTTATTATAGGTACTTATAATATTGGACAAATTTAAGAAACGACGTCATGAATGTGCAGCTTGGATTAATAAAATATATAAGTATCGATGGAAATTGACCAGTGGAATATAGGAATAGATTAGTCTGAAAATTGGTTTAAAAATTACAGAAAAAATGTCTCGCAATCTCAATATAAATTATAGGTAAGAGCACCAAAATACCTGCACTTTAACTAATAATAATAATCAATATATAGGTAAAAAAATACAAATAATATGTATTCTTAAATAGGTATTGTTAAAGCTAGAATGTTTGGTCATCACATATTTTTTCATCGATTGAAGACAGTTTGGGACTTACATACATTTTCTAATGTAATTATTTTTTATGAAAATGTCTTTGCCATGATTTTGAAGCTTAGGTCAACAGGACTGCATACCTCTGTTGATTAGGATATAAATCTAAATATGCCAATCGCAACTATCTTGCCTGAAGTTCTGGGCCACATATTTTGGTAAAAATGAAAAATATTTTAAGGAAGGATGAACGTCGAGGGTTATTATGAAGATAAGATGAATTTATTAATATCATTGCAAACTAATCTTTTTCAAATAGAATAAGTGACTAATTTGTTTCTATTTCAGGCTGTGAAATTGAGAGGACAATTTGTAGAGCATCAGATCCATTAGAAATTTATTCAATTTCACAACATGCTGAGGAACTTTGATCGCGTTTCAATCTATTATAGTATAATCGATTGAAATGGTTAAAGATATTACTACGACGAATAATAGTTAAAACCTAAAAAAAAATGGTTAATTGGAGCATTGTTTTTGTAATTTCTAGTTTAATTAGCAGTATATAATCGCATTAAATCCTGTAATAGTAATGTTAGTAGATATTTCTGCATATATTATTTGTACGAAATATTTTTGAAATTACTGTATGCAATTATTGCCTTCTTCGTTTAATTTGGAGAGCGCGAGAAATATAATGATGAAATTATCGAATATTTACATTTTAGTTTATATAATATCGATGTTATTTGGATATTGAGATGAAATATATGAGAATTTTTAAAATGTGCAATGTATCCTACGAATATTTGAATTTCAAAGAGGTCTTAGTTATATTAACACTTTATGTAATAAAAATTAGCTCATATTTTTTAGTTGTAGGAAACTAATTATTAATGCTATTATTGGAAGTTTGGATAATTCCTTAATTAATAAAAATTATATTTTACAATTTAAACATCTTTTATTCTAAATAAAATTTGATATTAATGTCAACGCTTACAAATTATAATACATATATATTTCAAAAATATATTTTAATTATAAATAGAGCTCAAAATGACCTCCACCAACTGCATAACACATCTATATTCGTTTACTGAAGCTGTTCAATACGTTTTGCAGGTGCTGAGGTGTTAATCTCTCGCATTCTCCAATTATTAAATCTCGTAGATCTTCCAGGCTTTCGATCTCCATTCCATTGTAGATCCTATTTTTGATATGCCCCCAGATCCCAAAGTCGAGAGGAGCAAGATCGGGCGATCTTGGGGGCCACTCAATAGGGCCGTATTTCCCAATCCACCTTCCAGGATATTTGGCATGCAAATACTCGACCACAAATCTTGCCGTGTGCGGTGGAGCCCCATCTTGCTGAAATACTATGCGTCCCTAAAACATGTACCAAGATTATTTTTCAAATTAACTTTCTTTATATTTCATAATTGTTTTTAAAGATTATTGAAAAGTTACATTATCAGCAGCCACTCTTTGAACTCTTGACTGAACATCATTCATCAGCAGATTTAAATACTTTTCGGCATTTAAATTGCCGTCGATAAATATTGGCCCGATGACATTTTCTCCCCATATTCCCAACCAGACATTTAGCTTCTCCTGATATTGGGTGTGAGATTCTATGGATTCGCGTGGGTTATCTTTTGACCAAAATCGAGTATTTTGCTTATTTGGCGAGTGTGTTAAGACGAACGTCGATTCGTCGGTAAATAAAATATTATTTAGGAGAGCTCCATCATCATCTATTTTATCCATCATTATTTTGCAAAACTGTAGTCTTTTTTCATAGTCCACTTCTTTGAGTTGTTGGCAGGTGTTGATTTTATATGCATAAAATTTGGCTTTTTTCAATATTCCGTGGACCGTTGATTTTGAGATACCATGCTGCCTACTGATGTCCATCAGCGATTGTCTTGCGTTACTCTCGGCGCAAGTTATGACAGCTTCTTTAATATTTTGTTGTACAGCCCTATTTGGACGATTTTTTTTAATATGGCTTGCGTCTAAACATCCGGTAGCCTCGAATTTTTTTATCAGACGGAAAACCGAACTGGTAGAGGGGTGGGGGGAATCATTATATTCTCTTGTAAATAATTCTATAATTTTTTTTATAGAGTTACCGCTGTAGTACCATTTTACTATCTGTATTTTTTGTTTGGTATCCATTTTTAATTAAACTGAAACAATTAATACAACGTTCTGTAATATATCAAGTTAACCAGAAATTGTCTTAATCTTTAGATACTACATATTTTAAACAAACAAATTTGATACTCACATTGTATATTTAATCTTTAATTAGTCAAATTCTTCGGTATAGCCACTGCTAATTCGCTGGTTCAATTTCTTCAAAAGAGACGTTTTAAACAATTGCTGCAACGTCTCTTTTGAAGAAATTGAACCAGCGAATTAGCAGTGGCTATACCGAAGAATTTGACTAATTAAAGATTAAATATACAATGTGAGTATCAAATTTGTTTGTTTAAAATATGTAGTATCTAAAGATTAAGACAATTTCTGGTTAACTTGATATATTACAGAACGTTGTATTAATTGTTTCAGTTTAATTAAAAATGGATACCAAACAAAAAATACAGATAGTAAAATGGTACTACAGCGGTAACTCTATAAAAAAAATTATAGAATTATTTACAAGAGAATATAATGATTCCCCCCACCCCTCTACCAGTTCGGTTTTCCGTCTGATAAAAAAATTCGAGGCTACCGGATGTTTAGACGCAAGCCATATTAAAAAAAATCGTCCAAATAGGGCTGTACAACAAAATATTAAAGAAGCTGTCATAACTTGCGCCGAGAGTAACGCAAGACAATCGCTGATGGACATCAGTAGGCAGCATGGTATCTCAAAATCAACGGTCCACGGAATATTGAAAAAAGCCAAATTTTATGCATATAAAATCAACACCTGCCAACAACTCAAAGAAGTGGACTATGAAAAAAGACTACAGTTTTGCAAAATAATGATGGATAAAATAGATGATGATGGAGCTCTCCTAAATAATATTTTATTTACCGACGAATCGACGTTCGTCTTAACACACTCGCCAAATAAGCAAAATACTCGATTTTGGTCAAAAGATAACCCACGCGAATCCATAGAATCTCACACCCAATATCAGGAGAAGCTAAATGTCTGGTTGGGAATATGGGGAGAAAATGTCATCGGGCCAATATTTATCGACGGCAATTTAAATGCCGAAAAGTATTTAAATCTGCTGATGAATGATGTTCAGTCAAGAGTTCAAAGAGTGGCTGCTGATAATGTAACTTTTCAATAATCTTTAAAAACAATTATGAAATATAAAGAAAGTTAATTTGAAAAATAATCTTGGTACATGTTTTAGGGACGCATAGTATTTCAGCAAGATGGGGCTCCACCGCACACGGCAAGATTTGTGGTCGAGTATTTGCATGCCAAATATCCTGGAAGGTGGATTGGGAAATACGGCCCTATTGAGTGGCCCCCAAGATCGCCCGATCTTGCTCCTCTCGACTTTGGGATCTGGGGGCATATCAAAAATAGGATCTACAATGGAATGGAGATCGAAAGCCTGGAAGATCTACGAGATTTAATAATTGGAGAATGCGAGAGATTAACACCTCAGCACCTGCAAAACGTATTGAACAGCTTCAGTAAACGAATATAGATGTGTTATGCAGTTGGTGGAGGTCATTTTGAGCTCTATTTATAATTAAAATATATTTTTGAAATATATATGTATTATAATTTGTAAGCGTTGACATTAATATCAAATTTTATTTAGAATAAAAGATGTTTAAATTGTAAAATATAATTTTTATTAATTAAGGAATTATCCAAACTTCCAATAATAGCATTAATAATTAGTTTCCTACAACTAAAAAATATGAGCTAATTTTTATTACATAAAGTGTTAATATAACTAAGACCTCTTTGAAATTCAAATATTCGTAGGATACATTGCACATTTTAAAAATTCTCATATATTTCATCTCAATATCCAAATAACATCGATATTATATAAACTAAAATGTAAATATTCGATAATTTCATCATTATATTTCTCGCGCTCTCCAAATTAAACGAAGAAGGCAATAATTGCATACAGTAATTTCAAAAATATTTCGTACAAATAATATATGCAGAAATATCTACTAACATTACTATTACAGGATTTAATGCGATTATATACTGCTAATTAAACTAGAAATTACAAAAACAATGCTCCAATTAACCATTTTTTTTTAGGTTTTAACTATTATTCGTCGTAGTAATATCTTTAACCATTTCAATCGATTATACTATAATAGATTGAAACGCGATCAAAGTTCCTCAGCATGTTGTGAAATTGAATAAATTTCTAATGGATCTGATGCTCTACAAATTGTCCTCTCAATTTCACAGCCTGAAATAGAAACAAATTAGTCACTTATTCTATTTGAAAAAGATTAGTTTGCAATGATATTAATAAATTCATCTTATCTTCATAATAACCCTCGACGTTCATCCTTCCTTAAAATATTTTTCATTTTTACCAAAATATGTGGCCCAGAACTTCAGGCAAGATAGTTGCGATTGGCATATTTAGATTTATATCCTAATCAACAGAGGTATGCAGTCCTGTTGACCTAAGCTTCAAAATCATGGCAAAGACATTTTCATAAAAAATAATTACATTAGAAAATGTATGTAAGTCCCAAACTGTCTTCAATCGATGAAAAAATATGTGATGACCAAACATTCTAGCTTTAACAATACCTATTTAAGAATACATATTATTTGTATTTTTTTACCTATATATTGATTATTATTATTAGTTAAAGTGCAGGTATTTTGGTGCTCTTACCTATAATTTATATTGAGATTGCGAGACATTTTTTCTGTAATTTTTAAACCAATTTTCAGACTAATCTATTCCTATATTCCACTGGTCAATTTCCATCGATACTTATATATTTTATTAATCCAAGCTGCACATTCATGACGTCGTTTCTTAAATTTGTCCAATATTATAAGTACCTATAATAAAAAACAAACCACAAAGAATCTACCTCATAGCATTTCACATCTATTTTGTACTGAAAAATTACTCATCTGGATATGTTTGTTTGATCCTTTCTGTCCACGAGCAGTAGAAAGTTCACGCCTTCACAGCTTCCTCCATTTGTCTGAATCTAATGATATCTATCAAGCAGCTAGGCATATGCTACACTTATTACGTACATTGTTGGAACTTCAAATGTCTTATCTATCGTACATAGTATAAGCACTCTCAAGCTGCGACTATTCCAGTTTAACTATATGGTCCATGATCTGCGAAGGAAAGAAGTATTTTACAAAAAAGTAAAAACGAAAATTAAATAAATTTGGTATTTATTAAAAATATTTCATTATAATTTTATACCTCTTGAAATCCTTAAAATCCTCCACCTTCACTACATCTTAAGATAACCTATACGTTATTTCTTGTTGCTTTATCCACCGAATCTAATGTGAATATAAACAACATAACATTTAATATTTAAACATCGTTATTTAATTATGTGTACAATATTTATTTTCATATTATTCTCACCTTTTCATTTTGATCGTCATTAACCTTACTATTTTTGACATTTCCTTTTGACATTTCTTTCATTCTATCATCTTTCTACTTGCGAAACACACGTGTGAAATTATTACACACCAAAATGGTGGCTCGTCTCAGTTATGTTATTACTGTGTTGGCGACAACTAATTTTAGGTTGGCACTACGCGAAACTGACCAATCAATGCTTTAGGATTCGATCAAACTGAGTGCTACAGTCAACTAACACGAATCTCCTATATGCCGCCGTTAGAAAAACGCCCTGTATTTGCAGCAACCATTTTTTTTCTCATTCCTGCTGATGTACAGTATTTCAGATTATTTAACTTCTTCATTGCATTCGGTAAGTTTTCCCAAAAAATGATTTTATTCTGAGCGTCTTCCCAACTCAGAAATGATGCTTTTAAATCATCGTTTGAAACGTTCAACTTTTTTAAAATTGCATCCAACATAATTACATCTTGGAGTGCATCGTGAGCTTTTTCACAATCTATTTTTAATTCTTGAGCCAGATTCTCCAATTTATTGTCTCCTTTACCCTTTTTTCCTGTTTTCTTTTTAATTACAGGAAGTGTATCATAATATCCATGTATTATGGCATGAAAATGTTCTGTCATGAAAGTTTTTTTGATAGCATTCATTAAACGAGGAAAATCGAATAAACAGTTGTGTGCCGTTAAAATACACTTTCTTTTGAAAGAACATAAAAATTGATACAATTTTAATAACGCTTCTGATAATGCGACGACTGGAACTGCCTTTCCGTGAAATAGAAGTTTTCCATTTATATATTGTAAACCATATACTTTACTGGCTTCTTCCGAAATTTTCTGCGTTGGTCTCACGTAAATTGAAAATTCAAACTCGTTATACTTCATTGCAATTTGTAGAATATCGGCAGTCTTCAAAAATCCTCCTGTTTCTAAATCAAAAAATACTGTGATCGGGTCTTGATTTACGTCTTCTAATTCTAATACTATAATAGGAACATTTTCATGTAAATTAAGCAACCCAACATCAGATTCATACATTGTGCCCTCTTTGGCTTCAGTCTGGGTTTTCAATGAAGTTTTAGCTTTTTTTAATAAAATACGTTTCAGTTTAATTTCTCTTGTTATAGATTGAGCGTATCTTTTTTTACTAACAGCATCAACTTTTCTAATATATTTCATAGTATGTTTTCCTGGAGACAGTGTTAGAGATTTATTCAATTGGCTAACATACTCTTCCCCTTCATTTTTTTTATTTATTGCACACGCTACTCGTGCATCACCAGATGCTGTTTTTCCATATAGCCTACTTTTCGGAGCCTTACTAACTATCATAGCATTCAAACTCTCGTTTGGATTGCTGGAAGCACCACCAACAAATTGACTACATTTACTTGCTAAATTATTAAAAATAGTTTTTAAAGCCTCAAATAAATTCATATCACTGAAACCATCGCCAATATTCGCATGCACATAATTATTAGGATCCAAAGCATAAGTGCACCAACTCCCACAATTACTATGAATATTAAAAGCGTGGTAAGGGATGTTTTCTATGGCCTTTGACATATTTTTATATTGCCTTGGTTTTGTGAAATACTGTAGTTAAAACATTTTTTTAAATATTGAATAGCAGTACTAGTCAACTCTTTGTGAGTCTTATTTATTTTATATAATTCATTGACAACTCCTTTTGCTGTATGATTCTTGTCGGATTGCTTTGTAACTTCATGGTCGTTAGCTTCTCTCACGGCACAAATGGAGCTACTGTCGTTGTCGGCTATAAATATTCCAATTTGAAGATTACATGCTTTCAAAATCGGATTATCTTTTGTGAGTAAAACTGCAGCGTGAGGCTCCATCGCCTTTGCACTACCCACAAAGTTTAATCGGCAATCATGATCCTTAGGAGAGTGACCACGATCGCATTTTGCACATTTACGGTTCAATGTTACATAACAAATAACTTTTCTGCTAAAAAAGCCGATCATAGCTGCTGTTCCGGACAGGCTATCATAAGTTCTCCCAGTGCCTCTTGTAGTCCAGCCCATGTCGTAAGAGGACGCTACACGAACTATCATGTTATCGGATACATTTTTATTCGCAATATCCGTTTCACACGCATTAGGAAATATGAAAGTTATGTCTAGGTGAGGAGGCCTGCAAAAGGAAAAAGGGTACAAAATGAATTCAAGCTCAATTTTTCACATGAATTATTAATGAAATGTATCATATTAATATAAGCATATGACTTTTACAATATAAAGTAATATGCGGCTAATAATAGATTTAGTACATGTGTTGCATTTAATTTTTTACGTATAAAAAAGATGTACATATGTGACATTACATAGTATATAATGTGAAGTAGACAGTATGGCAATTGCTTTTACAATTTATTATATTATATATATATATATAGCTAACTCAGTATGAGATCTCTGGATTGCATGAACCGTTTTTAATGTTCATGGTCTTAAATGAAAGCTTGTTCCAAACTAGTTTAAGGAAAGCTTTACTTAAATCAAGAAAGTGGATCATTCACGGAAATAAATCGGTTTGAAAAATGAGGCGGCCAAACCTACTGTATAAGTTAACGGTAGTTCTCGGCGGTATAGACATGTCATTATCTACTTTTATATATACTTGCCGTCGAGAAACTACCGTGTCTTTTGATTACTAATTTTTGCTTTTTGTAATTACAGAGAATGCTGGAGGAAATGGACCTAGACGGTATGTAGCTAATTTATACAAATTAAATAAGTAGAGTTGAAAATGTATGCACGTGGCCGCAGTGGTAAGTTAGAATTAATAATTTTTTTCAGAACCAGTACCTGGGCCATCCACGCAAATTAGGGGGGGGGGGGGCAAGGTCAGCTCATCCCCCTAACCCAACGAATGGTGCTGACACCAAATAATGGTAAGTTTAAAAATAAAAAAAATGTTCAATAATAATTTATATTTTTTTAACAGCACCAATGCCAGCTGTGCCACCACCGGCATCATTGCCGCCACCGGCACCTCCATTGCCACCGGCACAACCAGCAGAGAGGGTGGGGCGAGGATATGGTAAGTAATTCAATAGTTTTATTTAATTACAATTTTAAATAAAAAATTTGTTTTTGCAGGTAGGAGACAACACCACCGCTCCAGGAGGGCAAGGCCTAGCAGATACAAACAGCACAACATTAATTTTACAAATGCGGCAAAAATGCTGTGCTCCATGGCCAGCGAGGCCTATGGACAAGGGAAAAGGGGAGGTAGAGGTCGTGGTCATGGTCGAGGCCAGTAGTACCCCCCTTTTCCCTTCAATAAATAACCCATTTTTATAATTAATATATTGTAAGTTATTTAAACCCCTTATTCACTTCCAAATTATCCTTTTTTACATCTTTTTCAGGTATTACTAAACAACATATCTGGATCGTAATTCTTAAATTATTAAATTAGCACAATTATTAAAATTGTACGATTAATATACAATAGAAAATATGTCAATACAACAAATGCCTCTGTTTGTTAAATATACTGCTTTCGGTTTCCAAAATTTATTCAACGTATGCCTATACTATAAGAACTATTAAATAAATGGTTTTTAAAAATTATATTCTCCTATAGACTTTTAACATAATATTTATTAATTGTTAGCCTTATAATCCAATAAAATTCAGCCCAACTTCACTAACAGTCCTTACATTTTTGGGGATTTGACTTTAAACATAACTTTTTTGATATTTCTATGAATTGAAGGTCCCAACATGACCACAGACTTCTGGCTTACCTTGTGCCAAACCAAAATCATTTTTATCTTCCTCTGAACATTCTGTATCAGGAAATACCACAGAGAATATCATTGAAGCCTCAGTTTCTTAGAAATTCTGCTGTCAATTTCCCACTTTTATCTACCGTATGCTTGTAATATAAAAAATCTAAAGTTGATAGTATTTTTATGATTATTAGCTTCTAGATGTTTTGTCATAATATTTTTTAACTATTAGCCTTATATTCTGAAGAATTTCATTCCAAACTGAGATGCAAGCCCTTCTCTTCTCAAGATTTAATTTTAAATTTACTACTTTTCATATTTTTATGAATTGCAGGTCTCAACATCACCATTGAGTTCTGGCTTATCCTCTGCCAAACCAAGATTATTTTTATCTTTCTCAGGACATTCTGTATTAGGAAATACCACAGAGAATATCATTGAACCCTCAGTTTCTAAGAAATTCTGCTGTCAATTTCCTACTCTTATCTACCGTATACCTATAATATGAAAAATGATAAATTGGTAGTATTTTCATAATTATAAGCTTCCAGATGTTTTGTCATAATATTTGTTAACTATTACCCTTATATTCTGAAGAATTTCATTCCAAACTCAGTTGCAAGCCCTTCTTTTCTCAAGATTTAGTTTTAAATTTACTACTTTTTTCATATTTTTATGAATTGCAGGTCTCAATATCACCATTGATTTCTGGCATATTCTCTGCCAAACCAAAATCATTTTTATCTTCCTCTGAACATTCTGTATCAGGAAATACCAAAGAGAATATCATTGAAGCCTCAGTTTCTTAGAAATTCTGCTGTCAATTTCCCACTTTTATCTACTGTAAGCCTGTAATATGAAAAATCTAAAGTTGATAGTATTTTTATGATTATTAGCTTCTAGATGTTTTGTCATAATATTTGTTAACTATTAGCCTCATATTCTAAAGAATTTCAGTCCAAGCTGAGTTGCAAGCCCTTCTTTTCTCAAGATTTGATTTTAAATTTACTACTTTTTTCATATTTTTATGAACTTTAGGTCTCAACATCACCATTGAGTTCTGAAATATCCCCTGCCAAACCAAGATCATTTTTATGTTCCTCTGGACATTCTGTATCAGGAAATACCACAGAGAATATCATTGAACCCTCAGTTTCTAAGAAATTCTGCTGTCAATTTCCTACTTTTATCTACCGTATGCCTATAATATGAAAAATGATAAATTGGTAGTATTTTCATAATTATAAGCTTCCAGATGTTCTGGTCATAATATTTGTAAACTATTAGCCTAATATTCTAAAGAATTTCAGTCCAAACAGAGTTGCAAGTCCTTCTTTTCTCAAAATTTTACTTTAAATTTACTCCTTTTTTCATATTATTATATATTATACTCTAGGTCTCAACATCACCAAAGAGTTCTGACATATCCTCTGCCAAACTGAGATCATTTTTATCTTCCTCTGGACATTCTGTATCAGGAAATACCACAGATGAGATGATTGAAGCCTTTGGTTCATAGATATTCTGCTGCCAATTTCCTATTTTCATCCACTATATGACTGCAATTTAAAAATGTATAATCTTACACGACAAATTGATCAGTTTGTAAACTGATATATATCTTAATATTGTTCAAATGAAGTAATATTTTTATTTAATCTAATTAATTGTTACAAAGCATTCAATATTTGTTCTTGACATATATATTATTGTTAAAAAAAAAGGGGTTACTTAAAGATTAGGATTATTATTAAATGTACTATATATACAAAGGCATGTCAAATATGCGTCTGCTCTTTATGAACCTCCAACAACCAGTTAACCTAGTCATAGACGCGCGACGCTCATACACACAAGCAGAATTCGCGCTTCGAGCTCGAGAACTATAGTTAGTTGCGCACAACACTCCTGCGTAACCTATCTCAATGGTATAGTGTACAGACAAATGTACTATATATTCAACAATTATATCTTTGTTTCTTTGGTAAAATGTACTATCATATAATTAGCTCAAATCCAAGCACTGGTCAACTTGTATTCTACGTAAATAATATTTTTTTGGAATTTCACCTCATCCAAATAAGCATTTTTTTTACCTTAATTTAATCTGAAACCTATTAAACAGTTGATATCCTCATCAGTTTAAAGAAAAGAAATAGCTAAACATGTATTTTGTTAATGATTTCAGTACCTGGAAGTTTAGCATATGATTTTCAAATACCTTAACAATTTCTTGCAATCTTGGCAATCACCGATGCACATAAATATTGAAAGTATACTTCTCCTTGGCACAGTGTTGAAAATTAATCTTACTTCATCCCGTCAGCTGTATCCTCAGCAATGATACAATAAGCACATCACAATATTTTAATCTGAAATAAAATTCCACAAAGTACCACAAAATATATTACATTTAATATTATAAAATTCATTGTTATGCTTATCTAATTTGTTGATTCCTTTATGTAAAAAATTCGTTTAATAAGTATAACCTCATTGGATTCAAATAGGAACAGTCTAATATTGTTTTTTCATTTATTTATTCTTGCAATCCTGTCAATCACCGATGCACATAAATATTGAAAGTATACTTCTCATTGGCACAGTGTTGAAAATTAATCTTACTTCATCCCGTCAGCTGTATCCTCAGCAATGATACAACAAACACATCACAATAATTTAATCTGAAATAAAATTCCACAAAGTACCACAAAATATATTACATTTAATATTATAAAATTCATTGTTATGCTTATCTAATTTGTTGATTCTATTATGTAAAAAATTCGTTTAATGAGTATAACCTCATCGGATTCAAATAGGAATAGTCTAATATTGTTTTTTTATTTATTTATAACGAAATTTGGTTCAAATTATTTTAAGGTTAATACTGTCAAACTTGCAGCTTAACCTGATTTACCGTAATAAACAAAGTAAATATATATCGCTGAGATACACACACAGACACACTGTTTACGATTGTGTGCAACTATATTTACGTTTACGTCTACTGACGTCACTAAACCTACGTTAAGCAGTCAACTTCAGCCCGAGACATACACTCTGGCTGGAGAAGAAGAAGAAGAAGATTATGAAGGAGAAGAATCTCAATTTTCGATATATATATAGCTAACTCAGTATGAGATCTCTGGATTGCATGAACCGTTTTTAATGTTCATGGTCTAAAATAAAGCTTGTTCCAAACTAGTTTAAGGAAAGCTTTACTTAAATCATGACAGTGGATCATTCACGGAAATAAATCGGTTTGAAAATTGAGGCGGCCAAACCTACTGTATAAGATAACGGTAGTGCTCGGCGGTATAGACATGTCATTATCTACTTTTATATATACTTGCCGTCGAGACACTACCGTGTCTCTTGATTTAATACCGATGAAAATGATGATATTATTATTGGTAAAAATAAATATCCTGGTACACGTAGGCTTTACGAGCTTATTTTCATGAAACAACCGAACGAATACACTAAAGATGATGAGAAAAATTATAAAAAAATGTTATTAAAAACTAATGCATATAGGCGAAATAGGTCATCTGAAGATCAAATTAAAGGTAGTAGAGGTAGTAAGTATAAAAATATTATTTCTAATTTAATAACGAAAAAATCCGCAACAAAATCAACAACATCTAAAACATTATCTGGTTTATCTGAAAATCAATCAAGAACAAGAGCATCTAAAACATCAAGCTCATCTGAAAATCAATCAAGAATAAGAGTAGCTAAAACATTACCAAGTTTGTCTGAAAGTCAATCAAGAGTAAAAGCATCTTCTTCTTTGGAAAATTCTACAAAACAGTTAAATACAAGACCAAGATCGCAATCATTTTCGGGGAGGGGATTTCAATCATCCTTATATAAACAAAAAAATTATTTATCTAGTGATGATGATGATGATGTTGATGACAACGATCAAAATTAATTGATACCATCTAAAATGTTATTAAATAATCATGTAGAAGATTATGTTTACTGGGACAATCCAAATGAACTTGTCGATAGATTGAAATTATTAATAACATCAAAAAACGCTGGTCATGCTAATCATGATAATGAAATCATATCTATTATTGAAGAACTGTGCGAGGATGGTGTCATTGCTTAAAACATTATATTCTTTAAAAATTTTGCCAGTGTTTGTTCATAACTCAACGAAGCAAGTCATAAGTTCGTTTTATAGAAGTAGTGAGAATGTCTTTTAATAAGTTTGATGGTACTAGTGATAGTAGTAGATATAAAGATCATTTACAGTATAAAAGAAAAAGAGAAATATCAATGAATTTCAATTATTCAGAGCGTTCTTTCGACGCTCAAAATAAAAAATTGATTAATGTATTCGATCCTGAGAATATTAATGATGCTGTTACTTTAAAATATTTATATAATCTAATTTCGGAAAACAATGATAAAATTTATCAACATATTCATGAGAATACACTTTCAAAGATTAATGAAAAAGATGTTGATCTTCGTAAACATATACAAAGTGAATTACAAGATCTTAATACTAAAATATTATCACAACTTAATAGCAAGATTACAAAAATTTATTCGCTAATTGAAGGAAAATTCAAAGATCTTTGCGATCACATATTAACTGAAATAAGAAATCTTTCTGATGAAATAAATATACATAACGAGACGAATGATATCAAGTTGAATAAAGTAAAGAATGATATTTTAACATATTCAAACGAAGAATTGACTAAATTAAGTAATTCCTTTAAAGATTTAAGAACAATAGTTAATTCAGAGATAAATTATTTTGAAAAAACAATAAAATCCTTAGAGGTGAAAATTGATGAAAAAGCGAAAGTATTGACTGAGGAAGAAGTTAATGAAAAAATAAATGCACTTGTAAAAGAATTTAATGAGAAACTAAAAGATATTAATAAGCCGTTGAAAACACAATTACTACAAGAAAATCAGTCTTTCTCTGAAACAGGAATAACTTCAGGATCAATTCCACTAAAAGTTATACCTAATCCAAAAGAAGTATTGAATAAACAATTTGATAATTTAAAATCAATCTCAAACACGCAAAATAATGAAAATAAACAATTGAAAAATCAATTAAGATTGGAAAATCATCAACCTTTCTTTTGAACAGGAATAATGACTTCAGGATCAATTCCACTAAAAAAAGTTATACCTGACGCAAAAAACAATGAAAAAGGAGAATAAATAACGTGAGTAAATTTAAAAGGATTTTTTTTTTTAAGAAGAATAATAATGAAAAGAGTTTTGATTAAACAACAACAACAACAACAATAATAATAATATCTACAATGAGTAAGGAGAAAGTTCAACTAGTAAAAGAATTTCATAGATCGGCAAGAAAAAATTTTCCACGACGTCGAGTAATAATAAAGGGATATGATTTATGGCAAGCAGACCTAGTTGATATGCGAGCTTACACTCATCAAAATAAGGGTAATCAATATATTTTGGTTGTTATTGATACTTTTTCAAAATATGCATGGGCAGAACCGATAAAAAAAACAGGAAATGAAGTGACTAAAGCATTTGGTAAAATTATAAAAAGTAGAAAACCAAAAAATTTACAGACTGACGATGGTAAAGAGTTTTATAACAAAACATTTCAAGATCTCATGAAGAAACATGCAATCAATCATTATTCAACATATAGTATTATGAAAGCAAATATTGTCGAACGCTTTAATCGAACTTTAAAAAATGATATGTGGAAATTACTTACAATGAATGGAAGCTATAAATGGATAAATATTCTTCCAACAATAATTAACGACTATAATAGAAGAAAACATCGTACTACTGGCATGAAACCTATTGATATTAATGCAAAAAATTCAACACATTTATTGAATACAGTGTATAGTAATATAAAAATTGCTGCTCCAGGAAAATTTAAAGTTGGTGATTTTGTGCGTTTAAGTAAATATATGATGTTATTTGAGAAAGGATATACACCAAATTGGACTACTGAAGTATTTAAAGTAAAAGTTATTCAAAAAACTAATCCAGTTAGTTATCTACTGCAAGATTTGAGTAATAATGATATTAAAGGAGCATTTTATGAGCAAGAATTGTCAGAAGTTAAAGATAAAAATGTATATCTTGTGGAGAAAATATTGCGTAAAAAGGGAAATAAAGTTTTTGTAAAATGGTTAGGTTTTGATAAATCACATAATTCATGGATAGATAAAGATAATATATTGTAAACAATTATAAAATAAAAAATATTTTATTACTTAAATATATATATTTAAGTTTTATTTTCAAACTACTTTTTCTCCTATTCTTTTCCTTTCTTTCATTAACCACACGATTGTGATATATATATATATATATCTAAAACGTTGGAGTGGGGAGAATAGAGTATAAAGACATGAAGTAACTCTTTCTATGTCAATAGCTCCATTACCGTCAATAACATCTATTCTACAACTAATTTTTTTAAACAGTTCTATAAACCTTTCAATCGTCTCTCTCTCTCTCTCCCTCTCTTCACCTACTAATTTCAAAATGGATAAGTAAGTGTTATTTTCTATCAAATATTATTTTTTAATAACTAATATTTATTCATTATTTTAGAATTACACATATATTTGATGTAGATGGTTTTAACGTGGATAATGAAATTAAATTTAAAGATGCAGCTCTTATAGATATTAATACTGGATTTATATATGCAGCTAATTTTAAGTTAAATGATAATTACTATGCATTACGTAAAGAAGATCAAATAAGTGCACGATATTTATATTTAAATTTACATGGAATGTTATATAAAGATTATGGTTTTGAGGAATATGAACAAAGTGATATAAATGATTTTATTTTAAGTAATTGTAAAAAAAAAATTATGACATAGAGTCTGCAATAATTGGCTACAAAGGAGGTATCATTGAGCAAAAAATATTGAAAAATTTAGGTATGGAGTATGTGAATATTGAAAAATTTGGATGTCCTAAATTTAATGATCTTATAGAATTATATAATTTTCAAGCAACAAAATGTAAATTACATGCTAGAATGTACACTATAAAAAATACAAGAGTACATTGTCCATTCGAGGAAGTTCAAATATTTAGAAATTGGGTAATAGATAATAAGTAATAATTTAAAAAAATTTTGTTATAATTAAATTTCTAATTTTATATATGTATTTTTATTATTCTTTAAAATTGTTTTACAAAATAAATTTTAACATACATATTATTCTCTATCCTTGCCTTTTTTTTTTCGTTACTTTTAAAATGTCCCCATGGTAGTATATTTATAAAATCATCCATTATAAAACGTTTATCATTGTATGGATTTAAAGCTATTTTTTCTTCTAAAATGCTATACACTTTGTGCAGTTTAGAATTTATTCTACCTTGTAAACTTACTTTAATATCTTGATTGTATAGACAATCTAAATAATCTTGAAAAATAATATTTCTTTTTACAACATTTGATGAAATTCCCTTAATTTTCTTTATGTCACATTTATGGAAAACTTGTATGGCATACATTTTTTATCTTAAACCAATAAATTCTTTCATTATATATCCATTATTTTCATCTTTTATCAGCCCAGGCACTTCTTTATTAACCAATGGTATTTTATAAATATTATTTGTTGAATAATCACTGGTATCAAACATTGTTCTACAATCTCTTTTAATAGTTTCATAAATATCAAAATGTTTGATCTCGTAAATCAAGCTATCAGTATCCATATATAAAATTTTAGCGCAATCATTAAAGCTCGTTTTCATATTATTACAGTGAAAATCGTATAAACAAATTTTTGAAATATCTAATATTGACATACCAACGTAAATGGGTTTATTAATCGTTACACATAATCTATTCATTTTAATCGCCATTAAGATTTCATTAAAAATAACTCTACTATGAAAATTAGGTTTTGAAATATATGAATTAGCACCGTAACGACCGTCCCATACAGTACACAATTTTACATCCACATGATTTCGAACATTTACCATTGTTTTACCAAAAACGGCATTATTCATTAATTTATATAAGTTTTTTTCAAAATCATTATTAGCTTTTACACGTAATTCCGTGTTCAATTCAATGCAAACGCGTAACCATTCTTTTTGCTTAAATTGTAAAATACGATGTATTTTATCCAGTTGAAGACCATGTTTTAAGCATGTTTTCAACATTCTAATGTGTATAACGTATCTTTTCTTATCGTATAACGTTGTTAAAAGCTTATGTTTACTATTAACCGGTGATAAATCATGAGTAGAACAAAATGGTAAATCTATATGAGAATTATGAATACTTTGCGGATATTTTAAATCGATTTCTAATATATAACCTAATGTAATATTTGTGTCTATGTTATTAACATCAAAATTCTCACAATTATCAACCCATTTGAATTCCGCATATGGTAATGCTTGTGACATTGCCCATCCATATAAATTATTAACATCAAAATACATTAAATAAACATCATCCTTCATAGGGTCATAAAGATCATGCATATACTTATTATTTGCCTCAGAATGTCTCCTACAACATTTACTAATACTACCTCGTATACCTCGCTCAATAAACATTACCTTATCAATATCTGTTAATAGTTCTAGTTTTATATTTGCAAACTTTAACATTGCATCCCAGGTAAAACTCTCGGGAGAGTAAAATAATAAGCAGGATCTAATCCATAACTTGATAAACAATTCATTCTAAAAGTTTGAAATATATCGGCTAATAGAAGAACATCGGTTTTTAAATAGAGATCACTATATTCACTTAAATTTTTAATGTTAAAAATTTTCCATACTTTTTTCGCATGTTCATATTCCTCTAATGTTATATTACATAAACTTAATTCATTATAAAAATCTTCATATTTTGGTAATGTAGTATCTTCAAATTTATCCCAACTGTCAAGATAATCATATGGAAATACACCTCTTTGCGTAACTAATTCAAACTCGGTATTATTAATAAGATTTTCTCTCACAATTTTCATATCACTTTTACACAATGTTTGCGATAGTTTACTAAGCGAAGTATTTAGGAATCTGTATGAATCAATAAATCGTATTTGTAAATTTTTTTTGTTTTCATGAATCTTAACTGTTTTCATAATTCCAACATATCTTTCAGTGTTTAAAGCAATTACTTTAGTAATACCATTTAATAATAAAGCTACGTCTTCTATTAAAAAATGCGCATCATAATTACCTAAGTTATGAAAAACTATTGGTAAAATATGGGAATCACGATAATTTAAATTACATATACTATGTGCCGCTCCTCTAAATATACCAGTTAAATGACAATGATCTTTTACCTTTTCATAATTTTCAAGAAAATCTTTCTCACATATACAGGGATGTTCAGATAATTCGTATCAACGGGTGGGGGCCCACTTGAAACGAGTCGAAGCCTAGCAGTAATGCCTATGCGCGTGATTGGCCGATATGAGAAAGTGAAAGGTTGATTGGGTAGGGAGGAGGAGAGCACGCTACGCGTGACGTTTCTCTGTCACTCCTGTTAGTTCCCTCTCTTTCTCTCTCTCTCTCTCTGAAACGTAGCTTAGCTAGATTGGCTGGCTGCTAGAGTGAGATGCTATTAGAAATGAGCGAAAGGCAGCGATTTTACGAGATGGAGACGTACACTATTCAAAACTGAATCATGTACAGGTATAGTTTCTGCTTCCCTATACTATCTTGTAGCAAAAATGCTTCTCGCAAAATTGATTCATGTCCCATCTCAACTCCTCTATACTATCTTATAACAAAAGTTTACAGACAACAGCAGACGAAACGCGACATCAACAAATATGAAGATGACGTTTCGGACTTAGTAAAAGCATTATCCAAAAAACATATTATTTATTTTGGAAACGTAGAGATGTCGAAAAATGGAATGGAAAATAATGCAAATATGGTGCATATATATAATATTATTTATTAAGTATAAAAGGGAAGAGGTCGGATGCAATTTTCAGCCTATAAAGAGGAAAATTGCATCCGACCTCTTCCCTTTTATACTTGATAAATAATATTATATATATGCACCATATTTGCATTATTTTCCATTCCATTTTTCGACATCTCTACGTTTCCAAAATAAATAATATGCTTTTTGGATAATGCTTTTACTAAGTCCGAAACGTCATCTTCATATTTGTTGATGTCGCGTTTCGTCTGCTGTTGTCTGTAAACTTTTGTTATAAGATAGTATAGAGGAGTTGAGATGGGACATGAATCAATTTTGCGAGAAGCATTTTTGCTACAAGATAGTATAGGGAAGCAGAAACTATACCTGTACATGATTCAGTTTTGAATAGTGTACGTCTCCATCTCGTAAAATCGCTGCCTTTCGCTCATTTCTAATAGCATCTCACTCTAGCAGCCAGCCAATCTAGCTAAGCTACGTTTCAGAGAGAGAGAGAGAGAAAGAGAGGGAACTAACAGGAGTGACAGAGAAACGTCACGCGTAGCGTGCTCTCCTCCTCCCTACCCAATCAACCTTTCACTTTCTCATATCGGCCAATCACGCGCATAGGCATTACTGCTAGGCTTTGACTCGTTTCAAGTGGGCCCCCACCCCTTGATACGAATTATCTGAACATCCCTATATAACATTTTGTTGTCTTAAAAAATTCTAACTTTTCTATTTTAGTTAATTCATTCATAGGAATGTTTATATTAAATATACATTATTCAATTATTTTTTTTAGCTCATTGACAAACCATTTTACACAATTAACTCCTCTACAAAATTGATATATACATGATTCTTTATTTAAATTTGAATGAAAATAATATCTAATACTGCATGGTATATGTTTTTGATATTTATATACCGGTATTTATTTTACTGTTGTTTCAATTATCAATATTCTCTATTTTTTCTAAAATGCATTCAAAATCAGCATACATAATATACGGTAATTGAATTTTACGACAAAAATTTTAAAATATATCCATGTTTCTTCTTCATGTGGTAGCTGTATCATACAATCGTTGTGTCTTTTACAATCCTTATAATGATGATTTAATTTCTCCTTTGATTGGAAATAATGTAGACATCTGTTAAAAAATAAATAAATATATAATGTAAAATATGTATTGTTAATTTTTATAAGAAATATTTACCTGTTACAAATATATTTTTTGCGTCTATTCTTGCTTACTTGTTTAGATAGTAAACCTGATAAATTTTTAATCCAAACAAAATGAATATCTTTCCACAGAAGTAAATCAATATGTTTTTTTCTCGTATGATTTTCACCATCATCATCAAAATTTTTACTTAAACGAAGTGGCAAATATTGTTTCTCATTTTCATCGTATATGAATACATTAATGGTTAAATTGTTATTTGTTTCAAATTTTTTAATTTGATTTCAAGTCATGGGCAATTTTATTCCATCACAATTCAAAACATCAAGATAATGAGGATAATCCTTAAAAGAACTGCAGTCATTGTTGTGTTTTGGATATGAAGCAGCCACAATAGCCCACATAAAACATTTATCATCGTTAGATTTAACATTCACAATTACTCGTTTTCTTCGTATTTTTAACGGAAGATTCATCCAATGTTCTCCTCTTAGTAATTTACACTTGTTAATATTTATTACTAAATTTAAAATTTTTGATAAGGCCCATCCACTATCACGTTCTTGAAATTCTTCTAGAGATGTTAAAATTGAACTCACAATGTTATTCATATACCATTTCCCCAAATCACTGGTATTCAATAAAATGTTATTTCTCGTTTGAAAAATTTTAACATCCAAACTAGATTTATTCATATTAGATATAATAAACTCAGCATTAAAAATAGCATTTACCTTTATAGAATTATAATGTTCCAAATAATATTTAATTTTATCAATTACCATTTCTTTAATAACCAATAAAAATCTATGTGGATCTACGTGTAGGATATTTACTATTAAACTAGTAATAATTCTCTGTTCAAAAGCAGATTCTACATTTTCCCAACGGCAAACATTATTTAATCATGATTTTTTTATTTCACTACTACTATTACCACCACCAGACCAAAAATTATATACTATAATTTTCTTATAACTTTTAAATTTTGTAATTTACGCCAAAATATGTTGTTGTAATCCTATACTTATTGTATGCTTTTTTTCATCAACACTTTTCAAATATTCTACAAGATTTTCAATAAATTCATCACATTCTCTCATCCATTTTTGTTTTTCAATAACAGTATAAATTAATGTTAATTGTTCCATAAGATTCTTCTCAATTCTCAATATAAAAGTATGTAAGTCGTCACTCATTTTAACCGTTTCAATATTTGATCTTAGCACAGCAACCGTCGTAAAAAAACAGAAACTCTTATACGAATAAAGAAATATTTTATACATATATTCTTCTATATCAAGTAACACGGTAGTGTTACGCGGCAAGTAATTAAAAAAATACGAGCCGCGCGACACTACTTACTTTTACGCGAAGATTGAACCAAACTGTACCACTCGATTTTTCCGATGGATATATTTTCCGATTGGTTCATTTAATGAAAATTTTAATGAAACTTTCATTATATAAATCGATTATAAGCTTTCGAATGAGACTACAAACGTCTAAATCGGTATACTCAATGCTGAGATATCAAGATTGAGCAATTACGATCAGCTATTTTAGTTTCAGCTTTTCTTCTTCTTCCGACCGAAAATTGTTGTCTCGCTCGGAAGTCTCACTCTTTCACAAGAGAAGCCTATCAACGACATCTTCTGTCCTTCTCCACCACTCTTCCGATATAGTCCGAATATGTTCGTGCTATAGGTGTGAATCAGATTCCAATATGGCCGCAACGCAGGCGCGACGTATATGTAGTATCCATCGAAGTGTTCGTTTTGTTAGTATGATTCGCACGTGAGTTTTCCACGTGAATTCATAGTTAAAATTTGGATGCATCAATTATATGGCAGTGATCCAGAAAACAATTAGATAAGTATTGTTTGTTAGAACAAATATTTAAATATTTGAGCAATGGTACTTTGTGATTTCTTTCTTTTATAGGTTACAGGAAATAGAGTGACTAATAGAAAACCATGCGTTTATAAACGCTCATCACATTCCAATTAATAAAGTAATAGGTAACAAAATGATGCCAAAACAAGGAAAATAGTTGTGGTATAGTCTATAACCCTTAATACGCAGATTATTTAGGTTAGTTTCAATGCATCTTGAAGAACAAATTAAAAGTTAAATAACATTTTTCAATATCTGATTTTTATTTACTCAGTTTTAATATTAAATGTGTTTATCAATATTATTATTATAGTATGTGTTTTCAAAATTACAGATTGTGTTAGGAAAAAGCAGAAAGCAGATGAACGAATGGCAGATCGAACAGATTACATATATAAAGGTATGCAGAAACAAGAATTAAACATACATTGATCTTTCGTAACTTATAATTTTAATGAGGTTAGAAGGTTGTATTAATAAAATAAATCTTCTTTCATCATTTAAATTTGCAATAACTTGGTTTGTACGTATGTTTAAAAATTGAATCTAGATATTTTTATATATTTATATATTCAGTTTGTGCGAAACAATGTCCCAAGTCGGTTACGAACCTGTGGTCAGAAGGGAAGGTTTTTTGCTCTTGAAATAAAATTATCAAAACACAATTTAATGGAAAATAGGAGATTTATTCAATAAATAATATGGTACAAAAATATATACAATAAAACCGCTATACTTAATTATAGACTTCCTAGGGAATTTGTTGTCGTCAAACTCTAGGGAATTTCGGTTGACGAAGATTCCCAAAAACCCTAGAGACTAAAATGCCACAGAAAGGAACGCGAACTTAAAAACTCCCGGACTGGACAATTTTCCTTGGGGTGCTCCCCAGTAAAATCCCCAGCCTCGGGAGGAAGCAGATGTGGAGAAGTGGTTTTAGTGAAGGGGAAGTCCCCTTACCCCTCAGCCGCCTTCTCCAAGAGCTCTAGTGGCTCCGAGCAACCCCAACCCCTAGGGTGAGTCTACCCCGCCCACTATCCGACTCTTTCGAGAGCCCTGGATTGAGGTCGGAACACTGGGTCCAAGTTAGTCCTCGGAGGCAGTGTGGAGGGGAAGGAGAGGGTTTAATTCCTCCCGGGAAGTGCCCGGAGAAATCAACCTTAGGAGGGAAGAGATTGCCGCAGAGGGGAAATCCCCTCTTGGTAGGCGGTGGGTGCAGTGCTGTTAGATCGTGCTGGATTTCTCTCCCCACCACGCGACCGTAGTCTCACTAATACACGGTCAGTCGGTAGCATCGGTGAGACATCCCTACTCATGCGCAACTCCCTAGTCACGCACACCATTGCAGCGGTACGTGCGTGTCTTGTAACGTCCAGACCGATAATTCTAAATTCTTAAGCGTTTCCCAAATTTTTTTTTCCCTCCCTTTTAAATAGATTTGTTACTCTAGAGTAAATGAAACATTGTTCCGATACTTTCATTATTTTGTTCAGACCGATCGTTAGCATCCCTTGAAGTTGTTTCATGAACATTTCGGTTCATTTATTATCTTCCTTGCGTTTAAGAGTAAATGTCTTATTTATATTTTAAAATGTTTTCATTTATCATCTTCCTTGCGTTTAGGAGTAAATGTCTTATTTATATTTAAGAATGCTTCATATTTCCAAAACGCGCCAGCGATCGTCTTACCATCGCGCCGTGCGGACCCAATTCTTCACATATTTTTCCCCCTTTTCTTAGAAAGGAATTAACTAACTCGATTGTTAGATGATCTTCCCCTTTTCTCTGAAAAGAATTAATTAACTCGATTGTTAAATAATCTTTCTCATCGTTTTTCTCTTCTTTCTCTGTTGGGTAATCTTTCTTTCACTGTTTTGGTCATTTAAAATGCTAGCGCTTTCCTTTAGTCGGGAATAAGAGATTGCAAGCAGCAAATTAGATTCATTTCCTAAATGTCTAAAATCTTCCTCATTTTCAATTCTCCATATATTTCCCCCTCTTAGAAAGGAATTAATTAACTCGATTGTTAAACAATCTTTCCTTTATTCATTTTCAATTTTCCATATTTTTCCCCTTAACTCGATTGTTAAACAATCTTTCCTTTATTCACTTTCAATTTTCCATATTTTTCCCCTTCTTAACTCGATTGTTAAACAATTTTCCTTTATTCATTTTCAATTCCCCATATTTTCCCCCTTCTTTGGATTAACTTATTTAACAAATACTAATTTTGTTCTTTTCTTTTTCTTCTCTTTCTCTCTCTTTATTTGTTTTCCTGGAACCCCACCGTTAGTCACGTTACTCGCGATAAGGGTTCCTCTCAGACGCTAGTCAGCGGATCTCACGCTTACTGCCTTATGCCTCTTCTATTCTATCTTTAATACATCCTGTGTCCAAATTTTAACCATCAAATCCGTTTCATCACCAGCATGGCCCCAAAGGAACTTTTCGTTTGTGAGCGGTTATTATACAAATATGTTAGGACCAATCCAGCCCAAAGGATCTGTGCCTATTGCGAGGCCGCCCTTCCGGACAACAAACGAAGTATCCTAGCAACAATTCGCCAACACCGTCTTAGAGCTGCAAAAGATGTTAACCACATCTTTTGTAACATCTGCCATAGATCATTGCTTTTCATTGCCCCACTCAACACATGCCTTTGCTGCAAGCATGCTTTTTATTTGCATAGAGAAACCCTTCAGCGAAAAGAAAACAATCGAACCTTTGTAAATTCCATTATCTACGAAGATAGATATTGGAATTTCGATTTTCCTAACCCCAATAAACCATGGGGAACATAATTGCGATAAAATATTAAGCGTTTTTCCTCCGTAACCATTCGGGCATTTTTTCTTCACGCTTAACTATTTTAACGTTTTTTTTTCTTCTCCGTAACCATTCGGGCCACCGTTTATATAAGTCCAACCATAGGAATAAGAAACATTAGATATCAGGTCCCATGAGTAACGGGATATCGAACCACAGGTAGCCACGTGCATACTATTTTTTTATATAACGTGCCCTTGGAAGCGGTCAACCGTTTAACAATTTAATTGTTATGGGTTTTTTAACCCTAAAACGGTGATCGTTTTCCTCTCGCAGTTTTCCTCCTTTTTCCTTTTTTTTATTATTACTTTTCTCTCGCGTCCGGATTAGGACACATTTTGCTCATGCGACGGCTAATGCCGTATTAATCTTTAAATTTTGTTAATATTATTTAATAATTGCGTTTAGTTATAAGTAAACGATTGTATACAAAAGGTGCAAGCTCAGCACCCTTTGTCTCATTCTCTAGCGTACCCAAGCTTAGGCAGTAGCGCCTTCTGATTGGCTGAAGGCGACGCGACGTTCTTCCCCCCAGCTAATTATTTAAGAGCGGAGCGGATGGACGCTGCATTGCATTCTTTCATTCATTTTCAAGTTAGACTCATATTTTTTTTCCTAAATTACTTTCACTCATCTCGTACGTCTTTGATTAAGTAAAATTCAAGAATTTGCATAAGTTTCGAACCTAGAAAGTGAGACAAAGCTTCGCGTTATAATTTTGTTAAAATACAAACGAACAATTTTTTTATATTTTTTTTTTGTGTAACCAAGCGAAATCATTACCAAATTAAAATTTTTCTCGCTAATTGACTCAGTGCACACTTTTCTCTTCACCAAACACTCACACAATCATCCCTGGTTCCCTACGGCGACGACGACCGTAGTCCGAGAAGCAGCAACAGGAGAGTCTCCCTTCTACCTTCTTCATTGTTTTTTATTATTGTTGTTCATCACCAGGTAACATTTGAATTATATTGTTTCCAATTTTTGAATTTCACTTTTCCTTCTCATTTTGTACGCCCAGGGTTTTATTTTTCCTTACCTACGACGCCTTATTTAAAAGAATAATAACGCTACCTAGAGGCTCAGCAATGATATGAAATTGTAATTGAGCATCGTGTTAAATTTAATAATCGTACAACTCTGGACGTTACAGTCTCGGCTGCCTTCGCTGGGTCTCGGACGGATTCGGCACAACTGCAGAGCGAGAGAGAGAGAGAGCAGTATAGTTTCCCGGCCCTCTCAATCTCTCCCAATCTTAACTGTCTCTTAGCCAAGGAAGAGTGGCAAAATCCTTTTCAGCCGGCACGGCAAGTGCAGTCAAGTCAAATCAATAAAAATAATTACCAAAAAATTGTAAATTTTTTTTTTTTAATTGGTAAATCCTAAGGAGCGAAAATTTGCAAAATTCAAACTCCTAAGGGGTTTGCTAATTGGGGGGGTGAAAAAGGGTAACCAAAAATAGTTCGACTCCTGTACTTCGTAGAATAACAATTTTTTTTATTTAACTTAGAAAAATATTCTCTACAACTATTATTGGACAATATTTTTTGTAGCGAAATCGGTTAAAAAGTTATTCAGGAAAAAGAAATACAAATTTTGCAATTTTAACTTATTTAATTTAATATTTTGAATCCGGCTATATTAATCGAAAATAAGTTTAAATATTTTTTGTAGGTTATTTAATTAGCTAGAATCCAAGTTAGTTAAAATATGATTTTCGTCAAATGGAACCTTAGGTAGGGTGCATCGCGCAAAGTTAATTATTTTAACGACTTATTTTGCTCAGCGAATGAAGTACACATCTTTACTTGTTATTCGTTATGTTCAAACATTGAGCTCCTCGTGTTTTTAATATATTTACGAAAAATGCTTTAAATAATAAATTCTTTTCCACCCTACCCTGGAGGTAGAGTTGGAGGCGCATTTTTTTTAACGTGGTATCCCCAGAAGGTATATTCTACAGGAATGCTTTTTAACCCAACTTTAACACAATTGTAACGAAATTTTTTAAAGGGAACACTGCCAAAACGCGCATTTGGAAACATTGGTGGACTGGCCTAGTTTTGCCAAAATCGTCGGATAGTATTTTATTTTAGTAGTATAATGTGCTAATCATTGCATTTCTTATTTATTATTGAGTCCAATATGTTAATGGTTATTAAACAAAAATCCTTGCAATGAAAAAAAAAAAAAAATTAAACTTCGCCAAGACTCGAACACGAGCCCGCCGCGTGACAAACGGTACCCTTACCATCTGCGCTACAGCGCTCACTTGGTGTACCAGAGGCAAAACAGCTTTTTAAAGACTTACTACAATTCTTTCATTAATCCGTCATAAACGATCAAGAATTAGCAGCAATAATAAATACATTTATGTACACATCATTATTGCACTAAATTTATTATGTTTTTCATTTGAAGAATAAATTTTGCATGAAGATACGACAGTTTAAGGGTGTTCATGCAATACTCTAAATACAAAAATATTCATATGCTCAATTATCATAAATCAATTGAGTAATCTTATAATATATGTTACGTGTAGTCGAATAATTAATGGTAATTGAGCGTGTTAATATTTTTGTATTTAGAGTATTGCATGAACACCCTTAAACTGTCGTATCTTCATTCAAAATGTATGCTTCAAATGGAAAACATAATAAATTTAGTGCAATAATGATGTGTACATAAATGTATTTATTATTGCTGCTAATTCTTGATCGTTTATGACGGATTAATGAAAGAATTGTAGTAAGTCTTTAAAAAGCTGTTTTGCCTCTGGTACACCAAGTGAGCGCTGTAGCGCAGATGGTAAGGGTACCGTTTGTCACGCGGCGGGCTCGTGTTCGAGTCTTGGCGAAGTTTAATTTTTTTTTTTTTTTTCATTGCAAGGATTTTTGTTTAATAACCATTAACATATTGGACTCAATAATAAATAAGAAATGCAATGATTAGCACATTATACTACTAAAATAAAATACTATCCGACGATTTTGGCAAAACTAGGCCAGACCACCAATGTTTCCAAACGCGCGTCTTGCCAGTGTTCTCTTTAACAAATTTCGTTATAATTGTGTTAAAGTTGGCTTAAAAAGCGTTCCTGTAGAATATACCTTCTGGGGATACCACGTTAAAAAAAATGCGCCTCCAACTCTACCTCCAGGGTAGGGTGGAAAAGAATTTATTATTTAAAGCATTTTTCGTAAATATATTAAAAACATGAGGAGCTCAATGTTTGAACATAACAAATAGCAAGTAAAGATGTGTACTTCATTCGCTGAGCAAAATAAGTCATTAAAATAATTAACTTCGCGCGATGCACCCTACTTAAGGTTCCATTTGACAAAAATCATATTTTAACTAACTTGGATTCTAGCTAATTAAATAACCTACAAAAAATATTTAAACTTATTTTCGATTAATATAGCCGGATTCAAAATATTAAATTAAATAAGTTAACATTGCAAAATTTGTATTTCTTTTTCCTGAATAACTTTTTAACCGATTTCGCTACAAAAAATATTGTCCAATAATAGTTGTAGAGAATATTTTTCTAAGTTAAATAAAAAAAATTGTTATTCTACGAAGTACAGGAGTCGAACTATTTTTGGTTACCCTTTTTCACCCCCCCAATTAGCAAACCCCTTAGGAGTTTGAATTTTGCAAATTTTCGCTCCTTAGGATTTACCAATTAAAAAAAAAAATTTACGATTTTTTGGTAATTATTTTTATTGATTTGACTGGACTACACTTGCCGTGCTTGCTGAAAAGGATTTTGCCACTCTTCCTTGGCTAAGAGACAGTCAAGATTGGGAGAGAGTGAGAGGGCCGAGAAAACTATACTGCTCTCTCTCGCTCTGCAGTTGTGCCGAATCCGACCGAGACCCAGCGAAGGCAGCAGAGACACGCACGTATCGCTGCAATGGTGTGCGTGACTAGGGAGTTGCGCATGAGTAGGGATGTCTCACCGATGCTACCGGCTGACCGTGTGTTAGTGAGACTACGGTCGCGTGGTGGGGGGTGAAATCCGGCACGATCTAACATCACTAGGTGGGTGGTTGGTGATACTTACCAAAGTGATTCACCAGAAGAGTTCGCCGGTGGAGGCGCTCGTTGGATGGCCGGTGGAGGCGCTGCCGTTGAGGCGTCAAAGATTGCCAATGAGGCGTGAAAGTTGCTGCGGTTGCTGCTGGTTAGGCAGCTGTCGAGCCAGTTTGGGGGTGCGATGGGTTCTTATCAAGGACCCATCTAAGTAATTACGCGACACTAATCTTGCCAGCGAGAGAGCTGCTGCGGGCGCTGGCCACCTAGTGGCCAAGCGCGCAAGTAGTGTCGCTGCCGCGGCCGCAACGCTCTAGGGCCTGAAGACGCGCAAGCGCGCCGCGGAGAGGTAAAGACGGATAGAGCGGCTAGACGCTGTCGGTCTAGCCGTCTACTGTCAGCGCAAGGGAGAAAGGGAGATATAGCAGAAATGTGGAATCTACTTCTCAGCATTTTGCTCCTCCCAATCTCGAACACAGTTATATACCAGCATATACTTCAAGCTTACTCAGGTTATTTAAATCGGATATAATGGATTACGATGGACAAATTAAAATGTAAATAACATTTAACAATTAATATTTAGATTTAATTCAGTCTTAGTCTTTCTGTTATATATGTTAGTGAATATTATTATTGTTTCCTAAATAGCAGATTGTTTTGGAAATATGCAAGAAATAGTTGGAATAATCGAAGATCGATGAGAATGATATATATATAAAGGTAGACAGAAAGAATAATTTGACATACAGTAACTGTTTGTGACTAATTTCAATGAGGTTAGAAGGTTGTATTAACAAAATAAATCTTCTTTCATCATTTAAATTGGCCATAACTTGGTTTGTACGTATGTTTAAAAATTGAATCTATATAAGTACTTTTATACAGGGTGTAACGAAACGACCGCCTTTTCTCGTAACTGGAGGTTCGGGGTGACCATCCAAATGCACGTGTAAAATTTTGTTCGAATCGTTCAAGGGGTTTAAAAGTTATTTCCATTTAAAACTCACCCTTTTTCGGTCCTTTTCGAACGACTTTAACTGTGCATAATAAAGTGGAGAAAGTGAAAAAACAATTGACGAACACCCCACTAGAATGTAAAAATTATCGATCGCGCGCGATAATACATTTGCTATTTATTTCATTAATTTGGCTATTAGATTAATTTTAAAAATAGCAAAATCCTTTTCATTACAATTCCAAATCAATTCAATACAAGTATCATTGACTGAATTGATGGAAAGAGGGAGAAGATAGAATGAAAACGAAAGTATCAAAAGCTAAGATGTCACGCGACTGCACTGATAATTTAATAGGAAACACATCAAGGCATTTTCTTTCTACAAACGAAGGTAAAAAGAATGATTTAAAATCAATTCATTGATGATAGAAAAAATTAAACTTACCCATTATTGTTCTCCAAGTTCCTTTACACCGAAGTTTTTGAAAAAGCTTCAAACTGGCTCCTCGATGATTTCCAGAATGCACACTTTCATTGATTTTGCATTTAAGAACTCGCGAATTTAAGCAAATTAGGTGTTAACCTACGTTTCTTCAAAACACCGGTTAATTTGACACTTTTTGAACTGTTTGAAGTAGGCTGAAAAGAGAGACACAGAGAGATAGAATAATCAATAATTCGTTTCGACCACTCTTAATCACCCTACTTCAAACAGTTCAAAAGTGTCAAATTCTCCAGTGTTTTGAAGAAACGTAGGTTAATACCTAATTTGTTTAAATTCACAAGTGTTTAAATGCAAAATCAGTGATAGTGTGCTTTCTGGAAATCATCGAGGAGCCAGTTTGAAGCTTTTTCAAAAACTTCGATTTAAAGGAACTTGCAGAACATTTAATGGGTGAGTTTAGTTTTCTCCTTCATCAATGTATTGATTTTGAATCATTCCCTTTAGCTTCGTTAGTAGAAAGAGAATGCCCTCATGCATTGTCTATTAAGTTATCATTGCCCTCGCGCGATATCTTAGCTTTTGATACTTTCCTTTACATTGCGTCAACTCGCTCTTTCCATCAAATCAGTCAATGATGCTTGTACTGAATTGAATTGGAATTGTAATATAAAGGATTTTGTTATTTTTAAAATTAATCTAATAGCCAGATTAAAGAATTAAATAGCAAAAGTATTACCGCACGCGATCGATAATTTTTACATTCTAGCTGGGTGCTCATCAATTGTTTTTCACTTTCTCCACTTTCCATTATGCAGTTAAAGTCGTTCGAAAAGGACTGAAAAAGGGTGATTTTTAAATAGAAATAACTTTTAAACCTCTTGAACGATTGGAACGAAATTTTACACGTGCACTCAGTTTGTCACCCCGAACCTCCAGTTACGAGAAAAGGCGGTCGTTTCGTTTCACCCTGTATACTTATATGCAGTCATATACCATTAATATTTTAAACTATTGTTATTATATTATTATAAAATGATTGGCAGTTAATATATTCTTCAAAAATGCAACAACAAGTATCGGAATGGGAAAATAAAATAGAAGTTATCAAGTTGTATCCAGGAGCTGCCCTAATAGCAAGATTAGTCGAGATGACGTAATTATGACCAGAAATCCAGTCATTTTTACATCATTTGAGCCAATTTTGGTAACGGGGTGATTATGTAGAGTATGAGCCATTTATGGATATTAGAAAATCATTCAATTAGACAATGCTGCGGAGGATGATAAATTAGGATTTCGTCTAAAAAGAGGCCTGGTATTTTACACTACGTAAGATCTATAAAATTGTAAGAAAAAATATTAAAATTTATAAATACATATGCATGTTTTTACAGATATATTTTTTTTTTAATTTCAGATTATGTTGGAGAATTCTGTGTGGTATATGGTGATACATGGTGCTTATCAATAAACTCTAATACAATAATAAAGAGATACTTATTTCAATTTAATTTGTGACCTGCAGGTTGTGGAAATTTAAATATTATCATATTTTCGCTTCATAGCCTCTTGTATTGTTATTATATTCATATAAAATGATTACCAGGCAATATATTCTTAAATAATGCGGCAACAAACATCCGAATGGAAAAAAAGAGTAGAAATTATTTGTATCCAGCAGCTGTATGTTGAGTATGAGCCATTTGTGGATATTATAAAATTATTCAATTATATTATGTTTGAGATGAGCTTTATGTAGCAAAGCAACAATTAAAAGTAATATTATATTGCATAATACGTACATATCCAATTTTAATTCAAACCAATTTTCTCTTAAGTAGCATTATTTATATAACAAATTTGTCTTATTTACAGGATATGTCAGAAAGAAGAAGGAGCATCTACAATGGTGGAAAATTTACTAAGCTGTCACATATTTGCGTAAAGATAAGCATACAAAACATTTTAGCATACGTAAACTGTTAGTTGTCTAACTATTGAAGATAGATGGTTTTAGTAATAAGTAGATCTTTCATCATTTAAAATTGTCATTAATTGTTGTATATGTTGTGACGAAGTGTAACTTTGTCCCTTAATTTCCCAATACTCGTTCTCCCGATTGTCGTGAAAAGCGGGGAGACGGCGCCATCTGCCTGTCTCCGTCCCAATTAATTTACATCGCGGATCGAAGGCGGAATCGATACGCGCCTGCGCCGTTCGCGTCGTGTCGCGTGCCATCGTCGCCGGACGACACTCCGGATTTGGGACCTCGTGTAGTCAGTCGCCATATCGAATTACCCGACGATTAACTTTTCTTTAGCCGCGAGAAAATATCGCCCACCACGTGCGAAGTAAGGGATTTCCCTAAGGGTACCCCTTAGGATACTGGTCGTCTCGAGCAGTGCATGTGAGGATGAGTGTCGGTTGTGGGGGAATGTAGTGGAATATAGAGGAGGAAACAGTGAGGACTTTAGAAGGAAAACCTGCACGATGCATGAGAGGACGGCAGTATGCAGCCACTCATGAATGTGAACCCAATCCCGCACGGTACCTCATAGTAACAGGTAGGCCTGGCTTTTCCTTAGGAGGAGCCAGATTTCTCATTACGAAATATACGTTGTTTTATTTCCTCGAACCGCGGTAAACGGCGAATCGCCCAGGCGTTCCCTGCGGACTATCCGTACGGCATCGGGGCATTATCGGGGAACCGTATATTTCCCTCCCTAAGACACCGAAAACGTCGTTTATGCCGAGATTTCGGGATTACCGAATCGGGTGTCGATCGGGGATTTGTCATATAGAGAACTAGACTCGAGTGGGCGTACAACGCACATTGTTAACTGGTGGGTAGTTGCCGGGCGGAGGGACGCCTTATTGGCCCGGTTCCGTTACTTCCGCGACCACCTAAAAGACGCGGTCCGTCCGCGCTCCTTATTATTATTCTTTTATTTAGGCAAATTTACGGAGTGCCTGGCACCTCCCTTAGGTAAAGTCTCAAGCCGGACAGCCACGGCGGGGATCATTAAGAGTTCAGCAGGCTGGCGTCCAACACTAATCACGATTAGATAATAAGGTTAATTAACCCATTATGAAGGGGAACGCCCTATTATGTTATACAAATGTGCTTGCTGACGACTTTTGACTATTAAAGAGAATTGATTGTATCTTAACTCTTAATTTTTTTTAATCTAATTAACTGGCCATCAAACCTCTCCGTGTGCCTTGTGCGTCTGTTTCGGTCACTGCCTATCCCCTGGCACACTGAGGCCCAGTAATCGTGCGTCTTGTCTTTCAGGTAATAACCTTTGCGAAAGCACTGATTCGGCCAGGCTGCAAAATACGACGTTACAATGTATATTTAAATAGTAAGCCTGGGAACTATTATGTATGACTTGAGCTTTAGGTAGCAAAGCAACAATTGAAAGAAAATTATATTGTTTAATATGTATCCAAAATTAATCAAAACAAATTTCCTCTTAATTAGCATTGTTTATATTAAAATTTTGTTTTATTTACAGGTTATATCATAATGAAGAAGGAGCATTTATAATAGGGGGAAATTGGCTAAGCAGTCACATGTTTGCGTAAAGATATGCAGATAAAACATTATAACTTAAAAAAACTTTTGGTGACTAATGTTAATGAGGATATAAAGTTGTTGTAATAAGCAGATCTTTCATCATTTTAATTTTTCATTAACCGATGTATATGTATATTTAAATAGTGAACCTTGGAACTATTATATATGACTTGAGCTATAAGTAGTACAGCAACAATTGAAAGATAATTGTATCGTATAATACCTATCTAATTTTAATTTATACATATTTTATCTTAATTAGCAATGTTTATATTATAATTTTCTTATTTACAGGTTATATGAGAAACAAGAAGGAGCATCTAGAATAGTGGGAAATAGGCTAAGCAGTCACATGTTTGCGTAAAGATATTCAGATGAAACATTATAACATACGAAAATTTTTGGTGACTAATTTTAATGAGGATGGAAAGTGGTTGTAATCAGCAGATCTTTCATCATTTTAATTTTTCAATAACCGGTTTATATGTATATTTAAATAGTAAGCCTGGGAACTATTATGTATGACTTGAGCTATAAGTGCAAAGCAACAATTGAAAGAAAATTATATTCTATAATATGTATCCAATATTTAACCTAACAAATTTTCTCTTAATTAGCATTGTTTATATTATAATTTTGTTTTATTTACAGGTTATTTCATAAATAAGAAGGAGCATCTAGAATAGTGGTAAATGGGCTAAGCAGTCACATGTTTGCGTAAAGATATGCAGATAAAACATTATAACTTACGAAAATTTTTGGTGAATAATTTTAATGAGGATAGAAGGTTGTATTAATAAGTAGAACTTTCATCATCTAAATTTGTCAATGATTGCTGTATATGTAAATGATATTGATTAATATATAAGAGGAATAATGAAACGTGATTATATTTCTTCATACGCAATTGCAGTTATACAATGCAATGTAAATTGTTATTCAATTAGAAATGTACTATTTCGTATAGGAGCAGACAAGTCTCTAAAATCTTTTATTTTTGCCTACAGAAACTTTTAATAAATCTTTAGAGAATATTGATATTAAACAATATGCTGAAATCGAATTTGTTGGAAAGCGGCAGTATGATGCTGGTGATTTAATCACTGCTCTGTGTGATAAATTAAGTTGCTTGAATCGCGTTGTGCAACATTATCTAACAAAAACGGAAAAATGTTGTAATTCATGTTGTCATACAGATATTACCCTATCTTGTAATAATATTTTATTACTTACGCTATTTGATGGTATGAAGAGTTTGTTAATTCTCAAAAAATTATGCAAAAGTAATTCTTGGAGCACATGAAAGAAATAATTCAGAGCAACTTCTCTAAGTGGAAAAAAACTATTGAAGTCTTTGTGCAGTAATTGCATGAGTTCTTTATAATCAGCAAAAAACTGCTAATACAGTTACTAACAAAGTTCTGATTGTTAAATTATCATTATATAATACCAAAACTGAAAATATAGAAAACGTTAAAAATTGGATTGTTCTTAAAAACTGAAACATTAAAGGTATACCTATTGAGAAATTAGAAATGGGTGATAAAGTTTATAAAGCAAATTGTGCGATTTTCCATGACGGTAAGGATGCTGCAACTGGTCACTATACGTCTATGATACGTAAAGATAAATCATGGATATATGCGAACGATCATATCGTTCAATGAAAACATGGCCCAGAAATTCAAAAGATACGTTTATCATATTCTTTGAGGAAATTTAATTAATTCAATATTACGTTATTCGTAACTCAACGGCTGCTTTTATAAATGTTGAAAGTTGTTATCATGGGTAAAAACATCTTACTCGTAATAACATGTTGAACAATATTAGCACCACGGCTGCGTTTAAAACGCAATTTCACTAAATATTGGCCGCAATTATAGCGCCTTCGGCTGCAATATATCTAGTGAGTAAACTATTTAAAATGATATGATTTCCACAATGAGTTTCTATCATTATTAAATTATTTTCTCACTGAGTATCTCGCGCAGTTTCAAATAAAATCTCGTAATACATATTTTTTGTGTAGAAAATTATTATATCTTTCTTCATCAAAACTATTTAAAACGAGTTGATATGTAATTTTTCAATGTATTATTTAAAATGTTGTACTTTTCCTTTTTTAATATTGTTAATTAAAATTGATTATTGTTAACAATATAATTATTTATATATTTCAATTTATATTCCCGTCCAATAAAATTTAATTATTAGAATACACATTCTTTCTTTAAGAGTTTCACTACATTTTGTATTATTTGCATAAAGAAATTCTTAAGATGCATCTTTGTCAAAATATTACAAAAAGCTCTGAAATCCCCCCGAAAAAACACTTTCGTGTAAAAAAAACGGCAAGTAATTTGGTCCTTTCTCTCCACAAAAATTAAAATCCCAATAAAATGCCATAAAAAAAATTTACACAAAATAAATCTCAATCAAAAATTCCGACAACACAAAGAATTGAAATCACTTAAATTCGATAAGTAATTATTTGATCCTAAACAAAAATACCGGCAACACAAAGGATTGAAATCACTTATAAATTCGACAAGTAATTAAAACGGTAATATAAATCACTGAGGTCGCATAATTTAGGCAACTAAAAAATGTGAATAAATAATTAATTATTATATCATTTTTGTATACATATTACTTGCCAGGAGGGGCCAAATAAAGTTATGTATATTTAAATCTTCGTTACAGTTGCATATTGAAATATCTACTACTCTACACTTCTTGGCCCCTCCTGGCAAGTAATATGTATACAAAAATGATATAATAATTAATTATTTATTCACATTTTTTAGTTGCCTAAATTATGCGACCTCAGTGCTTTATATTACCGTTTTAATTACTTGTCGAATTTATAAGTGATTTCAATCCTTTGTGTTGCCGGTATTTTTGTTTGGAATCAAATAATTACTTATCGAATTTAAGTGATTTCAATCCTTTGTGTTGCCGGAATTTTTGTTTGAGATTTATTTTGTGTAAATTTTTTTTATGGTATTTTATTGGGATTTTAATTTTTGTGGAGAGAAAGGACCAAATTACTTGCCGTTTTTTTTTTACACGAAAGTGTTTTTTCGGGGGGATATATATATAGTTCAGTTTCAGATTTATCTGCGATTGATATTAGCTTTCGGTAGACTTGTATTATTATTATTTGTTAATTATATTATTAATTCTTACAGAACTAAGGATCTAAAACTACGTCATTGTTTATTATAATAATATTTGATCGTCTATATTATGTAGGATTTTAACCGGTTTACGTGCACATTGACGAATTTCTTCCCGGTTAGTATTTTATGGCGCTGCCAATTGGTTTTTTATTATTTGTGAAATAATCATTTCAAGCATCTATTAACTTTAATATTAATTAAGATGCACTTTACGGCGAATCAATAAATATTTTACTCTTCTTGTAATAAAAATTCTTTATAAAACAACGTTTTACAGGAGTATCACCCCTTAATAATAATTTACAGAAAAAAGACCTCAGTTGACATTTACATGAATTTATTAACTCCAACGATCATTTTCACATAAATAAAGACATTTAATTTCAATAAAATTCATATAAAACAAGAAAAACACAACTATTTATGATTCAAGAGTAATAAATTTTCATACATTTTAAAATTCTTAAAAATTATAAAAAGGATAAACTTTTTACAGCATTATTATAAGGGATCATTTATCCTCGGGAAAAAATAAAAGAATAAAATTATTTATTTAATAATGACTAACACGATATTTAAAAGTTTATTTAATTTTTAATTTACTAGGTAATTATACATATACATGCATTACAAGAACAATTTTCACTTCAATATTCTTTACAAAGTTCAATAATAACATACAATTCTAGATAAACTGTCAAAATACACGAGGAAGATAGAAGTATTACGAAGTATTGTTCGTAAGACTATTACTACACTATAGAAAACTAATATACTAACAGAAATTGTAGCGTTGTACTACACATCTTATAGCGCAGTATCCGAAATATACACATTCTATAGCGTAGTATCTCAAATGCTACACATCTTATAGCGTAGCATCCCAAAGGCTACACATCTTATAGCGTAGTGTCCGAAACGACAGTACGCTATAGGATATGGACACTACATAGTGTAATTACTCTACACTTGGCAACGCTGGCTGTCAGTCAGCGTTGCCAGGTCCGCCATCTTGAATAGTAATACGCTCTATAGTAAGTGAATTTTGATATAAGGAATGCAGACTCCACAAAGCATACTACCAGCGGAAATACGTCGGTCGCCATTTTAAATGCAGAACGTAATATATCAAAAATTATATATATTATATTCACAGCCTGTCACCGTGAACGGCGTGAACGAAGACATGTTATAGTCGGGGAGAAATAGCATTTGAATTTCCACTTCGTGCCATAGAGAATTTTAATTTTTTTGTGTATAGTTCAGAACGTCCTTAAAGAGCTCCTAAAGTCTCGAACACGAAGGAGGTTGGGAAGGTTATTATTAATTCAAAAAAATGTTAGAAAATGCGTTTTTTCTAGTTTAATTTAAATAACTCGCTTATTATTAATCGTATCAAAAAATGTGTCAAATAAAACTTGTTCGTAATTAAATTTTCAATCAGAAAGGTGGAGTTTAAAAAATCAATTTGTTTTGTTTATTTGTAAAATCATTAATGAAGTACAGGAAGTGGAGAAAAGTTTAAGTAGTGAAAAACCATATAACAAATGCTTGATTGCTACTAAAAGTTCACTAGAAGGTGACTTTTAGTAGAATTTGCTATAAAAGTCATTTTTCGATATCTAAAAATGGTGGCCTATTGCAAAATTATTTATGTCAAAACTTTAAGTAGCTGCCAATTTTTTCCTGGCGGTCAAAAATTAATGAAACCCATTGCTAAAAATTGGTATTAACAAATGGTGTAAAGAGCATATTTTTCAATACTAAACAAAGCATTTTTTAATTGACAAAACCCGTTGCTATCGTTCGTATTACAGCAACTATTGGATTTTAACAATTGCAATAAAATGCATTGTAATGTTGATAAAAAACCATGAATTTAAGAAAAAATCATGGCTATTGGAGCAGTAGAAGCTGAGATCATTAAGTTTTACTTCACGGTGCACTACGTCGAAAGTATTTGACCTTTCGACCTGAAATTTGGCAGAGTATTAGTGAACATATCACCGTATCATCTAAATGTTTTTCTTAATCTTTCGTTCAATTTTTCTTGTTTGCAACGAAGAAGAATCTGTTAGAAATCATGCGCTCGGTGGTAGCGATCTCCTCGCTACGTAGCGCGGTGGTGGGGGTAGCGCCTGAACCTTGGAGGAGGCGCGCTGGAGATATTAAACAACTTAATTGAAAAATTTATTTCTACATAACCAAAGGTCGTAGATGGATGATTTTTTTTAATTGTACATCATTTTTTCCGTACTTTCCAGCAATATTTATAAAAATTTTATAACACCTCGGCAAGTGTCAGAAAACTATGCTTTTTAACTTATTTGTAATTTTCCAGGATTTCGAAATAAAATACAGACATGTTTTTGAATTGCATACTTAAATATACATATGATATTTCACTGCAATTTAAAAACATGTCTGTACTTTATTTCGAAATCCTGGAAAATTACCAATAAGTTAAAAAGCATAGTTTTCTGACACTTGCCGCAGTCTTATAAAATTTTTATAAATATTGGTGGAAAGTAAGGAAAAAATGATGTACAATTAAAAAAAATCATCCATCTACGACCTTTGGTTATGTAGAAATAAATTTTTCAATTAAGTTGTTTAATATCTCCAGCGCGCCTCCTCCAAGGTTCAGGCGCTACCCCCACCACCACGCTACGTAGCGAGGAGATCGCTACCACCGAGCACATGATTTCTAACAGATTCTTCTTCGTTGCAAACAAGAAAAATTGAACGAAAGATTAAGAAAAAAATTTAGGTGATAGGGTGATATGTGCACTACTACTGTGCAAAATTTCAGGTCGAAAGGTCAAATACTGTCGACGTAGTGCACCGTGAAGTAAAACTTGATGATCTCAGCTTCTCCTGCTCCAATCGCCATGATTTTTTATAAACATTACAATGCATTTTATTGCAATTGTTAAAATCCAATAGTTGCTGAAATACGGACGATAGCAACGGGTTTTGTCAATTAAAAAATGCTTTGTTTAGTATTGAAAAATATGCTCTTTACACCATTTGTTAATACCAATTTTTAGCAATGGGTTTCATTAATTTTTGACCGCCAGGAAAAAATTGGCAGCTACTTAAAGTTTTGAAATAAATAATTTTGCAATAGGCCACCATTTTTAGATATCGAAAAATGGCTTTTATAGGAAATTCTACTAACTAAAAGACACCTTCTAGTGAACTTTCAGTAGCAATCAAGCATTTGTTATATGGTTTTTCACTACTTAAACTTTTCTCCACTTCCTGTATTTCATTAATGATTTTACAAATAAACAAAACAAGTTGATTTTTTAAACCCCGCCTATCTTATTGAAAATTTAATTACGAACAAGTTTTATTTGACACATTTTTTTATACGATTAATAATAAGCGAGTTATTTAAGTTAAACCAGAAAGAAACGCATTTTTCAACATTATTTTGAATTAATACTAACCTTCCCGACCTCCTTCGTGTTCGAGACTTCAGGAACTCTTTAAGGACGTTCTAAACTATACATAAAAAAATGAAAATTCTCTATGGCACGAAGTGGAAAAAGAGCTATATTTTTGTGCCATTTCTCCCCGATTATTAGTATACTGAAAAATTACGGATAGTAAAGAAGTAAGGAGTAAATGACAGTTTTGATCTGACTGATAGCTGAGATACTGATGGTTAAATTGAGTAAATAAAGTGACGAGATTTGTAAAATATGCATAAAAATAATTTTTAAAAGTAAATGAAGGACACAACATCTTAGATAAGTATAACAATAAATTTTATAATATAAAATGTAAGATATGTATATTTTGTGGTACTTTGTGGGATTATATTTCAGATTAAATTATAGTAATGTATTTACTATGTCAAATGTCAATGCTGAGAATGAAGCTATGGGAATTTTCAAAATTAAAATAAAGGAAGAGACTAAATATAATGTTGTTATTGTATCATCTCGCTGAGAATCAAACTGTGTCGATTAAGACTAATATTCAAATCAATGAGTCAACACATTGGGTAAATACGATAACAAATTAAGAAGCTGACATTACATTTACACTTTAACATGTAAGATATTTTATATTACTTTTTGGAATTTTGTTTCAGATTAAATTATAGTAAAGTGTTTACTATGTCAATGCTGAGAATGGAGCTATGCGAGTTTTCAAAAGTAAAATAAAGGGATCGACTAGTAATAAAGAGGAAAAATAAAATAGTACCAGTAATTATTTGTATTTGTATTATACTGAAAGTAATGTTTGTACATAAAACTATAATGATTTTAAAAATTTTAGTTTAAAGAAGATTAATGTAAAGAAATGATACTCACTTAAATCGCTTATATTTAAAGATAAAAGGCATATTAAATACACAATTAATTGCAGTTTGAAATTTGGTGATTGGAAGTTTGAAAACGCTTTCATATAAAAGAAGTAAAAAAAAAATTATTCAACAGATTTTTTCAAGTAAAAAATATATCTTAAGAAAACTATAATTTCTGCAATTGAAAAGGAAACATCAAGTGCATATTGGAAAGCTGTTAATGCAAGTACGTCATTATCAATAAAGGTTGAAAACAGTTAAGCCCATTAGATGTAAACAAAACTTATCTGAATGTAGTATGAAATTATTGTAATATTGTAGTTCCTTATTGTTCTTTTAGGCAGAATGTTTAGTTCCATCCAAGTATATCCAGATGATGGTGTTCAAGGAGATTTGGGAATCTAAAATGTGACAGCGATGAGGATCAAACTGTGTTAATTGAGATGTATATTAAAGTAAATCACTCAGCTGAATGGATGAATATAAAAATGAATGAAGAAGTCAACAAATTAGATAAGTATAATAATAAGTTTTATAATACAGGATGTAGTAAACTTATTGGTTTTTTCAGATTAAATAAAGATATGTTTATATATTATTTATTGGAGTATAACGCTAATAGTTTATAATTATTATGATAAAAACATGTTCATCTTTATAATTGATGTCTGATAACTGACATACTGATGGTAAAGTATGAGATATTATAAGCATGATTTTTGAAATTAAATATAAAATAAAACATTAATAAAATACAAATGTTCTATATTACAGATGCTACGCATGAAAAATGCACCACAACCACGGTTGGGCTGAAGATTTCGTTACACTTACGATCTGTGTGACTTCTTGCAATACAATTTTTTATAGATTAATTTACTATTTGTCTCAAGTAATAATTATTAAGTTAATTCTATATATTTACCTATAAATTTATGCGGCTTATTGTGACCCATGAGACGAAGCCGTATCGAAATTGAAGGTTTAAATTCATATAAAAATATTCATTCTACAATATAATTATTAATACATGACATTACAATGGTACTTTCCTTAAATTCTTACCTTCTGGAGTAAGAGACCTTTTTTTGGTGGAAGGTTTTGTTTCCTCCAAACCTAGCTTCTAATGTTGTTCGTACACGGCTCTGTCGTACTAAAATAAAAATGTTTTTCAATATTAAATATATTTTTGTGCATGAAAATTATATCAAAAGTAATATACTTTACCCGTGTGTTTCTCCAGCTATTATTCCAGCAATAATCATCTTCTTTTGATGATTTGGGCTCTTCTTTTCTGTCCTTCTGTTTTATTTTAGTCGAGGAAGATGTTCGGTATTTATCTGCAAACAAATCCTTCTTTTCGTCATAGGACGACTAAAAGAATTCGCATTATCATTAATGCATAATGAAGGTAGAGCGTTTTTATGTAAATTGTTACGTCCTGAATTGTATTGTAAACTCAGGAACATTTTTTGTTGTGGGCTCCAGTGTCCGCTGCCTACCAGCTAGTAGTAGTTGTAGGAAATTCGATGGAGGATTTTTGTATGGAGGGATAACACTTAGTTGAGCAGACTTCGATGATTTTTAATGGTTTTTATTTATTAACCGTAACAAATATAAAAGAGTCTTCTAAGACTGTTTTAGTTGAAGGTACAATTAGCAATTGCTTAAAAGCTAATCGAATTAGTCTACGCCGGGTCTTGGATCGTGATCCAGGGAGATGGCTAAGCCAATCAAAACATTTTTAAAATGAATTTATCCTATCTTTGACCAATAAGAATTAAAGCATCTAAGTGTGAGTGGGAGGTATAATTCTCTCACGGACTTACAGTCGCACGATGCAAGATGCAAACGTAGGCAAAGATAAGGTCCTGGCGACGGTGGTTGCAGATTCTGGCATATGTGATTACATTCAACTATCTTATTTCTTTTAATAAAATAATTTTAGTTTTTCGGAATTGATTGGTTAGGGACGTAACACTTCCCTCCTTAAAGATAGATCGTCCTCGATCGTTTGTTTAAGATGTTAATCCCATAAGCCACAATGCTGCAGTCCATAACTTAATTCTAGAATGATTACATGGTTTGATTATAATGTATTGGTATGTCGATTTGTGTCGAGTAACTTAATAATTTAGTTATTAAGCTTACATATAGTAGGCTATAAGCGAAGACTCGCTTTAGTTTGCTTACATTTATACAAAATGTTTATGATGCGTTTAAATTTATAATCTAGGGTATAGGTCTTGAGAAATAGGTGGGTTAAGGTGAGGACGTTCATGACGAGGAATTGGTTGAGATTGGTCTTCCCGAATTAAATTATAGGATTCGTTGCTTCGTCTCGGTTCGGCGGAGGGGGAAGTTGGAGAAGTGTATATTATATTTCCCCGAACGTTTTCCGCAGGATTTTCCTCGTCGTTTCTAGCTCTTTTTGATTTGAAATATACCACAAAATTAGCTAAAGAGTCCCATATGGCGGAGAGTAACCAAATACTCCAACCCACTACTGAATGGATAGCGTAGCCGTTGATAAGTGTACTCAATGCAAACTTTATAGTCATAACTATCGAAAACATCCCTAGTAGCGCAGCGCTATAAGTCCCAAATGAGTGTACAAAATTGAAGAACTTGTCCCACGATTTTTGTATTTGACTCTGGAGTGTTGCTTCATCTAACAGGCTATTAATTCGTAAGTTATGATTACCGTCATTATGCCCTGTACCTTCGCGAGAGATAGTGTGAATTATGGCGGGATTTTCCATTGGAAACATAATGTTTTCATGAAGTTTTTGAATATCTTTATTGGAATAGATTCCGCTCGCGGCTAAATTGTGAGGCGACTCACATGTGAATTTTGGAGAAGGTGATGCAGTTAGTTTCGAAGGAGGAATAGCTCTACTGACCTGCGGCATAAATTCAAGCCACATGTTATTGATTAAGTAAATAGGCGCGAGGATTTTATTGCATTCGGTGTGATCTCCGTTTTGTACTAAAATTTTTGTTATGGGGGTCATAAAATAACTGTCATTGCCCTTAAAAACTGGTAATTGATTATAGCATTCGACGGTTTCTCGTAGGTTTACTTCCACCGGTAAACATTTGATTACGCGAATAGTGTCTCCGGTTCTAATAGATGTTGTTACGCGGCAAAAATCCCTATGATAAAACTTGCCGCGTAGAGCAAAATACGCAAGTCTCTATTAACGGTATTGGGGACGATACGATACTACTCAAATTAATACGCGATAAACTACTCTACTATACTCGAAAACTCTACAATCTATTACGCTATAAATGATAAGTTGGGCGCCAGGTCCACGTAGACCAGTTTTCTCTATAACTGAATTCGGTACGAAAAATCTACTAATCGACAACTAAAATTCCCCAAAGTGCTGGGCTAGCTCTGTCCCTAGCTGGATAATGGAGAGGGGCAAGGTTAGGGGAGGTATTCGCTATATAATATCGATAAGAGAATCTCTAAAACGCGATAAAAAAATAAGGCAAGATTTATATAAGAAAAATCCTTAAATTTATTCACAAAACTCCTGGGATTTACAACTATTGAGAATACCTCAGGTTCATTTAACAAGGCCCAGAAAGTCGATATTAATTACATATCAGGCCCGCCACGATATAGGTAATTTTCCTCATAATTCTCGAACGATAGAACTCAACAAATACATCAAAGAGAACACCAAAATAATACAAGTTAATTCGTAAACGCAATACAACCTAATATGAAGATAATCTACAAAAAGATACAATAAACTCTAACTGAATGATCATGAAAGTTCCCATGATCATGGCTCAATATCGATATCGTTGATTCTTTAAATCAAATATTAACTAAAACAAAACTCTACTGATCTCAAACACCTCGAAAGCGGAGACTTTATTCTCAAAACGGTAAGTGAACTGGAGATAGAGTTGATGTCCTGCGACACTCAATCTTGGCTCATCAACTCACGAAAACACGGGCTATTTCATCCCGGAAAACTCTACAAAAGATACGAAAATTATATCGAGCCTACAAGAGGCAGGCCTCGATGCGCGACACCGCCAAACGATACTTAACTGTAAGAAAATGTGATTAATTTTCCCCAGTTAACTCCCAAATTTCTACATATTAACTTAACTCAACATATCACCGTGTAGTACTCTGCCGTGATCATAAGAAAGCAAAATCTCGAGGATTTATGTAGCGGAATAAGATAAAATACTATGTACAAGGAAATTAGTGCAACTCTGGCATGGTCGACTTGAATGAGGCACTCACCAATCCGCAAACTCTCGTCTATTCGGTAGTCTATAAGTCTCCACTCGGATACAGGAAATTGGCGGGAAACTACAGCCAAAAGATGTCCAGAAGGCCTCAAAAGAACGGTAGTAGGTTCGGTCCAGGATGCTCCAGAGTTCACGTCACAATCCCATCAGCACTAGATTTCGACTCTTAATGCTTTAACGGGAATCCGTATACCGACATTACAGAGCAAAAACTATTTCGCATTGCAGCTTCGTCATTTGTTGACGGATTGTAAAGTTATTACAGGTTTTTGGAAATGCCATAAGCTTATCTACTAAATTACGCTAGGACAATTAACAAAAAATGAAAAAAAATTTTGTTTAAATAAATAAATTAACATTATTGAGAAACAACAATTAAATCGCAAAATCCTCCAACGTACTTTACTAGATAATGTTCATACGTTTCCAAAAAGTCCACAAAAATGTAAATCTGTCAAGAAATGACGATGCTGCATGCGAAATAAATAATGGAAGAATTTCGTGTTCGGGAAGTCGCTAACACGAAATTCTTCCATTATTTATTTCGCATGCAGCATCGTCATTTCTTGACGGATTTGCATGTATGTGGACTTTTTGGAAACGTATGAACATTATCTAGTAAAGTACGTTGGGGGATTTTGCGATTTAATTGTTGTTTCTCAATAATGTTAATCTATTTATTTAAACAAATTTTTTTTTTCATTTTTTGTTAATTGTCCTAACGTAACTTAGTAGATAAGCTTCTAGCATTTCCAAAAACCTGTAATAACTTTACAATCCATCAACAAATGACGACGCTGCATGCGAAATAGTTTTCGCCCTGTAATGTCGGTATACGGATTCCCGGTAAAAGCTAGAATATGAGTCTTTCCTCTCGTAAGGACTAAAATACGAGTATCTCTTCTCAGAGGTAGATTACGAGTGTCGTTAGCAAGACAGTGCTTTCGGTAATTTTCGATCATCCCCACCTACTGATTAAAAGGTTCGGATATCGATCGTACTTCCGAATAATCACGAGGATCCACGATATTATGTGATCCTGGTCGTTAGCTCGTTTTCTCTTCTTTCTGTCGCCAGGAGTAAGCCTTGTCCTGAACAATTCTAAATATTTTCGTCAGCTCCAGCGGTAGTGTGAGGTTGAGGCTGTCGCCGTCCGCGAACCAGCATGGATAAAAGCCGTAGGAGAGTATGAGCAAGTGACGATAGCCCCTTCTGATGTAATTATTCCTCGAATTTGGAGGACTCCACGATAGCTCTATTATTACTCGGATGTAGTTTTTCTTGCACCCTGACCTGGGTATATCTTCTCATATCCAGGTGTTGTCCTTTTACAGGTCGAAATCCCTCGTTGGTTGGTAGTAAGAAGACGAAAATGCAATATTCCCTCCGATGATTTTTCCGATGACGTAGTCTTCCCCTGGGTTGGTGATGGAGGAGAAGGAGGAGAGGCAAGGCCCCCACCCAGATCAACACGCCGTACAGAGAGTTTAATTTACAGAGCAAGCACTTTACAAAAATTAAGCTAAAAAGCGTAGTATAATATAAAATAAAATAACATATGCCGTTATCGACATGAAACGGAAGTGGATGAATAAATGAGATTTCTAACCTTTATTTGTGGTGGAATTCCAAGGTGATTCTGGAGCTTCCTTTGACCTTGAGCTGTAAAACCTTACTCTAACAAGTAGTGTGGCTGTAAGGATTCTATGACCGGGTGGCGAGAGGGTCGGGATTCCACGGGGGGAGGGGAGGTAGGGGAAATGCCCCCACTCCTTAGCGGAGGGGGAAGGGGGGATTTCCCCCACTCCAGGGTGGTGGGGGAAGCTCGGTGGTGGAGGAAAATTAATCATGTGACATCCCGGTGGTGGGGGAAACTTAAGCACCTGACCCCCCTGGTGGTGGGGAAAAATTAAGCACGTGACACCCCTGGTGGTGGGGGAAAATTAAGCACGTGACATCCCTGGTGGAGGGGGAAATTTTTAAGCACGTGACTGCCCTGGTGGAGGGGGAAAATTAATCGCGTGACACCCATGGTGGTGGGTAAAATTGAGCACGCGACAGCCTCTCGATCCCCCCACCCAAACGTCCCAGCCCTCTACGCGAGAGATGTGAGAGAGAGAGAGAGAGAGAGAGAGGGAACACATATTTTAAAATTAATTTTTTTTTATTTTTGAAAGGAATTGAGGGAACGGTTAATTATATAAATACACGTAGATTTTGGGAAAAAGCCTTTCGGCATAAAAACCCCACTTTATTATTTAAAATACATATTTTTCACAATCTTCATTTTTTTTTGTTTTTCTAACAATCTGCAGCGAGATAGCTGGGCTCTGCGTGTTGTTATTCTCGTTGCTGCTAATCGTACCATTTTGATTCGTTCTTCCATCTAGAATTAAAATGGCCCACTTCGCCTCTTCGAAGTAAGGTCTACCTCAGGCTCCATTTGCGCAGCTTGTGTTCCCGTGACGAACGTCTCCGATTGCGTAGCCAATATTTCTCACCTCAGACATAATTGAAATCATGTTGTTACTTTTCTTCTTCACATATTAATAGTTTTTTTTTTTTAACAAAGAAAGTATACTTACAAAAATTCAGCATGTCTTTCATCGAAGAAAAAGAAGTAGTAGGTATAGATGGATGATATTTTTTCCATTTATTTGATAAAATAATTTAATAGTAAAAGAAAAAGAAATGTGGTGGTTCCTCTTCTTCCCTCTTAGTCTGCTTTGACGCAATATATTTTTCCTCCTCTATTTTTTTCTCCTATTATTCTTCTTCCTTCTTCATCTCCTTTGACTTAATATCTTCCCCAGTCTGTTTCTCTTCGTCTTTCTTCACTTTATTTTAAAAATACTGTAACGAAGTTCCCCGTTACGTATACGAGATACCGAATAAAGAACATAAAAGCTACCGAACAGTGGATATTATTAATCCCTACGTTACCGACTCGTGAGATAGGCTCACGAGTGGATTATAGCTAACGTCAAGGATAGACCCCGTTGACAGGCAGAGGCCCGGATGAAAAGACCGGCGCTCCAGTAAACGATGTCCAGGTTGTCCTGAGAAGTAAGGCAGGGCCATGCCAAACAACCCAGGCAACCTGAGATAAGGAGAAGCGGCCTCGGGGAGTCCTAAAACAATGACAGTGTCTATAAGTCCCCACGAGGAGGGGAAATAGAACATCGAGTCTGGCTTGAACGCTGGTTACGCGCGTCAAGCAGGCTGCGCGAATGTCGTGCGCAGACTGCCATAGCAGGCAGTCGGAACGCGACCATGGGACTGTGCTGGTGTGTCCGTGCGTGCTGGTGAGCGCGTGACGCGGCACTCAGACATCCATGGGTCGGTTCGCGTACGTGAGGCGTGTGCTATAGGCCAGCCTGCACGTACGTCACGACTGGATACCGGCCAATGCATAGTGGGTTGTGCAGGGGCGTAGTTAGCCCGTTGGAATGTGTCCCGGTGCCCTCCGTAATCCCATAGGCTTGCGCTATGGCTGGACGGGCCGTGAACATTGCCTCCGTGGTGGTCCGCTCCTGGCAAAACGCTATGCTTTGGCAATTGATACCGCATGTTCCCGCACTCCTCACCACCACCTGTGTGTGGGTGGTGAGGGAGAAATGTATGCCCCTCAGCAGGCAGGTCTGCGAGGCTCGGACTTCCGTAAGGGACCCTCCCCTCTCTCCACGACCTAGCATACTGAGCGACCCTGGCTACCGCTACCGTCCATATGCATGGCCGCAGGGCCGTATAAGATGCATAGAGAATGGGGTCGAAGGACCCAATTGATAACGTAGGGTTGTTGGCCACCCAACTGACCAACTGGCGCCCTGATACCGATAGAAAAGGACGGGCGAAGGTAATGGGAAAACCCGTAGTGTGAGTGGCCCCTCGCACTGACGAGAATAACATTACAAATGGCGCCCAACGTGGTTTCTTATAATAGATTAATTATTCGGCGAACGAATAATCCACAAGTCCGAGAAGTTACCGGAAGTGTTGGAGTTTTCAGGGAATAGGTGGCCCACTATTTTCTGGAGGCTCGGAAACCCTGAAAAAGCATGAAAAGATCATCTGGTTGTAAAAGGGATCAAATTCTGTTAAGAATTGATAGCCTGATCGAATTGACGTGTCCACGTAGAATTCGAGCAACCCATGCTAAGCTAACGGAAAATTGGATGAGAACCACGGGCGCAAATATAATTTAATATTATATTCGCCCGTGTTAAAATCTAACGCTACCGAAAAGGCTACTTGACTGGGCAAGTGACAGCTGAGCGCTTGTTTGTAAACAAGTCGACCGGCTGAGCTGAGCCATGCTGCCTGGCGGAGCCCGACCGACTAACTGTCAGAGCAGTTCAATTAGCTAGCTATCGAGATGTTGCCAAACACAATTACCGAATTAAGCGCAGAATCGGAAATTTGGCAACGGATGATAACGCCTCGCTAACGTTCCGCGAGCCGGCAAGTCGCCTCACATCTCATCCTACCCTGGATCCCTACAGAACAAATTGTTCTTCCGTCTCTCTCTCTCTCAGCCTTCCTCGCTCTCTCTCTCTCCGCCCTATACAATGGCATCCCAGAACGCCTCGCCCTCGGCTACGACTGTCGCCGCTCGCGACGCTCTCGCTCCTCCTGTGCCTATGGCACAGGATTCCGTCGATGAGGATGCCCTTCTGGCATCCCCATCTCCTGCGGGCCCTATTGAGGGTCCCGCATCCGATCCCGTTCCCGTTCCCGTGGCGCAGGTTGTCCGTCAAACGCCAACCTGCGTTACTGTTATCGAGGTGGGCGGCAGCCCACCTGTTCTCGAGGGGGTATCGAAACACCCTGTAGAGTCTGGGCATGAGGAGCTGGGTACGCAGGTACTCAGCGAATTAATGCAGCGACACTGCAGGATGCGTTCGGTAACCCCGACGCCTATGGGGGGGAGCAATCAGGGTCTTCCTAGACGTAGTCTAGTGGAGTTGCTGGCTGCTCTCTTCCGAGCGGACCTGGACCTCTACCACGAAGTCGTGGCAGCGGTCGAGGTGGCCGAGGCACCTGTGCTGAGCACCCCTGTCCGTAAGCTCTCCCGAAAGGAGCGCAAGCGGGTCAGGGAGGTCCAGCGGGAGACAGCGGTAGCTGCTCCGGAGACGAAGCGGCCGTCATACGCAGCTATGGCGTCCGTCAAGCCTCCGAAAGGAGTCAAGCAACCGTTGCCGCCTAAGGTGACTCCGGCACCACCGGTGAAGAAGGCGAAGCCTTCCGATCCTGTGGCCACGCGCGCTACCGGCAATTTCGGCATACGTGTATGCTGGAATTGCAAGGGTAAGGGCCATCGGTTTTCCGAATGCCCTACACCAATTACAGATGCTTTCTGTAAGGGGTGTGGGCGCACCGGGAAAACGTTGCGCACCTGCCCTGCCTGTGGGCCGCATTGGCAGACAATCGGTCCATACGTGGCGAATGCGGGTACGAACGTACCACGTAAGGTGATAGCGGCAAAACGCAGATCCGAGCGTGGGAAAGTACACGCCCAACCACGGCTTTCCGAGGCGACTCCGAAGGCAGTTCCCCAGGTGGTAACCCCACCGAAGGAAAAACCTTCGAAGCCGCTAAAGACGAAAGCGGCTCGTAAGGAGGTTTGTATGGATAGGGTTTCACAGCTAGTCGAGCCCTAGAAATACTCCTCCTGCAAGTTACCGAATGTTACCGGTACGAGAAATCGTACGATCCCGCACGCTACCGTACACCTCGGTGAATTTCCCATCAATTTCCATCCTATTTTCCTTCCTTTTCATTCCTTTCCTATCCATCCAAAACAAAAACAGAAATTGATGAGCTTGAGCCAGTAAAGGCCAATGTTTTCAGGACGAGGTGAGACAGAGACCACACGTGGACCCTCTGTCGAGAAATGTTACCGGTACTGCCATCTAGCGGTAATCGACGGCAAGACGAATCAATAATTCGTCGAAGTGCTGCCGTCGGTCGTGATTGATGGTACTGGAGGTCGATGAACTCGATCCTAGTGCTGCCATCTAGCGGCCCGTAGATGAAGCAGAGCTATCGAGCGCCTAGATCGAAATTCGATTAATCGAAGGGCGATTGTTATCGAGCAGAAGCGATAAGTGAGAATACGAGAATCACTTAGATCGTCTGCGCATGTCCAAAGCTCGGGTGGGGGTAACCTATCCGACGGACGGCTAACGGGGCAAAACAGAACTTTGCCGGATCACTCCAGCGACAACCCTTGGACCAGACAGAACGAACAGCACTATTATATTGATACGTAGATGGCTGAGTCCACAGGACGGAAAAGGAGTACCGGGTCGGGCGACTCTGATGAGTTCGCAGAACCGACAGCTACCGATGCTTCCCAGGTAAACCTGGAGAAGAAGATCTCGAGTCTAGACGAGAGAATGGAAAAACTGGAAGGGTCGTTCCAAGATTTCATTTCTCAAGTCCAGCAGGCTTTTGACAAGCTGCTGAAAAATAAGACTGTTCCCGATGAAGCAGCAGTGGCAGCTGCTTCTGCTACCGAAAAGCGCGCTAGAGGCCGACCGCGAAAGACCGCGGCCGCTCTACCGGCATCGGCCAATCAGGGTCAACCTTTATTGACAGTGACAAGGCCGAGCGATGATCTCGAATCTCAACCGACATCAGACGATGCTTCGGCTGAGATATTCCAGGGGGCCTGCAGGACGAGGGTCCTGAAGGGAAAACCTGGAAAAGCTACCGGCCAAGGGGATGACTGTATGCCCCGTTGGCGTGTTCTCGAATCTCTCCAGAGGTCAAACTTAACCTTTGCGGGCGATGGAACGGAGGCGGTTGAGAGTTTTATTTCTCGAACCGATGCCGTCCTGAACCTTCTCAGGGTAAGAGATTCCGACCTTGTTGACGTCTTTCCCCACATCCTAACAGGTGTGGCGAGGATGTGGTTTGAGGATAATGAATTCTCAACCTGGTCTGATATTAAGTCCGCCTTAAGGTCGTATTTCAGATCACAAACATGGGAGGAAGAACTGGAGACTGAGCTTCTAACAAGAACTCAGGGTGCTAACGAATCTGTGCGAGCCTATTTGCAGACTATACAGTCGTATATTCGGAAAATAGGCAGAGAAAGATCGGATTGGAGCCGAATCGCTATCGCGCACAAGAATATGCTACCGGTGTATAGAAGAGGTATCGCTATACACAAAAATATGACGTATCGAGAATTTGAGCGTTTGGCGCTCAATTTCGAAGCCGCTTATAGGCCGTCATTAAAATACCGTCCACCTGCCGCGCCTGAAGAAAGTTTAGTTCCTGAGTTGGCGTATACCGGCAGTCATGGAAGGTCCCGAGAGTCTAGGCGACACGGTGTGCGTGCCCTAGAAGTGGATAAAACATCCAGCTCTGATACCGACGAATCAACAACGGAAGATTCAAATGATAACGAAGAGCATTTGAAAGCCTTTAAATCAACAAGGAACCGACAAGGAACCAGTTCCAAGTCGAAACCTTCGTTAGATAAGGCAGCTGGCAACAATAACAGCCGGCAGGGCTCAAAACGTAAACAACCGGGCCCGAACGCTACCTGCTTTAATTGCGGGAAAGCTGGACACGGTTGGAGTGCGTGTAAAGAGCAGAGAACAATGTTCTGTTACCGATGTGGCAGCAAAGGGGTTTCTACGGCGGAGTGCCCTAAATGCTGTTCAAAAAACGCCAAGAGGAGTTCGTAAAATTTCCCGAGAATATTACAATACTCCAAGAGCGGAAAAACATGATACCGAAAATCTTGGGTGAAAACCAAGATAATATATTCCCGGATAATTATGTCAAAGAATATTCAGTACAGCAATGTGTGAATATTAACCATAATTATCGCTCCCGCGACTTCTCAGACCAACATGTTATGTTGGAGACGGAGAATGTAAACAAACACTCAGAGGACACAAGCGCTCGAGTGGTTGCTACCGAAAATTCGAACGATGATCAATCGGTCGATAAGTTACCGGTCGGTGATATTACTGATATAGTAATTACGACGTTTGGCGACAGATCTAGGAAACTAGCATTCTACACCACGATCACCGTACAAGGGGAAAAGCTGCGTGCGCTGGTGGACTCGGGAGCCTCACGCACGTTTGCAGGCAAAGTAGCCATTGAATTGTTTAATTCAATTGGTATACAAGCCAATAAGATAGAACCCTTAAGAGTTACCGTTGGCAACAATTACACATGTAAAGTAATTGAGTCCGCCAAGATCCCGATATTTCTTGAGGGGAAGACAACTATAGTTGACACACTATGGATGCCTTCCTTGTCGAGTAATTTTATTTTGGGACTTGATTTCCTACAAGATGCTCATGTTGTCGTGGACTTCTCCACGGGAGAATGGGCTTACAAGGAAAAACCTCAAAATAAACATTGGTTCTCGAATGCCGAATCACTAAACTGTGTAGTGGTGAATAACGGCTTAATGGTTCCCGATAATGATAACGCTAAGAAATTACAAGAGTTTCTAGAAATTAAACTGCCCCCCATTTCTGGAAAACCTGGAATTTCAAAGTTACCGGCAGTCATAATTGACGTGCAAGATCACGAGCCAATCAGACAGCGAGCTCATAGGTGCACGGATAAAATCCGCCAAGCTATGTGGCAAGAGGTTGACGATATGCTAACCAATGGCATTATCGAACCGTCGCAAAGTGATTGGGCGAGCCCGGTAGTCATGGCGAAGAAAGCCAATGGCAAGCTCCGCTTTTGTGTGGATCTCCGGCGCGTTAACGCTGTAACTAAAAAGGATGCGTACCCATTACCGAACATGGCTGCGATCCTAGATGAGTTACGGCAGGCCAATTATTTAACAACGCTCGACTTGAGTCAAGCGTATTGGCAGGTACCGCTAGCAGAAAAGTCACGTGGTATCACGGCTTTTATTGTTCCAGACAGAGGCTTATTTCAATTTAAGCGAATGCCTTATGGATTAACTAATGCTCCCGCAATATTCCAGCGTGCTCTGGATAAATTATTGGGTCCCGAATTTTATCCACATGTATTCGTCTATTTGGATGACATTATCATTGTCACCAAAACATTTGACGAACACTTATTATGGTTGGATAAAGTTATCGAAAAGTTAAGGCAAACTGAGCTAACGATAAATAAGGAGAAAAGTTTCTTCTGTAGAACGGAAGTAAAATATCTCGGATTTATTGTAGACAGTCAAGGTCTTCGCGTGGATTCGGCGAAAACAGAAGCCGTAATCACGTTCCCGATACCGAAGAATTTAAAGCAAATTCGTAGATTCTTGGGAATGGCATCTTGGTATAGAAGATTCATTCCAGAATTTGCGACAGTTGCTGAACCGCTAACGAAATTGACAAAGAAAAATCAGTCATGGGAATGGACAGCCAATCAGCAGTCAGCATTCGACGCGCTGAAAGGATGTTTAACAAGCGCGCCAACGCTTGCCTGTCCAGATTTTTCGATCCCGTTTGCATTACAGACCGATGCTAGCAATGTTGGCTTAGGTGCTGTTTTGACACAAGTTATCGAAGGTCAAGAAAGAGTAATCGCCTACGCGAGTAGAGCGCTTACGGATCCCGAAAGAAAATATACCGTTACCGAGCAGGAATGCTTGGCAGTGGTGTGGTCGATAAGGAAGTTTCGATGTTACCTTGAGGGTTACCACTTCACTGTAATTACCGACCACAGCAGTCTCCGATGGTTGCATAATTTAAAAGATCCATCTGGAAGACTTGCTCGTTGGGCTCTAGCCTTGATGGAATACGATTTTACGATCGTACATCGTAAAGGAGCTTTAAATCATGTTCCTGATGCTTTGTCAAGAGCACCGGAAAGTTTAAATGCTTTGCTACCGTCTTACGCCGATACCAAGGATGCGTGGTATTTAAAGCGCGTAAAGGATATCGAAAGAACGCCAGAAAAATTTCTTGATTGGAAATTAGATGGAGAGTTGATGTATCATCAACGACGTTCAGATTTGGCAGATGCTGAGCTCGAAGATCTTGATGCTTGGAAACTGGTGATACCCAGGGAGTACAGGCAGAAAGTGCTCGAAGAATGCCATAAGTTACCGCAAGCCGGCCATCAAGGTATCGATCGTACATATCGACGCCTTTCGATAAATTACTTCTGGCCAGGTATGTTCAAAGATGTAACGGCTTACGTCAGTCACTGCGACGAATGTCAGCGTTGCAAGGTAGAACAACAAGCTCCCGTCGGCTTCATGGGACGTCGAATTGTTGAACAGCCGTGGACTGTAATATCGGCAGATATTATGGGCTCACTGACGCCAAGTAAACAAGGGTTCTCGTATGTGTTGGTAATCCAAGACCTATACACAAAATGGATCGAAGTAGCTCCACTTCGACGCGCTAACGGCAAAAAGATTGCAGAAGCTATCGAAAACTTGGTGATTCATAGATGGGGTACACCAAACGTTTTAGTTACCGACAATGGTACCGAATTTGTAAATAAAGACATAACTGCTTTATTACAATTAACGGGTATGAGGCAAACCACGACACCTCCATATCATCCCCAGGCAAACCCCACCGAAAGGGTGAATAGAAGCCTGAAGATGATGATAAGGGCCTTTCTCGATTCTGATCATCGAGAGTGGGATCAGCATTTGGATGCATTTAGATTTGCATTCAATACTGCCCACCATGGTTCACTGCAAGCTACACCTGCATTTGCTAATCTGGGTAGAGAACCAGAATCGGCAAGGTCGATGCGACGTGAATTAGAAGGCGATACCGAAATCATGCAGCAACCGACAGAAAAGTGGTTGGCACGCATGAAACGCTTGGAAACACTTAGAACAGTTTTCAAGTATGCTCTCGAAGAAGCGCACGAACGACAGGCAAGACCGTATAATTTACGTCGTCGTGAAAAGCACTATGAGGTTGGCGAGTTAGTCTTAGTTCGCAACCGACAGCTCTCGAATGCCGCAAAACACATATCGGCTGCACTGAACAAACCATTCGGTGGACCGTTTATGATTGCGAAGAAGTTATCGGAGACAGTTGTAGAATTGTCTGATTTGGCAGGAAACGTCACTGGCAAAATGTCTACGGCAGACATCAAGCCATACAAGCCTGAGCTACCGCAAGAGTAAACCCAGACTGAAGTGCATCACTGCACGCTTGGGCGTGGCAGCGAAAAACGAACTCGTGTTCGGGCGCTTTCGGTTTCGGGTCGAAACCTCCGTTACGGAGGGGGGTATGTAACGAAGTTCCCCGTTACGTATACGAGATACCGAATAAATAACATAAAAGCTACCGAACAGTGGATATTATTAATCCCTACGTTACCGACTCGTGAGATAGGCTCACGAGTGGATTATAGCTAACGTCAAGGATAGACCCCGTTGACAGGCAGAGGCCCGGATGAAAAGACCGGCGCTCCAGTAAACGATGTCCAGGTTGTCCTGAGAAGTAAGACAGGGCCATGCCAAACAACCCAGGCAACCTGAGATAAGGAGAAGCGGCCTCGGGGAGTCCTAAAACAATGACAGTGTCTATAAGTCCCCACGAGGAGGGGAAATAGAACATCGAGTCTGGCTTGAACGCTGGTTACGCGCGTCAAGCAGGCTGCGCGAATGTCGTGCGCAGACTGCCATAGCAGGCAGTCGGAACGCGACCATGGGACTGTGCTGACGTGTCCGTGCGTGCTGGTGAGCGCGCGACGCGGCACTCAGACATCCATGGGTCGGTTCGCGTACGTGAGGCGTGTGCCATAGGCCAGCCTGCGCGTACGTCACGACTGGATACCGGCCAATGCATAGTGGGTTGTGCAGGGGCGTAGTTAGCCCGTTGGAATGTGTCCCGGTGCCCTCCGTAATCCCATAGGCTTGCGCTATGGCTGGACGGGCCGTGAACATTGCCTCCGTGGTGGTCCGCTCCTGGCAAAACGCTATGCTTTGGCAATTGATACCGCATGTTCCCGCACTCCTCACCACCACCTGTGTGTGGGTGGTGAGGGAGAAATGTATGCCCCTCAGCAGGCAGGTCTGCGAGGCTCGGACTTCCGTAAGGGACTCTCCCCTCTCTCCACGACCTAGCATACTGAGCGACCCTGGCTACCGCTACCGTCCATATGCATGGCCGCAGGGCCGTATAAGATGCATAGAGAATGGGGTCGAAGGACCCAATTGATAACGTAGGGTTGTTGGCCACCCAACTGACCAACTGGCGCCCTGATACCGATAGAAAAGGACGGGCGAAGGTAATGGGAAAACCCGTAGTGTGAGTGGCCTCTCGCACTGACGAGAATAACGTTACAATACAAACAGGTACTAATTTTGAAAAGGTAAAAAAGATAAAATAAATACTTACATTGTTCCTCCTATATTTTTTTTCTCCTCTTCCTTCTTCGTCTGCTTTGACTCAATATCTTTTTCCTCAGTCTGTTTCTCTTCGTCTTTCTTCACTTTATTTAAAAAAAAAAAACAATAATTATGAAAAAATGTAAAAAATAAATAATTACAGTTTTTATGCAAATAATGATGCAGTTTCCGTTCATACTCTTCGAAGTAACGATTGACGTATTCCTCTGTTAATTCTCTAGGAACAGTGGGTGAAAGAGGAACAATATCCTCTTGAATCATGATTAATTTACACTTTTCGCAGCTCATTTTTTTCCTGTGTGCAGTAACGACGACGGTATAACATTGAATGAAGATTTGAGGAATTGTGTTCTCCTCTTTATTTCTCTAAATAGTTCCCCCCCCCCCCCCCTATGAGTTTGAAAGAATCACATATTTGCTTTTATCCACTTGGCAAAAACTGACACCTCCTCGTAAGGACAGTGGATACGTCCATTGTCCAAGTTCTTCTCTAGAACGTGTAAATTACACGGTGTTTTTTTAAAATCATATAATTTAATTAAATCCTTAAACTTAGGACAACCATACACTTCTAAATTGATATTTTCCACATTCATCCTATTTAATATATTTTTTTCAATATTCCCTCCCTTGTAGGCTACTACGGGATTCTCGCAGGTTAAGCAATCTTTAATAAAATCTTCAACATCCTCCTGCTCGTATTTCTCGAATCCCGTATCACTGTATTTTATACCATGCACCATATTGAGCAAATACCACACAGTTTTTTTGTCTTTCTCACTAAGGTTCTTCATAGTGTCACGCAAACGAAAAGATGCGTAAGAAATTTAGTTACTTTTTAAATCAATTATAGCTATATCTTTATATTTAAGTTCTTTTTTATAAACTAAGAAACCTTCTATATCCATTATGTGAGTTATTCTATGCATTGTTGCGCTCGCGCTATTCTCCACGAAGAAAAAAACTGAAATGAAGCTCCGAAGCAATCCCCTTAGAGAGGAAGAATTTTTATCGTTTCTTTAAAATATAAAGTTACATTTGATAAGGAGTCCATTCTTTCCTAATCAAAGAAAGATATACCCTCTGCATAATCTCCGTGAGATATTTCTTTTCCTATTGTAGTATACTGTGATTAAACTATAGGTAACAATCACAATGGGAAAAAAAACATTGAATTTTAATACGTTTAGCATATTTGTTCCCCTGATGGAGGGGGAAAAGAAATTTTTTAAATGCGATAAAAAAAATCGTTCAGTATTGCATCGAGCGACTGACGATAATGACACCGACATTTGTTGATTTTCAAGGTTTTGTATTGACAGACAAAAGTTTTATAGTTAAAGAATTTGCGGTGTTGCGTGATAATAAAGTGTATCACAATGTGTTTTCACCACCATTTCAAGAAGCTTGGTTGAGCGATCTCGAGAGAGAACAGAATCAGTAAGTATTTTTTTTAAACGATAAAAAATATAATGTTCTGTATATAATTTTTTTGTTTAAAGTTGGCTTTATTTTAATCGCCATGGATTCAATTGGACCGACGGTCATTCACCTTATTACAAGTATAAAGATGTAATACGAAAGTATGTAATGTTGTGGTTCAATCGCTGATTCACGACAAACTCGAAATTCTTTTGTATAATAAAGTTTATTGACGTTTGATTTACAATGTTTCTTTTTATACAAATTGATAACCAGAGCTATGAGCTAGATAATTATAGTTTTAAGAGACAAAGGATTGCCTGGTTAAGGTTAAGAAATAAGAGGACTGAAGGTCCTAGGAGACTCGACTTGCTCCTTCTAGCTTTGGACTCGAACTGATTTTTGGGGCTGCACGTTTGGGGCTCCTACCCTCAAAGTGCAGCGTCAAACATCACCTTATATGGTAACATTTGCGGGTCCCAATGGTCAAATGCGTCATTGTTCTAGAACATTCGACTGCCGTCGAAGTGCATTTTGCCACGTGTCGGGACTTAGCCTTGGCGACTGTGTGAACGAGCTGCGTCTGGCGCTTCGTATTACATTTAGGAATTTGTCGCTTTTAGGAGTATCTCTCCTTTACAATGAGGCTATTGATATTTTAATATAATCATGATAGATTTAGAGTTATTAATTATATCTTTAAATGATAATAATGTTAATAATATTAATTATATAGTGCTTATAATAGCAATGAGTTATGTATGTTTATTCTATGTACATAACACCCCTCCCCCCCTGGAAAAAGAGGGTAGGTGGTTAATAATCGGGTTCGTATTGAATGTTTGCCGCTTGCTCAGGTGTGACGATAATCATGTGCGTCGGGACAACGTTGTCTGTTGCTGGGGCGGCGACGTCATCTGTTACGATGGCATTGGATGCCAATGCCTGTATTGACCTGATTCTTGGCTTAGGTTTTGGTCTTCTGTGAAGATATCGCCAGATTATGTAAATGGTTAATCCTATGATGATTAACGTTGTAGTAGAATATGAGATGGCCATATGTTGATAGGTGTGGTGTTGTCCTAGGTTTTCGTTTTGTACATCCTTTTTCAGCTGTTTTAGCTGGATGCTGAGCGTGTTGAGGTCGTTGACCTTGTTCAAGATGTTATGCAGCCTGGGAATTTTGGTTGTGTTGATTGCTGCTACGTAGTTTTCAGGATCTATGGCTCTCAAAGAGAAATTATAGTGCGGGATATAGTTCTTATGTTTGTTGGGCTTGGAGGTTTGTACGGGTTCCAAAACAAAATCAGTAGCTGTTAGGATACAATTTTTATATAAATTAATTACTCCGGAGCCCATTAATTCTATATTATAAGTAGGTTTTTGTTTGCAGATTACTTCTACAATTTCTAATCGCGGTGTGGAGTATATCCACGAGGCTTGGTTTTTCATGGGAATTAGCATCGGTTGCACTAAATGTATAAGTTTATGCTCGCACGTATTTATATCTATGTATTTTAAGTATAATGCAATTTCGCATGGATTAATTGTCTTTATTTTGTTGGATGGTTTATCCGTTGGACAGAAATAATTATCTTTTATCGTGTAACATTTTCGTAGTTCGTCTTCGGTATATTCTGTGTATCGCTCAGCGATGCTATCTATCGCTATGTAATCTTTTCTTAAATCTATTATGGAGTGTAATGTTGTAGAATTCTGAATAGGGATTGGGATTGGATATATTTGTAAAAGATCGAATTCTTTGGGTGTTATTAGAGGTATATGGAGTACTACAATTAGTTTGTTTGTTTTGGTATAAATTGTGGGTTGCATTAGTTTGGAAATTAAATGGATGTTTAGTGTTTCTAATGGAAAAGGGAATTGCGTGCCAGGAGGGATGTGAGGAATCGCATCTTTAAGGTATTCGATAATTTTTGTGTATCGAATAATGTTCGGGTTTATTATTCCTTGGCTCGCCATTATCACGAAATTTAATAAGTGATCTGTGTCTATCATTAATTCTTCGGATGTAAGATTAATGTTATATAGAGCTTCTCGCTCGTCCGCTTGGGCTTCTAGATCACGTGCTGCTTTCATCAGCATTTTTTCGTTCGCATCTATTTTTTGTATCGTGTTATTATAGGTTTCTATGGTTTGGTCGATAATTTGTATTTGTTTTAGGAGTGCTAATCTGTTGGTTTCTACTGTTTGATCTAAATTTTGTAGATGTTTATTTATTTCTTCTTCGTCGTTACTGTCCATTATTCCGAATAAAATTTTTCCGATTGACCCTACTCCGTTTGCTAGTCCTCGTCTGTTTCTTTCTTGATGTAGCGTTACTTCATCTATTTCGTCTAGGATTTTTTCGGTTGTCTCTAATTTGTAGACGGTATCAATGACGGAGTGTTTACAGATTTTTTTTCCTTCTTGTGTGGAGCAAAGGGCGTGGTCGTATAGGAATTTGTTTAGTTGCGCGAGTCTTTGGCGGTATTCTACTATGTCGGTAGTTATCACTAATTTCCATTTCTCTTTATAAAAATTGACCGTGCCGAATTTTTCATAGAATAGTCCCGGTTGACCTTTGATGGGAATATTTTGGACTTGCTGGGAGCTTCTGTGGATCGTTATGACCATAAGGGTCAGCATGCACCTATAATAAAGGGTATGTTTGGTTAATTTTGGAATTTTAATATGTAAAATTTAAACAAGCTTTATTTCTACATGGGAGTTATTTTAGTCGGTCGCGAAGGTGCGTCTAGTTCGTAGACATTGGGTCAGCGTTTTTGCGTGAATTTGCGTGAAGTGGGGAATGCACTATATATTAGTGGTTCCCGTACGGGGAATTTCATTTCGTCTTGATTCGACCGAAAAAGTTTCAAAGTTTCCCAGCGTTTATTGTGCAATGGCTGTCCAAGTGTACAAACGGAAGGACATGTACGACCGTGGAGAGATTGACGGCCAGGGGCGTCGTCTTTTCCTCAAGTTCGACAATGGTGAGTATCCTTATATTTTCGTTTTCTCTCCTTTTTTGTTTTAATTAGTTTTGATTTCGTAGTTTCTATCCCCCCCCTTTTTTTTTGTTTAGTCGTAATTTTCAACGTGGGTGCAGTTCAGTTCCGGAGGATGTGCCGGAAGTCCGACCGCATCCAAAATGACCAGGAGTGGGACTACGACTGCCTAGAGGACTGTTTTTGGGTCGTTTTCGACCTGTTTGGGATAAGGTGGCTCCAGTACACCGGGGTGGAGCCCTACCGTGGCTGGGGGTACCCCAACCAGCAGGTCGAGGGGTGGACTGGCCCACCCTTGGAGGAAAAGGACGTCCTCAAATATCATGGCTTAATTTAGCCAGAAACAAAAATTTATATATTTTTTTTTTTATTATTATATATATAAAAAATAAGAACAATTATATTTATGTCCTAAAACTTGTAATAATTGTAAGAGGAGGTGAGGAGATTGTAGAAACCTTTTCCCCTTGAATAAATTTCAATATTTTTAAAAGGTATCCATTTGATTTCTAGTCTTAGTACCTTTTCCTATTAGTTAAGTTTTTAGGGACAGTAAGGTAGAAAGGAAAGGAAGGTAAAAAAAAAATAATAAAAATTCTAATAATAATATGAAAGAAAAAAAAATTATGTAGGTACCGTAGAAATTAAAAATAGTTTTTTTTTTTTTTTTTTTTTTATTTATTGAGCTTATCTTATTAGTTATAATGAAAGTATTTAGGAATTGATTTTGATATATTTTTTTTTTTTTTATAAAAACTATTAGTATAGTTAGATAGTTCTAGTGGTAGTGATATATAGTAATTGGTAGTTGTAAGCTAGTATTATAGTAGGAAGTAGATTAGGTTGATGGGGAAAAGTGTGAAGAGAGTATGGTACGTGTGGGTGGTCGAGTCGGTAACTACACGTGATAAGGCTTTAGCCTATTGACGTGGGTTACGATTTTCTTTTTACCCACTGCTAACTCATAATTTAGCTCGCTTAGTTTTGCGGTTATGGTATAGGGACCGTCGTATAGGGGTTCCAGTTTCTTTGGTCTTCCAGCGCGAACCATTTCTCGCTTTAACAATACTTGGTCTCCTACTTCGTAATTTGATTCTTGAGTATTGTGATCATAATAGATCTTCGATTTTTCCTTTTCCCATATTAATTGGTCTTTCATTATGTTACCCGTTGAGCGAATTCTTTCGCGGAGTTCGTTATAGTAATCTTCAAATGTATACGTAGGTTGCGGCGGATATTTGAGCGTGGTCGGTAATTCAACCTCGCGTCCGAATAGCAGTGAAAAAGGCGTTCGGCCTGTAGCTGTGTGTGGCGTAGTGTTATAGGTGAACATGGCGTAGGGTAACCATTCGTCCCAGTTGTCTAAATCTTCGTTGACAAAGTTTTTTAAGTACGACGCCAATGTTCGGTGCGACCTTTCTAGCGCACCATTCGACTGTGGGTGGTATGCCGTGGTCTGTATTTTGTCAATTTTTAATAGCTTACAGACGTCCTTAAAGAGGTTACTTAGAAAGTTAGTGCCCTGGTCAGTTAAAACCTTTTGGGGTAGCCCGTAAGAAAAAATGATCCTTTCAACGAATAGTCGTGCCACAGTAGAGGCTGACTGGTCTTGAATTGGTAGGGCTATGCTGTACCTTGTGAAAAGGTCTTGGAAGGTTAAGGCATACTTATTTCCTTGTTTGGTCGCAGGGTATGGTCCTATTATATCTAGGGCGACCTTTTCGAAGGGTTCTACTGGCGTGTCTGTTATCTGCATTGGTGCACGTTTCACGTTGCCTGTTTTATTGCGCTGGCACTTGTCACATTTTTTTATGTATTCTTCAATGTCCTTTTTCATATTTGGCCAAACGTGTCTAATTTTAATTCTTTGCAGAGTTCTATTTACGCCTTCATGTCCTCCGAAGGGAGTATCGTGATACTCGTAAAGGATTTGGTTTATCATTGCGGGAGTATAGGTTGATGGCTTCTCATCAGCTGTTTTTTCCTCGGCGTCGGAGTTAGCTGAGGTTGCATCTCCGTTTGAGTCGGTTGGCCTTGGGGCGGCTTGCCGTGCTCTTGAGCGCGTGGTCACGTATATACGACTTAGCGCATCTGCGTTTGTATTCTGAGTACCTGGTTTGTATCTAATTTCGTAATCGTACTCGGCTAGCTTTAATCTCCAACGCATCAATCTGGAGCCTGGGTTTTCTACATTGAAAAGCCAAGTAAGTGGTTGATGATCGGTGATGATGGTAAATCTAGTACCATATAAGTAAGGTCGAAAATTTTGTACAGCCCAAACTATAGCTGCTAATTCTTTTTCCGTGGTGCTGTAGTTTACTTCGGCCTTGTTAAGCGTTCTGCTGGCGTAAGCAACGGGGAGGTCTTTGCCTACCTCGCCTTGCGATAACACGGCTCCTATTGCTTTATTGGAGGCGTCCGTGGTCAGAATGAAAGGAAGATGAAAGTCTGGATACTGTAAAAGTGGTGCAGTAGTCAATCTTTCCTTTAGATTTTCAAATGATGATTGTTCTAGGGAGGTCCAGTTGAACTTCACTCCTTTCTTTAATAGGTTCGTCATGGGTTTCGACAGGTCAGCAAAATGGTCAATGAACCTTCGGTAATAGCCTGCTAGGCCTAAAAAGGATTGTACGTCCTTTACGCTCTTGGGTGCTGGAAAATTTTTTACAGCTTCTATTTTAGTTGGGTCTGGAGAGATGCCTTTGTCCGTAATTATATGACCCAGGTAGCAAGTTTCCTTGCGAAGGAAACGGCATTTTTCCGGTTGCAGCTTTAGAGTATTTTCACGCAATCGAATGAACACTTGTTTTAGTCTTTTATTGTGCTCTATTAGAGTAGGGGCGTGAATTACTATGTCGTCAAGGTAAACGAAACATTGGATCCCTTGGAGTCCGGATAATACGGTGTTCATTAAACGTTGAAACGTAGCTGGCGCGTTTTTCAATCCAAAGGGCATGCGGTTGTACTCGTAGTGCCCTAGGGGTGTGGAGAAGGCTGTTTTTTCCTTGTCTTCTTCAGCCATGCCTATCTGGTGAAATCCAGAGGCTAGGTCAAGGGTGGTGAAATATTTCGAGTGGCCTAGTTGGTCCAATATTTCGGTGATGTTTGGCAATGGATAGGCATCACCTATAGTAGCTTCGTTTAGCTTGCGAAAATCTACGACGATGCGCATTTTTATATTTCCTTGTGCATCGGGTTTCTTGGGTACCACGAGCAGTGGCGCGTTCCACTGGCTTCGGCTCGGCCGTACTATTCCGTCAGCTTCTAGCTGAGAAATTTGTTTATCAATTTCCTGTTTATGCTTTTCAGGTAACCTATAGGGTTTTTTAAAGATAGGTTTGGTATTTTCTACCAAAGTAATGGTATGTTTTACCGCTTCAGTGGTGAGGAGTTTGTCACCTTCTAAGTGAAATATATCATTGTATTCCTCACAGATTTCTGTTAGAGTGCGCAATTCTTCCCGATTTAAATGATTTAGTTCTAATTGAGACTTTAGCCGGGCGAGTCGATCGCTGGCGCAATTATTTACAGCGTATACTGTTATGGGTACAGAAGGGTCGTCGCCCTGAGTCGGTGGACTCGGAATATCTTCTAACACAACTGTAGGCAAGGGTATCTCTAGTTCTTTCTCCGTGATGTTCAAGATGCTGACGCAGCAGGTAGAGTTGGTTGGCCTAGTGGCACAGTTACCTATATACACTCCAGGTAGTATTTGGTGTCCGTTTACAATGCCGTCTTGTTTACTATCTGTTAACGCGGCTACTAATGTTTGGGATCTCGGTTTTAGTGATACCGTGCGTGATACTACTTGTTTCATTGGCCAGGTGTGTCCCAGCATCGTCAAGGACACGTCCTTTTCATAATGGAAACTGTTTCTTTTCCAGAAATCCATACCGATTAGTCCGTCGGCTATTAGCGAAAAGGTGTCTGGTACTATTTGAAATTTATGGGCTATAGTGTATTTTCCGACTTTTACGTGTAGGTAAACTGATCCAAGCGTCTTTACAGGTGTTCCACTTATTCCTGTTAGCGTAATCGGGGTTTTGTCAGCTATCGTTTCCTTGCGCAGGACTTTTATTTTAATTATGGAGACATCGGCTCCAGTATCGAAGAGTAAGGTTGCTGGTCGTATGAATTCAGCGGCTTGTACTTCGATCAGATTTTTTATGGGAGTACATAATACCATATTAGCGGTTAAATTTCCTACAGGTGTTGGTCGATTCAGGTTTTCGTTAATTGGTTGCTCTGAATTATTTGCATTCTGCTGAGCTTCTCTTTCTCGCTTTGCTTTTAATGTGCGGCACTCTTGGACGGTGTGTCCTGGTTTTTTGCAATAATTGCAAGAGGTGGATACTTTGTTAACGGAAGATGAGTGACTCTGAGTCCGTTTTGCGTTGCTAAGTCGCGCGTAGCACTTTTCGGCTACATGTCCTTTCCTATCGCAGCGTTTGCAATGGAGGTGCGAATTATTCCGTTGTCCGGAGGATCGTTGTTGTCCTTGGTTATCGCGTCTGCCATGGGTCGAGCCCTGTTGAGTTCTGTACTCTTCGTCGGAGCGAGTCAAGGATTCACGATCGATTGCGATAGCAATTGATTCTCTTAGAGTTGCACGCTCGCAAGATGCTACCATAACTTGGAGTTTAAAATTCAATCCTTTTATGAATTGATGTTTCGCTTGTTGCGTTAACAATTCTTCTATGGCTTCGTTTTTAGCCGGGTCATTTGCTGGCGTGATGCATCTTTCTTTCAAACCTGATAATATGTCTTCTAGTCGAGAAGCATAGGATCGTACCGATTCATCTTTTCCTTGTCGGCATCGATTTAAACTATTTTGAAGGGTCGCGGTAGACCGTCGGGGTTTGAATGCTTCTTCTAATTCTCGTATTAGTTGCTCGATATTTTCGATTACTTTGTGCTTAGTTTCGGTATAAGCTTTGCCTCTTAGTATAGTGAATCTAACCTGCCGTAGAAATTCGTCTCTATCTAACGGGTGTAGATTTTGGTTTGCCATAATTATGGAATTCACAAACGGTTCTAGCTCGTCTGGGTCTCCTTTATACTTTGGAATTCTTCCAAGAGTTACGTGTAGGGAAGCATATCCGTGGTGAGGTTCTTCTTCTTCCTCATCGTCTAGATCTGGCACGTATCGAGGTCTTTCGCATGGAGTCACATACGATGTTCTTTGTGTCGTTCTTGCCGTGGAGGTCCTCGAGGGGAACCTATTAAAATTTTGTCGTAACCTGGAGAGTTCGTCTCTCAGTCTCGCGTTTTCTTCTTCCATTATGCTAATATCGCGGGGCCTTATGCTGTGATGTAATCTTCTAATTTCAGCATCTATGGCGCTAGGAGGTACGCTTTCGTCAAGTGGAATCGTGTTTGTTGGTGCGTCTTCTATTCTGATAGGGGGACGTTCCGCGGTGTAACTATGGTCTAAATCTGGGGCGTCGTTATTCGCGTTGCCACGGTGAGCCATAGTTAGTCTATTCCGTCTTCGCGTATTTACGTTTCGAAATGGGGTTCCTTCGTCGGTTTCCCTAAGAGTACGCAAAGTTCTATTCCCTAATTGAGAGATGCAACTGTCTATCTCTCGGGAGATTGAAACACGATTTGGTCGAGGTACACTATGTGTCGCGGGAGTTAAGCTGGGTTCAGATTGAGTTCGGTCTAAATTATCGGGATTACGGTACATGGAAGAAATTTAGTACTACGAACGCTATGGGCTCGCGGTTACAAAGTTCACAATTAAAATTGCTACTGATATGATTGGTACCGTACTCACCAAAAGCTCATTTTCACTGGTTGGCTGGCTGCAAGTTCTGCTGGTTTCCAGTCGTTGATTTCTTGTAGTCGTGAGGTAGTATGCGGGGTGAACCTCGAAGTTGTGGGTTTGTCGCTCCGTTGCTGAGAAAGGCGAAGTTGGCGGATGTCTCGTTGAGTATCGATGATCGTCCACGTCGGTTCGTCCTTGTAGAGGTTGGTCGATCGAAGAAATAGAATTTTCTTGATTTTCCTTGGGATGAAGATTTATGTAGGTTTGATCTTCACCAGTCAACGGATCCCACCGCTGCCACCAGTTTGTTGTGGTTCAATCGCTGATTCACGACAAACTCGAAATTCTTTTGTATAATAAAGTTTATTGACGTTTGATTTACAATGTTTCTTTTTATACAAATTGATAACCAGAGCTATGAGCTAGATAATTATAGTTTTAAGAGACAAAGGATTGCCTGGTTAAGGTTAAGAAATAAGAGGACTGAAGGTCCTAGGAGACTCGACTTGCTCCTTCTAGCTTTGGACTCGAACTGATTTTTGGGGCTGCACGTTTGGGGCTCCTACCCTCAAAGTGCAGCGTCAAACATCACCTTATATGGTAACATTTGCGGGTCCCAATGGTCAAATGCGTCATTGTTCTAGAACATTCGACTGCCGTCGAAGTGCATTTTGCCACGTGTCGGGACTTAGCCTTGGCGACTGTGTGAACGAGCTGCGTCTGGCGCTTCGTATTACATTTAGGAATTTGTCGCTTTTAGGAGTATCTCTCCTTTACAATGAGGCTATTGATATTTTAATATAATCATGATAGATTTAGAGTTATTAATTATATCTTTAAATGATAATAATATTAATAATATTAATTATATAGTGCTTATAATAGCAATGAGTTATGTATGTTTATTCTATGTACATAACAGTAACGTCATACGAGGAGAAGGAGGAGGATTGGATTTTCGTGAAAGGACGGGAGAAATATGATTGGTTGAGAAAAATTTGCAACTTAGAAAATATATACAATGTGAAGGAGTATGAGTGGGGTAACTTTAGTCTTAGAGGGAGTAAAAATTTCGAACCACCGTTACCCAAGTGTATGACTCATTATGGTATATGTTCACTGCAAAATGTCTACTATATGAAATCAAGAGACACGGTAGTGTCTCAACGGCAAGTACATATAAAAGTAGATAATGACATGTCTATACCGCCGAGCACTACCGTTAACTTATACAGTAGGTTTGGCCGCCTCAATTTTCAAACCGATTTATTTCCGTGAATGATCCACTTTCATGATTTAAGTAAAGCTTTCCTTAAACTAGTTTGGAACAAGCTTTCATTTAAGACTATGAACATTAAAAACGGTTTATGCAATCCAGAGATCTCATACTGAGTTATCTATATATATATCGTAAATTGAGAGTCTTCTCCTTCATAATCTTCTTCTTCTTCTTCTCCAGCCAGAGTGTATGTCTCGGGCTGAAGTTGGCTGCTTAACGTAGGTTTAGTGACGTCAGTAGACGTAAACGTAAATATAGTTGCACACAATCGTAAACAGTGTGTCTGTGTGTATCTCCTAGATATATGTTTTACTTCGTTTATTACGGTAAATCAGGTTAAGCTGCAAGATTGACAGTATTAACCTTAAAACAATTTGAACCTAATTATGAAATAAATAAATGAAAAAACATGATTAGGCTGTTCTTATTTAAATTTGATGAGGTTATACTCATTAAAAGGATTTTTAATTACATAAAGGAATCAACAGATTAGATAAGTATAAAAATGATTTTTATGATATAAAATGTAATATATTTTCTGGTACTTTGTGTGATTTTATTGCAGATTAAATAGTGATGTATTTATTATCAGACTGCTAAGGGTCGAGCTGTGTGGAGTGAAAGATTAAAATATAATATACACCGTGTCTCTTGATTGCTGAGGATGAAACTACGTGGATTGAGTTGCTGAGGATAGAGCTGACTGGATGAAGTAAGATTAATATTTATATATTTTTAACACTGCCAAGAAGAAGTATACTGTCAACATTTATGTGCATCGGTGATTATCCAGAGTATATATAAATTGCAAGAAATTGTTAAGGTATTTGAAAACCATATGCTAAACTTCCAAGTATTGAAATCATTAACAAAATACATATTTAACTGTTTCTTTTCTTTATATTGATGTGGATTTCAACTGTCCGATAGGTTATCATACTGGGGGTGAATAGAGTTGACTGGATGAAGTAAGATTAATATTTATATATTTTCAACACTGTGGCAAGGAGAAGTATACTTCCAACATTTATGTGCATCAGTGATTATCAGGATTGCAAGAAATTGTTAAGGTATTTGAAAATCATATGTTAAACTTCCAGGTATTGAAATCATTAACAAAATACATGTTAAACTGTTTCTTCTCTTTAAACTGATATGGATTTCAATTGTCCGATAGGTTATATCATACTGAGGATGAAACTATGTGGATTGAGTCATTGCTGAGAATAGAGCTAACTGGATGAAGTAAGATTCATTTTCAACACTGTGCCAAGGAGAAGTATACTTTCAACATTTATGTGCATCGGTGATTATCAAGAGCATATTAATTGCAAGAAATTGTTAAAGTATTTGAAAACCATATGCTAAACTTCGAGGTATTGAAATCATTAACAAAATACATTTTTAGTTGTTTCTTCTCTTTAAACTGATGTGGGTTTCATCTGTCCGATAGGTTATACCTTTGTCAAGAATTAGCAACATAAATGTGACAGTAATTGGTGCTATAATGAAATGTGGTATGCAAATCGACAATGTCAGCTTTAATTATATGCTTGATTGTAGTTTATTTAAAGCTTTGCGAATTGCTTGTCCAGTCATGCCCCTGTATCACCCCAAGCAGCTGATGGAGTTACTGAAGTTTCGCAAAGTCAGATGTTGGTAAAAAGTCAAATGTTGATTAACAAATGGAATGATTCATGTTTCTTTAAAATATTATTTTCTTTGAAGAATTGAGATTTTTAAATGATGAATTTGATTTTAGGTTTACTCAGATGTTATCATTTAGTATTTTACAGTCACTGTGCAAGTGTATTATAGCAAATAGTAATACTTGTGCTTTGACTTAAATACATTTGGTACAATTGAATTAAAAATCCAATGAGGAAGGTTCGCACACATTCTGACTATTGGAGTTGAATCAACAATTGGGCTTTTCACTCCTGCATTCTGGTACTAGAAACAGGCAAAGATGCAAGCATTGAAAGATTGGCAAAGTAAGAATAAGCCAATATTCAGAAAAACGTCATCCATTGTTCAGCCATAATTTAAGGATGAGACTCATTGGATGAAATTCTGTAAAATTGAGTTAATAACTGTTGATTATTTTTCTCTGTTACCTATGCTAGTATTCTAGGCCAAAGGCAGTATACTGGTCATTGGTATGGATGAAAAAATGCACGTTTATTCTCAATTGAAACTCAATCCAAAAATTAATGGTTTCCACTCCATTTTGCAGCACCAGAAATCCGACCAGTTTCAACAGTGTATAGAGATTAGCGAAACGAACGTCTGAGGACTCTGGCACAGGAAATGTTATAAGGGTGACTCGCCAATGTATCTACTATGTCACCTTTGTCAAGAATTAGCAGCATAAATGTGATAGTAATTGGTGCTAAAAAGAAACGTGGTATGCAAAACGACATTGTCAGCTTTGAATATATGCTTGATTGTAGCTTATTCAAAGCTTTGCGAATTGCTTGTCCAATCTTGACCCAATATCAACTCAAGTAGTTGATGAAACTAGTGAAGTCTGGCAAGGTCAGATGGTGGTAAAAGTCAAATGTTGATAAACAGAAAATGTAAATTAATTAAAACATACATTTTACTTAATTATTTTTATATGTTGAAAGTATGTTTATTGGTTATGAAAAATTTAATCAAACTTTTATTATAGTGAAACTGAAAACATTAAACAAGTAGCCGGGGCATTAATTATGAAGTTCATTTATGCAGAATGCATTACAAATATCAATAAATTCAATGTGTTGACTGTGATATTTTTTCAATGTTAATATATATTATTTTATTAGTTAAGCGCTGCTGTTTCAAAAAATGAGAAGTGTGGAAATTTTTTTAAAATTCTGTAGAAAACTTAAAAGAATTATTTAATTTTTTAAATATTATACTCTTACAAAATGTTATGAAATCCCACAAAAAACAGACTTCGCCTGTAAAAAAAGGCGGCAAGTACATAAACCATTTAGCATAAATGATATAGTAAAATTATCCAATTAAAAATAGTAGTGAAGTCCAAATATTAGGCAAGTGTATTTTTTCACCTTAGGAAAAGTTAAATTTTTGAAAAAAAAAAGGAACAACAAAGTTACTTGCCGGGCTTGTAATGTCCATGCACAGTGAGAAATTGAATCGTCTGTGGTTCGGCTAACTTCACTCTGTATTTTAACATGAAATTTGCTGTACTACGCTATAGCTGAATCTCACACACGATTCAATTTCCCAATGTGCATGGACATTACGGGCCCGGCAAGTAACTTTGTTGTTCCTTTTTTTTCCAAAAATTTAACTTTTGCTAAAGTGAAAAAATACACTTGCCTAATATTTGGATTTCACTACTTTTTTTAATTGGATAATATTACTATATTATTTATGCTAGATGATTTATGTACTTGCCGCCTTTTTTTACAGGCGAAGTCTGTTTTTTGTGGGATTTCATTACGTTTTGTAAGAGTATAATATTTAAAAAATTAAATAATTCTTTTAATTTTTCTACAGAATTTAAAGAAAATTTCTACATTTCTAATTTTGTGATACAGCAGCGCTTAACTAATAAAATAATATATATTAATATTGAAAAAATATCACAGTCAACACATGGAATTTATTGATATTTGTAATGCATTCTGCATAAATAAACTTCATAATTAATGTCCCGGCTGCTTGTTTAATATTTTCAGTTTCACTATAATAAAGGTTTGATTAAATTTTTCATAATCAATAAACATACTTTCAACATATAAAAGTAATTAAGTAAAATGTATGTTTTAATTAATTTACATTTTCTGTTTATCAACATTTGACTTTTTACCACCATCTGACCTTGCCAAACTTCACTAGTTTCATCAAGTACTTGAGTTGATACTGGGGCATGACTGAACAAGCAATTCGCAAAGCTTTGATTAAGCTGCAATCAAGCATATTTTCAAAGCTGACATTGTCGTTTTGCATACCACGTTTCTTTTTAGCACCAATTACTATCACATTTATGCTGCTAATTCTTGACAAAGGTGACATAGTAGATACATTGGCGAGTCACCCTTATAACATTTCCTGTGCCAGAGTCCTCAGACGTTCGTTTCGCTAATCTCTATACACTGTTGAAACTGGTCGGATTTCTGGTGCTGCAAAATGGAGTGGAAACCATTAATTTTTGGACTAAGTTTCAATTGAGAATAAACGTGCATTTTTTCATTCATACTAATGACCAGTATACTGCATTTGGCCTAGAATACTTGCATAGGTAACGAAGGAAAAGAATCAGCAGTTATTAACTCAACTTTACATAATTTCATCCAATGAATCCCATCCTCAAATCATGGCTGAGCAATGGATGACCTTTTTGTGAATATTGGCCACTTCTTACTTTGCCAATCTTTCAAAGCTTTCATCTTGGCCTGTTTCAAGTCTCAGAAAATGCAGGAGTGAATAGTCCAATTTTTCATTCAACTCCATCAGTCAGTATGTGTGCAAACCTTCCTCCTTGGATTTTTAGTTCAATTGTACCAAATGTATTTAAGTCAAAGCACAAGTATTACTGTTTTCTATAATAGACTTGTACAGTGACTATAAAATACGAAATAACGATACTACGAGGAAGCCTAAAATCAAATTGATCTTTTACCTAAATTCTTCAATGGAACTAAATATTTCAAAGAATATGAATAATTTCATTTACTTACCAACATTTGACTTTGTTCCATCCTCATTCTCTTTATTTCTTGGTAACCTAACGTCCTTGAGTTTAAATATCTTTAATACTTGGGTATGTCTTTGTTTTTTTTTTTTTTGTAAACATCTCCTATCGTATAATTAACTCAAATCCAAGCACTTGTCAGCTTCTATTATTCGTAAATGAGGGTTATTTGGAATGTTTCACATCTTACAAACAAGCATTACCATAATTTAATTTGAAATATTTGTATGTGTATATATGATATAACCTATCGGACAGTTGAAACCCACATCAGTTTAAAGAAAAGAAGCAGTTAAATATGGATTTTGTTAATGATATCAATACTGGGAAGCTTACCATATGATTTTCAAATACCTTAACAATTTCTTGTAATTAATATGCTCCTGATAATCACCGATGCATATAAATGTTGAAAGTATACTTCTCTTTGGCACGGTGTTGAAGATATGTAAATATTAATCTTACTTTATCCAGTCAGCTCTATCCTCAGCAAATGGTACAACAACCACATTATATTTTAATTCTTCACTCCACAGCTCGACCCTCAGCAGTCAGACAATAAACACATCACTATAATTTAATCTGAAATAAAATCCCACAAAGTACCACAAAATATATTACAATTTATATTATAAAATTTATTGTTATACTTATCTAATCTGTTGATTCCATAAAATCCTTTTAATGAGTATGGTGAGTACAAGTATAACCCCATCTTTTTCAAATAAGAACAGTCTAATAATGTTCTTTCATTTATTTATTATAAAATTGGGTTCTACTCATTTTAAGGTTAATACTGTCAATCAAACTTGCAGCTTAACCTGATTTACCGTAATAAATGAAGTAAATCATGTCGCGGAGATACACACACAGACACACTATTTACGATTGTGTGCAAGTATGTTTACGCATACGTCTACCGACGTCACTAGCATCTACGTTGAGCAACCAATTTCAGCCCGAGACATACATTATGGCTGGAAAAGAAGAAGAAGAAGATTATGGAGAAAAAACTGAATTTTCGATATATATATATATATATATTGTAACCTGGGTGTCACAAATAATCCGAAACACTAAAATATTGTCTGTGGAAACCACTTTATTCCACGAAATCTCAAGGAGGGGGCCTCCCGCGATGCTCACGCACACTTATTATACGCGTATACACTGTTTTTTCGGGTTCTCACTCGGGGAATGCGGGGAGGGAATTATTCGGGGGCGGACCAAAGAAGGGGGAAAGGGGTGAGCAGGGGCATACGAGGAAAGAACTTGAGGGAACACGGGGACAGGGAAAGCTCGAGGGAAAACACGGCAGCGACCACTCCGACCACGATCTCCAAACTCCACAAATCCCACGTCGGGACCACTTAATACTCCGAAGAAGGGGCCCGTATTTAAAAGACGAAGCTCCTTTCAAAGTATGGCGACGACCCTTCTGTTTCTCTTACATAATAAATGAGAGAGAGCTCGGCGCGGGGAACAGTCCTAACTGTAGAACAGAAGTGGCCCGGTCCTTGGTTCTTCGTTCGTCCTGGGCCCCGGGTCCTTTTCCTAATTCCTAGGATTTCATTATTCGTCAGGGCAACAGCGCATGCTCTCGATCTATCAGTCAATTATCACCTATCAAATTGACTGGGATCCGCATTCGCACTGTTCCCTGGGTTTCGTAGCGTCTCGGCTATCCGTGTCGTCTGCTTCGTAGCTTGGTGAGGTCCGGGCGGGGCTCTGCGGTGCGGGGTCGGCGAGTAGTGGTCGGGGAGTCGGGCGGTCGGGGAAGCGGTAGCCGTGGCGCGGGGATAGCGCGGGCACGGGAGATCGCAGCTCGACGCGCTAGCGGCGCGGCGCGGTAGAGGAAAGGAATGGGTGGGGCGCTCAGCGGGGACTTGCGGTGAGGGGACGGTAGGAGCGTCGCGTAAACAGTCGCGCTCAGCGGGAAGGTTAGAGTGAGAGGGAATCATAGGCGTTTGGGCATGGGAGCGTAGAGGATAGGAGAACAACAGTTTTCAAGCTCATGTTGGAGCAGAGGAGACTTATGAGTACTAGTTTTAGCCTGAAATAAAATATTCTTAATTTCTATCATCCTATTTACACCTAATCCTACAAACATTCGCCCAATTCCCAATCATACCATTTCCTAAAAACATCTACTCTCCTTCCGTGGTCGACACTTACAATATTCCTACATCGGAAAACTACATCGTCGCTCCACGGAAGGTTCATCAGGCTACACACACACATACACATTCATACCGGGGGGATCGCAGGAGGCGCTAAGGGGGGCAGGAGAAACTAAAAGACCTATGCATTTCTGTAACGTGTATTCTACCACGTTACAATATATATAGCTAACATTGTATGAGATCTTTCGATTGCATGAACTGATTTTCATGTTTATGGTCTCAAATGAAAGCTTATTCAAAACCAGTTTAGGAAAAGCTTTAGTTAAATCATGACAATGCATCATTCACGGAAATAAATCGGTTTAATAATTGGGAGGGCAAAACTTGCTGTATAAGTTACACGGTAGCATCGGCGGTACTTTTATATGTACTTGCCTTCGAGACACTACCGTGCCTCTTGATTATTTTACAATATTGAATTCATTGCATAATAATTATTATGCAATGAATTCAATATTGTAAAATAATATCTTTTTCGTGAATAATTGGTGGTTTTTATTTATTTCCTAATTTGATTTCAGCATTATTTTCATTAATGTTGTACTATTTTTTGATAAGACTAAAATTACTTGCCTAAAATGTATGATTTCGCTACTTTTTTTAGCAGTAGTACTATTTTAATGAAATATTGTATTTGCTATACTGGCTGTAGTATACAGGGAGTAACGAAACGACCGCCTTTTCTCGTAACTGGAGGTTCGGGGTGAAAAACTGAGTTCACGTTTAAAATTTCGTTCGAATCGTTCAAGAGGTTTAAAAGTTATTTACATTTAAAAATCACCCTTTTTCGGTCCTTTTCGAACGACATTGATTGCACAATGGAAAGTGAAGAAAGTGAAGAGAAACAATTGATGAACACCCCAATAGAATGTATAAGTTATCGATCGCGCGCGATAATACTTTTGCTATTTATTCCATTAATCTGGCTATCAGATTAATTTTAAGAATAGCAAAATCCTTTTCGTTACATTTCCAATTCAATTCAGTACAATTATCATTGACTGAATTTATGGAAAGAGCGGGAAGACGCAATGAAAAGGAAAGTATCAGAAACTAAGATGTCGCACAAACGCACTGATAATTTAATAGGAAACGCATAAGGGCATTCTCGTTCTACTAACGAAGCTAAAGAGAATTATTAAAAATCAATACATTGATGATAGAGAAAACTAAACTTACCCATTTAATGTTCTCCAAGTTCTTTTACATCAAAGTTTTTAAGAAAGCTTTAAACTGGCTCCTGGATGATTTCCAGAAAGCACACTATCACTGATTTTGCATTTAAAAACTCGCGAATTTAAGCAAATTAGGTATTAACCTACGTTTCTTCAAAACACCGGTTAATTTGACACTTTTGAACTGTTTGAAGTATGCTGAAGAGAAAGAGAGAGAAAGAGACACAGAGAGGAAAAATAATAAGTAATTCGTTTCGACTACTCTTAATCAACCTACTTCAAACAATTCAAACGTGTCAAATTAACCAGTGTTTTGAAGAAACGTAGGTTAATACCTAATTTGTTTAAATTCACGAGTGCTTAAATGCAAAAACAGTGATAGTGTGCTTTCTGGAAATCATCGAGGAGCCAGTTTGAAGCTTTTTCGAAAACTTCGATGTAAAAGAACTTGGAGAACATTAAATGGGTAAGTTTAGTTTTCTCTATCATCAATGTATTGATTTTGAATCATTCTCTTTAGCTTCGTTAGTAGAAAGAGAATGCCCTCATGCGTTTTCTGTTAAATTATCAGTGCGTACACGCGACATCTTAGTTTCTGATACTTTCCTTTTCATTGCGTCTTCTCGCTCTTTCCATAAATTCAGTCAATGATAACTGTACTGAATTGAATTGGAAATGTAAAGAAAAGGATTTTGCTATTTTTATAATTGATCTGATAGCCAGATTAATGGAATAAATAGCAAAAGTATTATCGCGCGCGATCAATAATTTTTACATTCTATTGGGGTGTTCATCAATTGTTTTTTCACTTTCAACACTTTGCATTGTGTAGTCAAAGTCGTTCGAAAAGGACTGAAAAAGGGTGATTTTTAAATGTAAATAACTTTTAAACCCCTTGAACGATTCGAGCCAAATTTTACACGTGCACTCAGTTTGTCACCCCGAACCTCCACTTACGAGAAAAGGCGGTCGTTTCGTTACACCCTGTAGATTATAAAATTAAGGGACACATGACTTATTTTAAAACGAATTTCATTTCGCAATTTAACAACTAATCGAGAATTTATTAATTAATGAGGAAATTGCATCTTCTCAATAATTTTCTGAATATTATATATCTTATTAATAAGTAACACCATTACAATTTAATATAATTTTATTGTAGGAGTTTTATCGTACTGGAGTAAGGGGACAAATTTATAACAAATACGCTAATATGAAGTCATCAATAAAATCAGTTTTATCAAAGGATACCATGAAGGGTCAAACCACTGAAGCAAAAACTCTCGCCTGAGCAGCACCTATGGTTATTATATTTTAATTTATCTCATTTTTTATTACAATAAACCCATACAGCACACTTGACTAAATGTTGTCCTATAGACATCTTTTAGTCATCCAATTGGCTAAATAACACCGAAATGATGTCTTTAAGTCACTAGGTGCTCTATGGGAATTTAGTAAAAGATGGACTTCTAAAATTTATTTTAAATGTTAATTCTTAATGTCAATTGGTAATTTTATTATATTCAGAGCCTGAACCCGATGCCCAATCATGTCTTCGATGCTTAAAATATGATAATTTAAGTATGGGTGACTTTGATAAATGCTGGAAGGCATGTGTCCAATATCGGTTATTTCAAATTAAAGAGCTAACCAAAATCAGCACCTTCATTGAGATATGGCCATTTTATAAAAATCCGACCGGATATCGTCTGGTATTATTATATTTTTATTTGTTTAAATCATAACTCTATTTATAAGAACTTTGTGCAGTTACCTGTAAATTTGTGTTTTAAGGTGGATATGGATTTCAATATTACGTTCAATCATCATAACGATAGCAATGGTTTGCTAAAAAATTGGGACTTCTATTACCCCAAATTTATGACGTTTTTACTCGTTGATGGACATATAAAAGATAAGTCAGCCAAAGGCATTCTTCAGAAAGTAAACGAAAGCAGTAACATATCCCAGAGTAATTATATATATACATATGCTCAATAATACTAAAAATTAACCATTGATGAAAACTAAAACCATTTTTTCAGACACAAAAAACGCAATAATTTTTTGGGCCATACACGCTTATTTTGTTCCAACAAGGTTCGCTGTAAAAACAAAGGATAACAACAAAATTAACAGCCGCTACACCATCAAAGACGCACAAGTGGCTTTTCTCTTCATCGGACGTTCTTTGCATGAAGTAGAAGACCACATCCTCCATATACAACGCTCCAAACCGTCGATACAACCTTTCTTATATTCCGTAGCAGACGATATATTAAATGTAAGCGACTTTAGTTTGTTTTATGATAATATAAGATATAACTTTCGTGATTGTATTAAAGCTATCGATATCTGGTTTAAAGTTATATATTTATTTAATTTTCAATTTCCAATAGAATGCGAAGCATTTTATATTTTCATAGAACAATTCTTTTATAACTTAACATCGAAAAAATTATGTTCTAAAGCGCATATTTTAATTGATATTTTGAGAAACTAGTAAATATGATTAGTAAAACTTATGTATTAACAGCGAACTACTTATTTTGACCATTAAATCGTTAATATATATAGTTAGCATTAATCATATTTGCAAATTAAGTTTAATTGACAATAGCTTCATTATTGCAATAAATAGACTTGTGAAATGACTGGATTAGAACGTGTGAAAAGCCTAGGAAATTAATACAGAATATAATTAAAAAGAGAATATGCTGTGAGTGCGTTTGTTTTCACAAGTTTCTTTAACTGTAACGTAATTATCCTACATATTGAGGGTATGATTTGTATTAATGACGTTGTTGCGTTAAATATCTACTGTATTAGTCAAACACGTTTTATCTTTTAAATGTTGAAAAAGAATTGAAAAACAATGGCAAATGATGTAAATATGAAAATTTTGATTTCATTTTCCATTGTCTTTCAATCTATTTTCAATAATTGAGTGTTAATTATTCATTTATAAACCAGGATATTTTTTATTTCAAATATTAAACGTAACTGACTAGCATAATAGATATCTAACGCGACCACGTCTTTGAAGAAAATAAATTATATCCCTACTTCTGTAATTTCACTTAGAGTTAGTTCATAAAAACTGAACTTGCAAACACATTTTTCATAGCTTTACTACTTGTTCACGGACGAAATCTGTAAATACAGTTGAAATGAAAACGATTAAAATTAGATTTATTGACTTCTCTCTTAGGAGTACTAAAAAAGAATTAATTTTATATTTTATTTAACAAACAATGTATATTTATTACAATAAACTGTAATTTCAATATTGAATTAATCATTGTGCTTTTAATATTCATATAATCTATTTATTGAATCAAAAACAGTAATTTTAATAGCTATAAAGTCTTTTTATTGAATCAATAATAGTGGTTGTAATATCAATAAAACATGTTTATTAAATCAATAACAGTGGTTGTAAGTAGAGGAGCTATGCGGTTCCGATGACAGGGAGTGGGGGAAGCTGTTTTGTGGTGTGGAAGGGGGATGGGTGGGGATAAGACTCTCTTAGTTGGTAGTGGTGGGGATGAGGAAGGAAAGGGTCTTATAGTGGGATCGAGTTTGGTTAGGGAGGGTGGGGGTATTTTTCACCCTATGTCACAGTTGGAAGGTCTTATAGTGGGACCGAGTTTGGTTAGGTAGGGGGTATTTTTCACTCTATGTCACAGTTGGAAGGTCTTATAGTGGGACCGGGTTTGGTTAGGGAGGGGGTATTTTTCACCCTATGGTACCGTTGGTTAGTTATCCTACGGGGACCTAAGTTATCCTACGGGGACCTAAGTTATCCTACGGGGCCCTAGTTGAGGGTAGGTTTTTTCACCCTTCTAAGTCGATGGTTAGTTACCTTACGTAGCCTAACTATTTCCGACTCTGCTACACAGATAAACTAGGTTGAGTTAATTGCTAGTTCCAGTAGTCACCGCTAGGTGACTGCCTTCCTTAATCTTCTTTCGCGCTAATGGTATTTTAATATTACGTAATTTCACACACGGGTGAACTAGTTCAATTTATTTGATAGTACCAGTAATTGCCGCTAGGTGGCTACCGCAATCCCCCCTTTTCTCGTTAGTTAAATTGTAGATAGCTATTGTGATAAGTTACTGATATCGTGCAAGGAATTAACTTTCCATCGAGCATGGAATTATAACTTTGCATGGTTTTAACTAAACCTATGCAGAGAATCACTAAAATATCCTTTAAATGAAAGGATATAGTTTTAATAGTCTCCCCTATTGGGGAAAATAACAATTTAACATCAGTTTCAGGAATATTTATATTTTGATAGGGCAACTTATTAAGTCCTAACTGTTACTATACCCAGGTCAGGTTCACCAATTTATTAGGCCTTACAGCTCCTCACTTATAGTATGTCCTTAAAGGGTAATATTTGACCATTCAGAACCAATCCTAGACCTTCCCACTATTCTCTCCTTCTATGGACCCTCTCTTTAGACTTTCATTCAAGAAATCATTTACCTTTCTACGAGCGAATTAGTTAAAGTGATAGAAAGATGTTTGACTAAAATTATACATTCGCGGTACCACGGGATACGGCTATAGAGAAGGTAGCCTTCAAGAGGAGGATGTGGATGAAAAAGGAGGAGGAGGAGGAGGAGGAGGATGAGACATGGAGACTGGATGAGTAACTGATAGTAAAACTTTAGTTATTGAATAGAAAAACAGTTTTAAGAATTTTTATAGCCTTCCCTGACTTATCTTTTAGCCATTTTTAGCTTTTCAGGTAAGCATATCATACGATCCATCTAACAAGCAGGCTAGGTATTAGAAAGGGAAAGAGTTGTCAGTGCACTTCATTTTTTTGAAGGGTAAAGCAAAACATAACTTTTACCTAGACATTAAGAAGCTGTATTGGCATCATTCTAGCGATTGGAGAACTGATTGCTGAGTGTGCTGATATCTTCTAGAACGGATATGCTCGAGTACCTGACGCCTGAGATCATGTCATGTCATGACTTGTTACTTGATTTATGACCTTTTAAATCCTCGATTTTTTCATATTCTCTCAATTTTTTATATGCCTAGCTATCGAGAGGAATGTGCTCGTAAATTTTACCGTTTCACTTAAGAAAAGTCTACAACATGATTATGCAATTAAAAGAATTCAGGAGAAACCGCTTGTAACGTGTTACGACTTGTTTGACGCAAATTTCGTAGGCGGGCAAGAATACCCAACCACCCAAATATTAACTTCCAATAAGAATGCATCTCATCCCCTTCCATGAATGCATCTCATCCCTTCCACCATTTTTCAAACCCTTGTTGTTAGCAATCGGGAAATTTCAATCAGTCAGTTTTCATTAGAAGCTTCAAGGAGGTGAAAGATCCAGTGCAAAGCTATATTCCGAATATTTTCCTTGCTGTACCACAGAAACTCTTTTGGGTGGTAAGAATTATTCTTTTATTATTATTCTCTTTTCTTGCTATTCTATTTCAATATTTTTCTTTTCTCAATTTCTATGTTTTTTCACAGAAAAATGGATTTAACCAAGATCAATGCACTTGCAAGTGTAACTTACGAACCTAAGACTTTCGTAAAGCTGAATACTTTTGAGGAGAATAAGGAGTATCAAATCACTGAATTAGTGAAAATTAAGACCAAATATGGAGAGAAATTAATAGCGAAGCTGGCTACCGACGAATGGTTCTTCCTACCCTCAAGGATGATGAAATTACTGGAGTCGCCTGAACTAATCAAAGAACTTCAAAATGCTGCATCAGCGAATACATTAAAAATCTTATATGTTGGAGGACGATACAATAATTTAGAATTTAAAGTTACCCAATGATAATCATAAGATAAATTTTGGAAATGTTTGTAAGGAATGTTTTTAAGGAATGACATCAATAAATGTTTATTATATCTTATTTATTTATTTTTTCTTTATCCCTCACTACATTAGTAAGATACATATAAATCTAGTCTATTAACTTATATTTCTAACAATACTAGTAAGCGGGTTATATTCAACGATTTTATCATGTATAATTAAAGAAAACGCAGTAGTATTACTTGGAATATTTCTAGTACAATCAATCTCAATTTTAACATCAACAGTGCCTGACTTTATAGATTCATTTTGATGCGAACAATCGATGACGAAGAGAGGACCGTATTCCACAAAGTTTTTGTAATTAAGCATTGGTTTCGACTGCTTTTCTCCTGCATAATATGAATGGATAAATTTAACATACATATCATATAGTACAGAATAACGGTTTTTTTCGCTATCACTATCAATTCGGTCATATGGATAAAATTCTGAATTCAGATAGACTTTAACATCACGAACAGAACTGTCATTGAATCTAAGCACCTCCATATGCTGCGTACTCTTCTTATTTTGTCTAAATGCTAGTATAACATATCGAGGTTTCTCCAATTGTGTTGCAGCTTTTACGGCCCCTGTATGCCTCTGTGTTTCAAGTAGAAGTGGATATTCGTAGAGTTCCCAGGAACGAAAAGCCATGGTTAGACTTTTGTTTTGCTCAATCAAACGTAGAAATTTAAGTTTTGTATAATCATTCAGTGATAAATGAGGAATCCTCCACTGCACTTTTTGCAAATCAATTTTGGAGTTGATGATTTTTTTCGAAGAATGTAGTGAATTTATATCATCACGTGCTCGAATAAGAACGAGTTCATGACGTGCATTTATTATAACTCTTCTGTAGTCTTCACAAAAACCCAACAGCATTTGCAATGGTACACAAAAGTTGAAATGATTCGTAGACCTGTGATCTGTTAGAAACCATCCTGAATGACGTAGACTTGCACTTTCCTCAGCAGTTAAGGAGATGAGATTCTTCATGGAGCTAGTAATACCCACATTCTTACAGCGATCAATCTCAATACCATTCAATTCATAACGAATTTCATCAAACAAGAATGCCATGGAATTACAGTCAAGTCCTACGACATCTTGGGCTGTTGCATCTGGAGCACGGGTTCCAACGATTATCTTTCCCTCAATGTAGAGATAACTTTCACAGGGTAGAAGAATTAAATCTTGCTGTTGTATAGGAATTCGAATTTCATCACTATTTCCCAATGAGGCATTTGCATAAGGATTGTATGCATGCATTTCCATTTTAGTGATGCGATTGTCGAACACCGGTTGAGCGGTTACATCTAATGGATCCATTTTTATTTCTAACGTTGAAACCCAGTGATTGTAGAAAGGTGATATTTCTTCTTGTTAATGATGCTCCAACGTTACCTTCGCTCAATGTATTTTGTCCTCCAGCGTTACCTTCACTCAATGTATTCTGTCCTGCTGCAGCAGTTGGACTGATAGGCTCATCGAGTATCGGTGATTTATAAGTATTCTTGTAAATCAACATTTTCTAATATGTAAACGAATTGTGATTTCTTCACCTCCGAAATTTACTATACGATCTTCCTGATCGAGAATACGCAAGTTGAGACGGTCAATTACTTTCGCAATGACTGGCAAGTAAATGACGTTCTTCGGTGTTTCTGCGATTTTATAACCTGGCGGAACACTCGGAAAAAATTCATGTATAACATGTCGAGGTCTACCATTTGTGTACGCACCCGCTGTAATGTTGCATTCAATTCGTAGAATATTTACGCTTATAATGTTTACGAGCTCGTCTGATTCAGCTAGTGTATTCGGTGGAATAACACGATCTGATGAAAAACCCAACAAAGAGCCTATATTGTTAGGTTGTGTAAAATCAATCTGATATTTACACTTTATTTCACTTTTTAATGTATTATTATTAGCACGTAGAACAATTACTTCTTCTTCATCACCTTCGAACATCTGAGCACGTAAAAAGTCATTTATAGCATTGAGCTCATAACAACCTGTAGGTATAGTTAGCTCCTGATCATCAACGTAAAATATATTGTTTGTCTCATCAACATTAGAGATTGAATTGAAGCTCTGAAAGTCTACGAGCCCGAGTTCATAATGTCCATCTCAAAGATCGATCGGGGGGAAAAAATCTGACCCCAATACCGAGTCACGGCCAGAGAGTGTAACTGTTAAAGACAATGTTCACGTAGAAACTTGACACACAACTGAACGCATATGCTTGAATCATACGATTGATATTGGTCGTGGTTATACTAGATTATAGCAGAAGGTCCAAAATATTCTACAAGTTCAATTGGAGGTTTTAAATTTCCGAAGGAATCGAAATACTTAACGTGCTTATTACGTTTAACGTAAGCGACCCAATGTGTTCCAGGACCTTGTTCGTCATTAAGATTCACAATTGCGCACTCATTGCGTTGCGCATTTTGAGGTAGAGATGTACGCATAAAGACTCCCCGAAAATGCGGTATTTTACGGCAGACGTTAGATAATTGCATATTACTAGTAGGTGCAGATTTAGGAAGTCCATTTATTTTCTTTTCCTTTTCCTTTTCATTCCCTCTCCTATTCGACTGTATGGTGCGAGGTATAAACCTTGTCCCCGCCTCGCTTCCATTAAGCGATTGTGTCGATGCATTTCTTCCAAATGTTTTTTGGCTGCTTTGGTGTCGTTTACAGCCTTTGCTATACCTGCCGTACCACCAGCTAATGCGCCCACCGCACTCAGCAGCGGTAGTAATGGTAATAAACCCCCTCCCCCCGTTTTGTTTTAGTAATTGACTTTTTCCTCAATAAACCACCTCGTTTTTTCGGTACACGAATTTTTCTTTTCTTCGTACTTTTTCTAGACACTCGCAGTCCTAAGCCGAGTTTCCGTTTTGTATTCATTGATGCCCAGACAGCAGTCGCTGTCGCTCGTTCACCTACGGATGAGTCACTAGCTATGATACGTTGTCGTGCACGCCGTGCAAGTACTTTATCAGCATGATGACGCGAGGGCAGATTCTTATATACTGAATATGCGATATCATGCTCACGGCAAGCATCATCCAGAGGGTTTATTCCTCGATCACCACGTGCTAACCGTTCATGAAGGCGAGTACCTGGACCGCAATAATTGTAGCCAGGTACATGCAGCTCGAAGGGTAGTTTATTTAGCAGCTTATTGAAAAAAGATCCACAACCATATCTCATCATGTCATGCTTTTCTAACGGGTTCGTTGACACATCCAGCAATTTTTTATTGAAGGCGGTATTCCATCAAAATGATCTTGATTAGGTAAATTATAATGTTCCGTACAGGCACGATATTGTTGCACTTCAGGATCTGCACGAATGTGCTCAGGCAATTTACACCAAACAAGTCGAATACTGTTTGGAAAGCGCTTCAATAGTAAAATTTTTGGAATGTATTCAAGCTGCTCAATTGTTAAATCCTCCAAACGTAGCACATCTAACATTAACAACGACATAATGAGAACTAATGAGATAATCTGCTTCAAGCCTATAAATAGCTTGCATGATCATAGAGTTTTACAGTTATGGATTTCGTAAAGAAACCACTGCACATTCATGTCTCCAACGCCGATCGCTTTATTGTCGGTGGGGGTTGTGGAGGAAGAAGTAAACGTCATGGATCCCTACTTCCATCTACAATTCGTAGTATAATTTGCGGACCCTCGAATTGCGGTAAAACAAACGTACTGCTTAGTCTCGTAGAAAGTCCTAACGGTGTGAGATTTGAAAATATTTATGTATACTCAAAGTCGCTTCAACAACCCAAGTATCAATACCTTGAACGGTTATTAAAAGGACTAAAAGGTATTGGATATTTTAAATTTTCAAATAATAGCGACGTTGTAAAGGTAACTGTGGCGTTACCCAATTCTATTTTCATATTTGATGATGTTGCTAACGATAAGCAAGATAATATCAGAGACTACTTCTCCATGGGTAGACATTCAAATATTGACTGCTTCTACCTCTGCCAGACTTATGCTAAAATTCCTAAACACATGATTCGTGATAATGCAAATCTTCTCATAATCTTTAAGCAAGTTGGTACTAATTTAAAACATATTTATAACGATCATGTAAACACGGATATGTCATTTGAAAAATTCAATGAATTGTGTTCAAAGTGCTGGCACCATGATTATGGATTTCTAGTGATCGACAAGGATAGTACAATTCAAAATGGTAGATATCGGAAAGGTTTCGATGAGTATGCTAAGATTAAATAGTATACCATTTGCTTAAGATTGTTCAGTTTAGAGCTAAGTGTCCATGAAAACACACACATCAAATGAGCGTGGAATAAACCTAGTATAAACGTGGAAGTAAAAACGTGGACTGCACCTGGATTGAACGTGGATTGAACGTGGATTGAACGTGGATTGAACGTGGATTGAACGTGGATTGAACGTGGATTGAACGTGGATTGAACGTGAATTGAACGTGAATTGAACGTGAATTGAACGTGGATTGAACGTGGAAAACATGGAAAGCAGAAAAATGGAAGAAAAGATGCTGCTTAAGAAGATTGCCGCGAAAAGTAAAGTAATTCGTGAAAAATATCATGCACTCAAATCAGGAAGAGAAATGATGGAAACCAATTTAAATGAAACTTTTAAACCAATTGTTGAGCCATTGAAGAAGCTCACTGAACATAATGAGATGACCTTCGTGTCCCCGAAATATGAGTATAAACAGGAACCGCTACAGAAGACTACTGTAAGCGATAATTCTTTGATTATTCCATCGAAACGTAAAAGGACTTATTTCTCTTCGACTCCACAACATCAATATTTCGCAGACGACTCTAGAATTAAAATTCCAACCCGTTCATCTGATGATGATGATGATGATGAGCAAGGAAATTCACGACCTAATGAAACATTATACCTTTCTCTGGAAGAGGATGGGGAGGAGGAGGAGGAGGAGGAGGAGGAGGAGGAGGAGAAGGAGGAGGGAGTGAAAGTGGAAAAGGATGTTAATGATTTAGCAATACCATCACCAATGCAAGCAGAAACTCCATCATCGCCATTGCAAAGATCCTTAGATTTAAATAATTCTTTGTCAGAATATGCACCAATTGGACGTAAATATATAGAGATGTTTATGCGTAAAAATAAGGATTTAATTGATGATAATTTTGGAGTTGAACGAGATGCTAGACTTAACAAAATGAGACTTGGAAAATGTTCTTTTAAAGTAAATCGTAAAGATTTTATTATTATTGATGATGAGTATTATCAGGGTACTATTGGTCTATTTGAATTGATCTTCATAAAAGAGCCACATGATTATATTGAAGACGATTTAAAAACATATAAGAATATTCTTTTTCAAACTAATGTACACAGAGCAGATTACAGTAGCGAGGGAAAGCTTCGTGGGAATAAGGGTCATAAATGGAAGAAAATAATTAGCCCATTATTTCCTCCAAAGAATCTTGTAAAAGGCAGCGGTTATATGTGTGTTAATGATAAACCAGTGAACTATGTACATTGGAATGATCCGAACGAATTAGTTGAACGTTTGAGACTTTTGATAGCATCATCTGCTGCAGGACATACGAATCATCATAATGAGATACAATCAATAATTGAGGAGCTTCATGAAGAACGTATTATCCTATAAAAGAGATTACACTTTCCATAATTTCCCAGTTGATTGTGTTACTTCACAATGTCGATAAATAAATTTGGAGGTATTTCCACTGCCAGTAATGTGAGAATATATATCCGCAAAACTGAAGATGAAACATTAAAATTTGATAAACGTATGAATGCATTTAATGCTAAGGGGAATATTATTTCAAATTTAGGATTTAATGCTACTGATGAGAAATGTGCTGTGAATATGCGTGTTCTGCTGGATAATATGAATGCTGTACGTGAGAACCTTAAAAATGAAATGCAAGAAAACAGTGATATTTTACGAAGTATTGCGTTAAGACTGGATGAAACCGAGTTAAGGCAAAATGATTTTCAAGTGAAATTGAGTAATTTCATGCAGAAACATGCTGAAGATAATGCAGATTTAAAGAAATATGCATCAATTTTCATGGAGAATCAGACTAAAGAGGATGCTGAATCAAAGAAACATATAATGAAGATAATGCGATATTAAAAAAGAAAAAGTGCTATTTTTCATGGGGAGAATCATGCTAAGGAGAATTCTTTTTGAAATAATTCGACAAAGAGTTTTATTAGGAAAAAGAAACTTTTACTACCATCAGTGCTCGTTGTACCCTTGTAAACCCAACACATACCTGAAGAGTTATGGATAGTGAAGAAAAGAAAAAATTGGTCGAAGAACTGCATGTACCTGCAAGACGGAATTTTCAACGTAGAAGAGTTATAATACGAGGCTTCGATGACCTCTGGCAAGCAGATCTGGTTAATATGAAGAATTATACTGACGGAGGTTACCACTTTATTCTCACAGTTATTGATGCATTGTCGAAATTTGGATGGGCAGTAGCACTAAAAACCAAAACTGGCAAGGAAATGACAGACGCATTTACGAAGATTCTGAAAAGTGGGAGATGTCCCAAAAATTTGCAGACAGATGATGGCAAGAAGTTTTATAATAGTGATTTCAAATCGCTTATAAAAAAACGTAGAATACATCATTACTCAACATACAGCGTATTGAAAGCTACGATAGTTGAGCGCTGGAATCGCACGCTGAAGACTGAAATGTGGAAACGATTTACGTTGAATGGAAATTATAAGTGGCGAGGCATACTGCAGCGACTAGTTGAAGACTACAACGCAAGAAAACATCGTACTATAGGAATGCGACCAGTTGATGTGACGCCAGATCATTCTAATATGCTCCTGACTACAGTATACAATAATATAAAGATTGTTGGCCGTGCCAAGTTCAAAGTAGGTGATTTTGTACGAATCAGTAAATACAAGAATGTATTCGCAAAGGGATACACACCAAATTGGACAACTGAAATATTTGAAATTATAAAAGTGCAAAAAACAAATCCTGTTACATATTTACTTAGAGACTCTAGTGGTACTGATATATACGGAGGATTCTACGAATATGAACTTTTAAAAACTGCTAATCCTAATGTATATCTAGTGGAGAAGGTATTACGTAAGAAGGGTGATAAGGTCTTTGTGAAGTGGTTAGGATTCGATAATAAACATAATTCATGGATAAATAAATATAATATTTTGTAAAAACAATATTTATTAATAAAATTATTCAATTTAAATATAATTAATTTATTCTATAATGACCCCATGGTAGAGTCGATACAGTTCCGTGCACGATATAACGCTTATCATCGTATGGGCTGAGAGCTACTTTCCGTTGCGTAATCGAATAAACATTATGCAATTTTGAGCGAATTAAATTTTGATTGCGGACTTGTACAGTAAAATTTGTTAAACAGTCCTTATAGTCCTCGAAGGTTATGTTTCTAGCAACAACGTAAGTCTTAATACCTTCATCTTTTTTGATCATTTTATTTTGTGCCTTAAATGTGTACATTTTTCATCTCAATCCAATAAACTCTGTCATTATCTGCCCATTATTCTCATCTTTCATCAGCCCAGTGACTTTTTTATTCACTAGAGGTAAATTGTACTGATTGTTGGGAGAATAATCGCTTGCATCGAATCTAGCAAGATTCTCCCTCATAATAGTGTAAATATCATCACACTCAATGCTGTATATTAGACTATCTGTATCGGTATATAACGCTTTACATTTGCTACCGAACGTAGGAAGCATATAATCATAATGAAAATCATACAAACATGTTATCGAAATATCAAGAATGCTCATACCTACGTAAATAGGCTTATCGAATTTAGCTGCTAATTTTGTTAATTCTATCGTGACCAAATTCTCACTGAATATAGTGCGACTGTGAAAATTAGGCTTAGCAATCATTGCTTCAGCACCATATCCTCCCTCCCACCTACTCACGAGTCTCACATCAACTCTATTTCTAACATTCTCCAGTCTTACCGAACACCGCATTGTTCATTAATTTGAAAAGATTTTTCTCAAACTCATTTTTAGATGCTGCACGCAAACTAGTGTTCAGATCGATATATTTACGTAACCAGGTGGACTGCTGAAATCCTAAAACGCGACGAATGTGTTTTAAGACAACACCATTACGCATACATTGCTGTAAAGCACGATAGTGTATAGCATAGCGCTCCTTATTTTCTAAAGTTGCAAGTAGCTTCTTCTGACGTGTACCCGGTGGTGCATCACGTACACTCTGGGAAATCGAATCGTTTCAAAATGTAAACACAAGTTAAAGGTGCCTTAGTTAGCTAGTGGACAAGACTTTTCTACGTCGCGCGGCTTACCTGCTATTGTACCGAGTCCCAAGCAATAAACAGAGGGCAATAAACCGACCGAAAATGACTAATCCTTCTATACCTGTCCTGCAATGATTAATAAAAAATTCTAATTTTAATATTATTAATTAAACATTTTTAAGATTATTATCAATACATTGCTTATATTTTTAAGATGAAAATGAGCCCAAACACGAGGCTAATCACGCGATTATTTCTATATTAGTTGTATCTTATATTTCTCATTTTCATAAATTTTAATAACACTTTTTTTTGAGTAATTTAGATAGGAATTTAAAGTATTTGCACATTTTTTAATTATATATTTAAATTAAATAAATTTTTGTTTATCATTTAATATAATTTTTGCTACACAATCCATTTATTACTGTCTTAAAATATACGGACTCTTAAGATTACACAAATATCAATAAATACATATATCAAAATAAAAAATATTGCGTTAATACATAAATAATTATAATATATCTCTTAACGCATACATACATTATAAAATTATAAATTTGTTGACTATATAATCAACAGATATAAGAAAGAACATTGTTTATATAGCAGCTGTAAAGGGGCCTTGTCATGTAATAAAAGTATTGAACTTACAATAAATAAATATTTATAAATAAGCTCAATTTTGTCAAAGATTAAAAAAAACGTTGTTCCTTTCGCAGCTGTATAGAGGCTTTGTCATATAATAAAGTTAGTCATGTTTTGTATAAATAAATACATAAATATAAATATGTTCACTTTTTTGTCATAATATAAGAAAAATACATTATATATATAGCGGCTGTATAGAGGCCTTGTCATATTTTAAATTTAGTGAACTTCAATATTATAATTTTTATACTGCAATGGATATACAACCGTTTGAACCATCAGATAGAGTTTTAGATTCAGTGGATAATTTAAATACTTGTCTCAAGAACTCGAAGAAATAAATTGTACAACGCTATAATATTCTACTATCGTTTTATGAAAAAAATTAAACTAACAGCCAATCATAGAGAAAAAAGGATTTCATTCGCATCGAAATAATATTAAAAGTGTAGCATACATTTTGAGATAATGTTGTATGGGCTGACAGAAAGTTTTTGTTTCAACGATGGATAACAGAGTGCATGTGTGTCGCGACAAATATGTTACCAAAAGATAGAAACAGCAGAATATGACAAAAGATAGAGTAAAGGAAAAGTCCATAAAATTGAAACAAAAATAAATTCAAAAGTTTACTGCAACATTTTGGAAATACTCATGCTTCCACAGTGATCACAGGATATCCTGAAGATGATGTCCCAAAAATAAAACTCGTGCGAGATGATCGAACTCCAAAAGAATGATTTGCCAAATCCCCGAAGTAGATTCAATAAACTGGCAGCGTCAACCCATTTGAATACATTGAAAATAGCTGGGCCATGATGACACTACGGCAAGGTCCAAGCAAGAAACATAGCTGATCTATAGTCAACAAAAATGAAAAAAAGGTTGAGCTATACAATTTTTAAACTGTATAATTTAATTAGAAAATGAAAGAAATTACCTTAATAGCCAATGGAATGACCATTGCTATTTACGACAGCATTAAGACGTCGAGGGAGCGAATCGACTAAGTTTTTACAAATGCATGGGTCGTTTCGCAAATCGTCCCATGTTTGTAAAACATGTTTTCTTAATGCTGCCGTCGATCGCTCTTGCTCAGGCCTCCACCGCTTTGTCATTATGCCCCAAATATTTTCAATGACATTCAAATCGGGCGACTTAGCTGGCCAGTCGATTAATTCCACTTCCGGATGTCCGGCGAACCATTCCTTTGTCATGTTCGAAGTGTGAACACTGGAATTGTCTTGCACGAATTTAATTTTGGGAACATCTTCCTCGGGATATACTGCTCTCACTGTAGGAAACATAACAGTTTCCAAAACGTTGCAGTAAACTTCTGAATTCATTTTTGTCTCAATTTCATGTAACTCTCCTACTCCATCTTTGGTCATCCATCCCCAGAATGCTATAGAGATTCTGCTGCTTCTGTCTCTCGGTAACGTGTATTTGTCTTCGAATCTTTTGTCGTCTGGACGCCACACATGCATTCTGCCATCCATCGTTGAAACAAAAACTTTTTCGTCAGTCCACACAACATTGTCCCAAAATGTTGGTGCCACTCTTAAATATTCTGTTGCAAATGAAATCCTTTTTTCTCTGTGATTGGCTGTTAGTTTAATTTTTTTTGCTGGACAATGGCAATGTATTCCAGCCTTATGCAATTTATTTCTCACCGTTCTTGGACAAATATTTAAATTATCCACTGAATCTAAAACTCTAGCTGATGGTTCAAACGGTTGTATATCCACTGCTGCTACAATTTCTGCGTCCTGTTGCGCTGTTGTTTTACTTAATCCAAAATTGTCTTTACGTTTGTCTCGCAAGCCGTCGAGTCCACTTTCTTCATATCTTTTTATCCATTTTGTCACTATTTTCTCACTCATTTCTGTCTTTCCGGATATTTCCCACTTGCTTGCACCACACAATAACATGCCAACTATCATTCCTTTTTATACTAATAACATTTCTTGGTCGTTCATTTTATTTTCAACCGTTTCTATATATGGTGACACTTAATAAGTTAACGCACGACTGACAGCTGTTAATATTATTGTCCTGCTTCATCGTGAAACGTAAACAGTCAAATTTTATCAAACCGAATCACTTCATATTATTTCAAATATACTGTATAATCCGTGTTACGATTATATTACGTAAGAGTTAAATGGTATTTTAAATAAGGTGAGCTGTGCTATTTCTGTTTATGTCTTAAGAACATCAACAACAATAATATTAGCAGCTGATCACATTTTTTTTACGTTCAAAGCGTTGGAAAGTTGCCGAAAGCAGTTGTCAACAAAGAAAGTAATACCTTTCGCTTATCGCTTTAAAAGATATTAAGCTGGGAAATTTGATAAAAAGTGAAAGATTCCTACTTTGTTAGACATCGTATTAATCCTGATATTTATTAATGAATTCTTCTTGCTGTGTGTGTATTTTGGATTTATTTTAATTTACTATGTAATAGAGATAAAATATAAAATAGAGTTTCATAAGAATTTATGAAAATGAGAAATATAAGATACAACTAATATAGAAATAATCGCATGATTAGCCTCGTGTTTGGGCTCATTTTCATCTTAAAAATATAAGCAATGTATTGATAATAATCTTAAAAATGTTTAATTAATAATATTAAAATTAGAATTTTTTATTAATCATTGCAGGACAGGTATAGAAGGATTAGTCATTTTCGGTCGGTTTATTGTTCTCTGTTTATTGCTTGGGACTCGGTACAATAGCAGGTAAGCCGCGCGACGTGGAAAAGTCTTGTCCACTAGCTAACTAAGGCACCTTTAACTTGTGTTTACATTTTGGAACGATTCGATTTCCCAGAGTGTACGGGACAAAATGGAAGGTCGGAATGTTTATCGTGAAGCATGCTTGGATACTCTAAGTCAACCTCTAAAATATAACCCTCGGGTGAATCTATCAGTATATTAGAGATATCCAAATTATTAACATTTTCAATCCAGCGAAATCCGTGAGTAGGTAGCGGTTGAGACATTGCCCACCCATACAAATTATTTACATCGTAGTACATTAAATACTTAGAAGGTTCCTCGGGATTGTAGTTTTGCATGTACCGATTGTTAGCCTTTTCATAGCGGTGCGAGCATTGGCTTAAACCACCACGTATGCCCCGTTCTACGAAAAGCAGCATTTCTACGTCAGTAAAAAGTTCTAATCTTATTCCTATATGTTTGAGCATTGCATCCCAAGTGAAGCCTGGGAGTGTATAATAATGAGCAGGATCCAAATTATAAGTTTGCATGCAGCTATCACGAAAATTTTCGAAAACGTCAGCCAACAATAGTACATCAGTTTTCAAATAGAGATCGCTATACTCCCCAAGTGTTCGTATTTGAAATTTGGTCCATACCTCCTTAGCGTGATTATACGCACCCTCACTAATATCACTATCGGATAATCTATTATGGAATATCTCGCGTGGAGGTAAAGCAATTCTTCCAGACGGTTCAGACTATCTATGTAATCGTAAGGAAAAATACCATTCCTTGTCAGAAGGTTAAATTGTTCTATGTTTAAATATGAGAATTCTGACTCTAAATTTTTAACTGTGATCTCGTTAAATATGAACTCAATTTGTCTAAACTAGATGCCATAAATTTGAAAGAATCGATAAACCTTAGTTGTATATTATATTTACGGATGAATTTAGTGAATGAAATATACTTCTCCTTATGTACAGGTAACAAGTGTACTGAACCTTAATACAAGTTAGCGATTGTACCGAAAATAAAATGTGCATCATAACCTGATAAATTATGAAAAATTACTGGTATTACATGTGCATCTTTAAAGCTTAAATTACAATTATTATGAGCAGGTCCCCTATATTTACCAGTTAAATGATCATGATCGCGAACACGTATTTGATCTGGAAGAAACGGCTTTTTACATATATGACAGTTGGGTTCAGTATAATGCCTTGAATTTTCACTAATACTTAGTTTATGCATAGGTATTACTGTTTTCAGTTTTTCACTCGCTATACTAGCCATTTTATCAAGCTCATGTACAAACCATTCAATACAATCAAGTCCTCGATATGATTTATAATTAGAAAGCGTTGAATCACGAACGCTTTTAAAATAATAACCTATACTAAAAGGTATGTGTTTTTGATAAATATACCAATATCGTCATCCGTTTGCTCAACTTTTTCAAGCAAGCGCTCAATGTCAGCGTATATGACAAATGGTACCCTCTCACTGTTCTTCATGTTATTGAAGGAAACCCAACGGTCCTTGTCAGGTAGCACAATTCGGATGTTTTTATTGAGTTAAGCACAATCACGTTCATGCGATTTTAGTTTCTCATCATTGTGGAAATAGTGTAAGCAACTATAGGAGGGAAAAAGTAATATTAGAATATAGAAGCAGTAATTATAAATATATATATATATATATATATATATATATATTTAATATACCGATCACAAATAAGATGAGAGCGTTTTCCTCTAGTAAGCTGTCCATTTAGCAGTCTGGAAAGGTTCCTGATGCATATAAAATGTGCTGCTGCTCCTTGATGCTCGAGAAGAAGAAGAAGATTAGCGTGTCTGGTCCTCTTGCATTTTGTTAATTGTAGAGGTGCTATGATTGTATTCTCATTCGTCTCAGTCTCTTCCACCATAGTAAAAATATTAATAGAGACATCATTATCTTCCTCAAATTTCCGAATCTGTTTTAATGTAGTCGGAAACGTTATACTTCTAACGTCGAAAACAGTTGTAAAATGAGGATATGAAGATTTTCGTTGTGGATGAGTATTCGGTTTTGCCGGATAGAGTGCAGCCGTTACAGCCCATGCAAAACATGTATTATCATCACTGTGTATGTTTATCACAGCCTGTTTATTCTTAATAGATTCTGGAAGCTCGATTGCACAACCTATATGCAGCGGGTTATAATAATTTATATTTATAATTAAATTCAGAATTTTTTCCAACGCCCATCTACTATCACGCTCTTGAAACTCACTCAATTCTTTTAGAATTTTGTCTATTATATTTGTATTGTACCAATCACTAAAACTATCGATTTTGTATAAAACTGCATTGCGGGTTGAGAAATGTTTAATATCGCTTATCTCTTTACAAATAAATTGTCCGTAGAAGATGCAATTTATCTTAACTGCGTTCACGTTATTAAACACTTTTTCTTTGTAGGTCTGTAAGTAGATAGGCTAGGATGGTTCTATGACCGCGTGGCGAGGGGGTCGGGGTCCCGCGGGGACAAGGGAAGTAGGGGAATTGCCCCCTCTCCTCGTGTGGTTGTGCGCATGCGGTTGTGCGCATTATCGCGTTCCCCCGACGTTAAACTCGTAGGGTACACAAGTGGCCTCCCCCCTCTTACGGTAAGCAGTGAACGCCTTAGAGAGAGAAGGAGAGAAACCGCCATGTGCGAGCCAAGAGAAGCAGTTGGTTACTTTAAACGATAAGACGCGTTACTTAATACATTATCGCGCTCTGCAACAATGTATGCGAAATGGACTCGTACTGGAAAGAGAAAGAGAGAAAGAACATTCGTAGAGAGCGATGCAGTGATCGCTCCCCCTTATTTATGTTACAGTATCTTTGACGATCGTCATATTCATTTGTATATCTATCGTCGCAGATACTTACCATCCGCTCTGTAATAAGAGCGGAGCCTACGTGACCTTAACTTCAGAAAAGTGGTTGGGACGTATGTGAAAAACACGACAACATTCAGAACAGTTTTCAAGCTGTAGATCCCCCTGGAATATTTCAGTCGAAGCATCGTCCGATGTCGGTTGAATGGAAATCTTCAAGGGTTTTATGTTATGATTTACATTTTTTTTTTTTCTTTTTTATTTGCAATACTTATATATTACAGGGTACAGTGGATTGGTGGAGAGGTAATTGAAGAAACACCAATGTAAGGGAAAAAGCCTTTCGGCATAAAAAACCCTCTTTATTGAAATACAAATTTACTTATAAAAATATATAAATAAACCAGGAATTGTACGTCCTGTAGAATTCCAATAAAAACAGCAACAGCAACAGCAACAGCATCTATAATTAAAAAAAATTATTTAAGTAGCTTCTATACTACATTAAAAGCACTCTTTGTCGAACAAAAGTAGTACTACGATTTAATAAATCGCTGCGAGAGAAAAAGTGAATGCGAGATTCCTTCGCTATTAAGCCATTTTTTTTTTTTTTTTTTTATATTTTATTAGTCTTTGACTTTTATTAACTCTTACCGATTTGGTGGTGGTGACTGTCTGTCATACAACCCACAAGCTCACATAGGCTGCATATTACGTAACCGTAATAACAATTGCCTCCTACGCGAGACTGCAGGTTGCTCCCCTGCAGGTTGCTCCGCTGCAGGTTGGTCCGCTGCAGGTTGGTCCGCTGCAGGTTGCACCGCTGCGGTCGGCATCTGCAGGGCTACGGGCAGCGAATGTGGTCGCCGCAGTGGCTGCTGGTGCTGCTGCTGTTCAAGTATCAAGCGATACCCTCTTAGAACTGATTGCTGCTGCTGCTGCTGCTGCGGCTGCTGCTGCTGTTCTTCATTATGCCGAAATGGCCTTACTATTGCAACTGGTTTGCAATATTTTTTTTCTAAATCCTTTAATGTTAGTTTCTTGTCAGGTAAGCTTATTGGTCGTGTGGAACTCATGATGTCTCACTGAAGACTGAAGTGAAGAGTGCTCTCCTCTACGTATTCCAGATGAAGTTTACATATCTTTATCAATACATATTAGCTTTCTCTCTCCACTTCGGATGAAGTTTACATCTCATTATCAATGCGGAGAGAAGTTTATATCCATTTCTCAATACGTATTAGGTTTCTTTCCGTTAACTCCAGATGAATTAGTAAAAGGTATATTTACAATAATATTTTTCAATTTATTTGATAAAAGAAATAGTAGAGGTTAATTTACAATGATATTTTTTCAATTTGTTAGATAAAATAATTTAATAGTAAAAGAAAAAGAAATGTGGTGGTTCCTCTTCTTCTTCTCTCTTAGTCTGCTTTGAAGCAATATCTTTTTCCTCCTCCTCCTTCTCCACTACTTTTTTCTCCTCTTCCTTCTTCGTTTGCTTTGACTCAATATCTTTCTCCTCCTCCTCCTCCATTTTTTTCTCCTCTTCTTCTTCCTTCTTCATATCCTTTGACTCAATATCTTCCCTAGTCTCTTTCTCTTCGTCTTTCTTCACTTTATTTTAAAAATACAAACAGGTAATAATAATAATTATGAAAAGGTAAAAAAAAAGATAAAATAAATACTTACATTCTTCCTCCTCTACTTTTTTCTCCTCTTCCTTCTTCGTCTGCTTTGACTCAATATCTTTTTCCTCCTCCTCTTCCTTCTTCGTCTCCTTTAACTCAATATCTTTTTCCTCAGCCTGTTTTTCTTCGTCTTTCTTCACTTTATTTAAAAAAAAAACAAAGAAACAAACAATAATTATGAAAAAAATGTAAAAATAAATACTTACAGTTTTTATGCAAATAAAGATGCAGTTTCCGTTCATACTCTTCGAAGTAACGATTGAAAAAATCGTTAATTCGATTGACGTATTCCTCTGTCAATTCTCTGGGAAGAGTGGGTGAAAGAGGAACAATATCCTCTTGAATCATGATTAATTTACACTTTTCGCAGCTCATTTTTTTTTCCTGTGTGCAGCACCGACAACGGTATAAGATTGAATGAAGAATTGAGGACTTGTGTTCTCCTCTTTATTTCTCTAAATAGTTTTTAAAGAATCACATATTTGCTTTTATCCACTTGGCAAAAACTGACACCTCCTCGTAAGGACAGTGGATACGTTCATTGTCCAAGTTCTTCTCTCGAACGTGTAAATTGCACGGAGTTTTTTCAAAATCATATAATTTAATTAAATCCTTAAACTTAGGACAACCATACACTTCTAAATTAATATTATCCACATTCATCCTATTCAATAGATTTTTTTCAATGTTCCCTCCCTTGTAGGCTACTACGGGATTCTCGCACGTTAGGCAACCTCTAATAAAATCTTCCACATCCTCCTGCTCGTATTTCTCGAATCCCGTATCACTATATTTTATACCATGAACCATATTGAGCAAATACCACACAGTTTTTTTGTCTTTCTCACTAAGATTTTTCATACTGTCACGCAAACGAAACGATGCGTAAGAAATTTGGTTACTTTTTAAATCAATTATAGCTATATCTTTATATTTAAGTTCTTTTTTATAAACTAAGAAACCTTCTACATCCATTATGTGAGTTATTCTATACATTGTTGCGCTCGTGCTATTCTCGATGAAGAAAAAAACTGAAATGAAACATTCGAAGAAATATCTCCGTAGAGAGAAAGATTTTATCGTTTCTTTAAAATATAAAGTTACATTTGATAAGAAGTCCTTTCTTTCTTAATCTCTAGAAGATATTTTTTTTCCTATTGTATTATACTGTGAAGAAACTATAGGTAACAATGGGGAAAAAATTTTCTTAGAAATTATCCCCTCCTTTTAAAAACATTAAATTTTAATACGTTATTTGTTCCCCTGTTGGAGGGGGAAAAAAATTTTCTTAAATGCGACAAAAAAAAGATCGTTCATTCTTGCATCGAGCGATTGACGACGACGACGACGACGATAATGACACCGACATTCGTTGATTTTCAAGGTTTTGTATTGACCGACAAGAGTTTTATAGTTAAAGAATTTGCGGTGTTGCGTGATAATGAAGTGTATCACAATGTATTTTCACCACCATTTCAAGAAGCTTGGTTGAGCGATCTCGAGAGAGAACAGAATGAGTAAGTATTTTTTTTTTTTAAAAATGTAATGTTTTGTATATAATTTTTTCTTTTTTAAAGTTGGCTTTATTTTAATCGACATGGATTCAATTGGACCGACGGTCATTCACCTTATTACAAGCATAAAGATGTAATAAGAAAGTATGTAACGTCGTACGAGGGAGAGGATTGGATTTTCGTGAAAGGACGGGAGAAATATGATTGGTTGAGAAAAATTTGCAACTTAGAAAATATATACAATGCGAAGGAGTGTGAGTGGGGTAAATTTAGTCTTGGATGGAGTAAAAATTTCGAACCACCGTTACCCAAGTGTATGAATCATTATGGTATATGTTCACTGCAAAATGTTTACTTTATGAAATCTGTATATGATCAATATATAAAGGAATAAAAGACTTCTGAAAAAAAAAAAAAAAAACAATGTATATCAATGTCAGTATGCATCTCGGACGAAACAATGGGATGTGTAGATACCCCTACTTCCATTCTCTATTCGATATATATAAGCGTTACTCTTCGCGAGAGACGCATTCGCAATTATTAATTTATTGTTGTTGTTGTTCACCGTATGACATAGTCATTTCTTTAAGAAACACACAAAATGTCGACGGAATTGCGAAGAAAATTTTTTACAATTAATAGTGCGAATGAGTACGACGCGTGGGTACTGGAATGTCGCGAGCATATTCGACGATTGAGCAGCGCGGATCAAGCTTTACCCGTTGGAACGCGTCAGAAGAATTTCGCCGAAATCGCGTGTATAAAGTGTCTGTTGCTACGAGCGCAGAGAGAATTGAATTATATTAAATCAGGGGCTGGTTGTAGCAATGACGTACAAGGACTTACCTGGGAGGAGCTTGATTCAGCGTTTCGAAGTCGAATATGCAGCGGCATGGTAGTTAATAGTAATTATATAGAGCCTAAGGATTTTTTAGTAGACGCGGAAGTATTAGTGCGTACGCGTATAGATAAGGTATTTGTTAGTGCAAATAGTGTTAAGGTTAATTGTGTATTTAACGGACAATTCATCTCTAAGGACCAGAGTGATGATAAAAACATTAGTACGACTAATGCTACATTGTATAAGACTGATAATTTTAGTGATTGGTATAGGAAAAACATTTTAGACGTTATTATACAAAAATTAAGTGAATTTCAAGAGCGTGATAGTGGATGGACTTTGCACAAAATTCATTATTTACTAGTTAACATTAATCGTTTTAACCCGTTCCACGCGGGTTGTAAAATTAATCTGCCATCCGCTATCACGAGTAGGAAAGCTCTGATAAATTTAGAAACCAGTGATAATGCATGTTTCGCGTGGTCCGTGACGGCGGCACTCTATCCGGCAAAACCTACGGCTAATCCAAAGCGCACGTCCTCTTATCCACATTTTCGGACGGTTTTAGACGTCGGTAGCCTAACCTTTCCGACTACGCTAAAACAGATTCCGAAATTCGAGGTGGATAACGACGTGTCGGTGAACATCTTCACCTTGGAGAATGAAGAGCAAAATAGCGACGCAAAAAGCAGAATTGTGCCTCTTCAGGTGACGAAGAAGAAGAGATCGAGGCATGCTAATCTTCTTCTCGTCAACGATGAACAGGGAGCTGCACATTTTATGTGCATAAGGAATCTCTCGAGACTGGTGCGAAGCCAATTCACCAAGAGAGAAAATGCTCATTATGTATGCGATCGGTATGTATTAATAATAATAATAATAATACTGAAAAAATACAAATATAACTGTATATGTTTTATATTAAATTTTTTAGATGTCTCCACTACTTCCGCACAGTGGAGAGGCTCGAGTCGCACGAGCAGGATTGCGCGCAGCTCAACGATAATCTCCGCTTGATGTTGCCGAGCAAAGCCGAGGATCGCTGGGTTTCCTTCAAGAACATCAAAAATGGGGAACGAGCGCCATTCGTCGTATACGCGGATCTCGAGTGCATATTATTGAAAGTTGAACAATCGAACAGTAGTAGTAGTAGTGATATTTATCAGAGACATGAACCTATTAGTGTAGGCTATTATTTAAAAAGTGCTCGCGATGCGTCACTCTCGAGGTACGACGCTCGTCGGGGTGCCGACTGCATCGAATGGTTCGTATGCGAGCTCGAGAACATTGCGCGCATCGCGAGCGAGACGCTAAGTACTATCGTGCCCATGCATAATCTTAGTCTTAGCGAACAATTGCGTCACTATAATGACCCCAATTGTCATATATGCAAAAAGCCGTTTCTTCCGAATCAACTACGAATTCGCGATCACGATCATCTGACCGGCAGATACAGAGGACCGGCTCACAATAATTGTAATTTAAATTTCAAAGATTCGCATGTCATTCCAGTAATTTTTCACAATTTATCCGGCTATGATTCGCATTTTATCTTCGAGACGATCGCTAATTTGTACGAGGGATCGGTATATCTGCTGCCTGTACATAAGGAAAAATACATTTCATTTACCAAATATTTGCGAAAATATAATATACAGTTGAGATTTATCGATTCGTTCAAATTTATGGCCTCCAGTTTGAACAAATTGAGCTCGTACTTGGCGGAATCTCAGCTGACAAATTTGAGGTCACAATTTTCGGAATTGAGCGTCGAGCAGTTCGACTTGCTTACGAGGAAAGGTATTTTTCCTTACGACTATGTAGATAGTGCGGCTAGATTGGAAGAGACGGCTTTACCACCGCGCCAGTCGTTTCACAACAGACTGACCGACAGCGATATCAGCGAGGAAGCATACAATCATGCCGTAGAGGTATGGACCAAATTCCACATGCGCACACTTGGGGAGTACAGTGACCTGTACTTGAAGACCGATGTCCTATTGTTGGCCGATGTTTTCGAAAGTTTTCGCGATAGTTGCATGCTAAATTATGAGTTGGATCCAGCCCATTATTATACGCTACCGGGCTTCACCTGGGACGCGATGTTGAAGCATACGGGAATCAGGCTGGAGCTTTTCACGGACGTGGATATGTTGCTGTTCGTAGAGCGCGGTATACGCGGTGGTTTGAGTCAGTGCTCCCATCGTTACGAGAGGGCCAACAATCGGTACATGCGGGACTACGATCCGGCGGAACCGTCGAAATATCTCATGTATTACGACGTAAACAATCTGTATGGGTGGGCAATGTGTCAGCCGCTGCCCACCCATGGATTCCTATGGATCGAGGACGCTGCCAATCTCGATGTCTCTGCTATACCCACGGATCATCCCGAGGGTTATATTTTGGAGGTCGATTTGGAGTATCCGCGCGAGCTTCACGACAAACACGCGGACCTACCGTTCTGCATGGTGCGCGAGAAACCGCCGGGCGCTAGCCAGGAGAAGCTGCTGGCCACTTTAAACGATAAGACCCGTTACGTAATACATTATCGCGCTCTGCAACAATGTATGCGTAATGGACTGGTACTGAAGCGTATACATCGTGGTTTAAAGTTTCAACAGTCCACCTGGCTACGCGATTACATCGAGCTGAACACGCGTTTGCGCACCGCGTCCACCAATGAATTTGAGAAGAATCTCTTCAAATTGATGAACAACGCGGTTTTCGGTAAAACAATGGAGAACGTGAGGAATAGAGTTGACGTGAGGCTCGCAACCAAGTGGGAGGGAAGATACGGGGCGGAAAGCCTGATTTCCAAACCGAATTTTCACAGTCTCGCGATTTTCAAGGAGAATTTGGTCGCGATTCAATTATCGAAATTGTCCGCGAAATTTGATAAACCCATTTACGTGGGAATGAGTATTTTAGATATTTCAAAAATTTGCTTGTATGAATTTCACTATGACTATATGCTTCCTACATTCGGCGGTAAATGTAGAGCGATGTATACCGACACGGACAGTCTGATATACAGTGTCGAGTGCGACGACGTTTACTCGGTCATGAAACGCGATCTCGCGCGATTCGACACCAGCGATTATCCTGACGATAATCGGTATGACTTGCCACGCGTCAACAAAAAGATACCCGGTCTGATGAAGGACGAGAACAATGGTCGTATCATGACCGAGTTCGTAGGACTGAGGGCAAAAATGTATACTTTCAAGGTGCAGGACTGTGCGAGAATTACCAAAAAAGCCAAAGGTGTCAAAGGTTACGTTATCGATAGAAATATAACATTTGACGACTACAAGGATTGTTTGAACAATTTCACCGTACAGTCTCGCAGTCAAAATTTAATAAGATCGAAGCTGCACCGAGTTTTCTCGATCAGTCAGCGGAAGGTCGCCCTCAGTCCGTACGACGACAAGCGTTTCGTTACACCCGACACCGCGGCGACTCTACCCTGGGGACATTATAGTCTAAAATTATAATTTATTTATTGTTTTTATTTATTCGCTTTATTTAGTTATTTATGTATTTATTCTATATTTTGATACATCTTAATAAAAGTTTTTATAAAACATTGCTCTTATTTATCCAGGAATTGTGCGTACTGTCGAATCCCAGCCACTTAACGAACACTTTTTCGCCCTTTCTGCGCAATACTCTCTCCACCAGATACACATCGGGATTGATGGTTTTCGAAAGCTCGTATTCGTAAAATCCACCCAACAGTTGCGTGCCCCTGGAATCCTTGAGGAGATACGTAGCGGGATTGGTACTCTGCACTTTCGCCACCTCGAATATTTCGGTCGTCCAATTTGGCGTGTAGCCTTTGGCGAACATCTGCTTGTATTTACTGATTCGTACGAAATCGCCGAATTTGAACTTGGCACGACCTGCGACCTTGATGTTACTGTATACTGTCTTGAGTAGCTTATCTGCATGCTCGGGTTTCACATCCACGGGACGCATTCCCGTGGTACGATGCTTTCGCGCATTGTACGCGTCCACCAACTCTTGCAGCATAGCGCGCCACTTGTAATTACCGTTCAACGTAAATCGTTTCCACATTTCCGTCTTCAACGTACGATTCCAGCGCTCGACTATCGACGCTTTCATCACGCTGTAGGTCGAGTAGTGATTTATCCCGCGTTTCCTCATCAACGCCCGAAAGTCACTGTTGTAAAACTCCTTGCCGTTGTCGGTCTGTAAATTTTTCGGACATCTGCCGTCCTTCAGTAGGATTCTCGTCATTGCCGTCGTCACTTCTCCGCCGCTCTTGGTCTTCAATGCCACCGCCCAAGCGTATTTTGAGAGGGTATCGATTACAGTGAGAATGTACTGGTGACCCGCATCGACGTAATTGCGCATATCAACAAGATCGGCCTGCCAGAGATCGTCGAAGCCGCGCACGATGACTCTTCTGCGTGGAAAATTTATCCTCGCCGGTGCGTGGAGCTCCTCCACCAACTGTATCTTTTCTTTGCTCATTTTTTCAAAAATAGACAGATTCTTCGAAATTCCTAATGAAAAGTGTTGCTAAGTATTGCTCTTTCTAGATCTCTTTTACTCACTTTATCATCCAATTTTTCACAAATTGTTTGAAAAATTTGGTCCATCTTTTTCTCAAATTGTTCATTATGTTTATTCAATGCCATTGTCAGATATTGCTTGAATTCAAGCAGTAAATGCTCTAAATTTGGTTCGTGTTTCCTACTCTCACCATCCAGTCCAATTCCAAATTTATTTATCGACATTTCAAAAATCAGTCTCCTGTTCCTCGTTATTATTATTATTCCTCTTTTTGATGGCTCGTAATGTCGAGAGTATACAGTCTACGATGTATGTTAAACAAATGCAAATTTCACAGCAGCAGGAGTCAGACATTTTTTTACCTCGTACTACCGAAAGACGTTGATATTACACTGAGGTAAGAGTGTAACGTGCAACTTTCTTTATACGATGAGATCCTCGTCGCGCAACTCCTCGATTATCGACTGTATCTCGTTGTGATGACTCGTATTACCGGCAGCCACCGACGCGATCAAAAGTCTCAAACGTTCGATCAATTCATTCGGATCGTTCCAATGTACGTAGTTGATTGGTCCCTCGGTGACACGCATAAGACCTTTACCCTTTTTTTTCGATGATGCTGATGACGGTTTACTTGCGCTCGACGGTTTACTTGCGCCCGACGGTTTACTTGCGCCCGACGGTTTACTTGCGCCCGATGTTGACGCGTCAGAAGTTGACGATTTTCTTGCGCGTGATGTTGATGGTAACCGATAAGGCGGTAAAATAGGTTTTCCCAATAGCAATGGTTTCATAATTTCTGTATATTTTGCACCTCTATTACCTTTGATTTGTTTTAGACTATCGTTTAACAGTTTATGCGCTTTAGTTTGATTGAGAATACTCTTGTATTGTTCCAAATCGTCGGGTTTTATAATGGCTCGATTGGGTTCTCTCATGAAAATTAGTTCATAAGTACCTCTTGTACCGGTGTATAACGTCTTATCGAGAATAATATCTCCTTCATGACTTATTTCAAATTTACATTTACCAAGCGTCAGTTGATCATCTTCATAACGAGGTCCAAAAGCACGATCAATCAAGTTATCCCTATCAGTCAGAAGTAATTTAATATACTTGCCAGGGATCGGATGTAATTGAATATGTTGAAAGACATGTTGAAACAAGCCTGGTTCCTGTTTTTCATCAACATTTAATTTTTCTAGCAAACTTTTTTTTGAATCGGGCGACGGTTGATCGGTTATAGAAGACTCGTCGTCGTCGTCGTCGGTCATGAAATCCAATGGATTCGTAATAGTTTCACTAATATTACTACTACTAAGATTCTTTGCTCGTTTATGCGGTGTCGATGTGAAGTAGGCTCCCCTCTTCAATTTATCGTTGTATTTGACAAACGAACTATTATTATTATTATTATTTGTGTTATGCTCCGTTTGCGAAACGAGTTTCTTCAATGGTTCGACTATCGGCTTGAATGTCTCGTTCAAACTGCTCTCCATTATCGCCTTCTCCGATTTCAAGGCACGATGCTTGTCGCGAATGACCTCGCTCGTCTTGGCGATCCTCTTCAGAAGCGATTTTTCATCCATCGCGATGCTGTATAAAACAGCTTTCCCCCGAATTGAACGGTTTTTAACCGACCTGTTGCGATGCTGTATTCTCCCCGAACCGACACGGGTTTTAACCGACCTGACACGGTGATCCGAACAGCCTGCGCTCCAGTATCAAACTGACACTCAAGGCCGTGATCGTGAAACCTTACCGGCATGATTATCGACATTCACAAGGCCGAAACCTTACCGGCAAGGTCGAAACCTTACCGGCCTGACAAGACCGTTCACTCGATCGTGGCGTACTCGTTGAAACCTTTGCGATAACGACCGTTCCTCAGAGAGCTATCCTTGTCTATTACTAGGAAACCGTAATCGCGACTCCAACAGGTCGAACACAATGTGAGAAATTTCTCATACGACATATCACTGTTGACGTGATCGTTGAAAATATGCTTCAGATTAGTTCCATCCTGCTTAAATATTATTAGCAAGTTTGCGTTATCTCGTATCAGATGCTTCGGTATTTTCGCATAAGTCTGACAGAGGTAGAAACAATCGATGTTGGAATGTCTACCCATGCAAAAGTAGTCCCTTATATTGTCCTGCTTGTCGTTGGCCACATCGTCGAATATGAAAATGGAATTCGGCTTTGCATCCGCGACGTTCACAACCTCGCAATTGTTGGAAAATTGAAAGTAACCGATTTCCTCCGTTTCCTGCAGAAGCTGCTCCAGATATCGATACTTCGGTTGCTGCAGCGATTTCGAGTAGACGTACAGGTTCTCGAATCTCACACCGTGCGGACTCTCTATGAGGCTCAGCAGCACGTTTGTCTTACCGCAATTCGACGGACCGCAAACTATGCAGCGTATCGTAGATGGTAATAGCGATCCGTGACGTTTTTTTTTTATTTGCGCGGTAGCATTGTGAGCATCCAAATTTGTCACGCGAATAGTCGGCACGTGCTTCACGAAATGCATCCTCGCTATTGACCTTCGGCAACAGCCGTATCGTTCATTTATATTTCGCGATTCACGGAACTATTCGGTCAGTTGCCATTACGATGGCGTTCATGCTAGTCGTCGTCGATTCCCTGCATAACTTGACGAATCATCAGCTCGAACACATACCGAAGATCGTATTGCTCGAGTACTTTCCAGACAGTATCGCGAGTGTGTGGGAAAGATTACCTCGGCACATTCGCGCGGACTCGGATGTGCAGCAATATCAATATTGTTTGCTACACTACAATCTACCTGATACCACTCACCACGACGGACCACCGAGACGGATAAAAGACTGTTACGTTTGTCAGCAAGAGAAGCAGTTGCTCTAAATGTCTGGATCGTTCTTCAATAAAGTCTTGAAAAAATTGCCATTTGAGCTGCACGTGCCCGGTTACAATTATTGCGGACCCGGCACTCGACTTCGCGAAAGATTGGAGCGCGGCGATCGTGGTATAAATCCGCTGGACGAGGCCTGCCTCGATCACGACTTAGCATATTGGCACAACGAGGATCTACCGGAGCGTCATCAGGCCGATAAAGTGCTAGCGAGGAGAGCGCGTGAACGTATTAACGCAAGAGACGCGACCTTGGGTGAACGCGCGGTCGCCGCAGCCGTATGGGCATCGATGAATGCTAAGCGTAAACTTGGCTTGGGATTACATAATAATAATATTGTTGCGATGAAGAAAGCAGTAGCGGCTAAAAAAAAGAACAACAACAAGAAAAAAATTGGTATTACGAGGAAGAGAAGAATTCGAATGCCGAGGAAACGGGGTGGTATAATACCTATACTTCCACTACTAGGTGCAGTCGGAGCATTGGCAGGTGGAGCATCGGGTATAGCGAGTGCTGTAAACCGTGCAAAAGCTGAGAGAGAAGGATTGCGGGAAATGCAACGTCACAATCGCGCGATGGAAGCGTCGCGCGAGAGAGGCCGAGGTCTTTATCTGAAACCGTACAAGCGAGTCGTCGGAGCGGGTATCCGTGGAAAAAAAAAAAAAAAAACAACAAAAAAAACGGTCGAGGAAGAAAATGAATGAGGGAAAATTTCGTCGTCGTCGCGATGCTCTCCCGGATTCAGGTCCTACTAGTAACGTACAATTGGCACTCATCTGCCGACGCATACCATACTTCCGTGGAGTCTTTATGCGCACATCTCTGCCGCTAGACGGACCGCGGTGCAACGAGTGCGCGATCGTGAATCTCGACGATCAATGCGGTCCTGGTACCCACTGGGTAGCCTACGTCAAGCGTAACGACATCGTCCTATACTTTGATTCCTTCGGAAATTTGAAACCGCCGAAAGAATGTGTGCGTTACTTTGGCCCTAATGTTACAATCTACTACAATCATGATCGATATCAATCGTACGATAAAAGCAATTGCGGTCAGTTGTGCGTGAAATTCCTGCGAGAACAGATACTTTGAAACAAAAATGTCTTTCACCGTGACATTATCGGATCGTAAATCAGTATTAAATTCAGATTTCTTCCCCCCCATCAATCTGCAAGACGATCGCTACGAGATCGGTCTCGTGGACATGCAAACGTTCAACTCGATAGCCAATGTGGACGAGACGAATAATAAGTTTTACTACGATAACGATAAGGTACTGACGATACCCAGAGGCTGTTACGAGTTGAGTGCCATAAATGAATTTTTCCAGTCTGAAATTTCTGCGAGACATGAAATTAAAGACAACATTGACAGCGTCATTCTTCTACGAGCGAATAACAATACACTGAAGAGTGAAATATTCTGTAAATATTCGATTGACTTTGGAAAACCGAATAACATTGGCTCGCTACTGGGCTTCTCGTCGAATCGCGTGATCGAGCCGAACGTCCAGGCTGAATCCGACGATACCGTGGACATTGTGAAAACAAATATTCTACGCATCGAGTGCAACATTGCGGGTGGTGCGTACACCAACGGTAGACCACGACACATTATTCACGAGTTCTTTCCCAGCGTACCACCGGGCTATAAAATCTCGGAGGCACCGAAAACCGTCATTTATCTACCGGTCATCGTCAGAGTAATCGACCGTCTCACGTTACGTATCCTCGATCAGGACGATCGTCTCGTAGACTTTGGACGTGAAGAAATTACCATAAGATTACACATTAAGAAATGTTAATTTACAAAAGTAGTAGTAGTAACGAGGATTATAAAGCGGTGAAACTGGATGAAACGTTCGCTAGTCGTTCGTCCTACGTGGAGTCGAATACACCGGCTCGGAGTGAAAATCGCGACAAGAGGAGCTTCCTGCTAACGAGAAGAAATATCGAATTTTTACAATCATTGGGATTCACCGTGAAGAGATTGGGCGAAGGTAGTACATAGTGGAACAATGGCAGATCCCTTGAACGTCACCGCACCGCTGACCTACGACAATCGCATCACGAAAATGGAGATGCATGCCTATAATCCGTATGCGAACGCCTCGTTGGCGAACAGCGACGAGATTCGCATTCCCATACAGCAGCAAGATTTGATACTCCTGCCGTGCGAGAGTTATCTCTACGTCGAGGGCCAGCTGGTGGAGGGTACGCGTGACGCGAGCGCCACCAACGATGATACAGTTACGCTCGACTGCAATTCCGCGGCTTTCCTCTTCGACGAGATTCGTTATGAATTGAACGGTATCGAGATCGACCGATGCAGAAACGTCGGTATTACCAGCACTCTGAAGAATCTCGTTTCCCTGAGCACCGAGGAGAGCGCCAGTCTACGTCATTCCGGATGGTTCGTCGCTACGGCCAGAGACCGGCTCAAAAAGGAGGCGGCTGTTAAGAATTTCAGCTTTTGCGTGCCCCTGAAAATGCTGCTGGGATTCTGCGAGGATTATCGGCGAGTCGTCGTTAACGCGCGTCACGAGCTCGTTCTCATTCGCGCGCGCGACGATACAAACGCCATTTACTCGGCGGTGAAAATCACCGATTCGTCGATCAAGCTGCTACGAGTGCAATGGAGAATACCCCATGTGACTCTGAACGAAATTACGAAACTCCAATTTCTCGGTATCGTCGAGCAGGACAAGAGTCTGTCACTCGCTTTTCGCGCCTGGGAACTTTACGAGTATCCCCTTCTGCCCAAGTCGCAGCGACACACGTGGTCCGTGAAAGCGTCCACGCAATTGGAGAAGCCGCGATACGTCATTCTGGCGTTCAGAACGAACAAGAAGAGTAATCAGCACGAGGATGTGCTGAGATTTAATCATTGCAAAGTCCTCGATGTTAAACTCTATCTGAATTCCGAATCCTATCCGTACGATCGTCTCGACACTGATTTCACGAAATCCCGCTACTCCGTCCTCTACGACATGTATGTAAAGTTTTTCACCTCCTATTACGCTGGTGAGAAACTCGGGAGACCCATGCTCGACTATACGGACTTTTTGACGTACGGGCCGCTCTTCGTCATCGACTGCTCGCATCAGAACGAGTCCATAAAAACCGGCACGGTCGACGTTAAACTCGAGATCGAGTGTATGGAAATCATTCCGGATAATACTACAGCCTATTGTTTAATCATACACGATAAAATTGTACAATATAATCCTCTTACGAATATTGTTAGAAATGTAAGTTAAAAAAAAATAAGAAAACAATTTTTATTAAATAAATATATAATAAACAACAAATTTATTCATTATTTTTTGATACAAAATACCTATCAAACTTTAGACTTAAATTCCACGTTGTGATATTTTCCTCCTTTATATAACATTATTAAATTATTGGATGCTGCAGCCTTTTGTAGGTGCTGCAACTGCTCCGTATCTTCCGCCAATTTTGCCATTCTCCCTGGCAAGAATACCCAATCGGTTGTTGACAGCTTTACAATGATTTTCATTCCATATTTTGTCATAATTTTGTCCACTTCGGAAATATCGTACTCTTGATTTTCCGTCAAGCTATTTAATTTCACAAAATTTTTTGGAATGACGCTTCCCAATTCATTGATTTTATTAAAATTCATTTTTATCTCTATGAAAAAAAAAAAAAAAAAAAAAAAAATGATTAGTCTCATTAAAGTTAAAAACTCAATTAAATAATGCATGTACTAATCGAATGAAAAAAAATATCCTTACCTTTTTTATGTAACAAACAAGTTTCTTTTTAATGCGTTCAAACACACACAAACTTATTTTTTCTTAATAGTTCAAGCACGCGTGGTACGACTATGCAGCTCTCGTTTAACAGACTGACTTTTTATATGAACGATATTATCATATATTAAGCGTATGCAATGTTTGGAAGGGGTAATTTTTGTTTATTTTTTTTCTTTTTTACTTGCGATGAATTTCCATTGTGATTGATCTATAGGTTTATCACAGTATAACACAATAGGAAAAAATATCTATGGATATCACTATACGGGGATTATTCAGAGGGTATAGTGTATCCTTCTTAATTAAGAAAGAAATAATGGAAGGGGTAATTTTTTTTTTTTTTTTTTTACTTGCGATAAATTTCCATTGTGATTGACCTGTAGGTTTATCACAGTATAACACAATAGGGAAAAATATCTATGATTAAACAATATTATTATTATTATTATTATTAACGTTCGTCGTATCAGGTCTCTATTGAAATTCTCTTTGACTGCGTTCCGCTTCTCGGATAGGAGGCTAATACGTTTTGATAAAGAGTAGACTAATATGTATGTATTGATAAAGAAGAAAGAAAGGTATCAGATTAACTACAAAATACGTGTGTAATCAGTAAGTTCATATTTCATTGGAAGATCGTTTTGCATCTGAGCGACTAGTGACGAAAAATCTTGAGATCATTTTAACGCTAGCAACGACAGTGACAATGTTCTGTGATACACCTAAAAAACGAGACATTTTTGAGGATAATCCTGATTTTGATGCCTTGATTGAAGACCTTGTGGGGATAATAAGTGAAATAGAGGAACAAATAGAGGAAGAGGACGAAGATTTGTTGAGGAATCCGGAGGATAATCCTGAATTTAGCGCCTTGGTTAAAGAACTTGTGGAAATAATGGGTAAAATGGGGGAAGAAGTGCAAGAGGACGAAGATTTGTTGGGTGACGATCCTGATTTGATAGTACTAGTTGAAAAACTAGTGGAGCTCAGAAATCGAATACAAGAAGGGCTACAGCAAGCGGAGCAAGAGCAGGTGGAATAAGAGGAAGAAGAAGAAGAAGAAGAGCATGAGGAGGAGGAGGAGGAGGAGGAGGGGGAGGAAAACGAAGGAGAAGCAGCGAAAGCCTAAAAATCTTTTTGTGATTTTTGTAAGTATATTTGCTTTGTTAAAATAGTTATTACAATATCAAGAAAAAAAAAAAAATAACAAAATGTTTTTCAAATATGTCCCAGGTGAAAAATATGGCCACACAAACGGAGTCCATTGCTACAAGAACTGAGGCTACGCAAATGGAGCCTCAGATAGATCTCACACCACATTACTGGTGTACAAATTGTACAAAATATGGTCACCTACGCATCAATTGTTCACTACCAGAGTGATGTAGCATTTGTCATAAATATATACATCATGCAATTGAATGTAAAAAAAATTTCTAAAAAAAGCATTGTAAATAAAACCTTTTTAATACTTCAATAAATTATAATTTAAAAAAAAAAAAAAAAAAAAAAAGATTCCCTTTTTTCTAACTTACGAAAAAAAAAAAAATATGGGGGAGCGATCACTGGATCGCTCTCTACGAGTATTCTCTCTCTCTCTCTTTCTCCAAAGCGTCTACACTATTCGCCTTAAAAGAAGTCGGTCGCGCGGGCACCCAGGAGCGTAAAGACTCGGTTGGGCACCCCCCCAACTCTCATCCCAGGAGCGTCAAGATTCGCTTAGGCACCGCTCTTTAAGGAATTTAAGGTAAAAGGGGGAGGCCACATTTGTACCCCCCCCCCCCCCCCCCCCCACCAAAGGAGTCAGAGGGGGGATACACGCGACAACTATCGGTAGTTAGCGATACCGACAATCATCGATGGAATCTCTCTCTCTCTCTTTCTCTCTTTCTCTCTCTTCTCTCTTTCTCTCTTTCTCTACGTCCACTGCTTAACGTAAGAGGGGGGGGTCACGTGTGTACCCTACGAGTTTAACGTCGGGGGAACGCGATAATGCGCACAACCGCATGCGCACAACCACACGAGGAGAGGGGGCAATTCCCCTACTTCCCTTGTCCCCGCGGGACCCCGACCCCCTCGCCACGCGGTCATAGAACCATCCTAGCCTATCTACTTCTGTACTAAGTCTTTTGCACCTGTTAGAAAATCACGTGGTTCTATATAATTATAATTTACAACCATTCCGCTACATATTCGAGATTTAAATGAAGACTCGAGATCTTTTCAAACAAGCTTTCTCACTGCAATTGATTTCTTATTTTTTGCCGCATGCAGAAGTAGACGCTGGATAGTTGTTATTTCAGTCAGATTTTTGTGTACTGTATCGGGAGCTGCAGATCTATTAGCATCTTTTAAACTTCGAATATAATCACGACACTTGCGTACCCACTCATGATAATTATGCTGATTTCCTAAATCAGGATTCTTGAGAGCATGATTCAAACAATAACTCTTATCCTTAGCTGCTCTAAGTAAAAGACACTGTATTTGTGCAATTTCTGTAAAATTTTTCTGCAGCGTGCCTATAGGTGCGTTGCGATTAGAGATTCTGAGTTTATGAATATATTCACGACACTCGCGTACCCACTCGCGATATTCTTCTTGCGTTTTCATAACTCTATTTCGTAGAGACATCTTTTGTTCTTTTCTTTGAGAGGACTAATCAGGAACTGAGGAAAAGTGGGTGGGAAACTGAGCTCTCTTCAGATAAAGGATCTCTGAAACACTTCAGGGGGTAAGAGAACATTGAGGACAGGTAACGACATGTTAGAAAATAGATGCAAGCGTTTATCAGTTATACATATATTCCAGATTTTTGCTCATACATATATTTCATATAATAGACATTTTTTAAGGCACATACACCTTCATGATTCAAACATGCTGGAAGATGTGAATTATGCAAGCTATCTTCTAAATCAAAATCCCCCCACATAAAATTATCTACAGTAGTTATTACTAAATTACATATATCTCTTAACCAATTTGTATTTTCAATTCCTTTCACAAAAATCTCATCCTCATCATCATAGATATACTTCCTTATAATATCTTTATATTTATAGTAGGGTGAGTAGCCATCCGCCCAATTTAAGCCGTGATAATTTAGAAAGGACCAGCTAAAAAGAAACATTATATTAAACGAAAATAATATATATTTTTTCTTTTTCATATACTTACCCTGTCCGCTTTCGCTCCTTTTCACTTAGCCATGAAAATGAATAGGGAGGCGAAAATAAAATATGGAACACTTTTTGTTTTTGTACAGCAGCAAATTCTTTGATTATAAATGACTTATCCGTCAAACGGAATCCTTGAAAATCAACGAACGTTGGTGCCATTATGCCTACGTTTTTTATACTAAAATAATTCTATTTAAATATGCATGTTTCATGAAAATTTCCCCCTCTCTTCAAGATAATTGTTCTTCATCCCTCCTACTATCCTGTCGGAAATAGTTAGGCTACGTAAGGTAACTAACCATCGACTTCGAAGGGTGAAAAAACCTTCCCTCAACTAGGGCCCCGTAGGATAACTTAGGTCCCCGTAGGATAACTAACCAACGGTACCTGTGCGAAACAATGTCCTAAGAGAGCTCCGAACCTGTGGTCAGAAGGGAAGGTCTTATTCTAGAATATAATTCAAAGCCAAGGTACTAGGCAAAATGAGTTGTTTATTTAAATAAATAAAAATATACAAAATTTACAATATATATATATGTACAAGAACCGCTAGACTAATTATCGACTTTCTAGGGAATTTGCTCTCGTCAACTTCTAGTGAATTTCGGTAGACGAAGATTCCCTAGAACCCCAGAAACCAGAATTCCGCAGAAAGGAACCCGGAATTAGAAGCTCCCGGACTGGGCAATTTTCTCTGGAGTATTCCCCAGTAAAATCCCCAGCCACGGGAGGAAGCGAAGTAGGAGAAGTGGCTTTAGGGAAGGGGAAGTCCCCTTACCCCTCGGCCTCCTTCTCCCAGAGCTATAGTGGCTCCGAGCCACCCCAACCCCCAGGGTGAATTCTACCCCTCCCGCTACCCGACTCTTTCGAGAGCCCTGGACTTGAGGGTCGGAACACTGGGTCCGAGGTAGTCCTCGGAGGCAGTGTGGAGGGGAAGGAGAGGGTTAACTTCTCCCGGGCAGTCCCCGGAGAAATCTCCCTTGGGAGGGAGGATATTGCCGCAGAGGGGTAGTCCCCTCTTGGTAGGCGGTGGGTGTTTGGGTGATACTTACCAAAGTAGTCGACCCTTAGAGTTCGCCGGTGGAGGCGCTCGTTTAGTTGGCCTGGTGAGGCGTCAAAAAATGCCGTGAAGGCGACAAACTGCTGCTGTTGCGGCTGCTACGCTGCTGGTTGCGGCAAGTTTGGGGTGCGATGGGTCCTTATCAAGGACCCATCTATATAATTCCGCGGCACGAAACTTGCCAGCGAGAGAGCTGCTCGAGGCGCTGGCCACCTAGTGGTCAGACGCGCAAGCTGTGCCGCGGCCGCGACGCGCCAGGGCCTGTAGACGCGCAAGCGCGCCGCGGTGCGAGATAGAGAGAGACAGGTGGAGCGGCTACACGCTGTTGGTCTAGCCGTCCCCTGTGAACGCAATAGAGACAGGGAGATATAGCAAAAATGTGGAATCTACTTCTCAGCATTGTTGCTCCTCCCGATCTCGAACAAACTCCCCCCGTTGACGCGATGGCGTCAAGACAAGGAAGAAGAAAGTTAACTCAGTTTAAAACAAGTTTATTTACAAAAATAAAAAATAAAAATAAAAGATATAAAACAAATAGGGACGAGACGACTAAACTTTGGGCTTCACGTGGAGCTTGGCGGAGTGAAGCTCCAAAGCTGGTGACCACCACAGGGTGATTTTGCCCTGGGGGGCCCAGGCCTTCCAGCGCCTCAGCTTGAGGGCTGTGTAGAGGGGCATCTCGATGGTTTGCCCGAATGCTCGGACCAGCATTTTTTGCGCATTGCGCTCAAGCTCCCTGGCGCTGGGATCGTCCAGGACTTTCCCTGCCCAGTTCACTGAGGCAATGCGCTTCTGTGAGGCAATAGCGGGCCTCTGCCGTCGAACCCGCGGTTTGGATGGAGGTGGTGGCGGTGCCGGCGTCTCCTTTTACCCCTCCGGGAGAATATGGCCGAAAAGCCGCCGAAATTCATTTTCCTCCCGGGGGGCATGCAATTCGAGGACATCGTACCCCTCGTCCTCATATCCTACACCCAGGAGGTGGGCCCACGGATAATCCGCCATGATCGATCTCGCTGCACCAAAAAGGGTAAATGGTGAGTACGAAGATTCAGTAAATATTTTTGGAGTTTTGGAAGAAAAGACATGGCGGAGATCATAAGTGTTCCTGAAGGTTTGGATCAGGAAACAGGACGACCTGAAGAGTCCCAGGACGCCCGAGGGAGGAGGTGGTAACCTGAAGAGTCCCAGGATGCCGTAAGGCAGGGTAAAGATAGACCCTGATACGACCCGAAAGCAAGGGCTAAGAAGGGAATTTACAAAGTTGCGAGAGACTCCGTTGAATCTCTTTTCTCGCGGTTTTAAGTATAGCTACGCGAGCTACCCCATCCACCCCAGGGACTAGTTTGAGAATCCGCCCCAAGGTCCACATGCGCGGGGGGTTGTTGGGTACTTTGATCAGGACCAAATCTCCTTCACCAAATTCCGAGTTCGTGTTCTGCCATTTTGGCCTATTCTGCAACGTGTAGAGGTATTCGGAAGACCACTTCTTCCAGAATGTTTCGGTGATTCTAATCACGTTTTGCCAACGGTTTAATGACGATTCGCGTAAATCCAATGTGGAAAATTCCGGAGGAGAATTTAACGCCCGACCTGACAAGAAATGCCCCGGAGTGAGTACGTCCAACGACTCAGGATCATCATATAACCGCGAAATAGGCCGTGAGTTGAGGCAGGCTCAATCTTGGTCAGCAATGTGGTCATTTCCTCGAAATTAGGCACGAAAACTCCTATGGAGCGCTTCAGGTGGTGCTTCATACTTTTTACAGCACTTTCCCAAAGAACACCCCACTGGAGTGTGGCGACCGGGATGAATTTCCACTCGATTTCGCTGAGGGAATCCGTTGTCTGAGTGCGGGCGGCTTCTAGAGCGCATTGGTAGGCGCGTTTCAGTTCTGCGTCTGCTCCTTGAAAGTTAAGGCCGTTGTCGGGGTTCATAAAGGCGGGTTTTCCACGACGTGAGATAAACCGGGACAGCGCGGCGAGGAAGGCCTCGGTATCCAGTCGAGAGACGAGTTCCAAGTGTACAGCACGGGTAGATAGACATACGAACACTGCCACGTAGCATTTTATGGATTTTGCATTACGACCGTGATGTAATTTCACCAGAAAGGGCCCGGCATAGTCTACTCCGGTGTGTTCAAAAGTAAAACTGCGAGAAACCCGAGCGGCAGGAAGTGAACCCATGAGTTGGCTACAGAGTTTAGCGCGTTCGCGAACACACGTGATGCATTTGTAAACGCATGATTTTACTAGATTTCGCGCATTCATGACCCAAAACTTTTGTCGCAACGTGGACAAAGTTAATTGGAGTCCCCCGTGAAGTGTATCTAGGTGGGTTTGCCTAATGAGTGTGGCAGTTGTGTGGCAATCCGGTAGAATAATGGGGTGTTTCATTTGTTCAGAAATTTCGGCGTTCCGAAGCCGCCCCCCTATTATTAAGACTCCTTGTGAATTAATGACCGGATGTAAGGAAAGAAGCTTTGACCGCGACGGTATACGTGACCCATGATTCAAGGCTGAAAGCTCGGCTGCGAAGTGTGTCCGTTGAACAACCTGTACCATAGCGACTATAGAATCGCGAATCTCTGAAGCGGACAGGAGGGAGTCCTCCCATTGGCCGGTTTTCCTGGTCCGCTGGACAAATCGAAGAACATAGGCCATAACTCGGACCAGTTTAGACCAAGACGAAAACTTATCAAAAAACCAACACTTAGTTGTGTCTAGTTGGGCGGTTAACGCTACCTTCCGACTTTCTTCCGCGGTTTCAAAGACCTGAACAGGATTTGCGGTGTGCTCACGGAGAAAAGCAGGCCCATGCCACCAAAGTGAGTTCTCTGATAACTGTTGAACACTGGTTCCTCTTGAGCACAAGTCTGCAGGATTCAACTTAGTGGGTACATAATGCCAGCTGGCTTCAGGTAAATGCGTTTGAACATACGAAACGCGATTGGCCACAAACGTCTTCCAATGGACGGGTTGTTTCGCTATCCAAGCTAACGCGACCTGTGAATCCGAGTAACACCGAATCGCATCACAATTCCCGACCAAGCTTGCCTTGACGTGAACCAACAACTTGATTAGAAGTGCGGCTGCAACCAACTCCAACCGAGGTATTGAAGTGGTCTTGATCGGCGCGACCTTTGTTTTGGACATTACTAAATGTACCGAAAGATGACCGGTTTCGTCCGTGAGACGTTCGTAAGCGACTGCACCGTAGGCCTGCTCTGAGGCGTCGCAGAATCCGATTAATTCGCGTTTTCCAGTAGTAAGGGATTGTCCAGTCCACCGTGGAATTCTCAAAGCCTGTAAGTCGCAGAGCTGCTCATAGCACTTGAGCCACTTGGACTGAATAGGCTCAGGAATCTCTTCATCCCAAGAGAGTTTGAGTAACCATGTGGATTGCATTAACTGCTTTAAAGTGATGACTATGGGAGAGATCCATCCCAATGGATCAAAGATCTTAGCATTCTCTGATAAGAGGATGCGTTTGGTTAGTACACCAATAGACGAAGGAGAAACACGGAAGCGAAAGCTATCATCCCCGTGATCCCAATATATACCCAAGACTTTACTTGACCCAGCAGGATCCTCAAGGAAAGCGTACGGCTCGGTAGGTTCAAGCGGGGAAGTCCCCGGTTGATTGAATGCCCATTTGCTCAAGGAGAAGCCCCCTTTCGCTAGTAGAGCGATGAGTTGTTCCCTGACCGAACTGAGTTGTTTTAAGTCATGAGCCCCGAAGAGTTTATCATCTACGTATGTAGAATTTAACAAGACATCCTGCGCGAGAGGGAAGTCAGCCCCGTCCGTGGAAGCTAATTCGCGCAATACTCGCGAGGATAAAAAAGGTGCCGGTCCCGTACCGTAGGTCACCGTGTTGAGTTCGAAAGCCTGAAGCTCACCGGAATCAGTCTTCCATCAAATGTTCTGATATTTGCGGTCCTCAAAACGCACAAGAATCTGTCGAAACATTTTAACAATGTCCGTCACGCCAACATATCGAAAAGCACGCCAATTCATTAAGATCCGCGTGATGTCCTGCTGGAGCTTGGGTCCAATGAATAACGTGTCGTTAAGCGATACGCCCGTATATGTTTTAGAAGATGCGTTGAATACAACGCGAATCTTTGTCTTCTGGTTCTCGATCTTAAAAACTGCATGATGAGGCAGGAAGACGCGAAAATCAGAGTTCATAGGAACAGGAGACATATGTCCTAACAATTGATACTCCTGTAAGAATTGAGAATAGCTTTCAGCTTGTTATGGAGAGGTTTCCAATCGCCGAAGTATTCGTGTTAAGGTTTTCTCTGCTACCCGAGAGGAAGAACCTAAGCTGTGCTTCTCGATGTCGGATCGAAAAGGTAAAGCAACGACAAAACGACCTGAGGGGGTGCGTGATACCGTATTCACAAAATGTTGTTCACAGAGGGAGTCCTCTGTGGACATGGGTTTGACTTCCGGAACTTCTTCCAGTTCCCAGAAGTCGCGAAGAGTTTTTTCCACCTCAAAGCAATGATGCACCGTGACAGTATGAGAGTGACCCGTCTTGAGTACGACCCCAGATACGATCCACCCGAAAATAGTCCGCTGGGCAAGCAACGTATGATCAGGAGAATGCATGTACGGACCTTCCATCAATGCTGCAAGATAGTCTGCGCCAATAAGCACGTCAATTGAAGCCCTGGTTGACGCGAAGTTATCGGCCAGATCAATTTCGCTGAGTGCTGGAAACGACGACGGAGAATAAGTCGGAGGCATATACTGAGTAATCCTTGGTAAGATCAATGCAGTTATGTCCAATGAAACACCGTGTCGTGATAGAGAATGAAGCGTAATCTGTGCCTCTGCGCGAACGTTTTGAGCCGAATTCAGAGAGACGCCATGAATGGTCGCGTTGACACGTTTTCGTGATACCCGTAGTTGCTGAGCTAGATTTTCCGAGATAAAGGAAGTTTCTGAACCCGCGTCCATTAAACCGCGGACTATAATACGAGAACCGTCATGAGCGTCAATTCTGGCAGAAAAAGTGGCCAATAGAACTGATCGAGTGTCGGAAACACTGAGATGTGTTGTAGTATTCGAGCTAGAGGGTTCTGGCTCGGAAGAGGAATTGACCGCGGGGGTAGTCCCCCGTGCCTTGCTCCCCCCTGTGCCAGATTTGTCAAAATGCAATAAAGTATGATGCATTTTACTACATTTCCTGCATCGTGACGAAGAAGAACAATTGGAGCAGCTATGCCCGGGCCTCAGACAGTTGATGCAAAGATTCTGTGAAAATGCGAACTTTGATCGGGCCTGAGGGGTCAATGCAAGGTAGTCCTTGCACTGATACAAGAGATGGTTACTACCACAGTGAGCGCAACCGGTACTATTCACGCTAGTAGCGTGTGACTTCAAGGATCTCCCCGATTCCTTCTTGGAAGCCTTAGGTTTGTTACCTAATGATTGCAAGGAGTTAATATGACGCGTTAGAAACTCAGAGAATTGAATGAACGTGGGATAATCCTTGCTGCTTCCCAGATACATCTCCCAAGCCAAACGAAGGGTTTCATCCAGTTTGTTCTTCAGCGAATGAACAATTATGGGATCCCATTGATCGACGCCGTATCCCATAGTTTTAAGGGCGTTGAGAGCAACCGTAACTGAGTCCCTAACTTCTTTCAGAACCTTAAAATTGTCACCCCGAAGCGTGAGTACTTGCGATATCTGATCTAAGAACGTATCCGTGATCATCCGTTTGTCAGTGTACCGAGCTACCAGAGTGTCCCATGCTATCTCATAGTTCTCGGAGGTGATCGCTAAAGATTTAATGACCGTAGCTGCTTCTCCTTGCAGACAGGATTTTAGATAATGGAACTTGTCCCGACCGGAGACATACACTTTGTCGTGAACAATGGAACGGAACGTTTCATAAAAGTTGTTCCATTCTAAGTAATCCCCGGAAAACTTCGGTAAATCGATAACTGGAAGCCTAATGTGGTTTATTTCGCCTGAAGGTGCAGTGGGACCTGATGCCGACATTACCTGATTGGATCGAAGTTCATCTAGATGTCCTAGGATGAATTCTTCCGCATCACTATGGGCATCAAGGGCCGCTTGATACCAGCTATCGGTTACGTACTCCATTTTAGCCAATTCGGCCGGTTTAGTGTGAGTAGTGATCTTAACGTGAGTTTTATGCAACACTTTAAGCCACTTCTCTACAGCTGCAAGCCTATCCTCCAAGAAGAGAAGGGTGAAATTGTGCACTCCACGCTTCTTAACGTTAACGACCAACCGAACGAATTCATCCCGAATCATGGGCACGTAATTGATGGCTTCTAATAATTCCCCTGAGGTAGCCATTTTTGAAACCCTATTCCAGAACAAAACCACAATCCAAAACACAGCCCGGAATACCCACTCAGGAACACTGATGCACTTCGAACGTTTTTTGCCGGAAATCCGGCTCGAAGGACCATAAATTTGTGCGAAACAATGTCCTAAGAGAGCTCCGAACCTGTGGTCAGAAGGGAAGGTCTTATTCTAGAATAAAATTCAAAGCCAAGGTACTAGGCAAAATGAGTTGTTTATTTAAATAAATAAAAATATACAAAATTTACAATATATATATATATATATATATGTACAAGAACCGCTAGACTAATTATCGACTTTCTAGGGAATTTGCTCTCGTCAACTTCTAGCGAATTTCGGTAGACGAAGATTCCCTAGAAACCCAGAAACCAGAATTCCCCAGAAAGGAACCCGGACTTAGAAGCTCCCGGACTGGGCAATTTTCCCTGGAGTATTCCCCAGTAAAATCCCCAGCCACGGGAGGAAGTGAAGTAGGAGAAGTGGTTTTAGGGAAGGGGAAGTCCCCTTACCCCTCGGCCTCCTTCTCCCAGAGCTATAGTGGCTCCGAGCCACCCCAACCCCCAGGGTGAATTCTACCCCTCACGCTACCCGACTCTTTCGAGAGCCCTGGACTTGAGGGTCGGAACACTGGGTCCGAGTTAGTCCTCGGAGGCAGTGTGGAGGGGAAGGAGAGGGTTAACTTCTCCCGGGCAGTCCCCGGAGAAATCTCCCTTAGGAGGGAGGATATGGCCACAGAGGGGTAGTCCCCTCTTGGTAGGCGGTGGGTGTTTGGGTGATACTTACCAAAGTAGGCGACCCTTAGAGTTCGCCGGTGGAGGCGCTCGTTTAGTTGGCCTGGTGAGGCGTCAAAAAATGCCGTGAAGGCGACAAACTGCTGCTGTTGCGGCTGCTACGCTGCTGGTTGCGGCAAGTTTGGGGTGCGATGGGTCCTTATCAAGGACCCATCTATATAATTCCGCGGCACGAAACTTGCCAGCGAGAGAGCTGCTCGAGGCTCTGGCCACCTAGTGGTCAGGCGCGCAAGCTGTGCCGCGGCCGCGACGCGCCAGTGCCTGTAGACGCGCAAGCGCGCCGCGGTGCGAAATAGAGAGAGACAGGTGGAGCGGCTACACGCTGTTGGTCTAGCCGTCCCCTGTGAACGCAATAGAGACAGGGAGATATAGCAAAAATGTGGAATCTACTTCTCAGCATTGTTGCTCCTCCCGATCTCGATCAGTACCATAGGGTGAAAAATACCCCCTCCCTAACCAAACTCGGTCCCACTATAAGATCTTCCAACTGTGATATAGGGTGAAAAATACCCCCTCCCTAACCAAACTCGGTCCCACTATAAGACCTTCCAAGTGTGACATAGGTTGAAAAATACCCCCACCCTCCTTAACCAAACTCGATCCCACTATAAGACCCTTTCCTTCCTCATCCCCACCACTACCATACTAAGAGAGTCTTATCCCCATCCATCCCCCATCCACACCACAAAACAGTTTCCCCCACTCCCTGTCATCGGAACCGCATTTTCTCCTTTACTTTTCCACATTTCCGTCTTCAAAGTACGATTCCAGCGCTCGACTATCGATGCTTTCATCACGCTTTAAGTCGAGAAGTGATTTATTCCGCGTTGCTTCATCAACGCCTGAAAGTCACTGTTGTAAAACTCCTTGCCGTTGTCGGTCTGTAAATTTTTCGGACATCTGCCGGTCTTTAGGATTCTCGTCATTGCCGTCGTCACTTCTCTGCCACTCTTGGTCTTTAATGCCACCGACCAAGCGTATTTCGAAAGGGTATCGATTACAGTGAGAATGTACTGGTGACCCACATCTACGTAATTGCGCATATCAACAAGATCGGCCTGCCAGAGATCGTCGAAGCCGCGCACAATGATTCTTCTGCGTGGAAAATTTATCATCGCCGGTGCATGGAGCTCCTTCACCGACTGTATCTTTTCTTTGCTCCCTTTTTTTTTCAAAAAATGGACAGATTTTTAGAATTTCTTATTGATAAGTGTTTCAAGTATCAGATCTTTCCCACTCACTTTCTCAACAAATTTTTCACACATTGTTTGTAAAGTTTGATTCATCTTTTTCTCAAATTGTTCATTAAGTTTATTCAATGTTATTGTCAAATATTGTTTAAATTCAAGTAGGAAATATTCTAAATTTGGTTCGTGAAAGTGTTTCCTCCTCACACCATCCAGTCCAATTTCAAATTTATTTATCGACATTTCAAAATAAATCCACTACTGTCACTTGTTTTTTTATCAAAAATCAGTCTCTTGTTCCTCGTTATTATTCCTCTTTTTGATGGCTCGTAATGTCGAGAGTATACAGTTTACGATATATATTGTGACGTTGCCAATCCTACGCGGTTTGGTGGCGTCACAAACTTAATGGCTATAACCCTCCTCTCGCTTTCGGATGCACCCTCCAGATTGACTATTTTAAAATTATGTTGGAAACCGGCAAATAAGCGATTTTATAAGCATGTTAGAATAAGCTTTTCAGCCCAAGGTCAAGGGAGGCTCCAGGATCACCTCGGAACCCCGCCACCAATACAGGTTAAAGATCTTATCCGCTCACTTCGTAATTTCTCGTGTTGATATCGTTGTGGAGTAATTACTTTGGTGGTATACTAAGCCTTTCAGTCGGATTTCCGAACATTGCTCACACTGACATTGAAAATTAATTGTACGGCGTGTCGATCTGGGTGAGGGCTCTGCCCCTTCTCGCTCCAACGACCTCCATAACCTAAGGGAGAAAAGGCATCGCCACCGAACTCATCCGACGGGGTACCGCAGCTTCTCCCCTTCCTTGCGAGCCCACCCTGGATCTCGACCCGCCAAGGGACAGGGCCTAGACGGAGGAGGATCTCTCGAGGTCGAGGCAAAGAATCATTGCATTGAAAAGGACTAACTGTCGCCTGCTCATGCTTTCCCGTGCCGTCTATCCATGATTGATTCGCGCCCAGCAGCGTCCTACACTTCTCGTCACCGCTGCCTCCGACGAAAATATTTAGAGTCGTCCCGGGCAAAGTTGACTCCGGACGACCGAAAAGAAGAGAAAAGAGTTAGAGAAGAGGATAGCCGAATCCCGCGGATCCTCGTGAATCTTCGGTAACCCGATCGATGTCCGAACCTATTAATGACTAGGTGGGGATGATCGTGAGATACCGAAATCACTGTATCGCTCTGGGAGTCGAAATTTGGCACTAGTTGGAGTCCGACGTGAATCTGGAGCTTCCCGAACCTGACCTGCGACCGCTTCCAGGGGCATAGTCGAATCTACCGGACCAACATTGTCCTGGGGAAACTACCGTATTCGAGAGGAATAGTTTGAGGTGAAGAATATAGAAAATTGAGCGGATCGGTGAGTGCCTCCCTCGGGTCGACCATGCCAGTAATTGCCTAATTTCTTTATATCGGGTCATTTATTTTAATATGCCGAAAATCCTTTAATTCTTGCTTGCGTGTGATCATGGCCGTGAATTAGAAGACGAATCGTTGGCGTAAAATTCAAAGTAGAGTATCGGGAAGTAAACTGGGGAGAAACTAATTATTTCTTCTTGTAGTTAATTATCGTTGGCGGTGTCGCGCGTCGAGGCCTACCTGTCGTAGGCTCGACATAGTTGTCGATTTATTTATAGAGTCTTACCGGGAGGAAATTACCCGAGTTTTGTATCGTCTAACGGATTGATAGTCCAAGATTGAGTGTCATTGGACATCAATTCCGTCTTCAGCTCACTCTCCGTTTGAGGAACATGTTCTCCATTTTTGAGGCGTGTGAGATTTGTAAAGTTTTGTTTGAACCGATCTACGTGACGAGTAATTGACGGTATAGGTGATTGGCCGTGATCATAGGCATTATTCACCACCTTTCCTTTAAAGCTTATTGTATCTTCCTGATGTACCTCCACCTTACATTATCTTGTATTAGCGGGACATATTTGGTGTTTTAATAGCATTTCGCTTGTAGGTCTTCGTAAAGAGTTGAGACTTATTGTCCCTTAATGAATTATCATAAATTGTAATAGAATGTGGCGGGCCAATCTATTAATGAATTTCGACTTTTAGTTCTTATGATTTGAATCTGAGGTGTTATCGATCATTGTAAAATAGCGTATTTTGTTAATAAACCTCAGAATTTTCTTGAATAAATCGTGCCTTTTTCCATTATTCGGATTTTACCTCGTGGGTTAATGATTCTCTTATCATCTGTAGCGCAAACCTCTCCTAACCTGACCCCTCTCTATTATCCAGTTAGGGACTGAGCTAACCCAGCATTTTGGGGAAAACTTTACTGTATCGAATAAGTAATTTTCGTGGAAAATAACATACTAGAGAAAACTGGTCTACGTGGACCTGGCGCCCAACCTATCGTTCATAGAGTTCTAGTTTTAGAGCCTTCGAAGAGAGACGTAGAGATATTCGCGTATTAGTTTTTGGCTGTATCGTATCGTCCCCAAATACCATTTGTAGAGTATCTCGTATTTTGCTCCACGCGGCAAGTTTTATCACGAGATTTTTGCCGCGTAACAATATTAAACAAATGCAAATTTCACAACAGCAGAAATCAGACATTTAATTTTTTTTACACCGTGCTACTGAAAGACGTTGATATTTCACTGAGGTAAAAATATAACGTGCAACTTTCTCTATACGATAAGATCCTCCTCGCGCAACTCTTCGATTATCGACTGTATCTCATTGTGATGACTCGTATTACCGGCAGCCACCGATGCGATGAAAAGTCTCAAACGTTCGATTAATTCATTCGGATCGTTCCAATGTACGTAGTTGATTGGTCCCTCGGTGACACGCATAAGACTTTTACCCCTTTTTTTTATGATGATGTTGACGCTTTACTTGCGCCTGATGTTGGCGATTTACTTGCCTCAGATGTTGATGGTAACCGATTAGGCGGTAACATTGGTTTTCCCAATAGCAATGGTTTCATAATTTCTGTATATTTTACACCTTTATTACCCTTTGTTTGTTTTAGACTACCGTTTAACAGTTTATGCGCCTTAGTTTGATTGAGAATACTCTTGTATTGTTCCAAATCATCGGGTTTTATAATAGCTCGATTGGGTTCTCTCATGAAAACTAGTTCATAAGTACCTACTGTACCGGTGTATGGCGTCTTATCGCCAATAATAATTTCTCCTTCATGACTTATTTCAAATTTACATCTACCAAGCGTCAGTTGATCATTTTTATAAAGAGGTCCAAAAGCACGATCAATCAAGTTATCCCTATCGGTCAGAAGTAATGTAATATACTTGGCAGGAATCGGATGTAATGGATTACGTTGAAAGGCAATTGTAACAAGCCTGTTTCCTTTTTTTCATCAATATTTAATTTATCTAGCAAACTTTTTTTTGAATCGGGCAACGATTGATCGGTTATAGAAGATTCGTTGTCGGTCATGAAATCCGATGGATTCGTAATAGTTTCATCATTACTACTAAGATTCTTTGCTCTTTTAGCATCTCGATGCAGTGTCGATGTGAAGTAGGCTCCCCTCCTCAATTTATCGTTGTATTTAACAAACGAATTATTTGCGTTATCACTATCCTCCGTTTGCGAAACGAGTTTCTTCAATGGATCGACTATCGGCTAGAATGTCTCATTCAAACTCCTCTCCATTATCGCCTTCTCCGATTTCAAGGCACGATGCTTGTCGCGAATTACTTCGCTCGTCTTGGCGATCCTCTTCAGAAGTGATTTTTCATTCATCGCGATGCTGCTTTGGGTGGTATACAACAGCTTTCCCCGATCTGCTTTTGTTTAAAACAGTTATAAACCGATCTAATTGACACGGTTTTTAACAGATCCGATCATCAACTGACCTGTTCGTCGATCAAAACTGACACTATTACCACTCAAGTCTGCACTTCGTTCACTCGATCGTGGCGTACTCGTTGAAACCTTTGCGATATCGATCGTTCTTCAGAGAGCTATCCTTGTCTATTACTAAGAAACCGTAATCGCGACTCCAACAGGTCGAACACAATTTGAGAAATTTCTCATACGACATATCACTGTTTACGTTATCGTTGAAAATATGCTTCAGATTAGTTTCATCTTGCTAAAATATTATTAGCAAGTTTGCATTATATCGTATCAGATGCTTTGGGATTTTTGCATAAGTTTGATAGAGATAGAAGCAATCGATGTTGGAATGTCTACCCATGCAAGAGTAGTCCCTTATATTTTCCTGCTTGTCGCTGGCCACATCGTCGAATATGAAAATAGAATTCGGCTTTGCATCCGCGACGTTCACAACCTCGCAATTGTTTGAAAATTGAAAGTAACCAATTTCCTCCGTGTCTTGCAGAAGCTGTTCCAGATATCGATACTTCGGTTGCTGCAGAGATTTCGAGTAGACGTACAGGTTTTCGAATCTCACACCGTGCGGACTCTCTGTGAGGCTCAGCAGCCCGTTCGTCTTACCGCAATTCGACGGACCGCAAACTATGAAGCGTATCATAGATGGTAATAGCGATTCGTGACGTTTTTTTATTTGCATGGTAGCATTGTGAACATGACTATCCAAATTTGACACGCGAATAGTCGGCATATGCTTCACGAAATGCATCCTTGCTATTAACTTTCGGGCACAGCTGTAGCGTCCATTTATATTTCGCGAATTACGGAACTAATCAGTCAGTTGCCATTATGATGGCGTTCCTGCTAGTTGTCGTCGATTCCCTGCAGAACTTGACGAATCATCAGCTCGAACACATACCGAAGATCGTATTGCTTAAGTACTTTCCAGATAGTATCGCGAGTGTGTGGGAAAGATTACCTCAGCACATTCGCGCGGACTCGGATGTGCAGCAATATCAATATTGTTTGCAACACTACAATCTACCTAATACTACTCACCACGACGGACCACCGAGACGGATAAAAGACTGTTACGTTTGTCACCAAGAAGAGAGAGAAAAATAAAGCAGTTGCTATAAATGTCTGGATCGTTCTTCAATAAAGTCTTTAAAAAATTGCCATTTGAGCTGCACGTGCCCGGTTACAATTATTGCGGGCCCGGTACTCGACTTCGCAAAAGATTGGAACGCGGCGATCGTGTTATAAATCCGCTGGACGAGGCCTGCCTCGATCACGACTTAGCATATTGGCACAACGAGGATCTACCGGAGCGTCATCAGGCCGATAAAGTGCTAGCGAGGAGAGCGCGTGAACGTATTACCGCAAGAGACGCGACCTTGGGTGAACGCGCGGTCGCCACAGCCGTATGGGCATCTATGAATGCTAAGCGTAAACTTGGCTTGGGATTACATAATATTGTCGGGATGAAGAAAGCAGTAGCGGCTAAAAAAAAGAAAAAAAAATTGGTACTACTACTACTACGAGGAAGTGAAGAATTCGAGTGCCGAGGAAACGGGGCGGTATAATACCTATACTCCCACTGCTAGGTGCAGTCAGAGCACTGGCAGGTGGAGCATCGTATATAGTGAGGGCTGTAAACCGTACAAAAGCTGAGAGAAAAAGGTTGCAGGAAATGCAACGTCACAATCGCGCGATGGAAGCGTCGGCAAAGCGCGAGAGAGGTCGAGGTCCTTATCTGAAACCGTACAAGCAAATCGTTGGAGGTGGGAATCGTAGAGGTATAAAAAAACAAAACGGTCGAAGAAGAGGAGCGGGAAGAAAATGAATGAGGGGAAATTTCGTCGCAATGTAAAAGCTCTCCCAGATTCTGGTGCTACTATAGTAACATACAATTGGCACACATCTTCCGACGCATACCACATTTCCGTGGAGTCTTTATGCGCACATCTCTGCCGCTCGACGCGCCGCGGTGCAACGAGTGCACGATCGTAAATCTCGACGATCAATGCCACCCTGGTACCCAGCGGGGAGCCTACGTCAAGCGTAACGACATCGTCGTATATTTCGATTCCTTTGGAAATTTGAAACCGCCGAAAGAATTTGTGCGTTACTTTGGTCCTATCGTTACAATCTACTGCAATCATTATCAATATCAATCTTACGATAAAAGCAATTGCGGTCAGTTGTGCGTTAAATTCCTGCAAGAACAAATACTTTGAAAAAAAAAATTTTCTTTCACCGTGACATTATTGGATCGTAAATCAGTATTAAATTCAGATTTCTTTCCCCCGATCAATCTGCAAGACGATCGCTACGAGATCGGTCTCGTGGACATGCAAACGTACAACTCGATAGCCAATGTGGACGAGACGAATAATAAGTTTTACTACGATAACGATAAGGTACTGACAATACCCAGAGGCTGTTACGAATCGAGTGCAATAAATGAGTTTTTGCAGTATCAAATTTCTATGAGACACGAAATTAAAGACGACATTAACAGCGTTATTCTTCTACGAGCGAACAATAATACACTGAAGAGTGAAATATTGTGTAAATATTCGATTGACTTTGGAAAACCGAATAACATTGGCTCACTACTGGGCTTCTCGTCGAATCGCGTGATCGAACCGAACGCCCAGGCTGAATCCGACGAAACCGTGAACATTGTGAAAATAAATATTCTACGCATCGAGTGCAATATTGCGGGTGGTGCGTACACCAACGGTAGACTCCGACACATTATTCACGAGTTCTTTCCCAGCGTACCACCGGGCTATAAAATCTCGGAGGCACCGAAAACCGTCATTTATCTACCGGTCATCGTCAGAGTAATTGACCGTCTCACGTTACGTATCCTCGATCAGGACGATCGTCTCGTAGATTTTGGATGTGAAGAAATTACAATAAGATTACACATTAAGAAATTTTAAATTACAAAAGTAACGAGGATTATAAAGCGGTAAAACTGGATGAAACGTTCGCTAGTCATTCGTCCTACGTGGAGTCGAATACACCGGTTCAGAGTGAAAGCAGGAATCGCGACAAGAGGAGCTTCTTGCTAACGAGAAGAAATATAGAATTTTTACAATCATTGGGATTCACCGTCAAGAGATTGGGTGGAAGAACATAGTGGAACAATGGCAGATCCCTTGAACGTCACTGCACCGCTGACCTGCGACAATCGCATCACCAAAATGGAGATGCATGCCTACAATCCGTATGCGAACGCCTCGTTGGCGAACAGCGACGAAATTCGCATTCCCATACAGCAGCAAGATTTGATACTCCTGTCGTGCGAGAGTTATCTCTACGTCGAGGGTCAGCTGGTAGAGGGCACGCGTGACGCGAGCGCCAACAGCGAGGTTATAGTTACACTCGATTGCAATTCCGCGGCTTTTCTCTTAGACGAGATTCGTTATGAATTGAACGGTATAGAGATCGACCGATGCAGAAACGTCGGTATTACCAGCAGTAGAGTAGCTAGGATGGTTCTGGGACCGCGTGGCGAGGGGGTCGGGGTCCCGCGGGGGCAAGGGAAGTAGGGGAATTGCCCCCTCTCCTCGTGCGCGGTTGTGCGCATGCGCATCGTCCTCCCCCGACGTTAAACTCGTAGGGTACACACGTGACCTCCCCCCCTCTAATGTTAAGCAGTGGACGCCTGAGAGAGAGAGAGAGAGAGAGAGAGAGAGAGAGATTCCAGCAGAATAAACTCGTAGGGTACACACGTGGTCCCCCTTACGTTTATCCGTACAAGAGAGAGAGCCCCCCATCCCCCTTACGTTAAGCCATACAAGAGAGAGAGAGAGTAGTGCGATGATCGCTTTGGAGAAAGAGAGAGAGAGAGAGAGAGAGAATACTCGTAGAGAGCGATCCAGTGATCGCTCCCCCATATTTTTTTTTTTTTTTTTTTTTTCGTAAGTTAGAAAAAAGGGAATCTTTTTTTTTTTTTTTTTTTTTTTTTTTTTAATTATAATTTATTGAAGTATTAAAAAGGTTTTATTTACAATGCTTTTTTTTTTAGAAATTTTTTTTACATTCAATTGCATGATGTATATATTTATGACAAATGCTACACCACTCTGGTAGTGAACAATTGATGCGTAGGTGACCATATTTTGTACAATTTGTACACCAGTAATGTGGTGTGAGATCTATCTGAGGCTCCATTTGCGTAGCCTCAGTTCTTGTAGCAATGGACTCCGTTTGTGTGGCCATATTTTTCACCTGGGACATATTTGAGAAACATTTTGTTATTTTTTTTTTTTTTTTTTTTTTGATATTGTAATAACTATTTTAACAAAGCAAATATACTTACAAAAATCACAAACTCTTCTTCTTCTTCTTCTTCTTCTTCTTCTTCCTCTTCTTCCACCATCTCCTCTTCTTCCACCATCTCCTCTTCTTCCTCCCTCTCCTCTAAAGCAATGGCTGGTAAAAAATAAAAGAAAAAAATTTTTTTTTCGTAATTCTTCGTTTTGAATAATAATAAAAAAAAAAAAAATTGGTCAAATAGTGGGATTGTTAACAGTTTTCAAATATATGTGTCGTAAAATTCTTTTATGATTCTATTTATTGAAATAAACAATCTGTATGGATGGGTAGGGTTTTTTTTCTTTAAAAGAAATTAAAATAAGTACTTACAGTTCATGTGCATATTATGATGAAGCATTGCTTCATATTCTTCAAAATAACGATTATGAGAATCGTTAATTCTTTTGATGTAATCAGACATCGATTCTGCTTGATTTTTATCCTCCTCCTCCTCTACTAGATTTATTGTCACTAAACAACGTTCACTTTCCATTTCTTTAATTTTCTACTTTACTATCCGCACTGATGAACGTTCGAGGACTGAATGCAGCCTCTGAAGAAATCCCGTCGAGAGAGAGAGAGAGAGAGTCTTTATCGTTTGTTTTCAATATGAAATTACATTAGAAGTCCATTCTTTCTTTCTTAAAGGATACACTATACCCTCCCCGTATATAGAGATATCCATAGATATTTTTCCCTATTGTGTTATACTGTGTATAACGTGAATTTTAGGATCCCCGTTATAAGCGGGCGATCCTGGCCTGGAAGGCCCTATTATTTGCACGTTGCTCCATTCCTGCTACCAATCTAAAACATACCTTGGCCTAATAATACGGAAAATGATTACTTATCACCGGATATGACATTTATCTAATATTATATTGTTCTGTATCGAGTCAGCGCCTTAGTAGCGCCTTTATTAACTTGTTTATTAGTCTGTAAGTTCGTTTTGTGTGAATGTGCAGAGCGTATTACGTTTAGAGTAGAGGAGTGTGTTTGAGAACGGACGAGGAGTAGGGAGAGATGGAGAAGTTGGAGTCTGATAAGAGAAAAAGAGCCCCTCCAGATCCGTCGGTAAAAGAGAATATCAGGAGGATATGGAAGAAAGTATGGCTGCAGAGAGTTAAAGGAAGAAGGTAGGACTCGGGCCTCTCACCTGGATATCACACTATATATTATCCGCGAGAGACAATATCCTCGCTTAGCGGTACAATATAGGCTACGCGACTGAGTCGGTAGCTCCGCTAATCACGATGCTTCGACTAGAGCACGTGATATTAATCGGCCAATACCGCCGGAATTACAGAAAACTAGATGATAATCCAGGGTGAGGGGAGATGTCCGGGGAATTGGAAGTTGAGGAGTGCCTGTGTGGACTCGCTCTCTTCCGTCTGGTCCTCTGAAGGCAGCGGTCGTAGCAGTTTTGGAGTCTGGAGGAAAATCCGATGGATCTGGAGGAGGAGATGGAGCAACGGAGCACCTAAAAGTAGCAGCCGAGATCAGGAAGGCGAGGACGAGGTGCCAAACAAAGGACCTGCGGCGAGGCTGACCAACCCGGTGCTGACCGATAGGAGTAAAGGTTAGAGTTCCGTGTTTTCCTCTTCTCGGTTCGGCGAATTAGTGAGGTAGATAGGCCTAGGAGGGGGGAGGTATCACGGCGGACTCGGGGCTTTCCCGTCGGTTTTCCCGGCTCTTCCCCGGTGGGCATCACGGTGAGGGAATTTCTCTCCTGTGGCCATCCCGGGTGGGTCGGTGGGCTGGCGGTGGGTCCTGAGCTTCGCCGGGGTATCACTCCCCAGGCGTCTCGTCACCGAAGAGCATATGTAGGGTGGTATTACAGGTCCGAATGGTTGTTTCCCCTGTTTAATTGTATTTTGATTTGTGCTTGTGGACCGTCGGTTGGTCGTAGAATCATCCGCGAGCCCGAGACGCCGGTCCCTGTAAAAGCGAAGTGGTTCCTCCTTAGGTTCCCCGCTCTCGAGTCCGGTGCTAGGCGTCCGATCGGATGAGGGACGGGATCGGAACTTGCGGTGCTTATCCGGAAGTATTCGGGGTGTCCGATGCCCTGAAAAGGGCCCCATCCGAGCGTCACTCCGGCGGGGCCTCTCTGGAGGACGTAGCCAGAGAGTGAGTGCCCATGGCGTGCCTCCCCCATTGGACCGAGGTCTCTGGCCCGTGTGTAGCCTCCTTCGGGACTTGGCATATAATTAGGGATTCACCATTTTCCCCGTCATCGGGCCGTATTCGCCAACCGAGAAGATGCCTGATTAATAACAGTCAGGAAAACTCTGTTTCTCCCCGCTCCTCGGGTCGTAGTATGTCGTGCAGTATGTTGGTATGAGTGTGATATTTCTGTATGGTATGAGTCTGTCGCGTATATAAAGTTTGAGAGTAACCAATAGGGGAAAAACTACCGAGCGAATACTATTTTGTATGAATCTCTTAATATGGAATATTAAAAGTCTCGGTTATCTTGCCCCTAAAAGTCTGGTCTATTTAATTTACCGCAACACCTAGGTTAACACCTGAAAGTCATAAAACTTGTCAATCCGGGAGTATTCTCCTAACCTTGCCCCTCTCCTTTACCTTAGGGGGGGCTGACTAGCCGTGCAACTTAAAACATCAATTGATGTCGAAGGCTTGGTCACAAGAACCGACCTGGCGCCCAACAAAGTAATATAGTACGTTTCGGAATTAATTCCCCGTTACCGGGTTGAATAAGGCCTGAAAAATCAGATTGATGTTCTTTATATGGCAATATTGACTGCCGAAAGGTCGGGAAAATATTGTCCGCTATAAATTTGGCGCCCAACGTGGGGCCCGAGAATGTGAAAGGATTCGACATTCTAGAATATTATTAGAACGAATATTCTAAATAAGGTGTTGCTAAGCGTAAATTGTTTTGGTTTGAATGAGGTATGAATGATAAATTATGTATCTGTAAATTTTGTCCTGAATGTTGTGTTCGTCCTATTATATTAATCCCGGTTAAGACGAACTGCGTAAACACGCAGAAAAACATAATCCCCAATAACTTGGGTGATGGGCTATAGGACCGTATGTTTACATCGGTTGTCTTACTCGGAAGTACTTGAGGCCGCGACAATAACAAGAGCGCGGAGCAATTCCAGGTACTTGGGATCGGCAAGTGTTTACATTTTCCTAGTTGCCGATTGGTCCTTTACCCCCTCCATGCGAGTCGCGGCTCGCGGACCGGGCCAGTGCTTAGCATAATTGAGGACGAGTAAGACGTGTCGCGAGTTGAGGAAATTGAAACTGGGACAAATAGTGCTACGAGTGGACCGACTCAGGAGATCCAAAGGAGAGGATTGCCAACCGGGGTCCCCCATCTCAAGGACACTGGGCTTAGTAGAAGGGCAGTAAAGGTGCGAAGGAGTGAGAGAGATAAGGAAAAGGACTACCAAAGGTAGGCGGACATAGTCCGCCATTTATATCCGCTACGTGATATCCTCCACGTTTATTCGTGTGTTGAGTCGCGTTTAGTTTTTCCCCTTCGCTTAATTGGGTGCTAGCTTAATAGCTAGAATAAAAATTAATTAATACATTGCGAAAGTTAGATTCAGTGCGTGAATCGGGAGATCGCGAGAGAAGCGTTCGAGTGTTCGCGTGCGATACGACTCTTTCGGGCTTTCGATTCGACTTGGGTGATTTTCCCCAGAAGTTTTGATAGGTTTTTCCCGGTTTGTGGTACTTCTCGCGGTATTGTTTCGGTGATAATTCCCGAACAATATTTAGCGGGGTACATCGCACGGGTGTAGGTAGAACAGGTGGATTTCCGGTAGTGAGTTCCTGGGAATATCTCGGCGTCTCTCACTTCCCGGAAATTTTCCCCGTATTGCAGCTTAGTCCCCGTGGTGCGGTATTCTTCGCGGCGTTAGTTTTGGGCGTTATCTCCAGTTTCGCGTCGCGGAAATACATCGTGTACTTCGGCTGTGGACTTGGGCAGGTGGCTTCTGGTGGTGGTAGTCCTGGGCTATTTCTCGGCGACTACCATATCCTAGAAGAATTCCCTGTTGCCAGTCGCTTTCCCCGTTATACGGTATTTCTCGCGGTTTGAAACTTGGGTGTTTTTCCCCATAAAACGCTTCGCGATAATACTTCGCATCAATCGGGTGTAGAGTCGGGTGAGTGGGCAATTGGGGGCGCGGACTTGGGAAGATCTCAGTCTGTCGTTTTCCCTGGAAGCTTTCCTTACTTCCGACTAATTAGCCAGAATAAAGGGCGTTTCCTCAAGTCGGGTCGGGCCGGAAGAGAATCTTTTCGGTTTTCGATATTCGGTAACGCATTATCCCTGATAAGTTACAGAAGGCTATACTCCCCGGTCGCGGGTAAACGCTTTAATTTTAAGTAACCGAGCGAGCGTAGAGATAACAGTAGATAGCAGTTTCGCGTATTTCAGGGTATCAACTAACTCACTTAATAGGCGAACGAAAGACATCGGCGGTTAGGTTTTTCGCGTTTTACAGGTCGCGTAATAGTCAGGAATGCCCGACCCCGTGCCAGATAACGAGGACCCCCTCGCGTGGGTGTATACCTTAAATGTAGCAGAAGTAACTGCACAATTGGCGACGCTGGGCCAGTCCACGAAAGGGATTCTGCCTACTCTTCGCGATCGGTTATACGACTATTTGACCGCCCAAAATCGAAATCCAGGGCCGAGTCGGGTGAGCGATGCGGGCAGGGAGGAGGCCAGTCTCGCGGATCAGGCAACATCACCGGGGAGATCAGTGGCTCCCCCGGGAACACAAATCGCCAGCGCGGATACCGGTCAACCGTGGAGTGCGGCATCGCGTGGGGATGGAGTTCAGCGAGACCTTCCCATTAATTTGGAAAGAAGTCCTCCTAGCGATCGACGTTTGGAAGGGCCGAGCCTAAACGAGCAAAGTCGTGATCGAGAAAACACCTCGCGGTTAGAACAACAGCTCGCGGTGTTAATCGAAAGATTGTCGGTATTGCTTCCGACGGAGAGGGCTGGCGTGGAAGGGGGAATTCCTCACCACGTTAGTTTTCCTCCGTCGAGTCGGGTGGTTCCTCCAGGAACAATCCCCGAAATAGAATCTTCCGATCGGGTGTTCCCCGACAGGGCGCTCCCCGTAGCAGAGGTTCCGAACCAGACGAGGGAAATGACGACTCGGGAACGTTACCCTTTCGTATCGTTCGTACCGGGATCGTCATCTCAGGAAACGGTTCGAGTGACGGCAGGGCCCTCAACCGCTATGGTTCAAGAGACCGCGGCTTATACGAATCCCCGTTGTTCGTCGGGAGTTAATGTGTCGACAAGCAACGACGGAATGGGTGAATATTCCCCAATGAGAGATTCGGTTGGACAGGGCCTCTCAAATGATCTATCCCCTCCAACTTCAAGGGGGTTTGGATCATTGGACCCGTATCTCGCGTACTCCACGCATGCCGTACCTCCGCCGACTCAGTACGGTCATTCGAGTTACCCGCGGGAAAACTTGGCGAATCAGGTATCATCGATCTGTTCCATGTTTAGCAGGTTAAAAATTAGCTTCTCCGGGAGAACAGGGGAAGACCCTGAAGCATTCTTACTTCGATTGATCGATGTTCGGATACCGCTTAACATTTCAGACTCGATGATGCTCGATTACGTACGATACGCATTGAACGGAATAGCGTTACAGTGGTATCGAGGCTTGCGTTCGCGTTGGGGAAATTGGCCAACGTTCGAGCAAGCCTTTCGCTTACGTTTCGGTGGACCTAACGTCCAATTTAATTTACGACAAGATATAGCCAAGCGTACTCAGGGTGAGGGCGAACCGGTCGCCGATTATTTCGTGTGTATTCGAAATATGCTAGACCGACTGACTCCTCCCTGGCCGGAACGCGAATGGATCTGGGCCGCCTATAAAAACCTATTGCCTAGATTGCAGCCAGCAATCGACATCGATTCGATAGTGTCGTTCGATGCACTCGAGATGCGCGCGTGCCGAGTCGAGGAGGCAGTGAAATCGGCCCAGACTTACTGTGCTCCACCCCCACCGGATCGAACATTGTACCCGGAATTAGCATGTCCACCGAGCGCCCGAAGCTCACGCGTTACTAGGCGAACCGCGGCCATGCTAACAGAGATGAACGATCCAGTCTCAGACGCGAACGAACCTACTTTCATTGAAGAAGTTACCAATGAAACAATAAATCTTGCGGCGGATAGGTCGAATTTAGACTCCGCGCCGGTGGATCGAAGACCCACTCTCTGCTGGAATTGTCGGCAGAACGGTCACTCATGGCGAAATTGTCCCTCTACTAATAGGCGAATATTTTGCTATCGTTGCGGGAAGGACGGCGTAATAAGTCTAAAGTGTCCCTGCGGTCCGGGAAACGAGAACAGCGGCCGTTGACGTCGTCAATGGCCGATCATTTGGAAGGATTCGTGACGCGCTTTCAACGGTCGTCCGAGTCGATTTTGGTAATCCGGAAAGGAGGCCCATTATTGTTTCTTGCAGCTTTCGTGGGAGAGGTTCCGTTGCCCGTCCTAGTAGATAGTGGTGCTACTCGAACTTTCCTTGGGGCTGTCGGGAGTAAAATGCTGGCTTGTTTGGATCTTCCTGTCCTTCCCGGAACGAAAAGCACCGTGACTACCGCGGACGGGTATAGTACGGAAATCGACGGTGAAATATGCCTCCCCATGACGATTGGGTTTGAGCAGCGGGAGGTACGAGCTCGGGTGTTTCCAACGTTAGCAGTCCCCTGTATTTTAGGGTTAGACGCGTTAAACTCTTTCGGCATCGTGATCAACTTCGCTGGTCAAAACTGGTGGTTTGACTCACGGCCGGAGTGCGTCTTCCCCTTCGAGGGTGACGGGCGAGACTTCCCCGCGATCCAATCCCCGAATACTCGGGAGCAGGAAAGTCCGTACCTTACCGATTTCGCGTTCGTGGATAATTTCCCCCGGTTATGGGGAGACGAAATAGATGAATATCGCTATCCCCTACAAATGGGTGAAATGAGAATCCCCGTGAATTTTTCGGGAGAAAATCAACTCCCCGTTTCCGGGGGAAAGTACTCAGACCTGTGCCTTGGGATCAGCGAACTCACGGTCGATGAGGAGAGAGAGCTTGAGCGTTTCTTAGCTGTCGAGCGTCCCAAACTATTGGTGGCTCCGGGCGTGACTATCCTCGCCTCTCACCGCATCGACGTGGGTAACGCGGCTGCGATTAAACAACGCTACTATCCCGTAGCACAGGTGGTACAAAAAGCCATTTATGAAGAGGTCGATCGTCTTCTGGCCGAGGGAATTATAGAGCCTTCCAGCAGTGAGTGGTCATCTCCGATTGTAATGGTTCGTAAAAAGGATGGATCGTATAGGTTTTGTCTTGATTTTCGTCGCGTCAACGCAGTATCGAAGAAAGACGCGTACCCCCTACCATATATGCAGAGTATCTTGGAGAAATTAAGATCGGCTCGCTACATTTCCGCTATTGACTTAAGTCAAGCGTATTTTCAAATCCCGATGGATAAAAACAGTAGAGAAATAACTGCCTTTACTGTGCCGGGCCGTGGATTATTTCATTTTATACGGATGCCTTTTGGCTTGACAGGGGCACCGGCAACTTTTCAGCGATTGCTCGATAGATTAATAGGACCGGAAATGGAGCCGCACGCGTTTGCGTATCTTGACGATATCATTGTCATAACCGCAACCTTCTCCGACCATCTTCGCTGGCTTAAAATCGTGTTCGATAAAGTAGCGGGGGCGGGGTTGCGTATTAATCCAGACAAAAGCGAATTTTGTAGATCTCAGGTTCGATATTTGGGTTTTCTGGTGGACAGGGACGGTTTGCGCATGGATCCGGAGAAGATAGCTCCGATCCTCGAGTATCCTCCGCCTAAAAACATCAAGCAGGTGAGACGGTTCATGGGCATGGTCTCATGGTATCGTCGGTTCATACCAAGCTTCGCCTCTCGAAGCGAACCGATTAACCGACTTTTGAAAAAGACACAGGCTTGGTGTTGGGGCGAGGAGCAACAAGAGGCATTTAGCGATCTTTGCCGCTGCTTAACGACAGCGCCGACCTTGGGTTGTCCGAATTTCGAGATTCCCTTCGCCCTACAAACCGATGCGAGCACGGTGGGTCTGGGTTCGGTACTCACCCAGAATCTGGACGAGGCGGAACAAGTCATCGCGTACGCTAGTCGTACGTTGACCGAGGCAGAGCGAAACTATACTACGACTGAACTCGAGTGTCTCGCGGTCGTGTGGTCGATCAAAAAGTTTCGTGCGTATTTGGAAGGAACAGCGTTTACGGTCATCACCGATCATAGCAGTTTACTGTGGTTACATAACCTAAAGAATCCGACGGGTCGTCTGGCACGGTGGTCCTTAGAATTACTAGAATATGACTTCAAGATCCTACATAGAAAGGGAGCGCTGCATCACGTACCGGATGCGCTTTCGCGAATGTTTGAGGGCGAGGAGGAGGAAGTATCGACGAACTTCCCCCACGAGTCCGGGGTGGCTGAAGGTATCCCCCAGGGATCGGGGACATCAACCGACATCTCACAAGGGTTCGGGGCGTTTTGGTCCATGGCGTTGACGGGGGAGGACAGTGTGAGTCCGGAGGACGATCTCGCGGATGCCGACGACATCTGGTACACTCAGAAATGCGAGGCGATCGAGAAAGAGCCACGGAAGTACTCAGACTGGCGGTTGAAGCCGGGTAGACTCTTCGTACATAGGCCTTCGCGCGACTGTGAGCCGGAGGTGCAGGATTTGGAGGCCTGGAAGTTAGTAATACCTAAGCGATTACAGGATCGGGTATTGCGCGAAAACCACGAAGCGACTCAAGCCGGTCACTTGGGAATAGAAAAGACATATCAGCGCGTAGCATTGCGTTACTTTTGGCCGCGATTATATAGGGACGTTCATGCGTATGTTAAGCGATGCAATATTTGCCAGCGAAATAAAGTAGAAGCGGTCGCTCCGGCAGGATTGATGGGGCGTAGGGTGGTAGAGCGACCATGGGAATACGTAGCCATGGATATTATGGGCCCCTTTCCCCCTAGCAAACAGGGTTACGCGTATCTGTTGGTGATTCAAGACTATTTCACCAAATGGATCGAGCTCTGTGCTTTGCGTAGGGCTACGGGACCAAAAATAAGCGACGCATTTAGGGAACTCATTCTCTCGCGTTGGGGAACGCCTCGCGTATTACTGACCGACAACGGAACAGAGTTTGCCAATCGTGTGGTAGGCGAACTTTGTCGTGATTTTCGGATACACCACGCTACTACTCCGCCATATCACCCTCAAGCTAATCCGGTAGAACGGGTGAATAGGGTCGTTAAAACAATGATCGTATCGTTCCTCTCCGATAACCATAGGGACTGGGACTTGCATTTGGCTGATTTTAGGTTCGCGTATAACACGGCGCGACATTCCACCTTAGGGATGAGTCCCGCTTTCCTCAATCTTGGGCGTGAACTTTCCCCAGTTGAGTGCTTGCGGAGTCAAAACGTTAGCTCTTCTCCAGGCAAAGATGAATCTGACTGGAGCGAGAGAATGCGTCGGTTGCGAATGATACAGGACTGGGTAGTCCAGCGTCTAGATCAGGCTTTCGCGAAGCAATCTCGAGACTACGACCGTCATCGCCGCGAACAACGATTCAAAGTAGGCGATCTCGTGCTTTATCGGGCTCACGTTTTGTCCTCGGGCGCGAAGAACTTTTCAGCCAAGTTGGCACCCAAATTTCAGGGCCCATTTCGGGTGTGTAAAATTATTTCCCCGATAATGTACGAATTGGAGGATGTCATCACCAAACGCAATATTAAAACCCACATTTCTTACGTGAAGCCATATATTCCCGTACAGGAATCCCCGCAATCGGAGACACGGGAGCGTTGCTCGATTGCATCAACCATTTTTCCCCGGAAAATTCGGGAGACCATCCCCGACACGGGCGGGCCAAGAAAGATCAGTTCCATCACCTTCCGCCCCCCGACGCAGTTGAAAAGGAGATAACTAACATCAACATGTTTAAAAAAGGAGGCTTCGGAGTACCCAACGACGAGGACCCGACCGTCCCGTTAAGACGCCCTCGTACTCGACCGCGAGGAACGGCTGGCCCCCAAAGCCAGGGCCAACATTCTGACCAGGAATCCTCGGGAGCAAAAAAGGCAGAGTTCGTGGACTTAACGGGAGAGGATAGTGTTGAAGAAGTCGAGCGAGAAGCAACACCGCCCCCCATCGACTACGACAGCAGCGACACGGAGGTGAGAATAGTGGGGGAACCTCCAGACAAATACAAAACCGACCCGGCTCGACCGCTATTACCATTCGTTAACAAAATTAAAAAATGGTTCAACCGATATCCGAGCTTAAAAGAAAGGGTGGTTGAAAGCCTGGAAAGACTACGCCGGGAGGATAACCCGCCCATAAGAGTATACGGCACGGGCGACATCCCCTACGTCCGGGTTGCCGCCCTCAATACTCAGAGTACTCAGACCGAGTACATCGAGGAAACCCGAAACCAAATCACGACGGGAACCCAGACATCTTCTGCGGCGTCTGAAGATCCGGAGGAAATTGGGTCTAACCCCACCACCAGCTACGAAGCGGACGACGAGCGGAGTATCCAAGGGGATCCGCCGCGTAAAAAGATACCCGAGTATAGCATGCCCGGACCAAGTGGCGCTCAAACAGGTCCCCTCGTGGATTCGGATACCGAATCCCTATCCGAGGACACGACCGTGAAACTTTCCCCCGAAGCGGGAGAAAGTACCTCGCCCTCAACGGCCTCGCCCAAAGGAGCGATACCTAAGACTGGAGCGAGTCAGAGCGTTCTGCGGACGGTCACCCGCAAGAGTCTCCCAGCCGGAGCCACCTGCATAAAATCAACCCGGCAATACTACAAAAAGGATGGGGAGCCAAGCATCGTGATGGAGCGGCGGATAAATTTCTTCCAAGTACAAGAAGAGGGAGCAAATCCAGACGTCCAAAGAGTCACGAGAGGCCGACCTCGATGCTATATCTGCCGAGTACGGGGCCACACCTACTTAAATTGTCCTCATCGTAAATGAAATTGGATCGTTAAAATAAATAAAAAAAAAAAAAAAAAAAAAAAAAAAAAATATATAAAGGTATATATCTTATTTATTTGTATCCTCCCCATCCTTGGGCGTATAGGAGTAATCCCCGACTCGGGAAGAAACACTCCTTCCCCGTTGCGGGTGTTATATTTAGTTAGTTTTAAGTTCCCCGGAAACGGGTGGGAGCCATCCTATTCCCCTTCATGGGTACGGATTTGGCGTCCCTTAGTTCGTATAGATAATTTGGCATGTCTAGTTGAGGTTTTACCCGGCAACGGGTGAGTAAGACTTCGGACCCCTTCATGGGTATGAATTTTAGTTATAGACTGACATCTTTAATTTGGCGCGTTCTGGTTGTTAGTATAACTTGGCGCCGTCAAAAATTTAGGTATCCCCGTATCGGATAGGCAAGAGCGAGAATTTCCCCTGTTGCGTTAGGGCGTAGATTTTTAAGAAAATCCCCGCCACGGGTGAAATTATTGTAGAGGAGTTTAACGAACCTCCCCTAATGAGGGAAGTAGGTTCAGGAGCCTTCGCGGTGCGGAGATGGGTCCCCTGCGGAGGGAGATCTCTTTTCAACCCCGAAGATGTTTCTAACGGGAAGAAAAGAAATACAAACCGAACCTACTTACTGATCCTGGTCATCTGGGTCAAGACGTGAGGCAAGGGTGTTTGATAGTACCCTTGGGGTAGGAAGGGGGAATTATAACGTGAATTTTAGGATCCCCGTTATAAGCGGGCGATCCTGGCCTGGAAGGCCCTATTATTTGCACGTTGCTCCATTCCTGCTACCAATCTAAAACATACCTTGGCCTAATAATACGGAAAATGATTACTTATCACCGGATATGACATTTATCTAATATTATATTGTTCTGTATCGAGTCAGCGCCTTAGTAGCGCCTTTATTAACTTGTTTATTAGTCTGTAAGTTCGTTTTGTGTGAATGTGCAGAGCGTATTACGTTTAGAGTAGAGGAGTGTGTTTGAGAACGGACGAGGAGTAGGGAGAGATGGAGAAGTTGGAGTCTGATAAGAGAAAAAGAGCCCCTCCAGATCCGTCGGTAAAAGAGAATATCAGGAGGATATGGAAGAAAGTATGGCTGCAGAGAGTTAAAGGAAGAAGGTAGGACTCGGGCCTCTCACCTGGATATCACACTATATATTATCCGCGAGAGACAATATCCTCGCTTAGCGGTACAATATAGGCTACGCGACTGAGTCGGTAGCTCCGCTAATCACGATGCTTCGACTAGAGCACGTGATATTAATCGGCCAATACCGCCGGAATTACAGAAAACTAGATGATAATCCAGGGTGAGGGGAGATGTCCGGGGAATTGGAAGTTGAGGAGTGCCTGTGTGGACTCGCTCTCTTCCGTCTGGTCCTCTGAAGGCAGCGGTCGTAGCAGTTTTGGAGTCTGGAGGAAAATCCGATGGATCTGGAGGAGGAGATGGAGCAACGGAGCACCTAAAAGTAGCAGCCGGGATCAGGAAGGCGAGGACGAGGTGCCAAACAAAGGACCTGCGGCGAGGCTGACCAACCCGGTGCTGACCGATAGGAGTAAAGGTTAGAGTTCCGTGTTTTCCTCTTCTCGGTTCGGCGAATTAGTGAGGTAGATAGGCCTAGGAGGGGGGAGGTATCACGGCGGACTCGGGGCTTTCCCGTCGGTTTTCCCGGCTCTTCCCCGGTGGGCATCACGGTGAGGGAATTTCTCTCCTGTGGCCATCCCGGGTGGGTCGGTGGGCTGGCGGTGGGTCCTGAGCTTCGCCGGGGTATCACTCCCCAGGCGTCTCGTCACCGAAGAGCATATGTAGGGTGGTATTACAGGTCCGAATGGTTGTTTCCCCTGTTTAATTGTATTTTGATTTGTGCTTGTGGACCGTCGGTTGGTCGTAGAATCATCCGCGAGCCCGAGACGCCGGTCCCTGTAAAAGCGAAGTGGTTCCTCCTTAGGTTCCCCGCTCTCGAGTCCGGTGCTAGGCGTCCGATCGGATGAGGGACGGGATCGGAACTTGCGGTGCTTATCCGGAAGTATTCGGGGTGTCCGATGCCCTGAAAAGGGCCCCATCCGAGCGTCACTCCGGCGGGGCCTCTCTGGAGGACGTAGCCAGAGAGTGAGTGCCCATGGCGTGCCTCCCCCATTGGACCGAGGTCTCTGGCCCGTGTGTAGCCTCCTTCGGGACTTGGCATATAATTAGGGATTCACCATTTTCCCCGTCATCGGGCCGTATTCGCCAACCGAGAAGATGCCTGATTAATAACAGTCAGGAAAACTCTGTTTCTCCCCGCTCCTCGGGTCGTAGTATGTCGTGCAGTATGTTGGTATGAGTGTGATATTTCTGTATGGTATGAGTCTGTCGCGTATATAAAGTTTGAGAGTAACCAATAGGGGAAAAACTACCGAGCGAATACTATTTTGTATGAATCTCTTAATATGGAATATTAAAAGTCTCGGTTATCTTGCCCCTAAAAGTCTGGTCTATTTAATTTACCGCAACACCTAGGTTAACACCTGAAAGTCATAAAACTTGTCAATCCGGGAGTATTCTCCTAACCTTGCCCCTCTCCTTTACCTTAGGGGGGGCTGACTAGCCGTGCAACTTAAAACATCAATTGATGTCGAAGGCTTGGTCACAAGAACCGACCTGGCGCCCAACAAAGTAATATAGTACGTTTCGGAATTAATTCCCCGTTACCGGGTTGAATAAGGCCTGAAAAATCAGATTGATGTTCTTTATATGGCAATATTGACTGCCGAAAGGTCGGGAAAATATTGTCCGCTATATGTGATAAACCTACAGGTCAATCACAATGGAAATTTATCGCAAATAAAAAAAAAAAAAAATTACCCCTTCCATTATTTCTTTCTTAATTAAGAAGGATACACTATACCCTCTGAATAATCCCCGTATAGTGATATCCATAGTTATTTTTTCCTATTGTGTTATACTGTGATAAACCTATAGATCAATCACAATGGAAATTCATCGCAAGTAAAAAAGAAAAAAAATAAACAAAAATTACCCCTTCCAAACATTGCATACGCTTAATATATGACAATATCGTTCATATAAAAAGTCAGTCTGTTAAACGAGAGCTGCATAGTCGTACCACGCGTGCTTAAACTATTAAGAAAAAATAAGTTTGTGTGTGTGTTTGAACGCATTAAAAAGAAACTTGTTTGTTACATAAAAAAGGTAAGGATATTTTTTTTTTCATTCGATTAGTACATGCATTATTTAATTGAGTTTTTAACTTTAATGAGACTAATCATTTTTTTTTTTTTTTTTTTTTTTTTTTTTCATAGAGATAAAAATGAATTTCAATAAAATCAATGAATTGGGAAGCGTCATTCCAAAAAATTTTGTGAAATTAAATAGCTTGACGGAAAATCAAGAGTACGATATTTCCGAAGTGGACAAAATTATGACAAAATATGGAATGAAAATCATTGTAAAGCTGTCAACAACCGATTGGGTATTCTTGCCAGGGAGAATGGCAAAATTGGCGGAAGATACGGAGCAGTTGCAGCACCTACAAAAGGCTGCAGCATCCAATAATTTAATAATGTTATATAAAGGAGGAAAATATCACAACGTGGAATTTAAGTCTAAAGTTTGATAGGTATTTTGTATAAAAAAATAATGAATAAATTTGTTGTTTATTAACCTATAGATCAATCACAATGGAAATTCATCGCAAGTAAAAAAGAAAAAAAATAAACAAAAATTACCCCTTCCAAACATTGCATACGCTTAATATATGACAATATCGTTCATATAAAAAGTCAGTCTGTTAAACGAGAGCTGCATAGTCGTACCACGCGTGCTTAAACTATTAAGAAAAAATAAGTTTGTGTGTGTGTTTGAACGCATTAAAAAGAAACTTGTTTGTTACATAAAAAAGGTAAGGATATTTTTTTTTTTCATTCGATTAGTACATGCATTATTTAATTGAGTTTTTAACTTTAATGAGACTAATCATTTTTTTTTTTTTTTTTTTTTTTTTTTTTTCATAGAGATAAAAATGAATTTCAATAAAATCAATGAATTGGGAAGCGTCATTCCAAAAAATTTTGTGAAATTAAATAGCTTGACGGAAAATCAAGAGTACGATATTTCCGAAGTGGACAAAATTATGACAAAATATGGAATGAAAATCATTGTAAAGCTGTCAACAACCGATTGGGTATTCTTGCCAGGGAGAATGGCAAAATTGGCGGAAGATACGGAGCAGTTGCAGCACCTACAAAAGGCTGCAGCATCCAATAATTTAATAATGTTATATAAAGGAGGAAAATATCACAACGTGGAATTTAAGTCTAAAGTTTGATAGGTATTTTGTATCAAAAAATAATGAATAAATTTGTTGTTTATTAACCTATAGATCAATCACAATGGAAATTCATCGCAAGTAAAAAAGAAAAAAAATAAACAAAAATTACCCCTTCCAAACATTGCATACGCTTAATATATGACAATATCGTTCATATAAAAAGTCAGTCTGTTAAACGAGAGCTGCATAGTCGTACCACGCGTGCTTAAACTATTAAGAAAAAATAAGTTTGTGTGTGTGTTTGAACGCATTAAAAAGAAACTTGTTTGTTACATAAAAAAGGTAAGGATATTTTTTTTTTTCATTCGATTAGTACATGCATTATTTAATTGAGTTTTTAACTTTAATGAGACTAATCATTTTTTTTTTTTTTTTTTTTTTTTTTTTTCATAGAGATAAAAATGAATTTCAATAAAATCAATGAATTGGGAAGCGTCATTCCAAAAAATTTTGTGAAATTAAATAGCTTGACGGAAAATCAAGAGTACGATATTTCCGAAGTGGACAAAATTATGACAAAATATGGAATGAAAATCATTGTAAAGCTGTCAACAACCGATTGGGTATTCTTGCCAGGGAGAATGGCAAAATTGGCGGAAGATACGGAGCAGTTGCAGCACCTACAAAAGGCTGCAGCATCCAATAATTTAATAATGTTATATAAAGGAGGAAAATATCACAACGTGGAATTTAAGTCTAAAGTTTGATAGGTATTTTGTATCAAAAAATAATGAATAAATTTGTTGTTTATTATATATTTATTTAATAAAAATTGTTTTCTTATTTTTTTTAACTTACATTTCTAACAATATTCGTAAGAGGATTATATTGTACAATTTTATCGTGTATGATTAAACAATAGGCTGTAGTATTATCCGGAATGATTTCCATACACTCGATCTCGAGTTTAACGTCGACCGTGCCGGTTTTTATGGACTCGTTCTGATGCGAGCAGTCGATGACGAAGAGCGGCCCGTACGTCAAAAAGTCCGTATAGTCGAGCATGGGTCTCCCGAGTTTCTCACCAGCGTAATAGGAGGTGAAAAACTTTACATACATGTCGTAGAGGACGGAGTAGCGGGATTTCGTGAAATCAGTGTCGAGACGATCGTACGGATAGGATTCGGAATTCAGATAGAGTTTGACATCGAGGACTTTGCAATGATTAAATCTCAGCACATCCTCGTGCTGATTACTCTTCTTGTTCGTTCTGAACGCCAGAATGACGTATCGCGGCTTCTCCAATTGCGTGGACGCTTTCACGGACCACGTGTGTCGCTGCGACTTGGGCAGAAGGGGATACTCGTAAAGTTCCCAGGCGCGAAAAGCGAGTGACAGACTCTTGTCCTGCTCGACGATACCGAGAAATTGGAGTTTCGTAATTTCGTTCAGAGTCACATGGGGTATTCTCCATTGCACTCGTAGCAGCTTGATCGACGAATCGGTGATTTTCACCGCCGAGTAAATGGCGTTTGTATCGTCGCGCTCGCGAATGAGAACGAGCTCGTGACGCGCGTTAACGACGACTCGCCGATAATCCTCGCAGAATCCCAGCAGCATTTTCAGGGGCACGCAAAAGCTGAAATTCTTAACAGCCGCCTCCTTTTTGAGCCGGTCTCTGGCCGTAGCGACGAACCATCCGGAATGACGTAGACTGACGCTCTCCTCGGTGCTCAGGGAAACGAGATTCTTCAGAGTGCTGGTAATACCGACGTTTCTGCATCGGTCGATCTCGATACCGTTCAATTCATAACGAATCTCGTCGAAGAGGAAAGCCGCGGAATTGCAGTCGAGCGTAACTGTATCGTCGTTGGTGGCGCTCGCGTCACGCGTACCCTCCACCAGCTGGCCCTCGACGTAGAGATAACTCTCGCACGGCAGGAGTATCAAATCTTGCTGCTGTATGGGAATGCGAATCTCGTCGCTGTTCGCCAACGAGGCGTTCGCATACGGATTGTAGGCATGCATCTCCATTTTCGTGATGCGATTGTCGTAGGTCAGCGGTGCGGTGACGTTCAAGGGATCTGTCATTGTTCCACTATGTACTACCTTCGCCCAATCTCTTCACGGTGAATCCCAATGATTGTAAAAATTCGATATTTCTTCTCGTTAGCAGGAAGCTCCTCTTGTCGCGATTTTCACTCCGAGCCGGTGTATTCGACTCCACGTAGGACGAACGACTAGCTAACGTTTCATCCAGTTTCACCGCTTTATAATCCTCGCTACTACTTTTGTAAATTAACATTTCTTAATGTGTAATCTTATGGTAATTTCTTCACGTCCAAAGTCTACGAGACGATCGTCCTGATCGAGGATACGTAACGTGAGACGGTCGATTACTCTGACGATGACCGGTAGATAAATGACGGTTTTCGGTGCCTCCGAGATTTTATAGCCCGGTGGTACGCTGGGAAAGAACTCGTGAATAATGTGTCGTGGTCTACCGTTGGTGTACGCACCACCCGCAATGTTGCACTCGATGCGTAGAATATTTGTTTTCACAATGTCCACGGTATCGTCGGATTCAGCCTGGACGTTCGGCTCGATCACGCGATTCGACGAGAAGCCCAGTAGCGAGCCAATGTTATTCGGTTTTCCAAAGTCAATCGAATATTTACAGAATATTTCACTCTTCAGTGTATTGTTATTCGCTCGTAGAAGAATAACGCTGTCAATGTCGTCTTGAATTTCGTGTCTCGCAGAAATTTGAGACTGCAAATACTCATTTATCGCACTCAATTCGTAACAGCCTCTGGGTATCGTCAGTACCTTATCGTTGTCGTAGTAGAACTTATTATTCGTCTCGTCCACATTGGCTATCGAGTTGTACGTTTGCATGTCCACGAGACCGATCTCGTACCGATCGTCTTGCAGATTGATGGGGGGAAAGAAATCTGAATTTAATACTGATTTACGATCTGATAATGTCACGGTGAAAGACATTTTTTTTTTTTTCAAAGTATCTGTTCTCGCAGGAATTTCACGCACAACTGACCGCAATTGCTTTTATCGTACGATTGATATCGATCATGATTGTAGTAGATTGTAACGTTAGGGCCAAAGTAACGCACACATTCTTTCGGCGGTTTCAAATTTCCGAAGGAATCAAAGTATAGGACGATGTCGTTACGCTTGACGTAGGCTACCCAGTGGGTACCAGGACCGCATTGATCGTCGAGATTCACGATCGCGCACTCGTTGCACCGCGGCCCGTCTAGCGGCAGAGATGTGCGCATAAAGACTCCACGGAAGTATGGTATGCGTCGGCAGATGAGTGCCAATTGTACGTTACTAGTAGGACCTGAATCCGGGAGAGCATCGCCACGACGAAATTTTCCCTCATTCATTTTCTTCCTCGTCCGTTTTTTTGTCGTTTTTTTTTTGTTTTTTTTTTTCCACGGATACCCTCTCCGACGACTCGCTTGTACGGTTTCAGATAAAGACCTCTACCTCTCTCGCGCGACGCTTCCATCGCGCGATTGTGACGTTGCATTTCCCGCAATCCTTCTCTCTCAGCTTTTGCACGGTTTACAGCACTCGCTATACCCGATGCCCCACCTGCAAGTGCTCCGACTGCACCTAGTAGTGGAAGTATAGGTATTATACCACCCCGTTTCCTCGGCACTCGAATTCTTCTCTTCCTCGTAATACCAATTTTTTTTTTCTTGTTGTTCTTTTTTTTAGCCGCTACTGCTTTCTTCATCGCAACAATATTATGTAATCCCAAGCCAAGTTTACGCTTAGCATTCATCGATGCCCATACGGCTGCGGCGACCGCGCGTTCACCCAAGGTCGCGTCTCTTGCGGTAATACGTTCACGCGCTCTCCTCGCTAGCACTTTATCGGCCTGATGACGCTCCGGTAGATCCTCGTTGTGCCAATATGCTAAGTCGTGATCGAGGCAGGCATCGTCCAGCGGATTTATACCACGATCGCCGCGCTCCAATCTTTCGCGAAGTCGAGTGCCGGGCCCGCAATAATTGTAACCGGGCACGTGCAGCTCAAATGGCAATTTTTTCAAGACTTTATTGAAGAACGATCCAGACATTTAAAGCAACTGCTTCTCTTGCTGACAAACGTAACAGTCTTTTATCCGTCTCGGTGGTCCGTCGTGGTGAGTGGTATCAGGTAGATTGTAGTGTTGCAAACAATATTGATATTGCTGCACATCCGAGTCCGCGCGAATGTGCCGAGGTAATCTTTCCCACACACTCGCGATACTGTCTGGAAAGTACTCGAGCAATACGATCTTCGGTATGTGTTCGAGCTGATGATTCGTCAAGTTCTGCAGGGAATCGACGACGACTAGCATGAACGACATCGTAATGGCAACTGACCGAATAGTTCCGTGAATCGCGAAATATAAATGAACGATACGGCTGTTGCCGAAGGTCAATAGCGAGGATGCATTTCGTGAAGCACGTGCCGACTATTCGCGTGACAAATTTGGATGCTCACAATGCTACCGCGCAAATAAGAAAACGTCACGGATCGCTATTACCATCTACGATACGCTGCATAGTTTGCGGTCCGTCGAATTGCGGTAAGACAAACGTGCTGCTGAGCCTCATAGAGAGTCCGCACGGTGTGAGATTCGAGAACCTGTACGTCTACTCGAAGTCGCTGCAGCAACCGAAGTATCGATATCTGGAGCAGCTTCTGCAGGAAACGGAGGAAATTGGTTACTTTCAATTTTCCAACAATTGCGAGGTTGTGAACGTCGCGGATGCAAAGCCGAATTCCATTTTCATATTCGACGATGTGGCCAACGACAAGCAGGACAATATAAGGGACTACTTTTGCATGGGTAGACATTCCAACATCGATTGTTTCTACCTCTGTCAGACTTATGCGAAAATACCGAAGCATCTGATACGAGATAACGCAAACTTGCTAATAATATTTAAGCAGGATGGAACTAATCTGAAGCATATTTTCAACGATCATGTCAACAGTGATATGTCGTATGAGAAATTTCTCACATTGTGTTCGACCTGTTGGAGTCGCGATTACGGTTTCTTGGTAATAGACAAGGATAGCCCTCTGAGGAACGGCCGTTATCGCAAAGGTTTCAACGAGTACGCCACGATCGAGTGAACAGGCCGGTAAGGTTTCGGCCTTGTGAATGTCATGCCGGTAAGGTTTCACGATCACGGCCTTGAGTGTCAGTTTGATACTGGAGCGCAGGCTGTTCGGATCGTCAGGTCGGTTAAAACCCGTGTCGGTTCGGGGAAAGCTGTTGTATACAGCATCGCAACAGGTCGGTTAAAAACCTTTCAATTCGGGGGATAGCTGTTTTATACAGCATCGCGATGGATGAAAAATCGCTTCTGAAGAGGATCGCCAAGACGAGCGAGGTCATTCGCGACAAGCATCGTGCCTTGAAATCGGAGAAGGCGATAATGGAGAGCAGTTTGAATGAGACATTCAAGCCGATAGTCGAACCATTGAAGAAACTCGTTTCGCAAACGGAGGATAACACAAATAGTTCATTTGTCAAATACAACGATAAATGAAGAGGGGAGCCTACTTCACATCGACACCGCATAAACGAGCAAAGAATCTTAGTAGTAGTAATATTAGTGAAACTATTACGAATCCATTGGATTTCATGACCGACGACGACGACGACGACGACGAGTCTTCTATAACCGATCAACCATCGCCCGATTCAAAAAAAAGTTTGCTAGAAAAATTAAATGTTGATGAAAAACAGGAACCAGGCTTGTTTCAACATGTCTTTCAACATATTAAATTACATCCTTGGCTTGGGATTACATAATATTGTTGCGATGAAGAAAGCAGTAGCGGCTAAAAAAAAGAACAACAAGAAAAAAAAAATTGGTATTACGAGGAAGAGAAGAATTCGAGTGCCGAGGAAACGGGGTGGTATAATACCTATACTTCCACTACTAGGTGCAGTCGGAGCACTTGCAGGTGGGGCATCGGGTATAGCGAGTGCTGTAAACCGTGCAAAAGCTGAGAGAGAAGGATTGCGGGAAATGCAACGTCACAATCGCGCGATGGAAGCGTCGCGCGAGAGAGGTAGAGGTCTTTATCTGAAACCGTACAAGCGAGTCGTCGGAGAGGGTATCCGTGGAAAAAAAAAAACAAAAAAAAAAACGACAAAAAAACGGTCGAGGAAGAAAATGAATGAGGGAAAATTTCGTCGTGGCGATGCTCTCCCGGATTCAGGTCCTACTAGTAACGTACAATTGGCACTCATCTGCCGACGCATACCATACTTCCGTGGAGTCTTTATGCGCACATCTCTGCCGCTAGACGGGCCGCGGTGCAACGAGTGCGCGATCGTGAATCTCGACGATCAATGCGGTCCTGGTACCCACTGGGTAGCCTACGTCAAGCGTAACGACATCGTCCTATACTTTGATTCCTTCGGAAATTTGAAACCGCCGAAAGAATGTGTGCGTTACTTTGGCCCTAACGTTACAATCTACTACAATCATGATCGATATCAATCGTACGATAAAAGCAATTGCGGTCAGTTGTGCGTGAAATTCCTGCGAGAACAGATACTTTGAAAAAAAAAAAAATGTCTTTCACCGTGACATTATCGGATCGTAAATCAGTATTAAATTCAGATTTCTTTCCCCCCATCAATCTGCAAGACGATCGGTACGAGATCGGTCTCGTGGACATGCAAACGTACAACTCGATAGCCAATGTGGACGAGACGAATAATAAGTTCTACTACGACAACGATAAGGTACTGACGATACCCAGAGGCTGTTACGAATTGAGTGCGATAAATGAGTATTTGCAGTCTCAAATTTCTGCGAGACACGAAATTCAAGACGACATTGACAGCGTTATTCTTCTACGAGCGAATAACAATACACTGAAGAGTGAAATATTCTGTAAATATTCGATTGACTTTGGAAAACCGAATAACATTGGCTCGCTACTGGGCTTCTCGTCGAATCGCGTGATCGAGCCGAACGTCCAGGCTGAATCCGACGATACCGTGGACATTGTGAAAACAAATATTCTACGCATCGAGTGCAACATTGCGGGTGGTGCGTACACCAACGGTAGACCACGACACATTATTCACGAGTTCTTTCCCAGCGTACCACCGGGCTATAAAATCTCGGAGGCACCGAAAACCGTCATTTATCTACCGGTCATCGTCAGAGTAATCGACCGTCTCACGTTACGTATCCTCGATCAGGACGATCGTCTCGTAGACTTTGGACGTGAAGAAATTACCATAAGATTACACATTAAGAAATGTTAATTTACAAAAGTAGTAGCGAGGATTATAAAGCGGTGAAACTGGATGAAACGTTAGCTAGTCGTTCGTCCTACGTGGAGTCGAATACACCGGCTCGGAGTGAAAATCGCGACAAGAGGAGCTTCCTGCTAACGAGAAGAAATATCGAATTTTTACAATCATTGGGATTCACCGTGAAGAGATTGGGCGAAGGTAGTACATAGTGGAACAATGACAGATCCCTTGAACGTCACCGCACCGCTGACCTACGACAATCGCATCACGAAAATGGAGATGCATGCCTACAATCCGTATGCGAACGCCTCGTTGGCGAACAGCGACGAGATTCGCATTCCCATACAGCAGCAAGATTTGATACTCCTGCCGTGCGAGAGTTATCTCTACGTCGAGGGCCAGCTGGTGGAGGGTACGCGTGACGCGAGCGCCACCAACGACGATACAGTTACGCTCGACTGCAATTCCGCGGCTTTCCTCTTCGACGAGATTCGTTATGAATTGAACGGTATCGAGATCGACCGATGCAGAAACGTCGGTATTACCAGCACTCTGAAGAATCTCGTTTCCCTGAGCACCGAGGAGAGCGTCAGTCTACGTCATTCCGGATGGTTCGTCGCTACGGCCAGAGACCGGCTCAAAAAGGAGGCGGCTGTTAAGAATTTCAGCTTTTGCGTGCCCCTGAAAATGCTGCTGGGATTCTGCGAGGATTATCGGCGAGTCGTCGTTAACGCGCGTCACGAGCTCGTTCTCATTCGCGCGCGCGACGATACAAACGCCATTTACTCGGCGGTGAAAATCACCGATTCGTCGATCAAGCTGCTACGAGTGCAATGGAGAATACCCCATGTGACTCTGAACGAAATTACGAAACTCCAATTTCTCGGTATCGTCGAGCAGGACAAGAGTCTGTCACTCGCTTTTCGCGCCTGGGAACTTTACGAGTATCCCCTTCTGCCCAAGTCGCAGCGACACACGTGGTCCGTGAAAGCGTCCACGCAATTGGAGAAGCCGCGATACGTCATTCTGGCGTTCAGAACGAACAAGAAGAGTAATCAGCACGAGGATGTGCTGAGATTTAATCATTGCAAAGTCCTCGATGTCAAACTCTATCTGAATTCCGAATCCTATCCGTACGATCGTCTCGACACTGATTTCACGAAATCCCGCTACTCCGTCCTCTACGACATGTATGTAAAGTTTTTCACCTCCTATTACGCTGGTGAGAAACTCGGGAGACCCATGCTCGACTATACGGACTTTTTGACGTACGGGCCGCTCTTCGTCATCGACTGCTCGCATCAGAACGAGTCCATAAAAACCGGCACGGTCGACGTTAAACTCGAGATCGAGTGTATGGAAATCATTCCGGATAATACTACAGCCTATTGTTTAATCATACACGATAAAATTGTACAATATAATCCTCTTACGAATATTGTTAGAAATGTAAGTTAAAAAAAATAAGAAAACAATTTTTATTAAATAAATATATAATAAACAACAAATTTATTCATTATTTTTTGATACAAAATACCTATCAAACTTTAGACTTAAATTCCACGTTGTGATATTTTCCTCCTTTATATAACATTATTAAATTATTGGATGCTGCAGCCTTTTGTAGGTGCTGCAACTGCTCCGTATCTTCCGCCAATTTTGCCATTCTCCCTGGCAAGAATACCCAATCGGTTGTTGACAGCTTTACAATGATTTTCATTCCATATTTTGTCATAATTTTGTCCACTTCGGAAATATCGTACTCTTGATTTTCCGTCAAGCTATTTAATTTCACAAAATTTTTTGGAATGACGCTTCCCAATTCATTGATTTTATTGAAATTCATTTTTATCTCTATGAAAAAAAAAAAAAAAAAAAAAAAAAAAAATGATTAGTCTCATTAAAGTTAAAAACTCAATTAAATAATGCATGTACTAATCGAATGAAAAAAAAAAATATCCTTACCTTTTTTATGTAACAAACAAGTTTCTTTTTAATGCGTTCAAACACACACACAAACTTATTTTTTCTTAATAGTTTAAGCACGCGTGGTACGACTATGCAGCTCTCGTTTAACAGACTGACTTTTTATATGAACGATATTGTCATATATTAAGCGTATGCAATGTTTGGAAGGGGTAATTTTTGTTTATTTTTTTTCTTTTTTACTTGCGATGAATTTCCATTGTGATTGATCTATAGGTTAATAAACAACAAATTTATTCATTATTTTTTGATACAAAATACCTATCAAACTTTAGACTTAAATTCCACGTTGTGATATTTTCCTCCTTTATATAACATTATTAAATTATTGGATGCTGCAGCCTTTTGTAGGTGCTGCAACTGCTCCGTATCTTCCGCCAATTTTGCCATTCTCCCTGGCAAGAATACCCAATCGGTTGTTGACAGCTTTACAATGATTTTCATTCCATATTTTGTCATAATTTTGTCCACTTCGGAAATATCGTACTCTTGATTTTCCGTCAAGCTATTTAATTTCACAAAATTTTTTGGAATGACGCTTCCCAATTCATTGATTTTATTGAAATTCATTTTTATCTCTATGAAAAAAAAAAAAAAAAAAAAAAAAAAAAATGATTAGTCTCATTAAAGTTAAAAACTCAATTAAATAATGCATGTACTAATCGAATGAAAAAAAAAAATATCCTTACCTTTTTTATGTAACAAACAAGTTTCTTTTTAATGCGTTCAAACACACACACAAACTTATTTTTTCTTAATAGTTTAAGCACGCGTGGTACGACTATGCAGCTCTCGTTTAACAGACTGACTTTTTATATGAACGATATTGTCATATATTAAGCGTATGCAATGTTTGGAAGGGGTAATTTTTGTTTATTTTTTTTCTTTTTTACTTGCGATGAATTTCCATTGTGATTGATCTATAGGTTTATCACAGTATAACACAATAGGAAAAAATATCTATGGATATCACTATACGGGGATTATTCAGAGGGTATAGTGTATCCTTCTTAATTAAGAAAGAAATAATGGAAGGGGTAATTTTTTTTTTTTTTTATTTGCGATAAATTTCCATTGTGATTGACCTGTAGGTTTATCACAGTATAACACAATAGGGAAAAATATCTATGGATATCTCTATATACGGGGAGGGTATAGTGTATCCTTTAAGAAAGAAAGAATGGACTTCTAATGTAATTTCATATTGAAAACAAACGATAAAGACTCTCTCTCTCTCTCTCGACGGGATTTCTTCAGAGGCTGCATTCAGTCCTCGAACGTTCATCAGTGCGGATAGTAAAGTAGAAAATTAAAGAAATGGAAAGTGAACGTTGTTTAGTGACAATAAATCTAGTAGAGGAGGAGGAGGATAAAAATCAAGCAGAATCGATGTCTGATTACATCAAAAGAATTAACGATTCTCATAATCGTTATTTTGAAGAATATGAAGCAATGCTTCATCATAATATGCACATGAACTGTAAGTACTTATTTTAATTTCTTTTAAAGAAAAAAAACCCTACCCATCCATACAGATTGTTTATTTCAATAAATAGAATCATAAAAGAATTTTACGACACATATATTTGAAAACTGTTAACAATCCCACTATTTGACCAATTTTTTTTTTTTTTTATTATTATTCAAAACGAAGAATTACGAAAAAAAAATTTTTTTCTTTTATTTTTTACCAGCCATTGCTTTAGAGGAGAGGGAGGAAGAAGAGGAGATGGTGGAAGAAGAGGAGATGGTGGAAGAAGAGGAAGAAGAAGAAGAAGAAGAGTTTGTGATTTTTGTAAGTATATTTGCTTTGTTAAAATAGTTATTACAATATTAAAAAAAAAAAAAAAAAAAAAATAACAAAATGTTTCTCAAATATGTCCCAGGTGAAAAATATGGCCACACAAACGGAGTCCATTGCTACAAGAACTGAGGCTACGCAAATGGAGCCTCAGATAGATCTCACACCACATTACTGGTGTACAAATTGTACAAAATATGGTCACCTACGCATCAATTGTTCACTACCAGAGTGGTGTAGCATTTGTCATAAATATATACATCATGCAATTGAATGTAAAAAAAATTTCTAAAAAAAAAAAGCATTGTAAATAAAACCTTTTTAATACTTCAATAAATTATAATTAAAAAAAAAAAAAAAAAAAAAAAAAAAAGATTCCCTTTTTTCTAACTTACGAAAAAAAAAAAAAAAAAAAAAATATGGGGGAGCGATCACTGGATCGCTCTCTACGAGTATTCTCTCTCTCTCTCTCTCTCTCTTTCTCCAAAGCGATCATCGCACTACTCTCTCTCTCTCTTGTATGGCTTAACGTAAGGGGGATGGGGGGCTCTCTCTCTTGTACGGATAAACGTAAGGGGGACCACGTGTGTACCCTACGAGTTTATTCTGCTGGAATCTCTCTCTCTCTCTCTCTCTCTCAGGCGTCCACTGCTTAACATTAGAGGGGGGGAGGTCACGTGTGTACCCTACGAGTTTAACGTCGGGGGAGGACGATGCGCATGCGCACAACCGCGCACGAGGAGAGGGGGCAATTCCCCTACTTCCCTTGCCCCCGCGGGACCCCGACCCCCTCGCCACGCGGTCCCAGAACCATCCTAGCTACTCTACTACCAGCACTCTGAAGAATCTCGTTTCCTTGAGCACCGAGGAGAGCGCCAGTTACATCATTCCGGATGGTTTGTCGCAACGGCCAAACACCGGCTCAAGGAGGCTGTTAAGAATTTCAGCTTTTGCGTGCCCCTGAAAATGCTGCTGAGATTCTGCGAGGATTATCGGCGAGTCGTCGTTAACGTGCGTCGCGAGCTCGTTCTCATTCGCGCGCGCGACGATACAAATGCCATTTACTCATCAGTCAAAATCACCAATTCGTCGATCAAGCTGCTACGAGTGCAATTGAGAATACCCCATGTGACCCTGAACGAAATTACGAAACTCCAGTTTCTGAGTATCGTTGAGCAGAACAAGAGTCTGTCACTCGCTTTCGCGCCTGGGAACTTTAAGAGTATCCGCTTATGCCCAAGTCGCAGCGGCACACGTGGTCCGTGAAAGCGTCCACGCAATTGGAGATGCCGCGATACGTCATTCTGGCGTTCAGAACTAATAAAAAGAGTAATCAGCACGAGGATGTGCTCAATTCTAATCATTGCAAAGTACTCGATGTCAAACTTTATCTGAATTCTGAATCTTATCCGTACGGTCGTCTCGACACTGATTTCACGAAATCCCGCTATTCCGTCCTCTACGACATGTATGTAAAGTTTTTTACCTCCTATTACGCTGGTGAGAAACTCGCGAGACCCATGCTCGACTATACGGACTTTTTGACGTACGGACCGCTCTTTGTCATCGACTGCTCGCATCAGAACGAGTCCATAAAAACCGGCACGGTCGACGTCAAACTCGAGATCGAGTGTATAGAAATCATTCCAGATAATACTGCAACCTATTGTTTAATCATACACAATAAAATTGTACAATATAATCCTCTTACGAATATTGTTAGAAATGTAAGTTAAAAAAAAGAAAACAATTTTTTATTAAATAAAAATATAATAAACAACAAATTTATACATTGTCTTTTATGAATACAAAATACCTATCAATTATTCTTAAACTTTAGTCTTAAATTCCACCTTGTGATATTATCATTCTTTATATATCATTATTAAATTATTGGAACTTGCAGCCTTTTGCAGCTGCTGCAGCTCCTCGGTATCTTCCGCCAATTTTGCCATTCTCCCAGGCAAGAATATCCAATCGGCAGTCGAAAGCTTTACAATGATTTTAATTCCATATTTTGTTTTAATTTTTTCCACTTCGGATATTTTGCACTCTTGATTTACCGTCAAGCTATCTAATTTCACGAAATTTTTTGGAATAACGCTTCCCAATGCATTGATTTTATTAAAATTCATTTTTATCTCTATGAAAAACAAATGATTAGTCTTATTAGAGTTAAAAATCATTTAAATAATGTTAGTACTAATCGAAAGAAAAAAAAAATATCCTTTCCTTTTTTTTATGTAACAAACAAGTTTCTGATACACTTATATACATATTTTTTAATGCGTTTAATCACACACTTATTTTTTCTTAATACATCAAGCACCCGTGGTACTGCTATGCAGCTCTCGTTTAACAGACTGACTTTTTATACGAACGATATTATCGTATGTTAAGCGTATTTAATTTCAATGTTTGGAAGGGGTAATTTTCAAAGATTTTTTTTTTCGTACTTGCGATGAATTTCCATTGTGATTGACCTATAGGTTTATCACAGTATAACTCAATAGAAAAAAACAATATTATCGTATTTGATTTCAATGCTTGGAAGGAGTAATTTTCTAAGATTTTCTTACTTACGATGAATTTCCATTGCGATTGTAATCTATAGGTATAAGACAATAGGAAAAAAATATCTCTATGTGTAGATTATTCAGAGGGTACGGTTTACCTTTTTTTTGATTAAGAAAGAATGGACTCCTTATCAAATGTAACTTTATATTTTAAAAACCGATAAAGACATTCTCTCGACGGGATATCTTCAGAGGAGCAGAATGCAGTCCTCAAACCTTCAACAGTTCAATAAACATTAAAAAATCATAGAACATTAATCGATCGTTGGCATTGATGGATTTAGCACTTCGTTATTTTTTTCTGGGAGCATTTAAGTTTGCATTATTTAAATATTCGTTACTTTCCTGATTTACTGGGCGCATTGTGATGATCAATCTAAAGAAGGAGGAGGATGAAACTCCATCTGTACCTCCTACTTCTTCTTTTAAATTTTCGTTACTTTCCTGATTTACTTGGTGCATTGTGAGGATAAATCTAAAGAAGGAGGAGGGTGAAACTTCATCTGTACCTCCTACTTCTTCTTCGAGGAAAGAGGTGCTGATTTTTGTAAGTATACTTGCTTTGTAAAAAAAAAAAAAAATAGCTATTACTATGTGAAAAAGAAAAGTAATAACATGTTTTCAAATATTTCTCAGGTGAGAAATGTGGCTACGCAAACGGAGAGTTTTGTCACGGGAACACAAGCTGCGCAAATGGAGCCTGAGGTAAACCTTATTTCGAAGAGGCGAAGTGGACCATTTTGAATCAAGATGGAAGTAAGAGCAGCAACAACGGGAACAACAACACGCAGAGAATCGTGAAGAAGTTTGCAGGTACAGCCCGGCTTTCTCGCTGCAGATTGTTAGAAAAAAAAAATATTCAAAATGTGTCTAAGTGAGAGAGAAAAAAAAAATGAAGGTTGTGAAAAAATATGTATTTTAAATAATAAAGTGGGTTTTTTATGCCGAAAGGCTTTTTCCAAAAATCTGCGTGTATTTGTAATTAACTGTTCCCTCAATTCCTTTCATAAATAAAAATTAATTGTAAAATATGTGTGTTCACCTCTTTCTCTCTCTCTCTCTATCTCTCGCGTCGAGGGCTGGCACGTTTAGGTGGTTAGGGAGGGGTGTTAGCGGGGGGGGGGGGGGGTATTGAGAGTGTCACGTGCTTAATTTTCCCCCACCACCCAGGAGTGGGGGAAATCCCCCCTTCCCCCTTCGCTAAGGAGTGGGGGCATTTCCCCTACCTCCCCTCCCCAAGCGGAACCCCGACTCAGTGAAGCCAGACTGGGTCTAAAATGCTTCCCCACTCTGCCTCCATAGGCTCACTAACATGTAGAGCTACTGAAGCATCCGTGAAAGCACCCCACTTCTGCCTCCTCGAACGTTGCACGCATACCATTACTGCAGTACGTGCATGTTTCGGTCTCCTTCGTATAGCTCCGGTATATTTCGAGTACGAGAAAGAGAGGTATACTTTTCTCGGACCTCTCTTTCTCGCGCTCCACCTTCGTTCGTTTAGCCAACGAGTCTAAACGAGAGAAGCCGAGCTAGCCGAAGAAAATTATGAAATGTCTTTTTCGCGGCCAGCTATGATAAAAGCTGACCACACGCTAAATGAGAATATAAAGATAAAATATTTATAAACAAACAGCCATTAACTTATTAGATTTTATAATAAATAAGGAAATGCGATGATATTACGTAACATTGGTCAATTTTCTTAAGACTCATATGTAACGTATTATTGTTAAAAATATTTTATTTTCTTAATTTATTATTTAATCTAGTAGGTTAATGGTAATAAAAAAAAAAATTCATGACGAAAAAAAAAATTAAAAAAGCTTGCATGAATCTGCGGGAATCGAACCCGAGTCCGCCTAAGTAGCAAGCAAGCTCCTTATCATCTGTGCTACGGGACGCAATTGTCAACCAAGAAGCTTAGTGGCCTGTTAGATCGATGGAAGCTTTCTCTATGAAATTCAATTTACAGAATAAAATATCAATTATAATCGTACATATATTTATTTCGCGTGTCTTTTCCTAATGAAATAAAATATTTTTTTGCATATTTCTAATCATTAATAACTTTAACAGCTGTAGCTTCAAAAAGTGACTCCAACATTACGAAGAATATTTTTGATGGCTGTGGAATTAAAAATAAGTAACCCAAGATTTGTATTTGGGATTTAATTTATTATTTCTATTGCAATCAATTTATTTTGAAATAGCTCATATATAGAAAAACGATTTATCGTTCTTGACAAGTAAACGCGCATGACTGATAGAGAAGAGACGATGTAGCCAAACAAAGTATTTATATAGCATATATACTGTATTAAGAGGCTATCAGAATATAAAACTTACATATTGAGTAAGTACAACAGTGATAGCCTGTGTTATGCAGCGAACAGGTAAACTAAAGCGTGCGCTAGAGAGAGAGCCCGCTATTTAAAGTGCGAGAAGAAGACAGACTGATAAACACACAACACTCGGGTAAATGCCGCAAAAACCAAAGGCTATTGAACCCAGAGTAATTGCTTCGAAATCAAACAGCTGATCTGTCAAATAGATCGAAAAATGATTCCTTCTTCTCTAATATTCACATACGGAAGGAGAAAATCATTTTGACTTTTAACATAGCACAATTGAAAGTGACAATATTTCTTAAAGATATAAATGCATATATTGATGCTCTGTGGATATAATAAGTATTTATTTTAGCAGACACATAAACATCCACTGTTATTATCGGACAATCATTTTCTGATTACATCTGTATTGATATTTATTAACTCCTTTGTGTTTCAAAGTTAAAGGAGTAAATGCTTTAGTATCCGAAAGATACTTATATATGTATCCAATGATTTATTAACCAACTGTTTTACATTTATTTTAATGTTTATTGGGATGGGATTTTTTTTTCTTTTTTTAAAGAGGTTAAAATGCCTTTATGCTCACCATCAAGCAGACTTATCATTATAATTCTTGTCTCCTTGTTGGTAGTGTGGGCCTCATGACCCCCAGGAATTACCATTGCTCCGATTATTTCAAAGTTGGTTCAAGCTCCCTGGTTCTTTAAGGTCTAAACACTACCCACTAAACAATCCTCCTTTCATTACTCCTTACAATTGTAATGATTTTATTCATATTGCTTTGCAAAGAAGTCGCTAAATGCAGACTGAAATTATTTATTATTGCTTTGCAAAGTAGTCGCTAAATCCAGACTGAAATTATGTATTGAAGCTTTGCAAAGTAGTCGCTAAATGCAGACTGAAATTATTTATTATTGCTTTGCAAAGTAGTCGCTCAATGCAGACTCAAATAATTTGTTGAAGCTTTGCAAAGTAGTCGCTAAGTGCAGACTTTCCTTTCACATTTTTTTTCTACTTCGGTATCATCATCACTATCTTCATATGCATGCAGATTTAAGTTACTTTTAGCTGTAACAAGTTTTGAAGAATATAATGAATTTTTCATTAATTCTAAGTGCTGTTTTGTTACAGTCATTGATAGTGATGTTTCTTCTTTGGATCGAAGTGCGTATTTTACTACGCAAATTGCATTCAATGTTTCATGTGAAAGTTTATTTCTTTTTCTTGTTTTACTATCAGGTATGATAGAAAAACATCTTTCTGCTTCCGCGTTTGAATGAGGAAGAGATCTTACTAAATTTAGTAATGCTCGTAATTGTGGATATCTCAGCTCTTTATTGCTATTTTTTGCTGAACATATTGCTTGCCACATATTATCGAATGATAATTTCGACCAGTATGTTTTTACATCATATGTTTCATTAGAATACAGAGATGTCTATTCAATTTTGATTGAATGTTCATCAAAATATCCTAAACGACGGCAAATTTCCAGTAATTTTATACTACTGGTTTCTCGATCCTCATCCAACAATGCTTTTTCCATTTGAAATATATTTAGATTTTCCAAAAATTTATCAAATATTGGAAAACGATTACGAACCTCTTGACTGGCTTTTATCAAGAAAGATAAACAGTTTTGACGAATTAATTGAATTTGTTCTTCGTTCAATTTTTCTTCAATCAATCCATCTTCTAAATATTCAGCACAATCAGGGCCGATATCTATTGACTGAAGGGGAAGCTGGTTATCAGTTCTTCCAAAATCAATATTCCGTAAATAAGGAATTAAGATTTCATCTTTTAATAAAGCAGGCTTGATAAATTTTTGTAACAAAAACATTAAGAATTTCATGCACGATTTATGCAGTACATGAATTCTAGTTTCGCTTGCTTGAAAAAATGCATTAAAAGAATTAAATTTTTTCAATACATTTTCCAGAAAATATAAGTAAGCCTTTGTTTCTGGATTATTCATTGATAAAAGCATTTCTTCTGCTTGACTTTTATTTTCTGACATTTGTTCTAATAAAAAAGTATGAATAATGTTCCATTGTTCTAAAATCCGTTCTATGCATGTATGACGAGGAGCCAACGCGTTTCTGCATATTTTAATAAATTTTTAGTCTCTTTCTCAAAAGACTGCTGAAAATCTTTAAAAATAGCTGTCCTTTTAGGACTTCCATTTATAAAAGTGACTATCTTTTTTATAAAGTTTCCGCATTCTACTGGCAACGTTTTACATGCATTAGAAGCTACTAGTGCAGAGGAGTGACAAAAGCATGGCATTGTTACTAATCGTGGACAATTCTTTAAAAGTCTAGTTTGGAAAGAATCGTGCTTTCCAACCATTACCGATGCATTATCACAGCTTAATCCAATTATCTGTGATATTGGTATTTCTTTTTTTATAAGTTCACTACTAAATGCTTTAAACAATTTATCTGCTGAATAGTCGCTTGCATCTAAGTTTATTAATTGAAGTAAATTTACTTCCACGCGTAATGATTTACTGTCCACGTATCGCGTAAGTAGTGTAATTTTTTTCTCATTACTAATGTCTGAAGTTTCATCCTCAAATACGAAAAACTTATGATTTTGTAACTTAGTAGTTATCCGTGCAGTTTCATAAGGACATAAGACATTAGTAATAATATTTCTTAGTTTTGTTTTCCCCAAAGACATTGATTGCAGAACATCCGGTTCCTTACCAATTTCTTTGAAGATTGTCAACAACTCTGCACTGTACGTAAATGGAATATTATGTTCCACGAAGAAAGTTGCTAGCTTGATTTCAGCGACTTTAACTTTATCACTGAAATCAAGGTGACCTTCTTTAGAAGTACCAGGATATGTCATTTCCTCGTCTTCTACAATATCTAATTCTTTGATTTTTACTTTATGAATCTCGGAATTAGCATGCTGAATGACTTTTGCTTTACCGGATTCATAATATTTTTTGCAAGCAACGCAAAAAAAGTTATAATTGTCGTTAGGGACGCTCCGTAGCCAAATCTTCCAAGAAGGGTTTTCATCAAACCATTGAGGTTGAAAACGCTTCCGTCTGGAGATTAATGATTTCCCCTTTTCTTTCATTTTCTATTTATATTATTATTAATATATTGTACTCACAATATTAATGTATTCCTCTACAGGTAATCATTTATCGTTTCTTTAATAAAAATCACTAGTCACCAACGGTAAAACACTTGAATCAACCTAGTAATTATTATAAATATCTTTTCAAAAATTAATAATTTTTGAAAGGCACAACACGCTCACTTAATTACTCAATATTTGTGTAATCTTTATTCGCGTTATTATTTTAAGTCATTCAATGTAGACGATTGAAATCGACTGAACGATGAATATATACATTAGCTGGAGAATCATGTTATTGTTTGCATTTTCTAATAAGAGATACATAACACATATAACTGGATCATCCTCCTTAAGCCTTAAGCGTTAGCCTTTACCGGTATCAATTTGGTGCGAAAGTAAACAAATATTGACAGCCCGTGTGAGATCTGGTTGAAATAGACGTCTCATTTCCAATGGATCAGCTGGCCCGTCAGTTTGAAGCGTAAGTACTCTAACTTCATTTTGTCCTAAATATTCAGATTTAATGACAAATTTTAATACTTAAAAACAATTTATAATAATATATTCGTTTGAGTGTTACAATTAAAAATTTTATCTTTAAAATATTCATTTTCTAGAATTTGAGAGATAATCGCAATTCTTATCAAAACAGTGTATATTATTCTTAGTTTAAAATTTCGTTTGTTTTGTTTTCCAGAATGCCATACATAGAGGAAGCCTCAGAAAGTAAGCATATTTATCTCATAATCTAAATAATTTTAAATTATAAAATTATATTAAATTTTTATTATAATTTTTATCATCAATAGACGACAACCCCAGCATTGGCGACCGGCTCCAAAAATTGGAGCGAATGGTGCGCGCATTGCTGGTGCGCCAGCAACAGCAACAGCCACAGCAGCAACAGCAACAACAACGGCAGCAACAGCCGCAGCTAGAGTGGCCGGGAGAAGGGCCCTCCCACCCACAAAACAATGTGGGTGAGGGTGTGGGGCAGGCGGTGGCCACAGACGAGCGAAACAGTAAGCATACATATTTATTAAATTATTAAAATTATCATACCCGCGGTCCACTGGTTGAAATAGGTATAGGTTCAGATTCATTCCTTAATGTATAAAAAATTGCAATAAAAAACTGCAGTTGTTCGAAGATTCAAAATTCTTTAAAATACTGTTAGCCAATTGTTAAAATCATTTAAATTTTCTTGAACTCTGTATACGTTTATAAATAATTGTACTTAAATAAAAAAGTAAAAATTCTCTTATTAAATTAACTATTAATTTATTACATATATAATATTGCAGGAACTGCGCGAGGGGGTAAGGCCCGGCGCCATTGGGCGCAAATGCGCGGTAGAGGAGTTGGGAGAGGAAGAGGAGAAGGAGGATTTAGAGGAAGAGGAGGATTGAGAGGAAGGGGAGGATTCAACGGAGGTGGTGGAAGAGGAGGATGGAGAGGAAGTGGAAGAGGTGGAGGAAGAGGGAGGTGCGGCGAAATAAAAAATTTTTATTTCAATTTTTAAATAAAATTTATATTAAAATGTAATCAGGTCTACTTATTCATCTTATCCTATACCATTTTCGTAATAATTCTTCGAATTTGTGAAGGGTTATGAAAGGAGGATTGTTTAGTGGGTAGTGTTTAGACCTTAAAGAACCAGGGAGCTTGAACCAACTTTGAAATAATCGGAGCAATGGTAATTCCTGGGGGTCATGAGGCCCACACTACCAACAAGGAGACAAGAATTATAATGATAAGTCTGCTTGATGGTGAGCATAAAGGCATTTTAACCTCTTTAAAAAAAGAAAAAAAAATCCCATCCCAATAAACATTAAAATAAATGTAAAACAGTTGGTTAATAAATCATTGGATACATATATAAGTATCTTTCGGATACTAAAGCATTTACTCCTTTAACTTTGAAACACAAAGGAGTTAATAAATATCAATACAGATGTAATCAGAAAATGATTGTCCGATAATAACAGTGGATGTTTATGTGTCTGCTAAAATAAATACTTATTATATCCACAGAGCATCAATATATGCATTTATATCTTTAAGAAATATTGTCACTTTCAATTGTGCTATGTTAACCCATTAACGTCCAAAATGTCAAAATTTCTTGCACGTTTTCAAAGTGATTTTTTCCTATGTAATTGGCGTTGAAAAAATTCTTGAACCACATATTCTGATGTAAAATTGCATACTCTTTCAGAATCCGTTGCCAGAATCATGATAAAACTCACAGGAAAAGAGATATGCTCGATTAAAACATAAAAAACACCTAAATTTTCGAAAAAAAAAAATTTTTAGGATTTTTTTTCGAAGTGTTACGGTGAAGATATCACCTTGCGACCGTGATCAAAGGTGATCATGGGAGTTGAAGTTTAACAGGGAATTTTTTTGTTGACCTTGAACCATCGCTTCTTTACAAAATGGCGGAAAAAACGAATTTTTTTTTTCAATCTTCATCAACTTTTTTCTCGAAATCTATGGTCTTTAGAAAAAAATTCATAAAAACAAAAATGCCTTAGAATCGCTCGAGGAACATTCTCAAATTTTTTCAGAATTTTTTGAGACAATTTTTGAAAATTCCATTTCACAAGTTTCCCGGAAAATCAAAAATTGTCTCAAAAAATTCTGAAAAAATTTGAGAATGTTCCTCGAGCGATTCTAAGATATTTTTGTTTTTATGAATTTTTTTCTAAAGACCATAGATTTCGAGAAAAAAGTTGATGAAGATTGAAAAAAAAAATTCGTTTTTTCCGCCATTTTGTAAAGAAGCGATGGTTCAAGGTCAACAAAAAAATTCCCTGTTAACCTTCAACTCCCATGATCACCTTTGATCACGGTCGCAAGGTGATATCTTCACCGTAACACTTCGAAAAAAAATCCTAAAAATTTTTTTTTTTTCGAAAATTTAAGTGTTTTTTATGTTTTAATCGAGCATATCTCTTTTCCTGTGAGTTTTATCATGATTCTGGCAACGGATTCTGAAAGAGCATGCAATTTTACATCAGAATATGTGGTTCAAGAATTTTTTCAACGCCAATTACATAGGAAAAAATCACTTTGAAAACGTGCAAGAAATTTTGACATTTTGGACGTTAATGGGTTAAAAGTCAAAATGAGTTTCTCCTTCCGTATGTGAATATTAGAGAAGAAGAAATCATTTTTCGATCTATTTGACAGATCAGCTGTTTGATTTCGAAGCAATTACTCTGGGTTCAATAGCCTTTGGTTTTTGCGGCATTTACCCGAGTGTTGTGTGTTTATCAGTCTGTCTTCTTCTCGCACTTTAAATAGCGGGCTCTCTCTCTAGCGCACGCTTCAGTCTACCTGTTCGCTGCATAACACAGGATATCTCTGTTGTACTTACTCAATATGTAAGTTTTATATTCTGATAGCCTCTTAATACAGTATATATGCTATATAAATAATTTGTTTGGCTATATCGTCTCATCTCTGTCAGTCATGCGCGTTTACTTGTCAAGAACGATAAATCGTTTTTCTATATATGAGCTATTTCAAAATAAATTGATTGCAATAGAAATAATAAATTAAATCCCAAATACAAATCTTGGGTTACTTATTTTTAATTCCACAGCCATCAAAAATATTCTTCGTAATGTTGGAGTCACTTTTTGAAGCTACAGCTGTTAAAGTCATTAATGATTAGAAATATGCAAAAAAAATATTTTATTTCATTAGGAAAAGACACGCGAAATAAATATATGTACGATTATAATTGGTATTTTATTCTGTAAATTGAATTTCATAGAGAAAGCTTCCATCGATCTAACAGGCCACTAAGCTTCTTGGTTGACAATTGCGTCCCGTAGCGCAGATGATAAGGCACTTGCTTGCTACTTAGGCGGACTCGGGTTCGATTCCCGCAGATTCATGCAAGCTTTTTTAATTTTTTTTTTCGTCATGAATTTTTTTTGTATTACCATTAACCTACTAGATTAAATAATAAATTAAGAAAATAAAATATTTTTAACAATAATACGTTACATATGAGTCTTAAGAAAATTGACCAATGTTACGTAATATCATCGCATTTCCTTATTTATTATAAAATCTAATAAGTTAATGGCTGTTTGTTTATAAATATTTTATCTTTATATTCTCATTTAGCGTGTGGTCAGCTTTTATCATAGCTGGCCGCGAAAAAGACATTTCATAATTTTCTTCGGCTAGCTCGGCTTTTCTCGTTTAGACTCGTTGGCTAAACGAACGAAGGTGGAGCGCGAGAAAGAGAGGTCCGAGAAAAGTATACCTCTCTTTCTCGTACTCGAAATATGCCGGAGCTATACGAAGGAGACCGAAACATGCACGTACTGCAGTAATGGTATGCGTGCAACGTTCGAGGAGGCAGAAGTGGGGTGCTTTCACGGATGCTTCAGTAGCTCTACGTGTTAGTGAGCCTATGGAGGCAGAGTGGGGAAGCATTTTAGACCCAGTCTGGCTTCACTGCCCCGACTCCCTCGCCACCCGGTCATAGAATTCCCTTAGCCACACTACTCCCCTATTTTACTTCACAGAAGGAGCCACCTCGTAGAGACCATTAATATAGATATGATGCTTTGAAGAACTACATTTCAGCCATACAAGAACACTATATTGCAGCACAGCTTAGGAAACTGGAATTAGAGTCGGACATGATTTGATGATCATTAATAACATCTATTTGTTCATTTGGATATTTTACACCAGATTATGGCCGAAGAAACATCCGAGAAGCAAGAAATGCCTCTGAATATGTGCTTAAAGTCAAATTTTTGATTCTCATAGGGTAAAATTCAATTTCAATAAACGTACCATTTCAGAACTTTCAGAGGGTATTTTTATTATATTTACTGACAATTATACCTGAAATAACAAAATAATCTAACCGGAAGCGGCTACGACATTCCAATTTTCCATAAAATCAGTTTGAAAGTCGTCCATTTTTGCCATTTCTATGCTTGATTTTGCAACATAGCTATGAAAGCCAACTTTTGATTCCAACATGATTTGATAATGATTTATAGCATCTATTTGTTCATTCGGACATTTTACACCAGATTATGGCCGAACAAAGAGCCGAGAAGCTTGACAAACGGAGTTATTTGCCTCTCAATATAGAGATAAAATCAGATTTTTAAAGCTCATAGTGTAAAACTCAATTTTAATAATCCTTTAACTTAAGTGCATTCTGGAGCAATAATTATTTATTTATCAACAATTGTACATGAATTTGCAAAATTTTCAAGGCGGAAGTACCTCCTACATTCAATTTTTGCATAAAACAAGTTTGAAAGTTGTTAGTTTAAGCTATTTCTTGACATTATATTTTACATTGTAATATTAAGTCGCAATTTTATTTCCTGCCACTATTTTGGCATATTTTTTAGGATATTTCATTCACTTAGGTGTACCATACAAGAAAGTAACCGAAGAAACATCCGAGCAGCCCCACATTTTCAGTTAATAGGCTCTCATCATAGAAATTATGTCAGATTCTTGCATTTCATAGGAAATTGATGAATTTTGGACAATTTTGTGATATTTGCAAATCCAAATCGCCATCGGTTCAGTGGTATTGCAAGAGAATGGTCGAGTTTTTACCTCATTTTTAACCATTTTTTTATATTAATCAATCTCATGTATTTTCGTATAATTTTGTATTTAATTAATTTTAAATGTCACACTTTAGTGATCATTTTGTGCAAAATAATAAGGGTTTTTTCTTTCAATTAGTGACACGGACAATATTATTTCTTTGTTAGTTTTATTTCATCTCATAATTATTTTCTATATAAAACAATTTTATACAATTTTGAGGATAATTATTAAATTATAGTAATATTTAACAATTTTCATATATTATAATTGTCAAAAAATAAATTTCTCTTACGAGCGCATCGAGCTGGCCGACACCCTTGGAAAAGGAGTTTCGCGCGGCTCGTTGGCTAAACTTAGATGAAATAGAGAGCGAAAGAGAGGTCCGAGAAAAGTATATCCTTCCCTTTCGCACTCATACGCCACCGGAACTAACCGAACATCAGCGACGAAAGCCGAGACATGCACGTACCCGTGTAGCTGTGTACGTGACCAGCGAACGGCGACAGTAGTGGGTTTGGCTCACCGATGCACCGTTGCACTGTGTGCGTGCTAGCTAGTGGCGGCGTGGTGGGGATACCGAATTCCCACAAGGTAACATGTCTGGTCGCTACTCGCATAGAGGGGGTAAAGGACCAATAGGCCTACAGAAAAATGTAAACACTATCCGCGCCTAGTACCTGGAATTACTACGTACTCTTGTTTTTGTCGTCAATTCGAGTACTACCAAGCAAGTCAACCGCTGTAAATAAACGGTCCTTTAGCCCATCACTCAAGTTATTGGGGAATATGTTTTTCTGCGTGTTTACGCAGCTCGTCCGAATCGAGATTAATACAATAGGACAATACCCAACATTAAATACAAAAACGACTTATACCAATCATTCATAACTCATTACTAACCAAAACATTTCTTACCTAGCAACAAACTATGTAGAATATTCGTTCTTTTAATATTCTAGAATTTCGAATCCTTTCGAACTCTCGAGCCCCACATTGGACGCCAAATTTATAGCGGATAATATTTTCCGACCTTTCGTCGGCTAATATTACCATATAAAAATGAATTATTATGATTTTCAAGGCTTTACTATCCCGGTTACGGGGAGGAAAATTCTAACATATTAACTATAATAGTCGGGCGCAAGGTCCGATCTTGTGACCGAGTCTAGGAAAATAATTACATACCTATATCTGTTCGGCTAGTCAGCCCCCTAAGGTAAATGAGAGGGGCAGGATTGGGAAAATTCTCATTGATTGACTACCGTGTACTTTACTAAAGTTTGTAACGTTGTGGATTCTGAAGGAATCCACACGTAAATAAAATTGCCTTTCGAATTTCGCGCCGTGACTGCGTGCTACAGCGAGAGCGTAGTAGCGCCGCTATGAAGGCCTAGTAGCGCCACCGGTGAGCTTAAAACGAAATTCGAGCGCAGAACATTCATTCCTAATAAGCATCTCGTGCGGAGAGGAGTGCAAAGGAAAGGAAGACGCTAAGAAGTATCTCGTGCACTAAGGTCGAGATACCCGGCAAGACAGGAAAGCGAGGATCAGACCCAGCATAGGAGGCCAGCTAAAGGAACTTAAGGGAAGAAGGAAGTCTGCTTTCCTGTGAAAAAAATCAACGCACTTCGAGGTCGAAGCGCAGAAAAGATAAGAAAAGCGATCAGGTATCTGAACATGTTCTATCGCATGCGTAAAACTCTGCCTGACCATGTGTAACCGGTTGGAGGAGTCGTAGATTGTAAAAAGTGCGTGATCGGCCAAATTAGATACGCGAGAATTGGAGATAGAGGCCCGGGAAGAGTAATAAGCCTACGCGGAAAGAAAGCAAGAGTATAGCAGCACGTATATGGCATAGGACAGGAAAAGAAGGGAAATAGAGCCTCTAGTAGATTTTTGCCAATTTTGCCAACTCGGGCGACCCGTGAAGAATCTGGAATCTCAAATGGGTAGTGGAAAATAGGTTGGGCCAGTCTAATTTTCAGCGTTAAGCTAAGTTAGGGGACCGGAGTGGCCCAGTGTAGGGGCCTAGCGCCCAACGCTTTACGGAATTAAACCAGATAAATTGAAGCTCCGTGTATCCGCGGTAGAAAATAAGGCCCAAGTCTACGAAGGACAAGTGTCGATCCCGATTTTTATTGTGAGGTATTCGTTTGACTTAGCCTAATGTTCCCCACTAGGCGGGTCAGGGAAAGGCGATAAATTGTGCTGTATATAGAATTTTGTATTAAAGTAGTGAATATAGAGAGAGCAAGTGTCGGATTGTGGGCTGCCCAGTATAAAACGTAAATTTCTGTCTTTAATTATTTATGGTCCTATCCTCAGGAAAAATACGAGTTACAAGTTATCCCTAGGTTATTATAGGTGTTGCTGTGAGAATAAATAACTAACTCATACGTTCTCGGGGATAAAATGACCGAAGCTTTAATATATCCTGAATAAAGAATCTTACATAATAATCCATAAGTTCAGTATCTTTCCCCTTTTCTCATTTTAGAAAATATGACGCGAAACAATCATACCATACAAAGTAGCACACGCACACAAACATACTATATACGACCCGAGGAGCGGGGAGATTAGGAGTTCCTGGACGATCTCAGCCAGGTATCTCTTCATCTGAAGAGTATGGTCCGATGTCAGATAAATGAGGAATCCCTACATATTTCGCCAGTCTCGAAGGAGGCTACACGCGAACCACGAGACCTCTGTCCAATGGGGAGGCACGCCATGGGCAAACACTTTCTGGTTACGTCCTCCAGAAAGGCCCCGCCGGAGTGACACTTGGATGAAGCCCATTTCAGGGCAACGGGCACCCCGAATACTTCCGGTTCAGCATCGTAACTCTTGATCCCGTCCCTCAACCAATCGGACGCCTAGCACTAGCCTCGAGAGCGGGGAACCTAAGGAGGAACCACTTCGCTTTTACAGGGACCGGCGTCCCGGGCTCGCGGATGACTCTAGGACCAACCGACGATTCACACAGCATCCAAATTAAATCAAAATAAAAGGGGAAACGGCTATCCGAACCAAAAATCACCCTACTAAGCTATTCAGTGATGAGATGCCTGGTGAGTGATACCCTGGCAAGGCCCAGAGTCCGCCGCCAATCCACCAGCCTCACCCGGCAAGGCCACGGGAGAGAATATCCCTCACCGCGATGCCTGCCGAGGAAAAGCCGGGAATTTTGCGGGAAAACTTCAATCCTGCCGTGATACCTCCCCCCTCCTAGGCCGATCTACATCACCAACTCGTCATACTGAGAGAGATAATTAGGAAGAACTCTAACCTTCTTTTTCCATCGGTCAGCACCGGATTTGGTCAGCCTCACCGCAGGCAGTGATGCCAGAAATGACTTTTTTTTCCAAAAAAACAGTTGAACAGAGGGGGCATGCACACAACGATAAATACCCCTATGCGTGTGATTAGCCATTTTTATGCCGATTCGGGCAACTTCGGCTTTATAGAAGGACAGCGACATTTACTACGTCACTCTACATACACTACTCTACGGCATATGCGTGTGAGCTGCTTGCGTCATCGAATACCGGGAGACTAACACATATGTATGATCCATCCGTGAGAGCCCTCCCAAAGTATAGCAAGTGTCAAATTCTCGTGTTCATAACCTATATCAACCTGTTCGAATGTTTCAAGTGAGTAAAGTGTAGTGAAGTGAAATGTCAAGTGTGGATAATAAAGAAGATTGTGGGGAATCTTAATCGAGTATGACATCCACAGGTAAATTATGAATTATTCTGTAAAGTTTTTGGTGTTTGTTTCAACTTTTTCGTTTTTGTAGGTTATTTTAATGGAAGGGTTTTGGTGGGTAGGTGTGGAATAGCCGTAAATCCTGTTGAGTGTCGAGTTTGGATTTAATATTCCAAATAACTTGACCTCTCCAGGTCGGCAGCAAGTCCCACACTACCCGTGCAAAGGATCCCTGTATCGTTTGCGCGGGTAAACATGAGTTTTCCCTGCCATTCTAATTCAAACAAAAAAAAAATCTTATAATTGGAATAATGCTTATGGATACTGAACACCAGTTAAAGTGGACGTTCATAAGGACTCGACCAAAAGAAGAGATGGTTCAACTGGCAGCAAGGATTCTTCGAAGAATGATCTATTGAATGCTGGCTTCATCAAAATTGCTCTCATAGTCTCCACAGCATTATTCTGCAATCAATGTACAATACTCATGGATTTGCCATCTGCCTGGAAATGGAGAAAATGGATATGAGAAAATTGGTTACAATCCAAATGTGCAAGGATCTGAAAACATTTCTATGGTATTTATGAAATGTAATAAAAACTACTTAAATATGCAAATATAATGAAATCATTTTCAATGGATCCAATGACACTTTTTTAAAGGCAAACTTACTTTACCAGGAACACATTGAAACTCTTCCAAACGATGCATCTGGTGGCCTGAATGCAAGAAAAATTGTCATTATTCTGACTGGAGGCTTTTTTCATCAGCAAACGATCCACATGTTTCCCCACTCCATCAGGACCATTAATCAGAGGCAGGCATGCTGAAATTATACATTATATTTTTCAAAAATGTCATCCTCAGTGTTACATATAAACAAGTAAAAGATAGTTCATTCTTAATTACCGTTGCATTGTAACTTATAAATCTGTATTTGCAGAAGCTGCGGGTCACTCCTACATCAAGATTCCATTATGTGGTTGGAATATTGCTTGAGGATTCTGAACACCAGTTGAAGTGGACGTTCATATGGATTCAACCAAAAGAAAAGAGATGGTTCAACTGGCAGCAAGGATTCTTCGAAGAATGATCTATTGAATGCTTGCTTCTTCCAAAATTGATCTCACAGTGTTTGTTGCTCTCAAGTCGTATTTTAGGGAAAACATTTAATTTTAATTAAAATTTAAAAATTTCACACGTTTAATAATTCAGACTATAAACCATGACAAGTACTAATATAAACATAATATATTAATAATGTGTAGCTACATTCTTATACAAATAAGTAATGGTAAACATGATAAATTTTGTATATAGATAGCATTATCATTAAAGTTAATGTTTTTTTTTATACGCAGTCTCAATTTATTATTATCATGTGTGTTTGACTTGTACTTTTTTTTAAGCGTAAAGATATACTAGATTTTTAACTTTTCGTTTTTGTATTTTTTAATAAATGAAATTAAACGATAATTTATAATTACAAAATTTATTTATTTTAAATTTTCAAATAATATTATTTAAATTTATAAAATAATTTTAAATATATATTGATTTAAATAATTTATTGAACATATATACATTTTACCGGAATATTAACATAAAATTTTATTTATTTACAAATTACGAAAAAATTCCTCCCCTCCCACCCCGGCCAGCCCTCCCTCCCCGATATCCCCTCATTTCTTCCATAGTAAAAATTTTATTTAAATAAAAACTTTGGGCCGCCATGATTTGCCCAATATATTCGGCGGCCCTCTTCTTCCCACGTTGCTGGGCCCTCTGCCGGACCTTCCTGCCAGCTCGATAGATCCGCCTGGTTTCTGCAACAAATAATAAAATACATATTTATTAATTTCCAATTTTTAATTACCTGAAATTATTATATTATATATATATATATATATAGATAGCCCAGAGTTCCTCAGCAGGTTCTTTTAGTGGTCTTTGGGCCGTGTCGTCCCTTAAAGGTTCGAGTTGGTTGGTCCAGATAGACTGAATGTGGAAGTGAAGTAGATTTAGGGAAGTTGAATCATCTCGACAATAATCGCTAGTAAGCTGGTAATTGAGTAAACAATAATTATGCTGTAAGAGTCGCTAGCGAACACTACTCTCCACCAAGAGTAGCTCAGTAAATGCTAATAATGCTGCAGGAGTCGTTCTATAAAGAGAAAGTCGTACATGCATTAGATTTCGTGGTTAGTAGAGGTGGGCGTAGGGGCAGGTTTTAATTTGTCCAAATGTTTAGTGATGGGAATTCCAGAGTCAGTGATGAGGATAGCGTTGTGCTTATCGTTGATCGAATCTATGATATATGGCCCTACATACTGGGAGTCTAGTTTATGTTTTCTAGGTTCTCGTAGGACATAGACCAGATCTCCAGGAGAATAAGAAACAACAGCGGCATTCCGATCGTAGTATTCCTTAGATTTTTCTTTAGCTTGGATTTCACGTTCTCGGGCTAAAGCGTGAAGCCGGGTTAACTGCTGAGCCAGCTCCTGTGCGTATGCGTCGTAGGTTAATAACTCCTCGATCGCATAGGCGGAGACGGGGGACTGAGCCTTGCGCCCATAAACTAACTCATATGGCGTAAACCCTGTAGCTTCGTGCACAGAGGTATTATAGGAGAACATGGCGAAGGGGATGAACAAATCCCAGTCCGAATACTGGTTGATATTATGTTTTAGGTATTCGGTGAGCACTAAATGACTTCTCTCTAGGGATCCATTGGTCTGGGGTCGGTAACCGGAGGTGGTTAAGTGCTTGATTTTAAAAAGAGAGGTTACGCTTTTGAGTAGTTTTCCTAAAAAGCTGGTGCCTCGATCCGTGAGAATGGCACGCGGAAGTCCGAATTGCGCAACGAAATGCCTCGAAAATGCGTCAGCGATGGTAGCGGCGCGAATGTTAGGTATTGCGACAGCAATGCAAAATTTAGTCAAATTACACTGCATGGTTAGGACGTGTAAATTTCCGGAGGGCGTAACTGGAAAAGGGCCTACGGTGTCCAAGGCTACCTTATCGAAGGGGGCACAGGGGGTGTCAGTTATGAGCATTGGCAGTTTAGGTTTTACGCAAACCAATTTCTGCCGTTGGCAACTATCGCAGGAACGTATAATGCTCTGGACGTCCTTATGGAGACCGGGCCAATTATAATGTTCCCTAATTCTATGATAGGTCTTGGTCACTCCCTTATGACCTCCAACTAAGCCTCCATGATACTCCAGGATGATGTGTCTTCTCATCTGAACTGGGGGAGTCACTACTTCTCCAGTGCAGATAGTGATTTCGACATCGTCATCGTGGAATGCACGGGAAAAGACGGAGCTCAAATAACGCGACGTCAGCCGGGTAGTTCCGAGTTTATACGGACCGATGCTGAACTTGGTAACGTTATTCTCATGGACAAATTCCTTTAACCTTTTCAGAGAATTAAGAATTTCTTCGTCGCTGGCGGGGATTAATTCGCTAGGATGGGTAATGACTAGGATGATCTTGGTGGTTTTGTAGGAAAAGTCCTGGATGGACCCAGGAGGAAAAGAATGATGCTTTATGGTTTTCAGGTCGAGCTTTCCAGTTTCTATGAGCATTTGGCTAATGGGATCTTGAAAGGAACAGTCAGAAGTGATCAGATGGACAATGTTGTTAGGACGATGGCATAGAACATAATCAGAGGTTTCTATGTTACATCGCATAGGGTTAGGGGGAGAGCTAGACGGGAAATCTTCTGAGAGAGGATTGGGTTCAATACGGATGAGACCAGGATCTAGGGATGGATCGTATTGAGTAGGTGGCATGGTTTGGGTTTGGGTGGCATCCACTACAGTGATATCTGATTCGCCGTCGGAGCCAGAAAGGTCATCTTCAGGTTTTTCGAAATCACTAGGTATCCACGTGGATCGTCCTATAGGTTTTATTTTATCAGGAGATGGGAGAGTAAAGTTTAGAGGTTCGGATGTTACGGTGGGTGTGATGCACGAGTTGGAGTCGGCTTCCTCATCGGAGTCGGTATCTTCGTCCGATGATTGTTCGTTGTGGAGGGACGTCAGGAGTTTATGAATTTCTTCTTGGCTAGAGCTCAAGTTGCTAATAATAGAGCATTGTTCGGTGGTAAGAGGGGTACATTCGGCCTCGAACGAATCTCCGAGAACACTGGGTTCCTCAGAGACGTCTTCTGTAGGATTTTCCGGGTTGATGTCGTCAGGGAGAGTCGTTTCTCCCACCAGAGTTGGTAACATGCTTGTAGGGGGCCTGGAGTTGATATTGGTTGAGGGGTGAACTTCCGAGGAGGTTTCGAGCTCGGCAGAAGAGTCTAATTCGGCATAATTAATAGGAGGAGCGGCTTCCTCGCGGCGGCGACTTCTCAGACGGGCGCCAATCGACTGTGGGTCCACTGGAAGTTGTTTTTGATGGGGAAGGTAACTGGGGTCATCACGGAACACAGGCAGAGCAATCGGCACCGGATTCCGTGATAGAGCGTCAGCATTGCAGTTAGTTGCTCCTTTCTTATAGATGATTTCGTAGTCGAACTCTTCTAAACAGAGTTTCCACCTTTGGATACGATTGGTAGGGTCGGTTGCCTTGCTGAGCCAAACGAGAGGTTGGTGATCGGTGACGAGAGTGAATTTTCTTCCGTACACGTAATGACGGAACTGTTTAATAGCGTAGACAGCAGCCAGCCCTTCTTTCTCGAATGTAGAATAGCGAGTTTCCGGGTCGGTAAGCGTACGAGATGCGTATGCTATAGGTCGATCGTGTCCAAGCTTTCCTTGACTAAGGATTGCTCCTATGGCAAATTCCGAGGCGTCGCAGGTGATGATAAAAGGAATTTGGAAATCTGGATAGGCCAGAACTGGAGCTTCGCACAGGCAGGCTCGTAAGTCTTCAAAGCTGGCCTGGGCTTCCTCGTCCCAAGTAAAGGTGATGCCTTTCTTGAGCAGTTGAGTCAGGGGTTTGGCTCTCTGAGCAAAATTTGGAATAAAACGTCGGTAATAACCGGCTAATCCTAAAAACTGTTTGATGTTTTTGGGGTTGGTAGGTACGGGAAATTTTCGTACAGCCTCCACCTTAGAGGGAAGGGGCTGGTCACCATTCGGGTTGATAAGGTGGCCTAAATAAGTGATTTGTTGTCTTAGGAAGGCACATTTTTCCGATTGTAGCTTGAGACCGTATTGTCGAATTCTGCTGAATAAGCGCTTGCATTTTCCGATGTGTTCAGGGAGTGTGGCAGAAAATACAATAATATCATCAAGATATACAAAAAGTTCCTGTCCTTGGAGTCCTTGTAAGACTCGATCCATGAGGCGCTGGAAGGTGGCGGGCGCATTTTTGAGTCCAAAGGGCATCCGGGTATACTCGTAATGTCCGAAGGGAGTAGAAAATGCTGTTTTATGCCTATCCTTAGGATGGAGGTGAATTTGGTGGAATCCACTGGCCAAATCGAAAATCGAAAAATACTTAGATCCTCCTAGTTGGTCCAAGATGTCCACGATGATAGGCAAAGGGTAGGAGTCTCCTACGGTTTGTTCGTTCAGTCCACGGAAATCGGTAACTAGGCGCCACCGTTTCTTTCCTTGAGAGTCGGGCGCCTTTGGTACAATCCACAGCGGAGAATTGTAGGGCGACGAGGAAGGGACCACTATGCCATTCTCTAAAAGTACATTGACCTGGCTCTGTACCTCGGAATGTAATGTTTCTTCAATTCGGTATTGTCGGATCTTGAAGGCGGCTCCTCCGGGGGTATCGATTTCGTGGTAAAGATCAGCCTTGTTCTCAGTGTCGGGTCGATCTCCCGTCAAATAGAATATGTCAGAGTACTCATGAATTAATGACTTAATCACGGTTTGAGCTTCTGGATCTTTTGGAGGTGGTTCGAGGAACAGGGCTTCCAAGACTGTAATTCTTTCCCGAGATTTTAAAGGTTCAATACCGGGTCCAGTGTCTTCGTAGGGCAACTCTCGTCTAGGGTCTTCGCCTAGGTAGGGAAGAGTAATTGGAGAGTCTTCCTCCGGAGGTGAGGTTGCCGGAAGGCTTATGATAACATTAAGGGACTGAGGAGGGTGATGAGAGGCGTTGGCCTTAGTACACCCTTCTCTAATACTTAGGATTTCGTCACTATTTTTGAAGGGTAGAGGCCTCACTGGGTTACTGGAGGTAACTAAGGTCCGATGTAACAGGGAGATCTGTGCTTCGGTTTGGTTGAGGAAGGGCATCCCCAAAACTCCGGTGTAAGGGAGGTCAAAGTCTTCTATGACTTGGAATCTATGAGGTTCCTCATCGATGGTAAGGGTTACCGATCCTACTACGTCCAGTTGTCCTCTGAGACCTCGTAGGGCCGGGAAATCGGGGTATTCAAGGCCAATATCCTCCCGAAGGGCATTATACACTATGATGTTAATGTGCGAGCCTGTATCCACCAAAAATTCTCCGTTCGAGTAGCTCAGTTGGGGGACTTTCTTGAGTACCAAAGTCGCGTGTGGCGAATAGCTCAAAATGGTGGATACGGGCGACGGGTCTTTTCCCTTTTCCTGGGGAGTAGTTAGAATTTGAACGGATGCGGTTTCTATGATGGGTTCGTCGACGCGTCGTTCGGGCGAACCTGATCGTAGTTTAAATCACCGGTCTCTTCGACAGCCTCCATTACTGCCGTAGTAGGAACATGAGTATTGGAAGGATAGGCAGGAGAAGCTCGACAGCTGGATGCTCTATGCCCAACCCTTCGAGACCGTCCACAGGTGAGTTCTGGATCGTAGGGCTCTGACTGTGGAGGTCTAGGGGGTTGTGATCGATAGTGTTGATCGGACGGAGGTGGATAACCGTTAGGTCCAGGTGCAGGTGGAGGTTGAGGATAGCGGGGAAACGGAGGGTATTGTGAAGGATGAGGGGGAGGATATGAGGAATAATACGGGGAAGGTTGATAGGCGCTTGGATTCTGGGAATAAGGAGGATAATTGGAGTGATCGAAGGCTTCTCTTCTCTCTATACCGAACTCCCGTAAGCGCGCGTAGTTGCAAGCCTCTTGTAGATTTCGGGGGTTTCTGAAATACACGGGGGTGTAATATTCTGGAGCTAGTCCATCCATGAATACTTCCAGAAATTCCCGATCATTGGGCTCCTGTATCAAATCGAGCGATTCTGACCCGTATTTGTTTTCATAAGCAGCATCGAGGTCAGCTTTTAGGCGTTCAGCTCGATCTATATACGAACCTAAGGCTTCGTTCGGGCGCATAGCTAATTTTCCACATTGTGTGACTAAATCTATGAAAGTCCGGGGAGGCTGAAATTTTCGTCGTAAGTGAGTGATCAAGTCCTTGATGGTAGGGAACCGTTTACCAGTAACGCTCACACGAGCAGAACCGATCAACTTGGCCAATACCAAGGGAACAAATTCCAGACGTGCGGCGTCAGACAGGGTAGAGTAAATATTTTCTAAATTTTCTATAAAAGGTCCCAGCTCGTCTCGGGAGCCATTGTAAGATGGTACTGTTTGGAGTTGGATTAATACCTCTCCTCGGGGAGAGCAAATTCCGTTGGAAACATTTAAATAACCGGACGCATTTCCGCGGTGGCTACCGTTAGCGGGTGGAAGAGGTGGGGGTCCGGGTGGTGATCGTGTAGGGGTAAAAGGCATTTTATATCAGAAGTTAGTAGAGAATTTTGAATAAAACTGTGTCAAAAAAGCTGTTCACACCCTGAGGAAATTCTATGGAACGGAATTTCCTGCGAAATCCCACCGCTGTCACCAGATTTGTTACGTACTGGGTAGTCGTGGCCGCCTATCGGTCGTGTTTCGCGCTGACTCGACACTACAGTCTGGGTCAGTAGAAACGCCGATTGGGCTTAGCGACACACAGTACAATGAACTAAAGTATTACACTCCGAGCGGTAAGAATGTAATGAATTGGCAGGATTCGGGGTGAATGATAGTGTGTATAAACACACGTTGGAACAGCAGATTTGACACAATGCTATGTATTTTCAGATATTACAAATGTACTTACAGTAAACACTAAATATGCTGTATCAGCATTCGCAGGATTATTTACTAGTCGTCACAACTATGGGAGAGACTAGACTCTCCTATGGTTGTGGATTACTCGCACTTAATTAATTATGATCAGTTCGTAGTAGTTGTTGGTATCTTTCAGAACGGTACGTGTTAGGCACGACTGAAAGATGAACACTCGCGACAATTTCTACACGACTTGTTTCGGATTGAATTATACTAGACTTAACTACCAGTACACGGCGACTGGGCAAGAGGTTTTGTTAAAATACGGTGGAGTACTCTGCTCCCGTGGAACGAACACTAGAGTTACGACCTTGGAACGCGGATGATGCGGCAGCGGCTAAGCTTGCACAGAATAAGACTCGACTTGGGGGTCGCGGAACTCGCATATATGTAGGAGGCTTAATAGGTCATGTGTCGTCAGTAGCGCCATGATCTTTCGACACATGACGACCAAAAAGTCTCCACATCCACGGCCGACGCCCAAGGTTTGACGCATTTCCGGAAAAGAATTCCGGGTGTCAGAAATGTGCAATACTACCGGTATTGCACACGGACGCGTGCGATCTACTTTGGTTCGGCGAGGTGGTGTAACGTCCACAAAAATTTTTCGACATTTTTTTTTTTCCTCTCCTAAGTAAATACTGATTAAACGACAGCTATTTTAATTATTAATATTATAATCTTAACCCTTGTTCTATTAACTAGAAAATAAATTACGATATTTAAGAAAATGTATAACTACCGTCCCGACCTCGAGAATACGTATTGTCAAAAGAGAACCTATTACTTTAGCTATAAGTACCCAAATATTTGTGGAAAATGTTATAATCGCCTCAATAAATCAATGCGTATCAATTACTCGTTATACAACGAACATATTACTACTATATACCCAGAAATTAATAACATTGATTATTGTTTTAATTGCAAAAATGAATTAATAAATATAGAGAAAGCTAAATGTTGTAACATTTATTCATTGGTATATGCGGAAGATAGAAAACAAAACGATAAATAACATACGATCCACATGAATGTATACCTATATATATATTTATATATCGCTTTTTATATGAATAATAAGAAAAGTAAAATTAAATAAGGAAACAATTGTAAGCCAAGATACCACATTACGTAACAATAAACTCAACGAATTTGAGAAGTCCCTGGAAGATGCAAACTCAACATCAAGTTCCAAGAATCACCAAGTGATAAACCTTCTCAAAAGGGTACTGCTGACCAAGCAGTTTTTCTCTAAGCCGGTCAAAAGGAAGCGGATCAGCCTCAGTCTCATCTCAACGCCTCTACTAACTAGACAAACAAAAACAAGCTCTAATTAACGCATTCAAAATATACTTGACACGGTACATTAGGGTGGTATCTTGGCTATCTTGTATACAACATAGAATAAAGCTGACTCGAGAACGGACAATACATTTATTGAATCAATCCAGGACCGAACTTTTTCTTTTTCATCTCATTGTCGACAACACTCACTCACATTACCATCTGTAATATCTCCAGGCGCTGATCTTTTACAAATTTCTTTTTCCACTACAAAAAGAAATAAGGTAGGACTTGAATTTTATTGAGACTCTGCTTTTACCCCAATTCTACCTATCCTATCGCATGAAGTGTACGAGCGAGTCCCGGCTTCCGCGATTAGTCAATTCAAATTGTGACATTTAATAGGCTAAAAGGTAGCGGAAACTCATAGTCAAGAAGAATTCTCAACTTTTACTTAAATCTCATACATCCACAATAGTCATACTTGCGACCTAGCGTACGCAGTGGACTATTCCACACATGCGATCGACCCGCAGTTCTTACTTAAATCCCATACATCCACGATAGTCACACTAGCGACCTAGCGTACGCAGTGGACTATTCCACACATGCGATCGACCCGCAGTTCTTACTTAAATCCCATACATCCACGATAGTCACACTTGCGACCTAGCGTACGCAGTGGACTATTCCATGCATGCGATCGACACGCAGCTCTTACTTAAATCCCATACATCCACGATAGTCACACTTGCGGCTGACCGTACGCAGTGGATTATTCCATGCCTGCGATCAACACGCAGCCCCTTTAATCCATCCGCTAAACTACGCAGTGTAACCATGCCTTCCCTCCTTCAGATTCAGGGTTATGCCCAAGAAGAAGTGCAGAGGTGGGCGTAAGAAGAGGGAGAAGATTCTTCGCGCCAAGCTCAAAAGAGAGCTCGAAGCTTACAGGCTGTTGCAGGAAACATCGTTTCCAAAACAAAATACTGCGACGAAGACCACTCTTCAAGACGTTCCTACCAATATAGAGCCTACTGTATCCTTAACACGTCCTTTGGGTGAAGTAGAATCCGTACGACAAACAGAAATATTAGATTCAGATCTCGAAATTCCACCTAGCGAAACCGGGAACGAACTACCGTATCAAACACTAGATTTCGAACAATTCTTCCGGCAAGAAAATCCCTTCAATAATCCGCTAGGAATTTTTACCCCATCCCAGGAGACACAGTTTGTTAATTTTTCTCTTCGCCAACAAACTACGGTAGTAAACGGTTATAACGTTTTAATTGAACGGTCACAAATAAATGTGACACAGGTAGAAACGGTCTGCACTCCTAACGACTGGAATCTCACCCCGGTTGATGTAAATACTAGTGTTGATACGTGCCGCTTACTTAATAACGATATTTTTAACACGGATTCGCGTTTTTTGCCTCTCGAGCAAAATACAAGCGAAGGGGAAATAGAAACCATCATAATAAATTGAAACTTCGACAACTATCTTAAATTACCCAATAAAATTTATTTTGTGACAGCCGGGATCTCAGTTTCGAACACTTCAACGCTACCCCATTACTATTATTCCTAAGTCCACATCCCGGACGTTACAGTGGCTGACCCCTACGTTACACGTACGAGATGGGGAAATTGGCCAACCTTTGAGAGCGCCTTCCGACTGCGTTTCGGCGGACCCAACGCGCAGTTTAATATGCGGCAAGATATTGCCAGGCGTACGCAAGGGGAGGGAGAATCCGTTGCCGATTACTTCGTATGCATGCGGAATTTATTGGACCGATTGAATCCCCCGTGGCCGGAGAAAGAATGGGTGTGGATGGCATATAAGAACTTGCTTCCGCGACTACAACCGGCCATAGATATAGATGCGATCGGGTCCTTTGATGCCCTCGAGATGAGAGGGTGTAGAGTCGAGGAAGCCATGAGAGCCGCGCAAACGTATACGGCCCCACCTCCCCCAGATAGGACGTTATATCCCGAGCTTGCTTGTCCGCCTAACGCGCGTACTACCCGTGCCCCCCGACGAACCACCGCCATGGTCAGTGAGCTGACCGAGTTCGGTACGGAGGAGGTTCGCCCCGAGAGGGAAACCGTGGAGGAGGTGAATTTAGTCAGGACATCGACAGAAAGGCTCGACCCGGGAACCTCCACACCCGAAAGACGGCCCTTGAAATGCTGGAATTGTCAACAGACCGGGCACTCATGGAGAAATTGCCCATCAACCACCAGAAGAATATTCTGTTATCGATGTGGTAAAGACGGGGTGGTCAGCGCTCATTGCTCGTGTAGGTCGGGAAACGCGACCGCAGGCCATTGACCATGCCCATGGCCGATCGTACGGAAAAGGATAGTCCAGTAGAAACCCCACCCCCCGATTTGCTTTTTAAAATAAAACGGCAGGGTCCGTTACTGTATCTGGCCGCTTTGGTAGGAGACATTCCTTTACCAGTCTTAGTCGACAGTGGAGCAACGAGCACCTTCCTCGGCGAAAAAGGGATAGAAATGTTATCCGAACTAGACTTGTCTATCTCAGCCGGACCCAAAAGTGTTGTGACGACAGCCGACGGAAAAGAAGCAGAATTAGGTGGAGAGGTCGCACTCCCCATGACATTGGGAGTGATCAGTCGCGAGATCCGAGCTAGAATTTTTCCCCTGTATCTTAGGGCTAGATGCGCTCCGTGCTTTCGGAATCGTTGTCGATTTTTCAAGTCATCGTTGGTGGTTTAAGTCCCAACCTGACAGGATTTTCCCCTTTGAGGGTGAGGAAGCGGAGATCCCCGAGTCCCCACTGGTCGAGCCTTGGGAGGAGAGAATACGGGTGTTACTTGTACTCGAGAACGATAGCGAGATTCCCCTTCAAGAAGAGAGGGAGGTGATTTCTGGGGACGATCCCCGTATTCAGGGCGAAACAGTCTTTCTTACCGAAGTAGCAGGCGAAATACGACTTCCTGGCATCGGCGGAAGATACTCGGAGGTGTGTCTGGGACTTAGCGAACTAAATTCGGATGAGGAACGGATCCTAGAAGCGTTTTTGGAAGCGGAACGGCCGCGATTGTTAGCTGCCCCGGGTGTTACTGACCTCGCCACCCATCGAATAGACGTAGGTGAAGCCACCGCGATTAAACAACGATATTACCCGGTTTCGCCGAGTGCCCTGCAGGCTATTTATAAGGAGGTAGACCGATTATTGGCAGAAGGAATTATTGAGCCCTCGAATAGTGAGTGGTCATCACCAATCGTTATGGTCCGTAAAGCCGACAAATCTTATCGTTTTTGCTTAGATTTCAGACGAGTTTTTTTTTTTTTTTTTTTTATTTATTTATTTACGCTGCTAGGCTTTAAACTGAGCCATCAGCTGAGATACATAGATACAATGATTATGAATTTATAACTTTTTAGTTTTATACATTTTATATGTTTTTGTAATTACAATTTAATTTAATTATGTACAAGCTTAATTAGTTACTTACGAGGGACTTATAATTTGAGTTAGTCGAGTTGGGTTGGGATGGATTTAGTTGATTGACTAACTTGACTTATAAATTGTCTAGGTTATGGAAAAATTTGGTGAGACTTTAGAAATTTGAATATGATTTTTAGAGGGGTGACATATGGTTTGTAGAGGAAGTTTTCAATTGAGTAAGGAGGAAAAAGCTTTTTAGCGCAGAGAGAAGCAATCATTTCATCTCTACCTTCGTCCAAAATTGGGCATTGCCATATGCAGTGATTTAGGTCTTGCTCTGAGCTACCACACGTGCAGGATGGGTCGTTGGTGATCTTGACTCTGTGCAATGAGAAAGCTAAGTGGTAGTGATTAGAGCGAGATCTGTTGATAAAGGAAATTAGGTCCCTGGAAAGATTTTTATGTACAAACCATGGCTGTTGTCCATTTGAACGAAAGAATTTGAAAAAGTGTTTACCTTTGTATTTGGATTGTTCTATCAGTTCTTTGAGGTTATTTTGAATTGAATATCTTTTAAAAGTGGTGACAAGATCACTAACTGGAACTGGATAAGTATTGAAATCTTCCTTTTTTAAATCCGGGGAGGGTTTGGCCAAGGCGTCTGATATTGCATTATAGGCGATACCTCGGTGAGCCGGAATCCAAATAAGATTGAGATTATGACCAAGCGACCGGATTTTGAAGGCCAAAAATTTGCATTTAAGAATATATATATTAGTTCCGGAAGCAAATGTGGAGTTGGACATAGCCTGCAAAGCACTGAGGCAGTCAGAGAAGATGTATACTTCTTCACACTTATTGTCGATTGCTGATTCTAATGCTAACTTTATTGCAATGCACTCTGCTGTAAAGGATGACATATGTTTGTCGAGACCGATTTTTAAAGAGATGTTGAGCTCTGGGGCAAAATAAGCAGCTCCTACATGATCAGAAGAGTGAATTTTACTACCGTCTGTGAAGAAGGATGTGGAATTACTTGGGAGGGATTGCTGAAATGCTAAAAAGTCTTCATTAGGAGAATTTGAGTTTTTGAGCAAGAGACCAAAAGTAGAATTAAAGGCAATTGGTAATGATAGAGCTTCGTATGGGAAGAGATAAGGGCACACTTTGTTGTTTGTTTTAATAATATGGGTATAGGGAGTAACTAGTTCAATGCATTTAGGGAGAATAGTGGCTGATTTTTGCAGGAAGGTGTCCCAGCCCACTTCTGATCTCAAAGTTTTTAATAGCGTGGTAAATGAAGACGAACTGTTAGAGTAGCAGCGAGCGAGGAATTTGCAACCTAGAAGTATTGAGCGTTGGTAGATAGAAGAGCATTTGGCTTCGTCTAGAAGAATGTTGGTTGGAGTGGAGACTCTGTATGAGAGAGCTGTTCTTATAGCTGCGTATTGAATTCTCTCAATTATAATAGCATTTTGATTTTTCTTAGGAAGGAAGATGAAGCTGTTGTATTCGATAATGGACCGAATAAGGTTTTTGTATAAAATCAAAAGAGTGTTAGGTTCTGCCCCCCATCTAATACCACTCACGAATTTGAGTATGTTGAGTCTTTTGAGACATTTTTTTCTCACTGTGTCTATGTGAGCTGCAAAATTGAGACGGTACTCAAAGATTATTCCCAGGAATTTTACATATTCTTTGGAGAGTATTTTATGACCATCAACTACGATGGAGCATGTACCTGGGAGAATATTTTTCCTATTAAAGTGCATTAAGACGCATTTGGAAGGAGAAAGTGAAAGGCCGAGATGGTGTAATTTGGATTTAATGGAATTAATTGAAGATTCAAGTATTTTTTTCGAGGCGAGTGGTGTGGAAACGGGAAGGAAAACCGCGATGTCATCTGCGAATTGAGAAATTTTTAAGCGATTGTCTAAATTTGAAGCTATGTGTGAGACGTATATTAGATACAGTAGTGGGCTAAGAACCCCCCCTTGTGGAAGACCCTTAGATACTTTCCTGTTGTAGGAGCATTGTGGATTTATTTGATAGGTGACTGATCTTTCTTGAAGAAGAAACCAAACAAATTGGATAATATTATTGGAAAAATCAAGAGATTTTAGTTTGTCAATAAGAAGGTCACCTTTAACATTATCGAATGCGCCTTTGACATCCAGGAAACAAGCCAAAACGTCATGTCCTAAAAATAAGGAATGTTCTACCGTTAGAGAGAGACTGGCTAGGTTGTCAGAGCAAGACCTTCCACTGCGAAAACCATACTGCGAAGGGGGAAAAAGATTGAGCGATTCCGCCCACCATTGCATACGATTTTTGTTCAGACGAGTTAATGCAGTCTCAAAAAAGGACGCGTATCCCCTACCGTACATGCAAAGCATTCTGGAAAAGTTACGAGCGGCTCGTTACATCTCCGCGATTGATCTTAGCCAGGCTTATTTCCAAATTCCTATGGAGAGGGCCAGTCGCGAAGTTACGGCTTTTACCGTCCCAGGCCGCGGACTATTCCACTTCCTTCGCATGCCATTCGGACTTACGGGTGCCCCAGCTACATTCCAACGTTTGCTAGATAAACTGATCGGCCCCGAATTAGAGCCTCACGCTTTCGCCTACTTGGACGATATTATTGTCATAACCGAGAATTTTCCAGATCATTTATAATGGTTAAAGTTGGTTTTCGATCGAGTCGCAGGAGCAGGCTTACGTATAAATCCCGATAAGAGCGAGTTCTGCAAGTCGCAAGTACGATACTTGGGTTTCCTCGTGGACCGGCACGGTCTTAGAATGGATCCAGAGAAAATTGCCCCTATTTTGGACTATCCTCCTCCGAAAAATCTAAAACATGTTAGAAGGTTCATGGGCATGACATCCTGGTATAGAAGGTTTATTCCGAACTTCGCCACTAAAAGCGAGCCGATCAATCGACTCCTTAGGAAAAATCAGCCCTGGAGGTGGGAAATAGAACAGGAGGAAGCTTTTCGCGATTTGTGCCACCATCTCACTGTCGCTCCTACGTTAGCGTGTCCCAACTTTGAGATTCCATTCACCCTACAGACGGACGCCAGTACGATTGGGTTGGGCTCGGTATTAACCCAAGCTACAGAGGGTCAGGAGCAGGTAATCGCGTACGCGAGTCGTTCCCTGAATGATGCGGAGCGAAACTACACCACGACGGAACTAGAATGCCTAGCGGTCATCTGGTACATAAAGAAGTTCCGAGCATATTTGGAAGGCACACACTTTACCGTGGTTACGGATCATAGCAGCCTACGCTGGTTGCACAACGTCAAAAATCCAACGGGACGTTTGGCGCGTTGGGCGCTGGAATTACTGGAATATGATTTTAACATAATCCACCGTAAGGGAGCGCTCCATCACGTACCAGACGCCTTGTCGCGAATGTACGAAGAAGAGGGAGAGACGTTAGTTGAGGGAATTCCCCAGAATACAGGGGTCGATTACCTCCTAACCGTCACCAACGATCGAAAGGTAATGGACGAATGTGACTTCGCTGACTCAAATGACGACTGGTACACCCGGAAGTGTACCGCCGTGGCGAAGGAACCTCAGAAATATCGGGACTGGAAAGTGCGACAGGGTCGACTTTTCGTGCGTCGTCCATCTAGGGACTGTGAACCCGATTTAACCGATCTCGACGCGTGGAAGTTGGTCGTACCGTTGCGATGGCAAGCACGGGTACTTCGAGAATGTCATGGCGAGCCTCAAGCGGTTCACTTGGGTATAGACAAAACGTATCGCCGTATGGGCACGCAGTATTTCTGGCCGCGGATGTATAAAGACGTACATAATTACGTCACCAGATGTGATGTATGCCAGAGAACGAAAGTCGAGGCGAAGGCGCCGGCGGGAATGATGGGACGCAGAGTGGTGGAAAAGCCGTGGGACTACGTAGCCGCCGACATAATGGGACCGTTCCCACCGAGTAAACAAGGATTCGCATAATTCATCGTGTTTCAAGATTACTTCACCAAATAGGTGGAATTACGCGCCCTGCGACGAGCCACGGGGCCCAAGATCAGTGAATCTTTCCAAGAACTAGTGCTTACACGGTGGGGGACCCCGAGTGTCCTACTCACTGATAATGGCACCGAATTTATTAATCGCGTAATCACCGAGCTCTGTAGGGATTTCCACATATATCACGCGACAACGCCGCCATACCATCCCCAAGCCAACCCGGTCGAAAGAGTGAATCGGGTGGTGAAGACAATGATTGTGGCGTTTCTGAATGAGAATCACAGGGAGTGGGATTCACACCTCGCCGAGTTTCGATTCGCGTTTAATACCGCCCGACATACGACGTTAGGTTTCAGTCCGGCCTTCCTCAACCTCGGGCGCGAGTTATCCCCGATTGAGCGTTTCCGAAAACATCAGGGCGTTGATATCCCCTTAGAGCAAGACGAAGATTGGAGTAAACGAATGTCAAGGCTACAAGCTGTACAGGAATGGGTAGTTAAGAAACTAGATCAAGCGTATAATAAGCACTCCCAACATTATAATATGGGTCGACGCGATGTCAACTTCCGGGAGGGGGATCTCGTTTTGTCTCGAGCCCATTGCCTATCGTCCGGTGTCAAGAATTTTTCCGCAAAGCTCGTACCAAAGTATCAGGGGCCCTACCGGGTACATAGAGTCATCTCCCCAGTAATCTATGAGTTGGAGGATATCGCTTCAAATAAACGTTTTAAATCTCACTTAACTTACCTGAAAGCCTACTTTCCAGCTAACCTATCCCCGAACCCAAGGACCCGGGAGAAGACCTAGACCGAGTTAACGGTGATAATCCCCGTATCGGGCGGAAGAAACCCGAATCCCCAGCTCCTACTGGGACGGCGTCTCCTTTAGAAGGGCATATAATTGTGATTTACTCCGGACGAAGATAAAACAAAGGATCACCGATAACTGCCGAAATGTTTAAGGGCAACCACTTCCGAATACCGCCAGACGACACACCGGACGTTCCATTACGTCGGCCGAAAACCCAGGCCAAGGCAGCCACCCCGGATGAAATTAAAGACTTCGAGGTGATAGACCTCTCAACTGAGGAAAGCGACACGGAGACAATCCACCCCGAAGTCGTAGGCAGCAGCGACGACGAGGTCGATTTTGAAGGTGAACCTCCAGACCCTGATGGTACGGACCCGAGTAGACCCTTGTGGCCGTTCTTAGGGAAGATCGATAAGTGGTGTAAAAGGTACCCCAGTCTGCGAGAACGAGTCGCTGACAGTTTGAACCGGCTGTTGAGGGAGAACACCGACCCAGTACGGGAATTTTCTCCTTTGGTCTCCATACAAGTGGGACAGGTGGACCAGGCCATGCAAACCGACTCAGCTAGAGTTGAAACGGAGGAAGGCATTTTCCGCAGTAAGGGAGTCCAAACGGAGGAAGAAGCAAAGGGACTGTCCCACGTCCCCACGGAGGACGTCGGCATACAGGTCAATCTGCCGACTCCCGTTATGGCAAGCCACTATGGGGAAGGAGCCGTCCAGGCGCTGGGCGAAGAGGAGTTACGGCAGGGGGAGAGACAGGAGGACCTGCTGCTGGCTACCCCAGGACCTTCGGGCCTCAGTACCAATCCTGGGCAGTATAGAGATAGCGAGGACGCCCCATCCACCTCCTCGACCCGACCGGGTGGAATACCGACTGGAAATCCAGGACCATCTGACACCGATCCGCCTGTGCTGATTACCGTCACTCGGTGAAATTTGCCTGACGGGGCTCACTGTTATAAAAGCGCACGCCAGTACACTCGGCGAGAGGGAGAGCCTAACATAGTAGAACGTAGGATTCACTACTACCAGGTGGAGGGAGAGAATGGCTTGCCCCCCGTCCGTCGAGTAACCAGGGGAAGGCCCCGCTGTTTTCTGTGCCTGGCCCGGGGCTATACGTTTTTAAACTGCCCCAGAGCAGCCGACGCTAGAAAATAAGAAACCTTGTAATATAAAGATCCCCGCATCGGGTGCAAACTGTGTTATTAGTATTAGCTTCCCCACACCCAGGTGGGCGAATTAGTGATGTAAGACGATTAATTATATGTAACCAAATGAATGATCCCCAACTCGGGCTGAATTCATTTGTTTATTTATTAGTTGTTAAGTATCCCCACCTTGGGTAGAATTCATGTAAACGGAGTATAAGAACCTCCCCTACCGAGGGAAGCTAGGTTCTGGAGTCCTCGCCAAGAGGGAATTAAGTCCCCTAGTAAGGGAGGGAGAATAGGTCTTAGTCTTAAGGGTCCCCAACTTGGGAGAAACTAATGTAATAGAAGAGTGAGAACCTCCCCTATCGAGGGAAGCCCGGTCTCGAAGGAGGAGAGATAGGTCCCCTGCGGAGGGAGAAGATCTAGAACCCTATACTGATGTTGACCTGTTGAAGCACCAACGTGCATCCGAATTCGTGATATATCAAGGGTGTAATGAGGTACCCTTGGGGAAGGAAGGGGGAGTTGTGACGGGGTTTTTAGGGCCTCCCGTCCCAAAGTATTGTTTTGGGGCTGAGTGAGATAATTCAGTAGGAAGAATGGAGCCTAATGTATAGCGGCGACTCTTCTTTCCTTCTTTGACGCGGTTGCTAGACAACCTTTAAGATTGTGTTGAAGCAGCACCTCGAGTGCCTGAAATTACTATTGTATGGACTGAAAGAATGTGTGAGGAATGAACATATGTCTGGCATTAAACGGGTTGCAGATCGGGGAGCGGAAAGGGAAAAGAGGAGAGCAGTTAGTAGGGAATGGGAGTTTAATAAGGAATTGGTCTCGTCTGGTCCAGCGGGCGCAAGAAGGAGAGGGACAACACAGAAACGAGGATCCTGATACCCACTCCGAGCCGAAAGCTCCGATGGAAAGGACCCAAGGAGAATCGCTAACTGTACGGCACCTCCTGAAAACATTGGCCTCGTAGGATAGAGACCGCCCCGCGACTCGAATCCATTATAATGGAGAAGTTAGAACGGCCAGCCAATAATTGGGCCACGGGGAAAAGGGGAAAAGGAGCCGCGAATCATTACGCGACGAATAGTCTTGATCGGAGGAGAAGTAGGCGCGGAGTCGGGGAAGGGGTGAAGTTAATGAAAAATGAGGGGGAAACCCGAATAAACGGAGCTAAGGTAGCTCTCTTCCAATTTGGCCACCGAGAGAGTTGGACGTGATCCGAAGGAGATGGATCATCCAGGCGTGGAGACAGAAGATGCGGCGAGGAAAAAGATAGCGGGAGACACTAGAAGAGCAGCAGGGTCACTCGAAATATGCGCGGAAGAGCCTACGCTACGGGAAATCAGGAGCCGGTGAGGAGCTATGGTGGAGAAGCTGACCTGGTGGACCTCATCGAGCCGATTTCGAGCACAGGTTAGAGAGTAATTTCGAGGGGACTCCGCGTGGCGAGATTAGCTGGCTGGATCGACCCAGGAAGGGGGAGGTGTCCCAGTCTACCTTCGGGTCGGTGTTCCCCGGAATTTTCTTACGAGTTTTTCCCAGGAGTGGTATACCCGGTGAGTGAAGGTCTCTCCCGGGTGGCTTCCCGGGTGTTGAGTAGTGGATTCCGGGCGATGGTGAGAGGGTGTGAAGTCTCCTCGTCACCTGGCCGTCGACGGGGACCGGGATACCACTCCCCAGGTATCCGCCGGCCGCAAGGCAGGGAGAAGGGTGATTTTCCCGTGGGATGGAATCGGGTCCAGGATATTTAATTGAGCGGGTAGGAGACCGTCGGTTGGTCGGTAGAGTGATCCACGGGCCGGATAACTAGACCTCTAACCGGGATACGACATCCGATCGGATAGGAGGAGAGGGGTCGGTGCGCCGGCGCTGCCACCGGTTGGAGTTGGTCGGGCATCGGCTGACCTTGTCGCGAACCCCCTTCCGAGTGTCGTCTTCTGGTGGGGCCCCTCTGAGTTGCGCGATCAGAGTGGGAGTACCTAGGGTCTTCCCCGGGGTCCGAGGTATCCTGGCCCGTCAGGGAAGCCTCCCTCGGGACTTGGCAAGATTATTGGAATTGGGACGGTTCATTCCCCGAGATCGGGAGATTCTCGCCATGCGGAGGAACGGGTGATATGGACCCATCCGGGAGATCCTCGGCTCTTGCCATCTGGGAACCCTGGAATGACTGTGTGCGTGGATGAATGAATAATTGGATGCCTGTACTGTGGTTAGAAGATTTAATCTAGGGGAGAAGATGATTAATAAATTGTTTGTTCTTCCCCGTAAACGGCTTGTACCTCGTTCTGAATGACCTCTTATCTATCTCGTCTTCCTAACCCTGCCCCTCTACCAGTAAAATACTCTGACTAGCCGGAGTGTGAATTGCAAATGTGGGTGAATTTGGGGTGGTAGTGGTCACAAGATCTGACCTGGCGCCCAACACTTTTCATTTGGATCGGTAAGAAGGAAGATAATATTCCCCATACCGGGACAGTCGAGAACCACCGGAATCCACCTATATTTTCCTTTTATATAGCGGTGACGTCGACCGGCAGGAAAGAACCATCGTTATAAAATATATAATTTACTTTCTCATTAATATTTTAGGAATATAGTAAATTAGTAGAAAAAAAAATATTCAAAGGAATCACGGATCATGAACTTGTTGGAATCATCAAACCCAATCCTGACGTGGAGGCACATAATGGTGAAACTACGAGCTTCATCTGGTTTTTAAAAGATAATTGTGAATGACTTTTTGCTTTAGTTTTTTATACAATACTATGTTGTTAAAATTATGTGCATCATTGCTAATACACATTTTATATGCTGGTAGCAATGTTCTTTAAAACATTCTCCAAAATAAACAGAAAATAAAAGTATAAATTTACAGTCTGCAACATCGCAATGTAAAAATATAAATCATTTATAAAAATCGTTACAAATGACAAATTGTAGTATAATATTATTTAAATGGAATTTAGGTTACCCATTTTTCAATTAATTCTGCGTCATTTTAAGATTCCTCATGATCAGTATTGAGTTATGGAGTTTAATGTGAAAAAAATGTATCATTTAACTAGGATTTTATAAATTATATGAAAAATTTAAGTTAAAAATCATGATGTCTCAAAATGTGATCTCTTTCGCAAAGTAATAAATTTTAGTTCAAGCATATTGTCGTTATAAAAAATGGTAAAATACATAATGCATTGCTCATACTTTTTAATACTTCTGATTTTTTAGTATAAACTTTATTATAAAAAAAGCATTGTTTGTACTAATTAAAAATGGGATTAAACTCTTTTTTTTAGGATCCTGTTTAATTATTTTAAATAAATAAAAAACAATTTTTGCAAATAAATAATTTAAAAAATTATAAACAGCTTTTATATTGTATTCTGGTAAACAAAAATTATATAAGTGACATTGGTGAGCTATATGCTAGTTTGTATTAGGATTAAACTTGCAATAAATATTATTTTAGGACCTGCTACAAACTAGCCAAACGAAACCTATCAATGTTTTATAGCCTGCTCCCTTTTTTAAAAACCTCAAAGGTAACAGTAGATAGTTACACTTTTGTAATAAAAAAGCCAAAAACTAGCCAGACTTTAGCAATTATTGGGCAAATAACCATCACAGCTTTTTGATTACAAAATATATTTACCATTATTTTTTGTTATTAAAGACAGCAGAGATATTTTAGATGTTAAAAAATAACTTTGTTTGAAACAAATTATATTAGTGACATTTTTGATAAGTGTTCAATGTTTTCAGTGAATATAACAAAAAACAAACACTCTTAAATGATAAGCTGTGGGCAACTGTGACTTACGACATTGTGTAACATACAAGTGTACATTTTATTTTAATAATAAATTCTTACAAAGATTACAGAAGAAAATAAATGTACTCTTACTGTAATAGCCAGCTAAATATTCTATTAACAAATTTTGTCATTTTTACATCATTATGATCAATATTGTTATTTTGATTAGTTAAAAATTAAATAATGTAATGTTGATAAAATTGTTTTCACCTTTTTTTAAAAATGTTTTCAATAACGAAGAAATTATTTAAATTATATATCTTAAACTACAAATAATTATTTCAAAAATGAAATTAAAAATGTCTAATATTAAAATAATATGTGGGCCTTATATTGAAATACAATAATATTTCATTTAACACACTGTCGAAACTCGCTAATTGCCACTACAAAAAAATTGCGTTTAATATAAGTACACCTTATTTTCATAAATACATATGCTAATCAATTTTTTTTATTTTCAGCGCTTACCCAACAACAGCTTGTTGTCCAGGGTAAAAATAAAGATTATTTTTAGGCAGCTCAGAGTATTACGCTCATTGAACGCCATATATTTAAAGGCAGTTCAGAGTATTTCACTCATTGTACGCCAAATATTTAAAGGCAGCTCAGAGTATTACACTCATTGAACGCCAAATATTTAAAGGCAGCTCAGAGTGTTACACTCATTGAACGCCAAATATTTAAAGGCAATTTTAAATATTTAAAAACATAAAACACATTTAATAGATAATTGTTTGAAAAGTTAATTAATCCAAATTAGTTAATTTCAGAGCCATCTGATCGCTATAAATAATATATATCAATAAATTTAACATTGAAATATATAATATCCATATTAAAATGGAATCTAGAATTGAAAATGAATTAAAGAAAGGAAAATTTTGTCAAAAATGGCTACATGATGAACGTTATAAAGATTGGATAAGCATTGTTCCAGACGATGATTATTCTTATCAATGCAATAAATGTAATAAACAATTTTCATGCGAAAAAACGCACGTTTCAAAACATAAACATAAAACTAATGCTCGATTAAATGACATTACAAATTTATGTAACAATTTAGTTTTGACAGATAATGAATGTTCGAGATTGGGAGGAGCAGAAAATGTTGCGAAGTAGATTCCGCATTTCTCTGTTATATCTCCCATCTCTATTGCACTCACAATAGACGGCTAGACCGACAGCGTCTAGTCGCTCTATCTGTCTCTCTCTCCGCGGCGCGCTTGCGCGTCTTCTGGCCCTGGCGCGTCGCGGCCGCGAAGCGACACTACTTGCGCGCTTGGCCACTAGGTGGCCAGCGCCCGCGGCAGCTCTCTCGCTGGCAAGATTAGTGTCGCGTAATTATATAGATGGGTCCTTGATAAGGACCCATCGCACCCCAAACTAGCTCGACAGCTGTGTGACAGCAGCAACAGCAGCATACCTTGACGCCTCCACGGCTTGTGTTTGACGCCTCACCGGCATATTGAAGAGCGCCTCCACCGGCGAACTCATTTGGGAGCATACTTTGGTAAGTATCACCCACCACCCACTGCCTACCAAGAGGGGACTACCCCTCTGCGGCACATTCCTCCCTCCTTAAGGGAGATTTCTCCGGGGACTGCCCGGGAGAAATTCAACCCTCTCCTTCCCCTCCACACTGCCTCCGAGGACTACCTCGGACCCAGTGTTCCGACCCCCAAGTCCAGGGCTCTCGACGAGTCGGGTAGTGGGAGGGGTAGAATTCACCCTAGGGGTTGGGGTGGCTCGGAGCCACTAGAGCTCTTGGAGAAGGCGGCCGAAGGGCAAGGGGACTTCCCCTTCCCTAAAACCACTTCTCCAACTTCGCTTCCTCCCGGGGCTGGGGATTTTACTAGGGAATACCCTAGGGAAATTGTCCAGTCCGGGAGCTTATAAGTCCGCGCTCCTTTCTGGGGAATTCTAGTCTCTGGGGTTCTTGGGAAACTTCGTTTACCGAAATTCCCTAGAAATTTGACGACGACAAATTCCCTAGGAAGTCGATTATTTTAACTTAGCGGTTCTTTTGTAAAATTAGTGTAAACTTTTGTATATATTTTATTTATTAAATAAAAACTCTTTTACCACATAACCTGGCTTTGAATACTTTATTTTAGAATAAGGCCTTCCTTTCTGACCACAGGTTCGGAGCCAACTTGAGGCACTGTTTCGCACAAATTTATGGTCCTTCGAGCCGGATTTCCGGCAAAAAACGTTCGAAGTGCATCAGTGTTTTTAAGTTGGAGATTCTGACTGGGTTAAGATTGTGGTTTGTTCTGGAATAGAGATTCAAGATGACTACGCCTAGCTCAGGGGAATTACTAGAAGCGATCAATTACGTGCCCATGATTCGGGATGAATTCGTTCGGTTGGTCGTTAACATTAAGAAACGTGGAGTACGCAACTTCACCCTCCCTTTCTTGGAGGATAGGCTTGCGGCCGTCGAGAAGTGGCTTAAGGTGTTGCATAAAACTCACGTTAAGATCACTACTCATACTAAACCGGCTGAATTAGCTAAAATGGATTACGTAACCGAAAGTTGGTATGAAGCGGCCCTTGATGCCCATAGTGACGCGGAAGAATACATCCTAGGACATTTAGATGAACTTCGCTCCAATCAGGTGATGCCAGCATCAGGTCCCACGGCGCCTTCAGGCGAAATAAACCACATTAGGCTTCCAATTATCGATTTGCCGAAGTTTTCCGGGGATTATTTAGAATGGAACAACTTTTATGAAACATTCAGTTCCATTGTTCATGAAAAGGCATATGTCTCCGGACGAGACAAGTTCCACTACCTAAAATCTTGCTTGCAAGGTGAAGCGGCTACGGTTATTAAATCTTTAGCGATCACCTCCGAGAACTATGAGATAGCATGGGACACTCTAGTAGCTAGGTATACTGACAGACGAATGATCACGGATACGTTCTTGGACCAGATCTCGCAAGTACCCACGCTTCGGGGTGACAATTTTAAAGTTCTCAAGGAAGTTAGGGACTCGGTCACGGTTGCGCTCAACGCCCTCAAAACTATGGGTTACGGCGTCAATCATTGGGATCCCATCATTGTTCATTCACTGAAGAACAAACTGGATGACACCCTCCGCTTGGCCTGGGAGATGTATCTGGGAAGCAGCAAGGATTATCCCACCTTTCTTCAATTTTCGGAGTTTCTAACGCGTCACATTAACTCTTTGCAATCATTAGGTAACAAACCTAGAACTTCCAAAAAGGAATCGGGGAGATCCTTGAAGTCACACGCTACTAGCGTGAATAGTACCGGTTGCGCTCACTGTGGTAGTAACCATTTCTTGTATCAGTGCAAGGACTACCTTGCATTGACCCCTCAGGCACGTTCAAAGTTCGCATTTTCACAGAATCTTTGCATCAACTGTCTGAGGCCCGGGCATAGTTGCTCCAATTGCTCTTCTTCGTCACGATGCAGGAAATGTAGTAAAATGCATCATACTTTATTACATTTTGACAAATCTGGCACCGGGGGGAGCAAGGCACGGGGGTCTACCCCCGCGGTCAACTCCTTTTCCGAGCCAGAACCCTCTAGCTCGAATACTACAACACATCTTAGTGTTTCCGACACCCGATCAGTGCTTTTGGCCACTTTCTCTGCCAGAATCGACGCTCATGACGGTTCTCGTATTATAGTCCGCGGTTTAGTTGACACAGGCTCTGAAACTTCCTTTATTTCGGAAAATCTAGCTCAGCAGCTACGGGTATCACGAAAACGTGTCAACGCGACCATTCATGGCGTCTCTCTGAATTCGGCTCAAAACGTTCGCGCAGAGGTACAGATTACGCTTCATTCTCTATCACGACACGGTGTCTCGTTGGACGTAACTGCATTGATCTTACCCAGGATTACTCAGTATATGCCTCCGACTTATTCTCCGTCGTCCTTTCCAGCACTTAGCGAAATTGATCTGGCTGATAACTTCGCTTCAACCAGGGCTCCAATTGATGTGCTCATTGGTGCAGACTATCTTGCAGCATTGATGGAAGGCCCGTACATGCATTCTCCTGATCATACGTTGCTTGCTCAGCGGACTATTTTCGGGTGGATCGTTTCGGGGGTCGTACCCAAGGCTGGTCGCTCTCATTGTGTCACGGTGCATCATTGCTTTGAGGTAGAAAAAACTCTTCGCGACTTCTGGGAACTGGAAGAAGTTCCGGAAGTCAAACCCATGTCCACAGAGGACTCCCTCTGTGAACAACATTTTGTGAATACGGTATCACGCACCTCTTCAGGTCGTTTTGTCGTTGCTTTACCTTTTCGATCTGAAATCGAGAAGCACAGCTTAGGTTCTTCCTCTCGGGTAGCAGAGAAAACCTTAAAACGAATACTTCGGCGATTGGAAACCTCTCCAGAACAAGCTGAAAGTTATTCTCACTTCTTACAGGAGTATCAAGTGTTAGGACATATGTCTCCTGTTCCTTTGAACTCTGATTTTCGCGTCTTTCTGCCTCATCATGCCGTTTTTAAGACCGAGAACCAGAAAACAAAGATTCGCGTTGTATTCAACGCATCTTCTAAAACCTCTACTGGCGTCTCGCTTAATGATACGCTATTCATTGGACCCAAACTCCAACAGGACATCACGCGGATCCTGATGAATTGGCGTTCCTTTCGTTATGTAGGCGTCACTGACATTGTTAAAATGTTCCGACAGATTCTTGTGCGTTTTGAGGACCGCAAGTATCAGAACATTCTATGGAAGTCTGATTCCGGTGAGCTTCAGGCCTTCGAACTCAACACGGTGACCTACGGTACTGGACCGGCACCGTTCCTATCCTCGCGAGTTTTGCGCGAATTAGCTTACACGGACGGAGCTAACTTCCCTCTCGCGCAGGATGTGCTTTTAAATTCTACTTATGTAGACGATATACTTTTTGGGGCCCATGACTTACAGCAACTTAGTTCGGTCAGGGAACAACTCATCGCTCTACTGGCAAAAGGGGGCTTCTCCTTAAGCAAATGGGCATTCAATCAACCGGGGTCTTCCCCGCTTGAACCTACCGAGCTGCATTCTTTCTTTGAGGATCCTGCTGGATCAAGTAAAGTCTTAGGCATATATTGGGATCACGGGGATGATAGCTTCCGCTTCCGTGTTTCTCCTTCACACATTGGTGTACTAACCAAACGCATCCTCTTATCAGAGAATGCTAAGATCTTCGATCCATTGGGATGGATTTCTCCAATAGTCATCACTCTAAAGCAGTTAATGCAATCCACCTGGTTGCTTAAACTCTCTTGGGACGAAGAAATTCCTGAGCCTATTCAGTCAAAATGGCTCAAGTGCTATGAGCATCTCCGAGACTTACAGACTTTACGGATTCCACGGTGGACCGGACAATCACTTACTACTGGAAAACGCGAATTAATTGGATTTTGTGACGCCTCAGAACTTGCGTACGGCGCAGTCGTTTATGAACGCCTCACTGATGAGGACGGTAACCTCTCGGTACATTTAGTGATGTCCAAAACAAAGGTCGCTCCGATCAAGACCACTTCAATCCCTCGTCTGGAGTTGGTCGCAGCTGCCCTTCTAGTCAAGTTATTGGTTCACGTCAAGGGAAGCTTGGTCGGGAGTTGTGATGCGATTCGTTGCTATTCGGATTCGCAAGTCGCTTTAGCCTGGATAGCAAAGCAACCTGTGCATTGGAAGACGTTTGTGGCTAATCGCGTTTCATATATCCAAACGCATTTATCGGAAGCCAGCTGGCATTATGTACCCACTAAGTTGAATCCTGCAGACTTGTGCTCAAGAGGAACCAGTGCTCAACAGTTATCAGAGGACTCACTTTGGTGGCATGGGCCTGCTTTTCTCCGTGAGCACACCGCAAATCCCGTTCAGGTCTTTGAAACCGCGGAAGAAAGTCGGAAGGTAGCGTTAACCGCTCAATTCGACACAACTGAGTGTTGGTTTTTTTATCAGTTTTCGTCTTGGTCTAAACTGGTCCGAGTTATGGCTTATGTTCTTCGATTTGTCCAGCGGACCAGGAAAACCGGCCAATGGGAGGACTTCCTCCTGTCTGCATCGGAAATTCGCAGTTCGATTGAAGCCTTGATAAAGGCTGTTCAACGAACACACTTCGCGAGCGAAATCTCAGCCTTGAATCATGGGTTACGTTTACCGTCGCGGTCAAAGCTTCTTTCCTTACACCCGGTCATTGATTCACAAGGAATTTTAAGAATAGGGGGGCGGCTTCGGAATGCCGAAATTTCTGAACACATGAAACACCCCATTATTCTTCCGGATTGCCACTTAACGGCCATACTCATTAGGCAAACGCACCTAGATACACTTCACGGGGGGCTCCAACTAACTTTGTCCACGTTGCGACAAAAGTTTTGGGTCGTGAATGCGCGAAATCTAGTAAAATCATGCGTTCACAAATGCGTCACGTGTGTTCGCGAACGCGCTAAACTCGGTAACCAGCTTATGGGATCACTCCCTGCCGCTAGGGTTTCGCGAAGCTTCACTTTTGAACACACCGGAGTAGACTATGCTGGGCCTTTCTTAGTTAAATTGCATCACGGTCGTAACGCAAAATCCATGAAATGTTACGTGGCAGTGTTCGTATGTCTATCCACCCGTGCTGTTCACTTGGAACTCGTTTCTCGATTGGATACCGAGGCCTTCCTCGCTGCGCTGTCTCGATTCATTTCTCGTCGTGGAAAACCCGCCGTTATGTACTCCGACAACGGCCTTAATTTTCAAGGAGCGGACGCGGAACTAAAACGCGCCTACCGATGTGCCTTAGAAGCCGCCCGCGCTCAACCCACCGAGTCCAGCCGTGAAATCGAGTGGAAATTCATTCCGGTCGCTACTCCCCACTGGGGCGGGCTTTGGGAAAGTGCTGTAAAAAGTATGAAACACCACCTGAAGCGCTCCCTTGGAGTTTTCGTGCCTAATTTCGAGGAAATGACCACACTACTGACTAAGATCGAGGCCTGCCTAAATTCACGACCTATATCGCGGTTACATGATGATCCAGAGTCGTTGGACGTACTCACTCCGGGGCATTTCTTGTCAGGACGGGCGTTAAATTCCCCCCCTGAACTTTCCACCTTGGATTTACGCGAATCATCATTAAACCGTTGGCAAACCGTGAATCGAATCACCGAGACATTTTGGAAGAAATGGTCTTCCGAATACTTACATACTCTGCAGCATAGGCCGAAATGGCAAAATTCTAACTCGGAATTTGGTGAAGGAGATCTAGTTCTTGTTAAAGTACCTAACAATCCCCCGCGCATGTGGACCTTGGGGCGGATTCTCAAACTAGTTCCTGGAGTAGACGGGGTAGCTCGCGTAGCGATAGTTAAAACCGCGAGAAAAGAGATTCAACGGAGTCTCTCGCAACTCTGTAAACTCCCTTCGTAACCCTCGCTTTGGGTCGTATCAGGGTCTATCTTTACCCTGCTTTCCGGCATCCTGGGACTCTTCAGGTTGTCATCTTTCCTTTTTAAGCTTCCTGGGACTCTTCAGGTCGCTTAACTTTCTCCTTCTGGGTTTCCTGGGACTCTTCAGGTTACCACCTTCCCTCTCGGGCGTCCTGGGACTCTTCAGGTCGCCCTGTTTCCTGTTCCAAACCTTCAGGAACACTTTATGATCTCCGCCATGTCTTTTCTTCCAAAACTCCCACGATACTTACTGAGTCTTCGTACTCATCATTTGCCTTTTCGGTGCAGAACGATTGATCATGGCGGACTATCCATGGGCCCACCTCTTGGGCGTAGGGTACGAAGACGAGGGGGACGATGTCCTCGAATTGCATGCCCCCCGGGAGGAAGCGGAATTTCTACGGCTGTTCGGCCACGTTCTCCCGGCGGGGCAAAAAGAGAAGCCACCACCACCAACGCCGCGGAAACCACCATCGAACCCGCGACGTCGGAGGCCCGTGGTTGCCGCCCAGAAGCGCATTGCCTCGACGAACTGGGCTGGGAAAGTCTTAGACGATCCCAGCGCCAGGGAAATCGAGCGCAATGCGCAAAAAATTATTGTCCGAGCCTTCGGGCAGACAATCGAGGTGCCGCTATATTCGGCCCTCAAACTGCGGAGATGGAAGGCCTGGGCCCCTCAGGGAAAAATTATACTCCGGTGGACTCCGGCCCTGGAATTAAATTCCGCGAAGCTTCAAATGAAGCCCTGTAAATAGTCGTCTCGTCCTTATCTGTTTTTATATTTTTTATTTTATTTTTTTTTTTGTAAATAAAATTGGTTTAAACTGACTACACTCTTTCTTCCTTGTTTTGACGCCATCGCGTCAACGGGGGGAGTTTGTTCGAGATTGGGAGGAGCAGAAAATGTTGCGAAGTAGATTCCGCATTTCTCTGTTATATCTCCCATCTCTATTGCACTCACAATAGACGGCTAGACCGACAGCGTCTAGTCGCTCTATCTGTCTCTCTCTCCGCGGCGCGCTTGCGCGTCTTCTGGCCCTGGCGCGTCGCGGCCGCGAAGCGACACTACTTGCGCGCTTGGCCACTAGGTGGCCAGCGCCCGCGGCAGCTCTCTCGCTGGCAAGATTAGTGTCGCGTAATTATATAGATGGGTCCTTGATAAGGACCCATCGCACCCCAAACTAGCTCGACAGCTGTGTGACAGCAGCAACAGCAGCATACCTTGACGCCTCCACGGCTTGTGTTTGACGCCTCACCGGCATATTGAAGAGCGCCTCCACCGGCGAACTCATTTGGGAGCATACTTTGGTAAGTATCACCCACCACCCACTGCCTACCAAGAGGGGACTACCCCTCTGCGGCACATTCCTCCCTCCTTAAGGGAGATTTCTCCGGGGACTGCCCGGGAGAAATTCAACCCTCTCCTTCCCCTCCACACTGCCTCCGAGGACTACCTCGGACCCAGTGTTCCGACCCCCAAGTCCAGGGCTCTCGACGAGTCGGGTAGTGGGAGGGGTAGAATTCACCCTAGGGGTTGGGGTGGCTCGGAGCCACTAGAGCTCTTGGAGAAGGCGGCCGAAGGGCAAGGGGACTTCCCCTTCCCTAAAACCACTTCTCCAACTTCGCTTCCTCCCGGGGCTGGGGATTTTACTAGGGAATACCCTAGGGAAATTGTCCAGTCCGGGAGCTTATAAGTCCGCGCTCCTTTCTGGGGAATTCTAGTCTCTGGGGTTCTTGGGAAACTTCGTTTACCGAAATTCCCTAGAAATTTGACGACGACAAATTCCCTAGGAAGTCGATTATTTTAACTTAGCGGTTCTTTTGTAAAATTAGTGTAAACTTTTGTATATATTTTATTTATTAAATAAAAACTCTTTTACCACATAACCTGGCTTTGAATACTTTATTTTAGAATAAGGCCTTCCTTTCTGACCACAGGTTCGGAGCCAACTTGAGGCACTGTTTCGCACAATGAAAATAAAGAAAGTCGTCACAAATTTCACCTAAGTTGGCTAGAAATATCTGAGTTTAAATTATGGTTACGCAATATACCTAATAATGACAATTATTTTTATTGCCGAGTTTGCAATAAGACTTGTAAAAGTGGACTATCCAACATAACTCAACATGCTCGATCAAAAAATCATAAGAGCAATTTACCAGAAAATAATATGGATAATATTGAAAACCTTGAACAGACAGCTTGTTCTTTCGATGAAAGAAAAAAGTCTGCTGAAATAAGATTTGCTGCATTAATGACCGAAAAAAATATACCTTTTAATGCTGCTAATGATATTTTAAATTTCTTTAAAGAAATTGGAAAAGATAGCAATGTATTACAAAGTATAAGTAGAACGAAATGTACAAAAATAATTTCTAACGTTCTATGCCCAATTGAAACTGAGAGCATTGCTGAAAATATAAAAGAAAACAATTTTTCTGTTTTCATTGACGAAACAAGTGATATTACGAATAAGAAATGGATGACATTTTTCGTTCGTTACGTAGACTCTACTACGTTAGATGTTCAGTGTACATTATTAAAATTGATAGATATCGATGCAAAAGATTGTTGTGCAGAGAAACTATTTGATTATTTCGAAAAGGAAATGCTTCGAATGGGAATTTCTTTTTCAAATATAATTGGATTAGCTTGTGACAATGCTTCAGTCATGATAGGTAAACATTCCAGTTTTAAAACAAAATTGGAAGCAAGATGTAAAAATCTAAAAACCTTTCCATGCATTTGTCACTCTTTGGCATTAGCGGCAAATGCTGCATGTAGCAAAATTCCAGATTTTTGCGAAGATTTTATGAAAAAAATTTGAAATTATGTAAAGAGCAGTCCAAAACGGTCTGCCATTTACGAAGAATTTTCTACAGCTTTTCAAGAAAAAAATAAAAAAATTTTGAAGTTGTGTGATACACGTTGGCTTTGACGATATGAATGTATTGAAAGGATATTAACTTCTTGGAATTCCATCGTAAATTTTTTACGAGAAATTGTTGTTTCTGAAAATAGTAAAACTGCCAAAAATTTATTATCCACAGTAGAGAATGTGGATACTAAAGCTTATTTTTTGTTTCTAAAACTCGTACTAAATTATTTCAATTCATTTAGTGCATATTTTTAAACTCGTGAAACAAGGGTGCATTTAATATACGATAAATCTGTTCAACTATTAAAAGATTTATGTATTAATTATTTGAAAACACCACTAATAAATTATCTTACAGAAAACATAAGATTGTCTGATGAACATAATATAAAGAATATCGAAGAAATATATTTAGGACCAGAGTGTGAAAAATATCTCACAGAATTAGAAAAAGAGGGACGAAAAGACATTGTAATTGATGTAAGGAAGCACTGTTTACAATTTTATTTAACAGCTGTAAAAGAAATTAAAAAAAGATTACCATTCAATGATGAATTTTTAAAAAAATTAACAGTATTAAAAGCGGATATAGCTTTACAACAGTGCGATAGAGAAAAATCGTTTGACGATATTTCTTTAATTGCAAAATCATTAGGTGATTATGATGAAACAAAATTAAAGGAAGAATGGGATTCATTGTATAATAAAATAACAGATGAGGAAAAAGTTAACTTGTCACAATTAAATTTTGATGACATGTGGAAAAACATTTTAAAAATTGATGTTAATGGAAGCAAAAATTGCCCTAATTTGTCAAAACTATTATCAAAAGTAAAATGTCTTCCACATTCAAACGCTGATCCAGAAAGAACTTTTTCTGTATTAAGTGATTTAAAAACCAGAAAACGTAACAGATTATCAGCAGATTCTGGAAACACTGCTTGCGTTTTTAATAGTGCTCTAAAAGCTAAGAAACGTAAAGCTATAAATATAGAATTATCGGAGAAACATATTGCCTTAATGGATTCTAAAAACTTATATAAGGCAAGTGAAAGGATCATTAAAAATGCATTAACCATAAATCCAATAGATGATAATAACGAAGATGCAGATGATCCCGATGATCCAATTAATAATAGATAATTATTTATCAAGTTTAGAAACAAAATTATTTAAATATTAATCTATTTTATTAATTAAATTACAGTGAATTTTTCAAAAAATAACAAAATTGAAAATTTGTTAACTATTTTTATGAGTTACTGGTGCAATTTTAAAATCAAAAAAAAATAATGGTGATGCTAATGGCGAAGGAAAATGAAGCGATGTAACATGGATATAATAAAAATACAATTTTCGCTAATTCATCAGTAAAATTCAAATATACTCATAATATTCATGTATTTCACTCAAAATATCAACACTTCGCGTGAACATGCTGTTGGAGATTACAATTATATATGTTATCAGATTTTAATGAAAATATTAAATTAACTGAAACATATAATAATTTAATTCATTATTTATAAAGAGTATACATACATAATATTTCTTTAACAAGTGTAAAATTAAATTATTCAAATATTAGAAACTTGTTTGCATTTTCTCAATCTCAAGAGAGGTGATAGCTGCGAGAGTATTGGTTATACAATTTATCTTTAAAACTATGAAAGCAAATTGGCAGCAATCACCATTTACGATTACATTTTGCGAAGAATCTTTGCTGCCAGTTGAACCATCTCTTTTCTTTTGGTTGAATCCCTATGAACGTCCACTTCAACTGGTGTTCAGAATCCTCAAGCAATATTCCAACCACATAATGGAATCTTGATGTTGCAGTGACCCGCAGCTTCTGCAAATACAGATTTATAAGTTACAATGCAACGGTAATTAAGAATGAACTATCTTTTACTTGTTTATATGTAACACTCAAGATGACAGTTTTGAAAAATATACCTTATTATTGTAACATGTATCTGCCGTTGATTAATGGTCATGAGGCAGGGAGGAAACAGGAAATTTTTTATAGGAAAATGATTTAGTAAGCAAACTACCAATCATTATTGGAATCATGCTACCAGATGCCACAATTGGAGTAGATTCAGCGCGTGTTCCTGTTGAAATAAGATTGGATGTACAAACGTATGACTGGATTACCTTAAAATGATTTGTCCATCTACTGTTGTCACTGGTGCTCATATTGTTAAATCCATCAATACCATAAGGATGTTTCCACATCCTTGGATTAATGGATTATAACAAGGCAACTTCTCTCCATTATCTCCATTTCCAGGCCGATGGCAAATCCATGAGTATTGTACATTGTTTGCAGACTAATACTCTGGACACTTTGACAGCAAATTGGAAGAATCCACTATTCAGCAGTTCATTCTTCGAAGAATCCTTGTTTCCAGTTGAACCATCTCTTCTTTTGGTCGAGTCCTTATGAACGTCCACTTTAACTGGGGTTCAGTATCCATAAGCATTATTCCAATTATAAGATTTTTTTTTTTTTTTTTTTTTTTCTTTTAATTAGAATGGCAGGGAAAACTCATGTTCACCCGCGCAAACGATACAGGGATCCTTTGCACGGGTAGTGTGGGACTTGCTGCCGACCTGGAGAGGTCAAGTTATTTGGAATATTAAATCCAAACTCGACACTCAACAGGATTTACGGCTATTCCACACCTACCCACCAAAACCCTTCCATTAAAATAACCTACAAAAACGAAAAAGTTGAATCAAACACCAAAAACTTTACAGAATAATTCATAATTTTCCTGTGGATGTCATACTCGATGAAGATTCCCCACAATCTTCTTTATTATCCACACTTGACATTTCACTTCACTACACTTTACTCACTTGAAACATTCGAACAGGTTGATATAGGTTATGAACACGAGAATTTGACACTTGCTATACTTTGGGAGGGCTCTCACGGATGGATCATACATATGTGTTAGTCTCCCGGTATTCGATGACGCAAGCAGCTCACACGCATATGCCGTAGACTAGTGTATGTAGAGTGACGTAGTAAATGTCGCTGTCCTTCTCTAAAGCCGAAGTTGCCCGAATCGGCATAAAAGTGGCTAATCACACGCATAGGGGTATTTATCGTTGTGTGCATGCCCCCTCTGTTCAACTGTTTTTTTGGAAAAAAAATCATTTCTGGCATCAATGGCCGCAGGTCCATTCGTAGGCACCTCGTCCTCGCTATCCTGCCTCCAGTTGCTACTCCTGTGTATTCCTCTGCTCCATCTCTCTCCTCCTGGTTTCACACGTACAAACTGGCGTCCTGATTGCTACATCCGCTGCCTTCAAAGGGATAGTCGGGAGAGAGCCAGTCCTCGAGGGCACTTTCTAGCCTCCATTTGTTTCTCTCGATGATCTTCTATCAGTCACGTCCTTTCCCTTCGAAGCATCAGTCGGAAGAAAGCGAGTCATATCACGGCTCTCTTCAGCTTCCTTTCCTCGGACCTCTCCCCCCCTCATCCTGGACTATTCTATATTATCAATTAATTCAGCGGTATTGGCCGATTAATATCACGTATCGTAGTCGAGACAACGTGATTGGTGGAGCTATCGACTCTGTCGTGTTAGCTATACTTTTTCCACCTGAGCGAGGCTTGACTTTCTCGCACATACTATAGATGATATGGTCCAGATGAGTCACCCGGTATATGGTCTTCTTCTCACTCATTGCCATAAATTCGCAGCCAAACATCTTCCTTGAACAGCCTAATTTCTTTCTTACCGACGAATCCGGAACTGCCTTATCCATGCCCTACTCCAAAACGAGCAAATCTCTTATCCTCTCTACTCCTCGACCGCAAACATTCTCTCCTTGTTTCGTTACTTAACCACACACAGACATTCACACTATACGAACTTACAGACTTGTTACGTTAGGCGCTGCGTCAGCAAAGCGGCGTAGCTCAAATGGCTCCCAAGTATAATTGGGTCAGGAGAGATAATGCTGAATTGCGTTAACAGAGCCGACGATACAATCGAAACGTCGATCTTCGAGCGGCGAAAGATCGACAAGGTCAGCGGGATTCGTGGTAATTTAAATAGAAGAGAAATTGTCTCTTCGTTTGAGCTCAAATTTGTCTGACTGGCAATGATATTTCGGCTTGGTCTTACGGTTCAGCTTGTTGTGTAGTGGCAGTGGTTGTCGTGAGAAGTAGGCTAATTTCTGGACGGCTGTGGTCGTTGTAAGAGATTGTAGGTTTTAAATCGTAGTGAGTTTATTTCTAAAGTTCGCGGATGTACGAGTTACAATTAAGACTTAGACTACCAGCACTTCGTTGGCCGGGCGAAGAAAGGTGTTGAGCTATCTGCTCCGTAATGTTCGGACGCGACTCGCGGCAGTGAGATGCACAGGATAACTGAAATTTGGTCGGTCGGTGCTGATTATAAATGCGAATATTTGGGGGGGGGGGGGGGGTGGTGCAAGACCTCCTGTGTCTCGCAACCTCTTCCAGCCTGCGTCTCACTAGGTCGGGTCGTTGATCGTCGTCCAAGCATTGACGCACCCAGCCGGGAATTTCGGGTGTCAGCATTGAGCAACGATCTCGAGCTTCGTGCTCCGCTAAGTGACCGGAAGTCCCGGTGTCGAAACAGCCAATTCAACACCTTTCTTATAATTTCTTATTTCTAGCTATTCTACTTATTACTAAAATAACCTATACTGGGGTTGGAAATACAGGGAACAGACCCCTACGTTACACCTCCCCCCTTAAATGGGACATTATCCGAGGCGGGTTAATGTTCCGCTGAAAAAGAAAAACACAGGGGTCGGTTACCTGTACCTTTCTTTCACAGAGATAGGGAGTCTCGGCGATTAAAGGGCGGCCGTGGTGCTGGAACGTATTATAGCATGGGTATGTGTGACGCCATTTGGACCGGTGGGACGCTGACAGTACATGCTGGTAGCATCGGGGTTTGTTCAGTCTGTGTTGTTGGTGGGCTCTGAACCGTGATGGCAGTGGTTACCTTTTCCAAAGTCCCAGCGCCGGACGCCCTTAATTTTACTATTCGAACTACGCTTAAGGCTATAATGATGAGAAGGAGAGTTCCTGATGAAGCGTAGGTGATGGTGTGAGATGTTTGAAATAAGTCGTCCTGGCGTTGAAGGTCCTGGGCTTGATGCTCGATGTCCTTGAGGGCTATGCTATTGGAGCTGTGGGCCCAATCCGTGAGGGGCTGCTGCAGGATTGGATGGATCTGGAGTAGTTTCTGCAGTGCTGGTTTCTTGGTAGTTGGTAGCAGCTCCAGTAGAGGTAATGATGTTAAAGCCTCGAAGTGTTTTGTGCGCGCTGAGGAGATGGTATGCAGGGCCTCTACGCGCACGGTATTTGTTTCTACTCGACATCCCGATTCCAGGCGGAGAATACCATTTCCTGTAAGGATTTCCGAATCCTGCATCATTCCCTCACAGTCTACTCGGAGTTCCTCTTTGGATGCTAGGGAGTAGAGCCAACTTCCCGGGGTCTCCAGCTGGGTCCAGTAACTGCCCGAAGAGGCCGCCAGACGCACATCGCACTGGTCCCAATTTGTAGCCTCGTGATGTAATAGGAGGCCTACCTCGCACTCCTGATTGAAACGGATCGGCCGGAGCGGAGGGCCGGACGGGCACAGGAAGATGGTTTTCTTGTGAAAGCACGGTGCCAGTTGGACTCGGGAGAGGAAGGAATAGTATTTAGCGGGGGAGGAGACACAGAGGTAGGGTTGGGATGGTTGGATGAACATGGATAAGGTGTGATTTGGTTCATGATTTTGATGCATGGGGTAGGAGTGAGTTCGGTAAACGTGGTGGTATTCATTGGCCAGAAGTGGAACCTCGAGGATGATGATCAGGGAGCCTTGCTGGCAGCGTACGTGGAGTCGGGAGAGGTCTTGAATGTTCTCCATGTGTAAGTCGATGTCGTTGAAGGGCAGCGCCAGTTTGGTTTCCTGTACAGCTTCTTTCAGTACCCGAAAGAGGTTGTCAGGGGAAAAGATGGCGGGGTGAATAGATCCTTGGCGGGCCAGTAGGACGGCGTCTACTAGAAGTAGTACGCTGGAGTGATACTGTTCGATCTGATGTTCAATTCCCAAGAGCCATCTCTCATGGGCATCAACGAAGGCTAGTCGTTCGAGGTCCTCATCTCTCTTGTTAAAGGCTGCTGCAAGTTGAAGGGTTTGATTTTGCAGTGCTTGGGTGGATATGGTAAGATTTGTGATGTGGTCGTGTAAGTTGGCAAATTCCGACCGGACGATGTGGGTCTGGTTTTCTAGAAGCTGGGCTGTTCGAACTCCCTTTTCTTGAAGCTTTGCCATTTCGGAAAGGTAATATTGCCCGTCTTTTTCGGTAAGGCTACCGAAAAGATTTTTGGAGAGCCCTCCGATGAAACTCAGAGGAGCCGATCGGCGGGCACGGCTAATTTGTGGTACACCCATACCTTGATGGAGGATGTTGTTGTACTGTTGGGTATCATTTATGCGCTGTAGGATGGCCGCGATCTTTTCCCTTCCGATGCAGTTCCCAGCCAGTCTGCAGGAAGTTTGGTATGCTCGATTAATGGCTACTGGGTCAGGTTGGTGGGCTAGTAAGCCCTGGATATCGAGAGTACTAGCGATTCGCCATTGCTTGGAGTAGTACTGAAGAGTCGCAATTTTCTCAAAATAAACTCCGGGATTATGACGTAAGCGGGTGATTTCGTAGTGGGGGGAAGCAGGTGTCTCGGTGAAAAGGGTGAAGAGGCACAAGATGATGATCATGGTGAGTTCTGGTCTCAGGTGAGTTGCAGAGGTTGGCGTTGTCGGTGTCCCTTGTCTTGGTGGATAGTTGATCGAGGGTTGTAGCTGGAGCCAGCGGATCCGCTATAATGGGCCGGCAAGACTAATGGTTCGCCTAACCCGGGAGGTTAAGGGCTAAGTCGTTGATTTGTAAAGAAAGAGAAAACTGTTTTGGATTGTGAGCTGTAACAACAGAAGGGGTTTGACTTAAAAACAAATAGAGTAGAAATTTTTTTTTTTTTTTTTTTTACGAAAGAATATGGGCTGGTTTTAGCTTGTCGAGATGTTTAGTGAAACGTTTCCCGTCTTCGGTTATCAGAACAGCGTTATGCTGAGGTGTCACGGCGTCGATTCGGTAGGGACCAACGTAATGGGGGTCGAATTTATGTAGTCTAGGTTCTTTCAGCACATAGACTAAGTCTCCAGGATGAAATGTCACGGGATTAACTTTGCGGTCGTAGTATTCTTTGGATTTTTCCTTGGCTTTGATTTCCCGTTCGCGAGCGAGTTCTTGAACGACCTGAAGTTGTTGTTTTAGCTCGGTGGAATAGGAGTCGAAAGTAGGTAAGTCTTCAATAGGACCTACCGCTAGGGGTGAGCCAGCTTTCCTGCCGTAGACAAGTACGTATGGGGTATACCCGGTTGCTTCATGCACGGAGTTATTATAAGAATGCATGGCGAAGGGTAAGAAGTGGTTCCAGGCGCAGTGCCGCGGGATGGTGTGTCTGAGGTAGTCGATGAGTACTATATGGCTACGTTCTAAAGACCCGTTGGTCTGTGGTCGATAACCTGATGTTGCGAGGTGCTCTATATCAAAAAGCCGGGTAAGGTGTTTTATCAGCTTGCCTAAGAAACTTGTACCACGGTCAGTGAGTATAGCGCGTGGTTTTCCATGCAAGGTAATGAAGTGACGAGCCAACGCATCGGCGATGGTTACCGCACGTATATTTGGAATGGCCACGGCAAGGCAGTATTTGGTGAAATTACACTGCATAGTTAGGATATGTACATTTCCCGAGAGTGTGATGGGCAAGGGCCCTACAGTATCCAGAGCTACTTTATCGAAAGGTATGCTAGGAGTATCCGTGATAAGCATAGGCAGGCGAGTTTTAACCCTTACTAGCTTCTGCTTTTGACAGTCTTCACAAGCTCGTACTACGCGTTGTACGTCCTTGTGTAACCCCGGCCAGTCGTAATGTTCCCGAATTCTGTGGTATGTCTTTGTCACTCCTTTATGGCCCCCAATGAGGCCTCCATGATAGTCTAAGATGATTTGTAGGCGTACAGATGCGGGAGGCTCTATTATGTCTCCGTTGCAAATCGTTATCTTCATGGAAGAGTCCAGGAATGTCTTACTCAGCACAGAGCTCAGGTAGCGATCTGTGACTCGGCACGCTCCAAATTTAAACGGAGATATGCGGAAAGACTTTAAATCTAAAGATTTTACTTGATCGTACAGGGTCTTCAGGGCTAGACCAATTTCATCGTGGCTTGGAGGGAGACGTTCTTGCTGGTGTGTTACTAGCAGAAGGATGAAGTGAGTTTTATAGGGAAAAGTATGTGAGGAGTTCGGGACTAGGGAAGTCTTCCGCACCTCCTCCAAGTCTAATCTTCCCGTTTCTATTAGCATACGACTGACGGCGTCTTGAAAGGTGCAATCACTGGCTATCAAATGAACTAGATGATCGGATTCGCGAGCCAGGGTGAAGGGTGTTATACTGATATTGTTGTTGTAGAGTGGTGGTCGTCGGTCGCTGGGAGCCGAGGCAGGCTCAATGGTTTGTAGGTCAGCAGTCAGACTGACGTCGAATGAATTAGGGATTGCTGGTGAAATCTTAGTTGTGTTCACGACGGTGGTATTTAGTTCTGTTTCGGAGTCGGTTTCTTCTTCGCTATCCTGGTGAATATCCTGCGGTAGCATGGTGGATCGTGCAATGGGCCTCAATCCTGGTAGTCCGGATGGAGAGTGTGAAGAATGGGGAGGGGACATGGCTTCAAGTTGGGCAATTTCTTTGCCGGGAGGCCCACCCTTGTCCAATTCGCGTTCGGGGCTGGAGCTAATCTCCTGTAGGTAGCTTATCTCCTTATCGTTGAGCGGTGTAAAATCTTCTCCGCTGGTCTCAAGCAGGATGCTCGGTTCTTCTTGGTCGTCTAGGTCTAGATTATCCTCGAGGGTTACTTCATGCATAAGGCTCGGAAGCATGGAGGGTCTAGCGGGGACCTCTTCTCTGACAGGGGATTCTTCATCGGAGAACTCTGCCTCGTCGGACGTGTCAGGCTCGGCGTAGTTGACGCGAGCGCAAGTCCTTCGAGGCCGCAGATCGCGGATTCTTGAACCTAGTGTGGAATGGTCAGGCTCGGGTTTCTTAATCCTTGGAAGGTAAAGAGGATCCTTAACTACTAAAGGCAAAGCGAGAGGTACTGGATTGCGCGAGAGCGCGTCAGCATTTTCGTTCAGGCTGCCCTTCCGATAAATGATTTCGTAATCAAATTCTTCGGTACAGAGTTTCCATCGTTGTATGCGGTTCGTTGGGTCAATGGTCTTGCTTAGCCATACTAGTGGCTGATGGTCGGTAACCAGGGTAAATTTTCGTCCATAAATGTAATGTCGGAATTCCTTCAAGGCATAAACTGCAGCAAGCCCTTCTTTCTCTGAGGTTGAGTATCGAGTTTCGGGGTCATGTAGAGTTCGAGATGCGTAGGCGATGGGGTGATCTTGGCCTAGCTTGCCTTGGCTTAAAATGGCTCCGATGGCGTAGTCTGAGGCATCGCACGTCACAATGAAGGGTTCTTGAAAGTTTGGATAGGCTAGTACGGGAGCTTCACACAGTTTATCTCTTAAGTCTTCGAAACTAGCTTGGGTTTCCTCGGTCCATTTAAAGGCGACCCCCTTTTTTAGGAGACGAGTCATAGGCTTAGCTCGTTCGGCGAAATTTGGTATGAATCGGCGGTAGTAACCGGCCAGTCCCAAGAATTGCTTGATGTTGGTAGCGTTCTGGGGAACCGGGAATTCTCGCACGGCTTTGAGCTTTCCAGGATGTGGTTGTACTCCATCGCGGCTGACTATATGCCCAAGGTAGGCAATTTGGCTTTTAAGGAATTGACACTTGTCAGTCTGTAGTCTGAGGCCGTGCTGTCTCAGTTGATCAAATAGTTGGCGGCACATATCCACGTGTTCGTCGATGGTTCTCGTGAACACTATGATGTCGTCAAGATAGACGAGCACACTCTGTCCTTGTAGTTTAGCGAGGACCTGGTTCATCAATCGCTGGAAAGTGGCCGGTGCATTCTTTAAACCAAAAGGCATGCGAGTATATTCATAATGTCCCTTAGGTGTAGAGAAGGCGGTCTTTGCTTGGTCTTTAGGGTGCATTCGTATTTGATGGAAACCGCTGGCGAGATCGAATACGGAAAAGTAATTAGATCCTCCTAGCTTATCCAAACTATCGGTGATTATTGGCAACGGGTAGGCGTCGCCCACGGTCTGTTCGTTAAGTTTTCGGAACTCCGTGACTAGGCGCCATCTCTTGTTCCCTTTTGAGTCCGGAGCCTTTGGTACGATCCAGAGGGGAGAATTATATGGTGATATAGAGGGGACCACTATCCCGTTCTCGATCAGGGCATCGACTTGTTTCTGCACCTCCTCGTGCAAGCTCTGCTCGATGGGGTATTGGCGGACCTTGAATGACCGTCAACCGGGTGTGTTGATCTCGTGTAGAACTCCGGTGCGATCCTCGGGATTTGGCTTGTCACCCTTTATGTAGAAAAGGTCCGAGTACTCCCGGATGAGCTCGCGCAGGGGAGAATGATCTTCTGAAGAAGGGCTGTCCAAATCTCGGAAGTAGGTCTCTAGTTGGTGGATCCTTTCGGATTGGTTCAGGGGCTCCGGGAACCCAGGCTCGTACTCATAGGGCAAAGGACGATGGACCACTGCCTCAGAGTGAGAGGGGGGTTCGGCTTCACAATCGAAGGGCCAGGGAATGGTGGTTGGATCCTGGGCTACACACGCGGAAATTGACGGTGTTCGCGGGACTTCAACCGGTTCTCCTTGTTTTATATTCTGCATCGTGTCAGCATTTTTGAAGCGCAATGGGTGAATGGGTCGATTTTCCGTAACCAGAGTGTACATCGTGTATGAAATTTGAGTTCCGGCTTGATTAAGGAATGGAGCTCCCAATACGCCGACATAAGGCAATGAGAGATAGGGGACGATTTGAAAAGCGTAGTTGCCGTCGTTAGGACCGAGATCGGTAGATCCTATAAATGCAGTGACTGAATGTAAGTCCTGGACCCCTTTTATGTCCGGCGGTGTCCGAGGAGTATCTGGTCGTATAAACTGGGTCTGGATTATGTTGACTTCACAGCCAGGATCACATAGGAATGTTCCCTCGACGATATTCAGCTGCGGTACGTTTTTGAGGACTACAGATATGGCGGGGGTATAGTATACCCGAGGTTTGGGGTCCCGTGGTTTTGGATTGGCCATCGGGGATGGTCTCCGGAGGAGACTAACGGTCGCGATTTGCTCGGAGGGCTCGAAGACGCGGCTTTCAGTCGAGCCTAGGCGGAGTTTAAATCTGCTGGCTCTTCTGTAGCTGTCAAATTGGCAATTACCGGCCCCGAGGATCTGGATACCGATCTGTAGTTAGCGAGGACGTGACCAGGTCGTCGACAATGTGTGCAAAATGCTTCGGGATTATAGGGGTCTCTAGGCCGCGGAGGTGCGGTAGGGGCCATACCCGACGGCGGATGACAAGGGCACACCGGGTACGTGGGGGTGGTGGCAGGTAAATGATAAGAAGGAGAGGGAGAGGGGATGGAGTAAGGAAGGGGGGTTTGTGGATATCTCGGAACAGCTGGATACGAATGCGGGGAAGGACTAGGATAATGAGCCGGGTAGCTGGAGTAGGCGGATGAGGCCTTCCTAACCTCGCGTTGCGTTATGTGGAAGCTAGCCACACGGGCGTAATCGAAAGCGTCTCTCAATGTACCGGGCTGTCTGTGTGCCACTGCTACAAACAGATCTTTGGTCAGCCCATTGAGGAAATACTCTACCACCTGTGCCTCATGTGTCTCACGGCAGGCGTCAGCGGCTACTCTCCCGAATGTGCTCTTGAAGGCAGCCAGAAGGGCTGTATGTAATTTTCCGGTACGTCCTATATAATCATGGACTGGTTCATTGTGTCCCATTTCGAGGGCCCCTAACTGAGTGACAAGGGAAACATAAGTCTGGGGAGGGCTAAATTTGGCGCGGAGATGTGCTATAAACTCTCGGAAATCGGCGAGGTTTAAGCCCGCGATACTAGTTCGTGCCGGACCCGTGAGTTTGGCCTTCACGACCGGTAGGATTTCGGCCCGACAAGCATCGGACATCACGGAATATCCATTTTCGAGACGTTCGATAAAATAATTGAGGTGCTCGAATGAACCGTCGAATTCGGGTACAGAACTCAGGATCATGGCCGCCTCCCCCCTTGGGGAGTACGGCCCCGAGGTGGTGTTTAAGCCATCCGCGACCTGCGTAGTGTTGTTAAGGGCAGAATATGATGGGTTATGCGTCATGGTGGAAGGTGGAGATCGGACAAGTGAATGGTTTGCGTTGAAAGGAGATGGAGGTGCACTGCCTTGTAGGACAGTGGGTGGCGGCATATGGGATGCTAATTGTAAAAGAAAGATAAATGATAGTACGAATTGCTGTCAGCAAATCAATGGCTCATACCAAGAGTATATATATAAAGAACAAAAAACTCGAGGAATCCCACCGCTGTCACCAGTTTGTTACGTTAGGCGCTGCGTCAGCAAAGCGGCGTAGCTCAAATGGCTCCCAAATATAATTGGGTCAGGAGAGACACTGCTGAATTGCGTTAACAGAGCCGACGATACAATCGAAACGTCTATCTTCGAGCGGCGAAAGATCGACAAGGTCAGCGGGATTCGTGGTAATTTAAATAGAAGAGAAATTGTCTCTTCGTTTGAGCTCAGATTTGTCTGACTGGCAATGATATTTCGGCTTGGTCTTACGGTTCAGCTTGTTGTGTAGTGGCAGTGGTTGTCGTGAGAAGTAGGCTAATTTCTGGACGGCTGTGGTCGTTGTAAGAGATTGTAGTTTTAAATCGTAGTGAGTTTATTTCTAAAGTTCGCGGATGTACGAGTTTCAATTAAGACTTAGACTACCAGCACTTCGTTGGCCGGGCGAAGAAAGGTGTTGAGCTATTTGCTCCGTAATGTTCGGACGCGACTCGCGGCAGCGAAATGCACAGGATAACTGAAATTTGGTCGGTCGGTGCTGATTATAAATGCGAAAATTTGGGGGGGGAGGGGGGTGGTGCAAGACCTCCTGTGTCTCGCAACCTCTTCCAGCCTGCGTCTCACTAGGTCGGGTCGTTGATCGTCGTCCGAGCATTGACGCACCCAGCCGGGAATTTCGGGTGTCAGCATTGAGCAACGATCTCGAGCTTCGTGCTCCGCTAAGTGACCGGAAGTCCCGGTGTCGAAACAGCCAATTCAACACCTTTCTTATAATTTCTTATTTCTAGCTATTCTACTTATTACTAAAATAACCTATACTGGGGTTGGAAATACAGGGAACAGACCCCTACGTTACAGACTATATCACAAATTGGTTATAGTGCAGCAAAGGCGCAGACTCAATACAATTCTATTTCGGGTAAATCCGAAACGTAATATAGGAAGTCAAAGGTTATTATAGGTGTGGGGAAGGAATAAACTATAGTTCTTCAGCTTATCACTAATTTAGTAAGGCCTTCTAGGCCAGTATCACCCGATTATAACGAGGATCAAATTTTTGTTTTTAACCAAACCTCCTCTGTTATTATAGCCAAGAATCCGAAACAGTTTTCTCTTTCTTCATAAATCAAGGACTTCGCCCTAACCTTCCGAGTTAGACGAATCTGTGGTCCCGCCCGATCTATAACAGTGGATCTGCTGGCTCCAGCTACAATCCTCGGCCAACCATCCGCCAGGACGAGAAACACTGCCAACACCAACCTTTGCAACTTATCTGAGCCCAGATCTCACTATGCTCTTCATCCTGTGCCTCTTCAACATTTTCACCGAGACACCTGCTTCCCCCCACTATGAAATCACCCGCTTACGTCATAATCCCGGAGTTTATTTCGAGAAAATTGCAAGTCTTTAGTACTCTTCCAAGCAATGGCGAATAGCTAGTACTCTTGACATCCAGAACTTAATAGCCCACCAACCTGATCCAGCAGCCATTAAGCGGGCATACCAAATCTCCTGCAGACTGGTTGGGAACTGCATTGGAAGAGAAAAAGCTGCTGCCATTTTTCATCGCATAAATGATACCCAATAGTACAACAACATCCTCCATCAGGGTATGGGTGTACAACAAATTAGCCGTCCCCGCCGATCGGCCCCTCTGAGCTTCATCGGAGGGCTCTCCAAAAATCTTTTCGGTAGCCTTACCGAAAAAGACGGGCAATATTACCTTTCCGAAATGGCAAAGCTTCAAGAAAAGGGAGTTCGAACAGCCCAGCTTCTAGAAAACCAGACCCACATCGTCCGGTCGGAATTTGCCAACTTACACGGCCACATCACAAATCTTACCATATCCACCCAAGCACTGCAAAATCAAACCCTTCAACTTGCAGCAGCCTTTAACAAGAGAGATGAGGACCTCGAACGACTAGCCTTCGTTGACACCTATGAGAGATGGCTCTCGGGAATTGAACATCAGGTCCAACTGGCCCGACAAGGATCTATTCACCCCGCCATCTTCTCCCCTGATAACCTCTTTCGGGTGCTGAAAGAAGCTGTGCAGGAAACCAAACTGGCACTACCCTTCAATGATATTGACCTACACATGGAGAACATTCAAGACCTTTCTCGAATCCTCGTACGCTGCCAGCAAGGCTCCCTGATCATCATCCTCGAGGTTCTCCTTCTGGCCAACGAATATCACCACATCTACAGAACTCACCCCTATCCCATACTTCAAACTATGAGTCCAATCGCACCTTATCCATGTTCATTCAACCATCCCAACCCTACCTTTGTGTCTCCTCCCCCGCTAAATACTATTCCTTCCTCTCCCGAGTTCAACTGGCGCCTTGCTTCCACAAGAAAACCATCTTCCTGTACCCTTCCGGCCCTCCGCTCCGCCCGATCCATTTCAATAAGGAGTGCGAAATACGTCTCCTATTACATCATGAGGCTACAATTTGGGACCAGTGTGATGCACGCACAGCAGCCTCTTCGGGCAGTTACTGAACCCAGCTGGAAACCCCGGGAAGTTGGCTCTACTCCCTAGCATCCAATGAGGAACTTCGAGTGGACTGTGAAGGAATTTTACAGGATTCGGAAATCCTTACAGGAAATGGTATTCTCCGTCTGAAACCGGGATGGCGAACAGAAACCAATACCGTACACGTAGAAGCTCTGCACACCTTCTCCTCACCGCGCACTGAACTATTCGAGGCTCTAACATCATTGCTTTTATTGGAACTACTACCAACTCCCAGGAAACCAGCCCTGCAGAAGCTACTCCAGATTCATCCCATCCTGCAGCAACCCCTCACGGATTGGGCCCACAGCTCCAACAGCATAGCTCTCAAGGACATCGAGCACCAAGCCCGGGACCTTCAACGCCAGGACGACCTATTTGAGACATCTCATACCATTACCTACGCTTCCTCGGGGACCCTCCTTTTTATCATCATAGTCTTAAGCATAGTTCTAATAGTAAAATTAAAGGCGACCGGCGCTGGGACCTCCAAAAGGTTAACCGCTGCCATCACTGTTCAGAGCCCACCAGCAACACAGACTGAACAAACCCCGATGCTGCTAATATGTACTATCAGCATCCCAACTGTCCAAATGGCATCTCACATACCCATGCCACAATACGTGCCAGCCCTAGCACCATGGACGCCCTTTAATCGTCGAGACTCCCGATCTCTATAAAAGAAAAGTACAGGTAATCGACGCCTGCGTTTTCCTTTTTTAGCGGGACATCAACCCGCTGGGGATAATGTCCCGTTTAAGGGAGAAGGTGTAACGTAAGGGTCCGGTCCCCTGTACTTCTACAACCTAGTATAGTTTATTTTCGCAATAGGTAGAATAGTTACAAATAAGAAAATATAAAAAATACGTTGAGTTGGCTGTTTCGACAACGGGGCTTCCGATCATTTGGCGGAGCACGAAGCTCGAGATCGGTGCTCAATGCTGACATCCGGAATTCCCGGCTGGGTGTGTCAATGCTCGCACGATCAATGACCCGACCTGATAAGATGCAGGCTGAAGGATGTTGCGAGACTAAAGGGGTCTTGCACCACCTTCCCTAAAATTCGCATTTATAATCCGGCCCGAACGACCGAGCTTCAGTTATCTTGTGCATCTCACTGCCGCGAGTCGCGTCCGGATATTACGTACCTGAACGGAGCAGATAACTCAAGACTATTCTTCGCCCGGCCAACAAAATGCTGGTAGTTTAAGTATTAGATTAATTGTAATTCGTATCAACGCGAACCTTAGAAATAAAGCAACTAAGATTTAAACAACCTCTTACGACGACTACTGCGAATCATACAACCATCCGAACTGTAAGACAAACCTGAAATACATTACTAGTCGTACAAATCAGAGCTCTAACGAAGAGGTGTTTCCCCTTCTATTTGAATACCACGAACCCCGCTGACCTTTTCGATCTTTTACCGCTCGAGGTTCGACGTTTCGATTGTATTGTGGGCTCTGTCAAAGTAATTCAGCAGTATCTCTCCTGACCTAATTATACCCGTAGGCCATTCGGGCCACGCTGCTTTGCCGACGCAGCACCTAACGTAACATAAGTAAGGAGAATTTTCGGATTACCTATTAAGGCAGTAATGGGATTACCGGAAAAATTAGTACATTTTTTGCCTAGTTTCATAAAAATTTATATTTAGGTTGATTGTCGTTATCGATAGTGGCCTTCGGATACTCGAATCGATCAGCTGGTCGATTCGAGTAGGAAACGAAACAGTCGTAAGCGCGCATGCGCCCAACTCGTTTTTATAGGGCGTAAACGGTACGAACCCTGCTTTTTGCTTTCTTGCAAATCAGCCTCTTAAGGTAACGTACAGCTAATAATAAATAGGATAATAAGAAAAAAATGAAAAGAAGGAAAAAAAGGAGAAGGAAAGCTCTGCGGAGAAACCACACACAACAAGCAGATAACCTCAAAAGGGAATTCAGTCTCTTAATTTAATAGGTAATCACTAAGAACTATCTTAAGATGTTTTACTTATCGTTATAGTTGATAAGTCCTAAGGTAGATGAGAAGAAAAGGTAGAGTGACAAGCCCGGTGTATAGGCACCTAGTTAATACCATAGTAGAAAAAGGGAGACTTCTAGGCAATAGAGTGGACTGTCACTGACAAGTAAAATAATAGGGTACGTTGCCATTAGTACTGGCCACGATAACCTTCTCTCAGATACTATATAGGCACTTACGCAGCCTTCTTGGATGTCGGATTACCGTAGTGTGCAGAATGAGGCACTTAAGGCCTACATAGCCGAGTTCCCTCGTGCTGTATGACAGCATAGCTATGGTACAGAAAATCCAGGGAGAATATCAGATTAGTTAAGAATATCCAGCTACTCAGAAGGAGAAAATGGTTAGGATTGGGTTGTCGAAGGGGTGTCCCACCCCAGGAAGACTGCAGTGAATGGGCTACGCTACCATCCAAAAGTTTAAAGTAAGAGCCGGACAGATACTATGGTAGGATAAGGCATACTCTAGGGAAGGATAAGACCAGTGTAGCAGTCCAGTGCCTAAGAGAGGCTATGCGACCAGCGTGAGTCAACCTTGGGTCCTTGAAGAGACAAGTGCTCCAGATAGGTCAACCATTTAAGGGGGCAGCCTCGTGTAATAAGTTTTAAAATCGATTTTATTTTCATATATGGATAGTACATAGCCTAAAGATATTACTTTTAAAATATTACATTAAAATTCGTACTGAGTACATAGTTATAGCGATTTTTGTAGCTGTGCGTCATGCAATAATATTGCTTGGGGAGCGTACTGTTCCGCTAGAAACAATAGCTTTCATTATTTCTGTGTACGGTCAAACCTTATTTTCATATATTGTCTGAGACTATATTTCATATAAGCTTGGTAAAAATATTTGTTATAGTCAACAGTTATTGATCCTGTTATCATCCGTCAGCTGAGAGTCTCTTTCCTACTGGAAACTTTAAACGCGTTTTTCTCAAAACCACTTTTTCCGAAGTAGCGTAACGCATAACTAGAAAAGTTCTCAACCGATTTAAAACATTTTTTTTATTTTAAAGGTAATAAAATTCCCCTATAGATGAATCTCAAATTAAAAATATTTTACGAATCAGTATTTTGTAATCTGTTTTAAAGATGAACAAAAAATTGGTAAAAATTAGACTTTATTTTTCACTGTCGATACTTATGTTTAAATTATCATTTTTTTAAATGAAACAAGGTTCATCCAGAGGGAAATTTTATTAAGATTGTAGTAAAAAAAGAAAAACATGAATTGATGGCTTTTTAGGGAAGCTACACGTCATGCCGTTTGAGGATGTTCTTATGGACGCTTTAACATTAAAGGTAAATAACTTTTTTTGCTACTCAACTAAAATAAAAAAAATATGATAATACTTTTGAGAGTACATACAATCAACAGCAAAAATAGCGATTCAATTATATATTCCCTTACTCCTGAAAAAAATCTGCTAATTTTTCGTGGTGTTACACGAGACTCCCCCCTTAATTGTATGGAATGTAACGTTATTTCCGCCAGTGCGAGAGGCCACTCATACTGCGTATTTCCATCTCCATCGTCCGTCCTTACTTTCGGTAACAGAGCGCCAATTGGTCATTTGCACTCAGAAAAATTGTTCACGGAATTTGACCCCATTAACAGTTAATCGTGATATCAATAAACTAAATTTATGTATATTAGGAATAATTCGAATTATTCAGAATATAATAAATTTAGTTTATTGATATCACGAATAACTGTCAATGGAATCAAAATCCGTGAATAATTTCTCTCAGTGTGGGTGGTCAACAACCCTACGTTATCATTTGAGCATCTCATACCCACCAATTACATGTATTCTTTTAGCCCTGCGGCCATGCATTGGACGGTAGCGATAGCCAGGGTCGTTCAGTGTGCTAAGTCATGGAGAGTGAGGAGGATTCCTTCCGGAAACACCTGCCTCACGATCCTACTTTCTGAGAACATACTTTTCCCCCTCACTATCCACACACAGGTTGTGGTGAGGAGTGTGGGAACATACGATATCATATCCAGGCATATAGCCTCTCAAAGACGGATAACCACGCAGGCAATTTTCTCGGTCCGCCCAACCACAGCGCAATCGTATTATATTATAGAGGAAGCCTGGACATATTTCTGAGGATTACCTACGCCCCTGCACAGTTTTATATGCATCAATCGCAATCTCGTCGTGATGTACGGGCATGCTAGCCTATACTATCCGTCTCACGTAAGCGAACGCGTCAACGACTATGTGTGTGCATGTCACATCACGTACCTAGAAGCACGCACGGACACATCAGCGCAGTCGCGCGGCCATGTCCCGACTGCCTGCCTTCGGCAATCAGGATACAACGTACTGCGCAGCCGACTAGAGGCACGTAAGCATCGTTCAAGCCGGACTGAATGTTCTATCTTCTTCTTCTCACGGGGACTTAAAGAAACAACCATTTTCAGAATTTCCGGAAACCACATATCCCTGACTCAGTCTGCCTAAGGTGCTTGGCATGATATTGCTTTGCTTCCCAAGAAACCTGGATATTTCCACATGGAGCGTCGGTCTTTTCATTCGGGCTTCTGCTAGTTGATGCGGTTTATCTCAGTCGTTAACTATAATCTACTTGTAAGCCTATCTCATGAGTTGGTAACGTAGGGATTAATAATATCCACTATTCGGTATTTTTTATATTCTTTAGTTGCTTTACACGTGATATCTTGTATACGTAACGAAAAACTTCGTTACAAGAAGCATTGATAAGAAGTGCGTGCCATCAGAACTTGTAATATAACTGAATAATAGTAAAAGACAAAAACGCGTAGTACCCTAAGTTGCGCATAATATATTATTTTCATGTAAAATACAGCAAAATTGTCATTGCTACAGGGAAACGTACTTGTTAATGCATGAGATATTATCCTGAAAGAGTCTGTAAGCCGGGGAAGTAGTAGATTGAATTTAGAGAAGGGCATGGCTCCCATTAGTAGTGGCTGTAATAAAAATTGTCAAATTCAAAGTCCGTGTGCCTTATGCCTGTTTGGAGTCTAGTTGTCTGTCCCAGAATGGATACCCAGATATGGTCATAATGCTTAATCGGAAAATTCTCATTAACCATTAACGAAGTAATAGTTAATAACGATCCCTGATCTTCAAATATATGTAGGAAACTTAGTGTGAATAAAAATCATCAATCGCGCTATCATCTATCGATACCTGGTGATCAGAAAGTTTTCACAAAGGTGTTCATTGCCAGAAGTTTGACGCAAATTGTTATCGGCATTCGCGTGTAGAGCTATGCATAATACTCTAGGTATTGCACTCGGATAGACGTGATCCAACTTAGCGTGTAGATAGCTGACCTTTGCGTTACTATATGTGACATTGAAATTTTACAATTTTGTGTCTACCCCCTATATACCATGCTATATCCAAATTGAAAAAGGTAAAATTAAAATGTAGTGTTTTTTATAAAAATGTTTTATTTAATTTATCTAATTATTACATTAAAGTATTAAATGTTTAAGTATATTTTTTTGTGGAATCCGAAAAAAATAAGAGTCATTCTTCAATTAGATATTCAAAAATTGTATTGGACAGTAATGTTTACCTTTTTCATCATATTATTTCCTATTCTTAGACGAACGTCTAGAAATCTGCAAAAAAAAAGAAACTTTATTAATAACGATTTGTAAGCAGTGCAATAAATTGCCATAAGTATTATGCAGTCTGTACGATTTTTTAATTCATTCAGAGTTCTCAAGACCAGTGTTCGGAAATGTACGCACTTTTCAGCTATTTACTGTATTGACTAATAGAAAACCCCCATTAGTGACTATAGTAAACAGTTGAAAAGTACAAAAATTTCCAGGCCCTGCTTTAAGGGGAGCAAAGGTAGTAATTTTGCGCACTTTTATTAATGAACACTAGATCATTAGATTATAAAATATTTTGTATATAACTCTAAATATTGTTATAGAATAGCTTTATGAATTAAGATATTAGACGTGAGAATGAACATATGAATATGTTGTTAATTGTATTCGTTTTGATATGTGCAAGAAACAGGAAAGTACAAGAAAGAGAGATGTAGAAAGTGTTTTCAAGCGATATTTAGTTATAAGATGAATACTGGTATGAATGCAAATTTAGCGAGATCTGTGAAAATAGTATTACCAATAAAATGTGTTTTCTGAAAAATCTTTAAATCTGTGTGAATCAAGAATATTGTAAAAGCATTGTTTGTGTTGCTATCATATTCTAAATCATTAGTTATTAAACGGATAGTTCTTACTTTTAAAAATGTATTATTTATAGTGAAAGCGTTACGTAATACATAACAGTAATTTGCATTTTTTGGTAAGGTGCAGCCATAATGAGCATCATACATCAGTATGCTTCTGCGCAGTGATCGGATATTTCCTCCCAAAGTAACTTCACACATACAACTACCGTATCCGTGTGAAGTGACAACGTTTGTGCCATCACACGGATACGGTGGCTTGTATATGTGAATAGTTGTTCTGGGTGGAAATATGCGATAATTGCTTCCACGTTCCCAAGCTATTAGCCAAGTGAATATAAGGGCGTGTTCGGAAATTACTGGCCAGGTGCTGGAAATAAAAATAAATTTGGCAGCAGTACAAAAGTATTCATCGGCGAGAAGTTGGTATTATTGAGAATTGCTGGAGATCCGTTTTCTTAAGTTACAGCAGCCAGTTATGTCAGCAATGAGCTGGTTAATTGAGTTATTGGTCTTTTGAGTTTGACAGCTAACACATTTGATACATTTATCCAGAGACTTATCTACTGACTGTCATTTAAATGCGAAATATATTATATTATTTGTACTTTACCTTAATTATTATTTCAGGGAAAAATATGCATAAATTTGGATAGAATTTATAATACTATTCTTGATTGAATTCAAATTTTAATTTATGTATGTTTTTGTGGTTGTGTAACCGAAATATTTAAGCTTCTCTGATATTCATTATATTTTTTCAATATAATACTTAGTACAAAAAATGTTATTTTTATAATATATCTTTCTTTACTTCATCCTCTGGTAGATTATACAATAATGGTGACACGCGGATGATAAACTGATTTTTCTTAATAATGACGAAGATAGATTAGATGTACCAAAAATTACTACCATGCTGTTGAACATGCAATGGCAAATCTTTCACTAATTGAATAATAAAAGTATCATATATATTGCACAAGTACATAAATAATTTATAATTCTATTCCAGTCTTCACTCTTTCTTTCCGTAGTACTGAATCACTATTGTTAAAGTTAGTCTAACATGATAAAACAATAACTTAATTGCATTGCGGTCTAGTCTATCCCACAAAAAACAAGCTTCGCTTGTAAAGAAAGAACGGCAAGTACATAAGTTGTATCTAGCATAATTAATATAGTAATATAAAATATTTTAATTAAAAAAAATAGTGAAATCGAAATGCTAGGCAAGTATAAATTTTTGTTACCACGATGAAAGTTAAAATTTGGAAAAAAGAAAATAGTAACACAACAAATATACTTGCCGGTGGCCCGTTGTTTGCAATCGTATTAAATAGCAACATTTTTAACTTATGAGAAGCAACGTTTAAATTGCAAGATAGCGACTTACACATGAATATTACGGGCCCGGCAAGTATAATTTTTGTGTTACTATTTTCCTTTTTCCAAATTTTAACTTTCATCGTGGTAACAAAAATTTATACTTGCCTAGCATTTTGATTTCACTATTTTTTTTAATTAAAATATTTTATATTACTATATTAATTATGCTAGATACGAGTTATGTACACTCCGGGAAATATATTCTGTCCAACTTATAACCAAATGTTTTAAAAGGTCGTACTTCAATAGCGGTCAACACTTTTCCACATCTCGCTGGTTACCTGGTCTAGCACCGAGTCCTGAGGGTCCCGAGCAATAAACTGGGAACAATCGAAGAACCCTAATATACCTGATACTCTAATCACTAATCTAAAATTACTATTTTTGTATTTTTAATCAAACATATTTGAAATTATTACGAATACATTCCTTGTAATTTTAACATGAAAATGAGTCCAAATACGACATTAATCAAACAATTATTTCTTTTAGTTATACCTTGAAGCTGCTACTTTATTATCTATAAATTCTACGAAAAATTAAATATTACTATATATCTTCGTTATGCGTTAAGTTAAAATAAATTTCCAAAATATTGGAAAGGACATAAACATATTATTAAAAAATTAACAAATATAAATTTTAGTTTAAGATATAATTGACAAATAAATGTAAATATTTTAAAATACTATCTTCAAAAAGAAAAAGGTTAATCATCTCATAAAATTAAAAATTTCAATTTTTTTAGTATGATTCTGCTACGGGTTAATTGATGCTTATTTGGATTATTTATAGACATATTGGAATAAAATAAATTTGATTTTTAACAGGTTTTAATAAAATGGGAGATGCAAGATATAACTAATATAGAAATAATAGTCCGAATAACGTCATTTTTGGATTCATTTTCATGTTAAAAATACAAGCAATGTATTCATAATAATTTCAAACCTGTTTGATTAAAAATATAAAAATTGTAATTTTGGATTAGTGATTAGAGTATCAGGTATATTATAGGGTTCTTCGATTGTTCTCGGTTTATTGCTCGGGACTCGGCACTAGACCAGGTAACCAGCGTGATGTGGAAAAGTGTTGACCGCTATTGAAGTGCGGCCTTTTAAAACATTTGGTTATAAGTTGGACAGAATATATTTCCCGGAGTGTAGAGCAGGTAAGCCGCGCAACGAGGAAAAATCTTGTCCACCAGCTAACTTAGGCCTATTTAATTTCGTTTGACATTTCGGAACGATTCGATTTCCCAGAGTGTACGAGGGTTATAACCCTCTCTGTAAAAATAAATATTCGTGTAGTAATTAATAGTACATCGAAGGCGCCCGGGTCTTATAGGAAGTTGCCTATTGGAACGCAAACGCTATCGATGAGGGGTCACTCCCCTTCCCGTCTACTCTACCTTTCGGGATAGACAGTAACGTCACAAGTAATAGTAATTTCATATCAAGTCATTGGGGGTAATTTTCGCGAGTGCGCATCTTTCAGTCGTGCCTAACACGTACCGTTATGGAAGATAACAACAAATACTACGAACTTATTGCATCTAATTAGTAATTAGTGTTAAGAACAATCTGTAAAGGGAGAGTTCACTTGCTCCAGTAACCACATATTTTAATAGTAACTTGCGGATGCTAATGCATTATAATCTGTCATTTTATTGTAAGTATCATTACAATTTCTTAAATATACCAAATTGTTTCAAATCTGCTGTTCTAACATATGTTTACTCATACTATCATTCACCACGAATCCTGCTAATTCATTACATTCTTACCGCTCGAAGTGCAATATTATAGTATATTATACTACGAGTCGCAAAGCCAAGTCAGAGGCTCTACTGACCCAAACTTTAATGTCAAGTCAGTCGAAACGCGACTGATAAGCGGCCACGACTCCTTAGTACGTAACACAGGAACCGTCCTCGCGGTGTGGGATATACGCAATTCAGAGGATAAGAGAAGCCGAAATTTTCTTTCAAAGCAAGACCAATCCGAGTCGACACCCAGTCAACCAAACACAGATGGAGAATTAGTTAGTATAAGTTACATAGCAGGAAAATTACGTAAATTCTATGCAAATTGGGGTAAAATTACGAAAGACAAATTTATCCTATTGTGACGCTACTGGCTATCCCGAGGGATAGCGTAGAAGGGGAGGGAGGAGTGATTCCTCACCGATCGCGTTCGCGTCCCTATAGGCGACTTCCTACAAGACCCGGGCGCCTTCGATGTAATTTTAATAATACCCGAATATTTATTTATACAGAAGGGTTTCTAACCCTCGTACGCGAATATAGGGGATGGGGTGCTAATACAACAATTCCTCAACTTCGGTTAAACTCTCTTTATTATTAATTCCGTGCTCAATACAATACCCGGTTCTCCTTACACAGTATAAGTGTGTTACGCGAGGTCCTAAATGTGGACGCGGCCTAAGTTGTGCGAACGCGGCTGAAGCCCCGATGACCTAGTAGCTCATCTCGCGCTCGAGCCACTAGTCGGAGTTAGCGGTGGTCCCCACCGAGTCGCGCGGTGCTCCGCGCGCCACCAGTGGATTCCTGAGATAACTACTACGCGACGCTACGCGGATGAGTCCCTATCCTCGCGCGTGCGCGTTCCTCGACGGTTATTCGCACTCACTAAGTTCCCGCGTACTCGATCACAACACGACCCGGATTGTTTAGGTTTGGAAGTCTAAGGTCGCGAGTCCTCACGATAATTGTACTAAGTCCGCGGCCTTGAACCAACTCAAGGGAACGATCCTGTCAACTGTCAAACTCACAACGAATATATGTAATCGCGAACACTCAGTTAATTCGCGCCTCTACATAATATGCTTTTCGTTATAGGTCCGACGGAATGACCACTCCGCTAGGTTGCCCGCTTACCCGTGACAGATGAGCAGGGCTAGCGGTTCCCTATAAAACCGTTCGGTGCTACGAGCCTTAAGGCCCTAGCACACCCCGGGACGTCACAGGACCTTTTTTTACAAAACGAATATTCACCCTTATCTCAGCTACCAAAGGGCTGGCTATTTTCCTATCTCCTTCTCTCTCTCTCTCTCTCTCTCTCTTCCTGCTCCTCTCGATCGCTCTTGCTCTCGCTCTCGCACTCTTCTATCTCTCCTGGCAGCCCTTTTGACGATGGCCCGCAGGGCTAGAGTGTCCTGTCGTCCGGTATGTTTTCGCGGCTCCCTGGCAGTCGCTGCACTTGACTTATCAATTCCGGTGGCAGCTGTCAGCGGGGTCGCACAATTCTATCGGCGGCAGGGCACTATACAGGCACTCGACGAGTCATCCAAGACCTTCAAACTACATGTGTCGGGACAGTCCACGGGAGCAGGTAAGGCCCTGCGCCTGTCCCGCCGCTGCCCCGCTACACCCATCGCGCGGCACTAGGAAGCCGACAAGTTATCGATCCTCGATCAATAACTAATCCGTTGATAACTTCCTAGTTCGCACACGACCCGCCTATCTAGTGCTTGAGATTAGCAAAGCGCTAGATGGCAGCTATTGTAACGCCGCGGGAACGCAACGTTACACTATATATAATTTTAGGTTATAAGATTCGTTTCGCGCGCGCGTACAAACGTCAGCAGGTACTGACGCTAGCTACAACTGCTTATTAGGGCAAGAACAGGAGAGTAGACTAGAAATTACAATCAACGAGCTTTTATATCAGGGAGCTATGGTGAAATGCCTTGTGGTCGAGGGTCAAGTTTTATTACCATATTTTTTGGTTAAGGTGTCTAATTGGAAGGACCGTTTCATTTTGAATTTAAAATGATTAAATCAATTTGTGGCTAAAAAACATTTTAACATGCATTAAATAAACAGAGTACAAGATATGTAAGGTTCAGATTCAGGAATAGTTTGCGTGTGTATTTGAGTTTACATTACACCCTTTTGGTCTAAGTTCCACACCGTATATCTTTATCAAATTGTGGAGAGTGCCTATCAAAGTTTCTAAGAGGAAGAGGTTTTAAGAACATAATTTACCTTAATAATTGTTTGAGCATAGAACATACCTTCGTTGTTACGAGAAAGTGAAATAATTGAAATAAATATTCGAAACGTTATGCTTTATAGTAAATTATAGAAAATCAAGGCTTATTCCCTCACAACAAAGAATTTTCCTGGATATGAGTATTAATACTGTGAAATATTGTATTTCGTTACCGACTGAGAAAAGAAACCAATTCACTGAGTTAGTACAGAAATTCTTGTATATAAAAAGCTCCACAATTAGAGATTTTGCGGGTTTAATTGGCAAACTAGTTGCAGTGCTCCCAGCAGTCGGGTATGCCTGGATGTAGGAGAGACCGGGGACAATTGTAACATTTTTCACTTTTGCCGATCCCGGTTGGAGCATAATTGTATTTTAGACCTGAAATTCTGGAATTATACTTGTTCGATATCTCTTAAAGATATACTGTAGTATGAACACCTTAGAATATATTTAAAAGCAAATATTTCATTTTTATCTACTGAGTAATTCTGTTACAATTGAACCCACCTCTGGGTACAGTTGTAACACTCACCGTGTCAATTGTAACACGATAATATAAAGAGTTAAGAAGGTGCAAATAGTGATGCTGTGCGAAAATAAACTTCATTTTAATGCTGAAAAACAATAACTGTATAACATTTTCAGATAAAACAACAATATTCCTAAAGAAAATATATAGGTGAAAATAATTAACAGAGTTATATTCTTGTAAACCAGAAACTACTTAAAACATATGAATTAATTACAAAAAGAACTTAATTTCATATAAATTATAGCGAAATAGATTTCTAATTGTCTTCGCAATTTAAACAATAATAGCATAGGACATAATCTTTCTTTTTTCTCGATTTCATTGCACATTTCTCATGAGGCCATTTCTTGTAGTCAACAAACTGAATCCACACTTCACCGGTTATATCTTTCGAATATATTTCAAGGCAATAAGGACATATTGCGTCGTTGTCTTCATCTGAAGATGATGATTCGGTTTTCCTCTTTTTCTTATATTTCTTAAGAGAATTACATTTTTTCTTAACGTTCTCTTATCCACCTTTTTTCTTTTATTTTCTTCTTTCTTTGTAAAAGCGTTTATTAATGCATTTATCTCGGGTGATTCGGTTAAAATAGCCGTTTTACCCCGTTTTCGACCTCTCCTCTTCAAATCCATATTGAAATTGGCTTTTGGAAAAGGCCGAATAGTTTTAAAAACTTCTTCTGCTGAAATGTTCAAATTTAATGTGGCTTTAGTGTTGCTAATTTCTTTGGATGTCGAAGGAACTGGATCGCCCTCTTGTGTCATGGCAGAAGATATTGAAGGGATCGGTTCTTTATCCTGTGTTATTGAAGCTGAAACGTTTTCTTTTTGGTTTCGATCTTTTTCAATAACCTCTGTAATTTCAACGGGATTAGTTGCAGTTAAATATTTTTCTGTTACAATTGCAGGGGCGAATTAATGGTCCTGGAAAACGTGCCTGTTGAATGGATATATACCAGTGACCTTAAAACTATTAATGATATTTATTGGAATCAAAACAAGTGGAAAAGCCTGAGCTATAATGCCAGGAAGATCATAGATCGTCATAGTTTGGCCAGGATGATTTTTTATCCATGCATCTATAAATGAGTTTATGTATGTTTTAAATGGACCGAAAACCGTTCTATCTAATGCCTGTAGTTTGTGAGATGTATATGGTGGAAAAGAAAGGAGGATAATGTTGTTTTCCCTGCAGAAGTCAATAGTTGGGATATAGAGGTGGGATTCGTGATTGTTTAAAATGAGGAGCACTATTTGATCCACGGTTGACTTTAAAAATTTTGCAAAATATTTGATAAAAGTGAAGAAATTTTTGTTCTGCATCCATCCTGTCCCGTTTACTTCCCCAATTGATCCACTAGAAGCATCTCTAATGAAATGGGGTGAAAACTTTTTGCGAGGGAAAAGAAAAACCGGTGGTATGACGTGGCCAAGCGCGCTAACTGCTGTGCACATTGTTATGAGAGTTCCTTTCTCAGAAGATGTAACTGAACCTACTTGTTTAATTCCTTTAGCGATTATAACTTTCCTGGGTTTCTGCACGGTCGTCACTCCAGTCTCGTCAACATTATATATGTTTCTAGGTTCGAATTTGTATTGCTCCAAAACTTTAGATAAATTATCAAAGAATTTCTCAACATTTACTTTATTGAAATTAACTGCTCTCGCGTAACTAGTAGCTTCTGGAATCCGAATTGGAAGCTATGGATTTCTTTTCATGAAACTGCTAAACCAATCTTCTCCGGCCATTTTTGTGTTGTCCCAAATTTTAGGGTATTTAAGTTATTTTTTGCAACGAACTGATACGCAAGTTGGCGTAATTCCTTCGGAGATAATCCAAAGTACAAATCTGATGATGCACGCAAGTATTTGGCAAAGGCATTTTCATCATCTGAATTTAATACTTTATTATGTGGCTTATATCCTATTATTATTTCTTTACCTTCTTTAATCTTATTTACGGCACGATTTAAGGTTACATGGCAAATATTTAACATTTTAGCCCCACCTCTCTTTGACTTCTATTTTCTTTAAAAACTAAAGCTACCGCACGTTTTATAATTTCCATAGAGGGACCTCAATTAGTCGTGCTTTTGCGCTGCCTCGGCATGATTACTACCAAGATCTAAAAATGATAAAGGAAGAAATATTTGCAAACGTTTACACGAAAGAAAAGATGGCCGGGGTCAAATGTAACGTGTTTCATTTGACCCAGCTCCAAGTGTTACAATTGTCTCTAAAACACATTATTAAGGTCAGATTTATTTTATTGCAAGAAACCATAAACCTAACCTTGCATACATCACACATATACTCAACAAAACTCTATCCGATAATCTGTGATAAATAAATCAGCTCAAATCCGTATATGCTCCTCTCTAGACGGAGTTATTTTAAACCTAAAAATATTACTCACTTACGTAGTTTTTCAAATATTGCCAATAAATTTGCAGTGCTGTTAGGAAACGGCGCGAAAATACCGATGAGCTCTTAGCAATTGAGAAGGAACCTTGGACTAGAGTCACATGTTTTTTCATACATATACAGAAATGTTATTAGCATTGTTGCAATTGCCCCGTGTTACATTTGTCCCAGGTCTCCCCTACACAAAGAATTTAGAGAAAGAAAAGATTTTCCAGTTGATCATGAATGATTATAATTTTGACAAAAGAATGCCTATACCAGATTTAGTTATAAATGAGTTGAGATAGTGGAAAGAAAATTTGACTGTCAGAGTACATTATATTAAAGATTGTTGTTATGAAAAGACTATTTATACGGAAACATCCTCGACTGGCTGGGGCAAAACTGATGGAGCACGAAAAATATTTGGTTTGGTCGGAGAAGGAAAGAAATTTTCATATAAACTATTTAGAATCGCTTACCGTAAAGATCGTCTTGTTTGAAATAGCTTCATAAATAAGGAATGTATAGATGCTCTTACGCGAAGATAACAACACAGCCTTATCATATTTAAATAAAATGGGAGGTGTAAGAGTGAAAATTTTAAGTACTTTATCTAGGAAAATTTGGCAATGGGCGGACCAAAGGGAGATAATTTTATTTACGTCATATATAGCATCAGCAAAAACTGTAATAGCAGACGAAGACTCCAAAATCAGTCAGGATGACAGAATGAGAACTAAGCAGAAAATGGTCCCAAATAATAACTGAAACTTTTGGTACTGTCCATTGATTTGTTTGCATCAGACAGTAATAGAAAGTGCGAGAGGTTCGTGTTATGGAAACCACAAAAGAATGCTTGTTGCATTGACGAATTTACACTAAATTGGTTCGACGAATTCTTGTAAGCCTTCCCACCGTTTGCGTTAATATTAAAAATGTTAGTCAAGATAAAGCGATAAAATGCCACTGGAAATGTTATCGTGCCTTTGTCGAGAAATCAGCCTTGGTTCCCAATTTAGAAGAAATAATTATAGAAGTATTAATTATTTTTTAACCAAATGTTAACATGTTATTATCCCCTGACTGGGAGAAGATACATCCGCGAGCGCAACATATTCGTTTGATTGCCGCAAAAGTGTGCGGGTAGCTATATTAAACAGACGTTACCCAGAGAAGCCCTAACAATAATGTTAGCGTTGGTAGCTGACTCGACATTGAAACAGTATGCATGTGCATTGACACAATGGAACGAATTTTATAACCAAGGAAATATTCTTTTTACGGATACCTGCACAGCAAATGTCCTTAGTTTTCTGATAGAAAGATTCGAAAAAGGCGCATCCTACGAAGCTTTGAATTCCTAAAGAAGTGCAATCTCGTTTATATCACAGGATAAAATTGGCAAACATTTAGATATTTATAGATTTATAAAGGACGTGTACAGGCTGTAACAATCAAGACCCAAATACGTAGGTACTTGGGATATAGCGATAATTCTAGATTACCTTAAAGTATTATATTGTGAAAACCTCGTTAATTTAACCTATAAAACACTTATGTTAGGAGCTTCAAGTACAGCAAAAAGGGCGCAAACTTTATCATTTATAAAAATATTTAACATTAGGATATAATGGATAGAGGATTAATTATAATTGAACGATTAAACCAACTTATCTGTATCTGAAGTTCGATCGTAAATATATGAAGTTTTCCCTCGAACTACACTATTCCCACCTTGTTTTTATTAACCCTCCCTAAAGCATCACAACGGAATAAAATAGCCAAGCAGCCTAAAGCTCGAAGAGTCAGGAGGAGTAACGCTAGGAGGCGCTGCCGTCGGTAGTTTTTTGGGACTCTAAATTCGTGAATCAAATAGTAGCTGTTTGGGGACATGTACGCATTGTTATGGTAATGTAGTTCGAGCGAAGACATCATATAATTACGATCGAACTTTATGTACAAGTAAGTTCGTTTGATCGTTCAATTATATTAAAATTACTTTCGACGGCAAACTCTTGAAAGAAAAAAAAAACGAAACTTGAAACCACTGACAACGCTGATTTCATCAACCGCTACATACGAAACCTCCGTACATCAAACTAAATCAATAGCCTGATCAGCCTAAGGTCCCTAATTACTAATATACGACGCAGAGATGAACCATCCCAAGCCCAGAACGGCAAAAATTTTCAAAGCCGAGACGCAACCAGACCTGTACAGAACTTGACACCCCACCCCCCACCCCCCACAAAAGCATAAAGTATAATTAAAAATATTCTATGCTAACCAAACAAAACCGAACATAAATATGGTGACAGGATTATCACCTGTCACATTAAGAGTTTTTGAATTTAGGGATGGTTGGGTCGCTCGCGGCAGCACGTGCCGGGATCACAAATTATTTGCGCTAATCGCTACGCGAGGCGCTGATCGATGCCGGCCTGTGTAAAATTGTTGCGGGGACGCGACCTCTTTTCCTTGGGAACTTCTATGGTGCCGACGGATCGTCGCGTTCTAGTTTGTGTGTTTTTTTTGGTATTACGGAGACCTAAGGAGGAAGGATTTCCTTGCACTTTGGGACGGACAGGAGCTGGGACAAGACGTCAGGTACGGTGAAAACCTCGTTATGATGGGAGTACACCTTCATTTCTCTTTCCTTAAAATAACTAGCGGATTTTCGGGAGAAGCTGCGATAGGGAGGCATTGGCCTAAGACTCGCGGCCTAGAGGAGCAATTTCTTCATTGTTATCCATTTGATTTTTTTTTTACGGGTTTATTTATTTTAGGACCGGCCCTTTCAATTTTTAGTTATTTCTTTTCATGTATATTTTCCGTTTACAGGTCGTCAGGCCACATATCAGGAGTTAAATGATGAGCGCGACGTTGATAGCATATTAGCTGTTGAAACAGATATCTTTATTTACATAATTTCGGGAAACGTTCCCAAATGCAGTATAATTTTTGTAACTTAAAAATTATTTATCTGGATTCGATCAAAGCCAATTTAGCACATCCTGAGAACGGTATCAACCGGTCAAGCCGCTGAATGAAATTGGATGCTTGGCGCCCAAATTGATTAATAAATGTATTATTTTCAGCAAACAATAAATTGTTAAAATAAATTTTTGAAATCTATTTCTAAGTTTAATTTTGTGTACATTGTGCACTTCACTTTCGAATTCGCATTCCCCTAGCGAGAAATAGGCGTCAGTTGCCTTCGAAAATTGTGACGTCAAAATATATTAAAATCCAACTATAGGATTTACACCCCCCCCCCCTCCCCCACCTCAATAAATCATACTAGGACTAACATCTGTAACGAGGGACCTAACATTTTCCTATTTTATCCAAAGAATCCAGCTACCTTGCACTCTACCGATCGGAGTGTAAATCGAAGACAGTGCCTAATACCGCAGAATCAGCTAGTTTACTAACCCATATTGAATAGCAACACAGCTAGTATCATTTTCCGCTTATACCACGCATTCTACTTAACAGTGTGAAAAGCTTGGACCTCGCAAGTAGCTTTTTCCTTCAAATATATTAATTTTGGTAATAAAATTTCAATTTTTTCGTATTTAAAAATGTATGATGGCGGTTATAATTTAAATCATATGTTTTTATAAGTAATTTGGCATTTTCATTATTATATGTTTGTTCGAATGATTCAGTTTTGTGAACATCCTTCTGAGGTAAATGATAGATGTCGAAATTTTATACTATGTTGATCTTACATAGTTATATTCTAGATTAATTTTTTATCATTTTCTGCTACGATTAGTAATAATAATTATCTAAAATATTAATTCCACAATGTTTCTTAATAAAAAATTTGTGTAATTCTAGTACATATTACGCAGATTCATTTCGTAGAAATATTGCTGTAATGTTATTTGCTTATTTTGGTGTAAGTTAATGATTCGATAATATTAACTCCTACTAGTACACCATTTTTTGCTAGTACTTCTATGAATTTGCCGTCTTCTTCTACACAAGTGAAGCTCGTTTCGTTGTGGGATAAACTATATCAGTGTTCACTAAATGGTTCGCTCAGGTGACCCAGAAAAGCTAGATGGTTTCTTCAATCCTGCGTCCTTGTTTACTATTTGCTAAAGGGGATGCATTGAGGGGCATAAACTTACATCTAAATTATCTTCTATAATTTTAGAATTTTGAATATTTTCATAGGGACCTAATTGGCCTGTATTGATGTGTTTAATTGACGTAGAGTTATTTTTTGGATTAAAAAAAATGGATATTAATAATTATATTTTATTTCCTATCAATAATTTAGAAAAAGTAAGCCTTTACGACGCTGCGCCAAACTTCAACGAAAAATTTGAGATCAAGAAGAAACAGATCTACATTTATAGGAATATTTGTTTTCTCTTGGTCTCAAATTACTTATTATAGTTTGGCGCAGCGTCATAAAGGCTCACTTTTTTTAATTATTCATAAGAAATAAAATATAATTATTAACCCTTAACGCTCGAAAGGCAAATATTTTTATCGAGCGTTAAGGGTTAATAACCAATATTAGTCAATCGTATTAAAGATACTTTGTGGAGTGAATTAAATTATTAAGCCTTAACGCTCTATAAAAATTTGTCTTTCGATTTTTATGACACTAATACATGCCCTCTCAACAGAGCCTTTCGAGCATTAAGGGTTAATATCCGCATTTTTTTTTAATCCAAAAAATAAGCATTTACGTCAATTAATCAGACAAATACGAGCCAATTTTTAGTTCCTATGAAAATATTTCAATTTTTAAAATTGTAGAAGATAATTTGGATGTACTTTTATGCCACTCAATGCATTCTTTTAAGAGGTTGGAGGGGTATCAAGTGTTAAAAAAAACAATTTTCGTTTAGTCTCTATGAACTAAGCTAATAAGTAAATTTATTTCTATAAAGTATATATAATTAAGTATCATTTAAGCAATATTCTGTCAAATTTTCGTAAAAAAAAAAAAATAAAATTTAACAATTGAAAGCAATTTATCGAAAAAGCATTGACAAAAAGTTGTTAAGCGCGATAGGCAGGTGCAACGTGGCAGATACAGAAATGGACCTACTACGTTAAGAATTTTGAATTTTAGCGCCTACCGCATAACTGATCGAGTCACGTGAGCTTACACACCGACCGCAGCGCCACTGTAAGTACGCAGTGAGGCCCGTCGTTGCCTGCCAAGCTGTAGAAGTGAAAAGTGTTGAGATCGTGAACACACGTGAGAAAAATGAACAGAAAAGATAATTGAGATGGAAAGATAATAAGAATAGGGAGAGACAACTGTTAGGACAAAGAAAGGAGAAGTATTGAGGCACGAGGATTGTCTACCTGGAGGATTATTCATAAAGCATGAAAAATTAATTCTTATATATCGCGTTGAGTACCCCGACCGGACGTGCGTCGCTACTTGGAGGAAACACGTAGGATGTAAGAAGCGCGGTAAAAGAAAAAAATCGGCTAGCACAGTGTTTCGACACTCGGATGACTCTGGGAATGAGAAATCGGGAAAGGCCGGAAAAATTAATAATAGGTTAGAAGACGAATTCGGATGGTCCACAACGGGCCTGGCGCCCCATAGAATTATAATTAACATCCCGAATGTGCTAGAAGGCCGGTGAAAAGGAATAGAATCCTCTCTCGGTGAAATAAAAAAAGGAGGAGGGTCTCTAAGGCCGGTTTTTGGCCCAATTTATATTTGGTCAAAAACCGGCCTTTGAGACCCTCCTCCTTTATGTTAGTAATCGCGCAGAAACATCCTACTCTTTACCCCCCCGCCACAGTATAGGCAGTTGAGAGAAACCCCGGTGATAGAAACCGGTGTATACAGGGTGTGGCGCGTAAGACGCCCCAGAGCATGGGTACAAAATGACGCGTATCTCTAACTATAAAAGATATTCAATTTTTACACACAACCTTTTCGAAACCTCTTATTACTTGGTTTCAAAAAGATTATATGAAAAAACGAAATATCTCATACAGTTAAAGAGATATGCGTAATTTTGTATCCATGCTATGGGGGGGGGGGGGTCTTACGCGCCACACCCTGTATAAAAATTTACTTAACTTTTAAGATGTGTCGATAAAGCTACTATAGTGGCTTTGCAGTAATTTCGATAATGTATTAACTATATATGTTATTTATATTGACAAATCTTTAAGAAAAAAGAATCATTACTTTTATGAAAAAATACGGGCAGTCTAAAGGTTAACGAAATGATGACGAAATTGAACTTAGTATGAACTTTTCTCGCTAGAAAATAAGTTAGGTACCATATTTATTTCAAACAGAAAACCCTCTTCCAAAAAACGCGAATTACACAGAATATCATCAAACATCATCAACCAAACTCATAAACCAAAAAAGATTTTGTTAGTAGGATTCAATATCTTGAGAGCAACGAGAACTTTTTTCAAAAAATTATTTTTTGAAATCTGGAATGAAGTTTAAAGTGAATATTCCTATTTTTTACAAAAAATCGCGAACTTTATTGTTTGTAAAAGAAGCTGAAGTTGAAAAAAAGAAAACACTCTCGTTGCTCCCGAGATATTGAACCCTATTAACATAATCTTTTTAGTTTTTTGATTTTAGATGATGCTATTTGAAGATGTCCCACAAAAAACAAGCTTCGCCTGGAAAAAAGGCAGCAAGTACATAAATTGTTTACCGTATATAAATAATATAGTAAAATAAAATATTCAAATTAAAAAAATTAATGAAATCCAAATTTTCGTCAAGAATTTATTTTTACCATGGCAAAAGAGTTAAAATTTCGGTAAAATAAAATTAATAACATAAAAAAGCTACTTGCCGAGCCCGTTGTATGCAATGGCATTAAATTGCTACATTTTAAAATTACGAGAAGCAACGATTGTATTGTAAGATAGCGACTTATACATGAACATTATGGTCCCGGCAACTACCTTTTTTTTGTGTTACTATTTTTCCTTCGATATTTTAACATTTTTCCATCGTAAAAATATATACTTGCTTAACATTTGGATTTCACTCATCTTTTTAATTCGCGAATATATTATATTTTAATATATTATTTATATGCTAGACGATTCATATACTTGCTGTCTTTATTTACAGGCGAACCCTATTCTTTGCGGGATCCCAATCATTACTGTTAGTAAAGTTATAGCCGTTTAATTTAAAAATTATACTTTTTATTACTTTGAAATAACTTTACAATTTCGCATATTAAGCAAAAGTTCTAATGAAAGAAAAATGTAACCTTTTATAAAAGGATGAAGCACACAATAGAATTTTCTATTGTACAACGTTTTATTAAATTTGCGTTTTCGGTCGGCACTCAGTTTGATGATTTTAAGCTTATGAAAAGTAGTGTACATTAAAACAATCATCACTTTACTAATAATAAAGATAAATGTTTCTTCCAAGTCTCAATCGAAAGACATTGAAAAAATATTCAAAATCCATATTTTGAAATACTTACGCAATTATTTTCTTCAATCATATATAACAATTTTAAAACAGATGAATATTTAAAGTTTTTTACTGTGTCCGTTTGCTCATTTCAATGATTAAAAAGGATGTAAAATTATAATTAATACATACAATTCGAAACCCTTAGAATAGCTTATCTGTTGAGTCCATGTAGACATTTGTAACATTTTTTTAAGGAGAGACGCAAATGATTGAATTTCAATTTTACTTAACTTTACTAATCGCATAGAAAGCTATTAGTAATGGTGATGACGTCAGTCGATAAATTTAAGGAAGTAGTAAAGAAAGACGCAAGAATGGGGGAACTCCATATACTTAACGGGATCCTTCGCGCCTGCTTTACCAACAGTACAAATCAATAAACAATTAGTTTAATAAAATTCAAATGCAAAGCAAATTGAACAAACGGGTGTCTTTAGGACAAAATGCCAGCCCTAACGAGTCAAATGAGCTTAAAAATACTAAAATTGGATGAAGAATAACGTTGTACCACTGTCCCGCGTTCTTGAAGTGAAAATAACCAAAAGTGACCTCGTTTCAAGAACGTGGAACAATGCTGCAGAGTATTTTTCTCATCCAATTAGAGTGTTATTAAGCTCGTTTGACTCGTTAGGACTAGCACTTTGTCCTATAGAAACCCGTTTGTTAAATTTGCTTCGCATTTGAATTTTATTAAACTGTTTATTGTCTTATAGTGCAGGTAAAACAGGCGTGAGGGATCCCGTTAACCCGGGTCGCCTAAACGATCCATCAGTGATGCCAGTCTGAGTCTAAATGAACCCTTCACTATGACTTCGCAGCTCATATAACTGTATAGCCTTGGATATCAAAGTGGAGGGACCGTTTAGACCAACACTATATACAACAGAGTGTAACGAAATAACCGCATTTTGACGTAATTGGATGTTCGGGGTGACAACCCGATTCCCCGTTTTAAAATTTCGATCGAATCTCGTTCAAGGTTTAAAAGTTATTTCCATTTAAAAATCATCCTTTTTCGCTCCTTTTCGAACAACTTTAACAGCACAACGGAAAGTGGGGAAAGTGAAAAACAATTGAAGAACACCCTGCTAGAATATAAAAATTATCGATCGCACGCGATAATACATTTGCTATTTATTTCTTCAATTTGGCTATTAATTAATTTCAAAGATAGCTAAATCCCCTTTATTACAATTGTAATTTAATTCAGTATAAGTATCATTGACTGAACTGATGAAAAAGCGAGAAGAGCCAATGAAAAGGAAAGTATCACAAGCTAAGAAGTCGCGCAAACTCACTGATAATTTAATAGGCAATGCATGAAGCTATTCCCATTTCTATTATCGAAGCTAAAGAGAATGATTTAAAATCAATTTATTAATGATAGAGAAAACTAAACTTACCCATTTAATATTCTCCAAGTTTCTTTAAATCGAAGTTTTTGAAAAAGTTTCAAACTGGCTCCTCGATGATTTCCAGAAAGCACACTGCCACTGATTTTGCACTTAAACATTCGCGAATTTAAGCCAATTAGGTATTAACTTACATTTCATCAAAACACTGGTTAATTTGAAACTTTTAACTGTTTGAAATAGGCAGATAAAGAGTGGTCGAAACTCTAATTATTAATTATCCTTTTTCTTTGTGTTTCTCTCTTCAGTCTACTTCAAACAGTTAAAAAGTGTCAAATTAACCCGTGTTTTAATGAAACGTAGGTTAATATCTAATATGTTTAAATTCACGAGTGTTTAAATGCAAAATCAATGATAGCGTGCTTTCTGAATATCATCGAGGAGCCAGTTTGAAGCTTTTTCAAAAACTTTGATGTAAAAGAACTTGGAGAACATTAAATGGGTAAGTTTAGATTTCTCTATCATCAATGTATTGATTTTGAATCATTCTCTTTAGCTTGGTTAGTAGAAAGAGAATGCCCTCATGCATTTCCTATTAAATTATCAGTGCGTTTGCGCGACATCTTACTTTCTGATACTTTCCTTTTCATTGCGTCTTCTCGCTCTTTCCATAAATTCAGTCAATGATAATTGTACTGAATTGAATTGGAAATGTAATGAAAAGGATTTTGCTATTTTTAAAATTAATCTGATAGCCAGATTAATGGAATAAATAGCAAAAGTATTATTGCGCGCGATCGATAACTTTTACATTCTATTGGGGTGTTCATCAATTGTTTTTTCACTTTCTTCACTTTCCATTGTGCAATCAAAGTCGTTCGAAAAGGACCGAAAAAGGGTGATTTTTAAATGTAAATAACATTTAAACCTCTTGAACGATTCGAACGAAATTTTACACGTGCACTCAGTTTGTCACCCCGAACCTCCAGTTAAGAGAAAAGGCGGTCGTTTCGTTACACCCTGTATATTTGACTGACTCCAATTTTTTTTTATTTTTTTTTTTGCTCTCCAGATCCAGAAATCGTTAATTTGGACTGAAAAAACAATATTCCTAAATTTTCAGCTAAAAAAAAATTGTTTAGAACTGCCGCATTCGGTATTTGTGTAAAATTTTTATAAAAATTCATTTATCTCCAAAACTATAATAGATATCGGTTTGTTGCTATAGACCTTTCAGAAAGCAAATTCAGAGAGGATTAGAAAAGGTGATATATAAAAAGTTGATATCTCTTTTGGATACAAAGATAGACGCGTTTTTCAATTTTTTTTTATAAAAAGTTCAATAGTGTGTAGGTTTATCTTCAGTTTCAACAATTAGAGTTTATTTTATTATATTTAGATTGCATTCAAAATTAACTGAGTAGAGATATTTGCATACTTTACTTGAGAAATACATGCGAAATGCAATAAAATATTCAGAAACAATTTATACATAATAAATATGTCAACCATAAGTAAAAAAAGTAATATGGCTATATTATGATTATAAAAATAATAATATTTATTGGCGGTTATATAATTAACAATTTTACTAAGTACCCAAGAAATATTAATACATTCATTTCGATTTCGTGATCAAAGTTTGCTTATTACATTCCGGATAATTTTCCCAGTGTTTTGTAACAACTTGCAAAATATACTCATGTTGCTGCGGATCTTTCGTCAAGCATTGATTATATTCTTCCATCAATGCAACCGCCCTCTCAGCAATGTCATTCACGACTTTCAAATCTTTCAAAATTATCAAGGCATTATTATAACTTTCTTCTTTTTCCCATTGGTCAGGATTTTTGTTGAGAAAGTCATAAGACAAATTTAATTGTTCGAATATAAAGACAGATCCTTTCGTGATAAAATTACTTAGGTCGTAATTTACAGCGTGTTGTAGATCTACTTTAGCACGTATCTTGTTTTCAGACAAGCTTTCACGATTTTTAAAAGCCTCTGTCATTTTAAGTTTCACTTCACGTGATACGGTGTTATCAAAAAATGCCAGTGGTGCGAGATGTTCGGATAAATACCATAAATGTCTTGTCAATTTGTCTAGGGCAACTTCTGATAACTTTGTATTAATTTCTTCGTATTTGATAAATTCTTGCAATAAATTTAAATCGTGAGAGGGTGCCGTAATTGCGCAAGGAGCCGTAAACCAAGATTTCACGTAAAAATTCACAATAAAAACGCAAATATGACGACGTCCATCCTTTTCTTTTGAAATCAAATGTATTTGATTCTTGAACATGAATATTTTCAAGGAATAAATGGCCTTCGAAAGCCATCTAGCATGATGCATTGCCCCAGGGTGTTTAAATTTGATTCCTCGAGGTGGTGCTCCGCCTAAGAAGATACAAGTGAGCTCTAAAAGCTCATTGTAATCACCCCGTAACTGTGAAATCTATGATAAATAAGCGATATTATAAGTCATAAGGTTTTTTTTAAAAGAATAGATTAAATGTTACTTTCAACGTACTTTGAATTGATCAGAAACAAAACACAATATATCTTCTTTTTTATGGTGTACGGCTTCAGCTACTAATGCATCATTTAAACCATGTTCGAACTTCGATTTATCTATATTACTCCACTCTTTTTTAAAACGAGTAAATATTGGTACATTAGGGCCGCTTGTTCCAGGCAAAAAAGTTTCAAAAACTTTTCTCAAAATAATTTCATTTATGTGATGCCTACATGCCAAATGAAGTAAATCTCGATTTAATATTTTCACCAATTGAGCACACGTTCCTCTTTCCGAACGTAACAATTAATAGATCCAAAAAAATTTAATTTTCATAATACTTAGGAAAAGAATGGTATATTTTATATGCTATATGAGATGAATTTAAGTAATTTTCATCTCGCAAACCATAGATATAAAAAATTTTACTTAATCCTAAGATTTTATGATAAATAATTTGTTAACAATGGAAAAAATCAATTACCAACAATACACGTAAATTGAATTACTACCTGCGTTCGAGCTCGTAGTATCGAAGCAAATGCCCTTCACACGATCGGAACAGTTCCAAAGATTCAACATCTCGACTATACCAGTGACTTGATCAATTCCACTCCCTGAATCAAGTGTTGGTACACCAAGTAATTGCTCGGTTTTAAGTCCAGAGACAATTACAGGTAAGCGTTCAACCATATTTGGGCCATCCAGCTCTGGAAGGATTTTTCCATCCCAATGAACTATTAAAGAGTTGGCTAATTGAATATTGTTTTTCAATTCAGATGCACGCTCTGATCTATACTTGACTCGCTGCCTGTGAATAGTACTCTTGCTCAAATTATAGTGATCTGGGTTCAATCCTAGAGCCTGGACAACAGCATTCAGAATAAAGGAAGCACTTCTACTAGTAGTATTTGTTCGATCTAAAGCTGCAGCTAATTCTACAGTAACAATGTTTTTCTTCCTTAACTTGAGTTCAGGATTATATGATTTTTCATATAAAAAACTAGAAGCACTCCGTTTTAACTCATTTTGAGATGCGTTAGTCGACTGACTTGATGCCTCATCAGTAACCGTCAGTTGAGAGCAAGACCGAACAATATCTTCTTCTACAACCTGCGCAATATTAATGTCTCTTGATGAACATGATGCAGTTTGATCATCATGTGTATCTTCTATTGAAACGTCTGGTAAATAGACTCCGGATATATTAAACAAATTGTCTAATTTTATCTTGAAATTCCTTTCATGCAGGACTTGAGTGTTTCAGGATAACCTCAGACGACTTTTATATGCAAACTTCTCCATTCTTGATGCAGCTTTTCAAGTCGTGAAATAGCATAATCTTTTCTGCATACAGGTTTTTCATTTCGATTCCAAATTTCGTAAACATCATCTATAGTAGAAATGAAACTCTCGCGCAATGTCAAATTAAAAAAAACGATGTTTGTAAAATAACAATCGTAACACTTCATTATTTGATGGCAATTTTGTGTTATCCAGTTGTTCCAACTCATTACCGATCAAGTAAATGTTACTCGTTTCTTCCGTCATACTTTTTCGTTTTCGGATTTTGAGCAATGAACTTATATGCAACACCTCACTCAGTTGATTAGATAGACCGAATGCTGTAGATGAATTTTCAGTTAGATTGACACCGCAAGAATTCGAGTGGAATTTTACACGAGAGTTGGCGCCACCTCTTAAGGATATAAATTGTAATGAGGTGTTCGTTACGTGGATGTAAAATGAGGCAAATAAGTGAAATATAAATGAATATAGGCTTTTGTTTCTTTTATTTTGAGTTTACTCGATCAGCTGATCGAAAGTCTGACAGCTGAGACCGAGTGTTTTCGGTCGACACGGTCGAATAACCTCGCGAGCTGTTAGAGAATATTTCCGAAAATCTTAGAATTGTCTTAGATGATTATGTTAGTACCGGATGTAAGCTCCGGCGCTTCTATTTAATTTATTAAGCATTAATGACTGTGAAAGAGAGCTAAATCTTTCACAGATTATTATAAAATGCTTAATTGAAGAAGATTTAACATTCCGGATGATTATTCAGGTATTAAGAATATTCCGCTTGGCGTTCAATCATGTCATTGTTGACGCCAAGCATTCGGTGAAGACTAGCTATAAAAACTAGCGCTCACCGACGTAAAGAGAGCAGTCGCACACAAGCGATTCCGAAGGAAGCAAGGCTAGAGACGTGTGTGTGCGTGACCATTGCTTATTGTTCCGATCGGATGAGCCCGACTCACTGTCGGACATACGCGAACTGTTGGTTATCGGAATGCGTACATTCGAAAAGAGTCGTATGTTGCCCTGGTAACGCTAAACTATTGGGTGCGTCTTTGGACTCCAAAGTTAAGCACGCTAGATAATGTTGAATGCGATCTAGATATAATAAAATAAACTCTAATTGTTGAAACCTGAAGATAAACCTACACACTATTGAACTTTTTATAAAAAAAAATTGAAAAACGCGTCTATCTTTGTATCCAAAAGAGATATCAATTTTTTATATATCACCTTTTCTAATCCTCTCTGAATTTGCTTTCTGAAAAGTCTATAGCAACAAACCGATATCTATTATAGTTTTGGAGATAAATGAATTTTTATACAAATTTTACACAAATACCGAATGCGGCAGTTCTAAACAATTTCTTTTTTAGCTGAAAATTTAGGAATATTGTTTTTTCAGTCCAAATTAACGATTTCTGGATCTGGAGAGCAAAAAAAAAATAAAAAAATAATTTGAGTCAGCTAATATATATATATATATAGCTTCACTGCTATTCATTTTTGAGCGCTACAATATACTATTGCGTTACTGATAATTCATTTTAATATTTGTGTTTTTACTTATTTTTATATTTACCTCTGACCATTCACGTTGCAATGTTTGTAACATGTCTGATGTTAAAAGTCCTTCGGATAACAATTTGGATGTTAGTTTACCTCTTCTAAAAATGGTTGAAGTCACACTTCTGTTTTCTAAAACAAAATCAAAGAAAAATAGTGATACGAACACTTTATTCAGAATTTTGATGTTTTACCTCTTAAATTCTTGTGCTTTGACATTTCAAAACTATCATCTCGTACGGCTTCTATGTTATTCATACCTGCAAAAAAATAAATGCTTTTTAAAAAAATTACAGACATATATCTATTTGAGATATTTAACATATTGTTATCGCAAACGAAACTGCTTAAAATTATGCCATTTTACAGTCAGCGAAGGTAACTCAAAAAGTGAACAAGAATACCAGTAATTAAAAACAAAATAATTTTGAGCAGAATATATTATAGTGTACATCTTTGGAAACATTTGTTACTAAAATAATATAAATGTATAATTATCTGTTGAAAGGTTTTAAGGATTCAAATATGATTTTTTGCCCAACGTTTAACCCGTTATGATCACATGGTGTCAAATAGACCCCAGGCTATCTTTGAATCTACCTAGCTTCTAAAAGAGGATTTAGACTTGATCTTGTGGTACCATCTGCCATTGTTTGAAGCTAATACATCATACCTCAAGGGTTTTTGAGAATGAAAGTGGCGTCAGAACATATTAGACGTCGATTTGCACGGAAGTGTTTTCTTTAGAGTCCAGCAGATTCCGTGTGACATTGTATGGAATTATTGCAAAAAAAGTGCATTTCAAGTTAATTTATTTTTGGCTAAAGTGTGAGTGACAACATAAGTATTAGTTCATGTAATGTCCTTACTTTTTTCCAGAAATCAATAGTTATTATGTTTAAATAGATGACATAACAAAACTTCAATGTCTGAGCTGCGAACGACCAATGTGCGATATGAGTCGCATGTATTTATGCATTAAATTCGCTGGTAAAATACAATTATATATTAATATTTACTTTATCTATCTTTTTTATTACATTTCATTATAAATAAAATATTTAGTTTTGTCATAAAATCTGTTTTTTACTTCATTCAACTGACCTATAACATTTTACAGATTTTATGAAAATTCATAACTTCAAATCTCAAAATAAATATACTTTTTGTAAAGATCAATATAATTCTGTTTTTTTTTCTTAAAAGCATACTATATTAACCCGTTTCATGTCAAAATGGCATAAATTTAATCTTCTTTTCTTTTGAATCATTTTCATAGTAATCGTTTATAGATCTTTTCGGAACTTCGTACCATAACATTTTAAGATGTGCTCTTTCGAAATCCAATATTTTTTTTTTTTTGACTTCTTGGTCCATTTTACCGGTACTCCAGTTTATACTACACAAATTCGAAAAAAACGCATTTCGAGCAGTAATTTTCCATTTTTCCTCTTGATAATATCAACGAATCATCTTAGCATTAGGGATCTAGTGGTACAATGACTTTATCTAAAAGATGAGTCTATAAAGACACAAAAATACAAGAAGGCCGCGAAGATATAGCGAGTTTTTCAAGAAATTAGCGTACTCATTCGCACAATATAATATAATGTAATGTAATATATGAAAAAAGGAAAATAAAATTTATCTCAGATGAAGACAAAATTAAAAATATAATTAAATAAGACATTATTCGAAGTTTGTAACCATTACGCGGTGAAATTTGAAAAATGTAATCTCATGAGCAATTTATTGTAGAAAAAGATTATAAAAATGTAAAAAAAATCTGAAATTTTTAATCTCTTGTGTATTTTGCGTTCTTTAGTGATTATTTATTTCTTGAGACAATTAAACGCTATATATAGAAAATTAAATGTAAATTTACCATAAATAATGATATATACTACATAAAAACGCTAATTTCTTGAAAAAATCGCCATATCTTGGCGGACATCTTGTATTTTTGTGTCTATATAGACTCATCTTTTAGATAAAGTCATTATGCCACTAGATCCCTAATGCTAAGATGATTCGTTGATGTTATCACGAGGAAAAATGGAAAATTACTACTCGAAATGCGGGTTTTTCGCACTTTTTGTAGTATAAACTGGAGTACCGGTAAAATGGACCAAGATATCAAAAAAATAGTATTGGATTTCGAAAGAGCACATCTTAAAATGTTATGGTACCAAGTTCCGAAAAGATCTATAAAAGATTACTATGGAAATGATTCAAAAGAAAAGAAGATTGAATTTATGCCATTTTGGCATGAAACGGGTTAACGGGATTCTTCACGCCTGCTTTATCGACAGTAGAAGTCAATAGACAATTAGTTCAATAAAATTCACACGTGAAGTAAATTGAACAAACGGACGCCTTTAGGACCAAGTGCCAGTCCTAACGAGTTGAATGCGCTTAAAAACACTCAAATCAGATGAAAAATAACGCTGTACCACTGTCCCGCGTTCTTGAAGTGAAAATAACCAAAACTGACCTCTCTTCAAGAACAAGAGACAATGGTACAGAGATTTTTCTCATTCGATTCGAGTCTTCTTGGGCTTGTTTGACTCTTTAGGGCTCGCACCTTGACCTAAAGACACCCGTTTGTTGAAATTTCTCCGCCTTTGAATTTTATTGAACTAATAGTTAATTGACTTTTGTACTGTCGGTAAAGTATGCGTGAGAGATCCCGTTAAGTCGATGCATCAAACAGAACGCAAATGGCAACTGATTTTCCTCGTGGGTTCTATTAGACCTCATGTGATCACAACATTATCTGTAAGAGGGGGGACCAGAACGAGTTAGAGTTATTGTCCTAAAAATACTGACATTATAAATTTTTAAAACTGTTGAGGTATTATAAATATTTTTATAATTTAATATTTTAAATTTATCGCCTTGTAACGGATGCTTTTATAAGTAGATATAGTAGTGCGCTGTGAGCTGATTTTAATGAATAGAAGAGAGAGGTAGTGTCGTTAAAATAAACGAGCGAGTAACTTGCGTTTGCGTTTGGTCGTGTGTGAATCTATGCGTGTATGCGTGTAGCAATTACCGACCACAAACGTTAAATAATAAAATTGCTTACTTTAGAAATCAATACTGTTGGGTACAGTGATGCCAGAATCAAGCCCTCATCAACGAAAATGAAGTCAGCCGTTAGTCAGCAGCACTATCAAGAATTTGAAGGAAATGGGTACAAACAAAGCTCTGCCTGGTCAGCATATAGGTGTGATTTGAACTTCAGGCATTTTCGGCTTTAGAAGAAGAGCGACTACCGCTAACCAACACATTTTTACATATCATCCGTGTGAGGTGATGCTACGTTTACCCAAAAACTCGAGGCAAATACAAATTCTTTTTCTAAATTATTTTTTAATTTTTATAAATATTTATATGTAGCCATTAATTAATTAGATTTGGTAATAAATACAAAAAATGCGTTTTTATTATAACAAATAATGAGTTGAGGTATAATAAACTCAATGTTTTTATATAAACCTGCTAACAAATGCATTTTTTTATTTATTATTGAGTCCAATAAGTTAATGGTTATTAAAAAAATAATTCTTTATAATGAAAACAAATGACAAAATTTTAAACTTCGCCAAGACTCGAACCCGACCCTGCCGCGTAGCAAACGGCGATCTTACCACCTACGCTAAAATGGTCACTTAGTGTACTAAAGGCAAAACAGCCTTTTAAAGACTTACTACAATTAATTCGTCATAAATAATCAAGAATTAGCTATAATAATAAATACATTCATTTACACAGCATTATTGTACTAAATTTATTATGTTTGTAACACTAGATTTACGGACTGAGCCTATTTGACTCATTCAAAGGTATTTCAAAATCATAATTTATGTGTAAAAAATGTTTTAAATAAATTTTTTAATAATTAATCTTTCATTTAATTTAAAGTAGAACTAATTTCTATTTATAAAACTTCAATTTTCGTGTATTATTCAAATTATCTCACTTTGGTAAAAATAGGTCTAATTAATGTCCGTAAATCTAGTGTTAATTTGAAGCATACATTTTGCATGGAGGTACGATAGTTTAAGGATAACCATGCAGTACTCTAAATACAAAACTATTCATATACTCAACTACAATAAATTATTCGATTACACGTAACATATATTATAATATTACTTAATTAATTTACGACAATGGAGCATATGAATAGTTTTATATTTAGAGTACTGCATAGATACCCTTAAACTATCGTATCTTCGTGCAAAATGTATGCCTCAAATTAAAAATATAATAAATTTAGTGCAATAATGCAGTGTCAATAAATGAATTTATTAATGCAGATAATTCTTAATTGTTTATGACGAGTTAATGAAAGAATTGTAGTAAGTATTTAAAAGGCTATTTTGCTTATAGGACATTAAATGAGCGCTGTAGCGCAGATGGTAAGGTTGCCGTTTTTCACGCGGCAGGCTCGGGTTTCAGTCTTGGCGAAGTTTAAAATTCTTTCATTTTTTTTTTCATGACAAAGATTTTTTTTTTAATAACCATTAACTTATTGGACTCAACAATTAATAAAAAAAATTCATTTGTTAGCAGGTTTATATAAAAACATTGAGTTTATTATACCTCAACTCATTATTTGTTATAATATGAATGCATTTTTTGTATATATTACCAAACCTAATTAATTAATCACTACGTATAAGTATTTATTAAAATTGAAAACTAATTTAGAAAAAGGATTTTGATTTGCTTCGAGTTTTTGGATAAACGCAGCATCACCTCACACGGATGACACGTAAAAATGTGTTGGTTAGCGGTAGTCGCTCTACTTTTAAAGCCGAAGTTGCCCTAAGTCCAAATCACACCTAAGCTGACCAGGCATAGCTATGTTTGTACCCCTTCCCTTCAAATTTTCTATACTGCTGCTGGCTAGCGGCTAACTTCATTTTCGTTGCTAAAAGCTTGATTCTGGCATCACTGACATCACTGTACAGCGTAGTATAATGAAAATGGCGGAGTTGGCAACGCTGACGGCAATACGGAACGGTGCAGAAATACAAAACTTTTTTTGGTTTTCGAGGGGGAACTGTCAACGAAAGTGAGAGTAAAGTAAGTTTTCCGTTAAATTGAAGCCTTGATTTATTGCTTTAAAATTGATTTATCTCAGCAATGATGCTTTACGGTATTAATGATCAATTACTTTTGAACTTAGTTTATACTCAAGAATATGTGGTTAAAATTAAAAGCATTATTGCTGATAAACCCTGTATATGTATATATTCAAGATATAGTGTATTGTAACACTGTTTAGACGCTGATACTTCAAGAGTAAAAAACAAACACTCTTGGCTTAAGCTTACAATTCTTGCATACACTTTGAAATACATGTATAAAAATCCTGAACACAATTGATAATATTTATAAGGACAGCCTCTATTTTATTGAGCTTTTTTTTATTTCTACAACTGTGCATTGTTTACATTTGGAGCTAAATACCTTCAAAATTGTAAAAAAAATGGTTTTTTAAAAGTTTGTTGCAAGGGAATTAAAAAAAATCGCTACATATTCATGTACTGTATAAAGAAAGCAGATTAATTTTTTTTGCAAAAATGTATCCTTTTTATGCTGTAAGTAACATAGAATTGAATTATTTATTATTTTTGTTTCGCCTAGAAATTGAGATGCAATAATAATTTATAAGAAAAACATGTTTCTCCTACTACATCTGATTATTTTGTGTGATTTTTTTTCAAAATTTTAATATTGCAGATTGGCATGAAAATAACTAATTCGCTAAGAAAACGTTTATTTGACCCCTTGATCAAGTATCTATAAATAAAAAATCGAAAAATAACTTAAAAATCCTTTTTTTAATATAATTTTAACATGTAATAGTTAAATTGAAAATCGACGAGCAGTACCATTTCGGCCATTATATTGGGTGAAAGCCTTTGCCACGATAAGTGATGAGAAATTAAAAATGGTATTTTTGATGGTCCTAAAATTCGTAGTTTATTTGAAGAACATTTTTATACCGCAACAATAAATGGTTTTGAGAAAGCAGCATGGCAAAATCTGAAGGAGGTTTATGAAAACATTTTAGGAAGTAAGAAAGGCGAGAATTACAAATCATTATTTAAAATGTTGTTAACCCATTAAGTCCCAAAATGACATTTTTGAGTCGCATTTTTCAACAGCTCTATTTTTTGATAAAAAAAATTTTTGTGAATTTCAAAACAAGTGTTTCCGACGTAAAATTGACTGATCTTTCAGAAACTGAAATTAATTTTGAGATAAAACCCACCTGTGACGATCCATTCAATTTTTTTTCGCAAAAAACTGAAAATTATTAAACATTTTTCTCTTTATCGAACGTTTTCATATTGAAATTCCTGAAGGATACTTACTGCGATTAAAAAAAAGACGTCAATAAGTCCTAATCTTGAAGATAGGTCATTAACAATTGTTAAATTTCATGGGGAAATAAAAAAACTTGAGCCCTAAATACAAAAAACATGCAAAAATTTTCAGGAATTTCGAAGTTAAAAATGATAGATTTTAGGAAATAGTTTTATAGAATAAAAAGTTCTTAGAATTCATTACAGAACATGCTGGAATTTTTTGACGTTTTTTTGAAACTCTCCTAATTACCAAATTTCGAAAATTCAAAAAAGTCATCCAAAAATTTTGGAAAAATTCCAGCGTATTCTCTAATGAATTCTAAAAACTTTTTATTCTATAACATTTTTTCTTAAAGTCTATCGTTTAACTATGACTATACATTCTTTAGCCGTCAATTTGTCTTTGCCGTTTCTAGTTCTTATCACGTGGAGGTAAATGTATATAAAGAACCTTGTTTTTTGTTTGTTTTTTATCTCTTTTTTGTATTTTTTTTATAATCATTTTTCTTCTTTTTTAACTTCTGTCGTAGGTCAATGTCCAGCAGGAAGTGCAAAAGAAAGTGTTACAAATCTTACAAATTTTATTTGTTCTCATGCCACACGTTTTATGATTGGCACAATTTTTTCTTTGTTTATTTGTTTCCATTTCATGCGGTGCTTTTCTTTTGGTACTATTTGCAAGAAAGAATTCAGACATTTCTAGGGCTATTTCCTTGGCACTATTTTTTTTCGTTATTGGTCATATTATGTAGTACAAATGCATTTGTAATCGATGATTGGATTAGTCGCAGAAAAATTGACCAAGTCCATCTTTTTGCTTTTATGCATGGCATCAAATTACTACAATGTCCACCGTGTAGATCGACACCACCCATATATTTATTATATTGTGAGAATGCTCTAGGAAATGGTATATCGTTTTTAGTTCTAGCTTCTTTGGAATGTCTTTTTACTGTTGACATTTGAGTTACACCAGCCACGGTTGAAAGCAGAGATACTGGTTTTGAGTCCATGACTGTTATATAATTAAAACCACTTTTTTCTTCGTGTTTGACTAAGAAGGTTCCTCTTATTGTTTTTTTATCCAATTCGTTGTCGATTTTTACTCTATTTCTTCTCACCGTACCAGTGGTTCTAAGCCCACTGTTCGTAAATTGATCAATAAATCGGGATTACAAAAAAAGTTATCAAAATATAAATGATATTGAATTATTTTCCTTGGAACAATAGATTTGAGTAGCTTTCGAATCATCTGCATAACGACACGACTTCCTAAAGACATTTAGACAAGTTGTACTTGCTCATCAGTCGAATAAATATTTGAATCCTTGCCATAATAAATATCACAATCGACCAGATATCCCTGTACGTTACAAATATCTCACATTTTAATCCCGAATCGCGCAGGTTTATCTTTTATGAATTGAAGCAAAACTGTTTTTCCGTGGAACTTCACCATCATTTCATCTATTGACAAAGCAGTAGAGAAAACCCCAAATTGCAAAATATTTTTCTTGAAAATTTCAAAAATACTACGTACTCTCCAAGCTTTATCATCATGATTCTGATCTTCAGGTTTCGAAAACTTTAATTTTGATTTAATTTCAAGGAATTTATTGCGACTCATCGCTTTAGCTACAATAGAGCATTCCAGTAATGGCCTCTTAGACCAATAATCTTCCTGAGATTTCCGTTGGTTAAAGATCGATACTATAATTATTCCCCAAAAAATGTCTAAATCATTTGATGTTATATCGAAACCATTTATTCGAGTACTTTCGATGATATATTTTTTTAAATCTATAGAAAAAAAAGTTCGAATAGCTTTACATATGAAGATTCACGAATAAATTTTTTCGTATTCTCTGAGAGTAAGTTTTCATCTTCAGGATAATTTTCATATTATTTTTCTCCATTTTGCCATACATAAGTATAGTTAGGTTCCAGTTTCGACTGATCTTCTTCATATCTATTTGATATCTGACGATAATTATTGTTTGGAATTTCATTATATGAAGTCTGAAGATCTTTAAATTCAGAATCAGAGTCAGAAATTCCAGAGTCATCATTTTCAGGAATAATTAATGCATCTAAGTATCCATCTTCACGCTCTTCGATCTCAACGTCTTATCGGTAACTAGATCGTAGCCGTTTTACTGATGAAGCAGACATTTCCTATATTACTTTCAATAAGTAATACCAGCTACGTTATATTTACAGTTATAAATAATATTTCCTGTTATATATACTGATATTAATAATATCAGTTCACCAATTAATAATAATAGTTCAAAATTAACCCTCGGTGCGCACACATCCCGAAAATACTATACTGCACACACTGGGTCAATTTGACCCAACAGCTTTGAATGATGGTTTTTCGTATACCATGCATGCAAGAATAAAAAAATTAATTTCTGTATTTACCCTGAACCTTTCTTTATTACATTATATAGTTCTTGTTAGACAAAATTATAATAAATTATTTGCAGACTGTTCAAAATACGAGCATGGCAGAGCAACGGCTTTCTTACTTAAAAATTGTGTAGTTATTTCAAATTTGAATTTTAAAAGCTCAAACATTTGGATTCTATAGATGAAAAGATATTCTTTAACGTAAAAATAATAAGACTTTGTTTGGTTTCAAAAAATATATTTTTTTCAACATATTAATGTGGCAGTTTTATAATATTACAAAATACTCTTTTGGACGAATTTTTATTAGAACAAAAACGAAGAAAACATTCATTATGGAAAAAGGGGTACTATGTTATATAATAAATATACAAAAATTTTAAGAATAATAAATTTTAATGAAATTTTACTCCACGCAAGCGCAAGTTGAGCAAAGTTTTGATCGGTGATCCAAGCACATCGGCCGTAAACAAGAGATGCACTGATAGCGCGTTTTTTTGTCAAATTTTGTCGGACATATTCGGCATCTAGTTCTTTTAGCTAAAAGTCCAGCATCCTGATTATTGCGAAATGTTTCATGGTGCATTTGCAGCATCATTTCGATAGCGATTTTTAAAGAAATTCGCAGGTTTGGAATTTTTTGGCGCACTGTAATCCAAGGTTTCACCAGATGCCAGATTATCTTCTTCATGCAAATTATTGCAGGAACTTTAGTTTCGTCCCCAGTTATGCTGTTCTTGCATTTCAGAAGAATTCTTGCATTTACCATTGCTTGATCTAGCATGGCCCAAAAAATTCTCAAAGGCCAGCGATTGCTTCGTCTAACTACTGTATAATTTTTGCATAGCGCATCAAAGGTGCCTGTCCCTCCTTTGGTGTTATTGTAGTGTAGGACAATTTTTGATTTTCCGTCTATAATCTCTTCCGAGTTCATAAACGAGGATGCCAGCAGCACAACTTTATTTTCTTTCGGGGTGAAAGACAGCAGAGTTATGCCGGAATTGGAAAAACAGAATTTTGTGCTTGGAAGTTCTTTTCTAGCAACTTTCATTTCCATTGGAATCTCTCGTTTATTTTTTCGAATTGTTCCAGTCATAGTCAGTTTATAAGGTTCCTCTTTCATCTGCTCGAATAATGGGATCGCCGTATATAAATTATCACAAGTCACACTTCTGTTTGAGCCATGAATTGGCTCCGTAACCTGACGTAAAAGAACTTGAGGCACAAGTTCGTCACGTTCAATTCTAACGGTCCCTTTTCCCAATCTCGGAATGGCATTTATCAAATAAGCAGTTCTGGCATCATTGAGCGTTATCAAAAGAAGACCGTATTTATCTGGCTTATTCTTTATATAAGTTCTAAAAGCACAGCGGCCACGAAAGCCAAGTAGCTGCTCATCAACCGTGCAATAAGTAGATGGTTTATAATTATTTTAGCAGTTATTGATGAATTTCTCAAAAATTCCTCTTACTGGGGCAAATTTGTCGGCTGAATCTCGAGTTGCTCGATCGTCAAATCTTAAATTTTCTGTTAAAAAGTTCCAACGACGTAGTGGGAAAACGCACCGATAAAAGGACGTTCCATTTTCCACTGACCACAAATCGAAATCACGAACTTTAGGTTGCTTCCATAACCCTGAGTAATACGTAACTGCAATATAAGCTCGTATTTCTGCTACGTCAGTTGGATGGTGATACGATTGTTCTATGGATTCTTTTGCAATCAAATTAACAATTGAATATTCGATTTGAATATTTGTAAATTTGACAATATCTTCTATAATGTCAGGAGAGAAAAGAATTTCCCAAAACTCCTCTATAGTGGTAGCGTTTGCAGCGTTGTTGATTGGGCCAGAAACAATCACAGGAGCTACACCCGAATTGAGTCGATCTGACACTCGTTGAGGTTTTTTCAACCTCCATACATAACCATTATTTCCACGAGCTATGCTGTTAGGTCTCCCCGCAGATTCTCTTCGTTCTCGTGCCTCAAGCACTCGAGAAGACAAAACTACATTTTCAAGTTCTGATTCCAAATCATTTTCTTCAACTTGCTCATCCGAAGAATAATTTGATCCGTAGTCAAGGTCACTACCATCTTCAAACTCAGATAAATTGTCATCCACATCGGAGGGATTGTCATCTTCCACTAACTGTTGTGCAATTGTTCGATTTCTCAAAATTCGAGTAACCATCATAATTACTTAGAAAAAATTATTTAGTAAAACGATAAACCAAATTTTAGTGCTATTTTATTTTGCTTACATGAATATACTGCTAATGAATTAAAAGTACCCATAGGAACGAATAACAAAAGCCACTCAAAACAAGCGTACAGCGCACACTAGGTCAACTAGACCCAGGACAAAAAAGTAATTTTTTCTCATTTAATGGCACTTGGGTATTGACGTTGCAGCGTTAAAAACACCATACGTGATTATAATTAAGATATTGAACTAATAATTTACAGTACTTTTATGGCATTATTTACCTTTATAATTACCTAAAATGAGAGAAAAACCAAACCACGGGTCATTATAACCCAGTGTGCGCACCGAGGGTTAATGGAATAAAACCTTCGTTAAGCAGTGCTGTTTCAAAAGATATGGATACAATCACTGTAATTATAGAAGAAGCTTTTAATTGTTTTAGCTCGGAATATAAGAGATTAAAATCTTTTGAAGAAAGTACAAATCTTATTGTTCCAATTTCTTATGCTGTTAGCCGTCATATACAGCTTGGTAGAAAACGAAAAAGAAGTGCGACGGTGGTTACACCAAATTCTATAGAACTAGTGCCAATGAAACTGGTTCTAACAAAATTTTTAAGTTTACCAAACGTTTTTAATTACGCTGTAACTGAAATAAATGATACTAATGAAAATAGAATCCTTAATAGTACTTTGAATGACAAATTATGGCAAAATTTGAAGACTCGCTTTAAGAAAAAATTGTATTTGCTCTTTTGTTCTATTATGATGAGTTCGAGGTAAACAACCTTTCGGGATCTCATTTAGGCGTGGATAAACTAGGCGCAGTGTATTACAGTGTAGCTTTTCTCCTATATAAAAATAATAGTTTGTTAAATAACATTTTGCTGGCTCAACTACATAACAATTTGGACTAAAAAATTTGCGGAAATATTGTTATTTTCGATAAATTAATTCAAGAATTATTAATATTAAAAAAGAAGGTATAACTTTGAATATATGTAATGAGAAAATACAAGTTTTTTTTGTTGTTTTGGTGATTGTAAGTGAAAATTTGGCAATGAATGAAATCAATGGCTTTATAACAAGTTTTAATTCTGAATATCGTTGCAGGGCATGTATTGAACATAAGAGCGTTCGATTTTCACAGGTATCAGAAAATATTAATCTTTTACGAAACCGAGAAAATTATAAATTACATACAGAAAACTGTTTGTATGGTGTTGTAGAAACCTGTATTTTTAATTCATTGCCAAATTTTCATATTACGGATAATGTGATATTTGACATAATGCATGACTTGTTTGAAGGTGTGTGTCGACACGAAATAGGGAAGCTGCTGTATAAATCCATTGTAGTACAGAAGTTATTTACTCTAGATCTCTTAAACGATTGAATAAAATTTATCGCCTTTGGGAAAACGAGTGGTATTAATGTTATTCCATTTATTTCCGATGTTTCTGTTAGGAGAAAGTTTATTATTACATCTACATCTGAAATGAAATGTATCGTGCGAATTTTAAGCCTTATTATTGGCGACTTAATTCCTATTAATAACAAAATATGGAAATTATATTTGTTAATGGCAGAAATTGTGTCTATAGTTGTGTTGCCTATCTTTAATAAAGATGTTTGTAATTATTTGCAAGTACTTGTAACGGAACATCATGAATTATATTTAGATTTGTTTAATGAGAATTTGAAGCCAAAGCATCATTTCATGCTGCATTATCCCAAATTAATTAGATGTTTTGGTCCTTTAATGTTTATATCGTGTTTCAGATTCGAAGGGAAGCATAGGCAGCTGAAAAAAATGTGTAATTCTGTAAAATCCCGAGTAAATGTAAAGCACACTATGGCGTTAAAACACCAATTATTTTTAAACTATCGCTTCTATTGCAAAGATGGATTTTCGAAACGTGTAGAATATGGTGTTATACAGAAAAGAAGTCTATGTGAATTGCATCACTTTAAAAAGTTTATTCATGATATTTCTCTACAAGTACCAAATGATAGTTACAATATTGTCAACTGGGTATCTACATTCGGCACTAAATATACACCTGAAATGTTAGTAGTAATCAGTACAACAAATATTCATTTGATATTTACAAAAATTAAATATATTTTAATACATGGAAATAGTGAACTTTACTTTATTTTGTTATAAATGAATACTATTCCTTTCAATAATCATGTGTGTGGTTATGAGGTTGAAGAATCTTCCACTTGGAAATTCATTAAAGTAAAAAATCTTTGTGATTATTTTCCATGCAATACACACACAGTGGAAATGGACAATCATATGTAGCATATTTTTAAAGTCCAATTTAAATATACGGTACTGAAGTAACATTAACTAATCCGGGTATATAGTTACCTATACCTATATCTCAATTTATACGAAACATGTTGCATATATATCTATCTTTATTGGTGTTTTGATCGAACACTCTTTTGTATATAATAAATTGGTCTTATTTTCCCGTTATTCAATACTCTTTAAAATAAATTTCATTATTTTTATTAGTAATGTATATACATTATATGAAGATTTCAGAGTTTATTTAAGGTAAAATGAAAATTATGTGTTTGCTTTGTAAAAGATTTCCACGTATCGTCATTTTTATGTAAAGTATACTTCATAATGAGTTGTATCTTTCAGAAGTTTATAAAATAAAATACTAATATTTCAATAAAATAATTTTTCTAAGTGAATATAATGATAATTGGCTTGATGAATTAAGCAAAACATAATAAAGACAAAAGTATTGCAAGCATATTAATTAAACCTATACGCATTAAAAATCTGTAGCCTGCTATTATTTTTAATCAATAGTGTCACTAGCTTAGCTTTACAGTAAATGTTCTAATTTAAAAAATTTAGTCTCTCATAAAAATATATTTGTTGAAGTATTTTATATACTCGCAGTAAACAAATAAATATTTATTTCCCTATAATGTAATTGATTTTACAACTGCTAGATGGCCAGTCATTCATTGTACCCTTCTCGATAGTGGTCTTCAACTAACTATTCAGTTTGTATATAAGAAAACATCAGTTAGTATATTCCAATTGTTATAACAGATAAGTGAATGGTTTCAAATTATGTTCTATATGAGGTATGCGTTCTATAATGCATTATTTAAATATTAATTGATAATACAGGGTGTAACGAAACGACCGCATTATCTGGCAACTGGAGGTTCGGGGTGATAACCCGAGTGCACATGCAAAATTTCGTTCGAATCGTTCTAGGGGTTTAAAAGTTATTCGCGTTTAAAAATGTCCCTTTTTCGGTCCTTTTCGAACGACTTTAAAGGCACAATGCAGAGTAGAGAAAGTGAAGAAACAATAGACGAAAACCCCGCGAGAAAGGAACAATTATCGATCGCGCGCTATGATACTTTTGCTATTTATTTCTTTAATTTGGCTATTAGATTAATTTCAAAATAGCCAAATCCTCTTCATTACAATTTCAATTCAATTCAGTACAAGTATCATTGACTGAATTGATGGAAAGAGCGAGTTGTCGCAATGAAACGGAAAGTATCAGAAGCTAAGATGTCGCGCTAGCGCACTGATTCACTAGTAGGCGATGCATAAAGGCATTCTCTTCCTACTAACGAAGCTAAAGAGAATGATGTAAAATCAATGCATTGATGACAGAGAAAATGAGACTTACCGATTTAATGTTCACCATGTTCTTTTACACCGGAGTTGTTGGAAAAGCTTCAAACTGGCTCCTCGATGTTTTCCAGAAAGCACCATCACTGATTTTACTTTTAAACACTCGTGAATTTAATGAAATAGGTATTAACCTACGTTTTCTCACAATACTGGTTATTTTGACACTTTTCAACTATTTGAAGTAGGCTGACAGAGAGAGACACACAGAGAGAAAGAATAATCAATTATTAGTTTCGACCACTCATTATCAGCCTTCTTCACTTTGCTAACTTCTCCTCTCTCCACCGTTCCAACTATTTCACCTCAGAAACGTCTGTGTGTGAGTGTATAAAGACAAATGTATTAAATGAGATTTTCCGTTTTATCAATTTTCTGTTTGGAAAATTTAATCATAAAACATTTGAAAGCGCAATCCACCGCTTACTTAGCAGTAATTTAATATTTTGGCGCTGTCGATTAAACAGTCTAGTAGAGGGGGTACATACATGAATTAAAAACGCAAAGTTACTTGGATACTAAATAATTTTTTGACTGTAACTGTGTCACTTCTAGTATCACTGTTACCTAGTTACTAAATAATTTTAGTCGCATTACAGAGCTGAATGTAAGAAGACGTACTAAAAAAAAAAACAAAATGAATTATACCCCGCGTGAAATGGCAGATATCGTGGAAGTGTATTATCGTAGTGGAGCAAACCGAGCAGCAACAATAAGAAATTATGCCGAACGCTACCCGGAGCGACGGCATCCTGACGGCAATGTAATCGTACGGTTAATTCAGCGATTTAAGGACACGGGATCGTGCCTCATCTCTAATGAAGGTGGAAGACCGAGAACAACGCGCACTCCAAGGATGGAAGAAGAAATATTACAAATATTCGAAGAGCATCCTGAAAAAAGTACGCGTAGTGTAGGAAGACAGCTCGGTGTAGATCACATGTCTGTATACCGAGTGTTAAAGGAAGATTCACAACATCCGTACAAGATCTGCCGCGTTCAAGAGTTGCGGCCTACGGATTATGCAAAACGAACTACGTTTTGTCAGTGGCTACTCGAAAGGGAGAGTCAAGAGCCAGGATTCAGCAGAAGAATCCTATTCTCAGATGAGAGCAAGTTCGACCATGAAGGAGTCTTCAATAACAGGAACAATCATTGCTGGAATCGAGTGAATCCCTATGCAACACAGCCTAGGGCATTCCAGAAAAAATGGAGTATAAATTTGTGGGGAGGAATTGTAGGAACCTATGTGGTAAGATGATAAATTTCACGGATATTATTTTTTCTTCGAAAAATTGTTAATAATTTAACTATTTTTACAGATAGGTCCTGTTGTGATTCCCGATCGGTTGACTGGGGAAATTTATACTCAGTTCCTCAGAACAGAGTTGCCAGAGATTTTAGAAGAGGTGCCATTGGAAATTAGAAGAGGCATGTGGTTTCAGCAAGATGGAGCTGCACCACATTACCACAGAGTCGCGAGAGCAGCCCTGGATGATATTTTTCCATATAGATGGATTGGACGACGAGGACCTGTGGAGTGGCCCCCAAGATCACCGGATCTAAATCCGCTTGATTTCTTCTTGTGGGGCTACTTGAAGAATTCCGTCTACACAGGCATTGTTGATGACCCGGATGATTTGGCGGCACGCCTGGACATAGCCCCCGCAGACATTTCTGAAGAAATGCTGGACTCCATGCACTCCAACTTATTAAGAAGAGCGAGGCTATGCATTCAAGTCAATGGTCAAAATTTCGAGCATTTGCTGTAAGTATTAGTTAAATGTATGCTATTTTAACATTTGTATTCATTCTCTTTTGTAATTAACTAGAAAACTTTTTACAGCTGACATTTTCTTGAAGGCATGGCCTGCTTTTCTTAATAAGTTGGCCATGGAGTCCAGCAACTTCTTCTGGATTGCCAAGCAGGGCTATATTCCAGCGGATCGCCAATCATTCTAGTCATCAACAACGTCGTCGTAGAGGGAATTCTTCAATTAGCCTCACAAGAAAGATCAAGCGGATCAAGAACCGATGATCGTGGGGGCACTCCATGGATCCTCATCTTCCTATTCCACCTGTGTGGAAAGATTTCGTCGAGTGCTGCTCTCGCGACTGTGTTAATATGGTCCAAAATCCCATCCTGCTGAAACCACATGCCTCTTCTACTGTCCAATGGCACCTCTTCAAAAACTCTGGCAAATTTTTCCAGTCAACCGATCGGGAAAGTCCTCTCCACAAATTTAAGCTGTGAATCGCTTCTGGAACGCCCTAGGTTGTATTACGTGGGGATTTACTCGTTCCAGCAAAGATTGTTCCTGGCAGACTCCTTCATGGTCGAACTAGCTGTCATCTGAGAGAATAATCCTTCTGCAGAATCCTGGCTCTTGACTCTCATTTTCGAGTAGCCACTGACATTTGGCGACTCGCTTCACCATAATCCGTCGCGCCGCAGTTCTTGAACGCCGCAGTCTTGTACGGATGTTGTGAATCTTCCTTTAACACTCGGTATACAGACATGTGATCTACATCGGTCTGTCTTTTTTCAGGATGCTCTTTAATTTGTAATATTTCTTCTTCAATCCTGTATGTGCTTGCATGTTCTCGGTCTTCCACCTTCATTACAGATCAGGCACGATCCCGTTGTCTGAAATCGCTGAATTAACCGTGCGATTACTTTGCCGTTAAAACGTCATAACTTTGCGTAGCGTTTTGCATAATTTATAACTGTTGCTGCTTAATTTGCCCCACTACAATAATACACTGCCACGATATCTGCCAAAAATTTTATTTTATTTTTAAAAAAGTTTTTTAATTTGTTGTATTTTTTAAATTATTATATTCTTTAAATTATTGTATTTTTTAAATAAACCTTCAAATGTATAAAAAATCACTTGTTTTTTATTTAAGTAAACGTAGAAATTGAGAAATAAAAAATTTCCAAACAGAAAATTGATAAAACGGAAAATCTCATTTAATACATTTGTCTTTATACACTCACACACAGACGTTTCTGAGGTGAAATAGTTGGAACGGTGGAGAGAGGAGAAGTTAGCAAAGTGAAGAAGGCTGATAATGAGTGGTCGAAACTAATAATTGATTATTCTTTCTCTCTGTGTGTCTCTCTCTGTCAGCCTACTTCAAATAGTTGAAAAGTGTCAAAATAACCAGTGTTGTGAGAAAACGTAGGTTAATACCTATTTCATTAAATTCACGAGTGTTTAAAAGTAAAATCAGTGATGGTGCTTTCTGGAAAACATCGAGGAGCCAGTTTGAAGCTTTTCCAACAACTCCGGTGTAAAAGAACATGGTGAACATTAAATCGGTAAGTCTCATTTTCTCTGTCATCAATGCATTGATTTTACATCATTCTCTTTAGCTTCGTTAGTAGGAAGAGAATGCCTTTATGCATCGCCTACTAGTGAATCAGTGCGCTAGCGCGACATCTTAGCTTCTGATACTTTCCGTTTCATTGCGACAACTCGCTCTTTCCATCAATTCAGTCAATGATACTTGTACTGAATTGAATTGAAATTGTAATGAAGAGGATTTGGCTATTTTGAAATTAATCTAATAGCCAAATTAAAGAAATAAATAGCAAAAGTATCATAGCGCGCGATCGATAATTGTTCCTTTCTCGCGGGGTTTTCGTCTATTGTTTCTTCACTTTCTCTACTCTGCATTGTGCCTTTAAAGTCGTTCGAAAAGGACCGAAAAAGGGACATTTTTAAACGCGAATAACTTTTAAACCCCTAGAACGATTCGAACGAAATTTTGCATGTGCACTCGGGTTGTCACCCCGAACCTCCAGTTGCCAGATAATGCGGTCGTTTCGTTACACCCTGTATATTTCAGGAAAATGAGTAAAAAGTGAGAATGTCGAAGGTGAAGAAACGTATTGATTAAATGCAATTGAGGGACATAATAAAGGTTATGAAGAAAACAACTAGTTTCTCCGAGTAAAATAAATATAATGATATGGCTCAAAGTACTATGTATATATACTGACGTAGAGCTTCTAAGTAAATAATTAAATGAAGAGAAAATTAACAGTAACGAACAATTAATATTTTATTAAATTTGAAATATTTTATTGCATTACTGTAAACGAATATTTAATTGGTTGCAATAAATTAATTATTTGGAGTTATTATCTACAAAATTAAAAAACATAAAGTTCCCTTTAAATATGACGTGTTATCTTACAACATCATTGATACGTCATAAAATATCTATTTCAATTTTTTATTTCAAATCTGTACATGTGTGATGACAATAAATATTATTTTAATTATAGTGGCTATCCCATAAAATGAAATATATATTTATTTATCTTTACAAAGAATGACGTTTCAGTGACGTGAAGAATATGACGTCATAAAAAGTTTGTAGAACCAGAATATATTAATCGTTAGTGCAAATTAAATAACCCTTAAAAAAAACGTATAGTTGGTATACACAATTGTATATTCCTTATGGTTGTATAAATATATAATTGTCTTTAACGATTATGCATTTAAAGCACGATATAAAAGATTTAGGCATATTAAATATGTATTTGAATTAATTAAGCACTGTGTAAAAAATTGGAATTATTATCTATTAAGACCTAATAAATATTCATGTGCATAAAACAATAGATTCTTTCATTCCATTAAAATATATTGATCATTCATGGAGATAAATCGGTTTGAAAATTGGGACGGCCAAACTTGCTGTGTAAGTTACACGGTAGTGCTTGGCGTTATATGTCATTATCTACTTTTATATGTACTTGCCGTCGAGACACTACCGTGTCTCTTGATTAGAATTAAATAAATATTTACTTCGTGAGATTCGTTTAATCTAAATGTATTCATTAATCTCAACTAAATTAGTTGAACGGATACAAATCATGCAAATATTTATTCAGATACAATGAAATTCACTGCAATCAAACGAATATTTTTCTCAGTGATAGGGGTATCCAGTAAATGTTTGTGTGTGTCTAATACATAAATAGACTTTTCAATCGTGAAAAACTTTAAAATTTGTCTTCATTGAGCTAAATTTTGTAATCAAGAAAATCTACAGTTATAGGTCTGGTTACTTATTTTTGATCTGAAATTACACGTTGAAGTTTGATATAGCTTAATAAAGCTTCCATTTTTTTAAAGTAATGTCAGACAGAAAATATAATTTTTTATGATTATTTGTTTTATTTTCCACAAAAATGGGCTATTTTATACTAAAGCATAGTACAACAAGTTAGTTTGCTCCTACTGAAAAAGTTTATTTCCACAAAATATTTAAAAGATTTATTTGATTGAATTCTCTCATCGGTCTCTTAGATCACTCTTGAATATCTAGTTGTAAATATTTCGTAATAATTAAACAAATGCAGTCAGTTGGAATTGGATTAGGATTTCTGGTACGACAAACACCTACCAAAGCTAGTCAAACAGCACACTGCTTTAACTCGTTGGCTAAACGCAAGAAGCCAACGTAAATCGAAAGCGAAATAGATCTGATAAAACTATACTCCTGTCTTTTGTATTAGAGATATACTGAAAATGACGAAAAAATTAAACGAAAGAGACCTAAACCTATACGCATCCAAGTAATTTTTTTCCGTTTAGCGGATTTTCGTTTTTTTTTCTATTACCGGAATCACTTGATCATACGGACGTACATCTAATTTTGCTCTGTGTATTCCCTTCTATTCGTTTATTCTGGTTGCAATACAGCAAATTCTAGCATCCTTCCGTTGTACCATGAAACTTCAGAACTTTTACAACTTATGATTTACGGTATTTTCAGAAATATAACTTTCAAAATTCTAATTTTATATATATTGAGCTACTTTTCGTAATTATAAATTACAGTCTCAAATCAACTATAAAGATATGTAAAAACATTCGTTGCACCCGACTGTACTAAAACTATCTAATTACTAACCTGAAGTTGAGTTCTTCAATAACGCAGTTAGACGAATCACTCCATCAGATATTAGAGAATCCAATTTTGTTTGCTCATTCCGTATTATTTCTGCATCCGGAAATAAGTCCATAAAGCGATAACTGAAATAATTATTTTGATATCAAAATATTTACAATATATTACAACTTACACAAGAATCTTAAAAGCTGTTAATAATATTACATTTCCACTTGATAAGTAATGATAAAAGAGTCAATTCTAAGAAGAAAAATTTAACGGTATTTTTTATTTAAAGCTTTATTTAGAAAATACATAACCAATGGAACTTTTGATTTCTAAATATTTTCTAATCTTTTAAATTTTAGCTATATTTGTGAATGGTTTTAAACTAATCACTTAAATTATTCTTCGGAGCAGTACACTTCCGGAAATACATTCTGTCCAACATATCAACAAAGGTTTTAAAGGACCTTACTTCCTAATAGTCCAAGAAACAGGGAACGGCTCAATGTTAAATATGCAAAAATTAATACCTGGAAAAAAAATATGGTTGTATGGGGAATAAAAAATAAAGGTGAGTTTCTATTTCGAGCAACTCGATCCTGAAAGTCGAACTTAACCTAAAAAATCGGCAAAGTTGCAAAAACCTGTTTTTTACACATAACTCGAAAACTATGGCTCTAATCGTAAAAAGTAAAATCAGAAAGTTGTAGATATTGAATAAATCTATAAATTTTGTTTTATAATAATTATTGCTATCTTTAATACTTTTCGAGTTATATTGCAAAAACCACTAAAAATCGGGTACTCTAGATCTCGTTAACTATCAGACTTATACACTTGTTATTTTGCATAAATATAGCCTATGACATGCTGAAAAAGTGTTTTTTTTTTAATTAAAAATTGTTATTATTTTTCGAGATACATCGATTTTTCGGAAAAAAGATGCTCTCGGAAATTGGTTCCTCTTCATCGTAGGGTAGTCGTAGAGAATCGATTGCGGGCTAATTTTTTTCCTTAAGAGTTGTACTTTCATGCTATTAAACAATTACAACGAATTTTTGCATTTTGAGTGCTAAAAAAATGTTTAAACAAATTGTACATTTTTTTTGCAAGTTTTTTTTACATAACTTGATCAATTTTTAATTAACCCATTAACGTCCAAAATGTCAAAATTTCTTGCACGTTTTCAAAGTGATTTTTTCCTATGTAATTGGCGTTGAAAAAATTCTTGAACCACATATTCTGATGTAAAATTGCATGCTCTTTCAGAATCCGTTGCCAGAATCATGATAAAACTCACAGGAAAAGAGATATGCTCGATTGAAACATAAAAAACACCTAAATTTTCGAAAAAAAAAATTTTTAGGATTTTTTTTCGAAGTGTTACGGTGAAGATATCACCTTGCGACCGTGATCAAAGGTGATCATGGGAGTTGAAGTTTAACAGGGAATTTTTTTGTTGACCTTGAACCATCGCTTCTTTACAAAATGGCGGAAAAAACGAATTCTTTTTTTCAATCTTCATCAACTTTTTTCTCGAAATCTATGGTCTTTAGAAAAAAATTCATAAAAACAAAAATGCCTTAGAATCGCTCGAGAAACATTCTCAATTTTTTTCAGAATTTTTTGAGACAATTTTTGAAAATTCCATTTCACAAGTTTCCCGGAAAATCAAAAATTGTCTCAAAAAATTCTGAAAAAATTTGAGAATGTTCCTCGAGCGATTCTAAGGCATTTTTGTTTTTATGAATTTTTTTCTAAAGACCATAGATTTCTAGAAAAAAGTTGATGAAGATTGAAAAAAAAAATTCGTTTTTTCCGCCATTTTGTAAAGAAGCGATGGTTCAAGGTCAACAAAAAAATTCCCTGTTAAACTTCAACTCCCATGATCACCTTTGATCACGGTCGCAAGGTGATATCTTCACCGTAACACTTCGAAAAAAAATCCTAAAAATTTTTTTTTTCGAAAATTTAGGTGTTTTTTATGTTTCAATCGAGCATATCTCTTTTCCTGTGAGTTTTATCATGATTCTGGCAACGGATTCTGAAAGAGCATGCAATTTTACATCAGAATATGTGGTTCAAGAATTTTTTCAACGCCAATTACATAGGAAAAAATCACTTTGAAAACGTGCAAGAAATTTTGACATTTTGGACGTTAATGGGTTAATAAAATTGACTATTGTAGAAATCAATTTCTAACATTTTTTTACAAATTTAAAAAAAAAATCAATTTTCTAGGACCTTTTGGAGCCGAGATAACTTTTTTTTCGAAAAAATCTAGAAGGCTTAATAAACAATTTACAGAAGCGCGCTTCAAGGATGTTGATGTTAAATAGTTATATTTTCAATAAAAAAATACTAAAATACGCTTGCTCTGATTTTAAGTCTTAGAAATTAATGAGCTAAGTAAAGCGTGCGAGTGCGGAGCGCGGCAGCTGAAGCGGGCGGCGGAGTGGGGAGAGTTCCGCGCGCTCGAACAGAAAACTGATTTAGCGCGTTCAAAACGGATCGCGCTCATAAAAACATTAATATCTCGGCTTCTAACACTCGTACAAAAATCCTTTTGTACTTAATTTGGAGTAGCTCGGCGAGACAAATAAGAATACGCTATTTATTTTTGTCTTTGAAGTTAAACAAACCCGGAATCATTTAATTTTCTCATTAATTATAGTAAATTACCGTAATATTGAAGCCGCAGGATAGTTATACAATAAGTGACATAAAAACCAAAAATATACTTCACAGTAATTTATAGTAATAAGTTTAAAGTTTAATTCATCAAGTTTTTACATTTCCTTAAAAAAAAAACGCGCCGAGATATTTACCGCCAGGTGGTGAGGAAACGATATCATTTAATGTAATTCCAGTATTATCAAAGCAAAGAAACGTATCAAGAAACCATAGAATATTGTATATCTGTAAATAAAGAATTCATTGCGATGACGTATATTTTTATTAATTATTTACACACCACCCAATAGCCCGCTGTTCAAATATTTGTTATTAATTCTAAGATATACTTTGTACACATTAAAGATAAATTACTATGAAGTATATTTTTGGTTTTTATGTCACTTATTGTATAACAATCCTGCGGCTTCAATATCACGGTAATTTACTATAATTAATGAGAAAATTAAATGATTCCGGGTTTGTTTAACTTCAAAGACAAAAATAAATAGAGTATTATTATTTGTCTCGCCGAGCTACCCCAAATTAAGTACAAAAGGATTTTTGTACGAGTGTTAGAAGCCGAGATATTAATATTTATATGAGCGCGATCCGTTTTGAACGCGCTAAATTAGTTTTCTGTTCGAGCGCGCGGAACTCTCCCCACTCCGCCGCCCGCTTCAGCTGCCGCGCTCCGCGCTCGCACGCTTTACTTAGCTCATTAATTTCTAAGACTTAAAATCAAGCAAGCGTATTTTAGTATTTTTTTATTGAAAATATAACTATTTAACATCAACATCCTTGAAGCGCGCTTCTGTAAATTGTTTATTAAGCCTTCTAGATTTTTTCGAAAAAAAAAGTTATCTCGGCTCCAAAAGGTCCTAGAAAATTGATTTTTTTTTAAATTTGTAAAAAAATGTTAGAAATTGATTTCTACAATAGTCAATTTTATTAATTAAAAATTGATCAAGTTATGTAAAAAAAACTTGCAAAAAAAATGTACAATTTGTTTAAACATTTTTTTAGCACTCAAAATGCAAAAATTCGTTGTAATTGTTTAATAGCATGAAAGTACAACTCTTAAGGAAAAAAATTAGCCCGCAATCGATTCTCTACGACTACCCTACGATGAAGAGGAACCAATTTCCGAGAGCATCTTTTTTCCGAAAAATCGATGTATTTCGAAAAATAATAACAATTTTTAATTAAAAAAAACAACACTTTTTCAGCATGTCATAGGCTATATTTATGCAAAATAACAAGTGTATAAGTCTGATAGTTAACGAGATCTAGAGTACCCGATTTTTAGTGGTTTTTGCAATATAACTCGAAAAGTATTAAAGATAGCAATAATTATTATAAAACAAAATTTATAGATTTATTCAATATCTACAACTTTCTGATTTTACTTTTTACGATTAGAGCCATAGTTTTCGAGTTATTTGTAAAAAACAGGTTTTTGCAACTTTGCCGATTTTTTAGGTTAAGTTCGACTTTCAGGATCGAGTTGCTCGAAATAGAAACTCACCTTTATTTTTTATTCCCTATACAACCATATTTTTTTTCCAGGTATTAATTTTTGCACGCACTTGTCTCTATTTCCTGGACTATAAGCGGAGAAGGCTTCCCCACACACCAAACAGCCTACCTGAACTAGCATCGGATCTAGGGCAATAAATCACAGACCATAAAGAAAGGCAAATTAATTATACCCGTTACTCCAAATGGTAATACAAATTTTAAACTTTTACATTGTTAATTAAACATTTTTTAAATTATTGTTAATGCATTGCTTCCATTTTTATGATGAAAATAAACCAAAACACGGCGTTAATAGGATAATTATTTCTATATTAATTAGGTTCTACATTTTTCACACACATTCCTTTAAGTTCTAATGGTAAACCAGATTTATGTTACTATAATGCCACACATATAATATTTATTTTGAACAATTCTGAACTCTTTCTTCCATAGTTTAGATTTGATATAATGATTAACCCATTAACGTCCAAAATGTCAAAATTTCTTGCACGTTTTCAAAGTGATTTTTTCCTATGTAATTGGCGTTGAAAAAATTCTTGAACCACATATTCTGATGTAAAATTGCATGCTCTTTCAGAATCCGTTGTCAGAATCATGATAAAACTCACAGGAAAAGAGATATGCTCGATTGAAACATAAAAAACACCTAAATTTTCGAAAAAAAAAATTTTTAGGATTTTTTTTCGAAGTGTTACGGTGAAGATATCACCTTGCGACCGTGATCAAAGGTGATCATGGGAGTTGAAGTTTAACAGGGAATTTTTTTGTTGACCTTGAACCATCGCTTCTTTACAAAATGGCGGAAAAAACGAATTTTTTTTTTCAATCTTCATCAACTTTTTTCTAGAAATCTATGGTCTTTAGAAAAAAATTCATAAAAACAAAAATGCCTTAGAATCGCTCGAGGAACATTCTCAAATTTTTTCAGAATTTTTTGAGACAATTTTTGATTTTCCGGGAAACTTGTGAAATGGAATTTTCAAAAATTGTCTCAAAAAATTCTGAAAAAAATTGAGAATGTTTCTCGAGCGATTCTAAGGCATTTTTGTTTTTATGAATTTTTTTCTAAAGACCATAGATTTCGAGAAAAAAGTTGATGAAGATTGAAAAAAAGAATTCGTTTTTTCCGCCATTTTGTAAAGAAGCGATGGTTCAAGGTCAACAAAAAAATTCCCTGTTAAACTTCAACTCCCATGATCACCTTTGATCACGGTCGCAAGGTGATATCTTCACCGTAACACTTCGAAAAAAAATCCTAAAAATTTTTTTTTCTCGAAAATTTAGGTGTTTTTTATGTTTCAATCGAGCATATCTCTTTTCCTGTGAGTTTTATCATGATTCTGGCAACGGATTCTGAAAGAGCATGCAATTTTACATCAGAATATGTGGTTCAAGAATTTTTTCAACGCCAATTACATAGGAAAAAATCACTTTGAAAACGTGCAAGAAATTTTGACATTTTGGACGTTAATGGGTTAAACTAGACCTACTGTTAAAAATAAGATAAACTAATATCTCCGTTTACTTTTGAAGAAGAGCAATAATAATAATAGTATAGTAGCTGAGAAACATATATCAACTTTCAATGCATAAAAAAGTAACTAAGAACAGTTATTAACATAAAAAGAGGATTGTCTTTCGATCGTTGTGTTCGATAGAGCTTTAAATTGACAACTAAAAAAATGCTCAGTATATTTTTAGACATCGTATCTGTTGAAGATCGGAGATGTGTTGGTATGAGCGATCCGGGTTTCACGAGTCGCATCGCTCAGCGCACTCTCCGTCTCTGTACCACACTCCCCACTTTAGTATAACGTCGCCAGATGGCCGCCTCGCGGAGTGTTCTCACTAGTTAAATTTTACCCGTACAATATATAACTCCACGAGCCGCGCCAGTTCGTCCTCTCGATTACTCGAAGCTAGCGCCTTGCTCCTATTTATCCTTTTCGTTATTACAGTGCTCTTAGCACTATCGTATCTTTCGATTCTGGGACCTTGTTCCCTTAACTTTTTGAAATTTCACATCTGCGTATACCACTTTGGTTGCACAATCTTATTCCTATGCTTCTTTATACTTCTGGTTATTAGTTTTTGGAGTAACAGGTATAATAATTTTCTTTTATTTATGGTCTACGGTTTATTACCTTAGATTCGATACTAGTTCAGGTAAGCCGCTTGTTGGGGAAAGCCTACTCCGTTTGGAAAATAAAGTCCTTTAAAACCTTTGTTGATATGTTGGATAGGACATATTTTCCGGAGTGTACAGTGTTATTTTTCTAATTTACTTGACCGTGAGTAAATTACAATCCCACAAAAAACAAGCATTGCTTGTAAAAAATGACGGCAAGTACATAAATCGTCTAGCGTAAAAAATATAGTAAAATAAAATATTCGAATTAAAATAGTTAGTGAAATCCAAATGTTAGGCAAGTATATATTTTTACCGTGGCAAAAGTTAAAATTTTGAAAGAAAAATAGTAACATAACAAAGTTATTTGTCGAGTCCGTTGTATGGAATCGTATTAAATAGTCAAATTTTGAACTTACGAAAAGCAACGCTTATATTGCAAAATAGCGACTTGCACACAAACATTACGGGCCCAGCAAATAACTTTTGTATTACTATTTTTTCTTTCGAAATTTTAACTTTTGCCATGGTAAAAATATATACATGCCTAACATTTGGATTTCACTCATTTTTTTAATTGAATTATTTTATTTTACTATATTAATTATGCTAGAGACGGTTTATGTACTTTCGTCTTTTTTTACAAGCGAAGCTTGGTTTTATGAGACTGAAGTTGGCCCACACTTTCAGCCCACGCTCTTATGGACGCCCGTTGAGAACCACTGTGAATGCTTAATTGCGCCGAAAACTTCTACTTTTCGTCATTTCTGTCAATCAAAAAGCTTAGATGGTTTATAAAACAATAAACTAAATTTATTTGCATGATAAAAAAATACCCTTTAAAACGTTTTTCAGCAATAATCAATATAAACCTTAGCGAGTTCACCGTGAGCTGTCGCACGAGACGGACGTGTTTCGAGTTTATTTGCACTATCGGAATGCAGCGTGTTCCTCATCTAAAATTCGTGACTAGTTGTCTACCTTTTCATTTACATTGGTCATTTATAATAACAATTTTATTGTTTTTTTCTGCGCTGTTCGGTGCGGTTGCTTTCGGTGGGAGGACAGCTTTGGGCCAGTGATATTTTTGTTTGAATAGTGGGCCCTTTTGACTACAGGAGAGCTTACTATATACCTCGTTACTGAATATAAGCACCAATCAAGAATCTGCCAATGGCGGACAAGTTAATATTTATGTCTCAGCTACAAAAAACCTATGTATTTCCTAGTAAAGAACGAGCTATCTTGATGGACGCGAAAGAAGTCCTTACCTTAAAGGACTATATGTTGGCTATAGGTAATATAATATCCCCTGTTAACATCAGATTTGTATCCAGAATCTCCAACGGAAGGATATGTACGTATCTCGCAAATAAGGAACTAATAACTAAACTAGCATCAAGAAAAGTCCAACTAAAAATTGGTGCATATGAAATAGGAATAAGACCACTAGTATCAAAAGCCAAAAGAATCTTCTTAGCTAATATGTGTCTCATAATTCCGCACAACATAATTGAAAATAAATTAAAAGAAATGAGTATAAACTGTGTCTCGAATATGAGTTTTGTGATGGCCGGATGTAATGAATTAGGATATACGCACGTACTAAGTTTCCGAAGACAAATCTATATTCATCCTGAGGACATTTCTAAGCTACCAGATAGTATTCAAATAGCGTTTGACAATACTAACTACCACATATACATTACCACAGATAACCTGATTTGTTTTGCTTGTAAAGGTGAAAACCAGTTAGTCAAACAATGCCCAAAGAAAGTTGCCACAAATTCTATCACAGAACCTTCTGTAATACCTACATCAAACGATAATAACTCTGAAATTAATGAAACAGTCACAGAGACAAATTTGAAAGATATTAATACAATTGTTGCAATGGAAACCCAACCAATTTCCTACAAACATCCATTATCGATTACCAACTCCACAATCATGACACTACTATAAATAATAAAAAAATAGATGACGATATTGACCTCAAAGGTGAGGCATTAGATCAATCCCGGAAGGAACAAACAAAAATAAAGGAAACATCTACAAAAAGAACTATGAATAGATGCGTTCTACCCCGTCGGATGCCGAATCCAAGGAGGATGATATGGAGTTAATGCTATCACCAGTAAAACATATTATCACTGAAAACCCAGAAAAATTCCTTATTAGTTTCGACAACTTCCAAAACCTCATTCAATAAACAATTCGACACTCTGACTACTTAACCATTGCAGAAAAATACACAAACAACATGTCGGAATTAATCAAAATACTTCGTGACATCTATCCCAGTATCACAGAACGACGCATAAAAATAGACTCTCCAAGATTATCAATTCACTACAAAAAGTGACAATCAAGAATAATACAGAGTCTAACCTAACTAATTAATATCCACCTTTTAACTACATTAATCATGAAACAAAATCTACAATCAGCCAATCTACGCATTATTTACTGGAATGCTAGAAATATACACAGAATGAGAGAAGAACTCAATAATATACTTACTGACATAAATATTTTTGTATGTAGAATCTTGGCTTAAACCTGACCATCGTATAGGCTATAAAGGTTTCTGCACTATACAATTTGATCATGCAGTGAAGAAAGAAGGAAGAATTATAATATTTATCAGAAAAGAGATAAAGTTCAAAGTTCTCCCCAACTTCAATAACATTGATAACTTAATAGAATCATGCGTAATCTGTCTAACGAACCTATACTCCAACATCAACCCTATGGCTCCTATATAAACCCCAGGGTCTTAATCTAAATCAAAAAAAGGAAGACGCAATCATGGAAGAAGTGTTAAACATAAAACCATGCATCATGTTGGGTGACTTCAATTCTCATAACACTGCCTGAAATTGCAATTATGATAATACTCATGGCATTAGACTACTAAAGAATATTTCAGATTATAATATTCTCCTTCACAATACACAGATACAAGTACACGTATAGATTTCCGTAATAACAATAACTCAAATATTGACCTCATATTATCCACTCTTGACATAGCGGACATAATAAATTACAAGATTTTAGATGATCGCTGTGGTTTTGATTACTGTATGATAAATATTAAAATCAAACTTCTGCGCGAACACCAAATGCACAATAGGAAATACCACAAATTATCGTATGAAAAAACGGATTGGTTTTTCTTTATTACCAAACTAGAAGAAAATTTTGAGGACTTTAATACACAAGAATACCATAATCTAGACTGTCTCTCAAAATACAACTTCTGCATAAATAGAATCAGAGAATGCATTGTCCAAAGTTCTCCTGAAAGAACAAAAAAAATAATAAATGCAATAAAGCTCACTCATCCCCACCGGTTCCTTGGTGGGATGGAGAGTGAGATAAAGCTAAAATGTTACTCAAAGTATCTTATAAAAAATGGCAACACATAAAAGATACAATGCTTTAGCAAAACGGACTTTCGTCTTAAAGAAAAACAACTATTTTAAATCATTTGCTGAAAACCTTGATATCAAAACTGATCTGTCTCTGGTATGGAGCACCTACAAAAGAACTTAAAACAAATGGAATATGTCAAACTACAATTAGAAATCTAATAATGAATGGTCAGAGAAAATTACTAACAGCTTTGACAAAATAGCTCCCTCTTGGGTACCAAGTAATCCAGAATAAAGCCTATCGAACCTAACCAATGAACACTTTGACCGATAGTATAATCTCACAATTTAATTTTGCGCTAAATAATAAGAGTTAAATCCTCACTGACAAATTATGGTATTGATTATACTGCATTTAAATACTTATCTACTAAGTATAAACAAATCTTAATTAACATATTTAATGAGATATATAACAAGGGACGATTCCCACATCATTGGCATTATGCTAAAGTACTGTTCATAGAAAAAACCGGGGGAAAAAAGCCTAAGACCCATCATGCTAATGGCCTATGTTAGTAAACTCTTTAAGACACTTATCAAGAACAGGTTAGAATGGTGGATTGAGCATCATGACCTTTTAACATAGAGCCAAACTGGCTTCAGACGAGGCAGATCGTATGCTGACAATGCCACCAATCTTCTTTTCTTGATAGAAGCTTCAAGATCTAAAAATGAGGATACATTGACTGCTTTCCGAGATGTATACAAGCTGCCTTTGACAATATTTGTAAACTGCCAAATCATGATGGATAAGCTATCCCGTATCGGCTGTTCGCACAAACTACTTACATTTATATCGCCCATAATATATGAAAGAACCAACTCAAATTACATAACCATACATAAACCTTTTGTAAGAAATACCTGGAAAGGTCTACCACAAGGGGGAATACTTAGTCCACTCTTTTTTAATCTATACACAAACGAAATAACTAAAGATTTACCTGATACTACTCACGTATCACAATTCGCTGACGACTTCGCAATTTTTTGCTCTTGTTCTACAATACTAGAAAGTAAAGAAATACTTGAACAAACCATTGAGCGAGTCAGACTAAATCTACTAAATCTAGGCTTAAAAATAGCACTAAATAAAACAACTTTCATTTATTTTAATGACAATAAAATTCGACTAGGCTAAATATCAATAAAGGTGTCTGAAATCGAAATTAAATCCGCTAAAACTATTAAATTCTTAGGAGTTCACTTTGACTATGATATGATATTTCGATCTCATATAGAATATGTAAGTAACAGGTGTTTTAAATTAATAAACATCATGAAATTCCTTGCAGGAGTTTCTTGGGAATTCTCACCTACTTTAAGGAGTTAGACCACTGTAGAAGTTGAAAATGAAACGCGTTCTTTGAGACTTTATTTTTTTATGGAAGGAAGCAAAATAAAAAAAACTAAGTACATATGTTATTTGGTGTAAATTGAAATATAGTATAAAAAATTTTCATTGAAAAATATTGCAAAATAGTGGCACCAGAATTAATCTTCTGAAGTATTGACTTTTTCCACGGCACGCAGTATAACTTCAACAATTTTCAATATTTTCTTTCGAAATTTAAATCACATCTTTAAAACAACATTTCGAAGAAAAGTACGTAAGGAATTTTAATAATATTCATTTATGTATGATTGGCGTTTATTTAAAGGAAGACTTTCAATTTTGAACCCAAACAAATGGTAATTATTGGTTTATAAAGAATGTTCGAATTAACCCATCAAATTTTCCCTACGTATTTCTCTTCGAAATGTTGTTTTAATGATGTGATTAAAATATCGGAAGAAAATATTGATAATTGCAGAAGTTAAACTGCATGCGATGGAAAAAGTCAATACTTCAGAATAATTGCTATGATGCCACTATTTTGCAATATTTTTCAATGAAAATTTTTTACACTATATTTCAATTTATACCTAATAATATATGTACTTACCCAGATAGACAGATTTCCATCAAATTTATAACATATTTACAATATGTAACGTCACCGACTGCAGCAAGATAGCGCCCTTTATGACGACTCCTATGTTCGTCATCTTAACAACAATGAATGATGAAATAAAAATACTAAACATGTGTTAAGTTCGGACAATGAATTTTGATCAAATCTATTAATTCCCTTTTTTATTTGTTATTACAAAGTGAATACAATCAAGATAGATAAATTTACGTTGATACTACAATGTGCTATTCCTTCTGAGCTTCCACATCGGATGAACTCCCTACTATTCTCTCCCGTGGCCGCCTAGCGAACTCCTCTCTTATTGGTTACAGTCCCTCCAATAGTCCTTTTAGGAAGAGAGCGCGAAATTTCAAAGGTAACAGATTCGACCATCCTGATAGTATCTGATTGTCCTCAATCAGTGTATATTTCACCTTCTTCGGGCGCTTCGCAAGTTTTAACTCCCTCGCATTCTCACCCCTATTTTTTTTTTTTTTATCAGGTGCTTAATACGCTTTACCTCGTACCTTACTCACCCTATATTTTAATAAACAATTTAAATACTAGATACATTTGTTCCTGTGTCTTTCCCATCAAGAGTATCGCTCGTACCATCCTCCTCACATTCATTTACTTCTTCTCTTAAAGTTATCCACGGTTTAACATGATCTAATGAAACTACTATTCTTCTCTTAGGTTCTCCTCTTAAATCTTCAACCTGATATCGATCATTTGGTAATTGTGCTATTACCTTGAATGGTCCTTTGTATTTAGGAAGTAACTTCCTACTATCACCTGTAGAGGCCAAAGTAGTTATTCTCACTAGTACCAGAGAGCCTACAGGGAATTTCATGGGCTTGGCCCGTTTTGAATTAAATCTTCCTCTCTGTTTTTGCTGATCTTTAAAAATTCTGGCCTGCATCCTTTTCCTTCATTCTGGTAAATCTAACCGATTTATTTCATGATTTATTTCAGTTAAAAGATTTGCTTCTGAAACTGATCTATTCTTTGTTCCAAAAAGCAACTCCGAATGAGTAACTCCTGTAGCTTCATTGACAGTTGCATTCATACCCCTCTGCACCTTTTTCACTTGAGCATCCCAATCATCATCTTCTCTGCCGCCATTTAAAGTTGCCAGAGAATTCAATATAGTTCTATTATATCTTTCACACTGGCCGTTAACACGTGGGGTGGCCACTGCATTGAGGGTATGTTGTATGCCTAGTTCTTGACAAAATTCTTTAAATTTATGAGCAGTATATGCCGTTCCTCGATTCGAGATTATTCTTACAGGTACCCCAAAAACATCAATTACAGCATTTAGAACGTTAATCACATATTTAGTTTGGGTACTTTTTACTGGTTCTATTATTACGAACTTTGTAAATCCATCGACCATCACAATTAATTGGTTATTTTCCTTTTGGTTTTAACAAACGGCCCCAAATGATCTATGTGTATAGTGTGGAAAGGCACAGCCACTTTCTCAATGGAATGAAGTTTACCACGCTTTTACCTGAAGGGACCTTTTAATACATGCAGTTCATACAGGCTTTAACGTATTTGGTCACAAACCTACACATCGACGGGAAGTAACAATTCTCTTTAATTTTATTTATTGTTTTATCAATCCCAAAATGGCCCATATCATCATGACATAGTTTACAAATTTGTCAGCGATTCGATTTAGGAACTACCCACTTCTTCGACCCATCTACCATTTTTCTATATAACATACCATTTCTGATTTCGTAGACTGTAAAATATTGTTTATTACTTCCAGTATTATCCTTACTTTTCAATATTTCACATATTCTACAAATCTCTTCGTCTTGTAACTGTGCAGCCATTATCCATTCAGCTTCAGTTATATTAATTATAGATAAAACTCTTTTAGGGGGATTCCTACTTAAACAATCTACATGATGCATTTTAATCCCCGGCCTATACTGAATGTCAAAATTATAATCCTGCATCCATATCCACCATCTAGTTACTCGTGGTAGGATATCTTTCTTTTCTGCGGTACTTCTTATAGTCACACAATCGGTGATTAATGTAAATCTTATCCCTACTAAGTACACACGAAAATATTCTAAAGATTCTACTACAGCCAAAGTTTCAAGCTGATAAGAATGATAATTTTTTTCTACAGAGCTCGTCTGCCTACTGTCGTTTATCCTCGTTTTTATCAATCTAAAACAATATTCCTGCAATTCCTAATTTACTGGCTTCTTTATGTACCTCGGTTTTTAAATCAGGATCAAAGATTTTTAATATCAGTCTCTGCATTAAACTTTCTTTAGATTTATTAATTGCTTCTAACTGCTCACTTCTAAACTTCCAAACTACATTTTTACGTAATAATCTAGTCAAGGGCTTTAATAGAAGCGCAAAATTCTTAATAAATTTGCGAAAATAACTTGCTAACCCCAGAAACTGTCTGACTTCTCTAACATTGGTAGGTAAAGGCATTTCTTGCACCTCCAATACCTTTTTAGTGCCTGGTCTTACACCCTTTTCAGATATTGTTCTACCTAGATAATCGACATTCTCTAAAAAAAAATGAACATTTAGCTAGTTTTAGAGTTAATTTGTGTTGCTTTAATCTGTCCAAAATTGTTCGCAAACGAGTCAAACCTTCCTTAATACTTTTAGCCGGAATAATTGTATCGTCAATATAAACTTGCGCTATTGAATTTATACAATCTTTTAAAACAAGATTCATTAAACGTTGAAATTCACTTGGCGCATTTGCTAAACCGAACGGCATTCTTAAAAATTCGAAATGGCCATCAGGAGTAACGAATTCTGTTTTGGGTATAGATGTTTCGGTCAATGGTATTTGATAAAAACCCTGGGACCTGTCCAGTGTTATGAAATATTTATGTCCCCCTAACCTATCCACCTGATCATCAAAAAGCGGTAAAGAGTATTTGTCTTTCTTGGTTATCTTGTTCAAAGCACGATAGTCAAAGCATATACGTTTACCACCATCCTTTTTAGGAACTAATATAACAGGGCTAGCATAGGGTGAACGCGAGGATCGAATAATTCCGCTTTCTAATAATTCATCGATAATCCGTATTACTTCTTCGCGTTCTGACAAAGACAGCCGATATGGCCTGTATACTACTGATTTATCTGTCCTGCATTCTATACTCATTTCCGTAGTGTTTGTCTTCCCCAATTCGTTTGTTTGAAATGAAAAGCAGTCTTTGTATTCTTTTAACAAGTAATGTAAACCTTCTCTGTCTTCGACCGAAATATTACCACATGCAAACTCCCATTCAAACTGATTATCAGTTGACTCCTGTGCCCGCAACAAATTTACCGTGTATTTATCTTTTCTTTTAATTGTTATTTTACCGGCTTCTGGCATTTTCATAATAATCAAACGATTTGTACTATTAATTAGTAAGACGCTTGGATGATCGATAAAATTTTGTCCAATTAATAAGCCAAAAGCTATTTCGCAATCGTTCAGTATCATTATGTCAGTTTCTATTTCGATATCTTCTAATTTTATTTTTCCCGAAGTTTTATACTTCACTATAACCAGTGAACCGTTAAATCCTTGCAATTTTAAAGGATTTAAAATTTTAATTATTTTTAATTTCAATTTCTCTGCCACTGCATATTTAATCAAAGTAACTTCGCTACCCATATCAATTATACAATTTACTTTTTCACCATTAATCTTTGCCTTTTTTGATATTTATTTACACTATTAGATCCTAAGTATCTAACATTTTTATTCGTGTTATCTTTGTTTACTTTATTCTTAAGTCTACAATTTTCTACTTGATGCCCTACTTTGCTACAGTGTGTACATTTATTTTCCTTGTATTTTGGACACTGGTGTTTCTTATGCCCTTTTTCTTTACACGCGAAGCAGATAATCTCAGCAGTATTGATCCTTTATATATTCTCCCGCCTTTATTTATTTTCCTGCAATACGCTACTACAAGGGAAATTTGTCACATAATTTGCTAGCTCTACAAAGGAATCACAACGTGCCGCTTTTATGTTTCATTTTACGCGTAAATCTCTAACTCCCTCTACCACGCAGTTCAATATTTGTTGTTGTGATAAATTTAATTTTAATTTATTAAGTTTGTCTAATTTCCTGAAGCAATAATCATTCAAGTCTTGGTTGGGACTTGTCGTATAAGTGGCTGCTTCATAAAATAATTTCCCAAATGAGATTTTACTTGCAAATATATTACGCAATAATGTTTCCCATTCTTTCCACGTATATTGCGTGGCTCTTAAGCCGTCGTACCAAATTTTCGCGCTCCCTTCTAATTTTCCCAACGATATACAAATCTTGTCCACTTCATCCCATCGATACATGGCTGCACACTCATTAACTCTGGTTAACCATTCATCTATGTTTGATGATGTATTTGAGGGGTCGAATTTGGGTAGCAGTTTATCATCTTTATATAAAGACCAGTTTACATACCTAGTATCTTTTTCCTTTTCGGTATCTTGACTAGGACATCGGATATTAACTATGCTTCTCAATGCTGTAATTTCGGCTTGTGCTTCAGTTAGCATGTTTCTCAATTCATTTTTGCTACTTATTGACAGGGTACCTGGTTCTCTATACACTACGGCGCTCGTCTCTTTCTCCACCCTTAGCCGTTCTTTTCTATATCGGCTAATTCTGGCAGGCGGTTCTTCCGACATTGTTCTTGAATCTGATCTTGTTCTTTTCCTCATTTTTTTTTTGCAAATCCCACTTCTGATTTGTCAAGATCGGACAATGAATTTTGATCAAATCTATTATTTCCCTTTTTTATTTGTTATTACAAAGTGAATACAATCAAGATAGATAAATTTACCTTAATACTAAAATGTGCTATTCCTTCTGAGCTTCCACATCGAATGAACTCCCTACTACTCTCTCCCGTGGCCGCCTACCGAACTCCCCTCTTATTGGCTGCAGTCCCTCCAATAGTCCTTTTAGGAAGAGAGCGCGGAAATTCAAAGGTAACACATGTCCTCATTATTTGAACTGTTCCCAGCTAGACAGGTCTACATCAAATTTACTATAAATTTACAATATTTACAGTTATCCGTTATTATAGCAAAGTAACGTGCTTTTTAATGGCTCCGTTTGGCATCACTTTCACAACAACAAATAATGAAAATAAAATACTACATATTTGCTCATTATTTGTGCTGCAATTGACGGAAATTTATTCGTTTATAATTTGTCTTTAATTTAAACAATCTATTTCCTGATCAAAATTTAAATAAAAAAGTTGCAAATTTTATATTAATTCGTGTGAAAAATCTTGCACATATATTTACATCAAATTTATTTATAATCTTATATATGTAATTGATCGATTGATCAATCGTGTAACTCTCAATTTATTACACCCATTAACTCATATTATCTTATTCTAGTATCATAATCGACACTCCTAATTATACTTGAAATCACATGATCTTATTTCAAATGGGGAGCATATTTGTGTGTATACGTATATATAATATGTTTAACATCAGCGCATCAAACTACATGCAATACTTATATGCTTCTAGTCTTTAAAATTGGACTTATAGTTTTTTTTTATTTTCCTTCCATCCATAAAAAATGAAGTGTCAAAGAACGCGTTTCATTTTCAACTTCTACAGTGGTTTAACCCTTTAAGGTGGTCGTAATCGTTGATAATATTCACCTGTTTTCTTAAGAAGTTTCTAAACTATGTGATAATATGTTTTAACAAATTTGATAAATTATTTCTGCTAGCCGAAAAATTAAATGTAAATCCGGAATAAATTACGCGTCGTGTGCAGGATTGCACGCGAAGTTCATTTTATGCATAAATGAAATAGTCGGCTGTAACCATCTATTTTTATCCCGTATCGTTGTGGTTAATGCATTAAATATATCCTCCTCTGATATCTTCATACTGAGGTGTGTTCTGGGATCTAATTACCTAAATCACTTCACATGCCAATAAATACAACAACATAATCAAATTCGAGGCTAATCTAGTATAAGAAACTTAAAGAATTTATAGATATTAAACTGAATTAAATAAACTTATTATTAGCATAAATATCGGCTAAAAAACTGCACGATATACAGGGTGTAACAGTAACGATGTTTTTAATTTAAACCACATATTCTTGAAGCTAAACTAAGTCGAAAAGTGCTATACTATGATATCTGTAAAAGCATCATTTCTGAGATAAATCAATTCTAAACCAATAAATCAGGTCTTTGATTTAACGGAAAAATTATGGAACTCTCACTTTTGTTGACAGTTCTCCTTCAAAAAACAAAAGAAGTTTGTACTTCTCCACCGTTCCGTATTGTCGTACACGCATACACATGCTCACGCAGGCAACTACGCCGATTATAATTATTATCTCCTAATGTCTTACATTCCTGATCCCGGTACTAATGAAATTTATTTTCTGCCTATTTTTAAAAGGATCCTCGACAATGTCAATTTAGTTGAAAAGTCTGGAGAATGATACGGCATTATTTGTAGAATAATTTTCAAGTCGTTTTATCTTTTCAGTGACGCGACATAAGAACTGCTGTAAGGTGATAAAAAAATAAGAATTATATTGAAAAAGCGATTTGAAGAAGATCATTGTACGCTTTTTGAGAATCTTACTGTAGTATTACATAGAACAAAGTGCTATACGTTATTGAAAAAGTAAAATGACTTTAAAAATCGCTTTTCACACAAACAATGCCATAGTTTTGTTTCGTAATTTAGAGCCTAAGCCTAGAGCCTGAAGGATCCCCTTAAAAATAAATAGGCCTTTTTTCATTTTATAAAATACAAAACACAAAGTTAAGAATCATTTTTTGTTATTACCATAGATTATTATTCATAGATTTTGCACGCTCTTAGGTACAAGAAGATTCCAAATAAGTTGTGTGTGTGGTAAATACTTATGTGCTTCCTTCTTCCTTTTAGTACAATTACCTTAATGAATTGGTAAATATTTCGCTTAAGATCATGCCATCCTCTAGTCACTATAAGCTAGAAACTGACCTAGCAATTGACTAATTTTACTGGTAAGTCTATTCAGGCAGGCACTATGCAAAAAGCACAAGACAAAACTATGGATAATCTACGGCATAAAGGAAACGTTCTTAATATTTTGGCTTATCCTTTCGAAGAATGGAGGAAGGCTTATTTATTCTTGAAGGAATCTGTCCAGTTCTTCACTTAGGTCAAAATTTCCATAGAAGACTATGGCCTTACTTGAGAATCTGTTTTCGAATCTGTTTTCGAATCATTTTACTCTTCCAATAATGTAGCCAACTACTCTATCTGATGGAACAGTAAGATTTTTAAAAATCAGAAAAAATAAAATGTCTTATAACCGTTTTTTTAATATAATACTAATTTTTAACTACCTTCTTAAATAGAATATTTCATACGGTATACATCACTTAAATCATAAAGCTGCTTCAAAATTAATCTGCAAATAATGCCGTATCGTTACCCAAAGTTTTCAACTAAATGGGTGCCTTCGAGGATTCTTTTAAAAATAGGCAGAAAATGAATTTCATCAGCACCAGAAACAAGAATGTAAGATATTAGGAGATAATATTAATGATCGGCGTAGTTGCGTTCGTGTGTGTAAATGCGTGTACAACAATACGGATCGACAGAAAAGTACAAAATTCTTTTGTTTCTTGAAGGGGAACTGTCAACGAAAGTGAAAGTTCAGTCATTTTTCCGTTGAATCAAAGACCTGATTTATCGGTTTAAAATTGATTTATCTCAGCAATGATGCTTTTCCGGATCTTATAGTATAGGACTTTTCGACTTAGTTTAGTCCCAAGAATATGTGGTTAAACTTAAAAACCATCATTGCTGATGCACCCTGTATAAAGAGGAATTTTGTTCACTGCTAGACAAGAATATACCTATTTTATATATTAATAAATATTTACTACGAACATCATGGTACATTAAACATACATATTTATTTTTTATTCATTTAAATATTTATATAGTAAAATAAATAAAAAATATGAATGAATAGATTGGTCTATCTGTAACAAAGTATGTAAATTGATTTTTCTGACTGTTTTTCTTTTTATTATTTAGAAAATGAGATTAATGAACAAAACATTAAATATTTGAATAAGTCACTGCTAAAGGAATTAATTCCTAATATAGGAAGAATTTCATTTATAAATAAATGGAAGCAGATATATCCTAATGAATCTTTGTCGCAGGCAAAATATTCTAATTATATTAGTAAAATATATTACATTTTTGGGAAAACTGAATACAAATGCATAAGGTGTATGTATATTTCTTATTTAATCAGTTTTCTCAATTTTGATATAGAACAAAACAAGTTCAATAAAAAACCTGTCAAGTGATGATGAGGTTTCAAATTATGAAAATACGTTACTTTCAGCAAACAATTCACTCATTTCAACTCATTTCTATAATGACAGAAGAACTATACATAAAACTTTAAAGAAAAGTACTAGAGTTTCCGCAGTTTTATGTACATATAAAAAAAATACAGTAATGTCAATGAAAAATAGAAATATAATCGGTGACATAATTATGGAGGATGTCTTACAAAAGGAAATAAGGTGTTCAATGCCAATAAAATCACTTTTTTATATTTCTTCCCTTTTTATATTCATTATACTTTCTTTCATTAGTTTAAGAAATGCAGATCTCCATGGTTTAGCTAAACAAATTTGTGAGGAATTTCCTACGGAAAATTTGAATACTTACTATGTACCTCCAATAACAAAAAAGGAATCAATTATAAATAAGTCGATAAGTTCAAAAGGGAAGCTGGTTTGCAAATATCGAAATATTTTATATGGATTAAAACTATTAAATGAAGTTGAAACAACAAACGAGGGAAGTGATACAGATGAGAATGTTGGTAGGTAAAATTAATACAATTTTATCTAATTAACTTAATGTTGTTATAAAAAATCAAAATTTCATACTGTACCTAGTTCTCCTAAATTTTATTTAAAGAAAATTTATAATTTGCTTCAAATGATATTTACTATAAATAATTAAATTATGGAATTTTTATTTTTCAAATCAATATTATACATTTAATTCAATAAAATTTGTTCCTCTGTGTTATAAATGAAAAATTTGTGTTTATAGATACCAAAGGATTTCAATTAAAACAATGGTTAAACGTTACAATAACTCCTTGGGATAAAGTCGAAGAAAATTGGATAAAATAATTTAATTTTAGACGACAGGAATTTAAGAAAAATAAAGATTTTAATATTGCTACAATCATCGCAGAATGGCCAATATTAAGACAGCCCAATGCTTTTGCTTTAATCGACGAGGATTTTGATTCATTAAATTTAACAACGGTTAATTTAAATGAAGAAATTTGGAAAACTTTTTTCCAAAAGGTCTTCAAATTAAGAGATTTTAAAAACAAAGATTCTCTCGAATGCATTAGCATTAAAAGAATTGGTAACATTAGAAGAAATTAATATAGGTTAGCATTCGGTTAATTTCCTATTTCAATATGAATATAATTAAATATATGTCGTTAAGCTGTACAAAATAATTTAATTTTGGTAACAAATAATAATTAAATAGATTTGAAAGTAGCTGGACAGCTATTATTGCTTCCATTTTTCCTGCCGCCTAAAGGACGCATAAAATATAGTCAAAAACATTGGAAGCTCTCCGTTACAGAATGCAAAGATAGTATTCTTATGCATCTACTTGTAATTTTTTGTATACTTTTTGTTTTAAAAGATACAATATTTATAAAAAAAAATAGCAGACCAGTGTGTTAAGTATTTTTAAAGTCGTCAGGTAAGCTAGAAAAAACAATGTATGTGTTAAAATATAAATCAGAACTAGTTTAAGGTGGGTCAAAACTCTGAAAAAGGCTGTAATAGCCTAGGATTTTTTATTTTACTAGTTACTTATATTGTCCTATCACAAATTTGCTTAATAGTTCAATAAATATTTAATGCACATGCCATGGATTTTCTTTAAATGGAACACCTTGTATTATATTCGTTAACATTATAATTTTGTTTACATTAAGATATTTTACAGATTCCTGGGAATATAATTGTTAAAGCTGAAGAAAGATGAGAATTAATGAAGAAATTGAACTTTTCGGTTCAACCGTTTGCATCAAAACAATTGGATCTATATTAAAAAATACTGAGTCGATATATGTATGCCTTCATAACATCATATACAAATTGGAAACGGTATTGCAAGCTATCGATATTTGCTTGAAGACATTTCATATTTTTAACCTTAAGTACCCACCAGAAACTGAACACATCTGGCAGCTGGTGCAATTGTATATATATAATATAAAAACAGTCTACGACAAACACATTTCTCAAGTTGCCGAATTAATAACTGATATGAACAAGGTACGACAGCAATATAAACCTAAATTTAAAATGCTTTATATCAACTATACTTTTCTTTAAGTTAAGTCTCATAAAAGTCTTAGTCTATATAAGAATAATCATTAGTTTAGATCGCACTTTACGCAGTTAACGTTTAATAAAATATAACTGCTTCTGCACCATATATATTTGGAAATAGGTATACATGCCTAAACAAAATAGTTTCTTATCCATATTGTAATAAAATTGTAAAAAAAAGGAATTTTTTTAAATTCATGTAAAAAGAAACCATAAATTTCAATTACATAGCTCATGTTATTCTAATTTTCGAAGATTTTATAGGTTTTTCTCCAACTTTTAAGAATTTAAACAACATTATTTAAGAGAATATACGGCTAACGGTAGAGCCGGTAGTGTCAATGATGTTCGATATAATAATCCAGTTACAATCGAAGAAAACAGGTTCAGTGAAATTTTCCTTTCAGATAATGAGGTACCAAATTTAACTGATGTCATTAAATCGGATGTCAACTTTTTTGAGAAACGAATCAAATTTAAACTTCAATAGTTCCAAAAATATTATTGTTTCCTATGTTTCATTATATATCGTTAAATTCTACAGTTTTCTTAACATACCTCGAAATTTTAGTTTGCAGGTATTAGAAACGTTGAAAGAATTTTTTTCCATGTCAATAAAAATAATTATACAATATATTAGTTCTAATCAAATGTGTACTGCTCCACAAGAAACTACAATTCTACAAGCGGTAGATGAAGCTTTCAATTATTTTACATCGGAATTTATAATTGTTCAATATTTTGTTCAACAGGGAACTCTGATTATGTCGGTAACTCATATTATAAATACAAATTTGAGACCCCGTTCTTTTAAAGGAAAAAATATAGTTTCCATTTTCAACATTATTATTGAAACTGCGTTTAAAAATAATTTTAACGAAACTTGTACAATTGCCGCATGTTTTTGATTGTATTATAAATTAATTGGAAAAGCAAAGAGAACCTGATTTCTTCAGTTCTATATTAGATGGTGAAGTTTAGCAAAATATTGAAGCAAATTTTCCTGAATCAATTGTCTTACCGTTAAATATATATTTTGATGTGTGTGTGTGTGTGTGTGTGTGATCTCGAGATTCACAATCCGTTAGGTTCTCATAATAATATAAATAAAATAGGATCTATTTATTTTACCATTCCATGTATATCTAATGAATACAAAAGCATCCTGAATAATATATTTCTTGCTCAACTACATAAAACAGAGGATTATAAACATTATGGCAATTATATAATTTTTCATAACCTAATCTAGGAGCTAGCCGAATTAGAACCACTTGATACTACTATTACACTTAATGGGGCAGTGAAAAAAATATATTTTGTTTTGACAGCAATAATCGGAGAGAATTTAGGATTAAAACAAATTTTAGGTTTTAATACAAGCTTCAATTCTAATTTTTCTTGACGTTTTGTAAAATTGATAAAGACCTACGAATGAGGCAATTAGTGGAAAACGATAATCTAAAGCGTACCAAAGACATGCAGAAGACGTTCAGAATAGTATTTACGGCATTGCAGATCAATGCGTTTGTAATCAATTGTAATTTTTTCACGTAAATGAAAATGTTGCATTCGTTGTAATGCACGATCTTTTTCAAGGTGTTTTAGGTATGAAATGGGACAAATATTATACGAATTAATCTTTATTCAGAAACTGTTTTTGTTAGAAGTTCTAAATAATAGGATCTAGTATTTTGATTTCGGGAATAAATATAGTGTAAATAAACCTGTTCGCGTATTTCAGACGCTGCAATTAAAAAAAAACTTATAATACTTTCTGCATCTGAAATGGCATGTTACATCCAATTTTTCGGTCTTTTTATCGGAGATTTAGTTCCTCACGATAATAAAGTTTAGAAAATATGGATATTGTTAACTGAATTGATATGTACTGTTATATAATCTTCGTTTAGCATTGAAAGTTTAAGTTATTTAAAAAATGTTATTTTGAGCATCATACATTATATCTAGAAACATTTAATGATAGTATTCTGAAACCTAAGCACCACTTTTTATTGCATTATCCAAGTATTATAAAAAAATATGGTCTAATCAAATATCTATCTAGTTTCAGATTTGAAGGAAAACATAAGCGGTTTAAAGACATTGCGTCGGCAGTCGCTTCTCACGTTAAGGATCCGCAAACACTTGCTTTAAAGCATCAATTGTTTTTGAATGATCACTTTTTCTTAAATGATGGTTTCTCTAGAGTATTCTCAAATTAGAACCTCAACTGCAGGCAATTTTACTAAGTAGTACATGTCTTGAAGTACTACAAGAAAATTAGCTTTAAATACAATTAATAATTATAATTCCGTGGAATGGGTTAATTGTTACGGTAGAATGAATAAACCAAAAATGCTTGTGGTCGTAGAAAACAATGATATTTTTCCCACTTTTGGAGAGATTCGAAATATTATTTTGAATGGTAACAATATTTTGCTTATAGTTACAATTTTGCAAACACTTTCATTTGTCGAACATTATCATGCGTATGAAGTTAAAACAACGAAAAGTTGGAAATTAATCTTTCGAAATGATCTAGAAGATTAGTCCTCTTTTAGCTTTCATATTTTGTCTAACGGTTAAAAATGTGCACCATGCATTTGAATTCCTTAATCATTTCGTGATGTACTAGTATTTTTTTCATGTAAAGACTAAGACTTTTATATGAAAGCTGAATGTTCTCTTTCTGATTTTTATAATTATTGTAATGAATTTTATCCTATTTCAAGGTTTAACAATAAGACACTTCTTTATGGATTACAATGTCCTTGAATAGACAACTTTAGTGTTTAATGTCAATAATAACTTTGATTTTCAGTAATTAATCATAATTGAATACTTTCATACATTACAGCGTTTTTTAGAGTTCGTTGCATTAACTCAGTTACGTAAATCTAATATCCAATATATTAAATTTTTAAGAAATATAAATATAATTTGTGCAATGCTCTGTATTGTATAGTATATGATATTATGAATGAATAGAATTATTAGATATGTATGCCATGTATTATGCTATTTTATATTACTGTCTACTATCTAAGTTTGTAACGTTTAGTTGTTTGTATCCCTATATATAAACGGTTCCCCCACTTTGGCTGACGTCCAAGCCTATACAATGTTGTATGAGCGCTGCGAGGTCCTAGTGGGGGTTTATTTAGACGCACACTGACTTCACTGTTTTCAGTAGCAAATCGCAGAAACGATCGATAAAGATCTTTCCAGATTGTTCGTTCAACGGTTTTATTTCTTTCAACGGTTTTATTGCAACATGGCGGATGAAGAGACGAAGAAGATTTTGAAAGAATGGTCCATCAGTGAGTATTGAATAAAAAATTTTGCTGGTAAGTAATAAAATATTAAGTTTATTTAAATATATATATGTTATCAGAGAGCTTAAAATATTAGACGATTCATATGGGGCATTAAGATTTTAGAATAAAAATTGAATTGATCCATTTTTATAACCACGTGTATCGAAGCAGTTACAATTTGTTTGATAAAATACATTATATTAAACCGAATATTTTTATATATGTATTTAAGTAGCTACATTTTATTGGTTCTATTCTATTAAAAATTGCTTAGTTTAATTGACATGCATTCATTGATCAAATTTATTGATAACCACATTTAATATTAATTATTTCTTTTCAACCAATGGTGTCACACAGCATACTCTGGAAAACTTAACTGATGCTACCATAAAAGAATTTTGGACCAAGAATTAATTTCACTTTAAAGCGGAAAGCCCATTACAAAGACGTCTCAAGTGCTACAGATAATAATTCTGAACCATCTAATTCCAAGGTAGAATAAATAAATTTATTCATTTTCATCACATATTTGTGGCATTAAAATTTGATTAATGTACTGCGACGCGTTTTGTTAGTGAGGTTAGTCGCTGCCAAACCGTCCGGTTCGATTTGACCGAGATGGATCAAAATAAACTTGGACAAGTTTAATGTTGACTGATAAAAACCATTTATTTGGGAAAAATAAAAGAAAACAATTATTTACAATGTTTGTACATCATAACCTTAACCTATTTGTCTTTGTGTTGTTCGTGTACTGACGCTGCAGGTGTGTTCGTATATGTGTCGGTCGCTAAGTCGCTAATACAATTATCGCCCGCTGGCGGCGCTTCGCTTGGTAGCCACACGGAGGGTCTCGGATAGGCGGCGCAACGGTCGGTAGCCACTCGGAGGGGCTTTTCGGAACGGACCGATAGGCGGCGCGGCGGTAAGTGGCCTTACGGCAGGGCTCGGAACGGTTTGCAACTTTCGGCTGATTTCCTAGCTCTATCCCCTCCACCAAGTCACGTGGGCTCGCAGTCGCTGGTCGTAGCTGCGCGTGCAAGCCTAAGCCAGGTGCGGCGCACGTAATTATTATGGTTCAGATAAAACACGTGGTACCAAATTAATGTTTATCAGCAATAGTAATATTGTTTATGCTGAAAAAATTCCATATGAATAAAAATGTTACATTAGTATACATTATGTACCATTTATAGGCTTAACGTCATTTTAAATATAGTATTACAAAATAATATAAGTCGAAAGTGTTACACTAAAGTAATTATTTGATTTTAATAAACATTAAATTTATTCGATCTATAAAAGAATAGTGCTATGGCCCTGTGTATTGAATTTGTAACTATTAAAAGTACGCACAAATTGCAGTATTATTTTCCATATTGTAGGTCTGCTGCTAAAATTAAATATGCTTACAAATACAATAATATTTACCATTTTTTTTACATGAAAGATATACCTGTACTTATATACCTATCTACTTTAATGATGTAGACAGTTTCAATAATCAAATGACAGATTCTTAATAGATTTCCACATCACCCAGGAGGTACTTTTAATGATGCATCTTTTTTAAGTAGTATCCCCAGTAGGTTTAATCCACTGTAATTAACAACACGAGAAATTAAAAATTAATTTGGTTTATATGTTGTGATTAGAGGAACTATAAAAGAAGTATCTATCTCGCTGTGTTAGTCAAATATGTTTTCATAAGAGTAGCCAAAGTGGAATCATTCATGGAAAATCGTAAATCATTTTTAATTAGTTTCAGTTTCGAAAGTAAACATATTCACGCAAATAGGTAGATTTAAACACAAAAAATGTTGCGCCAAAATTTTCTGAAAAGACATAGAATTGCTTCTTAAAGTTGCAAGTATTTGGAGCAGATTCTTGAAGTAAATATTTACAGACGGCAATGTGAGGAATAGTATTAAATACTAAATCATGCCTAAACATACATTAAAATTTGCACCGAAGGAATTAATACGTCTGATCAACTGAGAAATAGACTGTTTTGACGTTTGCAATTAATAATTTACATTATGAAGGTAATTCGTTAAACTATTGTTATTAAAGCTAATTCACAAGGAGAATGCATATTTTTTGTTCTATAAGAAATTTTGAAACTTTCGCTGGTTTTTAATGATAAATAAGACGCGATTTTATGAGAATGTGTACAACTGTACGCACGCTATTTTAAGCAAATTCACACTTACATGTAATTTTAATTTGATATATCTAGTGAACTGCTAGAAGGAATGTTACTTTCATATAGTGTTTTTAAAAGCTCTTGAGATAAGCTAAAAGAATATGCAATAAAAAATAGTAGGTTATTTAAAATATTCAAGGTGACCTTCATGTTTTTCAAACACAATTTGAAAATCAATCTAATGATAACATTTTATGTCCCCTTTTGAACCATAAAACTTTTGTATGAAACATTTTTTGAAAAATTATTGGATTTCGAAATAATCAACTGGAAACTTTTCTAACGAACACCCTGTGTTGTTATTATACTCAGGAGGTTGACTAGAAGATTTAAATATTTTAGTATCATTTTCAGTTTCCCAATGAACTTTTTCAGTATAACAACAATATTATTGACATTGCCAAATATCAGCAGTTGTTCGATAGATGATTATTGCCGTTTAAAGTGTCACAATAAACGGTCATTAGAACGGATTAGTCGATTAGGTCTCCGTTTGTGCGATTTTGTAATTTAGAGGTCGAAATAAATCTTCTTTTCTTTCTTTTGTTCATCAAAATTTATTTCTTTTGATAGCAAGTGATATCGATTTCTTCCTTGATTTTGCTGGTTTTGTGTTGTGAATTCTCTAATTTATTGACAGTTAGAGTGATAAAATGAGTGGAAACCAAAAATATAATCAGCGTTTTAACAGTTGCTGAGAAGACAAATTCTTCGGTTATACATATATCCAACAAAACGGTATGTCTGATTTGCCATTATGAACCATCCATAGTTTCTAAATTTACTATAGAAAAACATTATTTTTCAAAGCACATGTCGAAATATAATCATTCAATTTATAAAGATGATGAAAGACGAAATTTAATAGAAGGATTGAAACTAGTTCTTAAAGAATATTCTGATGAACCTCAAAATTTGGATATTGCTGCCCAAACATCCTCATTTGCTCGTAAAGCTTCCTACGATATTTCTTTGCTTATTGCTCAACGTGGTAAGCCTTTTGTTGATGGCGAATTTATTAAATCGTGTCTTCTTAAAGCAGTAAATGCATTTGGAGGATCTTTGACGGTTGATGATGTTCTTCAAATTCCATTGAGCGATAAAACAGTTTCTTCCAGAGTGCAAGTAATAGCTGGTTCTATTAAAGAAAAATTTAAATCTCTGCTACAGTCGTGTGTATATTTTTCATTGTACCTCGACGAAAGTACTGACAACCGTCATGTCTGTCAATTAAGTATATTTGTGCGCATTGTACAAGATGATTTTTCTTATACTGAAGAGTTATTAGATTTCTTCCTGTTACATGGTACAACGACAGGCACAGATATTTTTAGCGCTGTAGAAAACACTTTTGAAAAATTTAATATTAATTTTTCCAAGTGTTCGTGCAACGTTACGGATGGTGCACCGTCTATGGTAGGAACTAGAAAAGGATTGGCTGGGCAGCTATTTCAAAAATATAAAGTTCCTTTAATCCATTGCATTATTCATCAAGAAGTATTATGTGGCAAAGCAATAAAGATTACTGCTGCAATGAAAATGGTCACAAAAATTATAAATTTCATTAAAGGAGGAAATAGATCATTAACTCATCATCAATTTAAATTATTTTTAGCTGAGCATGATTCACTCAATAAGGATATATCTTTATATTCTGATGTTCGTTGGCTTAGTGCAGAGCAATGTTAAGAAAGGGTTTTCGCTTTAAAGAATGAAATAATGATGTTCTTGCAAATTATAGCAATGACATCAGCAATGTATAATGAGTTCAAATCATTTTTAGAAGATATAGATTCCCTTTGTGAGCTAGCATTAATAACAGATTTAACAAATCATCTTAACACCATGAATTATAAATTGCAAACATCAAAACAATCTATTTCTCAATTAGTCAGTCATATCGATTCCTTCATAGCAAAATTAAATATGCTTATGCATGATTTATTACATATAATAGCTTTTATCACTTTCCCGCATGTAAATATTTACTGGAAGAATCTGCTCCAAATACTTGCGACTTTAAGAAACACTTCTATATCCTTCAATCGATTAATGAAGAATTCACTACTCGTTTTAAAGATTTGCAAGCTCTTAGAAAGGATTTAATTTTATATGAAGATGTCTTCTTTGTACCTATTGAAGAGCAAAATGTAATCTTACGGGAAAAACTTTGCGACTTACAAAATGATATTTCTTTGCATTATTTAAAAAATAAATTTCATAACTCATTAGAAATTTTTAAAACCTTGCCAAAAGACAAATATCCTTTTCTAAGAAGTTTTGGGCTCAGGATAATTTCTATGTTTGGATCCACCTATTTGTGTGAATGTTCGTTTTCTAAAATGAAACAAATCAAGAATGATTTACGGTCTTCCATGAATGATTCCACTTTGACTGCTCTTATGAGAACATATTTAACTAACATCGAAATAGATACTTCTTCGTTAGTTCCTCCAGTCACAACATATAAACCAAATTAAGTTTTAACTTCTCTTGTTGTCAATTACAGTGGATTAGACCTATTGGAGATACCACTTACAAAAAAAATGCATCATTAATAGTACCTCCTGGGTGATGTGGAAATCTATTAAGAATCTGTCATTTGATCCTTGAAACAGTCTATAACATTAAAGCATATATATAAGTATATAATTACAGGTATAACTTTCGTGCGAAAGGAAAGGTAAATAGTATTGTATTCGTACGTATATTTATTTTTAGCAGCAGAACTACAATAGGGAAAATAATACTGCAATTTGCGTACTTTTAATAGTTATAAATTCAACACGCAGGGCCATAGCACTATTCTTTTATAGATCGAATAAATTTAATGTTTATTAAAATCAACTAATTACATTAATGTAACACACTTTCGACTTATTATTTGGTAATACTATATTTAGAATAACGTTGAGCCAATAAATGGTAAATTTTTTATACTATTGCTGAAAAAGAGTAATTTGGTCCCATGTGTTTTATTTGTTCCAGAATTGCGTGTGCCGCCCCTGGCTATGTTTTACGCGCCCAGCTACGACCAGCGACTGCGAGCCCACGTGACTTGGTGGAGGGGATAGAGCTTGGAAATCAGCCGAAAGTTGCAAACCGTTCCGAGCCCTGCCTTACGGTAAGGTCCGGGGAGCCAATATGGCGGCTATCGGGGAAGCTGCAAAGAGAAGGGTCATTAATGTCTGGAAATAAAATGGTCGTTGGTCCGGAGAACTCCAGGACGCAGCCGTTAGCATAAGATCGGATGAAGGAGAGGCATAGATGACGCGGAGAACTCCTGCGCCAGGATGTGCTCGGAGAACTCCTGAGCAAAGGATAGGTATTCGCGGAGAACTACTGCGTAGGAATGTATCCGGAGAGCTCCTGGACAGTGCTGTTAGATCGTGCCGGATTTCTTTCCCCACTACGCGACCGTAGTCTCACTAACACACGGTCAGCCGGAAGCATCTGTGAGACATCCCTACTCATGCGCTACTCCCTAGTCACGCACACCATTGCAGCGATACGTGCGTGTCTCGGCTGCCTTCGGTGGGTCTCGGTCGGATTCGGCACAACTGCAGAGCGAGAGAGAGCAGTATAGTTTTCTCGGCCCTCTCACTCTCTCCCGATCTTGACTGTCTCTTAGCCAAGGAAGCGTGGCAAAATCCTTTTCGGCCAGCACGGCGAGTGTAGTCCAGTCAAATCAATAAAAATAATTACCACAAAATTGTAAATTTTTTTTTTTAAGTGGTAAATCCTAAGAAGCGAAAATTTGCAAAATTCAAACTCCTAAGGGGTTTGCTAACGGGGGGGGGGAGGGGTGGGGTAAAAAGGGGTAACGAAAAATATTTCGACTTCTGTACTTTGTAGAATAACAATTTTTTTTATTTAACTTAGAAAAATATTCTCTACAACTATTATTGGACAATCTTCTTTGTAGCGAAATCGGTTAAAAAGTTATTCAGGAAAAAGAAATAAAAATTTTGCAATGTTAACTTATTTAATTTAATATTTTGAATCCCGCTATTTTAAACAAAAATAAGTTTAAATATTTTTTGTAGGGTATTTAATTAGCTAGAATCCAAGTTAGTTAAAATATGATTTTTGTCAAATGGAACCTTAGGTAGGGTTCATCGCGCAAAGTTCATTATTTTAATGACTTATTTTGCTCAGCAAATGAAGTACACATCTTTACTTGCTATTCTTTATGTTCAAACATTGAGCTCCTCGTGTTTTTAATATATTTACGAAAAATGCTTTAAATAATAAACTCTTTTCCACCCTACCCTGGAGGTAGAGTTGGAGGCGCATTTTTTTTTTAACGTGGTATCCCCAGAAGGTATATTCTACAGGAATACTTTTTTAGCCAACTTTAACACAATTATAACGAAATTTGTTAAAGGGAACACTGCTAAGACGCGCATTGAGAAACATTGGTGGTCTGGCCTAGTTTTGCCAAAATCGTCGGACAGTATTTTATTTTAGTAGTATAATCTGCTAATAATTGCATTTTTTATTTATTATTGAGTCCAATATGTTAATGGTTATTAAAAAAAAATCCTTATAATGAAAAAAAATTGTAAACTTCGCCAAGACTCGTGTAACGAAGTTCTCCGTTACGTATGCGAGATACCGAATATAAAGTAGAAAAGCTACCGAACAGTGGATATTATTAATCCCTACGTTACCGACCCGTGAGATAGGCTCACGAGTGGATTATAGCTAACGTCAAGGATAGACCCCGTTGACAGGCAGAGGCCCGGATGAAAAGACCGGCGCTCCAGGAAACGATGTCCAGGTTGTCCTGAGAAGTAAGGCAGGGCCATGCCAAACAACCCAGGCAACCTAAGATAAGGAGAAGCGGCCTCGGGGAGTCCTAAAAGAATGACCGTGTCTATAAGTCCCCACGATGAGGGGAGATAGAACATCGAGTCTGGCTTGAACGCTGGTTACGCGCATCAAGCAGGCTGCGCGAATGTCATGCGCAGACTGCCATAGCAGGCAGTCGGAACTGGGAACGCGACCATGGGACTGTGCTGATGTGTCCGTACGTGCTGGTGAGCGCGTGACGCGGCACTCGGACAGCCATGGGTCGGTTCGCGTACGTGAGGCGTGTGCTATAGGCCAGCCTGCACGTACGTCGCGACTGGTTACCGGCCAACGCATAGTGGGTTGTGCAGGGGCGTAGTTAGCCCGTTGGAATGTGTCCCGGTGCCCTTTGTAATTCCATAGGCTTGCGCTATGGCTGGACGGGCCGCGTACATTGCTTCCGTGGTGGTCCTCTCCTGGCAAACTCTATGCTTTGCAATGATACCGCATGTTTCCGCACTCCTCACCATCAACTGAGTGTGGGTGGTGAGGGATACATGTATGCCCCTCAGCAGATAGGTCTGCGAGGCTCGGACATCCGTAAGGAACCCTCCCCTCTCTCCACGACCTAGCATACTGAGCGACCCTGGCTACCGCTACCGTCCAAGTGCATGGCCGCAGGGACGTATGAAATGCATATGAAAGGGAATCGAAAGACTCACAAGATAACGTAGGGTTGTTGGAAACCCAACTGACCAACTGGTGGTCTGATATCGATGAATAAGGATGGGCGAAGGTAATGGAAGACCCGTAGTGTGAGTGGCCCCTCACACTGACGGGAATAACGTTACAAAATATAATTTTTGATTATTTTACTTTACGTTAAAATCAATAGTTTGAGAAATAAAGATTTTGCTGAATTATCAAGTCAAATTGAAGGTGTGTTCTCTACAGAAAATAAAAATGTGTACTACATTCCTTCTATTACTAAGGAGTCCAAAATTAAAAAATCTATTATTGCCCAAGGAAAACTCATATGTAAATATCGCAATATGGTGCAAAATTATAAAAAACTACAAAATGATTTTCTTTCTGACCCATGCTCCTCAGAAGATGAAATAGTCCATGAAGGTATGCATTCTAAATTAATTATGGTTTCTGTGGTTTTATTTATTAAGCATTTTTTTTAAATATTGACTTTAAAGCGAATGAAGCAGCTCAAAATATACTTCAAAGTAAATAATATTAAAATAATAAGTTTTTAGATACACTAATGAAAGAAAATAAAACTCAGCTTTCCACAAACATTGCTTCTTGGGAGATAGTAATTATAAAATGGAAAGAACGTTATAAGTTAAGGCGAAAAGAGATACATAGTAGTAAAGAAACATCTGTACATGCAATTGTAGAGGAATGACCAATATTAAAACATCCGAAAGCATACGACTTAATTGATGCTGATTTTAAAGAAATGTCAGTAACCAATTTTGAAATAAAATTTTCAAATTGGAACTCTTTCTTTACTTATATCAGGACTTTGAGACTATTGAGTACTAAAGATACTAGTGCTTTGGCATTAAATGATTTATTAGATATTTCTGGTATAAATAATGGTAATTATACATCTTCTTATTATTAAATGAATAAAATTATATCCTAACAAATCATGAATTTAATTCATATCATGATTTCATTATGATTATTTTATAGACACCAAAGTTACGGTGCAATTGATGCTTCTACCCCATTTAATTCCTGTAAAAGCACGGACAACATTGAAGGAGAAACAATGGAAACCTTCCATAAACGAATGCAACGATAGCCTTATTTTACATGCAACTGTACGTATACTTAATAATGTTTTATTTATTGATCATATTGTAATATACACGTTTACAGGGTGTGTAATGAGTTTATGAAAATTTCTTGTGGTCACTCTTAGGCTGGGTACCCTCATTAGTATGTTTTCATTATAGAACGCGTAAATTTTTTTCAGAAACAAATTGATGTATATGTAATTCATAACAAAAGAATTGATGCTATGGATAAATTAGGATTGCATTTGCCACCATTTATTATAGTTACTGGACAGACTATAGCAAATGTAGAAGCGATTTTCGTCTGCATCGATCGACATTTGTATAGTGTAAAATCAACCATACAAACAATTGACATGTGCTTCAAATGTTTCTACGCTTTAGATGCCAATTATCCATTAGAAAGCGAACACTTATGGAATCTTGTACAATTAGGTTTGTATAATATTAATAATGTTGGTATAAAGCAAATTCCAAATATTTTGTGTGTTGCAACAGAGCTGAATAATTTTCGTGCGCTGGAACAAAAAAGCAATGAAACTTTGTAATATACTATAGTAATGCAGTTCTAGTATCGAACATTCGGCTGGAAAGGTTATTTAAATCTTCATGCTGATTACATTTTATAAATACATTTTCATTTTTAATGATCAGAGAATGTGTCTAGAATAGTCGTTAAATATTTCTATTTTTTGAATGCTATACTTTTGTTTTTAAAGTTGCGTGTAATTATTAATCTACTATATAGTTAGGCTAAATATTTATGCGTTTCTATTGAGTTTTCATGAAAATTGAAATTATTGTAACTAAACAAATTAAACTTTTGAACCACAATTTGCCAATATTTTACAACTAAATTACATTTGTCGTTGTCATATGACTTGGCTTTAAGGGGATGCATTGCGCGTCGAAAAAGTGCTTCCATATTATCTTCTACAATTTTAAATATTTGAATATTTTCATAAGGACCAAATTGGCTCGTCTTGATCTGCTTAATTAACGTATAGGCTTAATTTTTGGATTAAAAAAAAAAAAATTTAAATCGAATATTAATAATAATATTTTATTTCCCATCAATAACTTCGAAAAAGGGAGCCTTTACGACGCTGCGCCAAACTTCAACGAGTAATTTGAGACTAAGAAAAACCAAATATTCCAATAAATATAGAAGATTTTTTTGAAACATTATTGTAGCGCAACAATGGCAAATTTGCAAATTTTTCCTTGTTGCACTACAACAGTATTTCCACAAAATCTACATTTATGGGAATATTTGCTTCTTCTTGGTCTCAAATTACTCGTTGAAGTTTGGCG